>NC_045769.1:72244141-73742266 GCF_008692025.1 Phocoena sinus
CTTTTAAGAATGGCTTAAAACAAAGGAAGTTTCAGTCACACCATTTATCATGGAGAGAGTTAATGTGTAACATCTCTTGCTTGCTGGCTGCTTTCACCCTAACCCCATTCCTGTGTTGGTTAATACAACTTTAGGAGGAAGGGACAGAGAACGGAAGCTAGCTCAAGCCAGTTTTACAACAGGTCAACTTAGGTTAAATTGAGAAATAGACATAAAGGAGTTTTGGGTATTTTCTCTGATTTGTCTGTATTTTAAGGATATGATCTGATTCTCATTTTATATAACTTTGACCAACAAAGTTTTCATCTTAGGAAGACAGGAAAGCAGGGTCACTATTCTGAAAGAATGAATGATCAGGGTGGCTGAGGGCTGCGTTCAGCACCTGGAGGGCCCCCTGGCTGCTGCCCATTCTGATTGGTCAGTGCCTGTGTCATACCAGCAGTTAAATATTTTTAGCATCATATCCGTGCTGGCATATCTGAGTTAAGGACTACATTCTCTTTTGTGTGTGTGTGCGGTACGCGGGCCTCTCACTGTTGTGGCTTCTCCCGTTGCGGAGCACAGGCTCCGGACGCGCAGGCTCAGCGGCCATGGCTCACGGGCCCAGCCGCTCCACGGCATGTGGGATCTTCCCAGACCGGGGCACGAACCCGCGTCCCCTGCATCGGCAGGTGGACTCTCAACCACTGCGCCACCAGGGAAGCCCTAAAGACTACATTTTGATGGTGAATGATGTTGTAGCTCATCTCTGACAAGAAGTGTAAAGACCCACACCGAAAGAGGTCAAAAGCTGCAGCTCTAATTAAATGTTTTTTCAGAATGGGCAGGCATGGGAGATATTCCATGATTGAGAAGACTCTGAAGACTGGAGAAGGCTTCCCAGATTTGGGGAAATTTGTTTATCAAGTAATTCAGCAAATATCTATTGAGAGTGCTTGCCATGCTAGGTTCTGGGAGATCCAAGGTAAAGTTAATAACACAGTCCTTTACTCTGAACAGTCACTATCTGCTCTGGATACTAATTATGGCACCATATTTGACATAGCCTGGACTGTTAAAGTGATGTCCATCCTTAAAGTTTTACACATGGCATTATGAGGGAAGATTATTCCTACCACCCACCACCTTCTTCTGGAGTGAGAGTCAAAATATTTAACAATTGAAGCAGACTCTAACCAATCACAATAAGCACTGGCAAACTGATTTATTTATGTTCTGCCCACCCATGGGGAACTTCTCTAATTTTCTAAGGGGATTTTAAGGACACGATCTACCTGGGCTGTGTTCTCAAAGTATAAGTAAAAGACGGAAGACCTGATTTCAGGCCCTAGTCCTACCCGTTCCTAACAAGGGTTGGTTATAAGTCAGCCCTTAGGAATGCACTAAATATTTGAGTTTCAGTTTCTTCACCTTTAAAATGGAAATGATGTCATATGGAATGTGAATTTCTAACCCCTACTCCAAATTTCCTAACTTTCCACAGGAATGAGCAACTTCAGTTCTCCCTTAAGAAATCTCCACAGTGTCCCCTAAAACAGGACTAGCTTCTCCATATGGGCTACTCTTCCTGCCTTTAAATGCTTATAACTCCCTCTTCCCTCCCTCTTCCATATTTTTACCTGCTCTCTGTAAACTGATCATTTCTGGTGTAGCCCTCTTTTCTGAGCTGCTTGCTATCTTATGTTTCTGTTTACCAGCCTGTAAGACCTGACTGTCCTACAGGTTACTCAGTTTAGCATTGTGGGTCTTACAAACTGAAGGGAAAGTTCAGTTCTTCTGAAACTACCGTGTAAACTTAGACGACTTTGCCTGAAACTTAGTCTCCCTTTTTGTAAAATAGGGGTAGAATACTAACACTCGAAGCTTATTTTTAGGAGAGAGAGAGAGATATTACGAAAGCTGTTATATAGACCATCTAACCCATGGACACTCACAATTGGTTCATATGATCATTGTCATCATATTGTAAGGTAAGGATCAACGATGTATCACTAACCCAGTCAAGGGAATCTCTGCGTACTAGGTTCAGTTTAATGAAGTTTTATTTGAGCATCTGCTGTGTGTCAGACACAGTGTTGAATGATAGGATACAAAGATGATGCTAAGCCGAGCAAGCAGAGACCCCTGTAGCCCACTGCACCTAACACATACCCACCTGTATTATTATTCTACCTCTCTAGTCTAGCAGCTGGGCTGAATGCTAACACATAGTAGGCACTCAGTAAATAGTTGTGAAATGTCATAGCTGTGAAACGTTTTGCCATTGCAATCTGATCTCTTCCTTTTGAATAGATTATGTTGCATCTTCCCAGTACCCATCAGTGTTTCCATATATTGTTAAGAGTCATAAATTAAAGTGCTAGGCAAAGTCCGGCAAAGCATCATAGATATGGAAAGGAATACGAAAGCCTATCTGCCCCTGTTCTGCCTTTGAGTAAGGATTCATTGAACTTATCTCAGAAAGGTAAGTGTGTGATCTTAAGTTACAATCTCTAGAGGAACAAACTGTTATCTTTTTAGTAATACCCGCTGCTCCACCCAGTATCGCTGCTTACAAGTTCCCCATTTTACCTACCTTATTGCCTGTTGTGAGGACTGTGAGATCATTAGTAATGAAAATATCAGAAATAGTTCAATTTCACTGATTTCATTGACTTTTTGAAAATATAATTTTCAGGTTAAAAAAAAAAGACAATGTGCATTTAAATGGTAATAACTGGTTCCTTAATTCCAAGTTGTTCAAAGCATTTGGCCAACAAAGCATAGGACAGGAAATAGATATGTAGTTTTAAAACATACATCAGCAAGTCCTATAATATTGTTTTAAATGTCCATCTAATTTCAGTCAGTAAATCCAGTTTCTTTAGCTCATGTTCTTGTACGTTGAAAAATATATAAAGAATTTGCTGAAAAAAAAGAGAAAAAAAGAATTCGCTGAATTAATAGCACACGGGAAAATTAGTGTAGATACACCGTGGCCTCACCTTCCAGATGAATTATTTTTAGGCTTTAGAAAGGGGTTGTTATTATTTTTCTAATGTCAAAGCAAAAACTATAAGATAGTATTTTGCAATCACAGATGCCTCACAAGAAGCCATTTTATATCATCCTTACTCATATATTCTCTGGTTGGTAATTGAATTTTACTCCAGGTGACACACAGCAGAGGTCAGAACTTCCTATAATGACAATAATGCACATTAATAACTGTGTGGTAGCCAGTAACACAACCCTTAATTAGAACCAGTAATCCGATAGGCTTCCTAATGAAACAGGAGGCCCCACTGAACTTGTTCTATTTCCATACTCAGACCTAGGACAGAGCCACTGCTAGGATTTGGCTATAATAAGCCAGTAAAATGTGGCCTAATGCTAACTAAAGTCAGATTGTTATTTTAATGTGGATTTTACTTTTTTTTTTAATGTATGACATTCAAAGAGCATTTCTGAAGTGCTGAACAGCTATTTTTTGAAGGTACAAGTAATGAAAACTCATGATTTTACTTTTAAGAATATTCACTAGAAATAAGGATCTGTCTTGCCTAAAATTCCACAAAAAGAGAAATTCCTGGGCTTCCCTGGTGGCGCAGTGTTTGAGAGTATGCCTGCCGATGCGGGGGGACACAGGTTCGTGCCCCGGTCCAGGAAGATCCCACATGCCGCGGAGCGGCTGGGCCCGTGAGCCATGGCCGCTGGGCCTGCGCCTCCGGAGCCTGTGCTCCACAACGGGAGAGGCCACAACAGTGAGAGGCCCGCGTATCGCAAAAAAAAAAAAGAGAGAAATTCCTAACCCTGTAAGAACTGTGCTATGTCCCTCCTTGGATATAGCACTTGACTGAAGTGAGCATTTTTAACCCAGGCAGTAATAGCCTTCTTCCTGACGTGGTGTATAATGGGAAAGTCACCGGAGATCATAGTTTGGTTTGGTCAGTAAGTTTCCATGAGGTGTGTTTTGTGCCATGATGGCTTCTTAGGTCCCTTATTTCAGTTCTTAGGAAATAATCATTTTTTCATATATCACTTGAAGATCCCCAGTTTGGATTGTAATAGGATGATAACAATATAAAATTTTTCCTTAAAAAATTTTTTCTTCTGCACCAATAACTTGATATGTGCCCCTGAAGGACTCTGATACGAGCAGATGATATGGATGCTTCAGGGTGGAAGGAGTGTCTGACCCCTAAGAATATGCTCTATTCCTGCTCTAATGCTGATTTAACAATCTTAAGAGGAAACTTTATTGTGTGAGCATTGAAGTAAATAGGCAGCTGGAGCTATTAGAAAATGAATGTTATGGGTTTAAAAGAAACCTTTTTGGTTGGGTTTTCTTACTTTACATTACACATTTTGTAACTTTCAGTAACTATGAGGGATGTCTATTTAGATGTTTAAAACATATATAGGAGCACAGCTCTCAGGTTACTTTTAAAAATTGAGATACAAATTGCATATAACATTGTATTACTTTTAAGTGTACAATATAACGATTTTATATATGTGTACATTGCAAAATGATTACCACAGTAAAAACGTTAATCACCACACAGTTATAATTTTTTTCTTAGGACAGAACTTTGATGATCTCCTCTCTTAGTAGCTTTCAGATATACAATATTATTAACTATAGTCACCATGCTGTCTGCACGTTATATCCCCAGGACTTATTTGTCTCATAACTGGAAGTTTGTACCTTTTAACCACTTTCAGAAGAAGATTTTGCCTCCCAGTGTTTCATGATACTATGGCCAAGCATTAATAGAAGTCATTTTCTTCGAGGAGAAGTGGTCAGATGTTTAAGACAAATTTCTGTAAATGACAGTAATAAAACAGCTGCTCAGAACTCAGGATGTCTTAATTAGCCCTTTGAATAATTTGTTACTGTCACTTGATTTCAGAGGCAGTTTTATCAGGTTCAAGATCAAACATTAGGATTGTGAAGTGAAACTTATTTATTATTGCTAGATAAAACAAATGATTTAAGAGCAGTCTCACCAGGTTTACTGAGCTTTTCTTTTGGAGAATAAGTTTTTTATTGAGTTTTCTCAATATTATTAGTAGACCATATTAAGTGTTTTAATTTAGTTGCAAATGTTTGAAAACGTATAACTATTTTGGAGGTAAAAGTTCAGCTTCAGGTCTTGCTCAAATTCATCTATCCTCTGAAATACTTATTGTGAGATTTGGAATGGAAGGGAAATTAAGATGGGAGATAAAATTATTTGGACATTTTAATGTATCTTGCTGGTTTAATTTAAAACAGAAAACAGATGGCGGTATAGCTCAACTTTCCTATCCCCTCTGCATTTAGCGATACCCTTTTCTAGGCATCCCTTAGAACAGGGAAAATGTTCCCACCTACATCTAACTAATACGTCTCTTCTTGTGGCAGTGTCACTAGATTTATGGTTTGTGGGGTTTTTGTGGGTTTTTTTTCCTGGTTTCTTTCTCCACCCTTAACACTCCCCACCTCATAGTAAACATGGGGTTCGCCTGACACTTTGGGGGTGTCAAGAGGGAGACTTTCTCTTCTTGACAGTGGTAACAAGTTATCAGCTTCAGTGTCAGAGCACTGGGCCTCAGGGCTCCCTGCTGGGCAGAGAGCAGGTAATTTACGGCACTGAAGATATCAGTAAGAGAGTATTTATCACGGTGCCATTTGTAATATTAAAAAATTGGAAACAACTTGAATGTTCCAAAGTAATTAATGAATTTATAGTGTATCCATTAAAACATGTTATAATCACTGTAGACCTTGTTTTTGTTTGTTTGTTTGTTTTTTAAACATCTTTATTGGAGTATAATTGCTTTACAATGGTGTGTTAGTTTCTGCTGTATAACAAAGTGAATCAGCTATACATATACATATATCCCCATTTCTCCTCCCTCTTGCGTCTCCCTCCAGATCTTGTTTTTGAAGAATATTTAACGACATGCACAAAACTCACAGAATATATTAAGTGAAAAAGATTTAATAGTTATATATTCAATATGATCTCAATATTGTTAAAAAATTTTAATTTTCTATCCAGCCACTCACATACATTCATCTTTTAAAACTCTTCTAAGACAATTAACAATGTTTCCAATTTTATAAGAGCATCTGCCAGTTTTATAACCAAAAAAAGGCTGAAGACTTCACAGAAGGATAAAAAATGACAAAAATGAGAGTAGACTATGAAAATGTTCCTGATCATTGGATTAAGGATCATCATTCAGGGTGTGACACTCTCTGTGATAATAGTTGGGTAGTTGGGTATTTAATCACTCCTCTAACACTCGTATGTTGTAAAATAGCAAGTTTTAAAAAATTTATGTGTTTTCTGACATACCTATGAATATCCTAGTTTTCTAAAACATTAAATTGGAAATTTCACGGTTTCATTAAGGGATGGACATGTACTTACTAATTTCTTTAGCTCTGAGTTAGAAGTGTTTTGCTTTGTTTTCTGAATGGTGGTAACAGCCTACTTTTGTAACTTGGATCAGAAAATTCTGGCTGTCTCTATTTTTCACTGTTGATTTTTCACCTGCTTCAGATCTTTTCCAAGAGCTGTTCACTCCTCACACTCTCAAGCCTCCTATAATTTCTATCCTTGTTTCCGTAGAGAGCTTTCTTTCTTCCTTTTCCCTTTTGTACCCTGAGGTCAGTTGGTGTGTTTTTGCTCTTAAATAGATTACTCCTTGGGAAACCAGAAGTCAGTGTTGGGCCTCAGCGGACTATGTTTTGAGAAATTCTTCCTTCCAGAGTCTCATATCCACTATAGCAACACAGCCCAAAGATGTCCGTGTTTAAAGCTGTCAGTGGGATTCAGCAGAATTGGAGCTCGTTTCAGATGATTACTTCATGTGGCTATTTTACTATTTTGGCTGACATGCTTTAAATAGTGTTGGTCCATTAATAAATCACAGCAAAGGAAATGGCCTTTTTTTAGTATTTTCTTAAAAAAAGTATTTGATCATAAAGAAATGAAAAAGTATACAAAAGTTTAGAGAAGAAACTAAGAATCAAAAGTTAATCCCTCTGCTAAAGAACCCCTCTCCACAGTTTATTGGTTGATGCTTAAAATACGTCTATGTAGTTAACCTAAACTGGTTCATTAACGTCTGCACGACAGAGTACCAAATTGACGTGGGCGAGAGAACGAGGGAGAGAATGATTGATTGAAACATGACTCTTCCGAAGGACGGGATGTGGGGTTATGGGGCACCCTGAATAGTGTTGTGAACATGAGATGAGCACTAATGATGGTCCAAACATCACCAATCCAAGGATAAGATAAATACCTTTAAATATATTCATGTGTCATAAGAAAATACCTACAAACTAAGAACTAATCTAACATTTACAAACTATACCTTATTACAGTTTACTTTAGTTACAAAGGCTATTTCTCACACACACACACACACACACACACACACATTTTGTAAATTGCATCACACACAGACACACACATATGTATAAAGACATGTGCATATTTGTGACCACCCAGAGGGGTGGGATAGGGAGGGTGGGAGGGAGATGCAAGAGGGAGGGGATATGGGGATATATGTAAACATATAGCTGATTCACTTTGTTATACAGCAGAAACTAACAGTACATTGTAAAACAATTATACTCCAATAAAGATGTTAAAAAAAAAAAAAGATGTGTGCATACACTGGGCATTATATATATATATATTCATTTTGCTGTTTTGGGCACTTTACTAAGAACCTTATTTTAGGACAGTCCACGGTATGTAATAAAACACCCTTGTGTTTCAGTTCCTGGCACTGTGGAGAAAATTAATTTACAGATACTGTTCCCAGAACTTCTAAATCACCACAGATAATTTTAGAGCATCAACATAGCTTTGACATCTGTTTGTTTCCAACTACACCAGAAACGCAGGAAAAACAATGGGTAACAAAATCATTGTTACCATAAACTTCAAAGGCTTAAAATAATTTGTTTTCCTGGAATTTTATGTTGAATATGATTAAAGTAACTTGGTCATCAATTTAGAATTTATGCTCAGATTGTAATGTTATTCATAACGAAAGTGAACTTATTTCAGTAGACTACAGTGAGATGTGTAATCAGTAGAGGAAAAAGGAGAAAGATAACTACCCACTTGGATAACGTAGCACAGAATTTTCCTCCAGAGTCTGCACAGCTGGCATCTTAGCCTTTTCTTTAACAGGTCCTCCCCTTGTGCTGAGGGCACAGGCAGGCCTAGTTCACTCCTGGCTTCCTATGTTATAGCTGGGTGATCCTGGGCAAGTTACTCTCCTTTCTGGCCTCAGTGTTCTCAGTCATAAAGTCAGGGAATTAAGTGAGATAACATATGAAAGTTCCTCCCCCAGGACTTGGCACAAATAGGGTGTGGAACAAATATGGTTTCTTTGGTTCTTTCCCTTGCCTTCCCTTTCCTAAGTATGGAGTGGTTATTGGCTATTCTCTGGTGCTCGCCCTATTGTCTGTGCCTTATGGCCACTACCTCTTCTTCTCTTTTTTCTTTTCTTTTCAGTTCTTTTCAGTAGGTACTCAATAAGCAGTTCAAGCACTGCTTATTGAGCACCTACTATATGAAAGGCACTCGGGGTAGATAGTATAGGACATATGAATGAGTAAGGCATGGTTCCAAAAATAATAATAATAATAAGGCATGGTTCCTATCCTAAGCAAGATTATAATATATATGAGAGAAAAAAGATGGATGGGTGGATGGATGGATAGGTGGGTGGATGGATGGATGGATATATAAGATGTGTTAACTGCTTTCCCAAAGTAGAAGGAATATCCGGTTTGGTTGGGGCAATGAATGAGTTTAGTTTGAAGTTATTACACATTTTCATTTAGATCCTGTTTAGATGGAAAATAGAATGTACTGGAACGTTTTTTTGTAGCACATTTATAAAATTAAATTGAGTATTCGATATTGTTACAGTCATGTTATTGTAGCAAAGGAGAAAGGAAAAAGTGTGTGATTAATAAGTTCCAGTTATATCATTAGGTGGATTCTCTCAGCATTATTTATTATGTATCTTATAAAGATTTATAGAAAACATTTTATTAAATTTACCATGTATTTCTTCATATTAAGAACTGCCTTAACCTTGGAAACTTTAATTTCTAAGTTATATGTATATAACAATTTCAGTTTTTGAAAATTTGGATTTCTCCATATTTTCTGCCTCACCTGTCTGTAAGGAGGGCTGTCACCATTTTGCAGTATTTAAAAAGGATGGAGTTTTGGGTACTGATGCATTGAGCTCCTTGCTCTCTCCAGAGCTTGCTATTCATGTCTGCTATTGTGTAGCAAGCTGGGAAATTGTTCCCAGGACTCCCATACAATTGGGGATATTGGCATCTACATAAGAAATGCCTAGTTAGTGTGGGTATGGGACTGAAATCCATCTCAAAGTCAGTCACCAAGTTCTGTACCTGAGGGATTTCCTCCTCCCACAGAGGGTACCTTTTTTCAATTTGCGAGAAAGGTGTCTTCAAGGCTGGTGGTTGCCCTGGTTGCTCCCCTAACCTCGTGGTAGTAAATGGTTAAAATGTGATACCTGAGATAAGTAAGACCGACTGATGTCAGATTTAGTCGGTTCCTTGTTTCTAGACTGTGAGTAAATATGTGGTTCCCCCCCGCTTTTTTCTTAAAATGAGGCTCATCAAACAAATGTACCATTCTGACATGCGATCCTGTCGTATGTTATTCATTCCACCCAAAGGACATGACTAGAGGTCATTCAAAGCCCCAGGAGTTGGGCATGATGAGGGAAGAATTGTAGAATGTTCTGCTGTGTATGTGCCACAGGACTTAATTTATATGGTGAGAGTAACTATAAAATCTTACCAAGTAAGTCAAAAAGACAGTGCTGTCAGGACTTTTCAAGTATACCTTGCTGTTCATATATGCTCAAAGATGAGCCCCAAAAGGTGAATGCATCTTATCTCCCTTACAGCCAAGGTTAGAAAAATAACATTAGAAGTGCAAAAGTTGTGTGATTGCCCTAATTTGTGCACACTCTAAAGCAACTACCGGGACTTCCCTGTGGTCCAGTGGTTAAGTCTTTGCCTTCCAATGCAGGGGGTGTGGGTTCAGTCCCTGGTAGGGGAGCTAAAATCCCCATGCCTCACAGCCAAAAAAAAACCAAAACATAAAATGGAAACAATATTGTAACAAATTCAATACTCTAAAAAAAATTAATGAATCAAGCAGCTACCATAAGCAATCTAAAATAGTAGTTGCCAACTGCTGTAGCCACGATTTAAATGGTGCCAGGCTACCATTTCCCATAGCAAGGGAAATCTTAAACCGCAGAAGACACAGCAGCCCATGAACATCTAGGTCTGCACAAACAACACGAAGACCAGCAAGCAGCCACATGTGAATCTTGAGTGCTTGTAACATGCCTAGTCCAAATTGAGGTGGCTGGAGTGTAAAATACAAATGGGATTTCAGATACTTAGGAGAAAAATATATTAAACATCTCACCATTTTTATATTGATTCTATGCTGAATTGATGATATTTTGGATATGTAGGGTTAAAGAAAATATGAAAATTAATTTTCCTCTTTCTTTTTACTTTTTAATGTGGTTACTGCAAATTTAAGGTTACCTATATGGGTCACATTTGTGGTTTGCATTCCACATATTTCTATTGGACAGTGCTGGTCAAGGTATTTCAAGAAAAAAGATGGGGGGATGTGTCTATGATTTCTTCATAGTCTGTATCTCACAAAATACTGGATCTCTTGTTCGCTCTGTCCCACAGGCATGGGCTGTCTCTGTAACAAGGACATACAGTATCATTGGTTACATGTCTTTTTCATCCCATGGCTGTTCTGCAGTTAACTTAGTACGTAGATTATTTACAATCATTCTGTGTAACCTCTGCCGCAGAATCTTTGTACACAATCTTAGTAGTTTCCTTAGGAGAAATGGTTTTCAGCTTTTGCTCCACATTACCCTCCAAGTATTGGGTTTGGCCAAAAGGTTCATTTGGGTTTTTCCGTAACATCCTACAGGAAAACCCGAACGAACTTTTGGCCAACCTAACGTGACCAGTTTGCTCTTAGCAGAGGTACATGCCTCTTTTGCCATTTTTCTCTCCAACCTGGGGATTTTCTTTTTTGTTGTTGTTATCTTTGCCAGTATGACAGAGAGTGTGTGTCATCTCTATTAGAAAAGGAAAAACAACTAAATTTTACACTCTGACATGAGCTGCTCAGTGTAAAGTAACAGGAGAGTATGAGAAAGGACAGTGTATCCTTACCTGCTTTAGATAGAGGTTTGAGTTAATTTGTAGTCTCTGCAGAAGTGTATCAGACTGGGTGACCATTCCAAATTGTATTTTTCATGACTATCCGGTCCTCTTTGCCAGCATGAAGACCTTAAGAAATAAATCATTTAACCTGGCATGGAATACCTGGCAGGATGAGTCAGCCCATACGTGTGCCCTCGAAATGAAAGAACACCAAGAGCAGTTAACATCACACATAGCTGTCCGAGTACATAATGAAGATCCTGGGGGAAAGCATCCTTCTTGACTGGGAGGTTTTTAATTGGCCTGGCTACCTGGGATACAGTTACATCAGGACTGCAAGTCCAATTAGCCAAGAGTTTACAAAAATCCATCCTGTGCCTTCTGCACTTGAGGAGAACAAATGAAAAAGAGCCCTGAACACACACACTCTTTTGCTTTCCTTCTTTTCATTTGCTAAGTGTAGAACTGGTTTATGTCAAGAAATTGATCGTCACTGTTGTCTCTGGCACATTACCATTTTTCACACACAACAAGTGGATGGAATAGTTCCCTAGGAGGCTGCTGTCCTGTAATTGTCATGTCTCAGGTTTGCTACGTGGTTGTAACAATAAGAGAGGCTCAGCCACTTGATGAATGGATGCTCCTAGACATTTGTGCTGCTTTTTTTCTCCCTGCTACTTTATATTCTGAGAAAAGCTTGACAGTACTGCAAATCCTTATATGCCTTTGTTTTTTTCCCTTGGTTGATTAGTTTGATAATAAAATACCTACATTAAAAAATATTTTTTAACGTTCCACACATTCTCTTATCCCCTTTGCAGGTGATGATAGGTCACATGCCATTTGCTGAGCTTATGTGTGTAAATCATATGCTTTACATTCTAGACATTTCTTCCTCCTTCTTCTGCACAGGGGATTGGGATAGAATTTAGTCCTCATTACTTTGCTTTTTGTTATCTGATTAGCTGAAGGGATCTGGCCCTTTCTTTCTGAGATAAATATCTTTTTGTTTTCCCCATTTCAGGATAAAGTCTTCAATATACATTATAGCTTTTTCATTTGGCTGAAAGGCTATAATTTGGGGTTGTTTCCCACCACACACCCGCCCCCAATCGTCTCAAATCTCTACTTCTATTAGTATAAATTTTTAATTTGTGCTTTAAACTTAGCCTGGAAGGGTGACTAAAAAGATGAATTTTGGATTTAAACTTAGCCTGAAAGGGTGACTAAAAAGATGAATTTTGGATTTAAATGTTTGTGTTTCATTTCCCTAAAAGAAGATTGTGCTGCGTTATTTCCTTGGCCCAACATACTCTTCATGGCTCAGGTCCAATCCTGGCTTTCTTTAGTAATGATCTCTTCCTGCTTTAGCCAACAAATTTCCTTAACACACATTTTCGCTGAAGTGGCTGCTTAGCTGCAGGAGGAGCCTGACTCCGATTCATTTTAACTAAGCATCTACCAAAGAGCCTGGTTTCCTTTTCTGATTCCTTTGTATTGGCTTGTCCTGGAAAGATGAGTCGCTTTCCCCCTCAGTCTCAGTTTCCTACCTCTGTAGTACAAGACTGGTCTCCTTTGCCGGGTTGTCATGAGGCTTGGATGAGATATATGTGTGAAAGCCCTTAGAAAATGTCAAATGTGACAATTCTTTAAATGTTTATCCTGGAAATCAAGCACTTGTCATAGCTTCTCTCCTGGTTCTTATCTTAACTGTCTACATGTTCATTGTACACTCGTTAGAAATACAAATTCTCCATTCATTAGCTAATTGTTTACTCAGAAATATTTTGTTGTGGACCTGAAGTACATTACTACATCTTCTTCTCCTTTTCTACAAAATCTCCTTGCGTAGTGTTGTGTCAGAGAAATGGAAATCTTTAGGTACTGTAGATAAGTGCTCTGTGAGTAGTAATGGAGGATTCCTCATTGAACAGGATGAAAATATTTTTAGAAGTGAGCCCACACAGTAATCATCATTGCCAAAATGGATTTACAAATGTGGGCATCTCATTACACATGGTACTGGAATAGGTGCTTTACTCTTCAAGTTTTCCTCTGTTTAAAATGAATGTACTTTCTATCTCTGTTTTCTTTAAGGTTCACCATTCAGGGTTCATGCTCGAGTTGCATGGTTTTGTTGTCGGTTTTAAAAATACTGGTTTGTTACTGTCTCCTGAATTTCCATTGCAGCTTCTAATTCTTCTGATTATTTCTTGTGTTTCACGTCCAGACACTAGAAGGAAATTTAATTTTTCATTTACTGGACCTGAAAGTGCTTATTCCTGTCCACCAGTCATCCCCTGCTTCACTTGCCCTGCCTTCCGTCCCCATTGCCTTTGTAAATGAGGTACATGGTTTGGGAAGGGCCTGGAGTCAGTTCTAGAAAGTGAGCTGCAGCTTCAAGCCATTCCCTGCTTCTTTCTGATTTCGGCTGTTTGTAAGAGGAAACAAGCAGGGGCTTGGAGCAATTAGTGAGCCCAGTGTAGGCCTGGGTGTCAAGGGGGCAATTATCACCTTCCTCTGGATACAGTTTGGAACTGGCTCTGGCCTGGTGGGGGCCACCCAGGTAAAAGAAAAACAAATATTTTGATAAGCTGAGCTTTGAACAGTTAAGTAGTGGGAAAGGGTACTTAATATTTACTAAGGACTTTGTCTTTATTTTACCTATGTGCTAAAACAGATACCATGTTCCTTACAAGAGAGTGGGAGTGTGGATTATTAGGATCATAATATAGATTATATGTAATATGTATTTGGCAAATAAGCACAGGAGAGATAATCATGTCATATCCCTCACCTCTCCCGTAATTCTCTCGTATTCCCTATTTTCACTCTCAGCTCAGAAAAAGCCCACCTGTCCTTCCCATCCCACCCACACCCAGTGGTGCCTGGGATGGGGTCTGGGAAGAGGGATTTCATCTCCATCTGGTTGCCTTTTATTTGCATCTCATGTTAATGCCAGAGATGTTGCACTTTAAAATATAAAGAGCTTTACACTTACCTAGAAAGAGCTCTGTGTGTGTGGGGCGGGGGGGGGGGGGGGATGCGGGCGCACGTTCACACATAATGTATGTGTTTACATATGTAAAACTGTGTTACGTGATAAACTTTCTGGTTACTTTCTTTAACACCATGTCTTCAGTGATTCTCTAATATCGCTAGGATCTCAGCTAGTACCGCGATTTATTGATTTATTTATTTATTTTGCGGTACGCGGGCCTCTCACTGTCGTGGACTCTCCCGTTGCGGAGCACAGGCTCCGGACGCGCAGACTCAGCGGCCATGGCTCATGGGCTCAGCCGTTCCGCGGCATGTGGGATCTTCCCGGACCGGGGCACGAACCCGTGTCCCCTGCATCAGCAGGCGGACTCTCAACCACTGCGCCACCAGGGAAGCCCGGGATTTATTTTAATACCACTATTTATTTAATACCAAAAGTGTGAGAAGTCAACTTTTGAGGATCCCTTGCAGATTGTATGAGGCCTTTCTAAGGATCTATAAAGTGCTGCCTTTGTGTTCAGGACCCATTTTATCTTGACTGTTTAAGCATACAAGTTTAATTTAAGTACGCCCTGAATGAAGCAGGAAGTCAGGGGAGCTGAGGGCTCATTAATCAGGAGAGTTAGCAGAAGTGTAAAGAGACACCATTCCTGGTGACGACGCCCATGTCAGCTGCATCCTAGAGAGAACTAGAGGGAGGTAAGCTAATCAGAAGGCTTCTCCCTGTTCTCACTTTTTTCTTATGTGTATTTTTATTGGGGGCATGGTCAGTTCATACACAGTTTTATAGAATTTTATTGGGCTGTTTTGACCCAGTCTGTAACTTGACATTAAAGTAAATGGAATGCTGTGTGGTATTGGTTTCTTTGTTGTTTTTTTTTGTTTTTGTGTTTCGCGGGCCTCTTGCTGTTGTGGCCTCTCCTGTTGCGGAGCACAGGCTCCGGGCGCGCAGACTCAGTGGCCGTGGCTCACGGGCCCAGCTGCTCCGCGGCATGTGGGATCTTCCTGGACCGGGGCATGAACCCACGTCCCCTGCGTCGGCAGGCGGACTCTCAACCACTGCGCCACCAGGGAAGCCCAGTTTTTTGAAAGATGTTTTTGCCTTTATTCTTTTCTCTAATGATTCTGTGCATGTAACCATTATCCTTATTGATCCTAACTGATCACCCAGGCCAGTCTTCTTTTCAAAGCAGGGGTACCAACCTCCCACTCACCAACTCCCTGTGTTTTAGTGGTTCCCCAGAATTTTGGATTTTAAGGACCAATACACTAAACAAAAGTAATTAGGATTAGGGATCTAGTATCTTCTTAAATTTTTATTTTGTCAGAAAGGACACAAACTAAAACAACGACCACCTTTCATCACTATTTCATAAAAATACCCAGGGGCTTCCCTGGTGGATCAGTGGTTAGGAATCCACCTGCCAGTGCAGGGGGACATGGGTTGGAGCCCAGGTCCGGGAAGATCCCACATGCCACAGAGCAACTAAGCCCGTGTGCCACAACTACTGAGTCTGCTCTTTAGAGCCTGTGAGCGACAACTACTGAGCCCGCGTGCCACAACTGCTGAAGCCCACACGCCTAGAGCCCATGCTCCATAACAAGAGAAGCCACCACAATGAGAAGCCTGCACACCTCAACAAAGAGTAGCCCCCCCTCGCCACAACTAGAGGAAGCCCGTGCGCAGCAACGAAGACCCAACACAGCCAAAAATTAATTAATTTTTTTAAATACCCAAAGTGTCTTATTTATTTATTTTAATACCAGTATTTATCTAATACCACTACTTACACAATACCAAAAGTGTGAGAAGTACATAATTTTAGATTAAAGCTAACTCTTTGAAAAATTCACCGCACTTGTTTTTCTGTTTACCGCTTGGCGATCATCTCTTCCTGAGTTGGTTTTTGTGAACACCTCCTATGCAGCCGTATCCCTGACCCAGGTCGCCTCCCAGCCCTGCTAGTGGTGGCAAGCTCTCTACGATAGTTTTTAGACAGGATTTCTTTATAGTTTTTTCTTTTCCAGATGAGCATCTGCAAGGCTGTCAGCCATTCCTTCCTTGGAGGATATGATTTCTAGACCTTTGTCTACCATTCTCACTCTTCTTCAGAAGAGCTCAGACTAGGTAAAAGGAGATGTTTAGAACAAATGCGTTTAATGTAGAAAGCACTCAGTGAAAGCAGGCTGCTGTTATTCATCTATTCCTCCACTCCTTTCTCCTGAATTTTGGCTGTTTATCATTTGTCAGGCACTATGCTGGGGCCTGACAAAGAGGAAGCAGTCCAAGGACGCACATCTAATGGGGCCGCAGATATGGAGGCGATGCAGCAGCGCGCTCAGGGCTGCACAGAGAGGCGGTGTTGACACACCGCCATGGGCAAGTGCAGAGGGAGCCCTTAGCTTGGTCAGGGAAGGTCAGAGAAGCCTTGCTCCTGCTGGAGAGGAGCATTAAACTGAGGCTTGCAGAAAGACACTGAGTTTCCCAGGTGAAGTAACATCTTACAGGTCAGAAAATAAAGATGGATCAGGGCAGATGCAGGGACTTATATAGGATCTACAGGCAAGCTGGAGCCCTATGAGTTGCCTAGGGCTGCTGTTACAGAGTACCACAAACTGGGTAGCTTAAGATGACAAAATTTCACAGTTCTCAGGGCTAGAAATCCAAATTAAGGTGTCAACACAGCCATGTTCCCTGTGAAAGTTGTAGGGAGGATCCTTCCCAACCTCTTCCAGCTTGTGGTGGTTTGCCAGCAGTTCTGAGTGTTCTGACTTACAGCTGCATCTCTCTCCCCCACCCCTCCCCGCACTCTGTCTCAGTGTTCACATGGCGTTTGCCCTGTATCTCTATCTGTGTCCAGATTTTCCTCCTATAAGGACAACTGTCACATTGGATGTAGGCCTACCCTAATGACCTTACCTTAATTTGATTATATCTGCAAAGACCCTATTTCCAAATCAGATCCCATGCACGGGTACTGGAGCTTAGGACTTGGACATGTCTTTGCTGTGGCAGGGGGGCACAGTTCAAGCCATAGCAGTGGGTATCAGGGAATGGTGAGCCAGGGGGCCGAAAAGCATAATTTCTTTCTATAGTCAGGATCATATATTTTCCTCAGTACAAACCTAAATCATTCAGGGAACTTGAATTTGTTCCTAATCAAAAAATCCAGGTATTTTCATGGCTTTCCCTAAATTTATACAATCGGTTTTTCCGCCCTTGTAACTTACATGTAAGACTTTTCCCTATTAAATATTATAGTGTTGGCTTTGGCCAAGAATTCATGCTGGCCTATTGAAATAATTTCAAGTATTAATTCTGAATCTTACATTCACCATCCCCCTAGCTTTGGGACATTTATGTATTTAATAAGTGAGCTATCAGTGACCTGATTTATGGCATTTTTAAGTGTTGAAAAAGTGCTGGCCAAGTGCTGGGCCTTGTGGCACATCACTAGATGCTTCCTTCGTGCTGTGACCCTGACCATCTGACTAACTCAGTCACTTGTTTAGCTAGTTACCCACTCATCCAAACCACATTTCCTCTTCCCAGATATCCTCGTCTAATCCGTGAGCAAATAATGATTTTTATTTAGCTCAAACCAAAGTATACTACGTAGCATTTCCGAGCAACCTGACTTCCTCACCAACCCCCGAAGGAAAAAGGGCAAACATTAATGTGCATGACGCCCTGAAGGACTTCACTGGTGCCTATTCTTTTCACCAGTCTTGCTAACCTTCTATTTCACCAATCCATTCTGGAAATTTCACTTCAGATCAGCATTAGCCTCACTGCCTTTCATTTCTAGAATCTAGTTTTCTGTTCTTTTAAAGAATCAGAATGGTATTTTTCCTTTCCATTAGCACCTCTCCCATTATGCAGGTTTTCTCAAAACAACCAAGATTGGAAAATCCTTACTGATTAGGTCATGTAAATAAGAAGCACTTTTAGCCCCAGTCTTCATTCACAGCCCCCTTACTTGCATCTTCTGGAAAATGCAGTAAATTCAAGCTATCTTGAGAGTGAGGCATATTACCTTCATTTGAAATACGGTAATATTGTAAAACTGACACTAAAGTAACTTACAGCACGTGACTCTCTGGTTCCCTTCTTTCTCATAAAGATAATTCCTCTCTGATTTTCTTAAATTTTAAGATTGTAAATTTTTAGAGCCATACTACTCTGTCTTTGGAATGACTGGTTATCTGCAGTGTCTAAGGACAGTCTTATTCAGAAGCAAACCAGTAGGAAGCCAGTGTGGGAGCCCTGTTTATCCTTTTCCATCAGATCCGCTCTTCAGAGACGTGACCACTGTCACAAGTGACCCTTGAACGAAATATCTAAGTTTAGAAACATCAACTGTGCTGGCAGGCTACATTAACATTCCCTTGCCTATCAGCTCAAGTGTATTTTTTTACTAACGATACATTTATATTATATCCCCAGATTTCTTTAAGAGCTGAAGTGAGTAAAATAGATATCATTTTCCTTTTCATTCTGTTCTTCAGGCGGGCTTTTCAAGGTCATGGGGCAGTCAGGATTTGTTACTTAAAAAAAGGATGGCCTGACAGCATTTGGAAATTGATATGCTGGTGCCGTGTTCTGGATCAAAGCCAACATTAGTGTTCAGTCTAGGAAATGTCCAATTTGACGCTGTCCTTTTTTAGCTTGTGTCAGAATCAAGAGAAAGTTCTAGGTAATTTGCGCACTCTGTTTTAATAGTTTCAGATAACTCTGTTTTGCTTCAGAGAGCATGTTTACTTTTACTCTCTGTCATGCTGTTCTTGTTTTGAATGAAGCAATCATTTATAGTTTTTGGTGTTGAAGTTTAGTGCATTCAGTTTCTACAGACTCTGAAACAGTTCTCTGGTACTGTGTGTGTGTGTGTGTGTGTGTGTGTGTGTGTGTGTGTGTGTGTGTGTAAAAGCTTTCTAGTTTTGATTTCTTTTAAAAAGAGCAGAAATTTAGAGATAGTTGCAACAGGTCTGGGAACCAAAAGTCTTCTCGGTGTTTTGGTTTTTTTCCCCCCAGCAACCTTTTACAGTTTCCTTTTTGGTAGCAATTTTTAATTCCATGTTAAACACCTAAATTACCTTGCTTCCCTCATTTGTTTTTATAAGCTAAATTGGGATAAAATACAAGGCGCCATGTTCATTTTCCAAGGCAAAAGGTAGTATTTCCCTGCTCCCTGCAACTGCCAACCTCCCTGAATTCCCCACACCAAACACTTTAAGGGGAAAAAATGTGTACTCCATGTTTATGTTTCATTCACTGAACCAATATATATTGAGGGGTTTCATTATGCAAAGATCTGTACTGAAAAGTAACCATAAAAATGGTAGGCCTGGGCTTCCCTGGTGGCGCAGTGGTTGAGAGTCCGCCTGCCGATGCAGGGGACACGGATTCGTGCCCCGGTCCGGGAAGACCCCACATGCCGCGGAGCAGCTGGGCCCGTGAGCCATGGCCGCTGAGCCTGCGCGTCCGGAGCCTGTGCTCCGCAACGGGAGAGACCACGGCAGTGAGGCCCGCGTACCGCAAAATAAAAAAAATAAAATAAAAAATAAATAAAAAAAGGTAGGCCTACAGTTTCTCAACATTTTGTGGCTTAGGACCATGTCATTATGAAGGTGAGGAGAGTAGTCTAGTGCTCTCCAGTGGTTAGAATTGGAAGTGCTGTTATTCCAGAGAATTCTGGGGCCGGGGTGGGGGGGCATGGGGAGAAAAGGTTAACATTTATTTGTTACCAGACATCTGTTATGTGCCAGCACTGTGCTGGCCCCCTAATAATGGTGCCGTGAGTTAGATGTTATCACACCCTAGGTGATAGGTATGGTACAGATGGGGATGGTGAGGCCAGACACCAGAAGCACAGAGGTGGTTATTGGCCGAATGAACACTTGAAAAGAGCGCTCTCTCTCTCTCTCTCTCTCTTTCTCTCTCTCTCTCTCTCTCTCTCTCTCCCTCTCCCTCTCCCTCTCCCTCTCCCTCTCCCTCTCTCCCTCTCCCGACAACTCCATCTGCTTCCCAATATAATATTGTCTTCCTTCTCGTAAAGTACTAGATCATCCTGAAGGTGAGATTGTTAAAGCAAAGAAAATACATTACAGGTTTTGTTGGGAGAGGAAGAAAATTTTTTAAATGCTCTATCATTGTCGGTTCATAAATTCAACTCAGAAAGAAAAGACCACTTTGTATAGTTAAATTACCTTTGTTTTAAAAGTTAGACATTTATCAGTGTTTTGAGACTTTTCAGGACTCATTTTTATGTTAGATAATCTACGTTTTACTTGCAAAATTCTGGGTTCCATTTTCAGCAAGTATTATTTTCCTCTGACATATTAGTACTTGGGAGCACTAATTTGGTCCTGACCATCTGTGACTGCATCTGTAAGTGCTGCAGTATAGTGACTTGTGGCAAAGATGCTGTCAGAAGATCCTGTCAGTGACCCTTTGTGTGCTGTGTGCTCTTAAAAAACCAGAAAATACTGTAAAGCTACTTTACCTTGATTGCAGATCATAACAGACTGGACACTTAAGCTATAATAGCAGATCTATATAATAAATCAAATGCTTTACAGTGTTCTTTTCGTTTAGAAGAGAGGTATAAGTTTTTCATAGAATATGGCAAAAAGTGCATCTTAGCCATTTCTAATGAGGTAGTTTTAATATTCATTCTATATGAATTATTTAGTTCAAGCCATACATGCAGTACACAGCATCAATTGTTACTTTGTATAGCATTTATAATAGATTAGCTGTGCCAGCAGGAATGTTGAAAAGGCAGGGTAGCAGGAGTGGTTCTGCATTTAGCCAGAAGAGGTTATATTCATCCCCAAATCTGGGTGTAAATTACCAATTTTATTTGTGTTCTGAAAGAATGTGTTTATCTTAAAATTTCAGTGTTTTGAAAAACTAGATACGTAGATGTATATGTTTTCTCTTGAAAAACATGATACTTTGTCCCAAAGCTTCTGTCATTTGTTCTCCAGCAGCTCACATGTCGTAAAGCAGCCCGTCTGGCCGAGGGCTGGACCACCTGAGGGATGGTGTGCACTTCTGCTAAATTAATCTGCAGGCTCCAGGTCTGGGACTGGGGCTGAAATTCACTGTCCTTTCCAGGGTAGTTCAGAAAAGTGAACCCTGGTGATTCCTCTTCTCCGTCTCCTCTGCCTTCACAGAGGCAAGCCACTAGCTTTCTATAACACAGATACAAATAACATAGGTTATTTTTCTCAGCTGTTAAGTTAGAGCATTTGAGGCTAGTTAGAAGAAGTCCTCTGTCTTAAAAACTTTCCTGTCTTCTAGAACCTTTCCATTCTTCTCCTAGCTCTCCTCAGCCCTCCATGGTAACTTCTTGAACTTGAGTGTTACTGCTTGAGTACGGAGAGCCAAAAAAATTAAATAGTAATAATAAACCAAAAATGTGACATCTCTCTTTGCTAATTCTAGCCACAAGATTTTCATTAATCTTACTAAAATCCTGCTTTCATCATATCATTCCACAGTTGTGAAACCTCCAGCCACGTTCTGTTCCCTGACTCCTCTTCCTAGAACCCGAGGCCCTCTAGGACCTTTTCAGACTTGATTTCCGATCTTCCCCACACAGCTCGCATTAGACACATTCTTCTGTTTATTGTCTTCCGTGGCCTACCTGAATTCCTGTTTTCCCCAAAGTCTTTCTTGCTGAACTTGACCTTCATCCTACGTTTATGCTTCTTTTATTCAGCATTCATCATACAGGATCTCAATATTCTTAATTATTTTTTAATATTAATAATTTCTTACATTCCCCCCACCCCCGCCCGCCACAATTATCCCCCTCAGTGGCAGGAATGACATCTTACATACTTTTCATAGGCCTTGGATGGTGAAGGGCATGCTGGAGATGTGCTGTAAATATGTGAGGCTAGATTTGATTTCTTGGTCTGGCCTCTTTCTTCACTGTACTTGTCTTTCCTGCATTCCATTCACCTTCAGCACCAGGTTGGGTTTTGACCTTTAGGGCTGTAGCAGCTTTTCCTGCCAAGCATTTTCCTTCTTCCAACCCTGACTTCCATTCCAGCCGCATCAGGTGCAGCTTCCTGTTCTGTTCCATATACCAGGAGTCCTGTATGCACAAAGCACATCCGGCCGTACCGCACAAGTGGAAGGGGCAGTTAACGAATGTTAGGACAAATACCGTATGCTAACACGTATATATGGAATTTAAGAAAAAAAAATGTCATGAAGAACCTAGGGGTAAGACAGGAATAAAGACACAGACCTACTAGAGCATGGACTTGAGGATATGGGGAGGGGGAAGGGTAAGCTGGGACAAAGTGAGAGAGTGGCATGGACATATATACACTACCAAACGTAAAATAGCTAGCTAGTGGGAAGCAGCCGCATAGCACAGGGAGATCAGCTCTGTGCTTTGTGATCGCCTGGAGGGGTGGGATAGGGAGGGTGGGAGGGAGGGAGACGCAAGAGGGAAGAGATATGGGAACATATGTATATGTATAACTGATTCACTTTGTTATAAAGCAGAAACTAACACACCATTGTAAAGCAATTATACTCCAATAAAGATGTAAAAAAAAAAAGTGTTAAGCCAAAATGACTGGAATTAAAAATGGAATATCTTTCTGTACCTTTAATTTTTGTACATCTTAGAAGTCTTATAGAAACAGTGAAACTCTTCAAGGCCAAAAAGGTGAAGTCTTAGAAAATCTGTCTGATATTGATTGCCTAATTTTAAAATTTCACATACCTATACCTCATCCTCAAATGCTTACCACTTCCTGTACCAAGTAGATAAAGAAAATAGAATGAGCTGAATTATTCAAGGTACTGAGGATTCAGGATAACATGGGTAAATGACTCCTTCTGCTAGAAAGCAGAACTAGAGAGCTCTTTTAGGCCTCATTGTGCAGCAAACTTTTCTATTAGCAAAATGAATGTAATTTATACTTTCTTTTCCTTCCCCTATTCAACCACTGTTAGAAGACCTAAAGCAAATTGTAGGAAATCCCCTTTTCCTGGGAGGCCACTGGAAAGATAAAGCAGCAAAAAAAAGCAAGTTAGAAAATGCATGTACAGTATCATCCGGGTGTGGGTGTATGTCTGTGAATTATTTTCCCTTTTCCCCCCACAAGTCCACAATAACAAAGGGCTCCTAGTTCCCAAATCCATTCCCACCAAATAGATCCCTGTGTTACTCCTTCTAAGCTTTAAAGCCAGCCATACCTCCTCTTCACTGATACATTTGTTCTCTTGGGCGTCTTATTCCAAATAGAACAATGTTGTCTACCCAGGAAGTCAGGGAACAAGTTTCTGAATGTTGTCAGCATCTGTGTTAGAGGCTTCAGCAGTTCCGGGGTCTGCCCTCATCCTCATGCCACTTGTTTGGAACTGTGCAGATCCACAGTGGGAACAGCTTTGAACCTCTGGAACAGTCTGTGGTTGGCGACCAAAGTTTCCACACTTGTCAGCATGATTTGGCCAAGCAAACTTCTGTCTCCCTTCTTTGCTGCTGTGTAACGTTTAGTGGGTCCCTTACTCACTCCGCTCCTTCGTTTCACAACTGCAAAGTGGGAATAAAACTTCACCTACTCAAAAGGTCACTGTGAAGATTAAAATAATTGACCTAAATCGCATAGAACAGTGCCTGACATAACATAAAAGCTGTATAAATGTAATCTGTTAACTTCTGTTATTCCCCTGAGTTAACTCACTAGGTCATAGGCTTTCCCTTGTGGATACTGATTTGATAGCCCATAGAGGTTTTTTTTTTTTCTCATTTCAATCCCCTCTCCCTCCTTCTTGCTAATTATTGTCATTTGCACGGGCACAGCCTCTCTCACGGTGGTAAGTTTCTTTGTCCTTCAAAGGCAGTTCAGCTATTAAAGCAAACAAAAGCAATCATCCTATATGCACGAGCAATATCCCACCCTTTTTCACATCGTTTTTTGTTTACATTATAGGTGTACACTTTTTCTTTCTGTTTTTTTTCCACACGCCCATTGCTTTTTTCAGTTTAATAACGTTTGTAAAATAAACTAACATAAACCTTGCCAATGACCCTATGGTGCCTTAATTGAGTTTCCAACTGGGATGACCAATACTAAAATAACTCGTCAACCCTTACCGCCATCTGTTGGTGGTGGGTGGAATGGACTCTATTCTCCAGAGCCTTGGCTTGTAACTGGCCATGTTCAAAAGCTCCAAGTTCCCTAGTAGATGAGAGAGAGGAGAAAGAGACTATGTGTGCGCGCCTGAGTGCCATGTGCAGGCACTTGTACGTTACAAGTTACAAGTTACAAAATCTGTAAGGATGGGCTTCCCTGGTGGCGCAGTGGTTGAGAATCTGCCTGCCAATTCAGGGGACATGGGTTCAAGCCCTGGTCTGGGAAGATCCCGCATGCCGCGGAGCAACTAGGCCCGTGAGCCACAACTACTGAGCCTGCGCGTCTGGAGCCTGTGCTCCGCAACAAGAGAGGCCGCGATAGTGAGAGGCCCGTACACCGCGATGAGGAGTGGCCCCCGCTCGCCACAACTGGAGAAAGCCCTCACACAGAAATGAAGACCCAACACAGCCATAAGTAAATAAATAAATAAATTTAAATTTTAAAAAAATCTATAAGGATATGCATCGATCCATTTAACATTTCGTATTCAGGACTTTAGGTGGTTCTAATATTTCAGTCTGCTTTTCTGTGTCTTCTAATAACAAATACGCATTTCTTTTGTAATTATGGTAAATTTTCAAAAAGGTAGAATTAATGAAGGACTCAGTGGTGGGGGGCAGAGGAGAAAATGAAGCTTTATTTTAGTAAGTACAAACTAAAATATGCTTAGATTTTATATTATAGCAGATGAAAGAAGAAATGGAAATGGGGAAGAAATGACAAAAGCTGTGGTACAAACAAAAGAAACTTGGGTAGCTTCTAAGCGAAAGGTTTTATTAGCCAATAGGTTTAAATGTGAGATTTTTACTTGTTATCCTCTCCCTTTGAAATTCTCATTATTCTGTAGTCATGTCTCTTAATTACTCTTTATCCTTTTACTGTCAGAGCTTCCTCTGGAGTGGATTAATCTACTCTCAGCAAAGAATATTATATGCTGGGTAGCCAGGACTGTGCGTCTGAGCCTTGTTTCTTTGAAGCTGGGTAAAACCCACAGAATCTTCGTATTCACATTTTCCCCATTAAATTCTGCAGCTTGCTTTCTTGGGCATGCATCTCCTTGGTGTCCTTGGAGTGTGAATCCTGCCAGTGAGGAGGCCTGTTTTCTCCTAATAAATCCTATGTCCCTGTTACTTGACTTTTTTTTTTTTTTTTTTTTTTTTTTTTTTTTACAAATTAAGTTGCAGATAGGAACAAGGGGAGGTGAAAATCTAGTTGCTTTATGAATTTCTATCCAGATATCTGTTACTCTTGCAGGCACTGCTGATCAACAATAGAATTAGACTAAATGTTAATCATCTGTAATGACTTCTCCCCCCCACCCCCATCCCATCCCTTGCCTCACATTATTAAATCTTACTACAGATAAGACTAGCAGAGGGGAATTGCTCTGAACCCTGCTGCCCCCTTTCCTGTTCCTTGAGGTGCCATTTGCCAGACGGCTCATCCCCATATTGTAGATCCTTTCTCATGTCATCAGAAGAACTTGTTCTGTACTCCATTCCCACAACGTGGTGACTGCCTCAGCCCCTGAGAAGCTAACTGAGTGAACAGCTCACAGAAAAAGGTATTGTAGGAGAGGAAAAGGCTTCAAAACCCTGCCCCACCGCCACCCCGGGTAACTCCAGAGAAGCGTCTCACTGACCCTCTGATTGCAGGGAGGCTAGAGTGCAGTAGTACCACAGAGTGAAAACTGTTTCGACTTTCTGGGAAGTCATGGGCTTTCAGTGTTAACCCACAAATCATGATGAAAACCACAATAGAAAGTAAAACCGATAAATTTCAGACATATTTCTTCTCCTACACACACCCCGCATCCCTCCTTCAACCATGAACCACATACTTATTTCTTGTGTCTAAAACAAACAAACAAAAAACTTGCTTTGGTTTGAAAAATAAATCTATTCCAGTCCCTTAATAGATCTTCCACTTTTTTCCTCACCTTTCATACTCTGAGTATGTAAAGGAAACATTGTTTCTCAAAATTATGTCATAGATAAATTGCAGTGAAAACTTAAATTTAACCATTTTTGAGCTTTGAGGTTTTAGGCGAGATCTTAGTCTCAAAATTTCTATGAGCTTTTGTTTTCCCATTAGCAAAAATGGGAATAATAACAGCTACCTCATAAGACGGTTGTGAAGTTAAATAAGACCATACATACACAGTGCCTAGAAATTTAGGAACTGAGTAAATGTTATTCCCTTTCTGGTTTCTTATAAAATCGCCCACTAAATGGTTGAGGAGATTAGGGAGAGTTTCGTGGAAAAGTTAGTGTTACAACAGGTTCTTTAAGTTCAAGCATGGATAGAAGGGGGCAATGGAGAGATAAGAGAAGTGATATAAGAATTCAAAGTGGTGTTTAAGGCAGAGTAATGCAGCAGACTGGGTTGGAAGGACCAGAGGCTAGAGGCCAGAGCTATGATATGCCTTTTGTATAGGTGTAGGCACAGTGAAGGGAAGGAGTGAATATTACACACATCTCAGAAGAGTGATTGACTGACTGGATTCAGGGATGGCTGAGTTGAAGATGTCTCAAGGACCACAAGCTTGGGAATGGGATGATGCTGTTGAATGAGATGAGATATGAAGAGGAGACAAGGAAAATGCGTTTGAGGTTCTTTGGGGATGGGATTTAGAAAATAGTGGACATCAGGTAACATCTAACTAGATATTTAAGTATCTTAGTAAGATACTAAGATAGTTAAGTAAAAAGAAGAAGACAAAAACTAAAGCTTTGGTTAGATTAAAAAAAAAAACAGGAAGGAGAAATGGGCTTCATCAAAGAAGACGTATAAATGAAATCTGTGGCACTGGATACATTTCCTAGGAAAAGGAAGGGTTAAGGGGCTGATTATCAAATGTGATGAAAGTACTTGGTTAAGGAGAGAGAGGAGGAAGCTGAATGGGCCAAAAAACACCACTGAAAGAGTGCCCGGAAAGGTAGGATGAGGTCCTGAGAGTGAAGGTCCTAGAAGCATAGGTGTGGAAATAAGGAGAAATGTCAGATGTAGCAAAGATCAAAGAGAACCCAAACCAGAGTGGAGTGTGGCATGGATTGAGTCTAGTGCTCTCAGGAGCCTCTTCACTTTTCCTGCTTCCCACATCTTCCTCTCTCCATGTCTTCTTCCCCATTATTAATGTGGAGAGCAGAACCAGAAGGGTAGAAGGCCAGCCCCTGACCTTCTCTAAATTTGCTTTCTTCTGTTTGGTTTACAAAAGACCCTGAACTCTGTGACCGCAAGCAAAGTCTCTTAATCTCTGTAACTCCCAATCCCCTTATCCTACATTGGAGTCATACCAGTTTTCTTCCCTACTTTTGCAAAGGGCTGTGATAGGGATGCAGTCTAAAAGCATTTTCAGCTAAAACTTGTGCAAAGGAGAGAGTGCTGGTACATATCAAGCTGTCCGTAACCTAGGTAGATAAATGGTTGCTATAAGGTGGTCTTTAAATCACTTATTGTTTCTGTTTTGCAGGGTTTAAAAAAAATTTTTTTTGTAAGCTTAGTGACCTGTGTTAAGGTTGTTATAAATACTCAGAATCTCTACAGGGAATTGAAGGTGTTTGTGTAGCCTTATGCCTCTTGGATGTAATTGTCATTTGAACCTTAAATTATCTTTACTTTCATGTGCCCAGTTAGTAATCATTTGATTACATGATTACACAGAGTGAAGGTTAACTGAGGGAGAGAGGTGGCCCAAGCCATTTGTTTCCTCTAGATAAGTATCTTTCAGCTTGTTCAATACATAAAATAGAAACCTGCAACATTTAAAATGTTTTAAAGTGCTGCACAGATACTTCCATTTTCTAAAACTTTTAAGAGTCTTTTTAGTCCTCAGCAGAAATCACGAGAAAGTAGTATTAGAGAAAATGTGAAATTTTTAAAGTAAATACATAGGAAAGTAAAATTTTGGAATTTGCCACATCTAAATGGGGAAATGTCTCAGATACCTCAAGTATGTTATGTGCATTCCCCCAAAACCTAGTAATTTTTAAGAGTTATTTTTCAAAGGTTTTTCTTCTCCGTTTTTAGAAGACAAACATAGCGGTGCTTTGCGTTGTGGTCTGGTCACTGTGAAAGGATGTAGGTAGTACATATATTTAAACTCTGCTGCCCCTTTGTTTCTGAGAGCAGTGCCCTCAATTTTAATATTCTGAATTTTTTTCCTTCTTCTCCCAACTTCTGTTGTACATTAAGGAATTTGAACACATTTTTCATACAAACCTTCATAAAAGTAATGCTTAATTCCTGATTCATTGGTTTATATTTTTGCATTGCCTATTTCTTGCACACACGTGCCCACACACACATTAGTGAGTACACCGTATAACTATTATTACAGCATTCAAAGAGGTCTTAATAAAGGTATTTATAAACAGTTGTCAAAATCTTAGGTAAAAAAGACCTGTTTTAAATAACACATCAAGTGTGTTAAAGATGTATACACATACGCACCTTTCTGTGGTGATCTACAGCCATGCAGAGCTGCCTGCAAAAGCAAAATGAATAGATATGATCCAGGCAGCTTTCCCACCGTGATTAGTTCATAAAGGCTATGTTGATCTTAGTACTTTCCATTAACACTTCTGTAGCCTTGCCTTTGGGTTTGTATTTGACCACAGACATGGTGTTACTAGACGAAACTATTTTTATAGAGCTCACATTCCATTTTTTTGGTCCCAAGATCATCAGGTAAGTACCTGATTCCTCAAAGCTAAACATCAAACTGTAATCCAGAGATTCAAATGAGAGGCCTAGCTGTTCCCCGTTTTTAGTTTAGTTTGTGTTTAGAATTCTCATTTCCCGTCCCCTAGTAAAGAACATTTTGTACTTGAAAGTTTGCAGTTGTTTGATAAGTGTGTGTGTTCTCTGGACTTAGACATTAATAAAGGTTCCTCAATTATAACTTCTTTCTCTTTTTTTTTTTCTTAGATATGGGAAAATTGTTTCCACGAAGGCAATTTTGGATAAGACAACGAACAAATGCAAAGGTATGTTTCCTTGGCTGTTGATTTGCTAAATCAGGGCTTTAGAAAAATAATGGAATTTTAAACTTGATCTTTGGTTTCAAAACTACCTCCATTTATTAAAATCCAAATCTTACATGTCACCCAGTTTCTGTCTTGCACAATGTCAGCATATTGCTTGCGTTTGTCCCTGGTTGAGTTTTGGCTGGAAACCCAACAGCAGCTAGCCCTTTGCCAGAATCCCAGATTTGATGCCAGTAGAGTTAACATGCAAAATACCGGCTGGCATTTATCCCCTGCTCTTAAAAGGGGAGTAGAGTTAGAAAATAGCTTTTCTTTGCTGAGCCTGAGGAGATTAGAGCTGCTTACTGAAGACCATTGGACTGCACTAAAGAACTGAAAAGATTACATATTGTGCAAATTGGCTCTATTAATTAGAGTAGTTTTAAGCAGTACTTAATTACATGTTTCAATACTCCCAATTGTTCTCTGCTGAATGCCTGTTGACAATATTGGCAGCGGGGAGGAGAGAACCATTTTCACTGACCGAATTGTAATAGGGAGGGGAGGTCATACGCCCCTTTGAAATATGCTGCTGCATTAATTTGATGCACTGACCTTCAGTTTTCTGTGTAATTAGGATGAGCTCATGCGGCTCCATGAGCTGGAAGAGGAGGCGTCTGGAGTAGGCAGCACTGATGCTCCGTGGTTCTGACTTTTAATGATCCAGCATCTTAATAATAGGCATGTGATTTCTAGGAAAGGGGAAGAATGGAGTCAGCTGACTTTGAGTCTAACGACTGACCCCGTGAATTGAAATAAGGTTGACAGGAATAGGCAGAGAAGGCAAATCTCCTCATTAATTAGAGCCCAGTTTTTCAAGTAGTGGTGATGGCTGTGGCTTAGCACAATCTGAAAAAGGCAGAGAACATAAATGAAGCCTCTGGATGGTATGGTAGGGCCTCGCCATAGAAGCCAGCCGTTTCCTTTAAACTAGACTTGAAGTGATTCATTGTATTTCTGTCTCTTCTTCAAAGCTGCTGAATTTAAAGGAGCTATTGTGGCAAATATCTAAGCCCATGTTTAGTCAACATGGCACATTCAGGCAGTTTTGCCCTACGACGGTGAACAGAGCCATGCTTTCCGTAGAGTGGTACTCAATTAATATTTTCAGTGAATTAAACTGGAGAGAGTCAAATTGTAGACTGAAATGTCTACCCAGTTACCAGATTAGTCTTGTTTACCATATTTTTAAATGATTTGGGTGAGCAGGGACACAGAAAAAAACCTTTCGGTTTTATGACAAAAAAAAAAACCGGACTCTTGCAGGTATAAAACAGGAAGCTGATCTCAGCATTTGTTTCAAACCAAGAGAGAAATCACAGTAGACAAGTCGTTTTATAACCTTACCCTTCCTTTCTTCCTCCTCACCTCCCCAACCCCCTTACCCCCAAAAAAGAAGTCTTCGCAGCAGATCAGTGTGTTTAAAAAAAGCACAGCTGCCCTAGTTACGTGAGAGAGAGGACCCAGAGGCCTCCCTGGGTGAATTCTCTGCCACACCTCTACACTGGACACGCTACTGTTACACACTCTTTTTCCAGCAAGACCCTATTGCCTGGAAGCCAAAACTCCACAAAATGCTTAGCGTGATCTGGAAAAGGTACGAGTAAAAAAATACTAAAGCTAAACTGAACATCATAATACAAACCCATGATATTTGGGAAGGGTCCAAAGATAAGTGGAGAGATTTTGGGGGCTTCTAAATAAGGATAAGAATAATTCAGCACTGTTTTCAATACATGTCTCCTGTAGATGTTCTCCTAAATTGAGTCTCAGGCGAGACTGCCTTATGTCGGGGGGGGGGGGGGGAGGGCAATGAGAGAAACCTTCTGAGTCTCTTTGTGTCACACAGGCCTCTCAGGAAGAAATAGCAACAGATATCTGGGGTGTGGGTGAGTGAGTGAGGGGGAGAGAGTAAGCAAGAATGGGTTTATAAAATTCTGGGAGGGAGAATGATAGAGCTCCTGAAAAATAATAATTTTAGGGCAAATGAGAAAAAATAACACAGCATAGCTCATAACAAAGACAGATAACATGTAAGCCATGTTACAGATAACTTGAGAAGGTGGGTAGGTGGATGGATGGATGAAGATAGGTAATGCTTAAGAGGTTATTAGTATAAATGGAAAGTGCCTGTGTTGTCTACAGTTTTTTGAGAGTTGAACAGATCAAAGAATTTTATACCTGGAAATTAGAGACCTTATAGGTCATAGAACATTTTTTGGCACAAAACTTTTTTTTTTTTTTTTTTTTTGCGGTACGTGGGCCTCTCACCGTTGTGGCCTCTCCCACTGCAGAGCAGAGGCTCCGGACACGCAGGCTCAGCGGCCATGGCTCACGGGCCTAGCCACACCGCAGTATGTGGGATCTTCCCAGACCAGGGCACGAACCCTTGTCCCCTGCATCGGCAGGCGGACTCTCAACCACTGCGCCACCAGGGAAGCCCCACAAAACATATTTTGAAGCCTCTCTCCAGAAGACAGAATTAAGCTGAAGGAAATATTGCTCTGAATAACATGTTATCGTAGTTATTAAATTTAAAAATTCACTATTCAGTTGCTCTTCTACCTTTCAATTTTTGTCAGTTTTTGGCCAAGAAAAGGTATTTAAATGCTTTTCAGCACTGGAATATATGGTAGTTCAGGACCAAAAAAAAAAAAAGAAAAAGCTTACAACGGATTGATTGTGACACCCGACTGGTTAATTATCAATGTTTACAGAGTTGCATATAAGACCAGAAAACACACACAGACGTAAAATGGGTGAGGATAAGTCAGACCAAAGGGAAAATAGGGGTAAGAGCGGGAAACTTCATGTTACTATAGAAATAGCCCTGTATTTCTTAGTTGCCAAAGCAAAAATAAACATACCTATTCCCGTGATTCAGTAATCACAATGTAGAATAAAATCCAAGAAGCAGGAATACCATAACTGTTCCTGGTCCTGAGACCTGAGAAGAATCCTCTTGGGGGTCCAGTGAGACGATGCTGTGTTACTTAGTTTATCCCACCTTCAGAAATATCTGTGTACATATTTATATAATGAAACCCATGGAACCTGTGAAACTCATTTATATACTCTTAAACTTACTTGAAAGTAATATAATAAAGGAAATGAAAGAGCCCAGGGTTGCATGCTTACCTGTTATATTTGTTTTTCAGCAAATATTTATGAAACAGCTATGTAGTAGACATCGGGCAAGGCCAGAAAAGGTTATAAACAGTTAACTAAAAATGCAACCATTATGGATTTTTCCTAATAAGGAAATAACAGATAAAATAATACTAATATTACCTGAATGAATAGCAATTTCAACTACATGAATATCAAACCTGAGATCTTCTATTTATTGTAATTTATTGACAACAGCAAAATTAAGGAGGGTGTCTTAAATATCCATCAGTAGAAGTTGCATCATTTCAGTGTAGTTGGGTGTTCATTTATGACCTGCTTAAATTGTATTTGGTAGTAAAATATGTATGAGAGTGAGAGAGTGAGTATGTGTGTGCCTGTGTGTACCTTCATAACGGGTTGCATGTTGGCATTAACAACAGATTTCTAAAAAAATTCCAAAATACGTTGAACCTGACTTCTAACCTGGCTGTTGAGTAGCGTTCTCTGCTTTTACTTGGGTCAGCCTCTTCTTTTTCTTTCCAACCTGGCTATTTCTCCATTCACTGTCAAAATCAAATTAGGCCTTATTCCAACCCAACTCCAAGTACTCGAAGGAAGCTGCTGCTTGTTTCAGCTTTGACACTTCTGTCTCCTAAAACATCTATTTCTGTAATCCATGGTCTAGTTCACTAGTTTTGTTACCAGGCAATATTTTCGGTATTAATACTGCACACTCACCTTTGGACTACTTCTGAAGTTTCTGTTTGGTCTTGTTGATGCATATATTTGCCTATTTTGACACTTAGTTTCTTCCTGTCTAAATGACTGTAGCTTTATAATATCTGCAACTAAATGATAGGGCTGGCCCCTCTTCTCTGCAACCTCCAAACAGGGCTTTTCTTTTTCAAAATATTCTTCCTCATTTAAAATTAATTTGATGGGCTTCCCTGGTGGCGCAGTGGTTGAGAGTCCGCCTGCCGATGCAGGGGACCACGGGTTCGTGCCCCGGTCCGGGAGGATCGCACATGCCACGGAGCGGCTGGGCCCGTGAGCCGTGGCCGCTGAGACTGCGCGTCCGGAGCCTGTGCTCCGCGACGGGAGAGGCCACAACAGTGAGAGGCCCGCGTACCGCAAAAAAAAACAAATAAATTAAGAAAATAAAATTAATTTGATAATAGGTTTGAATTCCAAGGAAATCTCTGTTGGTCTTTTTGCCTGGTACCCTGATCTTTTAAACAGCGCGCTAAATGGAATTGGACCGTTTCTCAGTAACTTAAGAGTTATAGTGACAGATCAGTGGCTGCCTGGTTTAACACAGTGATGCTTATGGGTCAGTGAAGTTCATGGAGCTGTTTGCTCATATGCTGCTTTAAGGCCTGTTCTTTGTATAGTTTTCCTCTTTTCTTGATTGCTATTCATTTTCACTAATAATTAGCATATGGATACCATCCATGTGATTATTTTGTAGCAGCCCTACCCTCAACCCGACCCTTTTTCCCCATTATTTCTTGCTTTTGATTTGTCGTGGCCAGGCAGAATAGCTGACCACTTTATTTTAAATGTTTGAAAAGCTGTGGATAAATAAGCTTTGAACCAGGACCTCTCTTAGGAGGTTATTTATTTATTTGTTTTATTATGTTTTGTTTTTAGACTTTAGGACATGAACTGCTGAAACAACTATTTCGGGTTTCTGGAGCCATCCCCCCCCCCCTTTATTTATTTTGAAGAGATCATGAGCTCTATTTTAGATAAATAATGATATTTTTAACCAAGTTTGAACATTTAGATTATTTTATATTTGGGGTATCCAGTGGTTGTACTTAACTTATTTGAAAAATAAAATGTAGTCTACAGAATAAACATACACTTGTAAACTCTGTAGGATAGCACCATCTTTCTTACCAAATTATTAAAAATGCTACTTCTCTGAAGTTGATTTTTTTTTTCCTTTTTTTTTTTTTAAATCTTGGTATAACTCAGATGTCTTTTTTTTTCTGCCAGTAAGTACAGGACACCTGAGAAAAAGGTCTGGAAAAGGAAAAAAGCTGTTTTTGTTTCTTCCTTTTTTTTTTAAACTTTGAAGGGAAAGTTGCCTAGCCCGTGATAGATGGGGAAGGACAGCTCAAGGAGGATGTTGCATTGCGGCTGTAAAGCTTGAGACATGTCAGAACGTCAGGGCTTTCATTTCTGCTGCCTGCATCAGAGACCAAATGGAGTCATCCTTTTCCTCTATGTAATCATAAAATAATGGCTTAAACACTAAGTGTGTTTTGCATTTCAGGTTATGGTTTTGTCGACTTTGACAGTCCTGCAGCAGCTCAGAAGGCTGTGTCTGCCCTGAAGGCAAGTGGGGTTCAAGCTCAAATGGCAAAGGTGAGTTGAGAGCCAGTACTCACTTCTGTGGTCTCTGGCTTTGGTTCTGAAGCTAGATACGTGGCTTTTCCTGTCACCATCCAAGTTCTTCCTTCCATCCCAGTGAGCCACAGTTACCTGTGGACACTTGTCCCATGCCTTCGCATCCTCAATGGTAGCTATTTTGCCAAAGACTGTTCCTCATAAATTTATATGTGAAGAAGGGTTTTAGAACTGTATAAAATTTTACATAGCAGATTATGTAACCCCCTAAGTAAATGGAGAAATAGCACCAGATTTTCTCAGGTAAGTGGGTACTTGTGGGCTGAAGCTCTGTACTGTATTTTTTAAAATAATTTTTAAATGTCAATGCTTAAGGAATTAATACATTTTAGAAACACTTCCGAAGGTAATTGTGTATAGAATGTCATATTATGAAAGAATAACAAAATACAATCACATATGTATGCGTTGTACAAATATACTAGTAGTTTTAATGCAATGTAAGCTACAGATACTATTTCCCCTGTGTAAAAGTCAGTGATTTTTAGACATTGGTTATTTATGGATTATAAATCTTCTCTTTAGTAGTTCTGCAGTAGCTTTATTCAGGACTTGTTTTGATGAACTCTTAATCACTGAAGTGATATTTATGCTCCAGTCTTATTGCCTAAATGTAAACTTGGGTTATATCATACCTAGTGCCTAAAGTGCATTTATTAAGATACTCATACAATTATGTACATATTTTTTTATTTGTGGTTTTTGAATTGCTACAGAACATATTTTCAAGTTTGAAACTTGACAGTTTGATATCTTGTATATTCTTTTCAAAAGATCGGTAATTTTATATTATCTAGTGTCTTGAAGTACGGAGGAAAGTAATTTTGTGCTGTCCTCTGCTGCTTCTGAAGAGTAGCATGTGGTCATTCCCTGAAGGGTATTCCCATTTCCATAAGGAAAGAAGATTTATGGAAGTTAAAGAACCCTGGTTGAGATAAGTTACCTGCTAAGACCTTAAAGCTGTTGAAGGACATATATGCAGCTACCAGGATAGAGATTTACCTTGATTAAAAGATCAGCATGGGGCTTCCCTGGTGGCGCAGTGGTTGAGAGTCCACCTGCCGACGCAGGGGCTTGAAATATATTTAATTGTGAGTATGCAATACCTAAGTTGTATATGATTTACAGAATGTTTAATACGCCTATGTAAACAATGGGTAACCATACATTTTCTAAGCAGGACTTTTAAGGCACAATTGGAAAAGGGCTCTATTTTTCCCTCTGTTCTGTCCATTTCCTCTACTCTGTGAAGCTCCTGTTTCTTCTTCTCATGGATAAAATCTAGGGCAGGTCCCATGACTTTTCTGGCTACTCTCGTAATTTTGAAAAGTTCCTTCAGTTGCTTCTTTCATTTCAGATCTTTCTGGTTAATTTTTTTCAGTAGAATGCCCCTTAATTGTTTTCATATCCAAATTTCAGGGAACATAATTGTCTTTCAGTACATTTTCAGCCTTTCTATATGTATTTACACCAATCTCAGTACAATATTTTAAGCAAGATGTTTAAGGGGGAAATCTCAGGTTATATTCCAAATACAGTTTGTAAATGTCAGAATTGTGTAGAGGTTTCGAAAACTCTGCTGAGAGTCAGCAAAAAGGGATGTGTGTCTTGGATGCCGCTGGTGCTAAGAGAAATGACGACTTACAAAGCAGTTGTCTGCTAACAACCATATGGATAATTTGGTGATCAAGAAGTGATATTTTAGGGCTTCCCTGGTGGCGCAGTCGTTGAGAGTCCGCCTGCCGATGCAGGGGACATGGGTTCGTGCCCCGGTCCGGGAGGATCCCACGTGCCATGGCCTCTGGGCCTGCGCGTCTGGAGCCTGGGCTCCGCGACAGGAGAGGCCACAGTAGTGAGAGGCCCGCGTACCGCAAAAAAACAAAAACAAAGTGATATTTTAAAAGTTTATATCCCAATATAACCATGTATTACGTGTATACAGATACACGTACAGATGTGTAACAAATGTATTTAGTTGCATTTTAGGAAATTGGGGGTTGTGATTAATGGTAATACATTATATACTTCTTACTTGAAATAATATGAAATAGGCTCCTGGTTAACATTTTGATGCTGAATGTCTGATTTTTTTTTTTTTTTTGATTTTTTTTTTTTTTAAGAACACATTTCCAATGCTAAGTGGGTGATACCTATAATTAAAATGTCCAATCCTGTTTATTTGACAAAATTTTGAGTGCCGTATAATATTAAAACTTCTCCCTTCCCCCAGCTCTGGTCTGCTCTAAGTAGTAAGCTTGTCCTGGGATGGGAGCATGGTTAGTTTCTTTCCTATTTCCCAAATGTGTGTCTTTCCCACTCTTCCATAGCTAGCTGTGGTTTCTAACCCCTCCAAGGTTGGAGCAGTGGCAAAGGATGGGAAAGTTTCTTGACCTGACAATTACGCGATATGGTGTTGATTTCTCTGGGCAGACAGAGAACTGATGCTTTCCTTAGTAGTATGCTTTGCTCTCTCCCCTGTAGTTCCTACAAGCTAGAGAAGACGTGTCCTCAGGCTGTTAGCCTCAGCTCCTGAGAATCTTAAGGGTCAGCCTTCAGCCCCTTTCTTCTAGGACCTTCTTATCCTTCAAGACAGCCTTCCTGGAAGGCTCTAACACAACCCTGGGCCAACTCTACCTGTGTGGCCCACATTGATGTGTTTGCCAGCTGTCTGTGGGAGACTAGTTACCTCCCAATTGCACTTATAGGCCCCTTCAACCAGCCTTTGCCTTTTAGATTCCTCAGGCGTAAGTCAGACATTGATTCATTGTATCCACCGAGCTCCAAAGGTCACAGACCATGCCTCCTGAGGGGTCTGTTGAAGCCCCTCTTGCTGGACTGGCAGTGATGAGGGAAGCAGCCCCTGTGGTGGGACTCAGAACACATCAGCGGTTCTCTCCACACGTGTGTTCATTCCACCCTCTCCAGTCCCTCCCCCAGGCAGACGAGAGGTGGGTGGTCAGCTGAGCCTCTCAAGCCAGATCTCAGCCACTCCTATGCAGACTTTGTATAGGTGGTCTGGTTTCTTACTCTGGAACGTGGGCATGCCTGAAACCCATTTTTTGGTGACTTCTGCTGAAACAAAGTTAGGAAGAGGGCTATTTTAACAACGTGCTCCAGGTAATACGGAGGTCTTTTTTAGAGCGGCCCCGTGAGCACTTACCTAGGCATCTTTTCAGTGCCAGTGATATTGAGTAGCATAATATATTAAATATATCCTGTCTGAAGAAGTCTTTACAATGCATTTAGTCAGAACCGGACTGGGCATAGATTGGCACTGTACGTTGTGTCAACAGTGCACTTTGAATGCCAGCTTTCCCGTGGACTGATAATGAGCACTGTTCAAAGACCTCCTTAGGTGGCTTGGACTGTAAATTGGCTAGGAAAAGTGATCCCTTCCTACATCATCTGTAGGGAGGGAACAATGCACGGGTTCAGAGATGCTGGCAGTGTGCCAACATTCTGCACGATGTGAATTTCTTCGGGTCTCTGTAGGATGACTGAGTTTCCTGGACCTGATTTCTTTTTTATTACATCATTAAAGTTACAAAAGGTATTTTAAATGCTAGAGGGTCCATTGTTCTGTGCCACGGAACCATGGGTTTGAGTATCAGGAGTTGACTTATTATCCCCTTTATGCTGACTGGATAAAGGAGCATCTGGCATGTACCTTTTGTGGAGACAGTTTATAAAAGTTTAGGTCTGGCTCCCATGTTTGGGTGATAAGGGACCTGTCACTGTCCACTTTCCTCTAGTGAATTAATCTGGACACTATAAAGTTTTGAAAATTCACATTGCCACATATTAAAGGCTTGCTTTCTTACATAATCAGAAACAATTAAGAGACATTCCACTAGGCGAGTCTGGGGAGTGGGGGAGAATATAATATTGTTTGACACTTTGACCATCTGAGTTGAAAAAGAACTCCACAAATATTTAAAACTGAACTATAAAGCTACAATTGGAGAGCGTTGGACAACAATGGTTGTTTCTTGTTCGTGTTTTAATTTCAGTGCCTTGCTTGGTACTTGGCCTATGTTAGATATCAAATGTTTGTTTTATTGATGATCAAAGAAGCCAATTAAGCAAGAGAAAAACTTCCCACTTTGGGCAGATATGGAGAGATAGCAATGGGACATTTAAAAATTATATTTATTGAGTCTATCGAGTACCCTGATGAAATTTACCAAAGGTTTTCCAAAAGGCTCAAGGTTAAACTTGAGCCACGTATGTTAAACTTGGCATTTGTTTCAGATGTGTGCATTTTTCAGAATAAAAGACTCAATCTATGAAAAGAAGAAAAAAACCTCAGATAACGAGCTGAAAAGATATAAAACTCAAGCCAACATTGGTGATATCTGTTAATAGAGTAACTTCTGTAGGCCTTTCCGCAATACCTCTTCAGACCTGCTGGGGGTCGTCGGATCGCCCTGTGTTATTTGCCTAGCGGTATGCTCGCACTTTTCTCAGTAAATAGGCAGTCAAAGGAGCAGGAATTTAATCGCCCTTCCATACAGAGGTCTACCATGCTTCAAGCAGTTTGCATTCACATGCCCATAAGCAGCTATCTGCTGGTTGGTGAACCTACTCAGTACAAGAGAAAACAGATGTCTGGTCTTCCTGCCAGGTCCCTTTGTTGAATTTTAGGAACCATTCCACACGCATAGGGAGGTTTTTGTTAATTTCTTTCAGATGATGACTGAGTGCTTTACACCATGAGGGACCTCCAAGCCCCACTTTTCTACTCAAGTGAACATTAGTGGCCATTTATCCCTCTCATGGCCAATGTGGGATCCAAGTGTTCTACCTGTTAAAGAAGCCATTGAACACTTTCCATCCCTAGGGATATAAAGAGGCCTGTTAGCTCCATTTTTATCTCTGACCACCCATGATTTACAGAAAAATTGTTTTTTGACATAGCATTGTATGTAATAAAACAGAGTTACGGTTGTCCCTGATTTTAAAGGGGCGAAATTACCCTTATTCAAGAACCACTCTCACGTAGTACAAGTACCGTATGTTCTGTTTACTAGGAATGTATGGTGATTAGAATGCATGGACCCTTTGGTGATCAGATATTCTTGTGGCCATTGCTGCCAGCTTGGAGTTGCTTCTCTTTTTTGTTTGTTTGTTTTTTTTTTTACTTGCAACTTTGTATGCAATGTGTGCAGGATCAGTTGACCATTTGAAAAGAAGGATAAATAATGTTAGCCCTAGAGGTCATTCCAAATGAAGAGAGCTAGTTGACTGTTTGCTATTGAAAAAAAATGCGTTAAAATCACAGGAAATATCTACCTGTATTTAGTCTATCTTATCTCACTATTCATCATAGAGTGGGTTAGCTCAATTTCCTGATTCTGATTTAGCACTTTTTATTATTTTTTTTCTTCATTGGTAAACATTCAAGTTGAATTAACATTTTAAAGAATAACTTTTTTTTTTTTTTTTTTTGCTGCATTGGGTCTTCATGCAGGCTTTCTCTAGTTGTGGCGAGCGGGGGCTACTCTTCATTGCGGTGCGCGGGCTCCTCATTGCAGTGGCTTCTCTTGTGGAGCACATCGTCTAGCCACAGGGGCTTCAGTAGTTGTGGCACGCGGGCTCTAGAGCGCAGGCTCAGTAGTTGTGGCGCACGGGCTTAGTTGCTCCTCAGCATGTGGGATCTTCCCGGACCAGGGCTCGAACCCGTGTCCTCTGCATTGGCAGGCAGATTATTAACCACTGTGCCACCAGGGAAGACCCAAGAATAACATTTTTATTAATAGTTTAATAGCAACTAAACCACAGATTTAGAAAGTACTTAGTTACCTACATTGTCAGCCTTTTCGAAAATACTTCACAGATGACAAAGTCTGTGAACATTCTTAAATATTCTTAAATGTTAGTCATTTAGATTTTAATAATTGTAACTCAAAAGGAAAGCTCACGGGCTTCCCTGGTGGCGCAGTGGTTGAGAATCCGCCTGCCAATGCAGGGGACACGGGTTCGAGCCCTGGTCTGGGAAGATCCCACATGCTGCGGAGCAGCTAAGCCCGGGCGCCACAACTACTGAAGCCCATGAGCCTAGAGCCCGTGCTCCGCAACAGGAGAAGCCACCGTAATGAGAAGCCTGCGCACCACAACAAAGAGTAGCCCCCGCTCCCTGCAACTAGAGAAAGCCCATGTGCAGCAACGAAGACTCAATGCAGCCAAAAATAAAATAAATAAATTTATTTTAAAAAAAAGAAAGCTCACAATATTTATGATACATGTTCCTTACGTAACATTTTTTATGCCACATCTTTGTCCAAGGTGTGTTTTAATGCTCTTTAATTAGGGAGTTCCCAGCTTTATTCTGAATCTGACTAAGCATGATTCAGAAATCTTTCTAATAAGATAGACTTGATCACATCACTCCCTTGCTTCTGTGCCTCCAGAGGCTGCAGATTTTTTAGGGCGTGGCTTTCTAGCTGCAGCACAGGGACAAGGCTCCCCCTTCCTCCTCCTCCCCTCACCCAACAAAGTATAACGCCTGAAATCACAGGATAAACATGGCTTATCTTAAGACTGCAGTGTCAGTATGACTCGAAAGTATTAATTCAGAAATACTGTTTCCATATGAAACAAACTCAAATAGTTAGGGAGTAGATTGCAACATTTACGTGATACATTTTTTTTTTTTTAGATAAAAGCCTTCAAGGAAATGTTGCAGCTCTGGCAAGGCTACTTTATCCTTTGCCCACACACTCTTCAGGATACATAGTCATTCTCTTTCGTGCTAGCATTGCTTAAGTGGAAAAGTTTAAGCGGTGATAACTGACAAAAAAAGTCATACTCCTTGGATAGCTTTTCACAATCTGGTTTTCAGCCTCATGCCTTATGCTTGTTTCTCAAGTCTCAACTCAATGTCATGCCCTCTGTAAAGTGTTCCCTAATAAAGACAAGCTCCCCTATCTGTCCTCCCATTGTGATTTGTATACATCTCTGTTACAGCATTCATTACATGTGTTTTTATCTCCCCAACTCAAGTATAAACGGCTAGAAGACAGACCTGGAGTCACAATTATTGTATAAGAGGGTCTGGGATGTACAGGATGCACTATAAATGTCATTGGACTGTATTAGGCTACAGGACCCCTCAGTGTACCCACCTTCAGAGAGATATAACCCTATCTGTGTTCACCAACTAAGGACCAGACTTCCACAGGAACAAATACAGTCTTGTGCACTCCAGGAAAGCTTCAGGGACTTGGGAGGTTAGAGCCAACATGAGATAGTTCATTGAGGAGCTGTGGATTAATTGGGTGAAGTCAGGGAAGATAGTGAATAAAGTGGAAATAAGGAATTAAAATCTTAGCTTGTAATCCACCTGAGAAGAAATTGAAAAATTTAATACCAAAGACCATTTTGTTTTTCCCTTTATTCTGAAGCATTTTATCTGTTACTGTCATGCATTTATTAAATCGCTTTACAGTTTTTGTACATTAAAGATATGCTTTATGTAATTTTCAGTGGGAGGTTTTGCCCGGCACAAGGTAATCAGTGGTACCACACTGACTTTATCTACTTTCAGACAGAAGCAAAGGTAGCTGCCATTTTTGTTTAGTCTGTCAAGGGTTAGTGAAGTTAAGTTTCTGGCTTGCTACTGAGCACTTGAAATTTTTAAATGTTTTTCCTGGACACAACCGCACTGACACCCCTGAGAGTCTGGGCCACCCAGGTTGGGAGCTTCTGCTCCATACCTTTGGGACTGGCCTGGTAACAGGCTGCCTTCTGTCAGAACCGGGAAGTCATAGGGACAGTACTTTCTGCCCATAGTTTCTCAGTCTTCGGTAACTTTAATTCTTGGGACTACCAGGGTATTTGCCATTCCCTAGGATACCAGATTGTTGTTTTAAATCTTAAAGGTCAGTTACTTTTACTTGCAGATCATCTGAAAGGAAAGGTTTTATTTCAGGTTTAATTAATGCCAGGATACATTTGAAAGTAGAGACTTCATACAAGTATGCGTATGTTTCACATATATTTTTAAAGTACTGTGCATTTTGGAAATTTAAATATAATGAGTGTTCTGTTCTATTGCCTAAGGCTAAGACATCAGTTAATGACTTTGCTAATAGAAAGAAAAATCATAAACTTGCATAGTTCAATATGTAAAGATACAAGTGGTAGTAAGATCAAAGGAAAGCTCGTTTTCAAGTTAAGATCATCCTGATCTCACAGTTGCCGAGATGAGTTTTTACTTGGTCAGAAAATATTCCAGATAGCATATAAGCTTATTTCCTGATGATTTAACACCAGACTCAGTAAATATACATAGCTGTTACTGGTTCTCAGAAAACTCAGTTGCTATCTTTGGTTTCAGCTGATTTTACCTCAGCAGTGCAAAGGTGGGTGGGAAATGATCTAACTGCTGCTTTTCGAACTTTCATATGCATTTGTATTGCCTGGAGATCTTATTAAAATGCAGTTTCTGATTCTGTAGGTCTGGGATGGGGCCTGGCATTCTACATTTCTAGTAAGCTTGCAGGTAATTCCATCCCTGCTGGCCCCTGGATCACTCTTAGAGTAGCAAAGATTTAGCAAAACTCCCTTCCCCCATCTACATTTGAGTTCAGCTTTATCCAGATTCTAAAACTTGTACTGCCTTGAGTCTGTCATTTTGTATGACTTTGTGGGGTTTTGTTTTTGTTAATTTAGGAAGTTCTCTATTTCCCATTGGTGATCACAACTCAGAGGTAGTAATGACTCTGCTGTAGCGCAAAAGAAGGGAATTTGGGCAAAATCCCACTGGACTTTAGTTGACTTAGTCCAGAATCCGTCGTGTGTTTCTGGATTGAATTATTAGCAGTGACAGCCATTTGTGCAATAGTGTGCCCAAAATGGGCTCCTAAAAACAGTAGTGGAGGAGAGGTTAGTTATTTTTGTAGAACACTGCAAACAGCTGAGAGTTTTGCTTCCATGAGGGCATCCTCTCCAACCCAGCGACTCCTGCCAGCGCTTCTGCTTCCAAACCTGCCAAGAATGGTTTGGTGGGACCGTGTCTGACCTGCACAGATTGTCCAAGCTTCAGACACTGTTTTCAAGTGTTCTTGGTGACTCGGGTGTTCTGTAGTTCCCATGATCTCACTTGCTAGTACTTTCAAAGGAACTGAGCTAAGAGAGTGGCCAAGGAAAAGTGTGTTCACATATCTCACCTTCTGCTGGAAATTAATAGACAGTTCTCTGTTCTGTTTTAGCAACAGGAACAAGATCCTACCAACTTGTATATTTCTAATTTGCCACTGTCCATGGATGAGCAAGAACTTGAAAATATGCTGAAACCATTTGGACAAGTTATTTCTACAAGGATACTACGCGATTCCAGTGGGACAAGTCGTGGTGTTGGCTTTGCTAGGTAAGCACGCTGCCTGTCTTCTGTCAACAACAGTAGCTCTGCTCTATCTCCTGGAAAATAAAAATTGAGCGAGGAGAGAGAATTTAAGCCAGGGTTCCAGGAGCCAGTTGTACCATGAACTTAAATTATGCATAAAAAATCGTTTGCGTTTTTCCAAATCTTTTGGAAGCTCATTAGGATTCTTGAACCTGAAGACACTAAATATTTGGTGACCTAGGGGAAGGAAATACCACATGAGCAGTAGTTCTGCAAGTATGTTTCCTTAATAATTTGACTAATTAGATCAAGATGCCTAAACTTCTTAAAAACAACAATCTCAGGCTCCTAAATTTTGTAAATAAATTGGTATTTTTGTCTCACTAGATGGAACTTTGGTTCATCATCAATAAGGCCAGTGAATTAGATGTTTAAGTGAAATATTTCAAACGCTCAGAAAAGTACAACAGACACCTGTCTAACCCCCCCCCAAGTGTTACACAAATTGTAACATTTTACAGTTTTTGCCTAGATTTTTTTTTTTAAGAAGTAAAATGTTGCAGATATCTAAACTACCCTCATTCCTTCCATCTTATTTTTATCCCTTCCTCCCCAGAAAGGATACTTCCGTGTAATGGTTAGTTTGCTTCCTTTAAAAACCTTAAACAAAAGAAGCTTTGGCAAGAGGGAAGACATATGGGAACATATGTATATGTATAGCTGATTCACTTTGTTATAAAGCAGAAACTAACACACCATTGTAAAGCAATTATACCCCAATAAAGATGTCTTAAAAAAAAAAAAAAAAAAAAGAAGAAGCTTTGGTTTTTGACGTAGTTGCAATCTGAAAGCCTGCATACAAAAACTGATTTTACATCATTTAGCAACCTATTAATACTGTGCAGTAACCGATAACGTCTACACGTCTTAAGGTATTGACTTTGGTTTTGGAGGGGAAATTGCTGACGTTTTACTTTCCTATACATTATCCTATTTGATGACAATCGCACCTACCTCAGGCCTGTGAGACCAACAAAGCAAGCACTTTTCACTCTTTCACATATAGGAAAATTGAGTTAAAGAAAGGACTTTACCATTGTCCCAGGGCTGCCAAGCAATGAAGCAAGGTCTAGTACCTGGTTCTTCTGGCTTTCAGTCCATTACTCTTTCTGTTAGGCCAGACGATTTTATAATAAAACGAAGGTATTCTACAGGTGGAAAGTCACCAAGGCCAGCATCCCCAGTGTGCACTTCATGGGTTAAGAGGACCCAGGTGAAACAGTGTAAGGCCCAGCGCCATCTGAAAATCGTCCCTCTGTGGGTGTTCCTCTGAAAGCAGATCAAGGACTTTCATTTCTGTATCCAAAGATAGAACCCAATTAAATTCTATTGCTTTTAAAAACTATTAAAAACCACCCATTAAAACCAAGGTGCAACTCTTCTGGGCAGTCCAGGAGTGTAGTGCATTTTGAGCAGATTATTCAGTGTTTTTTCCATTAAAGAAAAATAAATCAAAATGATTTAATTCCCCTGAAAGGTTTCTCAGGCGTTCTTAGCCACCTGCAGATGTGGAATAAGTTGTTAGGCTCCATCCTTTAATTCCTCCTCTAAAGCCAAGATGACAAAGAAGGTACATAATTGACTTCACTAATTTAATTTTAAACTTCAAGCTAATGAGAAAAACCGGTAAGGCACATCCTCTGATTAACACCGGTTCTTATCATGACTTTTGAGTCTGTCATTTTTTTGAATATGTAAAAGGAAAGACCATCTTTAAAATGACCAATATCCCAGCAGCACTAAATACACTAGTATTTTAAACTGGCATTTTTTATTTTTAATTCACTATCATGACTAACAAAGCTATTGTGTATTGATTATCAGTTTTTCTACAAGTGGGAAAAAATTATACATTTCCTATGCTTGATATTAAATACTCTTTGTATGATTTATTTCTTTTATGATTCTGTGAATGTACTGTGTGGTTATCAAGTTTTTATTTTACTATGGAAGCACACAAACAACAGTTAAATAAAAGATAGAATAAACCCACTTTTTCCTATCATTCACATTTTTGTTAGTTTTCATTTGTATCCAATAAACCTATAGGATTGTATTCATGTGTACAGGACAAAATGAAAACTAAGATATCTCTGACTATTTACCTGTTTTATTTTTACGTATAAATAGGATGGAATCAACAGAAAAGTGCGAAGCCGTTATTGGTCATTTTAATGGAAAATTCATTAAGACACCACCCGGAGTTTCTGGTATGTTGTTTGTCTAAAATTGTATCAGTAGTCTTTTGTTTAGGATGTGGTGCCTCTTATATCAAGAACAAAACTCTCCTCATTTAGCTCTTTAAAATTTATTTCTTTGGATCTACAAATAAGACTTCAAAATTCACTTCTCCCAACTGTTTAAATATGAATGGAAGCATAGAGAAACAAACATGGTTACGGGGTGGGAGGGGGCATAAATTGGGAGACTGGGACTGACATATACACACTACTATATATAAAATAGATAACTAGTAAGGACGTACTCTATAGCACAGGGAACTCTTCTCAATACCCTGTAATGACCTATATGGGAAGAGAATCTAAAAAATAGTGGATATATGTATATCTATAACTAATACAATTTTCTGTACAGCAGACACTAACACAGCATTGTAAAGCAACTATACTCTAATAAAAAATTCTTTTAAAATTCAAAAAAAAATGAAACGTAAGCTTAGGGGAAAAAAAAAAAATATATATATATATATATACACACACACATATGAATGGAAGTAGACCCAGTGGTAAGGAGGTGTGTGACTTGCAGAGCATTCAGAAGTCACTCCTCCTTGGATGAGGAAGCCGTCCTCTAACTCACCTCATCACCATCCTCAATAAATATCCTGTCAGTCCTATCCGTTGAGGACTGTGGTACTTTCCACCCCAGCTCGCGCCTTCTTCCTGGAAGATGTCAGCATGTGTTACCCCTCCCCCTTACAGTGCCTGGACTCAACTTCTGTGGCCCCTCCATCCACTCCTCTGTGGCCACTTCCTCCCATTGCTCTGCCCCGTGTTGTCTTGACCAAGAAAACACCGCACCTCAGGAGCTTTTCATTCCAACATTACAGCCCCTCTAACTCCCACTAAACCTGGTCTGAAATACAGTGGGCTCCAGCGTGATCAGACCCTCAGCATCACTGGTCCTCACTCAGCCTCTCACCCTTACCTAGATAGCAATTCTCAGTTTTCACCAGCCTGCTCAGCCCTCTCCCTAAACTGCCCCCACACCCCAATCCTAAGGAGATGACTTCACTTCCCTTTAATCAGGCTGTCCCGTCTTGCCCTTTCAGCAGCTTCCTCTGCTGCCGTTGGGTTACTGTCTGCATAGCGCCCTGAGGACACCCACCTGTGCGGCAGCATTTAACATGTTTACACGTGTCAGTGCACTAAACTAAGCTCCTCGAAGGCAGGGGCTATTTTCTTATCTTTCTGTTTTCATGCCTAGCTCAGTACTTGAACCATACTGTTCAAGCACCAGTAACTGTTTGTTGGTTTTGCATAAATTTCACTTCACTATTCACCAAGACAACACTACCTATTTGCAAGCTAGCGTGCAAGCGGCTGACCACAAACTAGAAGACGTTTCCATTTGTGCATGTGTAACTAGTGTTCAGTATTTATTCTTCTGTAGCTCCAAGGTTCCATCTTTAACTGGATGGCTGATGATTATGATTAGGGATCCACTTTATTTTTCTGTGTCCAGGTGAGTCTCACTTCATAGAGAATCTATTTATAAGTGTGTGCGATACCACGGACTAACTGCATCCTTTAATACCAAAATCTGACAGCATACAGTTTGCATGGCTGTATGTGAGCTTGAGCTAAAGCATAAAATACAAGGCCTAGAAGTACGCTCTTCCAAGGAACTCAGCCTTGGGAAAGAGCTTCCTTTTCTGTTTTTTAAGTCAGTTTTGTTGTTCCATCCACAACACTTGAGTTGAAAGAAAAAAAAAAAGAAACGAGAGGGGAATATTTTTACCTTCCAGCCGAGTAAAGACAAGGGAGAAATTTCATACGTGGGAGGCTTCTGCCAGCCTTGCCCCGCGGGGCCTTCCGAGGCCCCTGCACACAGTTGCCCCCCGTGTTCTCCTCGCTTTCCATGCCATCCTCAGCATGGGCAGAACCCCGGCGTATTATATTAGTCCCTTCGAAGGGCTGCTCACCCAACCCACCTGTGACCTCGTTACTTTCTCAGCTCATTCCTGCATGCAACAAGGAGATTTCGAGAAGGAAAAACACCCCAGCACACATGTGTTTTGATGTTGTATCAAAGATAAGATCTACCGGCTCCCTGAATGAAATAGGTCTCAGGGTGTCACGAATTGAGGTTGGACAGTTTCCTTTTTTCTCCAAAGGACTTCATGGTTGTGTCATTTAACTGTTTTCTTTGAAGTAGGTTTGAAGACTCTTGGTCACACCCATTCTAGGAAGAAAAAGACTTTGTTTTCCAAACCACACACAAATAATTGTAGGATTCTCTGTACCTTTGCAATGAATAGTTTCTTCCAAGTAGTGCTAAGGGTCAAAGCGAGCGTAAGAACCAGATGGGTTCCTTCTCCATGGAGAGCATCCGGGCAGGGAAGACAACCAGGACTTAACTTTATGCCATTTTCTGATGTTTGATGATGTCTCACATGTTTTAGTCTTGGTTCCCAACTAGACTGCATGTACTTAGCGGCAAGGGCTGTGTTTTATATTTTAATTTTGTGGTAAGCACCAAAAACCTGTGCATCACCCTATACCAGCAGAAGTCACCAAGCGGTTTCCAAGAGCATTTTTCACATAGAGCTCATCACAAGAATCGTGGCTATTTTGATGGCCTTTTTGTATAGCTTTTGCCTTTAAGTGAGGTCGAGCTACTTTTTGGCAAGAGTTTGAAACGTACGATGTGGGATTGGGAAGCATGCTGTTCCAGTGAACCCAACCTTTCCCCAAAACAAGTCTCCAGTGGACTTGGGAACCCACAACAGAATCTGAAACCATCTTCAACTTCTCTGGATTGTTTTTTGTACACACGATACAAGAATTATCTTTGACTACCTGTCTGTTTATTAGATGCTGCTGTCTCCCTTCCAATTACCTGAATGGCTGCTGTGACATGGGTTTCCCCGTGGAGTGCATATGATTATTGTCAGTAGAACCAGATGAAAAACAAAAATATTGTCAGGCAAGGGTAAATTGAATGGGCCTCCACTTTAACTGTTTAAATAATGTAGGCTCATTGCTAGGCAGACATAACATTTCATAAATACAGTCAGAGGATGGTTTATTTAATGATGCAAGTTGTTTAGCGGGCATAAGCAGAATTATCCAGGATGGTTTGTGTCAGAGTACTCCGATTCTTGCACGACTGGCGATTTGCCTGTGACACTGGAGCCAAGTATAGGAAAGAAACCTACATTAGACACAGTCCCCCAAAGACACTTTCTTTTGAGGACTGAAGAGAAAACGCATCGCGCGAACAGTGCGATGAACAGTAAACTGAACGTAAACTCATCGCATGACACTCTTAAGAAAGTCTCTAGATGGCAGAGCAGAGAGGTCAGCTGTGCACGTGAGTTGTCACTTCTCAGATGCCACCCATCCATCTGCCAACACACTCTTTTCATACCAGGGTGATGTGGCTGGCTTCCCCCATGCCTGGCATACCCCACCCTGGCCTGGGGCCTGGTGCATAATGTAGTATACGTTTAGAGTTCCGTAAGGATCCACTATACCACATCACGATTTTTTATACAATCTGCTTTCTGAAATCATTTTTTTAAAATCTTGTGCTTTTGTGTCTGATGTTACCACATTTTCAAAGAGGCTTTATCTTATGGCAGATTCTTCAAGTGTACATTATAGTTGTGTTAAAAAAAAAAAAAAAGTTGCTCAGAAGGCCGTTCCTTCTGTCCTTCCTCCCACTCAGCCTCTCATTTTTCCCTGAAAATGTTGAAATATTGTCCTTTGCTTGGATTTATCTTGATTTCGAGTGCTAGCTGGTTTGCAGAAAGTCAGATTTGCTTGGAAGGACCCCAACAAGGGTAAAAGAAGCAATGACTTCTTTGTGAGACAATCTAGGTGAATTCCACAGAGGTTTAAAATAAGTACGTCCCATTTGCTTGATAAAAATTCCATTATGGAGAAATAGAATGGTGGTGGTTTCCCGCACAGTGAACATTAGAAACAAGAGATGGGTAGAACTGATGTCCAAATTAGGAGACATGCCCAAGGCAAAAACACTGTCACTCATGGCCATGATTCAGGGATTTGTCTGAAAAATATTCTTCCAGTACCTTCCTGGAAGAGAGTACAGTCTCCAAGAAGACTCATGCACATGGCATGTTAGCTGGAACTCTCCTAGGGCTGCTTGCCCTGCACCCGTTGTTTCTGCCTCTGTGGGAGATGCACACGACACACACACCTCATGGATAAAGGCCACGTGTATGTTCAGTGCTACAGGAAGCAGTATGGTCACATCTCTCTTTCTGGACCTCTCCATGATGTGAATGGAGTCTGCCCTTGTGTGCTAAGGGCAGAGAGTTTTTAAAGAAAAGAAAGAAGTGTCTTTTCACTGGATATGTGAGCGCCTTTGAGATGCCCAGTATGGTGCGGACATCATTCTGCCACATCGCCCAAAGCTTTGCCCGTGTCGTGGAGGAGCTCTGTCGTGTTGTGAAGTGCGTATGTGACTGCTGGCCTACTCCATCCAAAGACCTCAGCTTGTTTTACATCTACTTTCTGTGTTACTTTGACTTTTCAGATTGGGTACATGCCCAGCAGGGCTTGAAAACCGCTCTTACATTCTGGAACGTTCTGTGTATAGGTAAAATTATTAGGGCCTTGTCCTATGCCAGGAGGCAGAAAAGGTAATGTTTAGGGGAAAAGTTACAAACCTAGTAAAAAACCTGGAAATCTTTCAAGGGTTTTTATTGCCCGTTTCATTTCCCGAATGTTTGGCTTAAGCATTATTAACTCTGTTAAAAACAGAAACGTTTGGCAACTCTAGGACAAAAGAAATACATGTGGAATGTTCCTGACCTTTAAGACAATGTGATCATACCTTTGGGATCGTGATGTGTTCATGTCTGTCTCACCCAGTATGTACAGTAGAGCAGAGTCTGAATGCATGTATTGTTGAGATGTTCCAGCCAAGGGCTGGAATCTTATGAGTAAATCATTGCCATGAAAGCAAAAGTGCTGGAACCATCCTGGGAGGCCAGTGGGGTGAGGGCTGTCCTGCAGATCCCAAACTCCAACTCATTCTCTACCAAGGAGGGGGAAGTCTGGTTTTTAAAAAGTGACAAGGGACCTCAACTAGAAGTGACAAGGGGCCTCAACTAGAAGTGTGCCAGTGTTTGTTTTGGCTGAAGATCCGTTGAGTGCCCTGCCAGGCTTAGAAGGAGGCTACCTTCAGACAGCCGTTACCACCATGGATCACACCCAGCCTACAGCAGGCCCCTTCCAATCAGTTTTACACCTTTCCACTCTCAGGTTCTGCCAGAGAGGAACACTAAATAGTGGAGTAAGATTTTATAAAAGCATAAGGATCTTGGGTGGAAGATGTAGGTGTTACTATGAAAACAGTTTTCTAAAAGGCATTTGCCAGCAACTTCATCCTTAACTACAGCTTGAACATTTCTTTATCCTATGTGAAGCCAAGGCAGCAACTATAGCCAGCTCTTAAATCTCACAGAATCAAATTCCAGGGAAAACAGGCCGGTCCCTAAAAATGTTTATAACTTCTGAACTAGAAGTTCCTCTCCTGAGAATTTATCTTGATAAGTCAAAGGTAAGAGGAGGGGCCATAGCTCAAAATTTGAGCTCCTCCTGTTGTCATAGTGATAAAATAATAGTAACTAATATTCATTGAACTGTTCTAGGCACTTTATATATGTTTATGTATGTTAATTGTAACAATCTTTTGTACAATCTTAAGTACTCTTATTATCCCCATTTCCCAGATTATGAAACCAGAGACGTGCCTGGAGTCACTAGCTAGTAAATGGCAAAACCAAATTTCAAACCCAGGGAGACTAATCTAGAGCCAGTATTCTAACCACCATAGAATCTGACTGCCAGTATCGCGTGGGCACTGGAATCAAAGAGATAAAAAAGATAACACACACAGATGTTCATACGGTGTTACAAGAACAAAGAAACTATACATGATCCCTCTTCAAATAGAACATTATGTAACCATAGAAAAGAAAAAATTCTATAACAAGGTAGAGAAAGGTCCACAATGTAAATGGTAGAAGAAAAGGCCCTATCATTGCAAAAATGAAGAATATAGACTTAGAAGAGTAGTAAATAGAGAATATTAAAATATTTATGTTGGAGTGATGGGGAAGTATTGCGTTTTTGTTTTCTATTTAACCTGGCTTGAATGTTGTTTAACCATTATTTTACTGATAAGTAAAGCTGAGTGGGAGATGGAACTACTCTATCAGGGTCAGGAAAGGAGGAGAGATAGAACCTAACAGAGCAGGCGTGGGAGGGTAGGCATCTGCAGAGAGAAGCCGGAGCTCTGCCCTGTGGTAAGAGGACCGCAGGGTTTGGTTAGAAACAAATAGGAGGCTGAAACAGGAAATGATGTCATGCACACAAAGAAGGGATAGTATTTATTAGATCCTTGGGTTGAAATTTTTAAAAGAGCCCTGGATAGTTTCTTGCATGTCCTTAGTTGAGGGGTCTTGAAAGTAGCCAACAGTTTCAGAAAGGAAGCTAATTATGGTTGCTGAGTGGACTACTTTTCTACAACTGATAGAAAAGCTTCTCTCAAGGGCAGTTTATGTGTTAGAGACTGTTGATTGGGATAAAATACTGCATAGCTAGATGGGAGCTTGGGGAGTAGCAGTTTCTCCAGCTGTTAGAACTTGGTGAGGAAAAGTTCTACTTTGTTACAAATACAAAGAACTCATAGCCCTCTGAGTGGTTGGATTAGATAAGTGGGGAGGATGTCTGGGAGGTCTAGTCATGAACTACAGTGCTTAGTCAAAGCAGGCATTCTAGAAGTGATGCTTCACGTGGGTGTCCAGGGAAGACAGTTGAGCGCAAATTACTGTAGAGTTTGAGCTTCAGAAGATGGGTAGGGACACGACTTTACGGTAGAGATGTGCAGTGAGGCATCGTGGGCATCACCCCTGTGGCTCACAGTCCCTTAGGAGGGACTGTTAGTGCCACCAATCAGGCATTGGTAAAAGATCGTCCCTGTCGAGGGCACATTGGAGAATCCAGTAATGCAGTTACCTTAGATGGCTCTTAAGAGATGCCGCCCCAAAATATCAGATCAGTGCTTGCATGTGGCACTGCCTACTGAAGGCTCTACCACAGTAGTTAAGTTTCTGGAGGTACATGTTCTTGTTGGTTCTGATGAACAAGAAAATAACTTCTCTGTCTTGGCTAGTAAGGACGAGAATCTGACCTGAGAGATTTCACAAGACATCTGAGGCACACCCTTTACAAACCCCAAAGATCCTGATTCGTTAAGGGAAATTCAGCCTAGAATACTTCGCATATTTGGCAGAATCAATCAATAAGGGGTAATTTTATGAAACATTATATCATAAACGTTTTTGTTAGAACTCTTTGCAATTATTGTTTTGCTCAATAAGGTGAAGAGTTACTAATCTAGAAAATTCTCATATAGAGGATATAGGTTGACGGTTAGAAACTAATTTTTTTTTTTAAGGTTAATATACCCAAACTTACCTGTCGATCACACTCATATTACTAGTATTCAGGGCACGTCCTTCTCTGCGTGTCAGGCGTCCTCAATACCTCCCTTCTACAAAGAACAATCAAGGAGGCCACCTGAAGGATCTGTTCTGTAGAAAAAGCTGACATCACATAGCATCTCCCAGTCTTTAGCCTGGAACCCTGGATATTAGGCTTCAAATGCAAACTAGAGACTATTCCCTGGTCGAGTAAGCCGCAGCATATGCCAGTCGAATAAGGAACTCTCATTTTGTAACAATCTTGCGCTCACTTAAAAATAAGTGGGCCATGACACAGATCTGGGTATGTAAGTTTGGTTTTCGATTCAAAAATCTAACTGAAGTCCTCTGACTCTTTCTCAATCTAATGGTAACATAAATGTCTTAAAGAAATCTTCACATAGTTGCTTTCATCGCACACATGATACAATCTTTGTAATAAATAGGTTATCAAGAATGCTTAGGAATAAGCTGTGTCTCATGTCATCCAAGTTCAAGGAGCAGCAGTGTAAAAGAAATATAGCCGTTCCTGTATCAGAAGTGTTTCACTTCTGCTGTCATTCTTATTAAAAACAAACATTTCAGTAAACAGTGCTCTGTCCCATAAATGGCTAAATGGCCTCATAAGATTGGGGATGCTCTCGTCCCCATTAGACTGCAAGAACTATGAAGTAAGACCCTGTTTTATTCACCACTGTATCCCTAGCTCTTCACACTATATCTGGCACATAGTAGGCACTCAGTAAAGCTTTCAACTGCTAAACAGACCAGAGAAAATTGTAATAGAGGGAAGAAGCTGTTAGAATTTTATACTTCGTCACACACACAGAATACTGGGGTGTTCCTGTTCCCCAGAAGCAAGGAACCAACAACTATCTAAAAACTGTGTCATTGCTACTGGTTATAATTCTTTAAAATAAGAAATTAATTTTCCTAAGATACGGGACACCTGCTAGTAGACAAACTGTTGTAACTACTTACCTTTTTGGTTTTAGAGGAAGGAAAATGTCTTAATGACAGCACAAAATCATGTAGCAGATGTAATTCATTTTTGAAAGATTCAACTACATTCTGTTCCATTTGTTTCATTTTAAATGATATATTTGCAAACATGTCATCGCTCACTTTATGTTTACCTCCTCATTACACCGTTTTTAGCAGGCTTGATTGTTGCCTGAAATTGCTTTTTCTTTGACGGAGCTTAGTGTAGATGAATGAAAATGTGTTGGAAGCACCTTCCCACGGATAGGGAAGGCCTGTTTGGCCTCTCAGCAAATGTGCAGCCCTGGCACTCGCCAGGGATGGCTACCCAGCTGCTTCCATTCACGCCTGCCTGGGCAGCCCCGGTGAACTTCCATAATGAGTCCAACCTGGTCGCCTTCTTTCTCTGCTAATAGAGGAAAATGGTGCATTGGCATCACTTGCTGTGCCAAGTAAACTTTTTTTTTATTTGAATTTCAGTCTAGGAGCTCATCTTTATATTGCCTCTAGATAGAAGCAGTTCCCCAAAGTGAAGCCCCACAAAGTGTCAGCACCACAGAGTTTAATCTCTCTCTCTTGTTCCACAAGGTTATGGGGAGGCAGATTCCTAAAACCTCAGACATCATTGGAGAAAACATTTGATGCCATAAGGACCTTTCTAGGTCGGTGGAGAGTGAGATCTTGTTTCCAAGTTCTCAGTTTGTCCTTAGAAGTCAAGGATGAGGCATCCCCGGCCACGGCAGACAGGCATTCTCCTTCCTTCCACTTGAATGCTGTCTTCTCTCGGCCTTCATTTCCATCTGGCCCTGAACGGCCCACTTGTGGAGTTAAAAGCATCTTCAGGGGTTAGAAGGCTCTCTTGTTTCACTGCATCCATTTACTTTACCTTCTGTGATTGTTAGTGAAGGTGGAAATTTCCAAAAGTCAGTATCTTTTTTTGAAAAGACAGAGAATGTAGTTTAGGAATGTAGGATTTGGCCCCTGTCCATCTTCCATCATACCCGGTTTGCCTTAAATGGAAGAATGGAAGTTCCTTGTTCTGGAAATCGGTGGGTGGGGGAGGTGTAGGAGTCAGAAGGGAAGCCCGGGGCATCTCACCAGACACATGACAGTTTTGCTCTCACCTCCTGGCACCCGTAGTACCACAGCTGCCATTCAGAGAGCTCACGTGCCAGCCCATCCCTCTGGAGCGGTTCACACCAGGGAGAGGAAAAAGGAGTGCCAAACCATGGCACCGACAGCCTCGAGGAGGAATTGCAGTTGGGTTTTGGGTGCATTTTGTGTTTCGTCAGAGGAGTATTGAGAGGCACTGTTACTCCCACCCTGTCATTAGCGGGTGGGTAATAGTGATATAAAATAAGAGGTGAATTAGGATAATAAGAGGCAAAGGAGAAAGGAATAAATTTTCCACAAGTAATATTTTTCTTTTCGTGGTTATTGAACTTTGAAACAGAACTTGAAAGGAGTAATCATGGTTCCACGGTAGACAAAGGACAGAATGTGAGAGTCAGACAGGAAGGTGTGATTGTCTTTATTACATTAACTAGAAACATACAGAAACAAGCACAGCTTTGAGGAATACACTGCTATTTTCATTCAAGAAAATTTTTTTTAAAAAAAGGAAAAGTCATGGGTGGCCTACTATGTCATCGCCTTTTCTTTTCTTTTTTTAACTAATGAATCTGTATCCCTGGTAAGAGAGTCTGTGCATCTTATACATCTTTTGCTTTTCTTTGTTAGTTTCTTGGGATCATTGTTTTGAAGCAGATGCATAGTAAAGCAACACCAAGTGGGATGATTAAAGGCCCAGAAAAACCTTTAGATAGGGTGGGCAGGTGTTTTCAGCTTTCTCACAACAGCTGTCTTCCATGTTGTATCCCCAAAATAAATAAGACCTATTTGTATTCATTCATTGATTCAGCCAAGATGTAGAGAGCGCTTGCAACATGCCAGACACTTACTTGGGCACTGGGAATAACAGGGATGAACAGAAGCCACTGCTCCCACGGAACTTCCACTCTAGAGGGGAAACAGACACCAAACAAATAGCCACACTCACAAAGTGTGATAAATGCTCTGAATAAAAAAACAGTGTGAGCAGTATAAAGGGGGGCTTGTTTTCTACTGGAGGAAGTGAAGACTGCTCTGAGGAATCGTAATGGAAAGCTATGGGAGCATTTTTAAGTGGCGGAGGGGAGGGTGACACAATCCTGTTCACATTTGAAGATTTACTGAAATGGAATTGGAGAGGGCCAGAGTGAAAAGAAGAGTATCTGCACCTAAAGAAGTACAGAAGTGAATCCAAAAATGCCTTTGCTTCCTCGAAATAGCTCTTGAAATGTTTCATTACATTCTGGTTTGAACACCATAACTAATATATTTTCTGTACAGTATTTTTCACCAGTGGATCATCTCCTAAGGGTCTGGGTAAACTTTTGCCTTGAAGTAATCTATCCATTCCCTTACAGCACCAACACTGCTCCTATTAAAAAAGAAATTCAGGGACTTCCTGGTGGCGCAGTGGTTAAGAATCCGCCCGCCAGTGCAGGGGACATAGGTTCGAGCCCTGGTCCTGGAAGACCCCACATGCCGCGGGGCAACTAAGCCCGTGCGCCACAACTACTGAGCCTACGGTCTAGAGCCCGCAAGCCACAGCTACTGAGCCCGCGTGCCCCAGAGCCTGTGTTCTGCAATGAGAGAAGCCACCGCAATGAGAAGCCTGTGCACCGCGGCGAACAGTAGCCCCACTCGCCACAACTAGAGAAAGCCTGCACACAGCAACGAAGACCCAGCGCAGCCAAAAATAAACACACACACACACACACACGTATATTTAAGAAAAAAAAAAAAAAATTCAGTTACGTTTTGTCACTCGTATACACGTAAAATTTTGGTTTCCTGTTATTTTTCCCTGTTTACTCAGCTCCTACAGAACCTTTATTGTGTAAGTTTGCGGATGGAGGACAGAAGAAGAGACAGAACCCAAACAAATACATCCCTAATGGACGACCGTGGCATAGAGAAGGAGAGGTGAGACTTGTAAGTCCTCTCTTGAAACTTCCGTGGGGGTGTATGATCATGAAAGCTACGTGAATGGTTACACAAGCAGCACCTTGACTTGGCCGCCACACTTCTAGAATAGGTGCCAGGATTAAAACTTTGTAATGTCACATAAAACTCTTCCCAGTGGCTACCGTGCTAAGAGTGGTGATTCTCCCGATGGACACATAGATGATGGAAGCAGCTGTGTTTACCAGTTAGCTACATAAAAAGTAAAAGAGCATTTTAAATTGCTGTAAGAAATGCACGAGTGTTTTTTTCCTCTAATGTCACGGTTTCTTAGGTTTACGTTTTAAATTATTCAGAAATTACTTGAAATATTATTAAAATAAACAGTACATTTGTCATTGAGGATTTTTTGCCTAATAATAATGGTCTTTAGGAAACAAAGCTCAATTTCTTAATAAAAATGTTGGCCCATCATTCCCCCATATTTATCGTAAATGGATTGTTCTTTTTGTTTTTTTAAGTAACATACTGGTTCAAGAATGTCTAGGGAAGTGCCGTCCAGTAGAAATGTTCTAGAATCTGTACTGTCCAGTGATGATCACTAGCCACTTAAGGCTATTTACTTGAGCACTTGGAATGTAGCTTGTATGGTAAAGGGACTCAACTTTTCATTTAATTTTAAATATAACAGCTACCATATGGGACAGTGCCGATCTACAGCTTAATTCTCGTGTTGAGTTTATAATTACATTTGTCTAACGGAAGCTCTCAATTTTATCAAATACTACTAAACTATCACTGTTTTATGTTGCCATGACTCTGAGAAATGGAATTTTTAATTTGTGCCTTTGCAGATGAATGTTTCTTTTTCTTTCCCATAGGCTGGAATGACACTTACTTATGACCCAACCACGGCTGCTATACAGAACGGGTATGTCATTAAGATAAATACATAATGGCTAGAGGGAAAATGTGAAAGTGGAAAATATCAGATGTTTGTTCCGTGAACGATTCTATTTAAAGGATTACTTAATAAAGGCTTTTGTGTTTGTTCTAGATTTTATCCTTCACCATACAGTATTGCTACCAACCGAATGATCACTCAGACTTCTATTACACCCTATATTGCATCTCCTGTATCTGCCTACCAGGTTTGTACCTTTAGGATTCATCAAGAGTACGACAACTTGCCGACCTTGAAGCACTGCTACATTTTTATGTGTCTTAAAATTTTGAACATGTATAATGAAATTTTAAGTCAAATGTTATGCAGCTTGGATACCCAATTTAGAATCAGCTGCTTTTTATTTGACAGAGTGATTTACTTTTATGTTTAGGAGAATGTGCAACGAGGGGAAATGGTTGTCAGTTGTCACTCCTTGAAACGATAGCATTTTAGAATTGGGATGAACCCAAATACTTCCTCCACAACAGGCCCTGCTGCTGGACACCATGTGTCCCAGAAATTGAAACGGAAAGAGAATTGCCGTTAGGTAAAATACAGACTAGGTGTGCACGTTAATTTGTCAGCAGGAACCAACAAAAGAGCAAGTAAACATGTTAATAAATAAAGACGTGTCTCTGTTAGGTAACATGAAATGAGCAATGCAGTGAGATTTGAGGCCAAAAAAGAGAGGTGACTCCCTGTTTATGTTATTTTGTGAAGAGGCTTTACCCTGAACTCCCAACTTAGAACCAAGATCTCATTAAGCACCTTATTGTCATGTTGATTTGGTTTTATTGCAGGGGTAGCTCCTGTTCTCCATGAACCCCATGGTGGTGCACATGTACTTGTCCTCCCGTATCAGAGTGCCTCTCACAGGGTTGCCGCCTTGGCCCAGACAGGGGCACTCTAACGGAGTCAGTTACAGACATGGGAATACACTTTTGTTGACTGTTGAGATCCTGTGTGACTAAACTAAACTTCTGTGTATTCTTGTTTTTAAAATAATTGAGTTAGTTATTGGAGCCCTGGTTTCTGGGGGTAGGGGACGACAATAATAACTGTGTTATTTCACTTCTGTAAGCCTCAGTTTCCTCATCTTTAAAATGGGGATAATAATAGTTTCTGTCTCATAGGCTTATGATAAGAACGAAATGAGATTATCTATGTAAAGGGCTCACCACAGTACCTGGCATATCGTTAGCACTCAGTAAATGTTAGCTATGATTATTATCATCATCCTTTACATCCAAGATTAACTGGCTGGTAAGAGTATATCCATTCTGCTTTTTTAAAATAATGGATTGGTCAATGTAAGCAATATCATAAAGGTGGTTCTGTCGAAAAGCATAAAAGTAGCTCTGGATAACAAAGAGAAGAGATTAAATGCACTAAAACTGAAGTTGTAAAGTAGCATTCACAGCCTCCCTCAGCTTCTAGGTTCTTTTCACTTCCTTTCTTTGAGTCGTCAACTCATTTCCTTTTATCTCTCTGGGTTGTTAAGTTACTTAACGCTGGTGCTTCAGTTTGCTAGGCATAGCACTCACTCATTTAATGCCTTTTTAATGATTTTGAACTTAAGATTTCTATGTTTTCCTTTCCTGTATGAGATTCAATGAGATCTGCTCTAGTGCATTTTCCCTAATTAACAATTCCTATATCTGATGTTGAGAAGTAGTCTTCTTTCTTAACTATCTGAACTTGGAAACCTCTTTATGTATACCACTAAAAATAGAGACAAGTAAGCTTTTCCTCAGACAAATGAAAGATTGTGCATATTAATTTGAATGTACGCAGCTATAGATATTTACAGCTATGAATGCTTCTCCTCACCACCTCTTTTTCTCTCTTTAGTATAAAAGCAGTGAGCATTTTGGCCACAGAATTATTTCATAGAATAGAAAAAAATTAGGAGACCAGGGTTGTTAATAGATTGGATAGACTTAACTGGAAACAACTTTTCATTACAAAGGCCTGATTTCTTCTCCTAGGCAATCTGTGTTTCCCTAAAATACATGTGGAAATTCATTCCAATTGCCTGGCACTCAGTGCCATTACCTTTTAGACTGATTCTTAACCCTATAAGTTCAGGAACCCAATGGGGTCAGCAAATAGGCTTTTAAGTGGTCTGTGATTCTCTTAAATTGTTTGCAGAATGTTGCTTGTATGTGTGCAGTCAGTTGGGGGGAAAAGGTCTATTTCCTTCATCAGGTTTTCAAAAGGATTCATGATCCAAAAAGAGGACAAAGAACCAATGATAAAGAATTCACAGAACATAGATTATTATTCCCATTTTATAGTTAGGGAAAATTGAGGAATAGAAACTAACAGCAGCATATTTGTTGCTTAAGAAAGAAAATTGTATTAGATATCATGGCTTCCTAACCCCGTAATGATATAAGCTATTAGGACCACTGGAATTATACCCAAAATGGGTGCATCTGACCCCAATTGGGGTCTATAACGGGAGCTGCTCGCCTCCCCGTGATTTATTCAGTGAAGGCCTTGCACTCCTGTTGGAGCAAGCCTTTCTCTGCTAAACCACTATATGCTCATACAATTGGATTTGAGAAATTGGCATCTGCAAGAAACCACCAATATCCCGCTGGGGAAAGGCTGCAGTCCAGATAACTGAAATGTTAACAAGGCAGAAGCACTTAACTTTGGTCTGCCTTAGGTGGCAAAGGAAACCAGAGAAAACAAGTATCGGGGCTCTGCTATCAAGGTAAATCATAATACATTCTTCCCCCATGACTCTTCCCCATATCCTCTCTGTAGAACCTCTGAAGTTAACAGTAGTGGATGAGATACAGGAGGGGTTTGTTCTCAAGAATTAGAGGCAAACTTATTTTGAAATCACATAGTCTCAGGAAAGCTCTGGGCATCAAAGAAACGGGCTGATAGTCTTTCTCTGGGGTGGCAGAGACTACACATGCTTTCTTTCCTGCCACAGAACCTGACTCTCACGTCTTAGACTTCTCGATCCAGAGGGTCTACTGTATAGATGCCCTTTTGACTGTAGATGTCAGGATCTAGTTACTGAAGTTTAATTTCCTAAATCTGGATTTCAGATTTTTATGTTTCACACTAACTAGAAATTGTTGACTGCCAGACAAGATTTCTGAAATTTAATGTCCTGGGTATAAAAAGGGGGTTGAATTTGATTATTCTTTTTAAATAAGCACATACTTTAAGGATTAGTTTCTAATAAGATGTGCTGGAATTAATTCTCATTCCTCTGTATTCCTAAAGCACCTACCGTTCATATCTTGATTGTAATACTTTTCACTATTTCTTTGAGTTGTTTACTTGTTTATCTCCCTTGCTTAGACAGTAAATTTCTTGAGGGTGGGACCTATGTCTTCCTTTTTCTCTTTGGTGCTTGATACTCAGTAAATACTTTTTGAGTGGGCAAATGGAACTTGGTTTTAAATAATCATTTCATCCTATTCAGAGTGACCAGTTTGTCAAGAACTCTAACTGCCTTAATCTTAATCTTTTTAATCATTGATAGTATTGTTTCCTTATTTTCCTTCTGTAGATCTTAACATGATTAAAAGAGCTCTAGAGAAATAGGTAGCACTCTAATGGAAATCAATGTTTCTTCCAAAATCCTTCCTTTTCCAGGTGCAAAGCCCTTCTTGGATGCAACCGCAACCGTATATCCTACAGCACCCCGTAAGTTTTTCATCTTAATGGCTTTGTAGTTTATAAGTAAGCTGTGTATATGTTAAAAACCATTCTCTGGGTTTAAACCATTTGCCCAAAGATGGTGTAGGATTTGGGAAATTTTAAATATCAAATATGAAAATGAGTTCATTATAAAACTTTCACTCACCTTGTCTTAAAATAAATCGGTGGTTGACCTTAAGTCAAATTCGTGATCCATGAGACTTTAAACATAGGAGATTGTTCCATTGAATTTTTAAATTTTAAAGTTTTAAAATTGCTAAATTTTTAACCATACTTAGGATGAAATAGCTCTCATTTTTTACATTCTGTTTAATGCAAATATAAAGTGTTCAAAATTGACCTAGAGTTTTTCATTAGCGTTAGCCTCTCCATAGAAATTATTAAAAAAACTAAAGTAGTAACACCGACCTTGGTGAATAACAAAGGTGATTTCTTTAGTGACACGAGCATGTGTTGTACTTACGTACATATTACATTTTTTTTAATTGAGTTACACTTCACCTTATTAGGTAGTATAGTTAATGTATTTTTCAGAGATACATAAAATCCAGTTTGTGGAATTAAAACATGGGTTTAAAAGTTGAAAAATAAAGGTGGAGAACAAAATCACAAAAGAGACTAAGAATGCCTAATGTAATAATCTAGATGCTTGCCATGAGGCGGCCACAAATTTGGCCTAACCTTTCTAGTAACCAGTGCAAAATGGGAACCTTAATAAGCAATACAGTTCACAGTACTTATAAAATGGACCAGTGGCTTAGGAAAAGCACACTGTTCTTGGCCTTAAAATGAGATAGGAATTTCTCTCAGGACAACTTCCTAAAGAGGACACTATGCAGTGTTAGACCAGGCATGTGAAACAGCAGAACAGGGACACGTTCTGAACAGGAAGTTGCTGAGATGACTTTGAAGAAGCAGACAAAACATGTTTAGTTGATGACACAGGAGAAGAGCTCTCTGATGATATAGGTGTGTGTGTTGTGTGTCTGTATAAACATACACACCTGTGTTTCTACACACACACATCTGCACATGTACACCCACAAAGCCACACAAACGCCTATGGCAGTCTGCATCCCGGGTACTCTGTGCTGTCCTATTGGAGAATGCTGGAAATCAGCTCACTTTTCATTTGGGGGCTTCCTAGTGCAGTAGCTCCTACAGATGAATGAGGGAGAGGAGCAGGAAGCTCCTTCTGCATATTCTGGGCTTTTGAGTCATTTCCATGATACCACACACTTTTTTGTGTGTGTGTGTGGTACGCGGGACTCTCACTGTTGTGGCCTCTCCCGTTGCGGAGCACAGGCTCCGGACGCGCAGGCCCAGCGGCCATGGCTCACGGGCCCAGCCGCTCCGCGGCATGTGGGATCTTCCCGGACCGGGGCATGAACCCGTGTCCCCTGCATCGGCAGGCGGACCCTCAACCACTGCGCCACCAGGGAAGCCCACCACACACTTTTTAATGATGCACATTAAAAATTTTAAAGGAAAAAACTTCTTAGGAAATATATTAATAACAAACTACTTCTGACATGAATCCATATCCTTTGTGCGGGGAGGGAGGGGTCAACTATTAGAGACAGAGGCAGGCACATCTCTGAGTTGAACGACTTTGAGACAGTAGTGGTGTGTGCAGAAGGCTCCTACCTGAGGATTCATTCCTTCTCCCCACCCAGATTTAGACTGCCTGCAACCAGCATTAACGCACCTGCACACCAATCTTTGCCCTCAATTGTGTATCAATATATCAGTAAATAACAGTGTATTTCAGGGATGAGTCAGGTACAGTGATACCAAAAACCTAACATTAATATTTGTAGGGTGTATCAGAATAATTGCATCCTCAGGTAATCGGGTGATAGCAAAAGTGAGAGGAATGCTATAATCCATAAGAATATTACAATTGGATAAATTAGAGAAGATGCAAAAATCCAGAAATAGAACTAATTGAGTTTCATACACAATTAATGTACCATTAAGTAATCATTAAAAATGATGGGCTTCCCTAGTGGCGCAGTGGTTGAGAGTCCGCCTGCCGATGCAGGGGACACGGGTTCGTGCCCCGGTCCGGGAAGATCCCACATGCCGTGGAGCGGCTGGGCCCATGGGCCATGGCCACTGAGCCTGCGTGTCCGGAGCCTGTGCTCCGCAACGGGAGAGGCTACAACAGTGAGAGGCCCGCGTACCGCAAAAAAAAAAAAAAGAAAAAGAAAAAAGATGATAATGCCAGTAAGGCAGTAAGGTAAATATTTGTAATGGAATGTTAAGTTAAAAAGCAAAACCCAGGGGCTTCCCTGGTGGCGCAGTGGTTAAGAATCTGCCTGCCAATGCAGGGGACACGGGTTCGAGCCCTGGTCCGGGAAGATCCCACATACCACCGAACAACTAAGCCCGTGAGCCACAACTGCTGAGCCCATATGCCACAACTACTGAAGCCCATGCGCCTAGAGCCTGTGCTCCGCAGCAAGAGAAGCCACCACAGTGAGAAGCCCACGCACTGCAACAAAGAGTAGCCCCCCGCTAGCTGCAACTAGAGGAAGTCCGAGTGCAGCAACAAAGACCCAACACAGCCAAAAATAAATAATTAGTTTAAAAAGGAAAAAAAAAAGAATCCGCCTGCCAGTGCACGGGTTCAGGCCCTGGTCCGGGAAGATCCCACATGCCGCCGAGCAGCTAAGCCCATGTGCCACAACTACTGAGCCCGCGTGCCTAGAGCCCGTGCTGTACAACAAGGGAAGCCACTGCAATGAGAAACCTGCGCACCACAACAGTAGAGTAGCCCCCGCTCACCACAAGTAGAGAAAGCCCATGTGCAGCAACGAAGATGCAACAAAGACCCAATGCAACCAGAAATAAATTAAATAAATAAATAAATAAATAGAAGCAAAACCCAGGATATGAAATAGTTCATGTGCCCTGGTTGCAACTCTGTAAAAACATGCAGAGGCCAGAATCTGGACAGTGCTACCCTGACCATGCTAACAGCTGTGTATTAGAGACAGGCTGGGTTATACGGGTGATTTTTTTCACCCCTCCTCTCTGTTTTTAACTATATTTAATTTTATTTTTGATGACCAGAATTTCTTCAAATGAAATCAAAGATTCTAAAATTGGATTATTAACCATATCTGAATCTGCTTCCTTCCCCTGGCACCAAATTGCAGTTGAAAGTTCTGAGAAACACTGAGTGAATGAAGAATGTGATCTTGATACGAGCAGCCTGAACCTTGAATCAAATGACTATTTTTTTAACATTTTTGAACAAAACACTGTATTTATAATATTCAATATAGTATATTGTTTTGTGGCTGCATGAAACATCAACTGTCATTTACTTTAGAAAAAAAAGTAAGCATTTTGTAACCTTGGCCAGCCAAAAGTAGTTTGCATTTCCTGTCCCACCCCATAGTTCTCCTGCGGACTAGCTTGCTTTACAGTTAAGTGAAAGTAAAGGGAGAGGTATTTAATAGAAGGATTTCTGTGAAGTGGGTGCTCTTTTAAAAAGTCTCAGGAAACACAATCTAGACCATTTATAAGAAATCATGACACCATTTGCAAGTTTGAGGGGAGGTTATTTTAGCTTCATGTTCCTCAGTAAACTAAGGCATTTCCTTTGCAAAAGGTTGTTCCAGAATCTGCACTCCCTCCCTAAGTTTGTCTCACTTCCTCTGTCTCCGACTCCCCAGGGTGCCGTGTTAACTCCCTCAATGGAGCACACCATGTCACTACAGCCCGCATCTATGATCAGCCCTCTGGCCCAGCAGATGAGTCATCTGTCACTAGGCAGCACCGGAACAGTAGGTGGCAAATTAATATCATGTGTCTCAGCAAACAGAGGAGGGTAAATGAATGCAGCCTGTGTCTTCCTTATCAATTATAGACTCTGTAATGTCAGAGATTATGTCTGATCCCCTCTCTCCTCCCACATTGCCTTTCACGTAGTAAGTACTCAGATATTTCTTGATTAATTGATGAACTAAAAGTCTGTCCTCTGGGTATCTATCTATCTCTCCTTTATCAGAATATAGTATCCATACAAGACCACTTCTAGCCCTAATGACTAGTATCATTCATTCACACTGGCAGACCTGGTCTCATGAAGCAAAAGATGAAGGTGATTCATGGTAGTCAAGGCAGGGAATTTTTACTCACTTATTTCTTCTTGTATGGATTTTGGGGGCACTGAATCACAATCTTAGTATTGACTTATTCCCTCCAAATCCAGGGACTCAGGAATTGGGGTTGAACTAATCCCAGATTCACTTCCAGGGTTGATGTGTGTAGTGTTTAGATGGTCAGATGGCCAAAGGCTTTTAACTGAGACCACATCTATGGTAGCTTAAAAGAACAAAGGGTAGTATTTTCCTGGCTTACATTCCCAGCCAGCAGAAGCAGCTTGTAAAGGCTAAGCCAGGGCCACACACACCCAGTGAGAAACCTCTCCTGCCTTCAGAGAAGGATGGCTGTCGGCATCAGGAAGGCAAGGGTCCATTTCCCATTTTTCAGTGACCTGCTAAAGATGTAATAAGTCATTTACTTCTTGGGGCTCCACCTGTGGAAACAATCCTAGATACTGGTTCAAGGGGCTGCTGGAAACTCATGAGGTTCTTTGAGGGAGAGACCTTCTAGAATAAAATAGCACGTTAGTGATGCTGAATTACCGAGGACGAGAAACTTGTAGTGACCATCACCCATGGCTCGTCGTTGGCCATGCTGACTGTATTCTTCTTTCCAGTACATGCCTGCCACGTCAGCTGTGCAGGGGGCCTACCTGCCACAGTATACCCACGTGCAGACGCCGGCAGTTCCTGTGGAGGTTGGTATAGACTGTCCAGTGGCCGTTCTGGCAGTGAGTAATTTCAGAAATGGGTTAAATAGAACTCAAAGAAGAATCAATCGAAAGTCAAACATTTGCATAAAGAATCGAGTTGAGAGGGAGTCTATGCCTAGAGTTGTTTTCAACTATGAAATATTCTCTGCATACAAGTTAGTAAACAGCATCCAAGCCACACCCCCAAGACTCCCAGAAATACTGATATTTTCTAGGCTGGTAGCACATTTCATACCCCGTCAAGGCTCTGTCTTGTCTCCTGTAAAATGACGCTTACAGGCAAATTAAAACACGGGTTCTTGTCTCCTGTAAAATGACGCTTACAGGCAAATTAAAACACAGGTTCTTGATAAAGCTGGAATTTGCAATACTAGTACCAAAGATTATATCAGTAATAATAATTACAAAAAATTAACTTGTTATCACTAAGATACTTGAAAAAAAATGTTTCAGAACTGTAACAGGGATGAGGAACACACCATACCTGTTTTTATAGAGACTTAGTAGAGCTAAATAACTCTTAGTTCTTGTACGGAAGATACTGTTATGATATTGATATGGAAGTCTGACATTTGAATCCAAGTTGGCCAGAAAGCATAGTGTTTTCCTGCAAAGTACCCTTGAAATTCCAAGGAAATTCATCAACCCAGTCGATCCCCCCCTGCTAGGCAGATCCCATAGGTTCCAATTCCAGAAACAACCTTAGGACTGTGCCTGGATTACAGGGGAGGTGGGATGTGTTTTGTTTGCTTCTAAATGATTGAAATTTGTGCAGTTATTGATAGCCACAGTTACCAGAACCCCTTATCTGCAATGCTGGAACAAACAAATCTGAAACGAACAATTTTCCTTGTAACTACTTTAGCAAAACACCTGACCTGTGACAGAACCCAAGCTGAACTGATGTAAGACAAGATCTTTACCCCATTTACGCTGCATATTCATACCTTTCAGCACAGACCTATTCATGTGTTTGATTATGAGGTACAGCCCTAGACCCCACTGGGTATAGTCTCTGATATACGGCATATGCATACCATGTTTCAGATTCTAAAATCTGAAAATACTGAATTCTAAGTCACATCTGGCCCCCAAGGGGTAAGAGATTTGTTTGGTAAATTGCAGCTTGATATGAAGAGGCAACTCATAAAAGTTAAAGGAGGTTCTTTGGGTCTATCAGACATTTTAACTTCTTAGGGAAATAATGAACTTTGAAGGCTCTATATGACATTAAGGAAATCACTTTTTTAAGATGTGGGACTCAGTCCAACCTGGGTAACAGAGTTTGGATGTCTTTGCTCACATGTCTCATCTGTTCTGCTTTGTTGTAGGAGGCGAGCGGTCAGCAGCAGGTGGCTGTAGAGACGTCTAATGACCATTCTCCATACACCTTTCAACCCAACAAGTAACTGTGAGGTATGAGAGAAAGGTCTCCATCACTGTAGGGCTCAAGGCAAGAAAAGTCTGTGATTCTTGTATCAAAATGGTACTTTAAACAACTCAGGTCTGGTCACGCTGCTTCAGTCATGGCCAGGGAACCAATCCAATGTTACTGGAGTGTTAAAATCAGTGATTTTAGGCTTCCCTGGTGGCGCAGTGGTTGAGAGTCCGCCTGCCGACGCAGGGGACCCGGGTTCGTGCCCCGGTCCGGGAAGATCCCACATGCCGCGGAGCGGCTGGGCCCGTGAGCCATGGCCGCTGGGCCTGCGCGTCCGGAGCCTGTGCTCCGCAACGGGAGAGGCCAAACAGTGAGAGGCCCGCGTACTGCCAAAAAAAAAAAAAAAAAAATCAGTGATTTTGTGGATTTGTAGATGAGTATTCTGTCCAAAAAGAACAGTGCATTATATTGAAGTCAAATGTATATTTATACTCTCTTCCTCCCTACCCACCCCCTGCCAAAAGACTGGTAACATAATCAGACAATGCCAGGTACCAAATTTGTCCTACAATACATTTATATATTTTTTTATATTATATATATATATATAATATGTAATATATATATATTGTTTTAATGCTCACAAACTAAAGGAAATATAGCGTAAGATTTTGCTTAATCTAGCATTACAAGATTAGCAGTATCTTGACTATGAATCTAATATGACTATCCTTAGATTGAGAGATTGCTCTCCCAGCTCCCACTTGGACCACGGATCTCAAAACTAGTCACTCTGCCATGCAGATTGCAGTAAAACAGCTCTGTGGAACTTACAACACCTGGGTTTCTGGATTGCTCGGGTGAAGTATGTTGCAGGTCCCAGATTTGAAAGGTGGACTCGGGGCATAAAAAGTGACCTCAGTTCCAGAGTTTGCATTTACTGGCCTACCACCAGCGATGAGCAGAGCCTTTCTCAAACACATATCTTTGAAACAAGAAAGAGATGACAAATCTCTGGTATATTACACCAAATGTACAAAAGCATTTTTTTTTTTTTCTCTTCCAGATGTACAGAAGGGTGTGCTTAAATGAAGAAGGTTGTGAAGGCTGAACAATCATGGATTTTTCTGATCAATTGTGCTTTAGGAAATTATTGACAGTTTTGCACAGGTTCTTGAAAACGTTATTTATAATGAAATCAACTAAAACTATTTTTGCTATAAGTTCTATAAGGTGCATAAAACCCTTAAATTCATCTAGTAGCTGTTCCCCTGAACAGGTTTATTTTAGTAAAAAAAAAAAAAAGAAAAAAGAAAAAAGAAAAAAAAACCAACAAAATACAAAAAGATTTTTATCAAATGTTATGATGCAAAAAAAAGAAAAAAAAAGAAAAAAGAAAACTTCAATTCTCTGGGTATGCACAAAGACCATGAAGACTTACCCACGTGCATGACCGGATTCTTGTGGTTTTGTTCATTTTGTGTTTTCGTTTGTGTTTTTTTTCAGCTGTATGAAATGGGCTTTCTGATGTTTAAATAGTCCAACTTCACCCCTGGTGTTCTGTGCTTGCAGTGTGAGTGTTGCAGCCAGTGTCTCTTTTCTTAGCTTTCCGTTTTCCTTTCCACGTAGTGTGAAGTGTCTTATCCTTTTCTATGAATTCCAATTTGCCTTAACTCTTTTGATGCTGTAGCTGTTTCAGTAAAAGTTAGTTCAAACTAATGATGTAGAATGCTTTGACCAAATGGGCTGGTCTATTATGCCTTGTTAAACAGCAGCATAGGGCTTTTAAAAGGTAGTCAATAAAAGTTGCTGAAATTTTGGCTTTTTTAAATATGTAGTAGGTGTTTTTAATGATTTTTCACATAATGTGTAAGGTAGTGAAATGCAAGAAGGGAAAACTGTTTTGTGTGAAACACATTTTCTGACTGGGGAACTTTTAATAGGGTAAATTGTTTGTAAGGCTGTATGCCAAGAGTTTCCTCTGATAGTTTGACTGATTTAGGATATCTGCTGTATGATGCAATGTAAAGTCTTTTTTGCCTTTTTTCAGGAAAAAAAAAAACAACTAACTTGATGTTCTAGATTTAGTGTAGGTAGCGTAGGGGCAGGGGGTGGGGGGAGGGGTGGGAGTCACCGAATGTTTTGTCCTTCCTTTATACTAACGATAGTGCTTTAGAATGAGAATGACGCCTGAGATCTGGCAAACCGAAAAAAAACACAAATGTTGCTATTGCAACGAAATGGCAAAAGCTAAAAGTAAGGATTTATCTTCAAACATAAGCTGAGATATGAATAGAAGCGAAACGATTGGCTACTAGCTCTCTCTATCACGTAAATTTGAGAAACAAAAATTACTTGGCACTTTTAAAGGTAACTTCACCAAAGACCGAAGAGCCAGTAACCAGTAGCTCCAGCTTGTCTCAGCATCACATCTTCTGTGCTCTTTATTTTTGCCGGACCAGTTTGCGGTTAGGAGAATGTGCCTTTTTTGTACCTTTGGATTTAGGTTTTATAATTTTAATTGATGTATGGACACACACAAACAAAAAAGCATGAAGGAAGATTTGGATCCAAGCAGTGCCACACTTTACATAATCACTACAAGTGTTAAGTGTAAAGAAAAACCAATTTTGAAACTATGAAATTCCTGATTCATAAATACACAGTTATTTCTACTTTAGTACATATAAGATAATTCACTGTTATTAAAGCTCTTTTATTAAGACAATTGCATACGTTTGAAAAGCAATGGTAAATTAAGTTGTCTTCCAAAACTGTGTACTTGTCTGGTCAACTGTGTGTGATCAGTTATCTACCTCAGAGTCTATTTTCTTTTGTGCTGGGACAGGTTGCTGGCCCTCCCTGTTTCCACAGACCAAATCCTTCCTAGCTCAGGAGCTAGGCCTAAGCAGTTATTTCTTTCGAGTATTTTTTAGTTCTTAAAATTTATGCTTGTGTTTGATTATAGATGTCAGTGATATTTCATAGTTTCAAAAGTCCTTGCTGCTCTGAGAAGTGTAGATTCTAGTGAAAATTACATAGTCATAAGAGAAGTGTGTTTTTGTTTTTGTTTTTGTTTCCTTTTTTAAAGTTGTGGTATTATTGGTTCTATGCTCCCTGGAATATTACTGCTTTGTGAAAGTCCAGACTGAACGCAGCACCCTCTTTGTACCTAGTACATTGTAAACCTGGGTCTCTCACTACTTGATATTTTTGCATTAGTTAAGACAGAAATTTGATAACTCAGTTAGAGGGGAGGGGAAATCTGCTGCTAGAAATGTCTGAACTAAGTGCCATACTCGTCTGGGTAAGATTTGGGAAACATAACCTCTGTACATAAAAAAAGAAAAAAAATCAGTTAAACATCACATAGTAGACAGCCATTAAATTATAAAAAAAATTAATTTATGAAGAAAGACCTTTTGTACAGATTGAAAAAAAAAAGATTTTCATAGAGATATCTATATGATCAAGAGAGTTAATTTTTTATTTTTGTTTTACTAGTGCCACAAACTTGCCAGTGGTAACTTATTTGTCCGGTTCAAGATAACTCTGTAGTTTTCTTTCCTAGGACTTGTTGTTAAACGCCAAAAAGACATTTTTGAACTGTACATTTGATCAGATTGTTAGCTTTTTCTGTTTTATTTCTTTTGAGAACCTTTGAATAAAAAACATCTGAAATTTTATTTTTCCTGTCAATTTTTTTTAGATTAGATTCAACGTATATCGGAATTTCATTTCATTTCTGATCTCTTCTTTCAGCTCAGTGGATTGGTTTGAAACTGAGTTGAAAATTATTTTCAGATTCAATATGTACTCGAAATATATTTCCTTTAAAAGAACTGGAAAAAACCTTCCCACCCTGTTGTTTTTGGTTATTTCAGTTCATGTACAGGGACAAGCATTAGCTCACCGTGTTTCCTCTCAGCAAAGTCCACCTTTGGTCTGTTCTTAAACACCAAAGAGCCAGGCCCCTCTCCTTCCTCCTTCCTCACTGCTACCTTTGGACTGTGGCACTGTCATTGCCCAGCAAGGAGGACAGAATAAAAACAGTGTCCCCATCTCTGGTAAACAAGCTCACGGGTAAGGATTTCAAGGTGATCTTATCCCTGCCTTGATGCCTCGGGCCTCCTTTAGTGACCTTGTTTGGCTGTTCCCAGTAGGAGGCTCTGGTGCAGCATTCATGGGGCAGAGACAACAGCTCTCTTTCCCACACTGACATGCTTTATGGGAGGCTCTTAGTACAAGAAATTGACTCTTACCCAAGGTAAATGAAATGTTTCAGTGTAGTTGTAAAGGTTTCTTTTTCTGCTGCCCAGTGGCTCTGTCCTGATGAAAGGAGTGGGCGAGAAGGACATCCATAGCCTCCATTTCTGTATGCCTCCGCCGCAGTGTGGACGATGGGATCTGTGAATTAGATACATGGGGTTTAGAGCATTTACCTTGCCAGAAATGAGAAAGCCCCAGTACTCACTGGCTCTATGAGAAAAGGGAACCCGGTCCTCTAATGATAACCAGTGCTTCAGAGAGAAAGATGTCGGGGCAGGAGCAGAGTGTAGCCTCACTGAGACACACACAGGCTGCCAAGAATGTAAGCTATGTGAACTCATGTTCTGTCCCAGCCTCACACTGTCCCCATGCTCCTTCATAGGACCACTGACCAGAGGCAGGAAAGAAATACTGCTGGGCACCTTAGGTTTTGTTAACCTTATTTTTCTCTTATTTTAAGACGGCTTATGTCATTGGAGTCCTGGGACATCCGGGGGCTGTCGTTCACACAGAAACTGATAAACACTTTTTCAGAGCACCTTTTCTGTCTGTGCAACAGGGCTAAGCAAGCCAGAATGCTGATGGATAAAAAAGAGCTGTCGCTCACACATAGAAAGAGGACCTGTGGCACCTTTGGGGATCGACCCCACCTTGCTAAAATGTTGTGGTTCCTCGGGTCATCGTCAGGGGCCAGGACTCCCTCTTTGTCTGAGATGGCCTGGGTCCAAGGATCAGGGAGGAATTCTTGCCTGGAAAAGAGGGAGGAAGCTGGCAGCGACAACCGGGCGTGCATATTTCTCTCTCTGTATGGGCTGGGATGAGGGAGAGCAGTGGGTGGACAGGAGCCCCGTGTTCTCCCCACCACCCATGCCCTTCAAGAGCAGTGGCGGGAGGTACATCCGCTGGAGCATGAATTCCGCCTCCTCTCAAATTTCACAGATGCAGGTTAAAAATTCACTAAGAGAAAGGTAGTGCCTCCCAGCCTGAGGAAGGGCTCAAAAATGTTCAGATCTGACAACGATCGTCTCATTCCACCAGAGTAGCCGGAGGAAAAGATGCAGCTGCCTTGGGAGAAAGGTCACAGACCTGTCACCACCACCTTCCTCCACCACCCCCAGCCCCCCCCCCCCCGCCCTTGCCTGAAAATCTTCATAAGATGGCAAGTAGTTAGGAAAATTCAGCCCAGGGTTAAAGAAAAACCGGGCAGCTTCTTCCCCTGCAATAGCAATGTGATGAAATAAGCACCCCTCGGTAGTGGCGGGGAGCGGGGGAGGGGTGGCCGCAGGCAGCCCCGGCAGGTGGCGCTGGAGAGCAGGGCTGCGGGGCAACGCTCCCGGGGCCCAGCGCAGCGTCCTTGGTACGGCTGGGGAGGCGGTACCGTGCGCCCATCCTTCCTGTGGATGACCTTGGCCAGGCGATGGAATTTCAGCCCTGTGGAATGGCTCCGGAGGAGTGTCTCCAGTCTTTGGACGTCCTGTCTTGACGCTCTGGGTCTTTTCAGGGCCCGGGAATGTTCTCACTTGAGCCACTAGAGGGAGGATTTTGTGGCTCTTCACCTGCAGCTGTGAGCTTGAAGGCAGGCGACCCGGGCCTCGCAGGGGGTGCTCCTGGTGGAAATCGAGGATCCCCAGGCACACACCTCTGGGGATAACAGGGTACTCAAACTGCGGGTTAGTAGTAAGAACGTTGCCCGATGCTGTCAGCTCCCTCCTGAGAGCACTGTTGCTCAGACGGGGAGTAACTTATATATGACTTTTAAGGCTCAAGGAAGGGCTTGGGGACAGGGAAGGAAGTCAAAAGCCTTGCCAGACTTCATGACTGCAGGCACAAGAAAGTGCTGGCAGGTCTCTGGGCTGCTCAGAATTGAAAACAGGTGGCTTTGGATTAAATACAAACTTTAATGCTATTATTCCTTTTGTGTGTGTGAGAGAGACTGAGATTTGATCTAGAATATTCCACTGCTCGTTGACACAAAATATGGATCATAAACGAGACTACAGGTATCTCCTACCCTCTAGTATCCCTGAAACCACTTCCTCTCCTTGAATACCTCCAGTGACTGGGCACTTCCCACCTCTCTTGGCATCCTGTATCTTTTTTGGAACTGCTCTCAAACTTGCTTATGGAGTCAAATTTGCATCTTTGTAATTTCTACTTGTCAGCCTTAGTTCTGCCAACTGAGATGCCACAGAATAAGTCCGTCATTCCCATTCCTGAAAAGACAAAAGCATAGTGACAGACGACACATCAGTGATTGCCAGGAGTTAAAGGGAACAGGAGGATGTGACCATAAAGGGGATAGCACAGGGGAGTTTGGGGAGAATGATGAAACTGTTCTATATCCTGATGGTGGTAGTTACACAAATCTATATATGAGCTAAAATTCATAGAGCTGTATACCCCAAAATTCTATTTTAATGTACAGCCATTTATTCAAAAAACTTTTTTTAAAATGAGACAAGTCAGTCATTTCTCAAATGTGGAAAACTCCTGACTCCACAAACCTTCTCTGGGTTGAACACTCCTTGTAGCTTTAACTGTTACTCATCAGCTCTGGCTCACCATCAGGTCACCCTCCAGATGCACCACAGGTGACTCAACATAAAACCCAGAACCCCAGGAATAGCCTGGGCCTTCACCTGTCTCCCCGGCTCAGCCACATCTGTCTGCTGCAGGTGAAATGGTCTCCTTATTGACTTCCCAGTTCTTAAAAGCTTGTAGCCAATTAAAATCCCTATTCCTTTCTTTCTTTCTTTTTTCTTTTTCTTGTCACAATGATGAATTATAATAGACATGCAATGGAATATTACGTAGCCATTTTTAAATGAAGACATTTTCACAGCATGAAAAATACTCAAGATATAAGGTGAACAAAACTCTCAGGCATAGAACTGTAGATATAGTATGCTTATAATTATGAAGCAGTATTTAAGTATAAAAGATGGGACTTCCCTGGTGGCACAGTGGTTGAGAATCTGCCTGCTAACGCAGGGGATACGGGTTCGAGCCCTGGTCTGGGAGGATCCCACGTGCCCCAGAGCAGCTAGGCCCGTGAGCCACAACTACTGAGCCTGCGCGTCTGGAGCCTGTGCTCCGCAACAACAAAGGCCGCGATGAAGAGTGGCCCCTGCTTGCCACAACTAGAGAAAGCCCTCGCACAGAAACGAAGACGCAACACAGCAAAAATAAATAAATTAATTAATTAATAAACTCTACCCCCAACATCTTAAAAAAAAAAAAAGATGAGGAGGTACTTCAAAGTGCTTAGCTGTGGGTGAAAGGGTTATGGAACATTTGTATTTTCTCAGTTATACTTTTCCAAATTTTTCTAGTTGTCTACAATGAAGACATTTTATAATCAGGAAAAAAAAAGTTTTAAAAGAATGTTGTCAGATCATCCTAAAATTATGCGAGTTGCTATGTTCATTATATTCCAGTTCAGCACATTCAATTAATTTTTTTTTCCATTTAAAAGATACTGCACCAGACATCAGAAGACACAAAGAGGACATGATGTGGTCCCAGTCCTCAAGGAACATTCTTGTGAGGAGACGGTGTATAAATGACAACAGTTCAAGGAGAAGTAACAAAAGTGTGATCTAAATAAAGAGCTTTGGGAGCGCTGTGAGGGGCCCAGAAGGCATAACCACTCTCCTGAGGTTCTTGTCATTTTCACATTACCAACCAATTAGCTCCTTTCTTACTGGTCAGAATTTACTCCAAAGCAGCCATTTCCTCACTAGTTCCTCTGCCTCCTGACAGATGAAATTGTCGGGCAGACAAATGAAGTCTGGTAGCTCTGCCCTTGCCAGAGACTCGGAGCAGATGTCCAAAGAGTTGACTTCTTTCGTCACTCCTGCTCTGAAAATATTGGGATGTGTAACAAGAAAGTGTCATCTTGTTTTGTTTTGTTCTGTTGTAAATAATCAGGGTGTAGGATACGTTTTCTTAATAATGTCATCTTCTTTAACCTACCTTGGTCAGATGATCTGCACACACCATATTGTGGATTTGCAAACACCTGTGTAGTTTTCTGACTGCCTCCCCCGCAACCTCCACTATAGTCTTGAGAACTCATGTTTATTACTACTTTCTTCACAGAAGTCTAGCCAGCAATCTCATCATATCCACTTTGTTACACATTGCTTTGACATGTGCAGGAATAATACGTATATTATTTCCCTCAGCTTTCACTCTCCTAGCGATTCATCTGTCTGTCTCTGTTTGTTTTACAAACCTTTATTTTTACAAAGGTTTGAAGCAACTTACCAGAAACACAGTAAGATAAATGTAAAAGTCAGGGCTTGAGAAGTTAACAGTGAAAAGAGATAAAGAGAGCACAGAATGTAGCTCTGCAAGCCAGAAGGCCTCCATCAACCCTATACTTGAACCTCAATGATTTTGAGTCTCCTGGCAGCCAAGGTGAAAAGGGATAAAGGTACATACATCTATAGCTTTTATTTTCAAAGGGAGCAAAGACTACCAGATCCTCTGGGAAAAGATAGTATTTACTAGATTTCGATAGGAACTCCTGCAGGCAGCACTGGACAGTGTCTTCCGCCACCTTTCTCTGCCAATACAATCACACTTTCCCGAGGTGGTTTCAGGTAGGGCCTCTGAATGAAAGTCAAGGACAGCATCCCAAATCACCACTCCATGAAAGTTACTCTGGAATGCTGTAGACTCGTAACAGACGTTTTCAGTTACGCCTCTTCTCAAATATTCTTAGGCGGTATACTTCATCCCTCTCACCAAGCCTATTGCTCTACTTCTGAAGGACAAAAGTCTGTTTTGCAACAGCACAAACATTCTAGGTGCTCCTTTCACTTCCACATTCAGATCCTCAAAGGAAAAAGAGGTGCCAGGCCCAAGTAATCCTGCGGCTTACGGAGCACTCCCAGTGATGCCTAAGGCCCTGTCCTATTTCTTCCATTCCACTGGAAGCAGCAGCTCAGGGGCAAGTGTCTGGGCTGGCTCGTTTGGTCAGATACTTGCTCCTTTGTGGCAAGACCTGTGAGTTGGGAAGCAGGATCATGGTACTTCCCATTACCTAATACTGCAGCTTTCCAAAGACTCTCAAAATTAATAATGCTTCTCTATTTTTTATCAAAGGACCCTTGAGAGGTGAGGAGAAAGCGTAGGGAACTCCAGGGATGTCGAAGCACAGCTCTGTGTGGCCCACCATGAACACAAAATTTCTCATGTTTTCTCAATGGAAAGCTTGTGTTTACTTTATAACATCTTTCTCTTTTCCCCCGAAGTGGTTGTGCCTTTGAATTTATTTAATTTTTAAAAAAGTTTTGAAACACAAAAATTGCAAGCACAGTACAAAAAATTAAAGAAAAAAAACTTTTATCCTGATATATTTGAGAGCAAATTATCAACCCAAAGCTCCATGACCCTCTACAAACAAGGACATTCTCCCATATGACCACAATACAACCATCAAAATAAGGAAAGGCACGCTGAAACATCACTAATTATTCCAGTAACACCTTTGGAGTAAAAAGATCCAGTTCAAAAATCATGCATTGCCTTTAGTCGTCGTGTTCCTTTGGTCTCCTTCAGTCTAAAATACCTCCTCGATCTTTAGTTGACTTTTGTGATTTGGACACAATTAAAGATTCCAGGCCAGTTATTTTGCAGAGTGTCCTCAGACTGGTTTGTTTGATGCTTCTGTGTGGTTCTGCACCTTTTGCAGGAATATCACCAAAGTAGAGCTGTGTTCTCCTCGCTGCGTCCCGTCGGGAGGTGCGTGATTTCAATTTGTCTCATTATCAATGATATTCCCTTTGCTCACTTAATCAAGGTGGTGTCTGCCAGGCGTCTCCCCTGTAAAGTTACTCTTTCCCACTTTGCAGTTATTAAGTAGTTTGTGGGGAGATGTTTTGGAACCATGAAAACGTGCTGAACTTCCTCAAACTCGAATTTATTCATTTACTTATTTCTATGAGTATGGACTCAGGGTGTCCTTTCTGTTCAATGGATGCGAATCCGTAATCGGTATTTGTTTTGATGCTCAAATTGTCCCTAACTTGGCCTGTGGGAACTCCTGCAAGCCACCTTCTGTGTTTTTAAAGGTGTATCCCCATTATTCTTCAAGAACCTCCTTGCTTGCTGGCCCCGCCAGATGTGCCAAGCTTGCCTTGTACCTTCCCTGTTCCAGTCCTAGATTCAGCCATTTCTCCAAAGAGTCCTGGTTCCTTTTAGCAGAGAACGGTGTTTAGAAGGTAAGGTTTGGGCACTAGATATACTCATTGCTACTGACATGTCACTGTTCTCCAGCCCCGTCAGTAAATAGGGATAAGGAGTGTGTGTGTGGGTATAGGCGTGCAACACACACACTTACATCTGTATTTTCTCCATGATCTATACATATTGAAAAACATACATCTGCATCCATACCTCCAAGTCCTTTCCAACACGACAGCATTCATTTTCCCTTATTCGTAATTCTCTTAGCTGACACCAAGGAACCTGGCTCCCGACATCCTTGATCCTTGTACTCATTCGATCAGATCCCCTGTCTGTGACCAGCCTCCCATCTCTGACACCCCCTCAGCAGGACAGATGCCTCAGACTTACTCTCCTGCTTAGGCTCTCACACCTCAGTCTGCGTGGGAGTCTGGGATGGCGAGGAGGTTAATTCTCCTCCTTACCCTGCCCAGAGAGAGATGAAACCTTATGTCAGGGGACAGGGGTCATTCTGCCATAAGAGGGTTAGTGCTCTCCAGAGGAAGGGGGCCTTTTGTGATGCCGTAAATTTGCCCCAAGAAGTCTGCTTTCCTCCCACTGTCGGATGGAATGCGGTCAAAGTTTTGAAACAGAAAGTTGAAGAACAGGAATGGTGTGGAAGTGGAAAACCCAAAAAGGAGACATAAAAAGAGACATGGAAGGATGGCAGGAAGAGAAAAAAAGGAAGAAGAAAAGAGCAACTTAGAAAGGGACCTAGGTAGGAAAACGAATATTAGACAGTTTGAGTGGAAGAGAAAAAGAAGATAAAAGGAACTCCGTTGATTGACATCACCCTCGCAAAGCTGTCCCCCAAGAGCCTGGTAAACACGCTGGTCTCTCACAAGCTCTCAGCCACCAAATTTGGTGTGTATTAAATTAAAGAAACAGAGATGTTTCTAAGGTGCCTGCACTGACTTGCCATCTCTGAGGCCCCAAATCCAACATTTTGCAGAAACTCCAATGCAGCAGCCCCCTGATTTCCCCAGATGTTTTTCCAGCGCCTCACAAGCGAATTTTAGTCCAGCATCACAAAACGCGGGGTTACTTTCTTACCAAGTTGAACCATCTCGTTACCCATGAGTTAATTCTGAAGTCTCTGCAATAAATGCCTTTGAGTTTTTGAGAAGAGAAAGAGCTACAGCCTTTTGTGGTCACGGAGGAAGAGTGAATTCACCGATCTAAACCGTCTCATGTCTCTTTTCCTCCAACTGGGCCTCCCTGCAGCAGCGGCCAGGGTGATGTCTCCACTTCCCTGTCTCCAGTCCCACCTCATCCTACCGCAATCTGGGCTCTGCTGCCAGCTCTCCACTGCACCATTCCCATCCCGGCTGGACAGGGACCTCCGATTCCCAAGTCAGAGAACTCTCAGTCCTGATCTGAATCAACTCTTGGCTGCATTTGTCACTGTTGACAGGCCTCCCCTTCTTGAAATTTCATTCCCCAGCTTGAAGTTTTTCCACAGCCCAAGTCTAAAATGCCTGGCTCCCCCAGGACCTCATTTCCACTGGCTTTGGAACCTCACCTCCAGCCACACCCCATCTTGAACTTTAAAATCTCAGAAGCGGGGCTTCCCTGGTGTCGCAGTGGTTGAGAGTCCGCCTGCTGATGCAGGGGACACGGGTTCCTGCCCCGGTCCGGGAAGATCCCACGTGCCGCGGAGCGGCTGGGCCCGTGAGCCATGGCTGCTGGGCCTGCGCGTCCGGAGCCTGTGCTCCGCAACAGGAAAGGCCACAACAGTGAGAGGCCCGCGTACCACAAAAAAGAAAAAACAAAAACAAAAAAAATCTCAGAAGCGTTCTGTACTCTGCACCTTTCTTTTTCTTTCAACTTAGCACCTTTGGTTTTATTTTCAACCCAGATTAATCAAATTTTGCTTGAATTATCAGCTTTTCCTTAAGAATAACCATGCATAATCACTATGAAACCTGCTGTGAAACTTCGGCATTCACATTGACAAACCATGAGTCGGAGAACTCATTTTGTTGCTATTAGCTTCAAATAAGTCAAAACCAAATCCTATCATATCAGGCCTGCAACGAAAGTCGCTGGGTTAAATCCCCTGCTTATCATCATACTATGAAAAAAAGAAGAGTTGACATTTAACAGTCACCCCATCCTTTTAGCTTTAAGAACAGTACTGGAGGGATTTCCTGCTGTCTAAATTCAAGCTGGGATTTCAGAGTTAGCTTCTTAGCACATTGGGGAAAATCACCCGTTAAGATGGTGGGAAGAACAAACCTATCTATTGTTTCTATCCACTGTTTTCTATCAATGGATAGAACACACAGCTGGTGATGTTTTAAATGAGAATCTCTGTGGTTTCTCACATGCCTAACCTGTATCACATTCTTGCTCAAACAAGGGCCCCTGTTCCTTCCATCTGTCTTACCAGATTTTGGGTTTGGCTGCGCTGGCTGTGGAGTCCCTGGCAATTCCGACTCTGCTGACCGCTTTGGGCGCCCAACTCCGCCTCAACTCCAGTCGGCCTCAATCATGGCAAACAGTTGGCTGAGCCTTTGCTTAATGTCAGGCTCACTGGGGGCACGACAGGACTTCGTGTTCACTCTGATGTGTTCGGCGAGTTTCGACTTATAAATGAAGCCCTTGCCGCAGTCTGCACAGGTGAACGGCCCGTCGGGCCTGTGGATGCGCTGGTGCCGAAGCATGTGGCCCCTTTCCCAGAAGTTTTTATCGCACTCGGGGCAGCGGAAAGGCCTCTCACCGGTGTGCAGGCCCTGGTGGCTGAGCAGCTGCGCCTTCAAGCGGAAGCTCTTGTCGCACTGGGGACACTGAAAGGGCTTCTCGCCTGTGTGCGTCCTGATGTGCTCCACGAGTTTGGACTGCTTGGCGAAGCCTTTGCCACACTCGCAGGAGAAGGGCATCCGGCCGCCGTGCAGCAGCCGGTGCGCCATGTCGGCCTTCACGCGGTAGCTTTTGCTGTAGTCGGGGCACGGGAACGGGCTCTCGCCCGTGTGCAGGCACTGGTGGCTCCGCAGCTGCCCCTTGAGACGGGACCAGCGGCCGCAGTCGGGGCAGCCGAAGGGCCGCTCGCCGCTGTGCACGCGGAAGTGCTCGGCCAGTTTGGACGGCCGTGTGAAGCCCTTGCCGCACTCCGTGCACTGGAAGGGCCGCTCGCGGCTGTGCGTGCGCTCGTGCGCCTTCAGGATGCCCTTCAAGCGGAAGCTCTTGCCGCACTCAGGGCAGCCGAAGGGCCGCTCTCCGCTGTGCACCCGCAGGTGCTCACGCAGCTTGCACGGGTGGGCGAAGCCGCGGCCGCACTCGCCGCAGGAGAGCGGCCTCTCGCCGCCGTGCCTCCTCAGCCGGAAGCCCAGGCCGCACTCCGGGAACGCGAAAGGCTGCTCGTCTGAGTGCAGCCGCCGGTGGAGCCGCAGCCGCCCGTGCTGGCGGGAGGCCTGGCTGCACTCGGCGCACCAGAAGGGCCACTCTGCGCTGTGCACGTGGGTGTGGTCTGGAAGCCCGCACTGCGGGGAGGAGTGCCGGACGCACAGGCCGCAGGAGGCCGGCCTCTCCGCGCCGGGGCCGGGCTCGAGAGCCTCCGGGCGTTCCTTGCCAGCCGGGCTCAGGCCCGGCTTCTCTCCCAAGCGCGGGAGCTCAGCCTGCTCGGAGGCGGCCCTGGCACCCTCTCTCCTGGAGCCGGGCCTCTCCCGTCGCAGCCGGGGCACTGGGAAGGCCTCTGCCCCGAGCGCAGGTGGTGGGTATACACTTCACACTCGCTGCCCGGCAGCTGGCTCTCCTCGGGGTGGATTGCCAGGGGCCTAAGCAAACACGACTTCCGGCGGAAGCCCCGCCCACATTCTGGACAGCGGAAGTGCCTCGGGCCCCGAGGGATGCTCAGCAGCTGTTGTGCGTTGGTTTGTTTGCGGAGCTGATTCCAGGTCCTGTGTGGTGGGTCCTTCTGGCTCCCCTGGTGCTGCTCTGAGAGGTTCTTCCAAAAGCCTTCCCCACAGACGGGGCAAGGGTGCTGGAGGCCCTCCCCAGAGGTTTCCTGGAAGCCTGGGGGACCGAGGGTCCTGGGACTTACGATTGTGTCTCTTTGGGTGGGTTCCCTGGAGCTGTGGACTACTGGAACTAGAGCCCGAGTATCATGTCTTTGTGGATTCAGGAGGGCGACGACTTGGTCAGGCCTGAAGGAAACATCTTCACTTTTTCCCTTCACTTTTAATAAGGGTTCAGAGGAACGCTGGCTCTGAAGAGGATCTACTTGGAAATGGCAGTGGGCTTCTCCTGGTTTCACAGCTTGCTGGCTTCCCACAAACAGTTGTCCCTCAATAACTGGATCCAAATGCAAATCAGCAGAGGTGCAAATTATGTTTCCTGATTTCTGTGATTCTCCCCAGATCCTGAAGAGTTCTCTCCCCTGTTCAAGCCAGGATATTAGTTTTGGTTTGGGAAGTCCATCATGTAGAGAAACAAGAATCTCATAATTGGTTCTCATTACTTGCTTGTAAAGCTCCTTCTGCCATGGCTCTAGATCCCGCCATTCTTGCTCGGAGAAGTAAACGGCCACATCCTCAAAAGTCAGAGTTAACGGAGCCGGCTCGGCCATGGGCCCTCGTGGTCCCACCTGGCCCCGGACTGGGTTACAGCCAAGCCAGGCGTCCCGGCTGCCCGCGGCTCCTTCCCTGCGGCAGCGGCGGCTGCGGCCTCCCACCCAGCCGCTCCTCACCGACCTCTGTACTCTGCACCTTTGCCCCTTCTTGTGTCGCTCCTAGGATGGTCTCCTCCACCTGGATAACTCCTATTTATCCTTTAAGAGTCAACTCAGTACTTAAACTCCTTGAGAATAATTAGGCAATAAATAACTGCTTTCTTTTGAACTTTTTTTGCAGTTGTGAAGTAAGCTTAGAAAAGTGCATAAACCATAGATGTACAGCTCAAACTCTTGTAGCAAAATGAGTACCTGTACCTCCACCCGAGTTGAGAAATAGAACATGGCCCCCTCCCTAGATGCCCCGACAGCTGTGCCTCTTGACAGTCATCAACCCCTCCTTCAGCTCAGTAGGTAACACTCCACAGACTTTATGTTATTCACCTCCTTGCTATTCTTTATGATTGTATCACCTAAATATGCTTCCCTAAAACCTAGAGTTTAGTTTTGTCCATATTTGAACTTTCTGTAAGTGGAATCGTGCTTTCAATATTTCGTTGTGTCTGGCATCTTTTGCTCAATATTATATCTTGAAGATTTAATCGTGCATTTTTGCTTAGCTGTAATTTATTTTTATCATTGCATAGTATTTCATTGTATAAATATACCAAAGTGTGTCTATTTTATTTTTGATAGACGTGGGAGCTCTTGACTATTCTGAACACGCTATGATGAAAATGCTCGGTGCATCTGTGCCTGTATTTCTGCAGGGAATATGCCCAGGAGTGGAGTTGCTGGATCATGGGATATGCCTAGCTTCAGCTTTACAGGATAATGCCAAAATGTTTTCAAAGTGGTCATCACAGACCCTAAGATTAAATGAAATACCTGTCTTTCGTGCAAAGAATACCCCTACTTGAGATTTAAAACAAAACAAAACAAAAACAATAGTAGTAAGGGTCCAGTGGGTGAGAGGTGAGTATTGACAAAGATAGCAGGGAGGATGAGGAGACACAGCGGAGGGGTCTAGCCCTCACGGGAAGGGGAAGGTGCAGGGTCAAGGTGTAACCGGTGTACAGTCCCATGTAGACTTGTGTTGGCCTCCCGTGTAAACGCTGAAAAAGAGCTCCCCTCCTTTCTCTTGAAAAGAAGGAATGGGGCTTGACTAAGCAAGGATGCCATTCCTTGTCACGGTGCTCTCGTGCTGTGGATGTTGTTTCCGCGGTGTCCATGGACACCCAAAGCAGCTGTGGATCAGACCGGGTTGCTCCTGGGCCAGCCCCCCTCACCCTCCACCCTACTTCCCACTGGCTCCCACCCCTCAGCCTCAGGAATGCTTCTCCACTCCTGGCCCAGCAGTGGCTCTCATGGGTCTCTCCCAGTCTCAGCCCTTCCAGCCCAACAACAGCCTCATGTTGCCACCACCTGAGTGGGGTGTGGAATGTTCTCCTTCCAGACCTTTCACTTCTCAATCACCGATAGCACTCAGCGATCACTGAGAGGGTAGGGCAGGCGGAGGTTGTTCCTCCGGGCATTATTCTGAAGCTGAGGCTGAGGGGGTACCCAGGTGTTCTCCTCTTCGCTGTATGGAGAAGTTGAGACCATGTCTTAGTCTTACTGGGTCCTTCCCTTTCCCCAGACCACTCCAGTGGCCAGCAGAGTTCCTCACACACAGCTACCTAACCTAAGTTGGTCACTTACCCAACCAGCAGCTTTGTAACAACTGGGGACACAGGAGGTACACTGTTCCTAGAACTCCGTACTGCACCTGCCATAAAATGATCAAAATGACCATACAAATCTACAATGACTATGCGAATGGCGCCCCCGGAGTTGCGTAGAGCACAGCTTTCTCGCCGTAAGCCACATTCTGGCTGATGGATAAATAAAATCCGATGCTTATGTGCAAATCTCGTGTTTGTCAGTAATCCCAAACTCTTAAAATGGGGTTACCAGAGTGCTAACAAGGAACGATTATCTAAATGACATTAATGGCTCCCTTTAGGTGGAAGATCCACCAAATTGTTATTTTAAGTTCAAGTCAGCCAGAAAATGCCAGCAAAGGGGGGTTGATTGATTTAATAAAGGAGGCAGTGATAAATTCTTCTGTAGCTTAATGATTCTTCCCATGTGAACTAGAGGGAAACCAGTTCGCAGGGTATAGCAGAGACGACATCAAAATCTATCCTTCCATTTCTTCATGATGAGGGGCTGGAACGAAGGGCTGTTGGCTTGTCGACTCTGAACCTGAGTCCGTGATAAGGGTGGCTCCCCAGGGTCCTGCAGGGGGTGCTTCGCTGAGGACGGCGAATGGTGAGCTCATAAAAGGACCGCTCAGTCCAGCTGAAGCCTCCTTTCTCCAATTTGCCCACAGGGATGTCTTCTTCTAATTTTTGCAAGGACTAGTGCTGTGTAAGATTTTCAAACTGTTTCCACAAACCCAAGCCTCGTAACAGCATTTCTGTGAAACTAGCGTCTCTTTTGCAATCCACAAGGCCAAACACTCTGGTTTATCTGGCTTCTTTCCTTCTTTCTATGTTAGATTATTTATAACACTATAGGTCAACGAAATCTCTGTTTTCTAAGTTCAGCACTGCGAGCTGGGTGTCCTCTGTTTGCTCCTCCAGATTACTCTTTTTAACTCCTGTGTCTCAGGAGACTGACCTTCAGGATGGCATCAAGCTGGCTCCCTTGCCTCTGGCTTCCATCTGGAGTTGGCCAGTGTGAGGTACCTGCAACCAGTGGGCTGGAGGGATGATTAATCAAGGTGTATTGCCCAGGCTTCCTCCCTGTGGCCCGCAGATTGGCAGCGTCCTCATCACGGGTTGAATCGTGTCTCCCCTAAATCCATATGTGAAGGCCTGATCCCCAGGACCTCAGCATGTAACTGTATTTAGAAATAGGGCCTTTAGAGAGGTAATTAAGTTAAAATGAGGTCATTAGGATGGGCCCTAATCAAACATGACTGATGTCTCTATAAGAAGAGATTTGGACACAGATACATGCACAAAGGGAAGACCATGTGAAGACACAGGGAGAAGACAGCCATCTATAAACCAAGAAGAGACACCTCAGAAGAAGCCAACACTGCCAACACCTTGATCTTGGACTTCTAGCCTCTAGGATTGTGAGAAAATAAATTTCCGTTGTTTAAGCTACCCAATCATGGTACTTTGTTAGGGCCTTCTACCAAAATCACAGGTGCAGACCATGCTCCCTGTCGTAGAGCCACAGTTCTCTCCCTGGCTTGTGTTACTGCTCCCTCCCCGGACCCCAGGCTTAGGGGAAGGAAGAAAGGGCTCCCTGCTGTTGCTGCTCTATCGTGGCTGGTTTCCCTTTGCTTTTATTATGATATGATATAATATAATATAATATAATATACCATCTTTATTAAACCCTCTTCAATTACCCCATTTGTGTGCATCAGCCGTTACTTGCCGGAGCTTAGACTCATCCACCTGTTTCCAGCAATTTGTCTGGGTTGTTCCTAAAATGTAATCCTACCCAGCAGACCCAGACCAGAACGGTTCATCAGGTGAGATGAACCCTCTGCCATCTTACCATGTGAAAAACATTTTCTGAAATTTCCAACGGTGACAAGAAGCTATTAGAATATGCAGCTTAGTGGTGAGCTCTTCGTAAATAAAGATGAGAAATCGGTCTAGCCCAGGAAATGCCGACATCGATGTAAGCAGGGAGTGAGAAAGTGACTGTTCTGAAAAAGAAATTCATGCTATGGAGAGAACACTCTGGAAATGGATATTTAGAATTGTTTCCACCATTGTGTAAATTGTTTCTGAAAACAATGTTTTCTCTGTTAAAAATTCCAGTAAATACACATTTTAAAAACTTGGAAGTAGGAGTTAAAGAAATTATTTAAAAACCTTTCAAATGTATGATTTCAGAGAGCTTTGAGCAGATCTCTAGGTATCTGCTATCTGCAAAAATGGTGCTTCAATGAGTCTTCCTTGTCTTCTTTCTCTGGGTTTGGCCAATTGGAAGCACTTTTTCAATAGATTATAAGAGCAATTGATTGACGCCAAAATAGATGGAAATTTATTAATTAACTTTCATCAGAATCTTTGCCTAGATAGTGGATGTGGCCAAAAACATGTCAAGATGGAGTCATTACAGACAACAATATACTTCTTGCATATCTTTGTAGCCTTGCTTTTAGACACAGTAGTCACTAATCAGGTACCAAAATAAACTGTGCTTAGAATCAGACTTTTGAATCAAATCACAAAGTGGTAATGGCCGCTTTTCGAGTGAAGCATATAAATATAAAATGAGCATACAATGTGAATAGCTAATGAAAGCCAAAAGGGCTTTTTTTGCCATCCAGAAAACAATGCACTTAATATTGTCTCACCTTAAAAAGCATTCTCTTTGTTTGTTTTTAATTAATAATGTATTAGTTCAATAGTACATGTGTACCTATAAACAAATAAGAGTATTGGGAGTATCTGCTTAACATCTTTTACTGATTCTGGTGAGTCATCCAAAATGTTGGAGACCACTGAGCATTCAAGCATAAGGGGCTGCAAAATAAAAATCCTCTGTATCTGGAATCTTAGAACTTCAGGTTCACAGTTCTATCTTGTTCAAACTGACTTCAAAGCCAGCGAAGGGGGAAAGCACAAAGAAATGCTGTGCCCGAGGTACAGCCAGCGCCACCCAGCCTCCCGCCCGAGGCAAGGGAGTCCGCTCCTGGGGTAGAACTGCCACCTCTCAGAGAGTTTGGAAATATTTGGAAGGTAGTGGGAGGCCCAAGGGACCACCCAGTAGTAAAAACCCGGAGGAAAGCCTTCCAAAAACAACAGGGGGTAGAATGAGGGTAGCTCCTCCCCACTTCTACCTCCTGGCCAGGCCCGGGCGGGAGCAGTCCATCTTCCTGCATTCCTGACGGTCACAGAGGCTACGAGCCTTGGAAATAATGCTATCACAGTTGCAATGTTTGGAGGTGACAGAAAACATCCTAGTCGCGTCAGAGAAAATAGCTGTTTAGACTAGACTGCGGGGAAAATGCCCCTGGCACTCAACTCAGCATGCCTTCTCTCAAATGCCACCAGCAAAACAAGAGCCCAGCTCCAGGCAGAGCTCTGGACCATATGTACATTTATTGCCTGGCCTTTCAGGGAAAAGGCTATGAAGATACATTGATGGAGTGGAGATGTCATGTGATTTTGAAATCAATGCCACTTCCCAGCTGTTTTTTGTTACTGTTTTTACAGGATGCCTCAGTGATTAAAACTAAAATGTGGTTACAGAACAAGGGACCCAGAGAGCTGTTCATTTCTCTGCATTCCTACAAATGCATCCTGCTGTTTCCAGCTTTTCTCCTTAAAGTCAGGGTGAATTTAAATCGGCTTCTCGGCACTGAAGGATGCACCAAGCAGTTTCATCTCCCTGTAGAAGCCTCTAGAGGAGATTATCTGAAGGCTTGAAGAAGCCATTCTTCTTTACAGTTATCCCAAAGAAGTCAGGTGATGTTAACAAGACATTCTTTCTGCTCCCCACATTCAGAGTTGTAGCTTTGTGTCTTAGATGCTGGTGATTTGTTGTAGTCTTGTTTTTAAGTCCATTCAGTGGTGGTCTGAGTAGAGATTAATGGGATTCTGTCATCTAAGTGAGGTGAGCTCATTCCTGAGTTTTGCTAAACTCTACTCTTCAGCCTCTTGCTCAGCTCACGGAGGACCTTCTAAACCCCAAGCGCCTCCCGCTGAGTGGAAGCACAAACACTGCCCCGAGCCACACTTGGTGGCGCCAAAGTTGGCAGATGCTGCCATGTTACACGACTGTACCCTCCAAACTGGATTTCCCTTCTCTTCACTCCTACAGAGAATAAGAAGGCCACGTGGTCCCAAATTATCTTCCAAGATGACCTTCCAAAATGGATACCTGGGGCCTCCAAACGCCCTCCTACTGGGAGGTGCCTTTCATTTTCTCCACACACCATGCTCCAGCAAAACCAGACTTCTCACCTTGAAGAATGAAGCACATGTTTTCATCCAATCGGCTTTTTGAAGAATGAAGCTGAGACCCTGATCTGCTGTGGTTTGCCTGCCCTGCTCTATAATGCCAACAGATTACTGGGCCTTGTGGCCACCTTGTCCTTCATGTTTTGTGGCCAGGGCCCTTCCTGTCTTGGCTGGAGAGCTAAGAGTGGAATTTTAACTATGAATTTCCTTGTGTTTAATAGGCTCACGTCAAAAAGCCGCATTCTGCCTCAGATATGCATGAACAGCTTCCACTGGTGTTACTCATGTATCTCTGAGTTTAGTTAAAATACTCCAACACTTGGGCACTATTGAAAAACATTCTTGTTTAATTGCTTTAATGTGCATGTGGGAGGGTGAAACAGCACGTGGAAATTAATCAAAAATTCACTCCGTTCTAGGTAATGTTTGTTTTTTTAAGGGAACAAAGCCATTTGGACAATCCCGCTAATCAATTCCATCATGGTACATACCAACCACGGAGCCCCTCCAAGCTACTCTTGGAGGCCTCATTAGCCCAGACCCATCTGGTTATTTAAGGGGCAGCTGTGGTAGAATGAAGCACACCACAGGTCTGGACTCAAAATAGGCAAGATCAAATTCCAGCTCTGTTAATATTGTACCGACTTGGGCAAGTCACTTAATCTTTCCCAGCATCTATTCATCTGTAGACTGTTGAATTTACAAGGTTATTGTATGAATTAAATAAATAATGGGTGTTAACTTATGGAGATAGCAAGGAGAGACTGACTTATGGTCAAACAATGGTAGAGCAAGCGTAGATTGGTGTAACTCCTTTGGAAAGTAGTTGCAATGCATACGGATGACACTAAGCAGATAAAATTGTCTTCTTTGATCCAATAATTCTACATATGAGAATTTGTCATTGGAAATGCAAAAAAAAATAAATAAATAAGGGGAAATCTTTGTGTGTAAAGCTTTTCTTCATGGCATTTTCTTTTTATCATGGGAAATAAGTGGAAGCAACCTAGATTTTAAGTAAATAAGGAAATGTTTAAGTACATCATTACATGCTTAGATGATACTTAAATGATCACATACAGAATCATTTGCACCAAGAAAACATAAGCATTAAAAAGGACTGGAAAGAAATAGGACCAAATTTCCAACAATAATGGGTAGAAGAAAACCAGAAGATGCTTTGGATAAAAGCACGGTATGAACTTTTACCCCTCTTTGCATTCGTAATACCTTATACATAGATGACACTCTGTACATAGTAAATGAATTTTTTTTAAGTATTATACCTTAGCTCCTAATTAACTAGAACACTCGGCTCAACTAGCTTTACAATTAATCAAAGCTTTCCCTTAATTAGCCCTGCAAAATAGTTTTGAAATATTTTTTTCTGGTGGTTTGTTCTTATTTTTCCATCCAGCTATCTGTAAGATCATAGATATTCAGGAACTAGCACATTGGCATTTGGTCAAACAGCAAAAGCTTGGATTCAGTCATTGAGTGTCACAAGGCGCAACATCAAAGGAATTTTCCAACACTGCTCCCCACATACAGCTGGGCCCATGTCACTTGATCCTAAAGAATGCCAAGCAGTGTGCAGCGGGTGGTGACCGCTCATGGCAGGGGAGCCAATGTATGTGTTTCCCTCAGGAGGAAAATGGGTGCAAGCCTAAAAAGCCGGGTGTGGGGGTGGGGGGGGGGAGTGGAATGGGGGACACTTTAAGTGTAGACATCAGTTTTCAGAGAAAGTTCATCGGCATTATCATAGTGAGTTATGTACAAGGAGGGAATGCAATAAATAAAACCTCATTCATTTACAGAAATAGAACCAAAGCACCCAAAACAGGCAACTACATGAATATTCGGTTCTCGGAGCCACTGGAAGTAACATTTATTGCCTTCAGATGAGAGCCACCTTTAGTGGCTTTCTTTTGAAATAACATTATAAAATACCATTTTGTATTTCTAGCACGTCCTATGGGCCTCCCTATGGCTCCTTTGGGAACAGAGAGCCAGGTTCAGCATACAATGGAGTTGCCCACCCGGGAAATGGAAGCTAGCCTGTGTTGGGGCAGTCCACAGAGGAAATGAATTTTGCAGAGAAGGAATAATATCTCTAGGGCAGAAATTAACTCAGTCCTTGAATTTCAAATAGAAGTGTTTCCTCGCTGCTGAGTTCACCTAAAGAGCAAAAGAACAAACTTGCACCTCAATTACAGGAAAGGAAAAGCCCCTTGAAGGCTCATGGGATCACAGAGGTTAGAAATGAACAGTACTAATAGTCCACCACACACAAGACACACATAGATGAGGAGACAGTTGGAAGAGGTTAGAAATTTTTCAGAGATCACATGTTAGACCCAAACGGTCTACGAGGGATTCCAACTCGCCCAAGAACCGCCAAGAGTCGAGAGCCGTTGCAACACGCAAGAGGTTTATTAGGAGCCGATGCACCGGGGTTCCCTGGAACTCACGCAGGAGGCCGATGGGGAACCCCTAAAAGCGGAATCACATACTTTTTATAGGTTTATTTACTCATAGGGCGGGTATATTCTCACAATGATTGGGTAAATGTGGTGACTTTTGAATTCATTGGCTTAGGAAATTTTGTCCCACCTTCTGGCCGTTATAGTTGTTTGTTCATTGTGGCGGTTAGGGCGTATACCTGTTACGGGCAACTGGAAAATTACCCGCTGTCTGGAAAGTCCCCGTCAACTGAAAAACTCCAAGAATTGGTTTCGATAGGGAGAAGGAGTGGCGCACGATAGGGAGAAGAATTGGTTTCGATAGGGAGAAGGAGTGGCGCACGATAGGGAGAAGAATTGGTTTCGATAGGGAGAAGGAGTGGCGCACGATAGGGAGAAGAATTGGTTTACGGGAACAAGTGAGGGGGTGGAAAGTCCCTAAAGGCCCCACACACACAGCCAGTAAATGGTAGAGTCAGGATTCAAATCCAAGTCTCCTGGCTCTCTGCTGCTCTGGCTTCTACACTACTCAAATACCACAGGGCTTGCAATCTGCCAAACGACCACCAGTACTGTTCATCAGACGTTTAAGAAGCAGTGTAGCACCATGGCAAGTGCTTTGGAGTCAGACTGGAGTTTAAATCTTAACTCTGTCACTGACTAGTGTGTGACCTCGGGCAAGTCATCTCTCTGAACGTCAGGCTGATTTATAAAGCAAGATCATAAACCCAGCCCCACAGTGTGGTGGGAAGAATTAAGTGAGATAATGTACCTCAAGCACTGAACAGGGGGTTTGAACCACCACGGGGACTCAATGAACAGTATCTGTCATTACTATCCTACCCCTGTCCTTGAAGGCAGACCCAAAGCCCTGAACAGTCAGCTCAGCCACAGAGGAAGAATGTGGTCTAAACACTTCATCCTTCTTCACAAAAGCTGTACGGCTGTCTCTTGTCCTCCTCTGTGCCCAGCAGGAATAAATCAAATCCAGTCTAGACCATTTAGTGCTTGTCACCATTTTTGATACTAACCTCATCAGTTTTTATTTTCATTTTCTAGTTTACCCAAACCAGCCATTTTTAGAGGCTAGCGACTTTAAACCAAGGTTACCAATAAATTAGACTCATCTTCAAAACACCAGGATCCTTCTGAGGGAATATAAATATAAACACACACAATACAGGGAAAAAAATTTTTTTAATTCATTTTTTATTGAAGTATAGTTGATTTACAATGTTGTGCTATCTTCTGGTGTACAGCAAAGTGATTCAGCCTTATAGATATATATGTATATACATATATTCTTTTTCATATCCTTTTCTATTATGGTTTATTACAGAATGTTGAATGTAGTTCCCTGTGCTATACAGTAGGACCTTGTTTACCCATTCTATATGTAATAGTTTGCATCTGCTAACCCCAAATCCAACCCTCCCCAATCCCCCTCCCCCTTGGCAACCGCAAGTCTGTTCTCCATGTCTCTGAGTCAATACAGGGAAATTTGATAGGAGTTTGGTCATCGGCTTAAATGCCAACTCAACTCTAAATTTGCCCAATACTATTTTGGGGTATTAAAATCTATATGTGCTTAATACCCCACCACCCTGCCGTCCATGAGGTTTGAATGTCCTTTATAGAATGAACTTGATCCTCCCGTCTTACTTTTGGTCTCTCTCCAGAGAAGCTAACACACTGGCATAGCTCTGCCATTTGTCAGCCAGAAGTCTGGTTACACATTTGCTCGTCAATCTAAACCTAACCTATTCTCATACAAGCACTTGGGGTTTCGTGTAAATCAACCAGACGTTCTGTCATTCACCAGCAGTATCTCTCCATACTGTTCTACACCCATGTGCCTTCACGAACTAGTTCACTATGTTTGTGGAAGAAACATTCAAATGAATGTGCTTTTTCAGGAATAGTGACACCAGAATGTTATAAATCTGTTAATTACCACAACAAGGATAAGTGGTATTTCTGCCAAAGACTTTTGATAACGGGTGCAGTAATGCATCTCAGCACTTTCTGAGATTAAAGGTCTGCCCTGAGAGGTAAGTAGGATAATGCATGACTAACAAAAGCAAACCCAAATTTCGGACCTAAGTTTTCCTTGTCAGTGTAACTGATCGTTTTGAGCAGACGCTGCCTTAGAAAGTTCATAATATTATTTCTCTTCTCTTCATCTTAAAGTCCAGGTGAGGCTGACCCCATGGTTTGTAAAAGGGCAGATCCTTATTAACTTAGCATGCTTTATTGTGATGTTTCTTATATTGGAATTCACACATGTTTTTAACAGTTGTGCTTCAAGAATCTGCTATGGTTTAAGGATAATATTTCACAGAATTATTAGTTCATCACTTATTAAAATACTTTAACATTCAGTTGATTCGTCTCTTAAGAAGCTTTTTAAGATATTTGTTTCTGATTAGAGTGATTAATTGTTAACATTTTTTTAAAAATAGGTGATTTGACTCTAGCCCTCACTAGCTCTTTTAGCATTTGCAAGAGGCACAAAGGAACTAAGGAACTGGAAATTTAAACAAAAATAACAGTTCTCATTGACACCCGCTTTACGTTGGGCCAGTTAACTTCAATGTTTCTGGATTGTAAAATGGTGTTTAAATGTAGAGCTAATTCATGAGAACTACGGAGAAAATGAAGGGGAAATCCTTCAATAGGATGTCTACAAAGAGCACGTTTTATTCCTACAAGTGTCTGAAAATGCCTGATGTCATTACTATTCACTTTGAGCACTTGGAAGTATCAGTGCTGTAAAAAAAAATCCAACATCTGTGAAAGGTTATTCATCCAAATAACATGTCCTCTAAAGTTAAAGCCTCAGATAGAGCTATGTCATATTGGCTTTCAAGATTCCTAAAATGGACAGAATATAGATTCTGGTCAGAGAGCAATGGCTGTTATTTACTGTTTTGGATTCGGAACAGGCTCAGTAGATCACAGTTAAAGTTTTGGGGTACAGGGTTTCAAGTCACTTGGTGATAGTATAAAGATTAGCGTCTACCTAAGTAAAATTCTGAGCCTCGGTGAAATGGAGAAACGTCTTCCTCCCCAGCCATCTCTCCTCTTCAATTCCTTTCATTCTCATGGTAGCCTTTTTCCTCTATCTGACGTACACCCTCTAGCGTTTCCTAGATGAAGTACAGAGCTAAAGCTCAATTTGCAAACAAAAAACATTATTGCAGTCTCACAATATTATCCCCAGTTACCATACACTAAAACAAACTTCCCACCAGATGTTTTGACGTGAACTTTAAGTGACTGCCAGAATTTTTCATCTGAGCGTCTCAAAGTTAGATTCTTGTATTCCAACTTCAGATCCCAAAAGGGGACATTGATTTCTACTCTGTTAAGGTTGGATTCCTTCCCTGCCTTTGAATCCTTATATTCTAATTTACTTTTATTGAAACATGTGGGGAGGCGGTAGGGAGAGTTGGGGGGAGATTCGGTACTGAACTAAAACATACAAGCAGGCATTTCTTCGACCTATTTTCCAGGGGTAGAACTTACACTGAATGCTCCTAAGTTACCCAAGAGGTTCAAGGTATTTTGACTCAAGAAAAAAGTGATGAATTTTTAAAAATGGTTTTACGGAAACCATGGGCATATTTTCCGCCATAGAAGCCCTTAGTCAAACCAGAAAGAATAGCTACTTGGGAAATGTATTGCTTATAAGCACTTTTTCTTGACAGAGAAGAAAACCTGTCAGCTGCTGTTGCTGCTACTTTGGAAACCAGCCGCAGCTGACTGTGAGACCTAACTATAGGCCAAGGTCATCTGGGGATCCACACTGCTCACAGGAATGTCACCCACACCTTGCCGGCCAGTTCAGCCAGTCCAGCCCGGAGAGCTATTTTCAGCTGGGCTTCCCACAAGAAGGCCCTGGACTGTCCTTCATGCCACCGGCATCTAGTTTTATACTTAACTATTCTGAACCATAATCTGATCTCTTCTCTCCTTCACAACATCCTACCTTTCTGAGACCCCCAGAGCAGGTTGATAGATACGTCAAATTTTAATATTAACACTGACCTTTTGCTTAAACAGTACAAAGCTCACCCACACAGATAGCTCTACTATATCAAATTACTTCAACCGAGTGCCTGAGCAGGAGACCTCAGCCTTATTTAGCCTCCTTCCTGTAGGATAGCCTACAGCCATCCGCCACCTCCCATCACTGCCAGGCCTGGTCCATTCAGATTCCTAAGGATCTGTTGTTGATCCGCTCCCCTTCCATGTTTACTGTCATTACATTCCACCCACGTTTGCCTAGACTTCTGTAATAGCCTCCTAGCCAATCTCCCCACCTCCAATTCACCAATATTCTACCCTTCGTTATCTTTCAAAATCACAAATCAGAATGCATCACTCTTCTGTTTAAAATCCTTCCATGGTTCCTCATCACCTATGAGATAAAGCTACACACACACACACACACACACACAGCTCACACAAACATTTTGGACTCTCCAGCTAGACTATGAGGCTTTTAAGGTAGGCACCTTTTATTATTGATAAAGCTACACACACACACAGCTCACACAAACATTTTGGACTCTCCAGTTAGACTATGAAGCTTTTAAGGTAGGCACCTTTTATTATTGATTTTTGTGTTCCCATCATTTAGAGCCATACCTCAATTGAATCATAAATACATTTTGTTGTATTAATTAATAAAAATATAAATCTCATGAACAAATCAGCCAGTTGCCTTCAAGAAAGTATATCTGAATCCTATGCCCTTCACTAAACAGAACTTAACTTACCAGGTTTGAAGTTGGGTCGTAGTCTAAGGACCCATATCTGCATTACAGAAAAATGGATGCTTCTACCAAGAGATGACCTAGAAAAGTCTTGTGGGCTAGGGAATTAGGTCAGAGAAAAAGAGGTAGGAGCAAGATGTGTGGGGCTGGGGCTTGTCACCTGATGTGGACTGTCCAATCCTGGAAGACTTAGGAACCTAAGAGGCTGTTAAAATTGAGACAGACATCATGCATGTGTCTTATCCATGGCGTGCCTCTAGGCTGTCTCTTCTTTACTTAACATCTCTGCACTCTCTGCTCATCTATGCAAGTTCCCAGCTTGGGTCTCAGGTTGAACCTGGTAACCTTGATTTCAAGATCAATTACCAGCACAGTTTCTACCTTTGCCATTCTAGGTTAGTCATTTCCCCCCATGCAGTTTTCCCCAAGATAAATACTTCTTTAAGAGGTTTCCGAGGTTTAGTTAATCATGCCTATCGTGGTAACATTTGGCAACCACAGTTCATGGCCCACGGTCTTCTTGGCATCTCCTTATCACACCAAGTATTGACTCTGCTTGAGTTCTGCTCAAAGCTCAGACAGACGTTGATCCCTCACCAGCTGAGAAAGATTGACTCCCAGAAAAATATGTCAACCATATAGTTCTTCACAAATCCGGCTAGCCTTCACATCCAAACCTCTCTAACTCTTCATCTATACAAACTCCCTATTTTTTCATTATATCATTAAAAAATAATCACTGAGCATTTATTTGCCAGGCCAGGGATGGAGACAGTGAACAACACAAACACAATCCTTCTCCCGCAAATCTTGCAATCCAGCCATCTCTCCACTGTCCCTTGAATCCTACCTTTATACAGGACTCTTCTGTTTGCATTGAATGTGCTCCTACCTGCCATCCCTCTGGGCCTGTGTGAATCCTTGTAATTCATCAAGGCTCCATTCAAGTCTTCCCACCAATGTCCTGTGTAGCCTCTCTCTTACAGTGAAGTGGGTATCATGAACTGATTAAAGGACCATATCTAAGGATGCTGTGTGCAGAACCAATGCGGATCCTAAGGAGGCTTCTAGAAGTACCTCCAAGGGCTCCTTCATACCTATAATTTGTATCTGTTGGAGGTTTTGATATACATAGAAAGTACATGCTTACTCTTTGTGTGAACAACATGAAGTTGGATGGGAAGAATGATATCCAACCACAGACTCAAGATGTATTAGTCATCTCTTGCCATGCAGCAAATCATACCATAACCGAGGGGCTTAAAACAACAAACATTTATTATCTCACAGTTTCTCTAGTGCAGAGAACTTAGACTATCCCTGTGAGCAAAGAGGGAAACCCCTCAGCCTTCATTGGGGAGCCTCCCATCCACTTGCGGGAAATGGAAGGACAAGATGAGCCTGAAGAAATCCAAGGAGAGAAATGGCAACATCCTCCATGTCATGTAGGGGGAAGAACAGCGCTTTAGAAGTTTTTTTTAAAATTAATTAATTTTATTTTTGGCTGCACTGGGTATTCGTTGCTACGCGCGGTCTTTCTCTAGTTGCGGCGAGCAGGGGCTACTCTTCATTGTGGTGTGCGGGCTTCTCTTGTTGCAGAGCACGGGCTCCAGGTGCGCGGGCTTCAGTAGTTGCAGCACACGGGCTCAGTAGTTGTGACTCACGGGTTCTAGAGTGCAGGCTCAATAGTTGTGGCGCATGGGCTCAGTTGCTCCGCGGCATGTAGGATCTTCCCGGACCAGAGCTTGAACCTGTGTCCCCTGAGTTGGCAGGCGGATTCTTAACCACTGCACCACCAGGGAAGTACAGAAGAATTTGAAAATATACTCTGGGCTCCCATTTTCACTTAGCAATAAGGCAACAGGGCCCTTAGTAAGCAGCTGCTCCCTTGTGATAACCCATAATCTCTAACTGGACTCAGTCCTCACACTGCCTTGTAGCATCTCCAATTGTCTCAACACTGAATCTGCTGTCGGTTGCCATTTCAATCGGCATTTACCCTATTGTCATCTTATAGAAGGGTTGAGGAAAATATCCCCGTCTCTTTTAAGAATGTGAAAACCGAAGATAGACCAACAGGGCTCTGACTTTGTGAGGGAAAGAATATTCTTGTGTATTAAATATACAAGGAAAACCGATGTGTATAAAAAAATTATCTTAAGATGCTATTATGAAACATCTTCATTCATTCACTCATTCATTCATGTTGCCCCCCGGCCCTGTTCTCATTTGAATTTTCCACTCTTCCAAGCAAAGTCTTTAATAACTTGTAGGATTTCACTTCTGGCTCCACCCTGCCCTTTGTAAAAGATGGGAGGTGGTGAGCGCTGCCAGCAAATATTTGATCGATTAACTGATAGGGTGGGTCATGTTTCTGGGAGAGAATAAATTTGAGGGCAAGGTACCCCCTTCCTCATTTGGAGAATATTTTGTCAAACCCAAATGGCCAGTTCCTATCTCATCAGTGTATTTTAAGCAGGGACAGCTGGAGCTTACTGCCTGCATCCTGCCCAGCCTTTATTACTTCAATAAAGGCAGGAAACAGCAGGGCTCTGCACACAGCAGTCACAGACCCTCATCAGAGACAAACCACTGACATGCGCTCTTAATAAGAACAGCCTTGCTGGCCCAGGATTGGCTTTGGGGAGCCACATGCAGGCACACACCAAGGAGCGCTATCAGCATCCTTCTCCTTCCCTCCTTTGGGGGCCGAGGGCTGAGGAACAAGCCTCCCTCCGTTTTGTAACAAATAACCTATTTCAGTGAAATAAGAAAGGGAGGGCAGCCGTGCAGTCAGCCAGTCAGTTATATGCCACGTTGTAGCGATGTTAGTATTTCATACCAGTAATTCTGTCTAACAGAAACTCATCTTGGCTTTTTCCCATTCCTTTTAGCAAGATTGCAGTTGTAAATCAGCAAGAGTGTCCTGGAGGCTGCTTCAGGTTGGCTGTCGGGAGCGGTCTAAGGGGAAGAATCTTCAGAATAATTTAGAATCTGAGTCTAAAAGGGAAGGTCAATTTTGCTATTTAGAATCGGAGCACTCTGCCAAACTTGGCTTCGAAGGGAGGCTCTAAATGTCAGCCTTGAAATTTGAATTTAGAATATCTAAAAACACAATTCATACTTTCGCCCCCATGCGGCTTAGTTCAGGTTCTCGGTTCTGACCTCTGAGCATCCTCTGAATTTGGGAGGCCACTCTAATAATAATCCCTTTTGGATTGGTAAAATCCCTTTTTAGGTGTAAGAGCAGTTTTATTTGTAGCTCCAAGAGGAAGACAGAGTGGGTGTCTTTCTGATCTGAAAGGCATTATGAACAGAAACTGAATTTGCTGGGAGAGTTCAGGTCTTGGCCCTACTTTTTTTTAACCAGTCTCTTCTTATTTCCCTTTTTCCCTACCCCGCAAGCCCCTGGCAGCCACATTTCTACCTCTGTCTTTATGAGTTTGACTTTTTTTTTTTTTTAAGAGTCCATGTATAACAGATGCCTTGCAGTGTTTGTCTTTTTCTGTCTGGCTTATTTCACTTAGCATAATAGCCTCAAGGTCCATCCATGGTGTGGCCTATGGCAGGGTTCCTTCCTTCTCATAGCTGAATAATATTCCATTGTTTATATAGATCACATCTTCTTTGTCCATCTATCTATTGATAGATACTCGGGTTGTTTCCCATCTTGGCTATTGTGAATAATGCTGAAGTGAAGGGGGGGGGGTGCAGATATCTTTTCGATGTCCTGTTTTCATTTCCTTTGGGTAAATATGCAGAAGTGGGATTTCTGGATTATAAGGTAATTCTATTTTTTATTTTTTTGATCCTATCTCTTAATAACAGTGTGGTCTTAGGCAAGTACCTTGACCTCTCTGGGCCTTTCCTTCTTTATCTCTAAAATTAAGAGACAGAGCTATTCAGAGGAATAAATGAGAAAGATTTTTTTTTAAGTGTTAAGAAAGTGGAGTTAGAAACTATGGTGCGGGGAGATAAATGGCTCAAGCCACTCAACTGGCAGCTGCAGAATAAAGGCTGGAATCTATGTTTCATGACCCAGCACTCACCTAGCAGCAGCTGGTTTGTTAACTAAATGCAAACATGTCTCCCTCTGAGGTCAGTCCCTCTAAGCTAAGGAGGGATTGGTAAGAGGCACAAATTAAGTAGAGCATAGAAGGATGGGTCAACTCACTTCCGAGGGCCCTCATGTGTAGACTGCAACTACTGCCAGATTTATCTAACCCCTGGCAAGTCACAGACCAATGCATGATTTCGTAGGCATTCCTTGATGGAAAGAATCTAATGCAGGAATTTATTATGGCCCCGTGGTTGGGAAGCATGAGCGAGGAGGGGACTGGGGGATTTGGAGACAATCCACACAAATAGATACAATCCATAGATGTGGACTCCACTGCAACTCCCTGCCTGAAGCTCCTGCTCTGGCCCCGGCCCTGTATGCTATGAATGCTTCCCCTCAGCAGGGTCACTACTGAATTACACAAGAGACATCTCTCCCCCACCACCACTGCTATCGCACAATATTTCTCACTCTCTGTGGAGTTAAAGAGGAAAAACTGAGATCCCTGGAGACAAAAAACAACCCCCCTTCCATAAAAGCATCATTCTTGGCTAGCTCTACCCTCGCTGCTTCTTACAGAAGCCACTGGGAAAGAAAGAAAGACCTCAAGTAATATTTAACTCTGATCACACTGTTTGTTTTAATTATTAACATTTGGCAGCCAAAGGAGACAAACAACAGCACTTCATCCAGACACTTAAGAAAGAAAAAGGAACAGCTCATATCCTGGTCTTTATGTTTGAGCAATCGCTTTGAATGGGCACGTGCAGTCTTCATACATATCAGCAAATGCTCCAAAGTGGGAAGACTGATTCATTCACTCTGCAAATAATTATTGAACTGGCACTGTTCTAGGTGCCGGGAATATATCAGAGAACAAAACAGACAAGAATCCCTGTTCTTGTGGAGCTTATATTCTAGTGAGAGGTAGAGGAGGCTCATTTTTTTCTGGAAGTATAGTTGATTTACAATATTGTGTTAATTTCAGATGTAAAGCAAAGTGAGTAATATATATCTATTCTTTTTCAGATTCTTTTCCATTATAGGTTATTACAAGATATTGAATATAGTTCCATATGCTCTACAGTAAATTCCTGTTGCTTATCTATTTTATATATGATTGTGTGTATCTGTTAATCCCATACCCCTAATTTATCCCTATCCCCCTTTCCCCTTCGGTAACCATAGTTTTGTTTTCTATGTCTGTGAGGCTATTTCTGTTTTGTATATAGATTCATTTGTATTACTTTTTAGATTCCACATGTAAGTGATATCATATAATATTTGTCTTTCTGTGTCTGACTTACTTCACTTAGTATGATAACCTCTAGGTCCATCCATGTTGCTGCAAATGGCATTATTTCATTCTTTTTTATGGTTGAGTAGTATTCCATTGTGTGTACGTACCACATCTTCTTTATCCATTCATCTGTCGATGGACATTTAGGTTGCTTCCTTGTCTTGGCTATTGTAAATAGTGCTGCTATGAACATTGGGGCGCATGTATCTTTTCAAATTAGAGTTTTTGTCTTTTCTGGATATATGCCCAGGAGTGGGATCGCTGGATCAAATGGTAGCTCTATTTTTAGTTTTTTAAAGAACCTCCATATTGTTTCCCTTAGTGGCTGCACCAATTTACATTTGCACCAACAGTGTAGGAGGGTTCCCTTTTCTCTACACCAGGTCCAAAATGTATTATTTGTAGACATACATATGGCCAATAGGCACATGAAAAGATGCTTGACATCGCTAATTATTAGAGAAATGCAAATCAAAACTACAACGAGGTATCACCTCACACCAGTCAGAATGGCCATTATCAAAAAGTCTACAAATAACATATGCTGGAGAGAGGGCAAACATATAACAACACAACAAATAAGGAAATTATATAGTATGTTAGGAGGCAAGAGAAAAATATCGTAGGATAAGAGGAATAAGGAGTGTTGGGGGTGAAGGGTCCTATTTTACATGGGGTGGTCAATGTTGGCCTTAATAAGAGGGTGAAATTTTAACAAAGACCTAAAGGAAAAGAAGAAGGCAGCCAAGTGGATATCTGGAAAGCAGTGCTATAGACAGATAAGAGTAGCCAGGGCAAAGGTCCTGAGGTAGAAGCTGAAGTGTTGGCAGAACATCAAAGAAGCTGGTTTGTCTGGAATGAAGTGGGTGAGGAATAGAATAGAGGAAATGAAGTCACAGAGGAAATAGTGGCCAGATAAGTGGAACCCCGTAGGCTCATATATAAACTTTGCTTTCCTTTAGAGAGATGGAGCCACTGGGGCCTTTGGAGAAGAGGCGTAACACTGCCTGCTTCGGGTTTTAATAGGATCCCACTCTGGCTCCTGTGTGGTGTCTTCATTAAATGCTCAGTTAAGGCCAGGGGTAGGGCCTTTGCCCACTTTTACCTCTTTTTCTCAAAGATGTTCCAAGTTGGTGGATTTCCACGCTGACACATCAGCATCCCCCGTGAACTGAGCTTTTCTGTGGCCTCCACCATGACTCCCTGCCCCCTGGAAGCACAGTCCCAGCGTATTACATCCCAGCATCACATGGAGATGGACAAAGAAAGGGAAGAATCTTCCCTTCCCCTCTGTTTGCCGACTTCTCAATAATTCCAGCTCCACCTAGCAAGATCCATTAGAGCTAATTAACGACCCTCCTTTCAGGAGGTGTCCCTTCATGATGATCAATTCTGGGTCAGAGACAGAAAGCTTGTTCCATTATAGTTCTTTTTAAAAAAATTATTATTATTCAGGCTTCCAATATTGGCATGAACTGCGGGTGAATTTCTGAAGCCATGTTACTTAGCTGTCACAACCAGTAATAGAAAAATTCGATTTATAAAGAATTAGGAGAGGCAGGAGAGGCATGCTCTTCGGTTTGGAACAAAGGAGATCAATCCTGACACAGTGGCAGCATGACATTCGTGGACTTTGAAGATTCCAGGCTTCCTCTTCATTAATTAGAGAGAATCAAGAGTACTGGTGGTTATTTGCAGAACTTGTGCTCTGCAAAAGCAGATGCCAACTCACTTCAGCCACTTCCAGCTGCAGCTCTGCATAATTAAACCGCGTGTCAGTCCTAAGCTCTATCTGGGCTGGCAAATAAACCCTGGGATAGCCACTGCCATCCCCCACCCCTCAGGTTTAGTGGGAGTCATGGGACTTCCTGGCACAGGGGCCCCAGGAGGCTGACACTGTTCTGAATGGATTGCCCTGGATAAGTAGTGCTTTTAAATCCACATCAAGAAACATAAGATCAGCAAAGGAAACCATAAACAAGGCGAAAAGACAACCCTCAGAATGGGAGAAAATATTTGCAAATGAAACAACTGACAAAGGATTAATCTCCAAAATTTACAAGCAGCTCATGCAACTCAATATCAAAAAAACAAACAACCCAATCGAAAAATGGACAGAAGACCTAAATAGACATTTCTCCAAAGAAGATATACAGACTGCCAACAAACACATGAAAGAATGCTCAACATCATTAATCATTAGAGAAATACAAATCGAAACTGCAATGAGGTATCACCTCACACCGGTCAGAATGGCCATCATCAAAAAAATCTACAAACAATAAATGCTGGAGAGGGTGTGGTGAAAGGGAACCCTCTTGCACTGCTGGTGGGAATGTGAATTGGTACAGCCACTATGGAGAACAGTATGGAGGTTCCTTAAAAAACTACAAATGGAACTACCACATGACACAGCAATCTCACTACTCAGGCATATACCCTGAGAAAACCATAATTGAAAAAGAGTCATGTACCAAAATATTCATTGCAGCTCTATTTACAATACCCAGGTCATGGAAGCAACCTAAGTGTCCATCCACAGATGAATGGATAAAGAAGATGTGGCACATGTATACAATGGAATATTACTCAGCCATGAAAAGAAATGAAATTGAGTTATTTGTAGTGAGGTGGATGGACTTAGAGTCTGTCATACAGAGTGAAGTAAGTCAGAAAGAGAAAAGCAAATACCGTATGCTAACACATATATACGGAATCTAAAAAAAAAAAAAAGGTCATGAAGAACCTAGGGGCAGGACAGGAATAAAGACGCAGACGTAGAGAATGGACTTGAAGACACAGGCAGGGGGAAGGGCAAGCTGGGACAAAGTGAGAGAGTGGCATGGACATATATACACTACCAAACGTAAAATAGATAGCTAGTGGGAAGCAGCTGCATAGCACAGGGAGATCAACTCGGTGCTTTGTGACCACCTAGAGGGGTGGAATAGGGAGGGTGGGAGGGAGGGAGATGCAAGAGGGAGGAGACATGGTGATATAGGTACCTGTATATCTGATTCACTTTGTTATAAAGCAGAAACTAACACACCATTGTAAAGCAATTATACTCCAATAAAGATATTAAAAAAAAAATTCCAAAAAAAAGAGAGGAAACGTAAGATCAAAGTTACCTACAATCTGCTCTTACAAAGTATATGTTTGGCAGGGCGGTGGGGGGGCGTCCAGGAAAGTTCAGGTCAAAGTCAGCTGGTGCACTTGGGTTGTTGCTGCTGTTACCATTGTTGTTACAGGGTTGAGTAATCAATTGTTTTAAAAAGGAACTTCAGGGCTTCCCTGGTGGTGCAGTGATTGAGAGTCCGCCTGCCGATGCAGGGGACACGGGTTCGTGCCCCGGTCCGGGAAGATCCCACATGCCGCAGAGCGGCTGGGCCCATGAGCCATGGCCGCTGAGTCTGCGCGTCCGGAGCCTGTGCTCCGCAACGGGAGAGGCCGCAACAGTGAGAGGCCCGCGTACCACAAAAACAACAACAACAACAACAACAAAAACACAACCAACTTGAATTGTTCTTAATTACAAAAGTAATTAAAAGTATACATCCTTCATATCAAACTCAAGCATTGTAGAAGTGTACACGTAAAAACAGAGGGCTCGTGCTTCTCTGGTGGCGCAGTGGTTGAGGGTCCGCCTGCCGATGCAGGGGACACGGGTTCGTGCCCCGGTCCGGGAGGATCCCACGTGCCGCGGAGCGGCTGGGCCCGTGAGCCATGGCCGCTGAGCCTGCGCGTCCGGAGCCTGTGCTTCGCAACGGGAGAGGCCACAGCAGTGAGAGGCCCGCGTACAGCAAAAAAAAACCAAAAACAAAAAACGGAGGGCTCCTCTCTGCCCCCTTCCCACCCCACCCTCCGAGAGAACCCCGATGAGGTTTGAGACATTTTCTTCCAGACTTTTCCTAGGCTTCAGGTTGCAGCCTTTGAATCCTCTTCTGATGAGCCAGATCCCAACGACTGGATATGACATCTTAGCACCTCCGCTGCTTCTCCTGTACCCCCAAGACTCCTTTTTGTCCTCAGTTTCTCTGCTTCCACAAGACTCAGTGGCAGATTTAACATAAGGGAATCCCGGTTTGGGAGTCTTGCCATTGGATTTGACTGCATGGACCGTCTAAGAATGCAGAGACTTTGGTTCTTATTTGTATGATCTTAGTGTTTCCACGCAGGAGACAACCCCACTGCGGTGTTAGCAAGGCATCCCAACTCAGTCTGTTGAGCCCAGTCTTTAATTTGACCACAGATACTGTTGGAAAGAAAGTAGAAGAGCATATGCATTATAAAAACTGTCAGCCCTGTTGATGGGAACAGACGCCAGCGGCCTGCTCACATCCACTGGGGGAGGGGAAACAGGACGCAGTGCTGGTCTTCCAGAAATAGAAATGCAGTGAAGTTAGCCCGGGGCCTCCGGTACCCTAGGTAAGGCAGCAGGCAGAGCCTCGTCTCTAACCTGCCCTTTCAGGCATCAATTTCTTGGGGGGTTTTATCCAGATGATTTCAGATCTCAAGCTGTGGAGGGCCTTGGGTATCTGATTGGCATTCAGGAAGAGCCATGGGCTGCGGGATGAAAGTGGCTTCCTGGCAGGCCTTTCCCCAAATACCCAGTTTGCTTTGAGTGGTTTGATATTTACTGGCATTAAGACCCTTTGGCCATTTCACAGTCCATTTATTTAAGGTATTTGGAACTCTCTCTGCAGAGCAGCTAAGGTTATAATATTAGCCTGGCTGACATCAGACCCTCTCTCGGGTTACCAAGGATATTCTGAACACTTAGAGGTTATCCAACTTTAAATAGCAGTAGCAAGTTTTGTCCACATCTTGATTACAGCATTTATTACACTCCTTTGTAAACTATCTGTCTACCCGACTCTCTCCCCAACTAGAGAGTTACCTCCTGAGGGCAATGAATGTGTTTTAAGCAACTTGGTGCTGCCAGCTCTTAGCTGGACATGGGGTACAGGTTTCAGGATAACTCTGTTTTAATGGGCTTTTATTATACAGTATTTGTTTGTTTGGTGGCAGGTTTTTTGGTGGTAGTGGTGGTGGCTGTTGGTTTCAATGAACATAATTTGACACAGGATGTAATGGTTAGTTTCGTGTGTCAACTTGCTAGACTATAGTACCCAGTGATTTAATCAGACACTAATGTAGGAGTTTCTATGAAGATATTTTGTAGACGGAATTATCATCTACAGCCAGTTGACTTTAAATAAAAGAATTGCTCTCAATAATGTGGGTAGACCTAGCCAACCAGCCTTAAGGGTAAAAACTGAGGTTTCCTGGAAAAGAAATTCTGACTTAGGACAGCAGTATCCAGTCCTGCTTGCGTTTCCAAGCCACCAGCCTGCGCTGTGGATTTGGACTAGCCAGCCTCCACAATTGTGTGAGCCAATTCCTTAATATAAGTATCTTTATATAAATAAATAAAATCTCCTATTGGTTCTGTTTCTCCGGAGAACCCTGACTGATACATATAATATACACAAGTTCATGTAAAACACAGCATTTATCTATCTATCTATCTATTTATTTGGGCCACTCGACAAATATTTTTTGAGTACTTGCCATGCTTCAGGTATTGTACTCAGCCCTAAGAATAATGGTAGGAAGAGACCGTCCCTGAACTCAAAAAATGGTTTGATTTAAGGCAAGTCCAGGGCTGTGCTGGAGGTTTCCTAAAGAAACAAACCCAGTCTAGAATCTGCAGGAACTGGACTCAGTGAGTCACCTGCAGCTGCCTTGGCCTGGGGCAGGGCCAGCCTGGACTGGCACAGAGCCAAGAGCGAACAAAACACATTTGCCCAGGCATCCAGGGCACCTGGTTTTTTTTTTTTTTTTTGCGGTATGCGGGCCTCTCACTGTTGTGGCCTCTCCCGTTGTGGAGCACAGGCTCCGGACGCGCAGGCTCAGCGGCCATGGCTCACGGGCCCAACTGCTCCGTGGCATGTGGGATCTTCCCGGACCGGGGCACGAACCCGTGTCCCCTGCATCGGCAGGCGGACTCCCAACCACTGCACCACCAGGGAAGCCCCGACACCTGGTTTTGTGGTGCCAAAAAGGGAAAAAGAAAAGACACCAAGCCAGGGGGAGGGAGAGATGTTCTGGGTGGCTTTTCTTTCAACAGGCAACCTTGAGGCTGAAAAAACTTTCCTCCCTACAAGCACCAATTCCCAAGAATTTCCCTTCCTGCCGTGATGCGATGACCTCACTTCCTTTCCAGGAGCCCCAGGGATTTCTCATCAGCCCAGAAGCTTCCGGGAAGGGCTGGCTTTGGGCTCTGTCATTACACCTTTGGCCCAGAGGAACGGCTGGCGGGGGGAGCAGAAAGAGCCTCAGCTCTTTGCAGCTTCTCCAAAAGTGGCACCTTTTAAATGAACCTTGGAAAGAATATGCAAGCCTGATGTTTATGAGTCTCAGTTAGAAGATGTAGGAGAAAGCAGAGTGAGCACAAGACCAGCCAGAAAGTTCAGAGAAAAGATGTTCAGAGGTGTGTTAGCCTTTCGATGAGCCAGGTCTTGCTCTGACCAGGTGTATGCCCTGCAAGCCCCAGGTCTCTCTCCACAGGGAGAACATGGCACATTTTTCCTCCTCCTCCTAGGGGCTAGTAGCAAGAAGCGAAAGCAAGGCTCAGATTAGGTATCACTGCTCCTGTGAGCAGTTCAGGGTTCAGGCAGTACTGAGTGAGCCCGCATAGCATTGTTTATGAATGAGAAAAAAATGACACCTTCCTCAAGACACATGACTGTTGTCGGCCATAAAATGGTCTCCATCAATATACAAATCTCCGATGCAGAGGACTGAAAGATCATCTCTGGAGTTCTGCAAGGCACAACCATTCACCTGACCCTGGGACCATCTAGGCTTCTTCTTGGGAGCTCTAGCCTCGAGCCATTGTGGTTTCCTTTACCTCAGGGAGCTGCTGTATTTGGGGACTTGCCTGATTTAACTAAGAGACATCCACAAGCCCAGATCTCTCCCTAAAGGGGACTCAATCCTCCACGGCTTTCCCTGAGGCTGAGGACGTCGGTGCTACCCACCTGGCAACCCGTGGTAGAATTTTCCAGGTTCCCACAATCATCTCACTCTTGCTTGAAAGTGCTTCTTCTATCTTCCCAGCATAGTTATTTACCTAAGAATCTCAAAAGACGTAATACTTCCTCGGCTGAAAAAGATGCTGCTAATTTTGATGGAGTCATGTCAGCCCAAGGTGAAGCCCAGAATGGTGACAGGCAGACCGGGTGTCCCCGTTCCGCTCCCTCTTCAGGGGCTCATCCTGGGGATGCAAATGGTGGGTGAGTCACGCTCCGGACAAAGGCTGTGGCTGTGGACTCCACTGGCCTCCAGCGGCCTCAGTGCGGAGGACACAGACCCAGAGATACCTTCCTCTCAGTTTTGACTTGATCAGCCTGGACCCTGTCACCGTTCTCCTTCTGAGAGAGAAAAAGGGAGCTCACCTGGTCTTCAGCCCACACTCTGTTACCGATGCCCATTTATGTGATGTGAGGTGGGGGAGGATGCCTATCATAGCTCCAGAAAGACCCCACTCAGTGTTAAGGGGGCCCCTTTCTGCGAGTTCTGCAGGCAGGTCACCACCAAACTTCCTCTCTTTCCGGCTGAGTCTTTGATTATCCACAGTTCTCCCCTGTATTGTCTTCTATTCCTGGCCTGACAGGCTTCTCAGTAACAGGAAAAGAAAAGCTACCTGGATGCGTGTGTGCCCTTGGCAAAATGCTGCCGCCTTCTCTCTCCAAATACGCAAAGCTGTTTTCTGTGCTTTAAACTCATTCCCAGGAGGGGCCTTTCCCCCAGGCTTCCGGAAGGAATTGCTGCAAAGGAGTAGCCACATGAAAGCTTTACCAAGTGGCTGGGAGAGCACTAATGGGTCGCGGTACGATTTTTGAGCACCATCAGGAATGGAAAGGCAACAGCGAGGTGAATTGCTCACTAACTGGGTGATTTGAGATGTCAATCAGAATTCCTGCTTCATAAAGTTTCTTGAGAACTTTAAATGAGATGAGGTACTTGAAGTGCTTGGTGCACAGTGGGTACAAAATGAGCACTGATTTCACTCTTAGCCAAGTTTCGTATAAAGCCAAGCGACAGAGAGGCCCGTGTGGCATGCGTCACTAGAGTGGGGGGGTGGGCTAAAAGCAGGGTTCCTGGGGACAGGACCCTGAGCTCAAAGCCCTCGTCTGCCACTTCATAGTGGTGTGGACTGTGTAGATCTCTTAACCTCTCTGCATATATATATATTTTTTTCGGTACGCGGGCCTCTCACTGTTGTGGCCTCTCCCGTTGCGAAGCACAGGCTCCGGACGCGCAGGCTCAGCGGCCATGGCTCACGGGCCCAGCCGCTCCGCGGCATGTAGGATCTTCCCAGACTGGGGTACGAACCCGTGTCCCCTGTGCATCGGCAGGCGGACTCTCAACCACTGCGCCACCAGGGAAGCCCAATCTCTCTGCATTTTATTTCTCCATCTGTGAAATGGGACCGATGGTGATAGTGCTTTCCTCACAAGAATTTTTGTGAGGATTAAGTGAATCCTAGAGCAGTGCCAGGTACGGAAGGAAGCATATACATACGTTGGTGGCTATTTTACTGTGTTATTACGCTACTGATGATTATTCCATTTCTGTGTGTGCATGAGTTGCCAGGTCATCGCAGTTCATTCCTTATTTCACAAATATTCTTGCATGCATCCAAGATAACATTGTAAAATTATGTGCTTCAGGATTGAAGTTTTCAGGATATTAATAGGTGCTTTGTGGGAAAAAAAGTAGTTCGGCAAATAAATATGTGATCCTTTGGCTTAATGATGCTAAACAGGTATTTTTACTGCAGGATTCACAGAACACTTAACATGCTGAACACACTCCAAGCAGAAACCTTTTCTCCCACAGTCCCTCCCAGGTCTGGTGTCACCAGAACACACTTTGAGAAGTGCTGGCCTAGGATCAGGTTAAAAATAAGTCAATAAGGGGCTTCCCTGGTGGCGCAGTGGTTGAGAGTCCGCCTGCCGATGCAGGGGACACGGGTTTGTGCCCTGGTCCGGGAAGATCCCACATGCCGCGGAGCGGCTGGGCCCGTGAGCCGTGGCCACTGAGCCTGCGCGTCCGGAGTCTGTGCTCCACAACGGGAGAGGCCACAGCAGTGAGAGGCCCGAGTACCGCAAAAAAAAAAAAAAAAAAAAAGTCAATAAGCTTCTCTGGCTGTAAGTATAGCAGGTAGGGACATACGAAAGGTGCTGTTGGAAACAGCAGAGAGTCGAAGCGTCAGGAAAAGCCAGGCTGGGAAGAACTTGGCAGAACTAGCCTGGGAAGGATGCTGGGAGTTAGCAACACCCAAAGATAAAGCAGGCTGTATCTCAGAACAAGTAAAAACTAAAAGTAAGGGGGACAAGAAGGTTGTGTGAGCTACCACTTCATTCTTTCTCCTAATTCCGAAATCAACTTTTTATCGAGCATATACTGTACCCCACACACTGTCCTTGAAGCAGAATGCCCTGCGTGCCTAGGAGGACGGCACACTCATGAATGGAGCCAGCAGGGAGGGAGACAGGCTCTATGGAAAGAGCAAAGGATAAAGAGCTCTGGGAGCTTGGGAGGGGAACGTGCTCCAGGTGGGGGGGTGGAGAAAGGCCTCCAAAAGGATGTTCTTTGAGCTGAGTCTAGAAAAATGCTTATTATGTCAGGCAGAAATGATAAGAGGGGTGTTTCAGGTATAAGAGGTCCCTTGAGCAAAAATGAAACAATACTGGTGGGATTCGGCGACAGATGCACCGTGAACTTGGTTAGGGTGTGTGGGGACAGGGCAGGGACAGCCACAAGTTCAGGCTGAAAAATATTGTCCAGACAAGATTGTGGAGTGCCATGAAGGCCACGCTTACATGCCTCATTCATTCATTCGTTCAGCAAATATTTATTGAGCACCTACTATGGGCCAGGCACCATCCTAAGTGCTTAGGGATAGAACAGTGACACAACAAAGCTCCTGTTCTCCTAGAACTTATAATCCTGGTGTGGAGAAAAATAGTAAACAAATAAACATATAACACAACATCAGGTAGCAATAGGTGCTATAAAGCAAAATAAAGCAAGACTGGAAAATAGAGAGTGAATGAGGTGCTATTTTCGACGGGGTGGCCAGGGGTGGCTAAAAGGAGATGATACTTGAACAGAAACCTGACTGAATTCCTGAATGAAAAGAGGGGGTCAGCCAAGCAAAACAGAGGAATTATGTTCCCAGCAGAGGAGACAGTCAACACAGAGGTCTGAGGCAGCGGGTACATGGAGGGTCCTGGAGCAAGTCCCATGGGTGGCTGGAGTGGGCTGTGTGAGGGGACAGGAGGGAAGGACATCACTGAGGCCAGATGGGTCACTGCAAGAACCCTGCATTTTATTCAAGGTGTAACGGGATCTTGGACTTTATTTTTTGGTAATCGGGGTGTTGAAGGTCTTGGAGCAAAAGGGTGACAGAGTGATATGATGTGAGCTGTTTTAGGTAAGTGGTTTTCCAGTTTGAAGGGCAAGAAGAAATCTCACACAGAGACGTCATACTTCAGTCTGAAATCAAGGGACACTCCGGCTGAAGTGGGGATGGGAGTCCAGAGCCCCAGCTACTGCCTACTTCTCTTACCTTCCCCAGGGACCCCTTGGGACCCTCAGAACTTGGTGTCAGTGGGGTGGCTGGGCTAGGTGTGTGGAATGCCTATGAGCTACAGACACTGGAGGCAGGACAAGAGATTGAGGCTTCTGCAATAACCCAGAGGAGAGATGCTGGTGTCTTAGGCTGGGGTAAAGGGAGTAGAAATGGAGCAGAGTTGATGGAGTGAATCTGGTCTATTCTGCTTACCCCTCTCAGCTAATGTGCTGCGCATGCTGTGCACAGGTAAGAAATAAGCATATCCACGCCAAAGAGTGACCATCTCTAGGATTTGGCAGGGATGGTTTTTTACTGGATGAGTGGTCTGCACAGAGATGAGGGAAGCTGCAGAGTAATTTCTACTCGTTGGGAGGATACTATCAGACGGTTGGAATGGTCTCCTCTCCCCTCTCCCCATATAAGGCAAATATTAAATATTGCCTCTTGGAGAAGTCAAAGATGACACAAACAGATGGAGAGATATACCATGTTCTTGGATTGGAAGAATCAACATTGTGAAAATGACTCTAACTACCCAAAGCAATGCAGAGATTCAATGCAATCCTTATCAAACTACCACTGGCATTTTTTACAGAACTAGAACAAAAAATCTTAAAAATTTGTATGGAGACACAAAAGACCCCGAATAGCCAAACCAGTCTTGAGGGAAAAAAACAGAGCTGGAGGAATCAGACACCTTGTCTTCAGACTACATTGCAAAGCCACAGTAATCAAGACAATATGGTACTGGCACAAAAACAGAAATATAGATCAACAGAACAAGATAGAAAGCCCAGAGATAAGCCCAAGCACCTATGGTCAACTAATCTATGACAAATGAGGCAAGGATATACAATGGAGAAAAGACAGCCTCTTCAATAAGTGGTGCTGGAAAACTGGACAGCTACATGTAAATGAATGAAATTAGAACACTCCCTAACACCATACACAAAAATAAACTCAAAATGAATTAAAGAAGACCAGGGACCATAAAACTCTTAGAGGAAAACATAGGAAGAACACTCTTTGACATAAATCACAGCAAGATCTTTTCTGACCCGCCTCCTAGAGTAATGGAAATAAAAACAAAAATTAACAAATGGGACCTAATGAAACTTAAAAGCTTTTGCACAGCAGAGGAAACTGTGAACAAGGTGAAAAGACAACCCTCAGAATGGGAGAAAATATTTGCAAACGAATCAACAGACAAAGAATTAATCTCCAAAATATATAAACAGCTCATGTAGCTCAATATTTAAAAAACAAACAACCCAATCAAAAAATGGGCAGAAGGGCTTCCCGGTTGGCACAGTGGTTAAGAATCCACCTGCCAATGCAGGGGACATGGGTTCGATCCCTGGTCTGGGAAGATCCACATGCTGAGGAGCAACTAAGCCCATGTGCCACAACTACTGAACCTGAGCTCTAGAGCCCACAAGCCACAACTACTGAGCCCATGCACCACAACTACTGAAGCCTGTGCGCCTAGAGCCCGTGCTCAGCAACAAGAGAAGCCACGACAATGAGAAGCCCGCGCACTGCAACGAAGAGTAGCCCCTGCTCACCGCAACTAGAGAAAGCCCTCACACAGCAATGAAGACCCAACACAGCCAAAAATAAAATTAATTAATTAATTTTTAAAAAAATGGGCAGAAGACCTAAATAGACATTTCTCCAAAGAAGAAATACAGATGACCAAGGGGCACATAAAAATCTGCTCAACATCACTAATTATTAGAGGAATGCAAATCAAAACTACAATGAGGTATCACCTCACACCAGTTAGAATGGGCATCATCAGAAAATCTACAAACAACAAATGCTGGAGAGGGTGTGGAGAAAAGGGAACCCTCTTGCACTGTTGGTGGGACTGTAAACTGATACAGCCACTATGGAGAACAGTATGGAAGTTCCTTAAAAAACTAAAAATAGAATTACCATATGACCCAGCAATCCCACTACTGGGCATATACCCAGAGAAAACCATAATTCAAAAGACACATGCACCCCAATGTTCATTGCAGCACTATTTACAATAGCCAGGTCATGGAAGCAACCTAAGTGTCCATCGACAGATGAATGGATAAAGAAGATGTGGTACATATATACAATGGAATATTACTCAGCCATAAAAAGGAAAGAAATTGGGTCATTTGTAGAGACGTGGAGGACCTAGAGACTGTCACACAAAGTGAAGTAAGTCAGAAAGAGAAAAACAAATATCGTATATTAACGCATGTATGTGGAATCTAGAAAAATGGTACAGATGAACTGGTTTGCAGGGCAGAAATAGAGACACAAATGTAGAGAACAAACGTATGAACAGTGGAGGTGGTGGTGGGATGAACTGGGAGATTGGGACTGACAAATAGACACCAATATGTATAAAATTGATAACTAATAAGAACCTGCTGTATAAAAAAATAAAATAAAATAAAATTCAAATATTAAAAAAAAAATTGCCTCTTGGGTTTTATTATCTTCCATTTCCCCGTCATTTTTGCCAGCTTGGTTGACCTCCTCCATCCTTCCTGACTACATCAGACATGCTCCTGCCTCAGGCCCTTTGCATCTATTGTCCTTTCTGCCTTGGAGGCTCCACTTCAGAAATCCGATTGGCTGAGCCTTCACTGCCTTCAGGTTTCACTCAAATGTCACATCTCAATGAGGGCTTTCATGTCCACTCTACCTCCTTGACAATTCCTAGCTCCTTTCCCTGCTTTGTTTCCTTTATTCCCTTAGCACTTTTTAGTGTCTAATGAACTCTATAGTTCATTTTTCAATATCATTTATTGTCTCTCTCCTCTTATTTAGGATCTAAGCTCTCTGAGAGCAGGGACCTCTGCCTATTTAACGTCCCCAAGGCCAGCAGTAGTGTTTCGCATAATGGAAGTTTCATAGAGACTTATGGAGTGAAGGAAGGATTTTTCCTTGCATGAGTAACTGTCACAGGGTCTGGAACCAGTTAAATAATTTAATACAAAGGACTTGTTACTTATATATTTTTTAAGGCGGCAAAACACATTTATTGTGGGCCATGTGGTGATCAGAAAATCATTATTTTATTCCCTGATTTGTTAAAAATACAAAACATATGCTAAACAAGGGGTATGTTAGTCCACTTGAGGATGTGAGACTTCTTTTGACAAACATTTCCGCAGAAATACCCAGTGGCCAGTATTGTGCTAGGCACTGGGTGTTTGGTTAAACATTCAATTTCTTGAGGAAGTTCTAAGATGCATAACCTACGTCTGCAACTCACTCCCGCAGGGTCAGTGTACTCACAGACAGCCTCCAACTGACAAACAGGTTGCGTTCTTAAGACTCACTTTTAATTCAACTGATAGAACTTGGGACAGATTGTCTTATAGAACCTGCATGATCAATGGAAGAGAGTTTCACAGGCTGGGCTACAAAATCGCATTTAAGAATAATGCAATTGACATATCATAAATTCAAGATGAAAAGCTGTATAAAAGAATATTGTTGGATTACTAAACAAACTATAACTTGAGTTCGAAACTCTGTTGTTATGTATGTTGGGTGGCCACCCTTGAGAAAAGCACTCGAAGATGTTGAAGAAAATCTTTGGCTTCCTCAAGGGAAGCTGAATTCTGGATTTTAATTTGGTGACCTCACACTGGATGTCTCATCCTCAGTCAGTGCCCTTTTCCCCCATTCCTCCCCTCTCTTGGCTTTTCCTCGGTCTTTTCTTTCCCTTCCCCTTTGGCTGGCTGTGTACATGTTTATTTATCTTTGTCTTCTCTCTCTGAAGGTTGATGCCTCTCCCATCTCTTTACTGAGCATACAGCCTTAGTAAAATCTCCTCCCTTTTTTTCCCCTTACAATAGAAAAAGGGCCACGGGAAGAAAACCTATCAAGGTCACCCGTTTGGAAGGATGTGGTCTTTCATATGGATTCAGAGAGAGAGAGAGAGAGAGAGAGAGAGAGAGAGAGAGAGAAGGAGAGAGGGAGAGAGAGAGAGAAACGTTCCCCAGGTCCTTCAAAAACTGTGTCAGGGCTTCCCCGATGCAGGGGACACGGGTTCGTGCCCCGGTCTGGGAGGATCCCACATGCCGCGGAGCGGCTGGGCCCACAAGCCATGGCCGCTGAGCCTGCGCGTCCGGAGCCTGTGCTCCGCAGCGGGAGAGGCCACAACAGTGAGAGGCCCGTGTACCGCAAAAAAACAAAACAAAACAAAAAAAAACTGTGGCAAATTCAATACTTTGGGTGTTTTTTGCTTTTCTGATTTCTTAAATTCATGTTATAAATAATTGTCATGACTTAGGTCAGGGGATAGAATCAAAAGAGTATGATGGTTTATACCTACTTTTCGCCTGCATAATGTTCAAGGCAATGTAATAATGTACTATGTTGTAATGGGGTTCAGCTCTTCTCAGGAAGAAAAGCTAAAGATGTCTTAGGTCCTCACTGCTTCCGCTCTCATAGAAAGAAACTTTTACGGGGACCAGGAGACACCTGGTCCTGTCATTATCAAGATGAGTCATAGGGTCAGTTTCCTAGGACTCCATTTCCTTATCTTTAAAATGTGGATAGTAAATCTGTACTTCCGATTTCATTAGACTGTTGAGAGGAACAGATAGCCCAGTAGAAATGAAATTGCTCTTTAAGACTTGAAAACCCTAGAAGCCATGGTATTATAAATTATCAAAAAGTTAACTCTGGCTATCCCTGCAACGTTATGATAACCTGGATAACTTGGAAAGTCTCAGCCTTCTTACCTCACCCAGGGAAGTCCCAGGTTTTACGCAAGAAATTACTCAGGATCTGGTATTTGTTTTGGAACCATTATCAATAACACAAGCAGGCAGTTTAAGCCTTAAGTGCCATGAAATGTATTTGCAAAAGGAGGGGCCAGGAAGAATAAATGCTATATTGAGTGAATGCTTAATTTCATACCTGCATTTTTTTCTACTAACTGGGTTGGGCCATTCCCACTTCAGAATTGGGAAGCAGGCACAAGCGTTTAGAATATGCCCTAGGTGAAAATCTTTCTGTGTCAACTGAATCTACAGTTGAATCTCAGGAGCCTTTCTTCCCCTGGGGCCTGACTCAGGTGTCTAGAATGTATACTTGCTCATACATAACAGGAATATTCAGCTTTGTGATTATTTTTCTCCACTGGGTTGTTTGGGGATTTCAGTTCACTCTGGGTAAATGATGAGTGTGTGTCCTTGTCGAATAAATGCTATGATGTATGAGAGCACTTCATTAGGACACAAGCCATTTGTACCATTTCCTAGCCAGCCAGAGACCAGTATGGGTACGGCATCTTTTGCTCTATGACTCACTTACACACCTGGCAGAGTGTTTCAGCTCATCAAGACCCTTTGTCGGAGGCAAACCTTGGTGCAGACAGAAGATACTGTGTGATGTCTTAAAGGATCAGTGGGCAGAGAATCAGGAGCCCAACATCCTTGTCCTGAGCAAGTGACAGTGTGACTGTGGATGAGGCCCTTGTCCTCTCTGTGCTTCAGTATCTCATCTATAAAGGGAGAGGACTCTTCCAGCTCTACAAATGTCAAGAGGCAAAGTCAGTATTATAAGCACTACCTGTCCAGTTTACCACACATCTCACCAGCTGGGCTTTACATATACGGGTAAATCAAGAGGTAGGAAACTGAGGCCGAATGGGCCAAATAGACCTAAGGCAGATTTTATAGGCCGTTTATAATGCTTATTAAAAGTTTTATTTTTTTGCAAATCTTTGAAAATCAGGAGACCTCCTATAAGAACCTAGATTTCTGGTTGCTCTTGAAAAATCAAAAGATCTGGTCCATTGGGCCCAGATTCCAAAATAGCAACCGTATAGTGCATAGTGAACCCTCATACATGAGGTTCCCTTTTGAATCCCACTCCCCTATGGTGGAGTGGCCACCATAGGGGACAGCACTGAGGCAAGGAACCCCCTTCCAATTGTTGCCCAGAGCTCTTGCTAGCTACCGAATGGGATTCAAAAGGGAACCTCATGTATGAGGGTTCACTGTGCACTATACAAACTACAAATATGACAGATATGACTTGCTTTCTTTTAGTTTGTGTGTCTCACTAAAAAAGATAGCTAGAGCTAGGGAAACACCAGTGAAACGGTATTGCAACTGGTACCCAACTCTGTCTCCTACCATTGCATGTCCCTGGACTTAGTATTTTTTACCTTCAGTTTTCTCATCTCTAAAGATGAGATGTATTTACCTTAAAAGATTATTGAAAAATTCATGAGAGTGCTTTACAAACAGTAAATAGCTATACAGGTTTAATAAAAAGAAAAATAGCTATATTTTACTGAGTGTTAGCCTCTGTGCTAACACTTTGCACGTCATTGTAATCTTTATAATACCCTTATCAAATGATATTATTATGCAGACTTTAAAAAGAAGAAACTGAAGTTTGTAGAAATTAAGTATCTGTGCAAAGTCACACAGGTAGTGAGTGGCAGAGCCAACCATGGCTTTAAAAATAGGCTGGATTATACTCACGGTATTACTCTAGTTAGAGAGAGAGCAGTGAGAGAGAGAAAGAATGAATCCTACCTTTCACTTTCTTAAGTGTTTTCAAGGTGAAGAAACTGGGCTTTATAATTATATTCAAATCACACACGCAGCAAATTAATGGCCCTGGTAATTTAGAATTGAACAATATCTAGGGTTGTCGTTCTGGTTTTAAGTCCACTGAACCTTCTGAGCCAAAGGAATCTCCTGATCTTTGAGATTATTTTTAATTCCAAAAATGAAGAGTTAACCCCTTTGAGGTCGAACCTCTTCAGTGGAGGAAATGAATGCGTAGCCCGGGCAGGTAAATTCATTATCCCTTGTTGATTCTGCCTCTTCTTTGCTCAAGTGACTTCAATCATACCAGTCCATCCCAATTCTTCCTACTTCCCAGGAGGTGAGTTACCACTTCTATAATGAGATGATTTATCATCAACATTTCCAGCTCCAGCCTGACTTATGCAAATATAGATAAGAAAGATCACTGGTGCTGAACTTCCTCCACAACTGCATGCAGACTCAGTGTGAGCTGAGGCATTATTGACTCTAAAATGATATTGTTTTTATCACAGCAAATGATGTGACTGGTGTTAGTCTACATTGTTTTCAATGCCTCCCCACCAAACCTTCTCACCAGGTGGGCCCCTCTCCTGCACAAACACTAATCCTTCCCAGTGAGGTCCCCTTGTAGGCGCTGTTCCCACTGCCTGGAGTGCCATGTCCCTCAGTCTGTCTCATCCAATAAGTCTGTCCTTCAAGGAGCACGCAGCTGAGGTCAGGGATCTGATGATTTCCAGTTGCATTGTTTCTATGTCATTACTTCCAAGCACATATTGCCTGTACCTCTCATTTTAGCCCATCTCATGCTCCACTGTGTTTTGTCACTGAAGTAGTTCGTGTGTACGTTTTTACCCAATGAGATGAAGATTCCTTGAAGACAGGCCCCTCGTATCTACAGTGTTTTACACTTCAGCAGCACCCAAAGTATTTTATTTACTGACCCCCTGAATATACTTATTCTGTATAATGGTGCTGGGTTATAAGAGGTGTGTAAGATCTGCTGAATTAAATAAACATTACATTAGGAAACCATATAGAATAGTGAGTTCTTCCAGTGGTTACAAAGCTCTGCCATGATGTCAAGGTTCTTTTTGTGTGTGTGTGTGTGATACGCGGGCCTCTCACTGTTGGGGCCTCTCCCGTTGCGGAGCACAGGCTCCGGACGCGCAGCCTCAACGGCCATGGCTCACGGGCCCAGCCGCTCCGCGGCATGTGGGATCCTCCCGGACCGGGGCACGAACCCGTGTCCCCTGCATCGGCAGGAGGACTCTCAACCACTGTGCCACCAGGGAAGCCCTGTCAAGGTTCTTAATTGTCTCATCCTCCTCCCTCTCTGCCCATCTCTTGAAGGTGAGATACTAAATCTTGTGGTATTTCCATTTTTTACCTCTATTTAAGAGTACTTTGATAATGCTACTCCCCACTTACAATGTGTGTTATTAATATCCTCCAGCAAAAGACTGAATTATCTTGTGAAATATATGATCAGAGTAACATGGAAAGCAATAAAATTGGTATGGATATAGAAAAACTTTGCTCCAGGTGAAATGGAAAAACGAATTGAAAACTATGACTCAGCCACCTGCATTTTTCCTGGTTTAACAAAACAGCACAGAATGTACAGTGGCCGTGAATAAACTATCAGTGCCCTTCCAGGTAATGAGTAACTGTGTGTGACTAAGACAGGATTAGGAGAAAGTCTCGGACCTTGGGAAAGAAAAAAGTTCCCCTGACTAGCTAGATAACTGGGTACTTTCAGTTCTGGGAAAGATGATCATATCAGAGGCTTTAGGGACATCAGTGTTCTTGTTTGTCAATAAGAACCTGTAAGGAAAAGTTATTGTCTCTAATTAAAAAATAAGTACAGGGATAAAATTCAGAGATCTGTAAATTCCTTGAGGTCCAGGGGGCCCTTATTTCATTTACCCTTTTGTGGGGCTTTTCATATTTTCATTGAGTTGTGTTGTGAAGTCAGCAAACACCAGGACACAGGTAAAGCCAAATGTTCCTTTGGGGTCTGGGTTTTCAGTTCCTTGGAGAATAGACCGGGCTGGCAGCCTTCATGAGAACAGACACACGGGTTTACCTTTGAGTAATACAATTAAATTCCTAGGCGAAGACTGTTATCAGCAGTCCCTAAGCCCAGCCCAAACCCTGAACTCTCCCTCCAGCCGTCATGGATATTTCAACAGGTAAACAGAACCACTGGCTACTTTAACGCACTCTACCTGCCTTGGGCTATGTTAAAGTAATTTGACTCTCTAGCCTCTGGAACTGGGGCTTTGGTTTGCTTTCAGAAAAAAAAAAAAATTCAGAAACCAAATGATTTCTTCTAGCAGGTTCTCTTCTGAGAAGACAGAGAGAGAGAGAGAGAATGAGAGAGGGAGAGAGTGTGCTGGTGTCCCTTTTTCCTCTTACAGAATCAGCCGCCCTCTAGATACGCTGACAATCACCCAGGTCCAGTCCACCCATATTCCACGCTGTGAGGGGCTTCCCTTGCCAGTCTAGGAATTCTTCTGATGTTCCTCAGTTCCTCGCTCTCCATGAGCTGCTGATCTAAATAATCAGCAACTCATGTCAGCTCTACTTCCAAAGATCCCAAATCTGTCGGCTTTCCAGATCTGATTCAGTCACCCAATCACCGTCCGATCCCATCTGTCCTCCCACATCAAACCCTGCCCCTTCTCCCTGCTCCACTGAAATCCATTCTTTCCCCAGCAGCCTAAGTTATCCTTTTAGAGCATAATCAGATGATGTGGCTCCCCTGTTTCCAACTCCAACTCTTTCCATTATGCCTAAAGCAAAATATGAATGTCTCTCCTGCCTTACAGAGCCATCTGCCATCTGGTCCTCTCGTGCAGACAGGACCGACCTCTTCTGGCACCACTGTCCCCTCCCTAGACACCCTAGATTCTTTCCATCACCAGATCCCACAGAGCTCGCCTCTGCCCACTTTCCTTTGCTGCTGCTCTGCCTGAAGTCCTCTTTCCTCTGATCTCTGCATTGATGGTTCATCCTTCTTTCTAATCTCGATTTACTGCCATCTCCTCATGGAAGCCTTCCCTGGTGTCCCACTATACCAGAAGCTCCACGTCACCCTAAATCAGTTCTCTGGAGAGCACTTATCATAATCTGATATTTTCTTATTTATCACCTTAAATGTATTTAGCATTCATCTTTCTCCATTAGGATATTTCTTCTTACTCACCCTTATATCTCCAGTGTCTAGAACAGAGCCTGTCACACAGTAGGTGCTTAATATGTATTTTCTGAATGAATGACTACATAAATAGTAAGTGTCATGGCCAGTGGCCATTCTGTAATGGTATCTATTGAGCATCTACAGTAGGCAGGGGCGTAACCTCATATTACGATGACGTGGCCAGTTGCAATTTAGGTATAACTTTCTCCACGTTGTCTCATTTGATCCTCGTGGGAAACTGTGGGGAAATTAATGAAAAGGAATCACAGGACCTTGCTGCCAAGAAGCTATAAGCTGCTTTCTAATGTCAGAGAAAGGAATATGCATGTTAGACGTGTAGTGCTTTGCTTGTTAGAGGCTCAGCAGGACCCACTGGGCCTAAGTGCAGATCAGGCGCATGAGACCAGGACCCACGCATAGTTTCCAAGTATTTATTTGCACAGCTGAGCTGCATCATCTTGTTTTTCAGCTGAGGGAACAAGGAAGAGTTTAATGAATGAGGGATGGATGCTAAGGGAGAAGTGGGGGAAAGAGGAAGGGTACGCAAGACAGGGAGGGAGGCCTAGCCGGGCTTGAGCCCTGAGGGAGGACAAGGCCAGAGCCAGAAGCTGAGGAGCTGTTGGCACGAGAGGGAGTTTTCGTTGCTCAGGCAGAAGCAGAGGGGCTTTGGGATGCAGAATATAGAGAACGACACGGGGCAGGTGAGGGCGTCTTCCTTACCTCTGCAAGGAATGTGGCCTGGTCGCAGCATGAGGAGGGATCACAGGAGACACAGAGCCGGGGCGCTTGCAGGAGGTGCAGGGGCCAAGGCGCAGCTTTGTGGCACTGGAAATCAGGCCGGGTGAGGGCGTTTCCGTGGGGAATATCACGGCACTCTGCTCTGAGCAGCAACAGAGTCCCAGGTCCACTAAAAGCATCCCAAGGACACTGAAGAGGTCTGCATGGCCTTGGCACTGAAAGCTCACAGAGGCCCCAGCCAGCAGCTGTCCCCTGGGACAGGTAGGGCCAAAGCCAAGACTTGGATCCCCAGTAGAGGGGTTGGCACACAGGGTACCAGCAGAGTGGCAGTTTCCAGTGACCAAAAAGCCATGACCAAGCATGAACTGTAAACTGTTTTTTGAGCACACTCAATACATCCTGTGGACCCTCCCCAAATAAGTAAAGAGATTTTGAGAAAGGGGAGGCATGGAGGGCTGGCGTTATGGGCTGGCATTCAGCTAGCAAAATTTGAGTGAAAATGTGATTTAATTGGCCTCACAGGCTGGTGAGTCCTGGGGACATTTGGTTACATCCCTGCCAAGGAGCTTAGTAAACAGGTCCAGACCTACTCAATTGGCAGGCAATTAAGTACCAAGGCCAAGGGGGAGCCAGAGGCAATGATGGGCAGAACAACGGCCCTGTTGTGGCACCCAGCCCTCTGTGGGCTGCCGGGATGGCGCTCCAAGCCCGCCAGCTGCTCTACTTCTGCACTTAAATAGACATTATTAATAACAAGAGCTAATTGTAATCATTTCTGCCCAAGGGCCACAAAGTTTACAAACTAAGTTTACAAACTATGGAAAAGAGTTTCCTGCCCTGCCATGGCACTGGTAACTCCCACAGAAAGTGCCCCGGATTGTCCAAAAGGTTTCCATTCAGATTGGGTCTGTGAAGTCACTTACTAAGGGGTTAACTATAAACATATGTAATTGCCTTCCACATTGCTAACAAAGAAACTCAGCTTTCTTCCTTAGGGGGCAGAGACCGGAACTTATGCATTTTTAGTTTTTATTTATTTATTTTAACTTTTATTTTATATTGGAGCATAGTCGATTAACAATGCTGTGTTGGTTTCAGGTGTACAGCAAAGTGATTTAGTTTACATATACATGTATCTTGTTCTTTTCCAAATTCTTTTTCCATTTAGGTTATTACAGAATATTGAGGAGAGTTTCCCTGTGCTATACAGTAGGTCCTTGTTCATTATCTTTTTTTTTAATAGATCTTTACTGGAGTATAATTGCTTTACAATGTTTTGTTAGTTTCTGCTGTATAACAAAGCGAATCAGCCATATGCATACACATGTCCCCATATCTCCTCCCTCTTGGGCCTCCCTCCCACCCTCCCTATCCCACCCCTCTAGGTCGTCGCGAAGCACCGAGCTGATCTCCCTGTGCTAGGCGGCTGCTTCCCACTAGCTATCTACCTTACGTTTGGTAGTGTACATATGTCGATGCTACTCTAGACATAGAGAATGGACTTGAGGACACGAGGGGGAAGGAGGAAGCTGGGATGAAGTGGTTATCTATCTTAAATATAGCAGTGTATACATGTCAACCCAAACTCCCAATCTATCCCTCTCCCCACCCTTCCCCCCCCCGGTAACCATAAATTCGTTCTCTAAGTCTGTGAGTGTGTTTCTGTTCTGTGAATAAGTTCATTTGTATCATTTTCTTTTAAGAGTCTGCATATAAGCAATATGATATGATATGATATGTCTTTCTCTGTCTGACTTACTTCACTTAATAGCATTATGCATTTTTACATCTTCCGAAGCCTCACGGGGATCTTGCACATAGTAGGTGCTGAACATCTGTTGCATGAAAGAAGCGAAAGCTAACAAGAATGGAGCGTTCTTTCTAACTGTGAAGTGCACCTCCAGAGGTAAAGCCCTGGAGTGTGGTGTGCAGGAGGCACGTCCCTAATGCCATGGAGGGAACCAGGTCCTTTCCCATCAACACCCCCAGGAAAAAGAAAACAATGTTACTTAAACAGAGCTGAATTCTAAGTACAATAAGAAGTTAATGCAACAACCCTACCTTTCGTGGTGGTCTAGCTGTCCCCACTCAAGAAAAGATTCTCACATTTGGTTTTGTTCCATTGATGGGGAACCTCTGAGTGTGTATGTGTGGATACGGTCAGTGAGGTGTGTGCGCCCATGAGTGTTTGTGTGTTAAGTTACCACAGGATGGAAATCAAGACAGCCTAGGGCCACAGTGGTGAGCCCTGCGAACGCCACTGCTAAGTGGGCAGGGTGGACACTTAAAAGCTAGCCTAAAAGCAATGGGCTACTGCCATCATTGAGTAACCCAGAGACCTCTGAACAGTCAGAAAAGAAAGCCCTGGGTCAGTGTGGGGTAGAGCGGAGGGTTGGTTTTTGTGACTAAAGAGGATGAAAATGGTCATAGAGTGGCAGATGTCTGCTACAGCTGAGTAAGGAGCTCACAGCTACACCTCACCTACCCCTCCTTAGATAGGCCTCCCTGGGGCCGCTCAGCGGACCAGCCGGTCACTTTGGTCCCACGTGGAATCCAGGCAGCATGGCCACCAGCTCTGGGAAGTCTGCCTGTCTCACAGTTGACTTCACAAATAGATCTCCCAGGGATTGTCAGGCGAAGGCCTTGGACTTCAGCATCTCGGGGCTATCTGGTGCATTGCAGTCATTGCTGTTGCATCACTACAGCTGCTGTTACCAGGAAGGCAATGTATGCTCTAGGAAACATATCAGTCCTTGTAGGGTAGCCCTCCTTTTAAGAGTTCAGGCAACTCCAAGACCCTGACTGCAAACTCATATGACTTTTGGCAGCCATACATCCAGGTTTCCCAGAATACCCCCAACCTCTGATATCCCGCTCCCTTGCAGGCTGGGTAGACTTTGTGAATGCCGGCGCTTCCTATGGGTTGGGGGGGGAAGTATAATTGCCCTAGTCAGATCACAAAACTAGCTTCTTTCCATCAGCTTTTCCTTCTGAAATGATGGTGATTTATCTGTCCCCACCATCTTCGGAGCTGAAGGTGAATCATCACGGAGGCCGGAGATGGCTATGCAGACCCTGAGGGCCTGGGTGGGAATGAGAAGAGTGAGTCAGACACGACAGGAACAAGCCAGCTGTCCTTAGCCACCCTCTCGGAGCTGAGCCACGTTAAGCTTGAAAATAAATGGAATCCAGTTTTTCTCCCACCACTGTTCACTTTTATTATTACTACCCATTGAGCCAGAAGCGGAACGGTCAAAACATTTCCCAATGAAGCTGAATTTTCAGGGTATTTACAGTCAGCCTGGAAGCAGGAGGAGAGGGATTTATAGGTTTGTATTACCAGGCAGGCAATCTCCCAAGCCTCAGCATTTGGACTTGTTTTTAATTAAATAAATGTGCAGGCTTTAATCGGACTGGATCTCTGGAAACCTGGAGGATCTCCCAATAAATTGAGATAAGATCCTTAACCCAGAGACATTTGCATCCCCTAGAGAATGCAGACAGGTGGGCGTTCCAGAAAGTGGGAAGGATGATTGCAGTGAAATACATTCCTGGGAGGTCAGAAAGGACTTGGCAGGTATGAAAGGTGCTGTCACATCTATGACTAGGCTAGAAGGGAAAGGTTCTTGCGGCATAATGAGTTTTTTCAGCAGTGGAGAGGCAGAAGCCATTGGTGATAAAAGCATGGCTCATTCAGCTTGGGTTCAAATCCCAAACGTCTCCACCAAAGGTTGCTATCGGCAAACTCAAATGGCCGCTGATTTAAAAGCCCTTATCTGCATACATCGAATCTCACGTTACTCCTCCTGCTCAAAACCCTCTAACGCTTTCTATCTCATCGAGAGGGAAACCCAAGTGCTCTCTCGGACCTTCAAGGTCTGGTCCCCTGCTAGCTCTCTGCCCCACCTCCATCACTCTCCCCGAACCCATGGTCCCAGCCCACCTGACGGTCCTGGCACACAGAGCGGCCTGCATGCTCCAGCCTCAAGGCCCTTCGAACTTGTTCTTTCCCTCCTGAAATGCCCCTATCCCCGTGCACTCCTCCTCGAGGGTCATTTGAGATAAAATGTCACCTCCTTAGAGAAGACCACCCTGACCACACTGGATAAACTTCCCCAACACTCCCTGAAAATCTGGTGACTGAAAGACAGCAGGGTCTCAGCATCGCCCAAAGGTCTCCCAGATATTGCCCAGGGGTTGGCTTCTGAATCTGTGAGGTGTGTAGTTATGGCCACAAAGACAATTAGCATCTCTCATCCCGGGGGCCCCCTGGTCCCTCTTCCTCACTCACAAAGCTACAGGCAACCTCTCTGCCACCAGCCATCCTGAGGTGGGCAGGGTTCCTGTCAAGGGCACAACGGCCACCCGATCCCGAGGCCCGCAGTCCTCGGGGGCAGAAGAGTCCCGGGCGCCAGGCAGAGAGGAGAGGGACTCCTTCCCCAGTGGCTGTCACTGGGCCCGAGGCAGTTCACTGACCACACTTCACCTCCCGAGGCTTCCTGAGCAGCCTTTATCTCCTTTGGACACCTCCCACCACCCCCATGACCAGAGTTCGGAGTCCTCTAAGCAGGAGGAGGATAAAGAACACACCAGTTCCCTCCTCCAGCAGCTTCTTCCCCAATTTCCCTCCCCAAGAGGAAAGAAAAGAGCTCTGTGCAACGACTGTATATAGACACCAATAGACGCGAACAGAAATCAATAGCGAGGCATGTGTGTGAGGAGGGGCGTGATCCAAGGAGACTGATAGTACCCACGTGGTACCTTTATGCGAAATTAGAAAAGAAGGGGCTTCCCAGGTGGCGCAGTGGTTGAGAGTCCGCCTGTCGATGCAGGGGACATGGGTTTGTGTCCTGGTCCGGGAGGATCCCACATGCCGCTGAGCGGCTGGGCCCATGAGCCGTGGCCGCTGAGCCCGCGCGCCCGGAGCCTGTGCTCCGGAACGGGAGAGGCCACAACAGTGAGAGGCCTGCGTACCGCAAAAAAAAAAAAAAAATTAGAAAAGAAGTTACCCCTTCCTCAAGACACTTTACTTTTATCTCTTAGGAAATTGTCACAATAATTAGACAAATCTACGATGTCAACAACGGAATTGTTTGCCCAGCTGCCCCGCTATGCGAGTTACCTGAATTAAGCAGGCACCTTCATCCAGTGCCTGAAACACTGTGAGCAACCTTTGGATTCTTCAGTTAATCATGTCCATCGACGTCAGGAGCACAGTCAACAACCTGGCCCTTCCCACAATTCTCAGCTGTCTGCAGATGACTGATCCTCCCAGCCTCTCTCTCTCAATCTATGAAATGGGAACAAGGACATTGTGAGGGACATGAGGGTTCTGCCTGCCCCCAGACCACTCCCAGCCACCTTCCGGGTGTCAACCTGGTCATCCCACCTAGAGCCAGGTGGGGTAGGAAGCAGGGGCTCGAGGCGGAGGGCAGCCCGGGTTAGGTCCGGAGCATCTTTCCGCTCCCCTCCAGGATCTGCTGAGGAGTCGGCAAGGACGGTTCAGGGAGGGAGCAGGAGGTCTGGGGCTCACCTCCTTCCCCATGCCACCCGTCTCAGCCTCACCCACAGCACAGGCCTCCACGTCAGACCTGCAGGAAAGTCCCAGGCCTGGAGACGGTGGCTGGGAGGATGGACTTTTTGCATTGTTCTGCTTGTTTGGTTTGAAGAAGGGCCTTCCAGCTATGAGGCTAAGCAAAACCACATCACCCTGGGCTGGCTTAATTCATGGAGGACCAAGATTTAAAGCCTCAGCTTCCTTCTCAAACACACAGGCCAAACACTTGGAAGCCCCCAGCAGATGCCAGCACCTACTCACTCCTGCCAGGCGTGCCCCCTGCCCCCGCCCCCGCCCCGGGCTCCTGGCTGTCCTGACTGCACACGCTCACGTGAAGCAGAGAGAACTCTCAGGCAGGGCTGCAAAGTGCTTCCTGGGATGCCAGGTCCTGAACTCTCGACATGGCAGGTGTGGGCACCAGCAGCAGCTGGACAGGCCATGTCTCTGGCCCCTGACCGGGCTGCACTCATGCCATCCCAGGGTGGCGGGAGAGGGGGGTGGGGAGAGCAGCCTTCTGAGTGATGACACAGGGGGATACAAAGGAGAGAAGTCCTCGCAAAAGTGAGCAAAAATGAGACCCCAAATGAGAGTTATGACCAGGGCCCTGGAGTTAAAGGGGGTTCTGAATCCTCACTTGAATTCAATTATTATCAGCATGACATTGGGCAAGTTACTTAATGGCTCTTAATACCAAGCATCAGCTATCTTATTTATGAAAGGAAAGGAGGAGAATATTTACCTCACTGTACCAGGTGGAGTCCCAGCAGGAGACAGAAACTACACCAGTTATTTCAACAGAAAGAATTCACTATAAGGAATTGTTGACTGGGTACAAAGTTTCTACCTAGACATCTGAGAGGGTAAAAAGTTACTACAGTATCACCGAGGTAGCAACTGCAGGAAGTAGCTCCCATCCTTACGATTGGGAGGAAAAAAAGGAGGGATCTGGGATTATTAATTTAGAAATTTAAGGAGGGTTCTCAAAGGGCCAAGACTCAGAGCTCTGAGGAGGGGCATTGCTGGGCTGGCACTGGGGTCTCTGAGTGAGCGTGAGAAGGCTGGTTCTGCCTCCTGGTTCTGAGTGTTGAAAAAACAGCAAACTGGATTCAACCCTCATCATTGCAATGAACTCCACTGCCAGGGCTGGGAGGTGCTGCTTGGGAGACTCTGGAACAGGAATCAGACAAGAAGAGGCAGGTCCCTTCTCCCTGCCCCGGCCCTGCAGCCTGCCTCCATGGCTCCTGTTGGCAGAGCCTAACACGAAGCAGCTGGCAAAGCAGAAATGTGGTTTGCAGAGTCCTGGTTTCAGCGTTGCAAAGCAGGGTCTAGAGGGCTGGGTCTGGAGTTCAGAGACATTAGTTTAACAAATGGCCCATTCACAGTTAGGATTAAATGAAAAAATGTACAGTCATCCCCCCCTTATTCTCAGTTTTGCTCTCCACAGTTTCAGTTACCCACGGTCAATCCCAGTCTGAAAACATTAGATGGAAAATTTCAGAAATAAGCCATTCCTCAGTTTTAAAGTGTGTGCTCTTCTGGGTAGTGTGATAAAATCTCATTCTGTTCTGCTCTGTCCCACCCAGGATGCGAATCATCCCTTTGTCCAGCACATCCCAACGGTTAGTCATTTATTAGCCATCTTGGTTATCTGATCAGATCAACTGTGGAGGTATCACAGTGCTTGTGTTCAAGTAACCCTTTTTTTTACTTAATAATGGCCCCCAAACTCGAGAGTAGTGACGCAATTCGGATACACCAAGGAGAAGCCGCAAAGTCCTTCCTCTAAGTGAAAAGGTGAAAGTTCTCAACTTAACAAGGAAAGAAAAAAAAAAAATCACATGCTGCGGTAGTTAGGATCTATGGTAAGAAGGAATCTTCTATCCATGAAATTGTGGAGAAGAAGAAACATGGTGCTAGTTTTATTGTCACACTTTAAACTGCAAAAATTATGGCCACAGTGTGTAATAAGTGCTTAGTTAAGTCAGAAAATGCATTAAATTTGTACAAGATATTTTGAGAGAGAGACCACATGCACATAACTTTTACTGCAGTATATTGTTATAATTGTTCTATTTTGTTATTAGTTGTTGTTGTTAATCTCTTACTGTGCCTAATTTATAAATTAAACTTTATCATATGTATGTGTGTTTAGGAAAAAACACAGTATATATAGGGGTCAGTACTATCCGTGGTTTCAGGCATCCACTGGGGGTCTTGAAGTATATCCGCCATGGATAAGGGGGTCTACTGTATACAAGATGCTTAGCACAATGCCAGGCATAGTAGTTGCTAAGTAACTACTATTATCATTTATTATGATGATAGATAAGTGGGCTTGGCAATTAGATGGAGGATAAGCAGACTCTGTGATGAGTTGATACTGAGAGTGGAGATAATTTTGGATTCCTTTTTGGAAGGTTCACTGATTTCATGTGTAATATAAAGGACAAGAGTTACATCAAATAGTAGGAAGTCTGTAAGTCAGTCACATGAATTTGATCTCTAAAATGTCCATCCCTCTTCACTCGCAATGCCCTGCACTAGATCAGATACCCTCACCTCTTGCCCAGCCTCATTAATGCCCTTCTCCCACCTCAAGTCTATCTGAATCATGGCTCTGGGTCCAACAGTCATTCTTACAGCACTTTTGTCATCTCAGTAGACCCCCAACGCCTGCAGATGAAAAGCCACATTCCTGTGATTGACATCTAACACACTCAGTGATCTGGTGGGAGCCCCAGAAATACTACTTTCCATTGGATCTGGTGCTGCCCTCCCAATGTCAGGGTCAAATTAGAAAAGTGAGGAGTGGGAAGGAAGTCAGGTTTGGTCTGACACCTGAGGAATCTCCCTCCGGTTGCCCTAATGTCAGCTCTAATTCAGAATGTCAGAGCAGGACAACTTTAGTAGGTTCCTTGTCATCGCTGAGATGACATCCTAACTCCCGAAGCCCATGAGATGCTGCTCTGCTTTCCCTCATTAAATTAGCAAATCCCTTCTCCCTGTGTTCTCTTTAATGAAGTCTTCTTTTATTGTTATCTGCATGGTCAGCTAAGGCTAACATAAGCTAACAAATAATTCCAATTGAGAGATTATCATACTAAGTGAAGTAAGTCAAACAGAGAAAGACAAATGTTATATGATATCCCTTATATGTGGCATCTAAAACACAAAACAGATTATTTACAAAACAGAAACAGACTCACAGACGTAGAAAACAAACTTATAGTTACCAAAGGGGAAAGGGGAGGCTAAGTTTGGAGGAAAATTAAGTCATCTAGCTCCTTGCTACTATTCTTCCCCCTATCAATTTGCCTTTTTAAATTTATATCCATTTCTCCAACAAGATGATAACCTGCTTTAGGGTGGGAATGTCTCATTCATTATCTGTTATAAAAGACCCTTGAGATATATTATCTCTAATTCTAACAACAACGTTGCTGGGTAGCAATTATTCTTCTTTTACCAGTGAGAAGATTAAGGGTTAGATAAGTCAAGTTATGAACCCAAGATTAATTAATCAGTAAATGAAAAAGCCAGGGTTTATTGAACACTTACTGTGTGCTTGAAATTGTGCTCAATTCTCACTTCAAAAAAAAAAAAAAAAAAAAGAAATACAATTTACTTAAAAAATAAATGACACAACTTGAATATAGTTCATAACAAATCCTAAATGAGTAATGTATTTAGGACTATGGGAAATCATGTAAGGCAGGCATTGTGGCCAAGATACTTAGAAAGAGATTGGACTTGAGCTTGGGAATTAAGAAGGCACAGGATACGTTTAATCTAAGCAGATGTGGTGGTTGAGTGCAGACATTTGCAACAAGGGTAAGGGAGTGAGCAGAAATTGGTAAAACTGGGTTGCTTGGAAATAGGGAAAAACCTGTTTGGCAGAAGCCATAGTTTTCATAGGAGACTCACGCACAGTAAGTTATAACAATAGATCAGGGCAAAGTTATGGAAGGCTTTGAACGTCAGGTTAAGGTATTTGGAATTTATTCTGTAGGTTATGGGGAATCACCGAAGATAGTTGACATACAAAAGTAGTGTTTTAGCCAGTTGTGTAATGGGTAAAGGGAGGAAAAAGGACTGGGAAATAAGAGACTACTGAAAGACATCATGAAGTGGATTAAAGATTATTTTAATCGCTTACTCTAAGTGAGAAGCCTGGCATAGGGATGCGCAGGTTTGGAGGGTGATGGAAATAATATTATTGGTACTGGAGTTATTACTGCTGTTTGTGGAGGTGGGAGTTGGCAATGTGAAATATAAATATTTTAAGTTGTTTGTTTAAAAACAGACAGTCCTGTTTTCCTGAAAACACGTATGGAAGGGTCTAAAAGCTAATGAAAATAATTCCTTGAAAGGCGGGGAGGGAGATTCTGTTCCCAGAGAGTTAAAAAGATTTATACCCACAATCCCATTCTACCTATCCTCTGCATGGTCTTCAGTGGTGTGCTTCTAATACATACTCTTTAATTTGGCTTTTTTCTTTCATAAGTAAACCTACAGTTCAGCGAGCATCCACATGAGGCTAAATATGGGCTGCTTTCTACCTAATGGCTTCTGAATTCACGGTATCTCTTCTTATCGATATTATCAGCACCTTTATTTTTTTCTATCGAATTCTTTGAAAAATAAAAGAGCCAAATTTAACAAAATATTCAATTTGTTGCCCGAATGGGAATCAGTAGGTAGGGTAGGGATGTCATACCCACAATGAAGGTTGAATAAATGTTGAATTTAAGACGTATAGATCAATGCATTAATTATTTGCATACATTTCTTTAAAACTTTCTTTAAGAGCTTTTTGTTTTCCACCTTGGAATCATTGTTGGGACTCCTCTCTGGCCCCTCTCAAAACTCAGGGTCTCTCTTAACCTTGGAGCTCAGGAGGATCTGGAAGTATTGGCCTAACCAACAGCAATGGTAGTCAAAATTGACCACATAACTCCCAAATACTATACCTTATTCAGGTCATGCTTGTTTCACCTTTCACAGGGCCAACTTATACATTTAATTGGGTGATCCAAGAACAACTGTGTGGCCTGCATCTGTATATCTGATGTCTCAATCTCATTTCAGGGATAAAGGGATGGAGAACATTTCAGTAGATTTTTGAAGGTCTAGAAAAAGGGTCTTCAGCCAGCATGACCAGTTTCCTTTCCTTCCTTAGGGGTTCTGAACTTTTTTGGTGTGACATGAACCTCTTTGACTATCTAATAAAACCTATGGACCCCTTTTCAGAAAAAAAAATGTCTGAAATAAAATACATACAATTAGAAAGAAAGCCAATTAGATTGAAAAATAGCTATCAAAATACAGAAAAACAAATTTTTGTTATAGTAACACACATACCTCTTTATTAACACTTTATCAAAGCCCAGTGGCAGGTCTAGTGACTACTGCGATTTGGACACAATGATAAGTGTTGACAACATTTTGAGATACCTGCAACAACTATAAAGTGATATGAAAAATATGTGTGATTCCTCTTGGTGAGAATTACAGGTACTGCTAATGACCGTGGTTTCTTGTCTACATTTATAATGAAGGAAATGTTTAATTTCAGTTTGTGATAGTGCAAATGATACAACTTATTTCCCCTTCCAAGGTCATGGACCTCGCCCCCCACCCCCCACAAAGGTGCTGTTAAAAGATAGACCTCAGGTGAAGAGCACATATATTAAACAATTGTTTCTAAGTAAAACATAAGCTATCAGTGCTCATGGGAGATCATCTGGATGCTTACTCAGCAATGTGGAGGTGACCCACTGTCGCTCTGGGAAGCTGCTCTGTAACTAGCACCTAGCATCATGCCTTACCCAGGGTAGATGCTCAGTACAGATCTGGTGACTGACTGAAGAAAGGGTCGGAGAGACAATGGAGTGGGGTTGGACTTGGCTTTCTAAAGGCCCTTCCTGCTGCCCTAACATTCTGAGACTGTGGCTCTCTGACAAATGCAGAAGGAATTCAGCGAAGCCAGCTCGGAGCCCTGTGGCTGCCAGAAGTGACCGCAGGAGACAGTGCAGGCGGCGGGGGGTGGGGTGGGGGGGGTAGGGGGGGTGGGGGGGTTGGGGGGGGGGTGGAGAAGCAACGCAATGCAGTGGGGTTGGAGTGAGTTGTAACTCTGTCCCCAAGATAAAGATCTAGATCAGAAAGTGGGGTTGCTGCATGCAATGACTGCAGAGGGTAACCAAAGGGCAGAGAAACAGCTGAGACTTTCCAGCTGTTTTTCTGCTGCATGTCTATCAGCCTGGGCAACGGACAGGAAATTCATTCATCAGCACCCTGGCTCGTAATTCTCTTGAAGAGGAGATCATTTATAAGCTTAAAGCCCTTCAGTGTTTCTGACAAGTGTCATTAGCTAAAAAGGGTTGACTGAGGATGCCCCTCCCTCCTTAGCACGTAGAAAACGTATACGAAAGGCTGAATTCAACCTTGTGGAGTTCCTGGCAGGGCTATATGTTAGAAACTAAGAAGACCATAATATGAAGCAATTATTAAGGATAATAAGAGTCATATAAACTAGACATAGATGAACAAATTTATTTCAGTTGAGACATTTACCTAAGTTAACACTTTTGTAATGGGGGCCTCATATTGTGCTAAAGAGTAATAATAAAAAGGACGGCTGTGTTTGAAACATGTCTAAGCCAGCATCAGGTATCTAGTGTAATTTTATCTCATTTCATCCTCACAACAATGCTGTGTGCATTACCGGCTCCTATAGCGGTATGAATGGTGGTCCCATCAAAAGATATGTCCACCCAGAATCTGTCATCTTATTTGGAAAGGGGTCTTTGCAGATAGAATTAAGTGAAGGAGTTTGAGATGAGATTATCTTGGATTATTGGGTGGGCCCTAAATCCAATGACAAGCGTCTTCATAAGAAGAGGAAAAGACACGGAGAAGGAGAACACACAGAGGAGAAGGTCATGTGAAGAGAAGGCATTGGAGTGATGAGTCTACAAGTCAAGAAATGCCAAGGGTTGCTGGCGGCCACCAGGAGCAACGAGAGAAGCATGGAACGGACTCTCCCTCAGAGCCTCCAGAAGGAAGCAACCCTGCCAACACCTTGATTTTGGACTTCTGACCTTTTGAACTGTGAGAGAATAAATTTCATTTGTTTTAAGCCACTTGGCTTCCTCCAGAATCTATCTACTCAAGGCTCTGAGAATCAGGGAGCTATTGTCCTATTACTGAAAACTGCCCACGTGACTATGGCCAGTCCCAGACTAGGGACACCTGGATCAGGTATGCTCACCTCTCAGCTGCCTGAGCTGACAAATAACTTAAGAAATTCATGCTGAAATAATACTACTAGGGTAACAATAGACAAAGGATAACCACATGCCTGGAGTCAGACTGCCTAGATTTGAGGCCAACTTTTCCACTTAGTAACTATGAGACCATGGGTAAGTTATTCAGCCTCTCTCTGGGCCACATTTTTTCCTTTCGTATGATGGAGAGAATTCAAGAGGAGCCTGAGGAGACATGACAACAGATGTAATGTGCTTTCCCGGATGGGATTTTTTTTTTTTCAGATTCTTTTTCATTACAGGTTATTACAAGATATTGAATATAGTTCCCTGTGCTATACAGTAGGTCCCTGTTTTTTATTCATGGATTGGATTCTTCAATCAAAAAAGGACATTAAGTAAAAACTAAGGAAATTTAAATAAAGTTTGGACTTCAGATGATAATAATGTATTGGTTTATTAACTGTAACAAATGTACTATACTAATGTGAGATGTTACTAATAGGGAAAAAGAGAGAAGACTGGTGCGAGGTATATGGGAACTCGCCGTACTAATCTAAAACTCTTCTAAAATATTAAATTAAATTAAATTAAAAGTAAATATTATTTTTTAAATGGGGAAAATTTCAGTACCTCACAGTGCGATAAAGATTTAGAACAGTGCTTGGCACATTGTAAGAGCCATCGTTAGCAATTATTCTTTTACAGCGAGTATCAAGACCGAGGGATTAGTATTTGCAGTGTTCCATGAAATAGGCTAAATAATTTTTTTTAAAGTTAAGATGATGCTATATTTTTAGATGCTATGTATATATTTTTATAAATCAAGAACCTTTATTAAACAAACTTTTTTTAAAATTTATTTTATTTATTTATTTTTCCTGCATTGGGTCTTCATTGCTGCGCACAGGCTTTCTCTAGTCGCAGAGAGTGGAGGCTACTCTTCCATGTGGTGCGCGGACTTCTCGTTGCTTCTCTTGTTGCAGAGCATGGGCTCTAGGTGCACAGGCCTTAGTAATTGTGGCATGCAGGCTCAGTAGTTGTGGCATGTGGGCTCAGTAGTTGTGGCTCATGGGCTCTAGAGTGCAGGCTCAGTAGTTGTGGTGCACAGGTTCAGTTGCTCTGCAGCATGTGGGATATTCCCAGCCCAGGGATCGAACCCATGTCCCCTGCATTTGCAGGCTGATTCTTAACCACTGCACCACCAGGGAAGTCCTAGATGTTATATTTTGATGCTATATTTTTAGGGTAAGTTTGTCCAAAATCTGCTACTAGATTCAATTTTTTTAAACACCTACGTTGTACTTTACCTTCTTTTTTGGCAAATCAAGCAGAATGAATTACAACGACTCTGCTATTTTGACATCCCACAAGGTAGACAAATTATGTTTCTTATATATTCACTTAGATTCCCAACTCAATGAAAGAATAGCACTTTTATTGTTAAAGAAGGACATGAAACTGACCATTGTAAGAAGAGAGGTTTTTCAGGAGAATGATGACATCAAGAGCAGAGATCCAGACTCAAGCAGACTGTTCCCACCTTGCCTGAAGCCGTGTGTCCTAAGACCCTGAGAAAGCAGGAAAGAAACAGATTTGTAACAAATTGTCGCACGCTTTCTCACCTGAAGAGAAGCTTCTTACCCAAAGGAGAGGATGCTGTTGTCTTAAGGGAACTACTCTTCTAGACCTTCTGCAAGCAAGATGGGTTGGTTGATAGACAGATGAGAGCTTGAAACTGAGCTCAACAGCTCAAAAAGGAATAGGCAAAGGATTGACTCATGCAGCAACGGGGTGCCCTCTGCCCAGGGGAGAGTGTATCATAAGACAGCAACATACAACGGTGCTTGGAATCCATTTCACAAGGGAAGCTAGCCTAGCTTAAGACTGTAATGTTTGGGCTTTTAAGTAATCAAGGTCAAGACCTGGGTATGAGTTTAGCGATGAGTCATCACTACTCCAAGTACTTCATCTGAACTATCATCTAAATGGAACCGCCCTCTGGACTTCCCTCAGAAAAAAGAATTTTCTCCAAGAAGATCCATCTTGAAAGGTCTTTGAATTGGATAATGCATTCACAGTGCAGCAGGAAACAAATGAATTCACATCAGGATTTTCTTAAGACATCTGGCTACAATTTTTTTTTTTTACAATTTTTTAATTGATTCTGGGTCTCCTCTTGACAGCAGGATAGGTAAAATTTCATAAAACTTTCAGTACATCTGTACTCTCTTCAAGCACCCCTGAAACTATATCAGGTAGAAATGCTAATAAGTACAGGGAGGAAAAAAGGCTTACTTTTTGTTTAATTGTTAAACAAAGGTAAGCAATTCTCTTCACTGTGGGGCTTCTTAGGGTGTTTAATAGATGAGTGTGTATCACCAATTTCTAATAGGGGAGATTTAATAGTCTATAGTAACTAAACTATCAGAACGTTTCACTTTTAGGGCAAGGAGTACAGTTTGGGAAATAATATTGATACATGATTATTATCTAAAGTCCATACTTTATTCAGTGCTCTTCCTTTAGGGACATACATAAAAATAAGTCATTCTGTAGGTTAACATTTAAATCCTGTCTTCCTCACCCTTGATTGCCTGAAGTTTAGGCTCCAAACCATTTCTATAGATTATACCATGCAGCAAACGGCCAGTAATCCACCAAGGTCTGGACTGAGACCAGGGCTCACAGCTGCATTTTCCTATTGGAAAATAGGAAAATGGAAAATTGGAAAATAGTCGTGCTATTGGACACGACTCTACGGGTGTCCAAGATACCATAACTTCATCCATGTGTAAGGAATATTTGCCCCCCCAGACCTCCCAAAATATATGCAACTAACAGCAGTTTTCTCCTGTCAAAAAATTTTCACTATATGTGTTTGGGTCGGAACTTTAAAACTTTGAACTCAATATGAAGAAAATTCTTTTTTTTTTTTTTGGCTGCATTGGGTCAGTTATGGCATGCGGGATCTTTTCCTTGTGGCGCAAGCTCTTTGTTGCGGCCTGCGGGCTTCTCTCTAGTTGTGGTGTGTGGGTTTTCTCTCTCTAGTTGTGGCACACAGGCTCCAGGGTGCACGGGATCTCTAGTTGATGTACACGAGCTCAGTAGTTGTGGCACATGAACTTAGTTACCCCGAGGCATGTGGGATCTTAGTTCCCTGACCAGGGATTGAACCCACATCCCCTGCATTGCAAGGCGGATTGTTTACCACTGGACCACCAGGGAAGTCCCCAGAAAATTCTTAATGAATGTTGAAACTACGGTTGAGTCGTTCGCTGCACCAGGCATGGGTTGAAACCCTGTCACTCTCCCGTCAGTGACATCTGGAAGGGCCATCTGCAAACACAGCTTCACCCAGAGTGGTGCTGAGACGACAGGTCGCAGGACAGGCGGGTGGCTGTCATACTCCCTCAAACTAGCCTCTCACATCTGACAGCTCATTGGAGCCACTTCTTGTCTGAAAGTAATTACACCCAGCAATATATAGATTCATTGCTTCTGTTGTATAAAAATCCAACTTACCTTTTAATTAGATGCCAGCAGAGTTTGCTTTTAAAGGTTTTTCTTCTTTCACCTCTTCTAATCCGGTTAATTTTGAATAGCTTTTTAGAATAATTTACTGTTTGGTCTTTTTAACGATTAGGGTGTTTGCATCACACTCAGTCCTTTTCCCTATCCAATTTTTGTAAACGTACTGATAGGATTCAGTGAGTGGGCATCAGCCACAATCAGAGAGGTCCCTAAACTGGCAGTTGAAATAAATCATCCATGGACCTCCTCAAGGATATTCCTCAAATGTAATCATTGGTCACCATTTTCCCCAGTTTTTTAAAGAATAACAAGCTTCTTTAGTGTTGCGGCTTCATAAACTGCCTCTTTAAGGTGAAAAGAAGTCTGAAATCCTACTTTGCAAGATTCTTTTTTTAATGTAAAATATGTCCATCTCACCTGCCTTCCTACAGTGGCCTAATGAGGAATATGTTTTGTTTTGTTTTGTTTGCACTACGCGGGCCTCTCACTGTTGTGGCCTCTCCCGTTGCGGAGCACAGGCTCCGGACGCGCAGGCTCAGCGGCCATGGCTCACGGGCCCAGCCGCTCCGCGGCATGTGGGATCTTCCCGAACTGGGGCACGAACCCGCGTCCCCTGCATCGACAGGCAGACTCTCAACCACTGAGCCACCAGGGAAGCCCCAGGAATATGGTTTTTTTTAATCTGTTAGGACAGATTCTTTTGCTACTGAAGCTGACCCCAGTAGTCTACCTGTGCAGCCAGAGAGGGCTGCAGGACCACAGGGATATTGCAGATTTTCTTTTGTTCCCGCAAACCAAGTCACGGTGAATTCCAGAATAGAAGATGCCAGCTAATCACACTTTCACTGGACTGAAGGAATGTTGACAACACAAGCGTGTAGACGGTCTCACCCTAGAGCACTTCCTGCGTAGTTCTGGCCTTTGCTGTTCTGCCACAAAACACCTTTTGCACAATTATCATTTCATGGGTTATGAGAGTTGACTAGAGCTCACTGTGACTCTTTTGATGGGCATGCACTAGACCACGTGTCTCTGACACACCTGGAGAAACCTGCTGGTGATGGTGGGGTTACCACGTGGGAGCCTCCATTACTCTTGGAGTCATCCTTGAGCCCCCGCTTTCTCTCCTTCCCTACAAGCAATCCATTTGTAAATCCTGTCTGCCCTGGGAGTATATCCAGAAACCAATCACTTCTCACAACCTTCCTCGTCCAAGCCTTCATCTTTGGCCTCAAAAGTTGACATGGCCTCTGATAGGTCTCCCTGCTTCATCCTTGCTGCTTCTAGAGTCTCCTCAGAGGGATCCTTTCAAAACATAAGCTATATCATCCCCCACTGAAACCCCATAAAAACTTCCCTTCACACTCAGAATACAAATCCAGAGTCCTGACCGTGACCCACGGGGCTCTGGTGACAGCTCTTCACTGTCCCTGTGCCTCTCTGGCTGGTCCCCTGTTACCTCCTTGTGATCACCCGTCACTCCTCTCCGGTCTCACCGGCCACCTTGCCTTGCTTGTCCCCAGACACTCCTGTCAGGGGGGCCTTGTACTCATGTCACCTTATCAGAGGCTTCCCTGGCCAACACACCCTGCTCACTCTCTGACCTCTTACCATTCTTTGTTTTGTTCAGCACGGATCACCATCTGACATCTTTATTTGTTTGGGTGTCTATCGTCTGTCTCTCCTACAGGAACACAAGCTCCACGAGGCAGAGACCTTGGTAGTTTTAATCAACACTGTGTTCCCAGAACAGTGCCTGGCAAGTAGTAGGATCTCGGTAGATACTTCCTGAATGAGTGAGTGAGTGAATGAATGAATGAAGAATCAGAGCTTATTTTTGCTAATCATGTCCACCCCATGGCAACCCCAGACGTAAGAGATGGTGCTCATCAGAAAAAAAAGAAAAACTATGCTTAAAACGAAGGAATCCTAACGTCGGGTTAGACTGCTAGAGTTATCTCTTGAAAGGAAAAGAGAAAAGAGTGCTCAGCAGTTTTGCAAGCTGTGAATGAGTGAATTACTCTGCAATCAACGTTTCCGTCTGTTCACATGGACTTCCTGCCATGACATACCATTTGCTTCATAGATGGGGAAACGGGCAACGAAGAGAGAGTCGTTCTGAGAGTCAAAGCAGATTAAACTCATATTCTCTGATATTTTATGGAAAATCTCATCTGTGGATTTATTCCACAGCTCAAAGACAGAAGGAGCTCAGGTCTTTTAGGATTTCAAAATAAGTTCCCTAACAATTTCCTTGAGTACTTTTCCCAAGCAGGTCTGACGTACAAGATTGGCATCAGACTTGCCGAGGGAGAACCGTCCTCCTTTTCCTAGTAGGTGACTGACTCCTGTGCTCCAGAGTGAGGTGCAGGGTGGCTGCCACCGGAGGCCCAGGAGTTAATCAATCCTGAGTCACCGCCGGCCCACGAGAAATGCCGGCCACCGCCCTCTCCTGGACACAAGGCCAGGCCCAGCGCTGTCACTGTCCCCTGAAGGGCAACAGGTTTTGTCTCCCTTGCTTTTTTTTTTTTTTTTTTTTTTTTTTTTTTTTTTTTTTTTTATGCGTTACGCGGGCCTCTCACCGTTGTGGCCTCTCCCGTTGCGGAGGACAGGCTCCGGACGCGCAGGCTCAGCGGCCATGGCCCACGGGCCCAGCCGCTCCGCGGCATGCGGGATCCTCCCAGACCGGGGCACGAACCCGCGTCCCCTGCATCGGCAGGCGGACTCTCACCCACTGCGCCACCAGGGAAGCCCTGTCTCCCTTGCTTTTAAGTGATTTAACGGGATGCAAATCAAAGGAGGAATAAGAAAAACGTTGTACAATCCAGGACCACATTTCTGTCTCATTTTTGGTGGTGAATGATCCACAGGATGAACAACAAGCAAACCAAAAAGGAGACAGCTGGCTACAGAGCTAGAGCTGGAACGAGGGGTCTAGAGACGGAGAGACAGACTTACCTAAATGTTCCTTGGGGAATTTCATTTCTTGCTGACAGCTGCTTTAGGATTCTCCAAACATCTCTTATGTACCAGGAGGCAGTTTGCACGGTGATGCGGAGCTCGGACTCGGGGGAGAAATCCGTCTCCAGGGCTCTGCTGGCTGAGCAGCGTTGCAACGGTGGGCAGGTTCCACGGCTTCTCCTGCCTCAGTTTCCTCATCTGGTAAATGGAGGTCAAACAGTTCCTACTTCTGAGGGGTATTGTGAAAATGAAATAGGTCAACACTAGGAAAATATTGAACAACACCTGACACAAAGGAAGTGCCCAATAAAGCTATCTACGATAAACACAAATCCTGAGTGAAGTCAGATGGGGATTTACCATAAACAGATGGAGCCTCAGTCCCAGCCCCTACCTTGTCCAGGTGCCTGGGAGCTGCAGGTGGCTCCAGGTGGGGATGGGAAGCCAGATTACCACTAGGAAGCATTTCTGGGTAAGCATTTCTGGTTAATTTACCTAATGTGATATCAAGAAGAAAGGGCCTGGACTCTCTAAGCCTTCAGTAATTTGTTGTCATGGTTTTGTTTTATTTTCCCCCCTCTCTCTTTCTCACTTTAAATAAATATACACTTTTATATCCAATTTATTTCCCATTTGCATTCCTTTTCTTAAACAGGGTCCCCCAAATTATACAATCTTCAGGCCCTACCCAATCTGGGTTCATTCCAGAATGGTATAATTAAATCTTCTCCATAATCCTGAAAAGTGGATATTATCACTATTTCACAGACTAGAAACTAAAGTGCCGAGAGATACATGGTATCCCCAAGGACATACAGTAGGACTAGACTCAGGTACTGTACACCAATATTCATAGCAGCATTATTCACAATAGTCAAAAGGTGAAAACACCCCAAATGGCCAGCGACAGATGAATGTTAAATAAAATGTGGTATATCCACACAATGGAATATTGTTCAGCCTTAAAAAGGAATGGAATTCTGCTACAAGCTACAACGTAGATAAACTTTGAAAACATTATGCTAAGGGAAATAAGACAAACAAAAAAGGCTTCATTGTATGATTCCACTTATATGAAGTACCTAGAACACTCAAATTCATAGAGACAGAAAGTAGAATGAATGGTAGTTTCCGGGGGATAGGGGGTGGGGGAAATGGGAAGTTACTGCTTAATGCACACAGAGCTTTGGTTTGGAATGATGAAAAATTTCCGGAGATGGACAGTGAAGGTTGCACAACAATGTAAATGTACTTGATGCCAATGAACGATACACTTGAAAACAGGTATAATGATAAATTTTATGTTATGTATATTTTATCAAATTAAAAAAAGTAAACTCCAGACTAGAATGTAAGTCCCAGGCCACAAAAAATTTCTCTAGCACTTAGCATGTTGTGGGCATTACACACTAAGGTGACAGGAAACTGTTACACATCCTTCTTTATTTTTATTATTATTATTTTTTTTTTTTGCGGTACGTGGGCCTCTCACTGTTGTGGCCTCTCCGGTTGCGGAGCACAGGCTCCGGACGCGCAGCCTCAGCGGCCATGGCTCACGGGCCCAGCCGCTCCGCGGCATGTGGGATCTTCCCGGACTGGGGTACGAACCTGTGTCCCCTGCATCAGCAGGCGGACTCTCAACCACTGCGCCACCACGGAAGCCCCGCACATCCTTCTTTAAAAGAATTTTTCTGAAGATCTTGAAATGTGAAATGAAGGCGTCCACTTCCAGATTCTGTGCCCCCAAGTTACACACATCTGAGGTCAGCCATAGCATCTTGTGAACAGCCCGCCATGCAGTGTATCACAAACACAGTTACAGCAGTGCCAGACGCAAAGGGATAGCATTCATTTCTACGTGTCCTTTCAGCTACTCAGTATAAAATGCTTCATAGAAAGACAACTGGAGGGAGACTTGTCACTGGTACTTGAAAGAAAGCTGGTAACATAGCAAGGCCATCCCAAGAGCTGGCAGTCATCACTAAGGTCACTACAGTTCAAATTGGCTCCCAGCCAGGTTCACTCAGTGTTTACTCTCCCAGGAGTGTTTTCAGGTGCCCTGGGGCTGGCCCAGCTGACCCTAGATGGTTATTCTCTGATGTGAATGATAGGCTGGGTCCGGGAGAGACCCAAGCCAAATACGGTGAGTCAGATGGGTTCCTGAGGTCAGGGTTCCACTGAAGACAATCTCAGAAGCAGAAGGCAGCTGAAGAGAGGAGTGCAGGCGACGTGGCTTCCCTGGGCTGTGTGGTGCTCTGCTATTCCACCCACGCCTCAGCTCAGACGGCTTGGCCCCCAGATGGAGTCAGAGTCCCCGGCTGGGGCTCTGAGCATTTGGGATGGTAGAATTCTATCCTATGGGCCCAAGCAGCCTGTCTGAAAGTCTTAATGGTGTGACTTAGGATCTCTCGATTTTAAGAAATACAGAGACACCCTCAACAACCCATAAGCAATGGGAATTTGTTCTAAGAATACACATTGTTCCAAGAGACAAGATCCTGGGGAAACCCAGGAAGGGCCGGGCCTCAGAAAGATCCAATCTGGAAGGGCATTTGGAATCATGGCAGCTGTCGGCCTGGGCCGTGTTCCTTCCCCTCGGCAAAGTAAGTCTGTGGGTCTAACTCTAGTGTTTTCCATTCATGTGACTCAGGGGCCCTTCTCGGCTGCTTTGACTAGTGATACGCTCAACCCACCCCCTTGTCTACTCATTATAGATTTCCTCTGCCTTGGGCTTCTGTCTCCTCGTAGCTGCCGATTCTTCCTAGTATGGACTCACTCCAGAGGCATCACTTTTCCTTCCACCTGAGGTCCTCTCTCTGCCAGCTTCAGCTCCCATTATTGAAGCCCAGTTTTAGTCTGTATTTCCCAGTTTAAATTCCATATATATACAGAAACAGAGGTAATTAATCTGGTTGGCTTGGCTAAGGGGACAGAGTTTTCATTCGGGCGGGTTTATGCAGCGCTGGCCAGTTTATGGAACAAGTTGGGCTCCCTGCACCCCCAGGGGCATGGATGGGTACTTTCCAGGAGAGGGCACCAGGCACCACATCTTCAGGAAGCCAGAATACTTCCCCTGTGCCGAATAACCTGGTACGGATTCTCCACAGTGGTGCCAAGATAAAAACAGAGTGGATGGAGGTTTTCTTGTAGCGTTGTTCTACTTTGTATGTTCTCTTCAATTCTGCCCCTGTCCTCCACCCTGCATTTTAAGTCTTTACTCAGCTTCCTCACAACGCAAGCAGGGGACGTCTTTCCTCTCTCCTATCTGCACTCACTGCGTGTCTTCTAAAACCATTTATTCATTTACACATCTGTTTACTCAATATTCGTGGAGTAGTTGCTTTGGCACAGGTAAAATACTAGACAGCCAAGACATAAAATGTATCCATTTAGCTGATGAATATTAATTGACTACTTACAAAGTCTGGCATTATGCTACTTGCTGGGAATAGAAAGATAACTGAGACACTGTCCCTGCCTGAGACATAGTAAAGAATTCAATAAATACTCGTTGAATAAATCAGTGCCGTAAAGAACTTCACAGTCTACTGGGGGAGAGAGGCAAGGATCTTGGCAACTACAAGCAAATTGGAAAGGGCCATCCTGGGGAAAGTCCACAGGAAGGGAGGCCTGGCGAGACCAAAAAGGTCTCCCTAAGGGCATTGATGTCTGTACTGAGACCTAGACAAGAGCTGAGTCAGCCAAGTGAGAAGAATGAGGAAGAAGCACACGCCTCCAGACAGCACAAATGGTGTGTGCTCAGCCTTGGAGGTAGGGGAGGGAGTGCGCATCACAGGGGCTGTGACTGAGGACAGATGGTAAACAAAGCAGCACAACTAGGATTTTAGGGCTGGGGTGGAAGTCTGTACGTAGGCTAGTAAAACAACACACCCTTCCTACCCCTCTTTCCTCTTTTTTTTTTTTTTTTTTTTTTTTGCGGTATGCGGGCCTCTCACTGCTGTGGCCTCTCCCGTTGCGGAGCACAGGCTCCGGACGCGCAGGCCCAGCGGCCATGGCTCACGGGCCTAGCCGCTCCGCGGCATGTGGGATCCTCCCGGACCGGGGCACGAACCCGTGACCCCTGCATCGGCAGGCGGACTCTCAACCACTGCGCCACCAGGGAAGCCCCCCCTTTCCTCTTGAACCCAGATTTATCATTTTTCATAGCCCTTAGGACAGCCTGATTTTAAGAATCTGTCTGTTCCCCAGCCTAGAATATATACTTCACAGGCCAAGAGCTTGGCTTTGTTCACTGACATATCCTCTGCTTCTAGAACAATACTTAACACAAAGCAGATGCTCAATAAATATTTATTGAATAATGGATGAATGAATGAATACATGAATGACAGCTAATACAGGATACCAGTATTAACCAGAGGTAATATGAGGGACACAGATATCTCTGCCTTAATCTTTCTTCTTCAGCCTAAATCAACTGATTTCATATAACGTATTTTTCTCCCAAAAGGTATCCTCTCAAGTCTTTAATAATTCTGGTTTCTCTCTGAAGGATTCTTGCCATGTTCTTGCAGATTCCTGTGTATGATGGAGCTCAAAATTGAACATAGCTTTCTGAGAAGAACCTGAGCAGACTATAATTAGTTTTCTCTCTTCACAAGTTTCACATGCTTGCCTAGAAATATACCTTTAAAAGATAATCTCCCAGGACATAAGCAAGCCACAAAGAAGCCTGTCTAAGGTCAAGCAGTTTGGAGAGCAACGAAATAAATATTTGTTTGCAGTATCTGCAAACCCCAAACACTGTCTGGAATATATTAGGAAAAACACATAATCAAACCCTGAAATTAGCCATAGATTGTTGTATTTTAAATGTGTCAGTTTTCTGTTCAACAAATAAATATCTTCTATGTGCCAAGTAGTGAGCTGGGAGCAGGGACCGTACGTGAGAAAGAGAACTTGGTCGCTATGCGGAGGAGAGGGATTCAGAATCTTGGGCACCATTGTTTCTGTTTCCACTGTTATTGTTTGAGACTAATTTTGAAATATTATATTTTTTCTAATAATGCATTTAAATAGGAATTTTATACTTATGGAAAAATATCTTTCATCCAACTTAAAAAACAAGGGAACACAGTATTTTGCTTTCCCTAGACTGCCTTCCAAATTATAAAATAATGATTTTTATTTTTCAGAGTTCATCTCAATTCTCTGAAAGGATTTAACAATGGAACATAAAAATCTCAGGTATTTTCCTTTAGCTCATTTTTTAAACCCTCCTTATACATAACTTACATATTTGTGTTTTATTTATCATCTTTATTGTTTACATTGAATTATAATTATTTTAGAAACAACTTTAGATCATATTTCAATTGTTCTTTTGACATTTCATCGATCAATATTTTACTAAAGGTGTCAACTTTCTCTAGGATGCAGAGAGACTAATAGAATTTACACAAAAATTTCTACTGAATGAATTTTCCCCACCTTCTTGGTGATTGTACACCTGCCTTCCTTATAAGGAGAACAAGGAAGTAAATCATGCCGAAGTTGCTCTTAAGCACAGCTTTTCTTCTTTACCTGTCCAGGTAGCTTCTGTTTTCATTTCAGTCTTAATGAAAACTTTTTTATTTACATCTCAAGTTGCTTTTCAAAGCAGTGTAAGTAGTATTTACAATTTTACACTTCAAGAAAGATGTTCAGCTTTAGTCTTGTAATGTTGAAGGTAATTCATTTTTTAATCTGTCTGCACAGCGAGAACTGAAACGGATGGGGATTGAACTGCTTTGCCTGTTCTTTCTATTTCTAGGAAGGAATGATCACGTACAAGGTAAGACTTTAGTTCTCCAATATATTGCTTTCGTAGTGTGCTTGACAAACCTGCTGTGTGATTCAGAAGCTAGATCAGAAGTCATTTTTTATTTGATCTGTTCAATTGCTCTTTTGCCATTGAACGAACACTTGAACAAATTACAGGCAGCCGCAAGGCTGTTCCCACAGCGAATGCTCCGGGCTTAAGATAAATAAATACAAAGGTTGCATGGGCACCTTAATGAGAGAATTAAACAGCACTACTGCACAAGAGGACTTCTTAATACTCTTGTGACAACCATTTTGGTAACTTTTCTAGCTACCTTATTGTACAACAGGGCCTTCCACTTGAGAGTGATAACCTTGAGAGAGAAAAGGGACTTAGTTTTTAAATAAAAATACAGTACATTTAAGAGAGAAGCATTCTTTAATGGGTACGAATAATTTTTAAAAAGTTAAAGGGGGGTGATACTGAATGAGGACGATAAATATGATGATCCTGTATTTGTGAACGTTAAGATATTTTCATATCTTAAGAAAAAAGAGAGTGATTATTTTTGGCTACTAAGACATGCCTGTTTTCAACGTGATAGATGTAAAATATGAAGTTTACTATGGATTGCTCTCATTTTGAGGACTGATCTTTGAAGACTAAGAAATGAACTTTGGTATTGTTTTGCTCAAGTACCTTAAGAGCCGTAGATCTCATGAATGGAGTGGCAGAGAGTGTGCTGAATCCCTTGTGTCTTGCTGGGCTTAAAAACAGGTGGCTGTGCCATGGGGGATGCAGAGACCTGTGAGGACTGCTTACTCATTGGACCTCAGTGTGCCTGGTGTTCTCAGGAGGTAAAACAAATGACCTCAGCCCGTGTGTAAAAAGTGCACTTACATTTACGGTAATTCCATCCTTGAGTGTTCTGATAGCTTCCTGCTTTCTCTAGGGTTATAGAAGTAAAACAGATCAGGAAAGGAAAATGTAAGCGTTTGTGATTCCAAGTGTCCTTCGTGTGATTACATTCAAAAGCAATTTGAGGGCAGAGTGAATGTCAAATTATTCTGAAATATACGTAACTCAAGATTCTTTATTTAACCTGATGCCTCCTCTGATTTTAAAGCCATTTCTAATTGCTTACATGTAAAATGCTGAGGCTCTGGGTAACCAGAGATCATGAAGTTGATAATTTTCAAACATACATTTGATTTCAATATCATAGTTGTATTCCATCTGTGGACCAGCATCCTTTCTGAATCATTACTAGGGTCTGAGGGAAGTGTTCTAGGCTTGGGGTAAACTTTACTGTTCAGACATTATCCAGTTCTTTTAAAAACTACGTGAGCTTGGTGACTCTGTACCACACTGATGACAAAACCCGAAACAGACATTCCTTATCTGATCAAACTGAAAACTACGTGAAGGTAGCAGAAGGGGATTGGGGAATGTATAACAAGCCATCCAGAATCAGTGTCTCCTGTGACACAACTGGGCAATCTGTAAATGATTCCTGGTAAGAAGGAGCTGCCTTAGCTCTTTCTGGAATGAAAGCAGTTCTCTGCTGAATCTCATAAAGAGAATCTAAACACAAATCCAACCATACGAATGCCAAGTTCAACAAGAATTGAGTAGCATGTTCAAGGGAAACAAACCTGGTCGCCTAACTCAGGTCCAGGCTGTCACTGTTAAAACCCACATTTCGGTTACATGTGTCCGTGGAGGGGCTCGCAGACCGGAGCACAGACACAGCTCACTCCCCCGCTATCGCCTCTGCTGAGGGGCGGAGCCCACGTATCAAAAGAAGGTTTGGGACTATACAAAGAGCGGAAACCCCACATTTTTTGACATTGACTCTCTGAAGAAGTCAATGTTAGTTTCATGATAGAGACATAAAACAACAAATCAGTCTAACAAAATGCCCATCTCTAGAATTTTCACTTACGTGCTTCTTTAGCACTTACTGAAGAGAAGCTTTTAAGTTACTATGGATAGCTTTGCTTGTGGATAATACTCCGTAGTCAAATTTTCATCAAATTTGAAGACCAGATTATTCTGAGAGGTCACTCACTGATATAACTAATAGTAGAAGTAGTGATATCAGTAGAGACAGTTGGAGCAAAAAGTAAATTAGGTTTCTGCTTAGAGCAGATAGAAAATAGGTTCCAGGGTTAGCACTGCCTCTGACCTTTTGGCAGACAGAGTGATTACAGGTGGTAGCAGTGACACTGTGTTAAGAAGGATTCTGAGGTCTTGTCAAGCCATGGTTTGCTTTGGATACATCATGAGAAGTTACAGAATTTGCTACCCCTCTCTAAGGCCTTAAATATACACAGGCCTTGCTGATAGATAACACATTATATTCTCAAAAAATCAACTTCCGAAGAAATGTAACTTTCTTAGTTGGTGAAACAGCAAGAGTGGCTTAGAATTCTGAATGAGGAAAAACAATATGAGCTTGGTTTGCTTCTCTCCAAGTATGAGAATCAACGGGCCCCAAGATCAACCTTGCCCAGACGCTCACCTGCTCTAGAGCAGCCATGGCTATTAGGTGAGATAGGTGTTTATCACTTAACTGCATCTCTCTGTTCTGGGTGTTCCAGGGTTGGATGGCCACATTTCTGCCTGAAAACACTTCATCTCACTGCCTCCAGATACCCAGGTGGATCAGAGGGGAACTGGGAAACTCCCGAGTCCTACACAGAAAAGCAGTCTTTTACACAATTTCTCGTTCCCTTCCCTTCCCTTCCCTTCCCCACATGTTCTCCAAATGTTGGAGAAATTTCTAAAAGACCTTAAACTGGAACACTTTAAGACCCTGAGTTTAAAGTCCCCAAGAGGTCAACTTTAGTGAAGTAATACTGTAATAGAAGGGTAAATATATCCATAAATTAAACTGGGACAGAGAGTAGATAGGGAGATGTCACAATCTTTGCCCTTTAGGAAGCCACAGAAAAAGCTCTTTGTCACTGGATTTGGTAATAGACACACTGAGAGTCTGGACAGTCCCAGGATTCCACAAACCTACAGGTTATCCTGAACAGATAATTCATACGATGATGTCAACTCTATGACCCAGCTCTTTCAAGGACCTGGTCACAGCACAGGAGACGTTGTAAAGGAGTGAGCATTAAAAAAAAGAAAGAAAGAAAGAAAAGAAAAGAAAAGGAAAGGAAAAAAGAAAAAAGAAAGCTGTTAAGTGAATTCTCCTGAGTATAATTAAAGGAAATTCCAATTTTACTGGCAGAATTCTCTGGTTATTCTGCTATAACTTAAGACCTACAATCAATGTCAGGCATGTGGGGATATGGTATACTATGACGAGATGCCTAACTAGAAAGCAAGCAAAAAGTAATCATAAGAAATGTCTTCTTTCTTGTCTTTATTGTCATCTTTTTCTTATTGTTTTTTTTTTTTTTAGAATTTTACCCATCTATCTGGAGTTGGAGAAAGGTGTGATACTCCAGCAAATCTTTTAGCTAAAGGATGTCAACTAACCTTCATCGAAAACCCTGTCTCCCAAGTAGAAATACTTATAAATAAGCCTCTCAGTGTAGGCAGACAGAAAAATAGTTCCAGCATCGTTCAGATTGCCCCTCAAAACTTGGCTCTTAAACTGAGACCAGGTATGTTATGATTTACACACTCACTGGCTCATGTAAATAAATCTAACATCACATGTAGTAATACTGCTATTCCATTAATACACCTTGTACCATATTACATATCATTGTTTGTGATGACTCAGATTTCCCATTCTTAAGGAAATAGAGAGTTGCTAGGCTAACACTTTTCTTTATTCACATTGGTCACTTTGCACTCCAAATGTGTTACCAAAAAGAGCCTTATCTAATAGTAACCATCTGAATTACTCAAACGTTGCTAAGGCTTACCTCACGTTTCTTCGAGGGTTGTAATGTAGCTTTAAACTCCTCTTTATTTTCTTCTTTTCTAAACCCACACACACACACACACACAAATTCAGCTTATCTTCCATCTAAATGGATGCTAGTTCTCCCAAGGAGATATAAAATATCCTAACTTTCACCTCCTTCAGTTACTCTAAATTCACTGCTGAAAGATTTTCATGGGTTTGTTCATTTATAAACTTTTACCACACAGTGTATGAAATTGTAAGTATCTTCAGTAAGTTCTTATTGAAATGAAACAGCCAGTGATTGCCTAGTCACAAAGAAGTCTCCATGCGTTTTTATGATTTGCTTTTCTTGCGGGGGTGTTGCAGGCAGTGAACAGACTCTGCAAGTTCAAGTTCGCCAGACCGAGGATTACCCGGTGGACTTGTATTACCTCATGGACCTCTCAGCCTCCATGGATGATGACCTCAACACAATCAAAGAGCTAGGCTCCCTGCTTTCCAAGGAGATGTCTAAATTAACTAGCAACTTTAGACTGGGCTTCGGCTCTTTTGTAGAAAAACCCATCTCCCCTTTTATGAAAACGACACCAGAAGAAATCACCAACCCTTGCAGGTAAGTAAATGATTTTCTGGCATCTTTGAACACTGATTTCCTGTAGAGCTGGCCCTGCTCTGAGCTGTAGGAGCTTGCTAAGTGGCTGCAGTTCCCTCCCATCCGGTTGGATCTCTGCAGCTCTCAGTTGCCTAGGTTTTCAGAGCCAAGGGGAAGTCAACTTAATAGCTGGTTCTAGCTTGGGTCCTCACAGCACCTGCAGCATCTGTCTCGCTGTGGAGGTCAGTCTGTGACAAATTTGGCTTTGTGCTCTGCAGACAAGCGGACCAAGTCTTTCACTGCAGGTTCCACTGGCCTGAGCCCTTCCCAGCCCCTCAGAGGCCTTCTATCCTCAATGACCACCACTCTCTGAGGCTATTTGACAGTAACCCACACTTTCTCAGAGTATATGTCTCCACTCCAATGATTGCAGCCAAAATAACAGCTTTTGTAGCTACCTCTGATATACTTTGGGAGATGTGAATTTCTCTTATTGCTTGGAAAAGCCCTTTGTAGCCTTCACTGTTGTCAAATTCATTAGGAAATTAGGCAATGACTCCATTATAATATGCTCTGATCGGCTACTAAAACCATGTATTATCCAGGTGATGGTCAAGGGCAAGTTGCTTTGAGATGACTTACCTGTACATATCAATGACATGGTCAAAATAAAATTATTTGATATCCTTCTATTGAAAAAGAGCTTCCATTTGCTCTGTGCCAGACCCTATGCTAAAGATTTTACATAGATGACCTCATTCAATCTTCATAATAGCTTCAGGTCAAAGCGGGCTTCATCATCCCTATACTCAGAGGAAGTAACAGAGGCTCTGAGAGGTTAGTAATTTGCCTGAGGCCACCTGACTAATCAGTGATCTGTACCAAGATCTGGGCTCGTCCAAAGCCAAGCCTTTTACTCCTATAAATATAGTATATATGTGAAATGGCTTTCCAAACATACACTAACTTTGAACACTAGTATACACCCAAGGAATCAATCTCTATAGAAGACAGTTTTTATAGTATCGTTTTAAGACATTTCAATGCGGTTCCCAACTAGAATCTGACAGCGAAAAAAAAAAAAAAAAAAAATATATATATATATATATATTTTTTTTTTTTTTTTTTTTTTTTTTTTTCTGGTACACGGGCCTCTCACTGTTGTGGCCTCTCACGTTGCGGAGCACAGGCTCCGGACGCGCAGGCTCAGCGGCCATGGCTCACGGGCCCAGCCGCTCCGCGGCATGTGGGATCTTCCCAGACCAGGGCACGAACCCGTGTCCCCTGCATCGGCAGGCGGACTCTCAACCACTGCGCCACCAGGGAAGCCCCAAAAGTATTTTGACCTTGAAAAGAATTCATCACTGATTGCAACTCTTAGGAATTTTGTTTGGTTGCAAATATCAGAGATAATATCTGTTCCCAACCCCCCTTCTTGAGGTATAATTGACAGGTACTAAAATACACACAGCAGAAATGTTCAGTTTCATGAGTTTTGACAGTTGAATATACCAATGTAAGCCCCACTTAAAACATGACATAGGACATTTCCATCACCACACAAAGTTTCCTTATGCCCCATTACAGTCAGTTCTGCTTCCCCAGAGGCAACCACTTTCTGATTTCTATGAGTTAGATTGGTTTTGCCTATTCTTGGATTTCATATGAATGGAAAAAATGGTATATACCTTTTGTGCCTGGCTCTTTTGCTTAACATAATGTTTTCGAGATTCTTCCCTGATTTTGTGTTCACCAGTAGTTTGTTCCTTTTTGTTTTAAGTAATAGTCCCTTGTATGAATTTATTATACTACACTTTATTTATTCATCTATTGATGGACATTTGGGTTGTTTCCCAAGTTCTGGTGATCATGAAAAAATACTGCTATGATCATTTGCATATAAGTCTTTGTGTGGATGTATGTTTTTGTTTCTCTTGCATAGATACCTAGAATTAGAATTGCTGAATAGTATGGTAAGTATAGTTTTAATTTTTTTAAGAAACCATCAAATTGTTTTCCAAAGTGCATGTACTATTCTGCATTTCCATCAGCAATGTGTGAGGCTTCCATTTATTTCAAATCCTTGTTAATACTTGGTAATTTCAGTCTTTTTAGTTTTAACCATTCTAATAGGTGTGTATCTCATTGTAGCTTTAGTTTGCATTTCCCTAATGACAAATGATGTTGAACATCTTTTCATGTATTTTTTCCCATTCTCATATCTTATTTTGTGAAGTATCTTTTCAAATCTTTTTCCTATTTTTAAAAATTAGATTTTCTTCTTAATATTGTATTATATAAGTTCTTTGTATATTTGGACAAAAGTTCTTTGTCAGATATATTTTGCAGATATCTCCTCCCAGGCAGTGGATTGTATTTTTATTTTTCTATCAATGTCTTTGGTCAAGCAAGTGTTTAATTTCGATGAAGTCCAGTCAATCAATTTTTAGTTTCATGATTAGCGTATTTTTTTGTCCTGAGACATCTTTGTCTATCCTAACGTCTCAAAGATTCCTCCTCTTGTTTTCTTCTAGAAGCTTTGTGGTTGAAGCTTTTACACTTAGGTCTATGATCTCAAATTAGTGTTTCTGTTTGGAAGGAGGAAAATGTCTAGGTCTATCTTTTGTTTACATGCAACTATCCAATTGTTTCAGCACCATTTGTTAAGCAGGATTTTCCTTTCCCCATTGAATTATCTTGATGCCTTTGTTAAAAAGCAATTGACTGTATGTGTGTCTAATTCTGGACATTCTATTCTGTTCCACTGATCCCTTGAATACACCCATGTTACCAGGTAACCATTCATCTGCTCACTCATAATGTCACCTTAGGGAAACCGCTTCACTTCTCAAAGCTTTAGTTTGGAATAATAATACCGATCACACAGAGGGGTTGTAAGGAGTGGGTGAGATAATGAAAGGAAGCATTTGATATTGGGCTTGACCATGAAGCTCTCAGTAGGTGGTAGCTACTATCAACACCAACAGAGTGGGGTAAAGGGAGGCCAGAGCACTGCCCAGGGTTCGGTGAACGGGAACCCAAAGGAGGATCACATATTTGAGCTCTTGAAAGGTCAGCGTCTTCCTATTTCATAGAGGTTTTTCTTTTATTCTTGTTGGCAAAATTTACTATTAGCTAAAGTTATAAATAATGAGTTCTTTTTTGCTGCAACATTATATTTTTTCCTTTCTAATCACGCCCTTAATTCTCCCAGTTTCTCTGTCCAGATTCCACTCACCACACATTTACACACCAAGAACCCAAACACCAAACACAGAAGTCAATCCTTTGATCAATCCAAACCTTATAATTATGGAATAAAATGTTCTTTAGTACAAAGGCAATGAGAGGTAAGAGAAAAGAGCATGGCATTTTCCAGACCTGGGCTTAAATCATAACCTGGGAGCTCCCATCTCTTCATTTATAAATGAGGATAATAATATTCACTTCCTGGGCTAATCATGAGAGCTGAATAGGCTCAGAACATAACAGACATTCAAAACCAGTTTTAATTTTTTTTCTCTCATTAACACTTATTTTCTCTAGTTATTTTTGTCTAATGGTCCTCAAACTTTTAGATCTCAGGACTCTCTTACACTCTTAAAAATTAAGACATCCAAAAGAGCTTTATATCTATCAATATTCAGTGTCTTAGAATGTAAAACTAAGAAAATATAAAAATAATTATTTATCAATTTATTTAATAATTACAATGAAAAATACACTGCATATTACTATAATAATTCCTTTAGGAATAATAACTACATTTTCCAAAACAGAACAAAAGTTAACAAGATGAGTGACACTTTTTTACATTTTTACAAATCTCTTAAAATATCTGATTTAAAAGAAGACAACTGGCTTCTCATACCTGCTTCTCCATTTAATCTGTTGTAATACCTTGTTTTGGTTGAATTCCATGGAGAAAGTCAAACTTCACACAGATATATAGTTGGAAAAGGGAGAAGCAGTTAATAGATTTTTCCAATAACTGTAGACATTCTTCTTTGATATTACATTCAAACTGTACAAGAGGTAAATTTATTTTCAATGTGGAATCTGAAAAAATATCAATGAAATTCATATTTTGTTACATTAAATACCATTGGTCTGTTTTGCGCTTTGAATCGCTCTTTTACTGGTGTGTGTGTGTGTGTGTGTGCGTGTGTGTGTGTGTGCGTGTGGTTTTTGTAATATAACGCTTTGGTCATTTGGAAAATGAAGTTACAGTGAGTTATGTAGATCTTCCAAATTTCATGATATAATATCTAAAAAAATCATATTTGTTAATATCATCATTAATCCCATCAGATAGATCTTGAAGTATTGGGAAGCCATTAAGCCATGGGTGGCAGATGATAATTTTCTGAAGTTCTAATTTTCTAGTTACTTCAGATTTCATCATTGGCAACAAATACTGACAGTCATTTTCCTGGAAGTAGCAGGCTTACTTTCTTCATTTTTAAGAACATGTCTGCCAAAAACTTAAGTTGGAATGATAGTTTGGCTTTCAGATCAAATGATTGTTCCATAACATAGGCCAGTTCAGTTCAAACAATCGCAAGTGTTTCTCCACTATAAACATGTATTTCACTGTGCAGCAGTAATGCTGTATGCATATTCCCCATGTGGTCACACAGAAATATTTTTTTTAAAAACACGTATCCAAGGGTGTAGACTTAATAAAATTAATTTCTTTTACTGCTTCATCAAGGACAATCAAGTGAAACTAGCATTTAAAAAAAAATTATAAGGAATACTAGGCAGTTTGGTGCCACTGCCTTGATCTGTGCTAAGGCACCAGCAGTTTTATTCACCATTGCTTTGCATAATCAGTGAAAAAGACAAATAACATCTCTTATTATTATGAAATACGTTTGACCTGAAAAACCCTCTGAAAAGGTGTCAGGGACCTCTGTGGGTCTGCACACCACACTTTTAAAGCCTCCGTTTTAATCTAGTCTCTAGTGCTTTTTGAAGTAGCTTGCTTTCTTTATCTTTGTTAGATGGAAAGTCACTAAAACTTCGTTTCACCACGTAAGAAGCCTGAATGGTTTACGTTTTTGAAAGAATTTTCTCTTATGCTGCTGTCTAAGAAACATCAAGAAAAACCATATTTTCTCCATTTTCCTATTTGTAATGAATTGTAATATGCATTTAAAAATATTTAACAGCACAAAGATAAAATTTTCTCCATCGAACATTTTGAGGGATTTTTTTTTAACATCATTTCACGTTTGATTTGGTGTTTTGTTTTATTTTTGAAGACTTGAAGTGAGGAATTCATTGTAGTTTTGCAAAAGAGATAACTGAACCATGAAATGCTTAGATTTCCTATATGAACACACAAAAAACCATATATGAGTATATAATATAATTTTTAATAACAAGCCCAAGTGAGAATACAGACAAAAAGAAGAAAATGGAAATTATTTCTAATCCCACTCAAAAAAGATGTTGTTAACCTTTTAGTATATATCATTATAGTCTTATTTTATGACTTTTATTTAAAGTTTCAATAAAAATATAAGTAGCACTTTTTATATTGTGTTTTACAATTTTAAATTTGAATGCATTTTAAATGCAAATCTATTGTTGTCTAGGGACTCAAAATCAAGTTATTCAGCAATGAGTAGTTCCTTCAATTTCTATCTTAGAAAATAACAACCAAATATAAGCATTTGTTGGAGGAAGAACTTTGACCAAAATAGGCAGTCTCCAGTCAAAATTTTCTGGTGTGACCCAGCTCTGACATTCTGCTTTGTTTTAGCTTCATTCATCTCCCAGCACATGAATATGTTTATTGAATTAAATAAATGTATTCCCCTTTCCAAAAGATTAGAGTTCTAGTAAGAAGTACATAGCAAATAATTCTAACCAACAAAAATGCAAATTTCTTACCGAAAGATAGGAATACTAGTTCTCTGGCTCCAGAAGATTCTCAAATGCCATTTTGGTACAGTGTGAACCAACACCCCCAAACAAAAGATTAAACGAAACATTTCCAAGACTAGTTGGGCTCCAGGGACAATGGTATACTTCACACAGTTATATACTTTTTATAAAATACTTTTATGTAATTTTTACAACAACTTTGTGAAGTAATTATTATTATCACCCTCATTTTAGATAGACAACTATTTAGTCTTTTTATTCTAAATCTAATGGCATTTTCTTCTACCCTGTAGTTGCTTTAAATACTACAGGAGCAATTAGGACAAATGCTACATTATTATCATTTAATAGGTTAACTTTTTTTTTAATTCCTCATTTCACATTTCAAAATACATTCATCTTTGAAGGTGGGAAAAAAATCGACTATATAAAAAATTTTAAGGTATATATCCAAAAACACTGTAAACAAAATTTAAAAACAAACTACAAAGACAAAAGTTTGATACTATTTAGAGATAGAGTTCTCAAAATCATTAGAAAATAAAAAATACCCCATTAAGAAAATGGGACATCACAGACTGTACCATTCAGTGCTGGCCACCTTTAACCCCCCCCTTGTTCTGAAATCTGAGGACGCATCAGATTATGACCTACTTTTTGTGAAAGTCTACTGACAGGAAGTAAATGATTATCCTTGCAGACACCAGCATTCTGGTTCTGGCAGAGCTTCATTTCTCAGTGTAAACAAATCCATAGTCATTCTGACTTATATATATATATAGTTGATTCTCATCATTTACAGAAGTCTTGTTCTGTAAATTCTCCTCAACAACTGCATTAGAGAATGCTGAGCATTTCTCCTAGGGGAGACACAGGGTTAGGTTCCTACGAGTCTCTGGTCACGTTTCACCAACTGAGCAATACATAACTTTGTTTTCTGTGTGTTTCTATTTAAAGACATCTTATTTAATACATATTGTTGATTTATTAATGTTGAAATCACAGCCAACAGCACTGTAACTCATGCCAGAATAAAGTTTAACTAACACGTGTATTTTCCCCATAAGACACATCAAAGTCTTCCTGCACTTAGGAATACCAGAGAGCACTTCAACACTACACTTGGGAGCCACTCTAAACAGCAAAATTACCCAAAAATCACAAAAATGCAAAAAAAAAAAAAAACCCCCATGGCACCAGATAGACCACAAAATAGACCACATACTGTTTACAGTATGACAGCTGGAACAAGAAGGCTGTCTTATTTGACCTCAGCTGGAAACATACGTATCATATCAGGTGACTCAACTTTTTTTTTTTTGGCTGTATTGGGTCTTCGTTGCTGTGCGTGGGCTTTTTCTAGTTGCGGCGAGCAGGGGCTGCTCTTCCTCACGGTGCGCGGGCTTCTCATTGTGGTGGCTTCTCCTCTTGCGGAGCACGGGCTCCAGGTGCATGGGCCTCAGTAGCTGTGCCCTGTGGGCTCTAGAGCGCAGGCTCAGTAGTTGTGGCTCACGGGCTTGGTTGCTCCGTGACATGTGGGATCGTCCCGGACCAGGGCTCGAACCCATGTCCCCTGCGTTGGCAGTCAGATTCTTAACCACTGTGCCACCAGGGAAGCCCAGCTCAGCTTTTTTGTCACTCTGTGCACGTACACGAAAGACAAAGTACTGAAAGGACTGATTTGGGGGTTACAAATACATTTTAGCAATATGGATTTTCAAAGATATGGAATCTGTAAATAATGAGAATTGACTGTATACCTCAGGCAGGTGACTATGGTGAAAAAGAGCCTACTCCTCAAAGATGCATCAGCTCCTTGTATGCTGACAAGACAGGCTGTTGAACTTGCAAAGACGCTCACCTAAGTCAACCAGCTCTCCTCAGAAGCATACCACAGCCTCACTGGGGGCTACTCCTTTTTGTCTCTGTGCTTCTACACCTATGTTTCTCAAACTTTGGAATGCATCAGGAAGACATGGCTCAACACAGGTCTCTGAGTCCACACCTAACATTTCCGATTCAGCAGGTCCAGAGTCATACCCCAGATTTTGCATTTATAACAAGTTCCCATGTGATGCTCACGTGGCTGGTCCAGGGACAACACTTTGAGGATCTCTGCTCTATGTTATTTATCTCTACTTTACAAAGGAAAACCTAAAGCTCAGAAGGGTTGAGTAACTTGCCAAAGTCTCATGCACAGCTACTAGCTGGTTTTCAGAATAAAATGTGGCTGATTCAGGATTAGCAATTTCTGTTCTACTGTGATGTCTTTAGGGCAGATCTCATCCTAACATGGCATTTTCCTCACAGGTAAACTGTTTTTTAGTTTAGTGGTGGTTTTACCCCAGGCTTGTCCACAATAGTCTGTTCTATCACAATAAAGTTGGGCTCTAGAATCAAGAGCCTTGCTCTGATTTTCAGGCCCTGGGCAGGCAGGACTGAGCAGAGGACGAAGTAGACAGGTTCCTCTCTCAGTCTTGCTACAGGGAGACTCATCCTTGGTGACAGTTTAAGCTATCAAAATACAAAGGAATTGTTGTCATCATGTAAACTTAATGGTGGATTTTGGTTGAGAGGCAATAGAAGGTAGTGATTACACACACACACACACACACACACATGGGGAGTCTGATCACCTGATTATCTGCTTTCTGTGTTTGAACCAATGCAAGACACACAGCAAGCTCTAAGTGTTAGCTAATGTGGCCAATTTGGAAGGGCTGCGTGGGAGATGATGAAAACAACCTTAACAGTGAGACTCACAGCCAAGTTACGGAGTCGGGCACTTTAGAAAAATGCATCTTCATTGAAGGAAATGCTGTTAGGCTATTAAACCCATTCATTGTGTGTTGTATCATATTTCAAGAACATTTTACATCTTCCTTTTGCAGTAGTATTCCATACATTTGTTTACCTACATTTGGATTCAAGCACATTTTGCCGTTGACAAATGATGCAGAAAGATTCAATGAAATTGTGAAGAATCAGAAAATTTCTGCTAATATTGACACCCCAGAAGGTGGATTTGATGCAATTATGCAAGCTGCTGTATGTAAGGTATGCTGAGGGGAGCAGTGTTTCATTCTGTTGACACAAATTTCATCTCTTGTGAACAAATCTCCTTTGAAAAGCTTAGCTAACTTTATCTTTCCTTTAATCGCCATATTTCTACAACAGATACTTAAAATTTTTGTACTTTTTTAATTCCATCATGTCGAAACGGGAACAATTTTTTATGCCTAACATTCAAATAGTCTAATAACATTGTAGTACAGTTGGGAAAAATTGGTTAAAAGAATAGTCATGTATGATTAATTTTCAAAGATCCAAATCATATTCATTAGTTTTTGAATTAACCATGGTGAAAAAAAAAGAAAAAAACAAAGACAGCAATTAACGAAAAAAAGTAAAAATGCTCTGATTCAGAATAAACGTCTACATATGATCAGATATCTATTGTTTCGAACAACAAAATAAGCATCAGAAGCCACAGTGTCTCTACAGCAATGCAAGAATTCCTCTCCGCCTTGACAGTCAGACCCATATCCATGGGAACGATTCCCCTGTCTTCAGATGACAGTCTTCATGGAAAATATCAGGAAACAGATAGGGCCGAAGGTCCTAGAACGTGGGAGGGCCAAAGAATTAAGGAAGGAAGGAAAAAGATAAAGGTACCATGGGGCAGCTACGATGAGCTTCTGTCCAACTAGTTCCTTGACTAATCTTAATTAAAGGGGAGAGCTCTGCAAAGAGACAGAAAACAGACCATCTTAATTAACAGTACTCTGCAGTCATACTTTGATAAGCAGCTTTTATCCTTGTATTACGTTTATAATTTTTGGATGATATCAGTAAAAAGAGAAATAGGTGTCTACAGGTTGGGTGAAATTTTAATAAAACAGGCTTACTTCGGGTCCGTTCTGTATTGCATTCTTACTAGCTCTGCTTCAGCTTGGATTTGGGATAATCTATGACCTCCCTCACTCCCTTCTGTCATTTTTCTGGTAAATTGAAAACTGGACAGTAAAAATAATTAACTGTGTAAATGTCAAGATCAACTGGATACTGATTGTAGTGGAACCATTTTTTCTGAAGCATAAATCATCTGAAAATGTAATCCAGGATAAAACAAAGGTCACAGAGTTTCATGTTTTTAATATGTTAATATTACCAACTCACAATAGGTGAAACAGTCTAAAATAGATTGAGCAGCAATATATATTTTAATAATCTGAATGTGTCCGAGCATAACTGATCCACTCTCAATAAACGTCTGCCCCTCTCCCATACAAGCTAAATGCTTCTTTCTCACTGTAGGAAAAAATTGGCTGGCGTAACGACTCCCTCCATCTCCTGGTCTTTGTGAGTGACGCCGATTCTCATTTTGGAATGGACAGCAAACTGGCAGGCATCGTCATTCCTAACGATGGGCTCTGTCACTTGGACAGCAAGAATGAATACTCCATGTCAACAGTCTTGGTGTGTAACCTATACTCTACACTGTTTTCAGGGCTACAAGCAGGCGAACGGAGCAACAATTGCTGTAATACACAGCAGAGTAACCCACCCTTGGTAGAAGCAGTGCACATTTTCTGATTTGAGATTAACACATTGGCCTTTCTCCATCCTCATCGCCCTTAGAGGTCCCCTCAAGAGCACAGATGGGCGGTGGCGATGTGGGATAAGTTCAGATTTGCTGTAGTACGAATGATCCCAGAACCTCCCCAATTTTTCAAAGAGCCCGAGGCCAGCAAAATGTAATACAGTCAGCTTATTCTGTTTGAACCATAGCCCTGGAAAGGAAGGCGCAGACCAGAACAGTAGTCACCTAGGAGCTGTTTTAAATGATGGTCCCAGAGTCATGCTGCCTCAATAATTCCGTGTTTTCATGGACCCTGGGATTCCCTGGGAAACCACTAGTCAGGTGCTGCTTGGCTGGCGCTTAATAATTTGGCTTATTTTCGTCATTTAAAAAATGCTCATGACATTCAAAAAAAAGAAAAAACACTTGACTTCTGTAAAACAAGGTAAAAATTTCAGAGCTCTTTTGAGGTACATGATCTCATTTGATCCTCACCAGAACCCTATGTGTCTAATTGTTTCCCTTGAACAGACTGTGAGGCTGCCACGCTGGTGCATGTGTCCTTCCCTCTGTCTGGAATGCCCTTTCCTCCAAGGCTGCTGAGAAACTCTTACTGATCTTTTAAAACCCAGTTCGGTCATGACTGCTCCGGGGACGGGGAGGACCCTGTCTGACCTCCACTGGGCCCCAAAGCGATCATCTCTCCCCTGGCTCTTATACATAGATGGCTTCTTGGCCATCGCCATACGGAAATGTGCTTGTTGGTTTCTGTCTGTCTTTAACATACATCCTCAGTACCAGAACTGGTTTATTATCTCTATTTGCTGACAGCACAGTGCCTGGAGCACACTAAAAATAGAATTGAATTATGAAGCAGAAACCTGGAAAGGTCATATTATCCCCATTTAACACTTGGGGAAAAAATGGTACAGAGAATCTAAGTGACTTTTGAAAATGACAATGCTGTAGAAGTGTGTGTAGGGGAGAGAAAGAAAGAGGGAAGAGAACGCAGGATTCTAACATCAGATTGGAAAAACTATCCTCTAAAAAGAAAAGAATTTAGTGAGATAATGTACAGAAATGCTTACTACAGTGTTGGCAGTTAGTTTTAAAAAATCTAACGGTTCATGAATTATCTGCTATCATTTCTTGACCTAAATTTCTAAACTTCAACATGGCTGTTTCTACCTAACTTTTGATCAATAGTGTTCACCAAATTTATATATTTTTAATTGTATCGGTTGTCCTTCCATATTATAGGATTAGTGAGGGTAGCCACATTTTGTCTTTTAGCCAATGAGGGGTGATAAACCGTGAGAAGTGGATCCCTTTTTTGTTACTTTTTTCTTGCAACTATTCAAATGTCCCATAATAGACATCTCAGAAAAAAGCAAGATCACAGAAGCAAATACTGCCTGTTGCCTAATATGACCTTCTCCTGTAATATATGTTCAAGTGATTCTTATTAAGTTGCTACAATGCACAGAGCTGTGGGCTATTTCCCTGCCTGCAACATAGCCCCCAGGTCCTCTGAGCACTTTCTATGCTCTCAACACTGGGCCAGGCTCCTGGGGCCGCAGAATAACAGGGCATGATCCCTGGCCTTGAGGAATTTAGAATATAGTTGTGGGAATTAAACCAATAGATCTGGATCAAATAGAAAACCATATTCACCCACCTATGGAGGGCTACGTGGTGCCATCCTGGCTTCATGGTGCCATCCTGGCTACACAGGCACAGCAGTTAAAAGTTCGGAGAACATCTGGAGATAAGTAGGAACCAGCGTTGGAGGACCTCAGGCTTAAGGTTGAAGGATACTTAATGTCTGGGCAATTGAAACACAGAGACTGAGAATGTCAGACTCAGAAAGCTTTATAGATAGTATCTGGATTCTGCTAATATCCACTAATAAAAATCCAAATGGGATAGAAAGCACGCATTACACAGCCAGATTTGCAGTTGGGTAATTGACCTGAGTATCTTAGGCAAAACTATACTTTTCCCTCAACTTTAATTTTGTGGCTGAAAACAAAAATATTCCAGAAGTGCTGAGAATATATGAACATACCACATTCGTGCGCAAGAAGGCTTATTCGTCAGTGTTCCTGCACTTTGGCTGACTGCAGTCATAAGCAACACGGTATTCTTAGTTCCCTTGTTTGCAGGCCACTCCCTCATTTGAGGTTTTTTTTACACATTATTCACATTTGGAGTCATACACCAGGCAAATGTGCTCCAGGTTTTCCAGGCTTGGAAAGTAAAGGTCATCTGCAAATATGATAATTAATGACTTTATATTTTAAAGTACTTGTATCACTCAGGGATGAATGTATCAATGGAACAGAAGTAAATTGAATACAATGGCTTTTCAATTGCCCAGTAAAAATATTGCAGCATCCCATAAAACCAATTTGTGACATCAAAAAGGCAGTAAGACCAAACTGGAGAACTGGTACAGGAATCTCTCAAGTCAGAGGGATTTAGGAGTGGCAGTGTGTGCTTCCTCAGCAGGTTGGTCCTTCCGCAACCCTCATCCCGCCCCATCCAATTCCAGTCAGAGTTTCAGAACTGCAAGTGTCACCTCGGTCACCTTCATCACAGCCATGGTCCCTCTCTCCATTCTAACATTCCCTCCAATATTTGCCTGCAGGCAACTGGCACTTAGAAAAAGACATGTATCTCTACCCTTGAAAAGATGAGACACTGTAAGTCTGTAGATAAATTTAGTGATCTCCTTGGAGGTGAAAGAGCATAATACACCACGTTGACAGGCACCGACTCTAAGGAATTAATCGACTTACAATATCTAGGAAACAATTACTAAGCCAATTAAGAAAATAATGCTAATTGCGTATTTGTTTACTTGGAGTGATAGACACAGTAATGCCTGTGAGAATTGAAAATGCCAAACTCAGTAAGATATCTTTGAAAGAGATATTCCTTTATTTTACATACTTTTGTTAAGAAGATACTTAAAATCTTTGTGTTCAATTTTAGGAATATCCAACAATTGGACAACTCATTGATAAACTGGTACAAAATAACGTATTATTGATCTTTGCTGTAACCCAAGAACAAGTTCATTTGTATGAGGTAAGCAAACATGATTTAGGAAATTCCTTCAGGGAGATTATTGGACATGAAACTTTAACTCTGAATTTAATACATGGGAGGCCAATAGGTAATCATTAACACGTACCAGATACACTGGACACTGGCAAGGTGGATTCAGTTACTGTTTGCAATTTAAATTATAAACACAGAGGTGCAGCAGGGAGTGGAGGACAGATGTGGTGGGATAAGGAAGAAAGAGTTATGGAAATGAAAAGTTGGAAGAGAGTCCCAATAAACATAGGACCACCTGTCTAATGGAAAATCAATCTATCTTCCCTTGAGCTATTTCATCTGATAAGGAGAGTTAACAGTGAGCAGAGAAAATTATGAGAATGGGAGGAGACTTGACTTAAATCTCTGACGTTTGCAAATTCGATACATAGAAAATACACAAGTAGAGATACAACTCAAACTATTGAGAAGTGAAAAGTTGAAAGAAAAAGATTTGTTAAACCCTGGGCCAAAAGATAATTTCTCCCTTAAAGTAGTTGGATTTGCAGTTCAGGTTTTTGAATGGAAGCACCAATGGCAGAAAGGAAATTGTTTTGTTAGATGAAAAAAATGTTCATAAATCACCGCATACACAGTAAAATACATATTACAAGTGCAAATGTTTTCTGTGGCTTCTTTCCAGCCTCAGAAAAACAATATGTCAAAATGCCAGGCATTGGGGTACTAGCAAATGATCTATTATTCCTCATGGGCAGTTTCACAGAGGAGGAATCTCTAGCCTGAGTCCTAGAAAATGTTGAGAAAATATGTGTCCGTTAAACTGTCTGTACCTTCTATGCAGAAGCTTCAAATACTCCTAAATTCAAAGTCGGATCTCCCATTCCTTTTGAAAGGACCTCTTAACTCGCTTGGTGAATTTACAGGGCTCAGGAAACACTGAGATTATTTCACAGAAGGCTTTGATTAAATGCCACTCACTGCTCAGGACGGTACAATCCATGAACTTGCATCAAGTTCTGTAGAAAGGATCCAGGAGGAGATCCTATCTTGCATTTTTAATGAGAGGAGGGTATTGTACTCCAGGTGAGACTGCCTTCTGCTGAAAACGAAGGAAGTCCCTTGCAATCAAGCTACATACTCGAGGGCTTTGTTCTACTCAGAGACCATGTGGGTTCACCTGATCTAGGCATTTTCTTAAGGCTTTTTAGTATGTGATACTCGTTTCCAGTGGTTTTAAGTAGTAGAGTTGCAGTAAAGATTTTTTAAAAGTACCCCAAATACAATAGTGAGTCTATTCTGCCTTTGATTCTTAAGGCTAGAGTGAGAGGACCCTGGGGGTCACCACACCTCCTCCAAAGCAAGGCTCCTGTTCAGAAAGGGGAGGAGAAGTTGCACAAAGTTTTCTTAAAAGAGGGATCTGGGAAACACGATTGATGATCACGAACAGAGACGCCCATAACTCACTTTGGTAATAGTCTTTAAGACACAACTCATTCAAATGCCTCCTCAAAATTGCTATTAAAAAGACAGAGCAAGGTGAAAAATAGCTCTGTGGCAAAACAGAATGTCGGATTTAAACAGGTTGCATCCATGGTTCCCTGTTGCAAAGGAAATGATCATTTCCAAGGAAAACACCCGATTAGAGCCTGCCTCTAACGTAACAGCAGGACATTTATTTTGCCTGCCTACTAATCTCATCAGGAGGTGAATTTCTGTTCCGTTGTGACCTGTGGTTTTTACCATCTAGGCTCCATTAAATTCAAAGGGACATTTGCAGGGAGCCATGCAGTGGACCAGGCCAGCAGCCCGCTCTGTGACTCTGATCCTTTCATTATTTTATTTTCATTCTGATGGACTCATCATTTCCTCTGCATTAGTGGGAATAGACGGCAGACTGGTCTAAAGATAATGACAGCAGCATTGCACTTCCCTGAAGGTTTTGCACAGCATGAAAATGCTGGTTTCTTGTTTTATTGATAATGGAAACTGAAAATAGACCAGTAATGGCTTGGGTTGCCTTTCCATTTAAATCTCTTAGAAGGAGCCCTATGTGTGCAGGAGCCCTATGTGACCTGATGTTTGGATAGCTGTGATAGAGGCAGCATAACGACCAAAGAATCACTGAAAAATAAAACCAGTGATAGGATAAATAAAGCAACTAAGTGGTTGGATCTAATGGAAATTCCAGGAGGCAAACTGTTTGCCCCAGTTCTGTGTTAAGCACAGTTATGTGTACACACCCGGGACAGGAGCTAGGTCAGGTTCAATGGTGCCCATCTTGCAGCAAATAAAGAGTTATGTTGCCCGTTCATGGAATGCAAGAAAAAATGACTATTTTTTAAAATAACTTTGGTAAGATGCCTTGGACTGCCCAGGTGTGTATGTTGCCGTACTTTGTGGTAACAGAGATGAACGAACAATGGAAAGGCTACAGTGAGCAGTTTTGCCTCCTGTTCATTATGACTGCAGTGTGTGCCCCAGACTCCAGCAAACAGATGATTTTGAACAAACTTATTATCATGGATAGTTTCCTGTTTGTCCAATTACAGGGTTCAAAAGATAATGATAGATAATAGACTGAGTAGTAGGTAGTATATTACATTCAACTGCTAAATACCATTTTGAATCAGGATTCAATTACCCAAGCTTTAAAAAAATTTTTTTATCTCCTCTGCTGTTTTCAAATATTTACTGTTAATTTACATCAATTTAGTATCAGGCTACTAAGCCCCAACTGTCTAATTTGACTAGTCTTTCCTTGCTAATGAGAGACTGAGAGAAAAGCAATTAAATTAGCATCTTTTACTACATTGTCAAATCCTGTTGTTAATCACCTGGGATTATTTGCAAGACTTTAAAATATCTCATTATCTTTCAAAATGTCTACCTCTGGCTGGAAAAGATGAGTTTTATGACGTTAATTGTTATTGTATATATATATATATATATATATATATAATAATAATTGTATGACCTGGTGTTTATGATGTAATGTTGAAACACCACTTAGAAAGTAAACAAGATGTATTGGTAAAAGACACTTCACTAACATCTGTGGCCACTAATTGATGACCCTGTGGTTATTAGGACAGAATGATGGGTCTAAAGCATGGGGACAGGGGCCCAAGCAGGTTGTTCTACCAACCAAAAGGCCCTCCCCTCTGGAGGTAAAAAACCTTCTATTATTAACTCTGTAAAGAGCATGGTGGGTCTCGCTCATCTTTCTGTTTAGGCCAATTCTCAATACAAAGTAGATTCTCAGTCAATATTTGTTGAATGAATTAAAAAACAAAAAACTGCAATGCAAGCACTTCATTTTTTCTCAAATGGGCTTTGTGTGACAAATGCCTGTCAAGGTCAAGGGAGCCCATGTCCAAGAGCAGGTGGGGGAGCCTGACCTACCATTATGGTCTCCTGCAGCCTTGGCTGTTTCTTCTCCACTTGAATCCAGTTGGCACTAGAGAGGAAAGGAACACTCTGCCATCAGCCTTGGGATCACCCTGTTGGATAAGCTCCAGAGCCTTCTTCCTAGTCTGTAAAAGGAAAACCCGAGTGATTAACCACTTGACGGTCATTAATGCAAAAACAAACACAAAGGCTACTGCAATATGCTATGAGCCTGATGTTTCAGAAGTGTGGCTTCTGAAATTGTCTACCATATACAAGTTTCAATTTTTCAGGAATCAAAAACCCAGTTTTTATTTCACCCTTTCTTTCCTTTTTCTCCTCATCTTTTCAGCTTTTCACCATAGCAAGGGAACTGAAAGGAGGCAGAGAAATTAGGGAGGGAGATAAAACAATCATTGGACACTTTTGCTATTTGCAGCCTGTTCTATTATTGTTTTGCTTTATAATGTTTACTGTTGGAAAAGACCAAAACAATTTTTTCCAGTGAAAATCCCTTTATCTCTCCGATCGGTTTTTACTGAATAAAAGGACTGGAGTGGATGACCTCCAGCTTTGGTAGTCAATGATTCTGGACCTGGAGGGGGCGCAAATCACCATAAATTCCGATGATTTACCCATGGATAAAGTATAGCTAGCTGTAATATAGCTAATTTTAGGGCACGGTCTAAAAACTTGTTCTTTATCTATGAACCCCATCCTGTAATTATGGAAATTCCAAATTTACGCTTTTAATGAAAATAAAATCATGTAGGAATTAAAAAGAGAACTTCTGGATTACGAGAAACATCCATGGAGTTAATAAATTGCTCTCAATTCAAGTGTAATGGGAAAGGATTTTGATTTCTCTTTATTTGCTGGTATCTGAGAATAAAGACCAAGGAGAGCCAGCTGCCTGCACTTTCCTCATTAATAAAAACACCTCTCAGAGAGGGAGATTTTAGAAAAAAAAACTCATGTCCTCAGATTATCAGGGCAAAGTGGTTGGAAGTATTTTCCAGACTAATTAATAAACCATAAACACGAAAAACATCAGTAGTTACCCCCTGGGTTACACAGAGTACTTTTCTTCTAAAGAACACAAGGACTCATAATCCAGAAAATAAACACACAGAAAAAAAGATACAGATTTATAGTCAGGGTCTTACTGAGATGCCTTCTTAGGCCAACCCATGTAGAAATATAAAATGAGATTTCATCAATACTAGGCCTAAATATTTCAAGATTTACATAATACCCAGAATGTCTAACATCATTAAAACCAGGGTGCTATTGACCATAGTCTTCATTCATTCATTCATTTATCAAACATCCATGAGCCAGGCCAGGGTTGGTGACTAGAGAGAAGAAGACACAGTGTCTGCCTCAAGAGCATTAGCAGACCTGTAAGCCAATGATTTACCTAAAGGTTAGAGGTTATTTTAGAGGTTATGTTCTAGAGACCCCAAGGCAGAGTTTCCCTGAGGGGCCAGAGTTTTCACATCTGTTAATGTTTTTACTCTTTTCTATTCACCATTTTTATTAGAAGGGGCAGCAAATTAATCGGCAATCTTAAAACTACCTTCGATGCTGAGGGTATCCTAGTGCTGGCCCTTCACTTTATAGAGGTGGAAACTGAGGGCCAGAGAGAATCAGCAACTATGACCATGAGAATAATAGGGAAGGTTTTGCTAAGGGCTTATTAGGTGGCAGCTGGGGTTAACTATTTTTAACTCACTTTATCTTTTAATCTCCTTTTTTAGCGCCCCCCCAAATCCAAAAGCAAGTGCATGTCGAGAGTCAGGATTTGAGCCCAGACAGTTTGAATCAACAGTCCCAAACAGTGAGTCGAGTCACAACTGAACTTGAGTTTCTGCAGTGAAAGAGCAGGCCCATTCCTAATCATTAGGCCAGCAGAGAAGCAGCCTTTTCACAAAGTAACCGGCTTTTGAAAGTCACCTGAACAGTAAGGCACAGAGCCCACGGGAGCAGCAGAGCATTCCCTGCAAACGGCAGAGTCCTTCAAGGCCAGTAAACACTGGATTTTACTTACTCTTGCTGTTAACTTAGACAAATAGAGCAATCTGAATATGTGTGGACTTGAAAAGAGACACCATCTGGATCTTGCCTAGTGTGATATTTAAGCCCCTGAGCGGTAAGAACGGGCCCCACAGTTAGGGAGCTTATGCCATTGGCCAACCCACCAAAAATAGCTAGTCTCTAAGGTGACCGCTATCGAGGTTTCGGCCAAAGGGAGAATAGGGGACACATGGTCTGACACAGGCTGTAGGCCTCTTATGATGATACCATTCAAGCACATGGAAAAAATAGAGTAACACAATGAAACACCCACGTACCTCCTGCCCAGCTTTCTCCAATCTTAACACTTTGCCACTATATTTTGCTTCCGATAATTTTACAGACATAAAACATTTCAGATCCAGTTGCCTGCTGTGTAACTGCCCACCTCCCTCTTTCCCTCCATAGAAGTAACCAGTATCCTGAACTTAGTGTTTATTATTCCCATGTTTATTATGTGAAGCATTAAAACATATGTCTACCCATAACTAATTATGTAGTTTGGGCTCACAAGTTTCATTTCATGCTGTATGTATTATTTCTATAGTTTGCTTTTGGACTCAATGTTATGTTTTGGGTTTTTTTTTAAATGATGGTAAAATATACACAACATAAAATTTACCATTTTATAGGTTAAGCATATAGTTCTGTGGCATTAAGTACATTCACACTGTGGTGCTCAAAGTTACATTTTTGAGGCTTATCCATGGAAACACTTAGAGCTCTTGTTTACTCTGTTCCACTGCTATACATATTTCATTATGTGTATTTACTGTAGCATGTTCATTTGTACCTGAGGGCTTCAGATCATTTCCAATCCTGCAGCATTACAATTGTTGCAGCCATGCACATCCTTTCAGGCATGTTCTCTGTTGAGGATCCATGTCTGGAAGTGAAGCCCCTGGGTCACAGGGGAGTGGCATCCTCAACCCCCCTGGGTGTATCCAAGTTGCTTTCCAAAGTGGTTGTATCACTTACTCAGTTACTCTCCTACCAAAACATGAGAGTGTTGAAAAAAAAACCCGAAAGACAAAACAGAAAAAAGAAAAACCACACATTAAATTACTCTTTTTCTGATGATAAAATTAATACATTATTTAAAAAAAAAAAGAGGGGGATACAGAAAAGCACAATGAAGAAAATAAAGATCACTCATAAACTCACTACTCAGACACAGCTAACCATTCTTGACATTTTAGAATGTCTTCTCTTTTGTTTTTACGTGCATTTACATGTTTTAACATAATTGGTATCAGATTGTACATATTAAGTATGTTCAAATTTTTGGAATGTGTTTATATATTTACAGTCTCAAAAAGGCATAAAAATTAAGTTGCACTTAGTTATATGTCGAACAACCACTTTTAATAATAAGAATAGCATTAGATGAAATCAGGGTCATTCTACAGAATTCTGAATCTGTGGTTGCCAGACTTAGAGGGTGTGTGTTTTAAAATAAAAGCAAACTTGCTGCCCGTCCCTAGCAGCCCCAGAACATCCAAAATTACTACACTTTTACCTACCAGGTCACTTTTTTACATATTCCAATGATACTTGGTTACTTTTTCATACATTCATGCAACATCTTTAATAGGACCAACAAATTATTTCTAGTACCCCTTTTCTTATCCCTGAAAGTGCCCTACTGGTGAGGACTCTGACATCTGTGAACAAACTCAGCTCCTTCAAAGGCTCTTCTCCATGCTGCAAAGTGCTCAAAGCTGTGTACCTACACTTCCCTTCCTAGGAGGGTCCACAGTGTGAGGGGACTCAGTTACCTATCTATCCCCAGAAGCCTTTCCTATGGCTGCAGGTGGCCACTCTGTATCTGTGAGGCTGGACCAAATTACAGCTATGATTAAAGGAAGCTCACCCCTTCTTGGACCAGCATGCAGAGTTTAACTGTACCCATGCATTCTCCACATGGCACAGCCTTTCACACAATTACAGAGGACATCAAGGCACAAGGGACAAATTAAACTGACAGCTCCCAAACATAAGAGAAATTTGAGAGTATTATATGTTTTAACTTTATGGCTCATTATCTGAAAGAGCTCAAACTAGGCTACAACGGGGCCACTGTTAGTTACAACATTGTTCAGTATCTTGTTGCCCTTACGGTCTTGAATCTTCACAAAGTAATCAGAAAATTTTTGAAACAGAAAATTTTGTTGAGCTTGAACAATTTGGGCACATTTTATTCACTAATTCAGGGTTTGGCATACTACTTCTATAGGGTTGCCAGATTTAGCACATAAAAATACAGGATGTCCAATTAAATTTGAATTTCTAAACAGCAAATAATTTTTTATGTTTTAGTATGTTCATGCAATATTTGGGCCACATACTAAAAGCTTTGAAAGAATTACTAAGAAAAATGGAACAGAGAGTACAGCAATGGGGAATAATGGAAGAGGAGAGTGTGAGACCTTACTTCCATAGGATCTTCAGGGAAGACCCTTTTTAAGAAGTGATGAATAAAGCAGCAACCTGAAGGTTAAGAGCAGTCAAGAGGAGAAGGAGTGTGCAAAGGCCCTGAGGTAGCAAAGTACTCAGTGCTCAGTGTGTTTGACAAACTGCAAAGAGGTTTGTCAGCCTGATGTGAGCTGGGGTAGAAGGGGATGGAGTGGGAAAGGTAGGCTAAAACAAGACCCCCCAGTCTTAGTGCTATTCCATGGATAGAAGGCATTCAAAACCACCACTTTTGTTGTTGAGTAGAAAATAGATGTCACAGGTGTATGACAAACTGAGGTCACCATATGGGTTACAGGTGTATAGTTTTAAAAACATAACACCTTTATTTTCCAAATTGCCAGAGCTATTCCTGGAAGCATCCTCTCGACAACAAGAATGGTGTGGACCAGACATTCTTAAACTTTGGCGCTGATTAGAATCATCTAAGAAGCTTTCTAAAAAACCCAAGGCCCAGGTCACACCCTGATCCAATTAAATCAGTATCTCGGGGGCTGAGACCCAGGCATCAGTATTTTTAAAAATCTCCCTTGGTGTCTCCAATCACCCAGGGAGGCTGTTAAAATATAGACTCTGATTTAGGAGGTCTGGGCTGAGGCCTGAGATTTTGCAATTTTCTTTTCTTTTTTTTTTTATTGAGGTATAATTGACATATAACATTATGTTCGTTTTGTCTGTACAACATAACAATTCAATATTTGTATACACAGCCCAAAGAGGTCACCACAATAAGTCTAGTTACCGCCTGGCATCTCACTGTTACATTTTTTTCTTGTGATGGGAACTTTTAAGATTTACTATCTTAGCAACTTTCAAATATGCAATACAGTATTATTAACTATAGTTACCATGCTGTACATTACATCCCATGACTTATTTTACAACTGAAAGTTTATACCTTTGGATTCCTTCACTCATATCACTCCCACTTCCTGCCCCCACCCTCACCTCCCCACCCCTGGCAACCACCAATCTGTTCCCTGAATCTATGAACTTGGCTTTTTTGTTTGTTTATTTTGTTCTGATTTGATTAGTTTTGTTTGTTTTTAGATTCCATGTGTAAGTGAAATCATATGGTATTTGTCTTTCTCTGTCTGACTTGTTTAACCAAGCATAATGCCCTCAAGGTCCATTCTTGCAGCAAATGGCAAGATTCCTTTCATTTTCATCACTGAGTAATATTCCATTGTATATGTATACAATATCTTCTTTATCCATTCAGCCATTGATGGGCCCTTAGGTTGCTTCCATATCTTGGCTATTGTAATAATGCTGCAATGAACATGGAGTGCATGTATCTTTTCAAATTAGTGTTTTCATTTTCTTTGGATAAATACCCAGAAGTGGAATTGCTGGATCATATGATAGAAATAAACCTACTCATGTGTGGTCAATCAATCTATAATGAAGGAGGCAAGAATATACAATGGGAAAAGGACCATCTCTTCAATAAACGGTGCTGGGAAAACTGGACATCCACGTGTGAAAGGATGAAACTAGACCACTATCTTCCACAATATACAAAAATTAACTCAAAATGGATTAAGGACTTAAAATGTAAAACCTAAGACTATAAAACTCCTAGAAGATAACACAGGTGGTGAGCTCCTCTTGACATCAGTCTTGGCAGTAATTGTTTGGATCTGACTCCAAAGGCAAAGGCAACAAAAATTAAACTGAATAAGTGGGACTACATCAAACTAAAACACCTCTGCACAGCAAGGGAAACCATCAACAAAATGAAAAGGCAACCAAAGAATAGGAGAAAATATTTGCAACCCGATAAAGGGTTAATAACCGAAATATATAAAAAACTCATACAATTCAATAGTTTTTAAAACATCTGATTTTAAAATGGACAGGGGGGCTTCCCTGGTGGCGCAGTGGTTGAGAATCTGCCTGCCAAGGGAGGGGACACGGGCCCGTGCCCCGGTCCGGGAAGATCCCACATGCTGCGGAGCGGCTGGGCCTGTGAGCCATGGCCACTGAGCCTGCGCGTCCGGAGCCTGTGCTCCGCAACGGGAGAGGCCACAACAGTGAGAGGCCCGAGTACCGGCAAAAAAAGAAAAAAAAAAAAAAAGGCAGGGTAATCTTATTAAGAGACGATCTGAAGTATCTTCAGGAACAAATACTCAGTGTAGGCCCTTTGTTCTCTCAGCCTCCATTCTCCAATGCCTCTCTGTGCATTTGTTTGTCTCAGAACAGTCACGCACGGTGGGCCATTTGTCTTCCCTTATCGCACTGTGACTGCTGCCGAGCACTCGTTCAGCTGTGCGCTGCAGCTTCTCGGCTGACAAGATAATTACATTCCAGGGCAGACTGGGAGAAAGACAGGGAGTGCTCAAAAGTTCCGAAGCCGACTACCTAGTCATCGCTGGTACGGACTTCAAGATCAAGCACCTGATCTAATTAGCACACCCCCATCGCTGCCGGTCTGACTGTGGAATGCTGACAATTAAAAGCCTGAAGGCAAAGCCGATATCAGGCAACCCAGAGACAGACATTCACGCTACCTAGTGCCAGAAACAATTACATATTCTTTTTGGAATCTTGGGAGTCCTAGTAACACAGTCGAGCCTGGGGGTAAACTTTTGCATAATACTGGGAGCCCTGCGTTTATCGGTAATGAACAGGAGAATAAAACCTCACAAAAATGAAAGACCTCACGGGAAGAAAGCCTACTGATTACCTTCAGAAGGACTTATTTCAGCCAACCCAGCCGGCCCCCAGCTCTGGAAGAAGCACACTTCCTGACAAAAGCGGGCTTTCACCTGCAAAGAGCTGTTTTTCTTTGACCAGATAAAAAGTACAGTACAGTCCCCCAGGAAAAAAAAATGTTTTTGCCTCTATGGTTTCACGACTTCTTACGTTTCTTTCAAGATGTAGCCTTTCAATGTGAAAGTGATTACGGACACAAAGCTTTTTCTTCCTTTCTTTTTGCTTTGAGTAGGAAAGTGTTCTATAATCTCTAAACCCCTATATATATAAATACCAGGCTTTATTACCTTAACTTCCCGATGAGACCAACCCCCGCCCCACCATGTCTGCTGGCATTTGCACAGTGAGCACGTAGAGCCCAGTGAGCGCTTGCTTTAAAGTCAAGACCTGTTTTTACCACTTATTAGCCCTGTGACCAGGCAAGACACTCACTTTTCCAGGTAAAATGAAGGCTTAAAATCTTTAAAGATTAGGGACTTCCCTGGTGGCACAGTGGTTAAGAATCCGCCTGCCAACGCAGGGGACACAGGTTCGAGCCCTGGTCCGGGAAGATCCCACATGCCGCGGAGCAACTAAGCCCGTGCACCACAACTACTGAGCCTAGAGCCTGTGCTCCGTAACAAGAGAAGCCACCACAATGAGAAGTCTGCGCACAGCAACAAAGAGTAACCTCCGCTCATCACAACTAGAGAAAAGCCTGCGTGCAGCAACGAAGACCCAATGCAGCCAAAAATAAGTAGAATAAATAAATCAAAAACTATATATCGGGCTTCCCTGGTGGCGCAGTGGTTGAGAGTCCGCCTGCCGATGCAGGGGACGCGGGTTCGTGCCCCGGTCCGGGAAGACACCACATGCCGCGGAGCGGCTGGGCCTGTGAGCCATGGCCGCTGAGCCTGCGCGTCTGGAGCCTGTGCTCCGCAGCGGGAGAGGCCACAACAGTGAGAGGCCCGCGTACTGCAAAAAAAAAAAATTTTAGCAAAAAAATATTTAGTAAGTATAGTTAAAGAACAAGAACAGTGGCGTTGGTTAATCATATAATGTTGAAAATAAACGGCGCTGAGCATAAAATCCCTCCACATCGGTGAGGCTCCATAGAAAGAGTTAAGCAAGCACAAAGTCTAAAGAGAAGCAGCAGTTTGCTCTAAATATTTGGTTTTACAAATTCTTTATTGAAATGCTACTAGCAGATATACGGCCAGTTGACTTCTGACTTCCCCCCCTCCGACGAGGCACATGAGAAGTGCGGTCTGTGTAAAACGGTGGCTGACAGGTCTGAGGTGGCGAGGAACCCATGATGCTACGGCAGAAATGTCACCAGAGGAGGACATGAGGGCACGTTCGAGTCACCATCCAAGGCAAAAACCCAATCACAATGCCCAGCAAGGATACAGCCAATTATAAACTGTACCCCAGAACAGAGCCAGACTCTGAACCTGGAGGTGAGAGTGAACCCAACAGGAAGTACAGTCAAAGCAGGAATGAAGGCCCCATCAGCAGCTGTGTCTTCCATGGGGAGAACAGCAGTATAGCACCAAGAGCAGCCTAGAGGCTGCCAAGGTCCTCAACCTGAGTCTCTTTAAAGAAAAAACCAACCAACAGCCGGTCTACGGCTACCTGGGGCTGCAGGTATGTGGGGCTGCGGCTCCCCTGCCCTCAGCCCAGCAGGAGTGCACCCCTGATTTCTGGCAGCCGGACGCCCAGAGGCCCTGAACTTAGTGACGCTCTCTGAGAGGAACCTGAAGTGTGCAGGTGTGAATCCAGGTACTATCTCCTGAAGCCTTCGATGCCTGCCCGCTAAATCGCGGCCTGTCCACTTCTGATCCTCTAGCCTTGACAAACAGGAGATTTCTAGGGAGCAAATGCAGACTGTTGGACAAATACAAAATCTTTTTTGAGGTTGGGGCAATGTGAACGAAAAAATAGGGCTTGATGAAAGAAGTCAAGGAAACGAAGGTGAACAGAAAAAGCCAACCTTGCAAACACGAGTGAGAAAAGCAACCTCAGGAACTCCTGGGTGGCATGGTGGGGAGGAAAGGGAGAAAATCCATAATTAAGATAATCCATGGACCGAGAACAGGGAACGTAAGCCCAAGAAATTCAAGTCCAAGCATAGGAGTTTGCATTTCTACTCAGCTCATGCCATGTTGCGTCTTCAGAGTTCATCATTTCTAATACCCAAGAGTTCTCTTTTCCGGTCACACTGCTATAATTTATCACACCCAGGCATGCAAAATCATCCTTTTTCTAACATTAAACATGTTTAATCAGGACAATTTATAATAACACTTTAGGGCTTTAGTGACTGAATTTGACACGTGATATTTACAGTAATCATAATACTACAAGATTTAAAGTGTAATGTTTTTACAGTGTTAGATCAAGAAGCCAAATTGTCCATGTTCTTAGTTAGTTATTTGCAATGCTTCTGGGGGGAATCAGCATCCAGAAATTAATTAATAGTCTTCCTCTCCACAATGATCAGTGTCATCCTGGGTACTTCTCCTAGATGCCAACTCCTTTGTACCCTCACTCTGGTGACGATCAACAAATGTGATTAATGTTAAACCACTCGTCCTAGTAGCCAAAAGCCAAATGTCACACCACATGCAGGATCGTAATTATGCTTTAGGAAGTAGATGGATTTGGCTTTGTTAACCAAGAATTAACCCAGAATCTGGAGGCCCCTTGAACTATTGCGTCTGGAAAATACCCATTATGTCTTGGCCTGGGGGATACCAGGACATTTTTCAAGGATAGCAGTTTCATGCAAAGCTAAGGGCCTTGAAATTCCTTTTCAAAAGGCTCTAAACCTTTCTTTGTCAAACTCTAAAGTTTCCCTCTGCCTTCTCTTCTGGAACCAGTCAAATTTACACATATTCCAGCTCCACTTGAGTGAAATTCAAGTTCCCATTTAGGTATTTGCTGTTAACCACAGCTCTCACGCTTCATGGCCCTTTTGACATGTGTTTATTTGAAAAGTGAGTCGATGAACCAGTGCCTTCCTCGTATTTGACAAGCTGTATCTGACTTGGGGACCCACCTCAATAGTCAGTGATGGAGGGGCCCAAAGTAACGGGAGGGATGTTACCTGGATTCTTATCCACAGCCCCTTCAATAATAAAACACAGTGTCAAGGCAGATGGACGACTGACACTTTTTTAACAGTTCAGCTTTCCATCAGCTTCAAACTTAAACACAATTATGAATGGTGAAATAAGTAGAACATTGCAAAACCCACAAATTAAAACCAAAGCCCATTTTTCCATAAATGAGGAGTAGAAGGTTTGGATTTGAGCCGGGTGACCACCTCTTGCAAGTGCCCGGGACCTCCCAAAACATGTTGGTGTTCCCACATCACCCTGGCTTCATTTGTTCCTCCCTTGGGTTCCCCTCATCCTGATTTATTTACTTACTATCATGATTATTAATTCTGATTTAGTTTTGTGCATTTTCTACACTACTTAAATCTTCTTTGGAATAAGATAGGATATCATTATGCTTGAACCTTAGGAGATGCCCTAAATTCTTCACTCAAAGCTTAGTTTTCTTTCTTTGCCTACAACTGTGATAAATTCACTCATCGGATTTCACAATACACGGAAACTTTAGAAGAGAACAGCTGACAAAATGAGTGATCGTTTCTTCTTGATGTAGCACGGCATATTAAGCCTACTGAATTGATGTTGGTGAATGCAACAGCAAATGAATAAATGAGTGAGTTGGTAGGCGAGTGATACCTTACAGCTTAACAAGGAGAAGACAGAAACTAAAAACAAAGAAATGAAACGAAAGCATAGCAGTTGGGGTCCACTTGGTAAGGATGTGATCTATCTGCAAATTCTACGGATAGAAGCCTTTGACGATTATAGAGTTACAGTTAATATTGATATGTATGACTATTTCTTCAAGAAAAAAGTCAAGGTATGCTTGAATGTCTTTATTTATGAAGACAAGAATGTGTCCTGTACATTTTCGAAAACTTTCTGTTTGAAAATAAAGTTTTAAAACATAAAACTTAAGGAAGGGGTAATTTTCAGCTGTCTAGAAAGTTGCCTTCTTTGAAACGCTTCAGTCCTCGGCCATGTTTGGTACCTGAAGGGATGAGCTAATATTGTGAGTTCTCCTCTGGTAGGAACGACATCTCAGGGGAAGCAACGTAGGTGGAGAATGCAGACAGTTTAAAGGTAGGTGCTGATTCACAGGGTCATGATGTGTGGGGAGCGATCCCAACCAACCCCAGTACCATGCTGACATCCCTAAAAGTGTACTCATTACTTCTAGGAAAGGGGGAGTTAACAGCAAGCATCCAAACAGTTCACTCCTTTGCTCCACCAAGCGATTGACAATGATTGACAATTAAGACCTCTGGACTGAATGACCTGCAGGGCGACCTGAGAACAGTGAGGACCCACGTGACCCAAACCTTAGTTTCTGCAATGCTACAAAAAAGAGAAGACAGTTCCTGGTAGTATGCTCAGAACTTTTTAGACAAAGGATGCTCCACGAATGGAAGATGTTATATAAGTGTTATTTCTATTTGAGACTTGAGTCCCATTGTGATGTAAATCACAGCCCTAGACTAAGGCCACCACAGGGGCTGGATTTCCCCAGCAGCAGCTCTGGCCTTTTCATTTTTCCACCTGAGCACGGGAAGCAGCACCAGACAGGGCTACAGTTTCAGGAGAAACACCCATTTATTATCTGGAGCCTGTTTCTCCTGGCCAGTTAAAGAGAGGTGATCTCAACCAGCAGGTTGAACCCACACTTAATGCTTCTCAATTACAGTGAGCAAAGATTGACTTATTCTTTTTCGTTTACAGAATTATGCAAAACTCATTCCTGGAGCTACAGTAGGGGTACTACAGAAGGACTCTGGAAACATTCTCCAGCTGATCATCTCGGCTTATGAAGTATGATATTTCACTGCTGGGTTTTCTTTTTGCATTTCTTTGGTATTTAAAAACTAAGATATGTTTTAGGCTGTTAAATGCGCTCTCCTTTGTTGGTAGAGACAGTGCTTATCCAAAGAAAATCTCTCTGCATTAATGGATATAAAAAATTATATCCAAAATATAAATTTTGTTCACCTTATTTGCAGTTATTCTTCCCGGAAGGTGGGGCAGAATGTAGAAAAATCATAAACCTGATCAAAAAGGTTGTTTTTATAGTAATAACCAACAACAGCACTGTCACCTGCAAAATTTTAATTCTACTGAAAAGGTTTCATGAGTCATACAATTAAGCTTCCCTCTTCTCTGCCTGAAAAAAAATTAAGTTTAAATTGCCAACGAGTAACAGAGCTATGAGAACTAACTCCACAGGCTTAATGAGACTAAATCATAACTCAAGGGAAAAAACACCAAAGCACACCAGGAACCACTTTGTAGATTTTCTGCTTTTGAGAACCAAGGAAATTTTCCACTGGTTTTATGTCATATATGTACATAAATACATTTATTTTTCTTTTGCCTTGTCTTTGTAAATTAGTGCCTGAAGACAGAATTCTTCCTTTAAAATAAGATCCATACCTACAGGGTTGCTATGTTTTCTCTCTATGTCACCATTTTATAACTCAGTCAACAGTGGATGACCAGTTGCCAACTCTTTTTTATTTCAGTTCCTAAATATCATTATCATTCCCCCTTTTTGCCTTTACTTACAAAGAAACACACACACACACACACACACACACACACACACACACACAAAGATGAAGCTCTAAGTTAGGACAGGAATGAAAAAAATAAACTTTTATAAAGCAGTAAAGCTCTAATATTTGCTCTAAACAGAGTTACATAATAGCAGATGAATAAAATTCTAATTTTGATCCTTTAAAATGACAAATAAATGACCCATATGCACTCTATGCCAATACTTAGCATATACTGAACCAGTGTTCCTTGACATTTCAGAATCATCTGGAAAGTTTTTTAAAAATAGGTGTGTCCAGATTCCTCTCACAGATGTCTTGGGAGAATTTTAAGGGAAGGAAGAGTCACGTATTTTGAGAAAAAAACCCCAGTGTTTTTGACATCACCCCACCAATTTTGAAACTCACCTTAATAGGGAAAAGCAAGTTATTTTTTCTCGAATACATTTTCTCAAAGAAGAAAATACAGATGGTCCATTAAAGTTATAGGATGAGAGGTTTTTTTAAAATTCATACCCTCAGAAACTTCAGTTTTCTTAGCTCACATAAAAATTTAATCACCATGCTAGTTCACGCATGAAATTCTTCCAGACAGGAAAGCTTGTCAACAAAATACCATAAAAACCTTCCTCCCTCTTATGCAGTAAAGTTCTAATGTGTAGAATCAAGTAAAATCACATGGCAATTCTTCACTGAATTAGAACACGCTCAATTTTCTTTAACTCAGGACTCTCAAAAGTGCTGGCCACTAATATTTTCAAAGGAGTTAAGCAAAGTAGAAAACAGTGAATTGTCAAAAATATTTCCCCTCCTGTCTGACCAGCCCTGTCTGTGCCCCTGCTTGCTCTGTCAGAGTTTATGTCTCACTTTACATCTCCAATCACTCACATTATTTACAGAGTAGTTGAAATCAAGACATCAAACATTTGAAGTGAATCTTGTGTCTTCATTTTACTGTCTCAAAAATATGAAGTGTCTGTTATTCTTATATCAAACCATCTTGCTCTAGAGGTATGATTGAAACTCTATGAGTCACTGTGAGGTATGCAACAGATCTTGGCACTGGTTCAAATTATTTTTCTGTTGTGCTATTTTTTAAATGTATCCTAAAAGGACCTTAAAATATGGGGATCCATAGACTAGATTTCTTTCCAACCTATAAAAAAGAGAGAGAAGGAAAGAGACTATATTGAGAGAAAACATAAAACGCTTCTGACTTGTAGTGGGGCAGAGGCAAACAATTTGTGTGTATGATTAGTGACGATAAACTTCAGCTCAGTATTTTACAGTGCTGTATTGACATTTAAAAAGCCTTAAATACCAGATGTGTATTCACCTGGCCATCATTCACTACTTTCCTTCCTTCCCTAACCACATAATAAAAGCGGCTGAAATATCCATACTCCCAAGGGTAAGGTCCTCTGTTGGCATTTAAGTTCCAGAAGGGAAGTGACTTGTTTTGTTTTGCCTGGTTCATAGTATATGCTCAATAAATGAATGAGTGAAAAGATGATATATACAAGCAAACACTTATGTCTTTTCTTTGGGAAATTCACATTAAAATATTCCTGGTGAAATTTGCAATATGATATTCCAATTAGATCATTGCTGAGATTTCCTTCATTTTGGTTAGATTATGTAACTCACTACTCCTAATTGCTGTCATCTACAAACGTTCAGGTCATATCCCTCATTTCTCGTTTAGTTCACAGTGTCACTGTCTCCAACACCACTCCTGTCTTATTTCTTGATGATTTCAGCCCATATGTATACGTATATATGATCCTTCCCGTACCCTGGACTCTCAGTTTCTTGAACTCTGCTTCTGAAACGATCTTGTTCCCTTCCCTCTTAATTACCTCCTCATACCTTCACACTCTTTTCATACCTTAAACGTTATCATTGCCGATAGTCTCAGTTACATGCAATCCATTCTCTGCTCACCATTTCCAATCTTTTCACCTCACTCTTGCTAGTTCCCCTAATATTTCTTCCAACCCATCAGGATCTCCAATTAATTGACCCTGTCCTCTGTGTACAATTCCTCATCCCCTTGATGTCCTCTCTCACTTGGCCCCTCAGCTTAAATTCAAACATTGTGGTCACTCCTTAGACACACTCTCAATTCCCCTGCACCTTATAACTCCTTTGAGGTGGTTGGCCAATAGTGGTCCTGGTAAAATCCAACTGTCCACTCTGCACAGCTGAATGGGAATGGGAAAAACATACAATTATGCTACTGGATCTCACTTTAAATTCATGATCACAGACTTCAAGCTGGCCCTCAATGCTGCCCAGCAACCATGCTATATTTCTCTAGTAAACATCCAAATGGAGAGATCTAGGAGTCAGTTGATATGTTAGTGGGCACATCAGCAGAGTAACCTGGACTCTCCCAAACATACTTCGCCATAGTTTTCTGCTTCTCAACTCATGGTAATTCCATCCTTCATGTGGCTAGGACCAAAAAGCTTGAAACGATCCTTGACTCCCCCCTCTTTCTTTCACACTGTACATTTAATCCATCAGGAAATCTTGTTGACTCTACCTTCAAATTTATTTGGAGTTTGATCCAATTGCTTCATCTACTGTCCTCATCCTGGTTGGAGCCACCGTCCTCATTCACCTGAATTATTGCAAAAGCCTCCTAAATGATATTTCCCATTTCCACCTTTGGTTTCCTACAATCTGTTTTCAACAAAACAGCCAGAAGTTTCATTAAACGTGTTAAGTCAACTCCTATTACTCTTTTGTTGGTAACCCTAATTGCTTTCTCATTTTACGTAGAGTAAAAGCCGAATTCTTTATAACAGCCTACGAGAACCCTATCAGGTCTGTTCCCCTCCACCCCATCACCTCTGACTTCACCTCCCGTTATTCTCCTCTAATTCTGCTCCAGTGCAGCAAACCTGCCCTCTTCGCTCTTCTGCTCCCAGAGCAAGGCAGACATGGTCCTCCCTTAGGGCCTTTGCATTGGCTGCACGCTCTTCCTGAAACACTCTGTTCACATATATCTGCGTGGCTAATTTCCTCTCACTTTCTTGAAATGTGACCCTCTTTTTTTTTTTTTTTTTTACATCTTTATTGGAGTATAATTGCTTTACAATGGTGTGTTAGTTTCTGCTTTATAACAAAGTGAATCAGTTATACATATACATATGTTCCCATATCTCTTCCCTCTTGTGTCTCCCTCCCTCCCACCCTCCCTATCTCACCCCTCCAGGCGGTCACAAAGCCCCAAGCTGATCTCCCTGTGCTATGCGGCTGCTTCCCACTAGCTATCTACCTTACGTTTGGTAGTGTATATATGTCCATGCCTCTCTCTCGCTTTGTCACAGCTTACCCTTCCCCCTCCCCATACCCTCAAGTCCATTCTCTAGTAGGTCTGTGTCTTTATTCCTGTCTTACCCCTAGGTTCTTCATGACATTTTTTTTTACTTAAATTCCATATATATGTGTTAGCATACGGTATTTGTCTTTCTCTTTCTGACTTACTTCACTCTGTATGACAGACTCTAGTTCTATCCACCTCATTACAAATAGCTCAATTTCGTTTCTTTTTATGGCTGAGTAATATTCCATTGTGTATATGTGCCACATCTTCTTTATCCATTCATCCGATGATGGACACTTAGGTTGTTTCCATCTCCGGGCTATTGTAAATAGAGCTGCAATGAACATTTTGGTACATGACTTTTTTTGAATTATGGTTTTCTCAGGGTATATGTCCAGTAGTGGGATTGCTGGGTCATATGGTAGTTCTATTTGTAGTTTTTAAAGGAACCTCCATACAGTTCTCCACAGTGGCTGTATCAATTTACATTCCCACCACAGTGCAAGAGGGTTCCCTTTTCTCCACACCCTCTCCAGCATTTATTGTTTGTAGAGTTTTTGATGATGGCCATTCTGACTGGTGTGAGGGGATACCTCATTGTAGGTCTGATTTGCGTTTCTCTAATGATTAGTGATGTTGAGCATCCTTTCATGTGTCTGTTGGCAATCTGTATATCTTCTTAGGAGAAATGTCTATTTAGGTCTTCTGCCCATTTTTGGATTGGGTTGTTTGTTTTTTTGATATTGAGCTGCATGAGCTGCTTATAAATTTTGGAGATAAATCCTTTGTCAGTTGCTTCATTTGCAAATATTTTCTCCCATTCTGAGGGTTGTCTTTTGGTCTTGTTTATGGTTTCCTTTGCTGTGCAAAAGCTTTGAAGTTTCATTAGGTCCCACTTGTTTATTTTTGTTTTTATTTCCATTTCTCTAGGAGGTGGGTCAAAAAGGATCTTGCTGTGATTTATGTCATAGAGAAACAAGTGACCCTCTTAATGAATCCCACCCTGATCACTTTTTAAAAATTGTAGCCTATACCCCCTGCCCACACTCTCTTAATCTTCATTATCCCACCCTAACTTTTTTCCATAGCATTTATCACCTTCCTGGTACTACATAATTTTCTTATTTATTGTGTGGTTTCCTTTCTGTCTTCCCACACTGGAGTATAAACTCAATCCAGGGGTAAGCTATTTTAGACGTTTTTGTTTCTCAAGCACCTAGAACAGTGTCTGGTACATAGTGGACACTCAACAAATATTTTCTGAATGAATAAACTGGTAATGTAACTAGTTGAGATAAAACAGATTTAAAGGGTATATTTTAATGCTAAATTGGCAGAAATTGAAATCTTAAGACATGGTGGGAATAATCTTTAGGACTGCGAAACGACACTTTAATCTCTGACAAAGACTACATTCTGAAAAGTCAGCCTGTGCCCATCTATGGAAGGAGTGACCACGTGGGGCAAATAACAAAGCAGAGAAGAGGAGTGACTTAGAATTTACAGTCAGCACCTTAGAATTAGGAGGAAAGCAGGGTTATCGTACCATGCAGTTGGCAAAATTATATTTCAGGAAAGTTTGAAGCAGAATATGCTTTTAAAATTCTATCAATGAAATGGGTATAGGGACTCAAATCCTTTTCGATGAAGTATAACCTACTTCATAGTATTTTACAATTTGTTTTTATTCTGTTTTCTAAAAATAATTTGGTTTTGAAATTAATTGAAATTAATTTGGTTTTGAAGTCCCCCAAATACAAACTTCTATAAAAGAAAGAGGAATAAAGAAGGTCTGAATAATAACACTAGCTTTCCCCAAACAGCAGCCCTCCCTTCCCCTTCCTTGACATTCTTCCTCCTGGGAAACGTTGCCTCTACGTACCCCTCTGCCATCACCCACACAACCTGTATCTAGTCTTCCCCTCTTCCAGCCCCGTCATCGCATATCCCAGCCACTGCATCCCTGCTCCTCATGCCTCAGGCGTGGTGAGTGCAGCAACATGCCAGCCTCCTTGACTTAAATCTTCCTGTCCACTCCTCTGGCCTGTCCTGCACATGCCTTCCAGACAACCTCCCTGCAGCTGCCTTTTCAGTAAATCAGGCCCCTGCTTAAAAGCTTCATGGAATATTTCCCGCAGGTGTTAACTCATCTCTCCAAACCTCAGGGTTCTTTGTGGTCTGGTGTCTCCCCGGACAGTAGGGGTGCAGGCTTGGGCTGAGCCTCTCTTTTCTCCATTCTGTACCACTCCTGGCACTGAGCTTTCTCTCTTTTGGTCCCCTCACCTGAAATACCATTGTCATCCCCTCCACACATCTAAATCCAACACAGCCATTAAGGACTAGTCTTCTAATACTTCAGTCTTCGCTGACCGCCCTCTTTCCTGAACTCTCCCAAACCCTTATGTATTACACAATTTTTTTTTTTTCTAATTTAATGGTACATTGACTGACGTTGTACGTTAACTGCTTCACTTGGTTCCACCTTATTTTTTCAGCAAGATGATCATCTTGGGGGCAGAAATCCTGTCTTATACCCATTCCCCCAGACCTGGCTCTATACTAAATGTACAATAGGGGCTCTATAAATTCCAGCACTGATTTCAAGGCACAGTTTCTCTCACATTTTAACATCTCTAAAATTGGGATACATTTTATAATTAGTCATGTCTTACCAATGCTTTCAACAGAATGGAAGTCACAATGTAGTTTTCATGGTCTGCACGTGTATAATCTTGGCAGTAACTGTATGTGTTATTGTCACTTCAATTCGTTACGCACGCTGTTGGTAGTGTCGAGTACAATTGCTATTTTTAAATATCTTCCAGGTTTGCACTATGACTCGATAATGAAAAGTTACTGTTTGCGCAGAAATGTACCAAAACTGAATAAGAGGGAAACAAATACTGATATCAGCGAAGCAAATATTCATTGTTGGAGGAATGATCTGTATTCCTTATAAAGTAACAACCAGCTGCTTTATGGGACCTAAAAATGATGATACATAGGATACAAGTAAAGCAAGCTATTGTTATATTTTGTTACTGAGATACAGCAAAAGATTTGCCTTTTATATGCCAAGCAATGCAATTCAGGACTGGAGAAATTTTTCCAACCCTCAAAATGGATAAAATAATTTTTAAAACAATGATAGACGGACAGGTTTGATTCATATGTAGTGCCAAATGATCTCGAGGTATTTTGTCATAGTTTAATTGTCATAAAATAATGGTGTATCTTATAATTGATGGCATCTTAGATTCGATAAAATATGATGTGTGTGTGTGTGTGTGTGTGTGTGTGTGTATTGCTTGCTTTCTTGCTTGATTGGTGATATGGTGAATTTCTTTTAGACCCAATTTAATTTTATTTATTTGTTGTTTAATGAACATGATTCACAGATTCTTCTCTTCTGGCTCTATTTTTTGGTTGTGACTTCGTTCAACTCTTTATGTCTTATCTAAAGGAACTCCGGTCTGAGGTGGAGCTGGAGGTGTTAGGAGACACAGAAGGACTCAACCTGTCATTCACAGCTGTCTGTAATACTGGGACCCCCTTTCCACACCAAAAGAAATGTTCTCACATGAAGGTGGGAGACACAGTAAGTAGACGGCCCATAGGTCATCTGAAAAAACATCTAGATGATCTGTCAGAAGTTACCTTAGTGCACTGAAGCTAGACTTTTCCTTTCAAGAATCTCAAAAGCGATTTTCAAAGATTTCCTAATAAATGCTTTCGCAAAGCTGATCCCCAAGCAGCTTTGTTTCTTCCCATGCATATTGGTGGCTAGCAGAAGATAATTAGTATTTTCTTTTTTTCCAGGCTTCGTTCAATGTGACTGTGAGTATACCAAACTGTGAGAGAAGAAGCAGGCACATTGTCATAAAGCCTGTGGGGCTGGGGGACGCCCTGGAGATCCTTGTCAGTCCAGAATGCAGCTGTGACTGTCAGAAGGAAGTGGAGGTGAACAGCTCCAGATGCAGCAACGGAAACGGCTCCTTCCAGTGTGGAGTGTGCGCCTGCCACCCTGGCCACATGGGTCCTCACTGTGAGTGTGGGGAGGACACGCTGAGCACCGACTCCTGCAAGGAGGCCCCGGAACTCCCCGCGTGCAGCGGAAGAGGGGACTGCTACTGTGGGCAGTGCATCTGCCACTTGTCCCCCTATGGAGACATCTACGGCCCTTACTGCCAGTGTGACAATTTCTCCTGCGTGAGACACAGAGGGCTGCTCTGTGGAGGTAGGCCATGTCCAAATCCACCTTACAGGGCGACCGTGCACGTATCAAGGAAGGGCTGTGCATCCTTTGCACCTTCCACAGCCACCTGGGCACAGCAGGTGCTCAATAAATGTTTGCTGATCAGTTGAGTGGGTTGACCTTTAGACTAAGGTAACTGATCTTCCCTTATGTTTTTTTCTGGCTCTGACATTCCCTAGGGGTGAGATCTCTGCCAGCTGAACTTACATCTCTATTATTATTTCCCTGGGAGTAAGTAGGTGAAAGACGGATGCCTTCTCTTTGGTTATTACCCAGACGCCACAAAACTGCATGTAATCGAACGCCATTATCTTCCAGACTATTCTGGATCAGGCTCTTGGTATCTGACTCAACTCTTAAATGCTTATTACTTCGGAAAGATAAAAAGCCAGGCTACTTAAGGAGCATACTGCAAAGGACGAGGGACACAAAAATTCTAAATGCCATGCATATTTATTAAACACCTGTTATGTAACATATACTAGGTTAGGCACAGGGTATAATAAAGATGAATAAGGACATATGTGAAGAAGGCTATGGAAACGGTAAAAATGAAAAATCCTTGGAATTTTTTGAGATTGAGAAAAATTTTAAGTAGCAGAAATATTTATGTTCTAATATCCTTTGTAGATGTAAAAATCACTTTAGTTTAAAGCTGTATGACATATAACATGACTATTATAAAATCATTCTGAGAGATGCACATACGTATTTAAGTACAATCTAGTCAGACAAGAATTACAAATGTGTTAATTATACTTTTAAATGATACAGATTTGTGCTACAATTGCAATCGTAACCGACTGCTGAATTTAAGCTCATGGCTTTTTTTTTTCTTTTCACAATGTGTGAGCAGATAGCTTTTCAAAACAGAAAGCCATTATCTTTACAGAAAACTAAGCAAGTTACGTTTTCAAACCATAGTGTCAGGAACATATAAAAGAGACTGATTTTCAGGGGAAAAGGCCTTTGAAAAACATCTGATACCCTTAGAAGTGCGCCTCTGTTTCATTTCTTGGCTTTTGCTGTTGCTGCCAATAGACTCCTCTGAGGCTGCCTTCTTTCTTCCCCACCGAAGAGTGAAAAGTTTAGGGTCTGTCCAGATTGAGACACATTTCTCTCCCCTTTCATTCAAAGGTGTTTTTCCTTATCTAATGGGTGTGTTTCCAAACCCACATTGGTCTTCTTTTCACACAATGCAGACAGAACACAGCCTGAAGCCAGAGGCTGTCACCAAGTCTCGAAAAGAATCTATTCAGCAGAACCCCAGATTGCATTTCTAATAGAAATCTTTAATAAAATATGTGTGCTTAAGACATTTGAAATTGCCTTTTCAAAAAAAAAAAAACAAAAAACTCCAAAGTGTAATCAAATACAGTATAACAGCAATTATGACCCCACCTGTATTTCACCCTTTAGATCTGAAGTCAGAGGTCTAAGGCTGTGTAAATCGATGGGTTATGTTCAGCCACACAGTTCTTCCCATTTTTTGGTGGTCTTTCAGTTTATTTTGTGTCACGCATGCAGACGGACATAGATTCAGAGTCAACTTGATCTGTGCATTTGTAGTTCAGATGGTCTGACAATAGTGCCTCTCTTTGAATCAGATTCAGTGATCGCTAAAGAAATTCTATTTAGAAAATACAATTTTTTTTTCATTTGGACTCAGAAAACTTCACCAATGCCCATTTCCTTCATACATTGGGGTACTTTCCCATCCTCAACCATGACTGTTTCTCGAATGCTTTTTTATGTTCAGTAACATCTCAAAGGATGTTCCTCGATTATTAGTAACTTTCTCTTTTAAAAGGTATAACAAAAGTACAGTCATTCAAATTCAACGAAGAACGGAGCACCTACTATGTGCCTGGCATTGTGCTTAGTGTAGGGATAAAACTGATCCTGGCCTTGTGAACACACAAGCTATGGTTGCTGTTGTTTGTCACAGAGGCCTGACTATGCTACAGCCTCATTTCTCATGTAAATCTCACTTATTTTACAACTAACATGCTCTGCAATGTGTTGCTTCTCTGAAGGGCCATTATCACAATGTTCTTTTCATGCACCTTCTTCCATCCATCTGTAAGCACTCAAAGATAGAGGGCTCCATTGATTTTTCCCTTGCCCAAATTCCATTAGTCATTTAAATTTTGATTCTAAGAGACTGGAAACTCTAACAGGCAAACAGCACTACAGAAAAAACTTCCTGCCATTGTGCACTTAGTTATCAGTCAGTGGCATTCCAGAAAGATATCTCCCTCTCAAAAGAGCCTGATAATTTTTTCTTGATCTTTGGTTATCATCTTGCCTCTACATGAAGCCGCTATGAAGTTTTGTTGTTGTTGTTATTGTTGTATGAACAGGTACCTTAGATAACTGGCTGTTTGTGGATATCGATTAACAACATTTGTGACTGGGTTAATGGTTCTGGAAGGCCCACAGAAAGGGAGGGTTTCTAAGTTCTGAAAGGAGCTCTTGGAAGGGTTTTCTAAAATTTCTGCCAAGTAATCCTTATATGCAGTGATACACTTGGGCATTCTCAAAGCCTTTGCAAGTGCACATTTCATTTGACAATATTTATATACCGTATACATTTTTCAGAATAAACTTCAACGTGGAAATCACCCCCCTATCATGAAAGTAAGTTTCCCCTCTTGCTGAGGAAGAAACAAAAGGCAATTGTACTTTAGAGGACAGCTTACATATAAAAATTAAATGAATGGTTTTGGCCTAAATAACCTAACTATTCTTAGCTTTGAATTAATTAGTTCAATTATGAATTAAATAGGTTTTGAAATGCAGTCTTAATGTCATGGATCCAGATAAATTTCAAGTCATCTTTCATTAGAGAAGTGTAAGTCTTTTTAGTATATATATGTACAAATTACTATATTACCCTCTCTATATAGATATAGATGATACAGATACAGATGTAGATATATAAATATAGATATAGATATAGATATAGGTACATATACACCAGGAGAAGTCAGAATCCAGCTTCAAAATCTTTGTGGTTTATCCTTTGTTCTGTGATTTCCTACTCCATGTCTCTTAAGGCCAGGTCATGAAGATAGAAAAGTAATGACCTTCTAGACCAAAGTTTACAAGAGAAAACCCAGAATGCTTCTTTCTACAATGAACATGGCAACGTCTCCTACAAATGGAAACCTGCCTCACTTGTGATTTCTTTTACATCTGTTTGGTTTTCAGTATAATTATAGGAGTTTCAATACTGATGGATAATTTTGCTGTCAGATTCTTCTTACTGGATAGTGTTTAGGAGTAATGATAATAACTTAGATATTGTTTATTTATGGGCCAAGCACTGTTCTAAACGTTGTTATATATTATCTCAGGTAACCATCATAACAGTCTGATGAAGTAGTGCTATTAATAACCCCTCCTTACCAATGAGGAAACTGAGGCACAGAAAGGTTGAGTAATTTTCCCAACTTGTCCCAGCCCGTACCAGAGCCAGGACCCAAACACGTGCTGTCTGGCTCTACACGTGTGCACTCACCCATTACGTACTCAACCACCGCCACCATGCCCACATGCCTTTGGAATGTTGCCAAAGAGCAAAACTTGGGAGGCGATGGCTGGTACGCTTTTCCTTTTCTGAAGAAAAGTGTCAGTTACGAAATTTGTAAGTAAATGCTGTTTGTTTGGAACAGCAAAAGCCAATTTAGGATCTTGGGCATGGCAGGCACCCAAAAAATATTAGGAAAGAGCACACAAGCCCATTTACCTGAAACACTTTATTTAACATTTTATAGTAGTTCGGACAGTACTCTGTGGCCAGTTCTTCAGGACCTCTTCAGGAGCCGCTCTTGCCTCTCAGCCTCTTCTGTGAGGATCCCTTTCTCTGATTACATCTTAAATGCTGATGCTCTCCAGGGATTTCCTCACTCTATCTGCTTGCCCTAGATGATCATATCCACATCAGCTTCAACTGCCATCTATCCCTGGTGGATTCCAAACCCCAAACTTCAAGGCTATATATACGTATTCAACCACCCATGGGTCCCTCAAACTCAACAGAACCAAAAATGAACTCATCGTCTTCCCCATCCTAAGCTGCTCTTCCTCGTCTGCCTCAGAACAATCTATTCATTTAACAATTAAGCACTCTCTGTGCCAGGCACTGGGGATAAGGCACCGCATGAGTTAGTTCCATTCCAGGGCAGTAAACAGCAGCCCCATCCAGCTAGCAGCCCAGGGGGGTGACCTGGGGAGGATTCCATCCTCTCTCTTCCCCTTCCCCGCCGCCCTGGGCATCCCATGCCGTGAATTTCACCCGAACCCTTTCCTCTCCATTCCCATGGACACTCTTCAGGGCCTCATATCTTCTTGCCTCTATTGCTGGGACAACCTCCTTGCTTTTCGGTGTCTAGTTTGACTCTCTCTACTGATGCCAGGACATTTCTAGACACATATCTATCTCTTCAGGTCTCTCCCTTACTTAAAATTTCATAACTTTCAAGATAAAACCTCTTACTTTAGTCCATAAAGCTTTTCATGATGTGATTTCTGATTTTTGTGGACCTTTTCCTCCTATCCTCACAGGCACCCCATACACACCTTTGGCTTTATTCATGTGACTTTACTATGGGTATTAAGCCGGTCACGTGATTACACACTTCTGTCATTTACCTTTGCTTTTTTCTCTGCTTATAATGCACGTAACCCTCTTCTTCTATCCTTATCTTCCAAATTCAGCTCAAGCATCACTTCCTCTGGAAACTTCCCCAGATCTCTTGTCTAATTTGGAAACTTCCTCTGTGTGTATGGCACTTACCACGTTGCACTTATTAGCAGTAGTATCTATTTGCCTGTCTCCTAGACTAAGCTATAAGCTCAGCCACCTTGTCTTATTTAATTTTGTATCCTCAAGCCTAAAACAATCTTTGGCACACGATATATGCTCAATTAAAATTTGTTAAATAAATGAATTTGTTGGGCACTCACTGTATACCTGTAGGACATCTAGTTGGTGAATACAAAGCTAGGAGATTTATACATTATCTCATCTGACCACAGCCACTGGAAGCAGGTTTTATTCCCTCTACTTTATAGATGAGGCGTTCATGATTACTCAGCTTGAGTGATGTAGAGGTGGGGTTACTAAAGTCTATCTTGTATGTCTATCCTATGGCACCTTAATTGAAAGCAAAAAATTTTTAAAACTACATATATATATATATATATATACACACACACACACACACACACACACAGTTGGCCCTTGAACAACATGGGTTTGAAGTGCGTGGGTCCACTTATGTGCAGATTTTTTTTCAATAAATACATTGGAAAAATTTTTGGAGATTTGCAACAATTTGAACATACTCACAGATGAACTGCATAGCCAGAATTATCAAAAAAATATTTAGGTATGTCATGAATGCATACAGTATATATAGATACTAGTCTATTCTTACATAGGCATAAGGTGAGTGATATTTAATATAAAATTAATAATGTGTTAGTTTTCTTACTGTTTTATAACTTTGCTTTCAAAGCATTATATTACTGTACAGTATGCCTTTCTCATAATTGGAGAAACTGCGTATCAGCCTACCATTACAGGTAAGTGGTTTTTTAGAAAATGTAATCATGCTTCTATATGAATATGTCTATAATATTGTATGCCATAAACATTTTTAACAATTCATTCGTTGGTGTATAGGCTAGGCTACTGGGAAGCAATTATATCAATTATACTAGGCTACCATAAAGCAATCATATTGCTGCTTCTTCGTTATCAAGGCATGAATAGCTATATCTGTAAATAAATATGAATTTCTTTTTCACATTATCTTTTCATTTTTGATGTCTAATGTTGGTAAGTTGTATAATATCTACAGTGTTATAAGACAATATTGATGTAGGTACTGCCAGACGATTCGTCTTGTAAATTTACGGCATTGATAAATACAGTACGGTACTGTAAATGTATTTTCTCTTCCTTATGATTTTCTTAATAACATTTTCTTTTCTCTAGCTCTCTTTATTGTAAGTATGCAGTATATGATACATATAACATACAAAATATGTGTTAGTCAACTGTTTACATTATCAGTGAGGCTTCCAGTCAACAGGAGGCTGTTAGTAGTTAAGAGTTGAGGGAGTCCAAAGTTATCCTCAGATTTTGGCCTGGGGGGAGGGGTGAGAGTGGGGCGGGGGGCGGGGGTGTCAGTGCCCCAACCCATGCGTTGTTCAAGCGCCAACTGTATATACACACACATACTTGCACACACACACACCAAGTAGCTATTATAGGCTTCTGGACTATCTTATTTCATCTGGTTATAAATTCTGTTGGATATAACATCAGGCAATCAAGTTGGTTCAGTTAAGAGACCAGATCAATGAATGTACACAGTTCGCAAAATACGTTCCATAAAATCTATCTACGCTCACTCCCCCCCGGACCCACACACACGCACTCACTTTTTTTCTCGTTTTTTTCTTGTCTTTTTGATGGTGTTCAAAGGCAAAGAGAAAAGATGGCCCCCAGGAACCGGAAGTGGCTTTAGCCCTAAGAAACCCAGGGCTTTGTTTTGCAGATAACGGCGACTGTGACTGCGGCGAGTGCGTGTGCAGGAGCGGCTGGACGGGCGAGTACTGTAACTGCACCACCAGTACGGAGTCCTGCGTCTCCGAAGACGGGGCGCTCTGCAGCGGGCGAGGGGGCTGTGTGTGCGGCAAGTGCGTTTGCACGAACCCCGGAGCCTCGGGACCCACCTGCGAACGTTGTCCCACCTGTGGCGATCCCTGTAACTCTAAATGGTAATGTCTCTACGCTCACCAGTCCTTCCTGTCCATAGGGTTCATGGTGATCAAAGTTATAATGACATTTTATACACTCAGACCTCAGATTGTTCTTGCTGGCTTTGGTCTGCAAGCCTCCATCAAAACACACAAACCCGCAGGGCCCCTGCGATCGTCAGCCTGGAACGTCAGCCTCTCCCTTGCCTCTCAGCGCTGATGATCCAGGACCACAAAGTCACATTTCTGCAAGAGAGCCTAGCGGGGAAGCTGAGCTGATGTCCCACGCTGATAACATCGACAGTCTCTCCCTTACAGTACCAACCACACAACAGGAATGCCCTGGGAGTAGATTGAGGACACTCACATTCAGTACTTTTTTAAGGGAAACAGACAAGCTTCTTTCTTATCTAGACGTTTATAGCCTGACCTTACTGATTCATTCCTATCTATAAACTCATAAAGGCAAAGAGGCAGAAAGATGATCTTGGCTTTCCATTCCTTCCCTCTTCTTTACCGCTCATGCTCTTTGGCACCTTTCTTTGGTTGTCATTCTACACAGCTATTGTGACTGACACTTTCTTTTATACAATGTGAACAACAACAGCAACAAAACAACCACGTTGCTTTTATTTTCCAGTACCAAAAAAAAAAAGTTTCTTTGCTTGGCAGCTAACTTCTTAATGAAAGCGGGGCAACATTTGCAGGTTAAGTGAAGCAAATCTCCAAACTGGCTGTGTTAGGACATTGCAGGTATAATGTATTATACAGCAAACGTGCTTAAGCAGTTCATACTTTCATTAACTCTGGTACCTAAAATGGGGACGTGTGCATTTCCAATGTAAACAAAGTAAGAAAATCAATATCAATATTCACTCAGTGGTTGCTCACTATCCAAGGTGTCAGAACTTCTCAGTCACTGTGCCTGGACATATGCCAAGAGAAGCACGGGCGCAAGGTTAGACTTACTTGAATAGAATTTAATGTAAAATGTCATTTCAAGGTATTTCTTCTATTATTTTTCTATTTTATCTTCTCTGTAAACATGATTCAATCTTCTTTGAAAATTTTTTTTATTTAACTATAGTTGATTTACAATGTTGTGTTAGTTTTAGGTGTTCAGCTTCAGATTCTTTTCCATTATAGGTTATTACTAGATAGTGAATATAGTTCCATGTGCTATACGGTAAATCCTTGTTGTTTATCTATTTTGTATATAGTAGTGTGTGTATGTTAATTCCAACTTCCTAATGTATCTCTCCCCTTCCCCTTTCCCCTTTGGTAACCAGAAGTTTGTTTTCTTTGTCAAACATAATTCAATCTTAAATCTGGTTTATAAGACATGAAATTAATAGTCCAAGTAGTTTGAATTTGAGAAATCGGGTAGAGTGATCCCCTTGGTGTTTGTTAGTTTTGAGGTGAAACCGTTCTATTTATTCTTTCATGCACTCATTTATCAAATAGGTATTAAGTACTTACTATAGGCCAGGGATCATGTTAGGCCATAGACATACAGTGATACTGAAACAGTTACAGTTCCTGCTGTCACGGCTGCTGAGCATCTACTGGGAAAGACAGAACATTTAAAAATGTAATTATAATGATATCTGGGCTAACAGTTACAAGAAGGGATAGAGAGGGTGCAGTGGAACTATATGGCAGGAGATAAAGCTACCAGACTAGCTCGGGCAGCCATCAGTGGCATGCACAAAGGTGTAGAGCTTTCAAGGGCTTCCGTAATCTCAAGCAGCCCCACTGCAAAACCACTCCAAGTAAATATATAACCCAGATACGTGCAGTGTGCTTGCAGTGCAAAGGCCACTTCCAGGTAAGACTGCTACCCCTACTCCACACAGACTGCTGCTCCTAAACCCTTCCAGCAGAGGAATTCAGAGGCTTCCACTACAAGGGAACTAACTGATAAGGATCAGGGAAGGCTTGCCTAAGAAAGTGCTGTTTCAGCTGAGATTTGGCGAGGCATGGTGGGCGTGGGCAATGTTTCCAGCACTTAGAGGAGCACACCTTTCCTGGGTCAGCATAATGTGTGCCCACAGTAAGAAAACTTGCAGCTTTGGGTTACTCCAAACACTATCCATCCGTAAAGTGATTGTCAGCACGAGATTAATTCAGGGTCTAAGCTTTACTTTCTTGTGTAGACATCATTAGAGTAGCTTAATTCCTGGGCTATGTTCTTGGAAATACACTTTTCTATAAGTAGCAATCCTTTATTTAAAAACCTGCATTAATGAGGATCCAGGCTGTAATCCTCAGCTTTTGAAAATACCCCTATCAAGGCTTGGACGCATTCAAAAGGGTTACAGAAAAGTGAATCTTTAAAATAGTCATTCAGGACGTATGAGAATTCTTGGAATTCTTGTTAAAACACAGACCATTTCTATTAAGAAAGTCACACTTTGTCTAGTACCATAAACCCTTCCCAGGAAAATGTTTAATGAAAATATAGATAAATCAAATACCAAAATAATTGGGTTTTTTGTTGTTGTTGGGGAAAAATAATTTTAATCTAACCAATCAGAAGCAATCAGTACAGATGAATGAGGATAGTAGCTATTATCAAGGCTGGCTCATGGAACACTGATTACTGAATGGAATTCAGAATAAAGGAGTTTCCTCTTGGACATCACCCAACCATCTTTCTGAAAGTAACGAAACACAATATCCTCTCTGAGACACTCCTATAGCCAGAACCATAGTAACAGCATTAAAGCAATATCCCAGCTGCGTATCTATTTTCCACCAACACAAACTGATCAACTCTGTTGAATAATGTTCACAGGAGCTGCATTGAATGCTACCTGTCTGCAGATGGCCAGGCCGGAGAAGACTGTGTTGACAAATGCAAATTAGCTGGTGCGACCATCAACGAAGAAGAAGGTTCTACTTGTTTGAAATTGCTTTCCTTTCTTTGCACAGTTTTGGAGAGGCAGAAATTCGGTGGAGGGCTCTTCAGTAGCTCGACCTCATTTGTACTAGGGTGTTAATTCACTCGCATTCATTTCTAAGAGTAAATGCATTCCAGAAGGCTAAAGACTCGATGGTTTGGGAGACAAGCAATTTAAAGTCCCGGCTATGCTATTTGCTCTGTTGCAAATTCATCTCTGCTTAACACATGCAATTGGAGAGAATTCCAGAATGCTATATTTTTTTGAATTAGAAGAGTGGAAAATTGAAGAAATAGCTAAATGTTAACCTCCTAACCTGAAATCATCCTCTATCGTCCGATTACCTTATTTCACAATAGGACAAAGTAAGGTATAATATGGGTTTTCTGACAGCAACTCTCAGACACCAGGCAGTTTCTGGTTAGTGGCCATTTTTCCTGCCCTCCCCTGCATATGCTTTTACTCCCAGCTTCCCAAACATGGGCATTACATGGTCATCCTTAATTCCCTGTTGCCTTGGTCCCAAACTACAAGAAGGGCCTGTTACCTTTAACTGCTAAGCAAACTCTGCTCTTGCTTCCACCTGCCATTTTTGAAGTTCCTTACTTAAAATCAGATTCTTTCTAATGGCAAGATGTTATCTCAAATCTGTAAATTGGTTGTATTTTGGCTGGTAATGCATTTAAAAAATAACTTGTGAACTTTAAAACAAAGCCGATGACTGACTTCTCCCAAAGGGACCATCTGGGGGGATTTGCTTTTCCATCATCACAAACCCCCTGCCTTACCCCTGCTGCTCAGGTAGGGACGTTGTTCTGCACGCCTCAGAGGCACCGCCACGGTGCATCTCAGGAGGAGTGGGATAACCAAGACAATAATTTATGACACTCTAGGATATGTATCTTGAATAGACGAAGCTAGAATACAGAAATTAATCCATTTCCAAAGTGAAATAAGTTAGTGATATTTATATTGTTTTGAAACTTACCAACATTGTTTTAAAATTGAGGTTTCTGACTGTGCACAGTTAAATAACCCTGTATGGAGGGGCGTGATTAGTGCTCGTGAAACCCCTTGCCTGTGCTTTTCTGGTGCCTCAGATAAATATGCCAAATAACCATAAATTGGACAAGACGGTGTGTACCTTACACTAATACCGAAGGTAAGATGCAGTAAAAGCACCGAGTAAAGTGGGATTTGTAGCCTGTCCACATTAGTAACTAGTACGAAATCTCAGCATATCCTTCTGGCTTCATTTCACAGCACGCAGTTGGGATATTTACCAAGTGTTTTAAAGAAATGACTAAAAATTGCAGAAAATGGGGCTTCCCTGGTGGCACAGTGGTTGAGAGTCCGCCTGCTGATGCAGGGGACACGGGTTCGTGCCCCGGTCTGGAAAGATCCCACATGCCGCGGAGCGGCTGGGCCAGTGAGCCATGGCCTCTGAGCCTGCGTGCCCGGAGCCCGTGCTCTGCAACGGGAGAGGCCACAACAGTGAGAGGCCCGCGTACAAAAAAAAAAAAAAAAAAAAAAAAATTGCAGAAAATGCCCTGCAAATGACTAGAACTGAATTGACTAGCAGCGTGAGAAATCTAATGTGCTGAAGGGAAAAAAGAAGTAAACCTTGGAAACATGTAAATCATGAACAGGGAATTACTATATTTAAATACACAGTTTTCTGAGTATAGGTTATCATAAATGCTTGGATTTGAGAGGAAGACAAGATTCTCAAGTGGCATTTAAAATTTTTGCATTATTCTTCTTGTATAATTGACTAAATTACCTTCAAAATAGGGGACTACAACTATTTCTAACTCAGAAATCAAAAATAATAATTGGATTACCAGTACCATTTAGAGCACTAATCTTGATGAATTCGAGAGAAAAACTATCTTTGTCAGCCTGTGAATTAAAAAAGTCACTCTTCTAATGGGCCTTTTTATAAGTCCTATTTCAAGTTACTCATCCAGTTATGTTATTGATCATATTATCTTGAAATTATCACAACATATTTGCTCTTCCATGGGGTCTTTTATCAGCCCATTCTTCCCCTGATAAGGACATGGAGAGTAAAGTAAGATAACCATAAACTTCATAATCTGAATAAATTATTCCTCACCTGTGCTATGGTGACTTGTGTGAGTATTTCTAAGGACATATGGTTTAACTTTATTCACTCCATTTTACTGAAGTAGAAGTTTTTAATTTACCCCAATATTCATGTACTCAGAGCATTGTTACTCAAAGTGTGTTCCATGGAACACTAGTTCTGAAAGTGTTAAATGGACAAAAGCACCCATGGTCATATAAATTTTGTAAATGGGAAGCTAAGCTTTTTGTTTTCTTTGCAAGACTGAGAGTTGTCTTGTATATTAAATTAAATGTGCATTGTGAATTTGCAGGAGAAGCAAAGGGAGGAATTAGAGTAAGGAGGGATTCTCAAACTTATTTGACCATAGAACTCTTTTTTTTCCCCCCACTTGGGAAACTGTTTTCACTGAGAACTACTGCCTCAGCCCCAAAGGCGGGGTCTTAAACACATGGTTGTCTTGATTCAATGGTGCAGACAGTTTATATTTTCCACATCTTTTCTGGACCTTCCCAGACCCCAGCCTTTTCACCTCCATTCTCACATTTCTTCCTTTTCTAAGTATGATTTCACGGACTGCCTGAGATCTTATTTTCATCGTATTATTCTAGAACAGCACTGCTAGCACTCATAAAAGTGGGTAAAAAAGAAAGGTCCATTTCTAATGAACCAACAAAAGAAAACCTTAGCAGCTAATTATGCAAATCTCCAGCCCAAGCTGGACCTTTTCACTGCACATTCAATAATGCATTTTAATACCCAAACACTACAAAACAGGCTAAATCTAGAGTCATAACAGTCATGAAAAGGAGTGGTGAAGTAATTAAAGCAAGAAGGGAGTCGTGACTCAAAGGTCATATTAGTGGTTCCATTAAAACTTTAAAAATCCTGGCCAAGTAAATTAAGCCTCCCTGTGCTTCAGTGTAGCTCTTTAAGGGAAAATAAAAAAAGCAGGATTAATATTACTGAAAGGAGTATTATGAGCTGTCCACATATTTTCTACCTGAGAATAAAATGTTCCATTAAGTAAGTTTGAGAGGAACAGGGCGGGTGTCCACTGTCACGGCAGAGACGAGGAGGGAAGGAAAAGAACACTCCAAAACAAACAAAAAAAAAAGCATATTCCCGGAGACTTCATGAATCCTTGCTAACTGGGTGGTTTGGTAGGAGAATGTGTGGTGGAGGTCATCTAAAAATGACCAAAGTATGAATTATATATACACTTCTGTTGCTGTCAAACATGAAATATCACAAATTTCGCTAATCAGTGCTGCCCAAACCTCTTCATCAGAATCACCTCATTAAAAATACTGTTAACAATTCACTAAAATGCAAGCTCCTGTCCAAACCACGGACTTCTCAAATCAGAAGAGCCAGGGTGGGTCCCTGGAATCCATCACTGCAGAACTCTGAGGTGATTTGGATGATGGTAAACATTTAGGACCAGATGAGAATAATTTGTAATTAGATTTCTTAATATTCCTATGTAAATAGATGCTTCTAATGGATTCAAAGACAGTTTGTTCACTTAAATTTATCCTCTGAAATCTTATTAATAATGCCAAATGTTTTACTAGTCCCTGTTGTGATAGATAATACAGGCATGCTTCTTACAGACTCTGGCATGAGATGTTTAACTTATAAATTAAACGCAAAGACAACTTAATTTTCTATCTTGCTATGGCTATAGCATTGTTGAACCAAAAAATAGACTATTACTTAATTTTTCTTTGTTAGAATCAGAGGAACACATGTAGATTCTGTTTTATTAAAATCTTTTTATGTTGAAGCTAATGACAAAAGTTATAGGTCTAACAAGACTATGTCCAAGATTATCTGGGACAGTCCCAGTTTTGTATTCTGACCCACTGTGTCATAATACACTAATTTTGGATCATATGTCTTAAAATTTTAGGATAAGAGCAAAAGGTCATTCTATTTACAGGTTTCTGAGAAAAAGTGTTTGTAACAGTATCATTAAAAAAGTCTGTAACTTAGAAGATAGGAGAACTTTAAACAAGTTTTTTGTTTTTTTAATTAGAAAACTCCTACGTAATTTTGGCATAGGTACCAGATCACTAAAATGGCTCATAAATAGTATTAGCATCTTAGACTGACCATTTTACTATATTATCAATTACGGTCATGACATTCATTTTCTGCTTCTTGACTAAGCTCAAAATTTTTCTTCTACTTGGAAAAGATTTGAGGAAAACTGAATTTTTTTTAATTGAGAAAAGGGCTATACTGAGTGGTAGGCCCACTGTCATCCTGGTCTCCTTTTATTCTGGGATTTACCTTTATCCTGGTGGTCCCTGAGCCACATAACACTTCAATTTCCATTTCCTCATATTAATTTATATTTACTGTTTTGACAATACGTGGCCAGCAATCTTGACTATGCCATTGTGGGAAAGGCCCCTTTAGAAATACCACTATCAGTTTGGACTGTGTAGTCCCTTTCTGAAATATAATCTCAGCTTCCTCCCAGATGCTCTCAGCCAAGGAGAACTTATAGCTTCCTCATTACCATAATCAGAGCCATCCTATTCCCAAGACAGCTAAGCGTACCTGCCTTGAAGTATTTCACTCTACTGAAATCCTACCACCATCATTTTGATGGGTGCATTCGATGGTCAGTCCTGACTGACCACACCTGGAACTGTTCTTCTGGAACAGGAGTAGAAACTAAAACCTCAGTGGATAGGGAAAATTCTATGTCTTTTCTATTCCTATTCTGCAATGTTGAAAATTCCTATTTGTATAATAAAACTCAGTGCTACTTTGCTTTAAAAAAAATCTCTTTTGGAATCTCATTTAACCTAATGAATGACTCTTTTATCTACAGATTTCTCAAAGGATAGTTCTGTTTCCTGTTCTCTGCGAGGAGAAAATGAATGTCTTATTACATTCCTAATAACTACAGATAATGAAGGGAAAACCATCATTCACAGCATTAATGAGAAAGGTGGGTGACATGCCTTCCCTTGCCAGTGGTAAGAGATGTTACATGGGAGAGGAGAAAACAACCAGAAAGATGCTCTGGGTAGCTTGCCAGGAAAGACATTTCCAAATTTTGATGGAGTGCCTCTACTTTCCCAATGACTGAAAGATACCTGTTGAAAGGTTTGATATGTTCCAATGTCTCTTATTAAGACCAAAGAACAAGAGAAGTGTTTTTGTACCAATCCCCGAAAGCTGGCTGATGAATTGTAGAAAGGTGGACCAATTAAATGCAATGAAAGCAAAAGGTATGTTTTTAGGAAAGACTGACAGGGAAGAGAAGCATAGCAGTCTAAGAGAACGAGCCTTTTTTTTTTTTTTTTTGCGGTTCACGGGCCTCTCACTGTTGTGCCTCTCCCGCTACGGAGCATAGACTCCGGACGCGCAGGCTCAGCGGCCATGGCTCACGGGCCCAGCCGCTCCGCGGCATGGGGGATCTTCCCGGACAAGGACACAAACCCGTGTCCCCCGCATCGGCAGGCGGACTCTCAGCCACCAGGGAAGCCCGAGAATGAGCTTTGACTCAGGCAAACCTTGGCTCAAATCCTGCTCCACCACTTCCTTGGCATTCTGGAACATAATTGTCTCTCTGAGTCTCTATTTCCTCATCTGTAAAATGGGAAAAATAACAGTACTTTCTTCTAAGGGTTGATTCAATGATTAAATGAAATAATGCATGTAAAATATGTACCAGTTCATAACCTGCCTAATGGGTCTTTAAATGATAATGCTGAGTCAGGAAAGATGTGAAGAGACAAGGAAGGAAGGAAGTGATCTGTAAAGGAAGTCAGAGTCTGTGAGTTGCTTCTGTGAGTTTTTCTCCTTACCAATTCATGGAGTCAGCTTGGGACTCAGGAAACCCTCAAATAAAAATCTCATCTTCAGTGAAGGGGAGAAAGAAACTTGTAGCAGGTAGAAAAGAAATTAGTGGGGAAGGTATTGATACTTCTGTTGAGAAGTTCTTAACTTTTAGTAAGTTTCACGGGGGGAGCTTGTTAAACCGCCAGCCTCCTGAGTCAGCAGGCTGGATGTGTGGCCCAGGACTCTGCATTTTAACACTTCTCCAGGCGACTCTGATACAGGTGGCTTCCAGACCTCCTCTGAGTGACTCTGCCCTAAAAGCCCTGGCTGCCTTCTTAGATGCGCACAGGTGCCTCGCCTTTTCTGTCTTCAGTTAATGATGTGTCCCTAAACCTTCCTGGCAGAAATGACAGCTGCATTAAATCAGACCTCTCCAGATCTTGTCAGCAGCCTCCTACTCCTTCCCTCAAAAGCTTGAGGCCTAAGTTCTGGCCCAGACAATAGCAGCAAGGGCAGGCTAGAAGACAGATGTGTTTTGTTGTGTGTGCTGGTTTATCCGTGGGCTGACAGAGTATTAAGTCCTGAATTTGAAACCAAGAGTACCAAGCTGCCATCACTTAAGAGTGTGAAAAGCAATGACAAAATTACCAAAAAGTAAGTTCAAGACGTTATGAACTAACCAAGCAAACACGATTAGAAAAGTATCACACTGCAGTGCTGAGGGTCAGGGAGGGAGGGGTCGGCACAATGCAAGAGACAAGTGTATGATGGTGACCTTGCCACTCAGGTGGGCAGAGTGCACCAGGAGACTTGCTCTTGAAGAGCTTCTGTAAATTGACTTCTTTGAAATGCATATGTAAAGGGTATTGTAGAGGTCATTAGTTCAGAAAATCTAAGGTGAATCCTGCTGTACAAGGAGGAAATACTTTACAGTACGAAAACCGGCCTCCACGTTATGTATTTTATAAAGTCAAATTCTTCAACTACACCCCCATCTTCTGTTTGTGACCGTGGCAGTGGCTTTAGCGAGTTCTCCTGAAATCAAAGCCATTCCTTATAATATTGATTCCATTGGAGAAGCAAGTTTCAAACAAAAATGAGCTTCCAGAGTAGGTTCTGTTTTTAATACAGGGGATTTTGTATCTAGATGGTTTCATTTTGATTTTTTTTTTTCTTGTGAAACATGCTTTTGGTTGATAAATGCTTCCTCATTACTGAACTGTTGGGTTTTTCTTCTTTATTCATCCACACAATATGAGTGGTACATCAACATGCCATCTTTCCGAGAGCCCTCAGATGCCCTGATATCTTTTTATTAAAGCTTTTTATTCTCCCTATGCTTTTGTAGCAGGGAAAAGTGAGGGGGAAATGACCTCCCAGAAGTTTAACAGGAGTCACCTGACGGCTTCAAGGATGCTTCTTTCCTGGTAAATGTTCGAGCTCCTTGATAGGCCCGGAGCTTCCAGGGGCCCTGAGGACAGAGCCCGTCCCCAGGAATCTGTAGTCCCCTCTCACAGCTTTAAGACCAGAGAATTCCAGGGTAGCCGGTTGGAAGCAAGGAGAGAAAAGAGGCAAAATGACAAAGGAGGATGTGAAGATTAAGGATGCCCAGTATTCTTCAAACAAATAGAAAAAAAAAAAACCCAGTGAAGGGTCACCATCAGTGTGTGTGTGAACATAGGGAGAGCTTCACTCATCTTTTTTCCTTTTGGAGGAACTTTCAGCCACATTCCTGAGAGCCACAGTCAGTGAATGATAGTTGGGGAGCCTTCCTAGCAGGGATATGGGTGTGGATGTTACACCCACAGTTTCCAACTTGGAGATTCCAAGCCCTTGAGGTCTTGAGGATAGAAAAACGAGAAGGGTGCATTTGTTGTAATAATAATAATAATAACAGCAGCTCTCATTTATTGAGCCCTTACTAATACCATATATCAGGTGTTATGCTATATGTTTTACATGTATTGATTCATTTAACACCCTCAACAGCCATATAAAGCAGGTATTGCTATTATTTCCATTTTGCAGGTAAGGAAATTGAGAAGTTAATAATTTGCTAGGTCCTGCAGCAATTAAGTACCAGCCCTGATTGGGGATCTCCGGCAGTTTAGCCCAGAGCCCGTGCTCTTAACTACTGTGCTATACTGCCTCTCACTGGCTGTACAAGCATCGTAAATATCTGGATCCCCCAAATAGGTCAGATCGGCACCCTCTCCCATAGAAATGTTACGCAAACCACGTTGTAATTTAAAATTTTCTAGTAACCACATTAAAAAAAACAAAATAATTTTAATAATGTTTTCTTTAATCCATTGCATCCAAAATATTGTTATTTCAGTGTACAATCAATATAAAATTATTAATGAGATATTTTACTTTTTTCATATCAAGTCTTCAACATCTGTGTTAGGTTTTTAACACAAAACCTAATTCTGAAAAGTCACATTTCTAGTGACTATTGAGCAATAGCCACACGTGGCAGCGCAACCAGATTGGCAGCGTTAGAAACTCAGCGCCTTAGAATTAAGCACAGCGCTGACCCAGACTCAATAGGCAACCCCGGACGGAGCACAGTGATGGAGAAAGCGTCTTGCCCCACCTACAAATGTCTTTAGTCTGAGCATCTCAAGAAATACTAAAGAGAGTATGGAAAGTGGAAATTTCTGTTGTGTAATACCTGCTCTGGAGCTTGGGCCAAAATCCTTTCTTGAGAAATGTTTAATTCCCAATGACTCTAAGTTCTTAAAATAATTATCTCCACCAGGCCATGCTTGTTTCTCCATTATTTGTTCCCTACTGGAGAGCTCTCCTAATTCATGTTCTGACTGCAGGGTCTTGCTTCGAGCAGGAACATCCTATGCCCCACCCCAGACATTTCAGTCAAAGATGTAGCCAGTATACATTCTCATTGACACAGGCCTGCCGCTTTCTTTGCAGGAGTGTTGCTAACTTATTAGAAGCAGCCATGGTTCATTTGCTATGCTGGAAACAGTCTTTAGATCTTCATACTGTTGTACCTATTTTATTAGCTCCTTTACTTATTTCTGCATAATCTCCTTAAATGGTTTTTTTGGCCAAAGAACAAAAGTGTGTGAGGCCAGGCATCATGCTGTTAGGGGGCCATTAATTCTGCTCAAATTCAGATCAGCTATAGATCTTACCTTGAAAACGGCATGACTAGTCCTGTGTGTAAAACCCTCCTTTTTAAATATCTAAAAGCAATAAGAGTTAGGATAAACTAAGCATGATTCATTTCCTCCCAAGATACCATGAATTTGCCTCACTTCTTGCAGAGGGAAACAGATATTTAATGATAATTTCTGTGTGGGATTTTTTTCTCCCATGAAAGCAAAGGGGGAGCTTAATTATAATGTTTCATTAAGAAATGTATCATCTCCCAGGCATATTGCAAGTATTATTAGTCATTCTGCTGTCAATGAGAGAAGGTACTGAGTAATTGCAAAATTATATTATTATCACCAATAGAGTCAAAATAACATTTCATAGAATGTTCAGGTAGAGAGGATTATACAGAACACCTAATTCCTCAAACTTCCCTGAAGATAAGAATCACTTGGGATACTTTTAATAATAAAAAAATTATGGCTCCATCTAGACCCACCGAATCAGAATCTCAGGGATTCGGTCTAGCAATTTCAGGGGTGGGTTTAATAAGCGTGAGCACCTGGGCGTAAGCTTATCAGGAAGTTAAGGAAACACTAAACTCCCACATCTTTGTTTTACAGATGAGGGCACTGGGGCTCAGGGAGATGGAGGGACTTGATGGTTTCAGGCAGCTACTGTCCATCAGATGGGAATGGAACCCATCTCTCCTGAACCCAGTCCAGGAATTTTCCAGGACACCAGGGCACTGCATTAGAGTTGAAATAAAACTGAAAGCCACGATTGTCTTCTGTCTATATATTAAAAAAGGAAGCGCAAGTAGTATATTTCCCAGGGGTAGGTTGTATTTAATATTGAGTATAATCTCCTATACGGTTCAAGAAAATTCATGAAAAAGTAAGTGTGTGTGTGTGTGTTTGTGTGAACACGTTCCATTTCTGCTTTATCATATATCCAGAAGAGACCATCTTTAGTAAACTATAGTCTTTTTATTGACCCTTTAAATATTCCATGTGTGTTAATTGTCACTGTTTTGAATTCGAATTCTTTTTGAGTCAGCCATTCAAGTATCTATCCATTTGCTTTGAATAACTAAACTCTTACTTTATCTTTTGTTCTACTTTGAATGAATAGGGCTACCCTTCAACAAGTAACTCTTTTTTTTTTTTTTTTTTTTTTTAATTCAGCAAAACAAAAGGTGTTACAAAAGGAGAAAAAGTATGGTCGGAAAATTTCATGAGAAGTGTTTTCGCTACATCAGAACATTAATTGTACCACTTTCTTAATATAATTTTCTTTGCTTCCACAGACTGTCCAAAACCTCCGAATATTCCCATGATCATGTTGGGGGTTTCGTTGGCTATTCTTCTCATTGGAGTCGTCCTACTGTGCATTTGGAAGCTGCTGGTGTCATTTCATGATCGGAAAGAAGTTGCCAAATTTGAAACAGAAAGGTCAAAGGCCAAGTGGCAAACGGTATGTGCACACTTAGGGGCTACTCCTTTTCCTGTGTAAGAGATGGGATGTCGGCTTTCTTCTGAGCTGGGAGAGCTAGAATGTCATGCTCTTTCTCTACTCCTCTCACCCCGTCCCCAACAGCTGATTTCTGTTCTGCTTTGGGGACAAAGGGACCTCTGTCCATTATCTGGGACCCAGATAGCCCTCACAGCATACATTTGTCTCTCAGTGCAATGAGGATTTCCCCTACTCTGAAGCGTCTCGTGAAACTCCTTATACTGTATAGCTACTTAGAAACATCAAGAAGGTGCATTTTATTCTTTACCACCAGGAGGATCCCGCAGGTCCCATTTGATAAAGTATAGGTGCTCTATCTAAGTATTTCCATAAATCGGTTGTTAGAGCTAATGGAATAATGTTCATGAGTAGTATGACAGTTCATGCCAATTTCCGTGGAAATACTTATTACTCATAATAAGTTACAAAGTCAAGAAGACTTTTGAAATACCGTCCAATTAGTTTTTCTGAAAAACATAAATTTTAAACAGCTACCTGAAAAAAAACCCCCAAAGTATTAACTTTTAAATACATGTACTCAATAAATGTAATTTATGTGTCTCCTCTTCACAGTAGGCAAACACAAAACAGGACTCCAATTTTCTGTGTTTCTTTTCCACAGGAGAGATAATTCCATTTCTAGAGGCCCACAGAAACAATTTCATGGTTTTAATTTCATCTCTCTCTCTCTAATGGTGTGTCCAGCTATCTGATAGCAATTATCTTACATTGCTCATTCTAAAAACAGCGATATCACTGGAGGCAATACAGGCAAATACAATGCTCCTTTGGGTTCATCTCCCCAAGTAAATTGATGTTAACACTTTTTGCTCTAGGTCTATAATATCTTCAATACCTAAAGCAAATGGAATTTTCTGTTTTGATAAATTTATCTTGATAAGGAATGTTTATATCTTGTGCAGTTATTTTGAAACAACTATAATATATGGTGCAGGACAATGGACAATGAAAATTTTTATCTACTTTATCTTCCCATTAAAAATGCCTTTAGACAGAACAACCAAATGCAATGTATGGATCTTGTTTTGATCCTGATTTGAACACTCTAATATATATTTTTGGACAACTGGAAAAAAGTTAATATAGACTGGTTATTAGACTGATAGCTAGGAATTATGGTTAATTCAATTAGGTATGATAATGGCATGAGGCTGTGCTAGAAAATAATTAAGGTTTATAATGAAAAAGGAGTGAAGGCCGGGCTTGCTTTTAAAGAATTCAGCCAAAAGAGAGAGAGAGAGGGATAGTTAAGCAAGTGTGGCAAAATCTTCATAACTATTGAATCTGGGTCTACAGAGGTTCTTGATACAGCTTTCCTCTTCTTTTCTGTGTGTGTGGATTTTTCCTAATTAAACAAAACCCTTAGGAATGTCAAGTGAGGATTTTCAGTGAGGATATAACGTATCCATCTCTAACGAGGTAAAAATGTAACCTGACAGGTTAGTTTGGTGACTTAGAAACTAGTACTGTGAGGCCAAAGTGTTGGAGCAATTAACTTCACCTGACCCCTTGGCCACAGATGCTGTTATTAACTCTCATCCACTGCCTGGCAGAGGTCAGAAGGCAACCAGGCAAAACAATCTGATTAGTGTGTACTCGTCAATCCCAAACTCCCAATCTATTCCTCCCCTACCCCACCCTTTCCCCTGGTAACCATAAGGTACACACTACTATAGATAAAACAGATCACCAACAAGGACCTACTGTATAGCACAGGGAACTCGGCTCAATATTCTGTAATAACCTAAATGGGAAAAGAATTTGAAAAAGAAGCAAGCAAACAGACAAAAAAGGATGTGATTAAGTTGGCGCAAAACACAATAGCAGTTAGTTAGTCCAACAACCCCCAGCCCAGTGAAGTAGTCTTGACACTTTCGAATGTAAGAAAACTGAGGCTCAGAGAGGTTAAGAGACTTCCCAAACTGTTGGTCCATAGTGGAGCTAAAATCCTAATTGCAGCCTCTTCTTCCAAGCACAGCCTTGACCCTCCTAGAAGGAAGAGGCAGGTGTTCGCAAACAAGCGCTTGGGCAATTATGTGATGTGTATCTACTAACCAGCATATTTTCATGTTCTCCTACAAAGGCATGAATGCTGACAAATGATTAATATCTTTAAAATAACATTTTAATTAACAGTTAATTTCCCCTAAAACATGAATTGTTTTCCCTCAGGATGTAGAACATGACTGAAATTCAAATGCTGAATTTTTGCTGTCTCTTCACCTAAAATGGAACAAAAATATGCATTAAACAGATAAAAGCATAAAAGAAAAATATTATTCCCTGTTAAATTGAGTTTCTTTGAATAACAAGTGTTTGATGTTCTGGACTAGATAATGACTGGGTCATAATTATTCACTTGGATGCAAAAGAGGTTTAATTCAAATAACTCAATTCAAATTTCACTAATATGTCCGATTGGAAAAAAAAAGAATATTGCTCAGTGCATCCATTTTGGGGTCCCCGATTTGATTTTGTTTTTATCTAAAACCTATTTCTTCTTGAAGAACTGAATTTGGTCTTCAAACCCCTGGGGATCTCCGGGGACAGTAGTGGGACCTCTGACCCCTAGGTCCCCATTAGACTCTAAAGGTGACAGAGCTCAGGATGAGAAAGAGCTTTGTCCTTGCCTCCTGAAACATTTCCTTCATCGTAGCTATGAAGAAAGGTTACCTTTTATTATGCTTTTAGAAATAACACCCCCCATCCATATTCTTTATGAAAACACAGAGGGAAGATATTTAAATCCATTTTTGATTAGACATTTTTTCTAGGATGACAAGTCATTAACTAGAGGCAAAAAATGTTCAGTCTGACATTCGTTGCAGTCATGGATTGATTTTGTACTGTGCTAAGCAAATCAGGTCTGCGTTTGGCAGTTAGGCAATCATTAAGGGAGCTGTGGGTCGTGACAGAGAGCTTTCTTAATACCACTTTTTCAAGCTCTAAAAATGTGCCATTGCCTTTGTAAAATCCACAACCTAAATTAGCAACCTCCAGACTCCTGGGGGAATCAGCCTGGTCACCCCAGATGGTTGGGGGAAACCTGACCTTGTCTAAACAGTGCAGGAGTGCAGACCCACCCGAAATGGAGCCAGACCTGAACCTGTGTTTCAGCTGGAAATCCTAGGTAGGGAGGTTGCCACCTACGTGGCACTAGAGGAGGCTGTGTGGGACATTGCCACACTTTCACCTGCCAACAAAATCCTGTTTGAGCTCATTCTCCTAAATTCTGATCATCAGCTGAGGACAGGAAAAAACACTACTGCCCCCTGACAATGTATACTTGCTGTTTCCCCACTTTTAAGCTTCCACCTTACCCTCCTACTGTGGTGGGATCTACTTCATCCCTCAACCCTATTAGCATGCCCAGGCCCTATAACTAGCTTCTTAAGAGATGCTCCCCCCACCACTATTATTGTAGACCTTGATAAACAAAGTTGCTTCAAAACACAGAATGAAAACTGCATAATCAAAATTAAACATTCAACTAAATGTCCGCAAAATAGCATTGTGTATTCAGCCAATTGCAACTCAAGGCACCTCCTTTGTCGTGCATATAAATTATTTTTAGTGTGGGATGTTTGACATGATCTGGGATGTGGCCCACAACAGAACTCCTAGTCCTACAAAGATCTTCCCTGACCCTGCTCACAGACTATTTACTCTTAACCGAGTGTCCTTTCTGTTTCCTAAGTCCCTCTATTCCTCCAGGACAGTACCCCACCCAACATTCCCAGCCTACACATTTTACTTTTTCCATCTTTCCTCTTCAGTTGAGTCCTTTATTCTTCTGTAGCCAACTTAAACTTAATAGCTTGCAATCTCTTAAAGTTAATAGAATTCTACTCATGATTTTTGCTTGTAAACAAGACTCCACTTGCATCTAAGACCACATAAGTCTGCCCTACACCCTCCAAATCTCAAGTTCTTATTGTAGTAGGACTAAATAAGGACTGTAGGGTCCTTATGATTATCCAGGCTGACCTCAGGAGTAGAAGCAATATGGTGACTTGGCCTTCACTCATCATCCACCACCAGGTAACCTCTTCTCTTTTTGCCTTCATTACTGAGATAGCATCTCTCTCCAAAGGCACATGGACAAAGGTAACGTGTTACTCAGTTAGAGGTCAGGCCACTGGCTCTGGGCCATGTAGAAACAGGTGCAGGTGTGGTTCCTCTTCACAATGAAGACACTGCAGCGAATCCAAGGGCAACAAGGGGGAGAGGCCAGGGAATGGTTTTCAGTTTCATTCAGTTCCTCTGAGAGGCAAGAGAAATGTACTGAGGAGACAAGTACAGTTGTGTTTTTTTCAAACCTATGCCTAGAAATTGCTACCATGTCTGCAGTTCATGGGACAAGGAGACCAATGTATAACATTTAGTAATTTGGAAGGTTAGAGGTGGTACCCAGACTCCATAATACTCAGAAATGGGCTTGGAAATGTTGAGTCCCAAAGCCCTGGGGGGAAATATCTTTAGTACCCTCTCTAGGACCTAAAAGAAAAGGAAATTCCAAATGTGAAGAAGAGTTATAAGTAAGTACTAATAAGGAGAGGCAGCATTTATTAATCACTTACTATGTGCCAGGCACCTGCTGAAGTACGTTACCTCGTCAACCTTGGGAAATGGGAGGGAAGAAACTGCTCCTTACCCAGACATTGTTCCTGCCTGGAACAACGAAACCAAAGGAGAGGAGTGGGAGGATCAGGCTGGGCATTTCTCCAAACACCTAGAGAGCTTTGGTCCTTCTGGTCCTGGTGATGGCACCTGGAAACACATCTACAGCCAAATAGCACAACTGAATTATCCAGGCTTTGACACACAACCTTTCTATTGCCCCAAGGGCAAAGCTGTCTTGCCCAACCTGCCTTGGGACCTGTACTCCTTCATGAGCCCAGCGTCTCACATGTCAGTCTCTTGTGACTCCCTCCTTCCCGCACTGTTATTCTCTAGTAAGGAAAAGCCACTGAATTCTTTTACTATCCACATCAGGTGTTTGCTGTCCTGGGGATCTTTCTCTGCTTCTCTCAAGCAGCTAGCTGTCACTCTTCCTGAATTTTGATCTCATTTTAGCAAGATTATTTGTGCCCTTGTTTGATGCCTCTCACCAGCAACACATTTCTTAAAGGCGGATACTATGTTGTTCATCTTTGTGTGCTTCTACCAGTTCACTTTTCCCATTTTTATTTTTTACATTTCATTTTTGGGTCCCCTATTGGTTCATTCTATTCATTCAATAAATTCCGAGTGCCTGCTGTGAGCTAGCCGAACTGTTTTCAGCTCTGATAAAACGGCAGTGACCAAAACAGCCAAAGTCTTGTTTTCTATCCATGATTTAGTGCATTTCCAAAAAGGGTAAGATTTCTAGGTTGCACGCATGGGACTGGTTCTTCATAATAAAAAAAATAAAGTTGTATACATTTTTAAATGCTAAAATTATGACATATCAAATTAATCAAAACTATTCAAATGCCTTTCAAGATTGAGCCTGACTCTCAACTTCCAATCTGTAATACACAATGAAATTATTTAGCTATATTAAAACCATGTAATAACATAATATACATACTTTCATTTGGACCTTTTTTTTTTTTTAGGGAACCAATCCACTGTACAGAGGCTCCACCAGTACCTTTAAAAATGTAACCTATAAACACAGGGAAAAACAAAAGGTAGACCTTTCCACGGATGGATAGAACTACTTTACGCACGGAAAAAGTCTGTTTCACTGATATGAAATGTTAATGCACTATTTAATTTTTCTTTCTTTGTTGTTTCAAAATGAGGTTGGTTTAAGATAATAATAGGTCATTTGGAGATCAGTCATTCTCTGTGTGAAGGTTAGAGACTATGTTGGCAAGTTCAAAATAATCAAGAAGAGAAATATCCTTAAAAAAGGGGTGACTTTGGGCTTCCCTGGTGGCGCAGTGGTTGAGAGTCCGCCTGCCGATGCAGGGGACACGGGTTCGTGCCCCGTTCCGGGAAGATCCCACATGCCGCGGAGCGGCTGCGCCCGTGCGCCATGGCCGCTGAGCCTGCGCGTCCGGAGCCTGTGCTCCGCAACGGGAGAGGCCACGGCAGTGAGAGGCCCACGTACCACAAAAAAAAAAAAAAAAAAAAAAAAAAAAAAAAAAAAAAGGGGTGACTTTGGGGATCATTTCAGGAATACTAACTCTGTTGCATTCATGCCTCAAAAAATCATCAAAATAATTAATGGGGGCCTGATTTGCATTTTAAAAATGTTTGAAATTAGAATCTCATTTCTTGCAGGAATACCTGACGTCTTTGTCTCAGCAAAGTCAAAGTCCATATGCTCACATTATATACTCACACTTGCCAATGAATTCTAAACTTTTAGTAAATCTGCCCTTTCCTAAAGGAGGATTTTTTTTTAATTTATGAAAAAATGAGATGCTGACTTTTATTTCAGCCGTAGGATGCAATTCTTCCAAAAATGTCCCACGTGTAAGAATGAAAATGAAGTGTTAATAATTTCTGCGGATTTGAATGTACCCAAAAGTCAAGTATTTTGTTTTACAGATGAAGAAGAAGTAATTTATAAATTAGGAAGTCACCAGTAAAAAACAAAAATAACAAGCCTATCATTAGATTATGTTTAATTACCTGAAAATAAACTTCTATACTCAGTTTCCCTATTGACCCTGAGTTTTCAAACTATTACTCCTTCTGTATTTCTCAACCCATTTTACTCAGTTTTACAGTCATGTAAACCCTGTAAATGTCATGTGAAAGTTTTAATTTCTTGTCAAAAAATTTACTTTAACTGGTAGATAGCTTATTCAAAAAGAGCTCCAATAATATACAAAAGGACCATGGGTTAAACAGAATAAAATTGTTAGTGGTTTTAAATCAAACACATCAAGAGTACACAAGTGTCTCATGAGTAATAGGCTCATTTAAATCTATATTCTTTTCTCATTTGCATAACACAGCTTGCACATTTCAGTTGCATATGGTGAATATGTTACTTTAAAAAGTAAGATTTTACTTGCAGAATACATGTGGGTAATTAGGGGTCCATAGGTTAATTGAAGAGATGAACTCTGTAGAATATTATTTTTTTATAGTTAATACTGTTTTACAGAACACTTTCATCTCATTTGATCCTCACAAGGAAACTAAGCCTCAGAGAGTGGGTAGAACTGGTCCAGAACTGAGGTCTTCTAGCTCCAAGCCATTGCTTCTTCCCACAGGGTGAGACTGACTCTTGTCAGTGAAATGATAGAAAGATTTTGTTAAGTAAGTGATAACTACCATTTGTTTGATAATGTAGTGACTAAGCAAATAGCACTTAAGCTACTGGAATGTAGGTGAGGTTTTGTGCTTTTGTGCAATGTTTATTACCTTTGAGTAAATTGTAATGTGAAGCCTTTTACTAGGTGAGGACTTCATTAGGTAATGGAGCCTTCATATTTATCCACTGAACTGGCACAGATGAATCTACAGTAAGTCTCTTCAATTCTATCAGTTAGCTTGGTACACATTTGATCACTTGGAGACTTTTTTTTTCAGGCTTCTAAATAACTCAGGTAAATTAGACACTTGGGTAGTATACAGTTATACTAAAAGAATTACTAATCACTTGGGAAACCTGAAGAGCTGATGTACCCATACGTTCCTGACTGAAGCTCAGGGTCAGTGGGAAACCTAGAGCAAGAAGGAAGTTGCAATACCAATGACACAATAGTGGTATTCATCTCTACATGTGATATTTTTGTATTATTACTGGAATGGGATTTTAGAATATATAAATTTCCTTTGTGTATATATTGGGGAAGGTAGAAAAGAATCTGCTATTTCTCTGAATACTGTTTTGACCCAAGGCTGGACCTTGAAAAGGCCAAAACATTAACAGTAGTACTTCTGTTCACTGAAGAATTATGTTACGTGATGATAAAATGGGTTTTTTGTAAGTTGTTTTATTGTATTTTGTGTTGACATAAATAAACGTGGTAATTTAAACAATGAACCTTAGATGAATGGTAATTCCTTTTATTTACGTGACACAAAACCCTCTTCTTGGATTTCTGGATGCCTGGGTGACCTGCTCTGACCGCCTTGCTGGTCTCAGTCTGGGGCCAAGGAGAAGAGCAGAAAGAGGCAGCCACCAAAGGCAGGAGACAGCAGGGCATGGGCTGTAATTTGCTGCATGTTTACAATACTGAAATCACTAGGTTTTTAAACAGGCCTGGACATTACCTCACATTTTGTAAAATCAAGTTCTTTAGGGTAAGTGTTTTGGGCTGAACTGTGATTCTCACCCCAAAAATTCACATTCTGAAGTATTAACCTTTAGTACCTCAGAATATGACTGCATTTGGAGATAAGAAATTTAAAGAGGTAATTAAGTTACAATGAGGTAACCCTAATCCAGTATGATTGGTGTCCTTATAAGAAGAGATTAGGTCACAGACATGCAGAAAGGGAAGATCACATAAAGACACAGGGAGAAGACGGCTATCTACAGCCCAAGGAGAGAGACCTCAGAAGAACCTGCCAACAACTTGATCTTGGACTTCTGGCCTCCAGAATTGTGAGAAAATTAATTTCTTATTTTTAGGCTCCCCAGTCTGTGGTATTTTGTTATGGCAGTTTGCAGGGGCAAACTAATACAGTCAGGTAGTGCTGTCTTCCTGGGCATCCATTTGTATTGGGTTGGCCAAAAATTTCCTTTGGGTTTTTCTGTAAGATGCTATGCGAAAAACTTGGAAGAAATTTTTGGCCAACCCAATAGATTCCATGATGCCATGCTCATTTTCCAAATCAGAAAAATTAAGCAGAGAGAGACCAAATGCTCACAAAAGGAGTCAGCTTAGAAAAAATCCTTTCCCTCAGAAAGACCCTCTCTTTACAAAAAGGCAGGGGAAGTCAAGTGAAGAGTGCTAATATTCAGAAACAAGCTGTTTCTTGTAGACGAAAGGCCAGACGTCTGGAAATCCAGAAACTGCTTCCACTTTGAATAGCTCTGAGAAAGTCACTTTTCTCCTTAGTTTTTCCATCTGTTAGGTGGTGGCAGTTCCTGTCTTTTCTAGCACCTATAACAATCCCCAACACATAGCAGGAGCTCAATAAATTCATTCAATCTATATTGTTGAGTACCTAATATATGCCAGGCACATCTCTTATGAATATGGATTCAGCAATGAACAAAATAACCAATCCCTATGCTCCCAAGTCGGGGGGAAGAAAATAAACAAATAACTATACACTATCAGGGTACTGGATCCAGTTTACACACATCCCAGATCCCCTTGTCTCCACCTGTTCCCTGGGTCTAAGCTGGGAGTTGCTCCAACATCTACTCACACAGTTCCCTTCGGGGTAGAGCCTCAACTTCCACCTAACTCCCTAGGGCTCGGGGGCCACAATAAGTCCTGTGCCCAAGTCCAGAGTGGCAGCTAAACCTGGGTAATTAAGAAAACAGAAATGTTAAAAGAAGAATGCAAGAATAAGTCGATCTGAGTTGAGCCATTAAGAGGAAGGGAAAGAAACAAAATGTTTACCCAGCTAGATTTGGGGAAGAGGCAGGAAGTTTTGGGGGAAAGGGAAGAGAAAGTTTTTGGGACAGCTACGCTGGGCGATATTGAGAATGAGATACATGGGGGTGGGAGTGGTTGGCTGTTCATTTTAAATGTATTCATCCTTTGGGGCCTGCTGTTCCCCTGACAAAGGCATCCTGCAGGGCTCCAAGGCAAGAGTGAGACGGCCCAGCACCATGGGGATTTCAGCTGAGCCCACGTGGTGCATTTAATCTGGTTCAGGTTTAACACTCCTCAACATCAGAAACAGTCATGCCCTGAAATACTCTTGTGAAACCCCCCGAATGGAAGACCCCGAATCCTCCCAAAGCAAGCAAGAGTCCTCTGAATCACTCTCTTCGCCTCTCCACACCCATTTCTTCCAGCACTTCTTGAAGTGACATGATACGAGCGAAGCGATCCCACCAATAATATTCTTTAACTGCAGGAGAAAGTTGATCTCTCAAGAGGGTAAATTTATTTAAATGTTGTTCATAATGATTTTATATCAGCCTCATTTTATGGAAATCTAAATGGGAAAAAATCTCATTATTCATTCCCCTTATTCAGAGGGAATGAAAAACAGGGATTAAATGAAATGTGATAAATAGAAATTCTCCCTTTTATTAAATTTCATTATATAGCAGCAAACTCAAGCCAACACAGCTAAAAAGCAAGGGAACTTAAGTGATCGGGGCCTCTTTTAATAGCTGGACTAGGTAGGACGCTCTAGTACTAAATGAGTAGAGTTTTACATGAGGCCAGGATGGTGGACAGTGGTCAAATAGTCACTACTTGGGCCAATGTATGAATTCTTCTGAGCTGTGGACTGTAGGCTGTTAAGTGTGGACTGTAGGCTGCTAAATGTGGGCTATAGGCTGTTAAGTGTGGGCTGTAGGCTGTTAAGTGTGGGCTGTAGGCTGTTAAATGTGGGCTGTAGGCTGTTAAATGTGGGGTGTAGGCTGTTAAATGTTGGCTGTAGGCTGTTAAATGTGGGCTGTGGGCTGTAGGCTGTTAAATGTGGACTGTAGGCTGTTAAATGTGGGCTGTAGGCTGCTAAATGCCGCCACCCTTGTGCTTTAGAGGCATCCAAATGTGAATCACCCTAGGCTGAGCAAAGGGTCAAATATGTGATCTTCTGTTCTCTCCCACTTGGCTGCACAACCAGCAAGGAGGGAGCAGCACGGGCAACTTAGGAATTCTTCCTCTCTTAAGCTTGTCCCGGAGCTAGACCCTGGGAGAGACTGGGCCCTGGAAGGCACAGATTAGACTCACACATGCTCTTTGGTGTTGTGAACAACTTCAAGGCTTTACAAATCCCACAGAAGTTCTAGGTCAGTTTGAAATTTCAATCTGATCTTTGAGATTTCTAGGTACACGTTTAATGAGGAGACTTACTGCTCAAACAGTATATGCTTTTCTAGCCTGAAATGTGTTTCCATTCATGGTCCTTGTATAGTAGCCAACCCAGTTCCAGGTCAACATTGAAAGACAGTGCATTATGACACGCCACTGTTTGTCAATAACTGACTGGGGAAAAAGTCGCTGTGTTTTTTTTTTTTCATCCAGCTGGCTTTGCTAGACCTAATATCAGTGTGTGTTTGTGTGCATATATACATACATATATATTTCTTTCTTACTTTAATGGATGTATCTTATTAGATACATCTATTATTTTAATGGAGGTATTTATTTTTTCTTATTTTAATAGGTGTAACTTACTAGTATTAAATAACTTGCATTGTTAATTAAAAATAGGTAACATCTACTGTTCCAAGAGCTTTTTATATGCTCGTTTATACAGAGCTCACAACCATCCTTTGGAATGGAATTATTAGTATCTCCTGTTTTACAGATATTAAGTAACTTGCCCAGGTCACGAACTTAGCAAGCTTTGAAGCCAGGATTTGAACTCTGGATTTGGAATCCATGTTCTTAACCACCATGCTCTCCTGTCTTATAAATTGCAGTTAAGGACATAATAATGATAAAAGCCACCATTCATTGATTATCTACCATAACCAGCATTATGTAAAGTATGTTATGTATCTTATTGTATTTAGGCTTGTATTGTTTTCCCCCACTTTACTAAGAGGGAAACTGGCATTCAGAAAGCGGAGGGAAAAGAAACGAAATTGAGTTATTTGTAGTGAGGTGGATGGACCTAGAGTCTGTCATACAGAGTGAAGACAGTCAGAAAGAGAAAACCAAATACCACATGCTAACACATATATATGGAATCTAAAAAAAAAAAAAAATGGTTATGAAGAACCTAAGGGTAGGACAGGAATAAAGACGCGGATGTAGAGAATGGACTTGAGGACACGGGGAGGGGGAAGGGTAAGCTGGGGCAAAGTGAGAGAGCGGCATGGACATATATACAAGGGCAGGATTTTGACCTGAGCGCATCTCACTCTGAAGCCTCCGTCTTAATCACCATACTATCCTGAAGGTCAATGGCAGTGCTCACCTTTGGCTCTGCCCCTTCCTCTGTATGCCAAGAAAGGCGCTACTACGAATATGCTTCTGGTAGGATATGTCTTAGAGTTGCTTTCCCAGATGTAATCATGGATTTGCCCTGAACCACGTAGGCTTCCCTGCAGGGTTATGATCAATCTAGCTGTAAAGTAAAGACCCTTTCAGGGCATCAGACTCCAACCAACCAAGTTAGCCAGCCTGAGCATCAGTGTGGGGCGTGTCCAGCTCAGTTCTCTTTCTAGAGCCCTGCCTGTCACCCTTTAAGTCAGATACCTCAGAGGACTGCCACTATGCACACATGTGATGTTCACATTGTGAGTTCTGGCAGGAAAGTTTAGGATGTTTTGGAGGTAGGGGTCTTGACATGTCAAGGAAACTCCTCTCAGCAGCAAAGACTTCTATATCCACAGGGGCGTTTTGTGGGACGCTGGTGTTTTATGCTAAGTGGGTGGACTTGGTTATCTGACTGGAGAGCCCCTGTCTTCCTACAAGTCCTTGCTGAGCACACACATTGCTCTCCTCACTGCCCCCCAGCCACCCTCGGGGCTGCTCCAGCAGAAGCCAATACCTGCAAGCCCTCATCTGGCACCTCAGAGAGGCCCAGCCTGGGCGGCAAGACAGAGAACTTGGAGGGAAAAGTGGACAAGTGCCCCCACTTTGCTAGCTAATTAATTAGAAAGGAGAGGCAGGAGTGGGGCTGGGTTGATGGTGATGGCAAAAGAAATCAGAAAATAGTAATGACTGTGGCAGGAATGGCTCACCAGTATGGGTAATCAGGAAGCCCTTGTTGTGTTTGTTTCCCCAAACAAGCTAGTGGAGATACAAGTTGTGATTAGTCTTTGAAATACTAAAGGTGATGATTACCATTTGCTTAAAACTTCTTTTAAGAGTTCTTCTTGGGGCTTCCCTGGTGGCGCAGTGGTTGAGAGTCCGCCTGCCGATGCAGGGGACACGGGTTCGTACCCCGGTCTGGGAAGATCCCACATGCCGCGGAGCGGCTGGGCCCGTGAGCCATGGCCGCTGAGCCTGCGCGTCCGGAGCCTGTGCTCCGCAACGGGAGAGGCCACAACAGTGAGAGAGGCCCACGTACCGCAAAAAAAAAAAAAAAAAAAAAAAATGTTTAAAGAGTTCTTCTTAGGCTACAGTGTTTAAAGTGCTCAAATTAAAGTTGTAATCGCCTTTATGAAATGTCTTACAAAAAAACACTTCTTAATACTACTAATAAACTTAACAGTTATTTCATAATTCTCCCCTTTGATTAACAACTATTTTGTTTCATACTTTTTAAAAATAAAAACTATGCTTCTTTTATTTGTTTATTCATCTCCTGTAATAAATGACTATATTCTACTATATTCTCTACAAAATATTATTAGTTTTATAAACACTGCAGTGGGAAAATGAACATTTAAATTAAGCAGACTATCTATTAAATGTATCTTGCATAGTTTTGGTATATTAAATGCTATTTCATTGATTTCAAGAAGTGTGTCAGATTTTGGAAACTCTCTTACTAAGAAGATGGAATTGGAGAAGGAAAATATAAATAAAAGAAGATTAAAAACACTGCGAATAATAAAAGAGATGAATTTGTCATAAAGGCAAGAAAATATATACAATGTTTTTCTTAGGCTTTCTTGGTCATGTTCAGTCATTATTTGGTTTATTCAGATCTAATATTAATTTTAAGAGATAACCAGCCCATGCTTTAATAAAACTCTATGATTAATTTAAAAACCTGAAAATGACTTCAGCTCCAGACGCACACAGGAAAGGACACATAGTAATTTTTTTTTTTTTTTTTTTGACAAGGGTCAAACTGTAAGAGGGGAATGCTGGTTCTGAGTATATGGGGTGACAGCTTCTTAAACCAGCCCTTAAAAGAATTCTGTGTAAACTGAAGTCTGACCTGCTAAACCCTGAGGCCTATTGTGAGGCCCCTTTGAAAACAGAGGGACACAGTAGAGAGGAGCTGCCTCCAAATGGCAAAAGAAAGACAGATGGTCTCTGTTGGCTGGGAAGGCAGAGCGTCCACCTGTGGTGCAGAGGTGAGTGGCCATCACGGGACAGGTCCTGCCAGGGCTGCTTGTGGAGCAGAGCCCACAAGCTCAGGAGGGATCACAGTGGGTGACGGGAGCCTCAGGGGGGCCTGGAGGCACAGACTCAGCTCAGGCAGTGGAGTTGGAGTGATGTTCTGGGCCTGGGTGTGGTGCCATGTAGGCAGCTGCCAGAAAGAGCACCACCAAGTTGCCATAGAGCATGGGACGTGCCCCCTGGGGATCCCCAGAGACTAGAGGTGAACATGAACCTCAGAAGAGGTCCCTTAAGTCTTCTAGGTACCCTGATGAAAAATACCACCAGCGAAATTCAGGTCTCAATGTTAAAAAGACTTTGTTCATAACCCACTGGGTGCTGACACTTGGAAGGGTTTGGGACTCAAAGGACAGACATATCTGCTATGGAGGTAGACAAAGGAAAAATAATTTCGAGCAACATTTCTCAAATTAACATTTGTACACCCGTAGAGGTCATTGCTCAGCTCTAAAAATAATTTCACAATAATGTATCTCACTTAGTCCTTTCCCTAGCCAGCCCCCCACGAGGGGCAGCCCAGAAAACAAATCGTAGGCTTTTCTGAGAAACAGGAAGGCAGTAGGGAAAATTGGGGGGTGGGAGACAGAGAGTAGAGGAATCATGTAGGTCGTGAGGACCTACAGGCAAAATTAAGAATTCTGATGGAGATAACAAGGCCGCAACTACTTATGATAAATAACGAACACAAGTAACAGATTTCATTTTTTAAGAAACTCGAGCTAACAAGCCAAGACCAGTTCAGATTTGGGCTTAACCTTTCTTGAAAATAATTGCTCTTACTAACAAACTGGAATTTGCCTGAATAGAGAGCACAGTCAAAACATAAAAGATGTAGTGAAAAGAGATGCAGATTTTCTGTAGCTCACATAGGTGAGTCACACAACCCCCTCAGGGAGCACAATTAAAGGCAGAGGACCAGAGTAAAAACCAAAGGCAGAGTATTTCATCACACTGGAGGAAGTGGAATGGTATAGAAAGTACTCTCGAGCTGCCTGGGTGATTTGGTTTAAGCATAGCATCGCTTTATCCAGCCCCCAGAGGGCAAGCGTGCTGTCCCCAGAACGGGAAGTTAAATTACTCTGGAAATGACACTAGTGAAAATCAGCACAAATGGGGATGATTAACCCCTGTAGATATAACCCAAGAGACCATCTTGGAATAAGTGACTCAGGAAAATGTGGATATCCATAAATAGAAATAAGACAACTAGAAAAGGGCTGGAATGTTATTTCTATAAGAAAGATACAAGACAGTTGATGGTAATTTCTACTCTATGGTCTGAGGACAGACAATGCTAATGGAAGGCAAATGGTTTTCATGGAGTCTAGGAAAAGAAAGGTGAAGGGAAGACATGGTCAGTGTTTTTCCCGCACTGCCTAAGATGGACTGGAAGCTTCGGAAACAGGGATGCCCTGGCCTGGAAAGGGATGGCTGCTGGAGTGCAGATGGGACCCCTCATCAGGCTTCTCAGGGTGAATGCCTAGCGCAGCCCCTTGTCCTTCAAATACCATTTCTGTGAAATCGGATGGAAACCTGATGTCCCAATGTTAGAATCATTCATAAGACTATGGGTCTGAAGTATTCTCCTTAAATAAAACACAGACTTCTAAAAACTTTTTATTGGAGTATAGTTGATTTACAGTGTTGTGTTAGCCTCAGGTATATGGCAAAGTGAATCAGTTATACATATACCTATATCAGCTCTTTTTTTTTTAGATTCATATAGACCATTACAGAGTATCGAGTAGAGTTCCCTGTGCTATACAGCAGGTTCTTATTAGTTATCTATTTTATATATAGTAGTGTGTATGTCAATCCCAATCACCCAATTTATCCCTCCCCCACCTTATCCCCTAGTAACCATAAGCCTATCTTCTACATCTATGACTCTACTTCTGTTTTGTACATAAGTTCATTTGTACCCTTAAAAACACAGACTTTTTAGCCCAGACACTTCAGTAACATGCTTCTAAGATTTTGCATCTAACTTGGCTGCTCAGATTTGATTGGTTGGTTTGTTTTTTGTTTACTCATTGGTTCTGAAGTCTACTCATTCTAGCTAAGTGTGAAATGCGTTACCATATGCACTAATCACACACACACACACACACACACCCCACACATACTCCTTGGGACAAAACCAAGCAGAGTCATAAGCCATTGAAAAAAAATGTTATTTTACAGATTTCTAGAGTTCCTTATGCTAGTGTTTTCTCCCTGTCTCCTGCTTCCCCTCATCTAAAGGTCAAATGCCGATGTGAGAAAAAATATCCCTAAAAAAAAGACATTTCTGCTTTCAAAAAAGAGTAACGGGGACCAACCAGATTTACCTTGCCACCTGTATAAACAAAAACAAACAAATAAAATACATGAAACAATGGTTTTCAAGACAATGGACATCAGGCATTAAAGGGCAGTTATCCCTGAGATATAGGAAACAAACAAGGTGAGTCCCAGTTGGGCTGTATCTCTCAGGCTTGCAAGCCCTCTATCTGCCCAGCCTCAAGACTGAAGAAAGAGCCCGGAGTCAGCGACAGAGACATCAATGGTTTAATGGGTGGAGGGAATCTTACATGTCTGAAGCAAGGTCCTGGAGCGACACCCTACCCAGTGAGTCAGATGATGGGCAAGACAAGGCAGCAGTCTTTGCTACCTGGGGAGAGGGAGGTTACCAGTTATAACGGAAGTTGACCTCAGGTTGGCTCACTGGTTACCAGAGAAACGAGCAGAGGAGCACGCCTCTCAATACCCTTTGACAAACTATCATATTGGAGAGAGTTCTGACCTAAAGATTAGAACAACCACTAGCTGGTGCCGGGGGCAAGTAGGTAGGCATTTACTGATTAGGCTCTATGATTAAAAGGGAAGGTCCGTCAGATGAATAGGGTGTAGGTAAGGCAGACACTGCTCCAGCAGGGGATGTAAGGAAAGCAAGAGAACAGCCATCTTGGGTGGCCTGACCATACAGTCCTACAATTGTCCCAGATTACTTAATTAACATTTCTAGAACACTCTAACCAGAAACAGAAGAAGACATGATCTTTTTAAGCACACATGAAATATTTAGCATAATTGCAGTGACGCGGATGGACCTAGAGACTGTCACACTGAGTGAAGTAAGACAGAGAAAGACAAATATAATATGATATCACTTATACGTGGAATCTAAAATAAATGGTACAAATGATCTTATTTACAAAACAGAAGTAGAGTCACAGATGTAGAAAACAAACTTATGGCTACCAAGGGGGAAAGGTGAGGCGGGGGAGGGCTAAATTGGGAGATTGGGATTGACATATACACACTACTATATATAAAATAGATAACTAATAAGAACTTACTATATAGCACAGGGAACTCTACTCAATACTCTGTAATGGCCTGTATGGGAAAAGAATCTAAGAAAGAGTGGATATATGTATGTGTGTAACTGATTCACTGTGCTGTACAGCAGAAACTATACTCCAATACAAATTAATTTAAAAAAATAATTACAGATGCTTACAACAGGTATGATATAAATAAACAAGGTACTATAATTTTCACACAAAAAAATATTTAGCATAATAGACCATACTCCTCCAGGCCATAAAACGAATCTCAATAAATTTAAAAGGACTTAAGTCATAAAGTGTCTTCTTCGACCAAGGAATTTCATTAGTAATTAATAGCAAAAAGATATCTGGACAATCCTCAAATATTTGGAAAGTAAATAACACACTTCTAATTAACCCATGGTCAAAGAAGAACTCAAAATGAAAGTTAGAAAGGTTTTGAACTGAATGAAAGTACAATATACCACAATACATAACATGCCACCAAAGCAGTAATTAGAGGGAATTTATAGTAATAAATGCTTATATTAGAAAACAAGAAACGTCTCAAATCAATGACCTCAGGCTTCTACTTTAAGAAACTGAAAAAGAAGAAAAAAATAAAGCACAAGTAAGCAGAAGAAAGGAAACAATAAAGATCAAACTGAAAACCAATGAAATAGAAAACAGGAAAACAATAGAGGATATCAATACACCAAAAGCTTCTTTAAGGTAAATAAAATTGGTAAACCTTTAGCCAGATTGATGAGGGAAAGAAAAAGAGAGAACACAAGTTACCAATATCAGGAATGAGACTGGTGACATCACTATAGATTCTACAGATATTAAATGAATAAATAAGGGACTATTATGAACAACTTTATGCCTACAAATTTGAAAGCTTATATAAAATGGAAAAATTCCTTGAAAGACAAGAGCTACCAAAGTTTGTTCAAGAAAAAAAAATTAGGTAACCCAAATTGCCTTATATCTGCAGAAGAAATTGAAATTATAATAAAAACCTTCTCACAAAGAAAACATCAGGCTCAGATAGCATCACAGATGAATGCTACCAAATGCTTAAGGAAGAAAAAATACATACCAATTCTACCCAAACTCTTCCAGAAAATTGAAGAGAAGGGAATACTTCCCAAAGTATTCTTTGAGGCCAGCATTAATCTGATACGAAAGCCAGATAAAACATTACAAGGAAAGAGAACTAAAGACCAATATCCTTCATGAACATAGATGGAAAAAATTCTAAACAAAATGTTAGCAAATTGAATCGCACAATATTTAAAATCAAATGGGCTTATTCACATGTAAACAAATGAAACTCATAGTAACGAATATTAACTCAAAATGGACCAGAGATCTAAAAGTAAAGTCTTAAAATATAAAGCATTTAGAAGAAAGCACAGAACATCATCATGACCTTGGATTAGGCAAAGATAACTAGATTTCAAAAGCATGATCCATAATAGAATAAATTGATAAAGTGATCTTTATCAGAATCTAAAATTTCTGCACTTCAAAAGACAATATTAAGAGAATGAAAAAATAAGCTACAGTCTGGGAAAAATATTTGCAAATTATATATCTGATAAAGAACTCATATCCACAACATATTAAAAACTCTCAAACCTCAGTAATAAAAAAATAAAATAAAAAATGAGCAAAATATTTCAGCAGATACTCCACCGAAGAAGATATATGGTTATCAAATAAGAACATGAAAAGATTTTCAACATCACTAGTCATTAGAGAAATGCAAATTTATTTATTTTTAATTGAAGTATAATTGACAAATAAAACTGTATCCATTTAAATTATACAATGTATGTATACATTGTGAAATGATTGCTATGATAAAGTTAATTATCATATCCATCACCTCACATAGTTACCTTTTTTTTTGGTGAGGACACTTAAGATCTACTCTCTTAGCAAATTTCAATACATAACAATACATAAACTTATTAATTACATACAGCACCATGCTGTATGAGAAATGCAGATTTAAGCCACAATGAAATATCACTATACTCCTATTAGAATGGCTAAAATTTAAAAGACTGACCGTACCAAGTGTTGACAAGAATATTAAATTCCAAGGGCTCCCATAACAAAGTACTACAAATTAGGTGGCTTAAACAACAAGATTTATTGTATCACAGTTCTGGAGGCTAGAAGTCCAAAGTCAAAGTGTCAGAAGGTTGGTCCCTTCTGAGGGCTGTGAAGGAAAGATCTGTTCCACGACCCTTTCCTAGCTTCTGGTGGTTTTCTGGCATTCTTTGGCATTCCTTATCTTGTAGATGTATCACCGTAATCTCTTCCTTCATCTTCACATGGGATTTTCCCTGTATGCATGCCTGTCTCTGTGTCCAAATGTCACGATGACCTCATCTTAACTTGATCACCTGTAAAAACCTCATTTCCAAATAAGGTCACAAGTACTGAGGATTAGGACTTTAACATCTTTTGGAAGGACAGAATTCAACCCATAACAGTGAGGAGGATATAGAGGAACTGGAACTCACATACTACTGGTGGGAAGGTAAAATGGTACAACCATTTTGGAAAACAATTTGGTAGTTTCTTAAAAAGTTAAATACAGGGCTTCCCTGGTGGTGCAGTGGTTGAGAGTCTGCCTGCCGATGCAGGGGACACGGGTTCGTGCCCCGGTCCGGGAGGATCCCACATGCCGTGGAGTGGCTGGGTCTGTGAGCCATGGCCGCTGAGCCTGCGCGTCCAGAGCCTGTGCTCCACAATGGGAAAGGCCAAAACAGTGAGAGGCCCGCGAACCGCAAAAAAAAAAAGAAAAAGTTAAGTACATAACTACTCTGTTATCCAGTTATTCTTCTTGTAGGTATTTACTCAAGAAAAATGAAAGGATGTATCCACCTGAGGATTTATACATGAATGTTCTTCACAATTTTATTTATAATAGCACAATACTGGAAACAATCCAAATATCTATCAGTAGGTAAATGGATAAACAGATTGTGGTATATCCATACAATGGAATATGACTCAGCAATAAAAAATAATTGAAATTTTAATGCATGCAACAATATGGCTATATTTGCAAATAATGATATTGAGTGAAGAAACCAGACCCCCCAAAAAGCATATATTATATGATTTCATTTATATGAAATTCCGGAAATTTCAACCTAATCTATAGTGACAGAAAGCAGATCTATAGTTGACTGGGGCCTGGGATGGGGAGGAATAGAACAGAGGGCTTACCAAGCATCACAGTGGAATTAGTAAGGATGATGGATATGTTCACTGTCTTGATTATGATAACAGCTTCATGGGTGTAAAGATATGTCAAAAATTCTTAAATTGTACATTTTACATTTATGTAGTTTATTGTTTGTCAATTTCATCTCAATAAAGGTCTCCTATAATTTTCTAATTTTCACTGGATTCACTAGGAATATGTTAAAAATGTTATTTAGCCCATCAATCTTAGTTTAAAAGGCTGAGGTTTCTGGCCTTATATTAATAAATTGCTTTTTTTCTACTAATAAAATGAAAATAAAGCCACTATGCAGGAACAAAACTATATGTTGATTTAATACAGGAAAAATTAAGTTATATTCACAAATTCCTGGTCATTTAGCCAATGATATCTTCCCCTTTTACAAAATCCATACATTCGACAACACTATGACTCCTGTTTTAACTTAGAAAAATTGTTAAGGTATGGAAAAGCTATGCAGTATGCCTTGGAAGATTCTAGAAGCCGAGCAATATAAAACAGGTTTGCAACCTTCTCAGTGCTCTATTCACTTAGCTTTGCAGACCTTCTTCTCAGAAAGCTACACTGGACTTTAATACTTAACTGGTTTAACCTAAGAAGGGCAGGTGAGGACTTTGTCTAGTTCCTTTTCATAGCCCCATGACTGTCTCATGTCTATTTTTTCTTCCGTGCTGAGCTTTAACATTTTGAATTGTCTTAGAAATAAAACTTGACAAGTCTCCAACCCTCCAAGCACACATTATAAGACAAGTAGGAACACACCACAGACTCTCTGCCCCTGATCCATTGGGATCATTTTCCCTCCTGCAGAATGGCTGTGGGTCCCAGAGTATCTGGGTGGCCCTGCTGGTGCGTGGCATTCGACTCACGTTATTTCTCATTTTACAACAACCCTGAATGGTAGGTTTTTATTGTAGGTTTTTTTTTTTTCAAAATTGTAATTAGGTATTACCAAATAAAGTAATAAACAACTTTTAAGAATGCAAAATAAAAGCACCTTATTTTAAAGGTGCAAAAGCAAGAAAATATGACATAAACGTATCCATTTTTAAATAATCATCTGTTTGATGGGTAAATGCCATTTCAAATCATTTTCAATAGAAAAGTGATTTATAAATCAGTTATCAGAAGATCAAAAAAATCAACGTTTAATACCAACTTTAACTATAAATAAAAAGAATATTGTCACCTCTCCTGTTTTTGCTTCAACATTTATATCTTCTGCTCTTTCTCTTTTGGAGAAAATATTGCATTGTAAGGCTGCCGTCTTTTTTTTTTTTTTTTTTTGCGGTACACGGGCCTCTCACTGCCGTGGCCTCTCCCATTGCGGAGCACAGGCTCCGGACGCGCAGGCTCAGCGGCCATGGCTCACGGGCCTAGCCGCTCCACAGCCTGTGGGATCTTCCCGGATGTTCGTGTCCCCTGCATCGGCAGGCGGACTCTCAACCACTGCGCCACCAGGGAAACCCTGCTGGAAATTTTTATGGTAGGTTTGTTTTTATTTATATAGTGAGGAAACTCAGCAAGGTTATGTAATTTGACCAAAGGAACACAGCTGAGAAGTAATGGAAGAAGAATTTTTAACCCATCACCTCTCCCTGCTCTCTCTTTCTCCTCCTCCTCCCTTTACCTAGTCCTTCAACATGTGAACACACCCACAGACTCTGCTTCGATTTATCAGGGAATTCTTTAGATGAAATCAAAAGGTGCAGCCACCCCTCGATTTTGTTATTGTTTCTATTTAAAAGGCGCATTGGTGATTACAAAAACTACCGTACACACTTTTCTGAATATTAAATGGAATAGGATATCTGAATTACTAGAAAATGATTAATAAATGGTAAAATAAATATTGATCCATCACCAGGCTTTCCCATTAAGTTCTGGAAAGTTATAGCCTGCAGGGTGAGATGCACAGCTGGAGAAGGCTCTTTGGTAGCACAAGTTTCCAAATGGGGCCCCTAGAGTCAGGCAGTCCCATAGCCCGTGACAGCCAGGCCAGGTCTCCGGGTCTGCTGTGGCTGCCCATACCTTGCTTCTCCCTCCCTGTGTGATTACAACACAGCCAAGTGGAAACTTTACATCTAAAACTCACCTCTCTCCCTGAACTGAGAGGTTTCTTGTTGGTTTCACTTTTTTTTCAAGTGCCAGACATTACCTCCTGCCCTCATCTATTCAGAACCCAATGCGCATTCATGGGAGAAGCAAGACGTTCCCCACCCCAGCTGCACATTACAATCACTTTGGGAGCTTAAAAAAAAGGTACTGCTGCCTGGGTCCCACCCCCGACCCCTTGAATCAGAATCACTGGGGGTAGGGGCCTCCGTATTGGTGCTTTTCAAAAGTTCTCCAGGGGACTCTGACCACAGTGAGGGCTGAGCACCACTGGGCCATCTGTGTTTCAGAAAACATGTGACATGCTCTCCGGAGGGGTCTCCTCTTTCCTCTACAGGTGGTGCCCCTTTGCCTGCTACCTCTGCACCTCCTCTACGAGGTTAACGTGTGAGAAGCAGAAGGAGAGCATGAATATGCAGAAATTAGGCTGTGTGCTGACAGGGGAGACTTAAGATTCCCTATGAAGACCCAGTCAAGACAGAGGCTCAGCTAAAACTTCCAAGTGAGTGGAACTTTCTGGCTAAATACCACACACTGGGAAAGCCGTGAATTGAATTAAATTGATATAAATTGCTACCTAGACTAAGGTGAAAAACTAGTTCATTAACTCATTATGGACATTGGCCCTTAGCCCAATGAATTTTTACTTGTTTTCACCCCTTAGTACTCCAGTCACTGTGGGTGTTATTAGTTAAAATACCACAGTACTGGTAAATCACTACATAAAGCAATATTTTGAACACATCCAGAAGTGTTTAATAAATGGCTGGGGGAAAGCTGCTGACAGTACATATTAAATAGGTTAGAAAACTCATGTCTTATGTAAACCAATATTCTCTTTTATCTACAGTACAGTTTCCTCTTAATGAGATAACTTATTATGTGAAGTTAATAAGTAGTTCAGGGTAGGGCTTTAACAGTAAGTCATTTAAGCTCTCTGTCCTCATCAGTATATAGTGACTGTAATAATACCTACTTCACAGTGTAACTGTTGTGGGTATCATCTAATAATCGTAGTTACATCTCATGAGCACTCACTACTTGCCAGGTTTTGGGTGTTTTGCCTGTATTATGTTATGGGGTGGGCACTCATTGTGCTCCCTTTTACCGAAAGGAAAGAGAGGCTGGGCGAGGCACAGTGATTTGGTGTAGGTCACAGAGCAGACTCCCACCCAGGCAGACTTACCTCTTCACCACCACGCTGTGGATACAGCAAGCACTCCAGAAATGGCAGCTCCTTGGAAGAAACAAGGTCTATCGTATGGCTTTTTTCTCTACCCAGCAAGAGACCAAATCAATCCTCAGTCTTTGTTTGCCCCCCAGATATTTTTTTTTATGTAAGTAATAACAATAATAAAAACTACCTTTGCTGAGTGTTTACTCTGCCAGTCACTGTTCTAAGCAGCTTCCAGGTATTTACTCCTTTAATCTCCATAACAGACCAAAGAAATGGCACTATTATTGTTCCACGTTTGCAGATGAGGAAACTAAGGCACCTGGAGATAAAACCTGCCCTAGTCATACAACCAGCAGATGACAAACCCAGGGTCTGAGACTGGCAGTATGGCCCCAGATCCCCCTCTGTCTGCCTCAGCTTGTCCACCTGTGATCATGGAGCCACGTCCTGTGAGATCCCACCATCATCATCAACTTCTCTCCTGCCAATATCTTCAACTCCCTGTAGGTAATATCCTGATTGGGTGACGTCAGTCTGGATGAAGCCTGGTGTCCACCTTCCTGCAGGTACCTGGGCTATGGAGCATCATTAAGAAAACAAAAATCCACTCTAAAATCATAGTCCCTGACCACATCTGGGCCTCTGGTTATGCCCAGGTTTCCGGCCACATTTCCCCAGCAGCTCTCTCTGCGGACGTCAGAGCCAGTCTCACCTCCTCTCCCCAACTCCAGCTCTCCACTCATGCTCAGCAGATGAATGCCCCTGCTACTTCACAGAGAAACTAGAACTTAGCAGAGGAGAGAACTCTCAACTCTACCTTCAGTTTACAGATTTACCTGTGTCTACAACCATTATTTCCTATATTCCTGCTATCAAGGGAGGCATCACCTTCCTTTCTAAAGTGAATCCTTTCACTTTTTGCTCTGGAAACTTCTTCCTTCTCAAGGACCTCACTCTGAATTTTCCAACAGTAAGTATCTTTGAATTCCCCCTCTCTGCTGGATCCTTCCCATCCGCATTTAGATGTGCTCAAGTCGCTCATCTAAAAAATAACAAAGTAGGGCCTCCCTGGTGGCACAGTGGTTGAGAGTCCACCTGCCGACGCAGGGGACACGGGTTTGTGCCCCGGTCCGGGAAGATCCCACATGCCGCAGAGCGGCTAGGCCCGTGAGCCTTGGCCGCTGAGCCTGCGCGTCCAGAGCCTGTGCTCCGCAACGCGAGAGGCCACAGCAGTGAGAGGCCCGCGTACCACAAAAAATAAATAAATAAATAAATAAATAAATAAATAATAAAAAATAAATTAAAAATAACAAAGTAACAAAAATAGCAGCAACCGGTTCACCCACAACCATATACGCACAGCCTGTACAGCTACATGTCCTGCGCCCCACGGCCACCAGCTGCTGGGAAGAGTCGTCTTAGTCATCCCCAAACCACTGACGTGCCTTCTCCTCCAACCATTAGGAGCACTCTCCCCAAGGTCATAATTTCCCTCCTCGTCCCCAAATCCAGTGCACATTTCTGCCCTTACATCCATTGATCTCTCCAGAGAGTATGGAGCTGTCAATGATTCTGTCCATGAAACACGTTTCCTCCCGCTTCCAGACACCTAACTCCTTCTCAGTCTGTTTCTCTAGCTATCCCCAAATGTTGTTCCCTATGATTCTTTTCAGGCCTCTCCTCTTTTCTCTTGACCTACAACAATCACATCTACTCCCATGGTTTTAATGATCAACAACAGATAACGTCCAAATCTATGCTTTCTGACTTTAATACCCATATATGGAACTGCCCCCTAGATATCTTCACCAGCCTCTCAACGTATCCCAGACTGAAACCCTACTCCTTCCCCAAACTGGTTTCTCAGAGGATGAAGCCACTAGGTTGCCATGCCAGAAATGGGACATCATTCTTGATAACTCTCTTTTTCCCCAACACACCCGCTCAAACACTAAGTCTTGTTGATCTGATCCTTCCTCTTATACATCTCGCAAGGTGTGTTCACTTTCCCTAGTCTTCTACTGTCTCCTTTCTAGTCCAGACAAGAGCCGTCTCTTTATCCAGGGTCCTGCCGCAGCCTCTTAACCCTTATGAATTGCTCACCTCCAGTCCATTCTCCATACTATGGCAGGAATGTTCTTTCTAAAATGTAACACATAAATCTGGTCACAATGAAACCCCCTAATGGCTCCCTGCTGGCTCTAGCATAAAGGTTTTTTAACATGATTTAAGATCTAATCTCAGCTTTCCTATTTAGCCCTAATGTTCCTAGAACCTCCCACCTCAGTACCCAATCTCCCTGCTAAAAGAACTTCTCAAACACCTCATGTCCACTCTTGCCTCTATTCCCTCTGTTCTGGAACATTTTCTGCTCAGCTAAATCTCTCCTCTCCCATCAGCCCCTCATTCCCATTCCCAGGCAACAACTCACCTGCTTTTTGTCACCACATTTTAGTTTACAGTTTCCAGAATTTTATGGAAATTGAAGCATAAAGTATGTACTCTTTTTTGCCTAGCTCTTTCACTCAGCATAATTATTTCAACATGCAACCATGTTGTTCCATTCATAAGTTCTTCCTTCCTTTTTATGGCTGAGTAGGGTTCCATTGCTTGGATATACCTAAATCTATTTATCTAATCATCCATTGCTGGGTATCTGAGTTGTGTACACTCTTGGGCTATGACAAATAAAGCTGCTATGAACATTCATGTACAAACTTTATATGGTCATGTGTTTTCATTTTTCTTGAGTAATCACTTAAGGGTGGAAAGGCTGGATCATATGGTTGTTGTACCGGATTGAATAGTGTCCCCCCAAAACCATGTCCACATGGAACCTCAGAATGTGACTTTATTCAGAAATAGGGTATACTCAGATGTAATTGGTTACAATCAGATCATACTGGATCAGAGTGGTCCCTAAATGCAATACTGATGTTTTTATAAGAGAGATATAAAGGGAAGAAATCCATATGATGATGTACTATAAACCAAGTGATGCTAAGGATTGCCAGCAACCACCAGAAGCTGGTTGAGAGGCAAGGAACAGACTGTCCCTCAGACCCTCAAGATGGAACCAATCCTGCCAACACTTTGATTTTGGACTTCTGGCATTCAAAATTGTGAGAGAACTAATTCCTGTTGTTTTAAGCCACCCAGTTTATGGCGCTTTGTCACGGCAGTTCTAGGAAACGAAGTAGTTCTATGTGTTTTTTTTTAAACTTTTTAAAAGACTGTCAAACAATTTTCCAAAGTGTTTGCACCACTTTGCACTCCTATCAGCGGTGGGTAAGAGTTCCAATTTCTCCACATCCTTGCTCGCACTTAGCGTGGTCAGTCTAACTTTAACCATTCTAATAGATGTGTAGAAGTATATCACTGTGGTGTAAGTTTGTACTTCCCTAATGTCTAATGGTCTTGGAAATCATTTCATGTATTTATTTGCCACCTGTACATCTTCTTTGGTAAAGTGTCTACTCAAATCTCTTGCCCATTTGATATTTGGGTTTTTCTTATTATTGAGTTGGAGAGTTCCTTATATATTCCAGATACAAGTTCTTTATCAGGTATATGATTTGCAGATATTTCGTCCCAGTTGGTGGCTTTTCCTTTCATTCGCTTAAGCATATCTTTTGAAGTTAGCTAGCTATTCAAGGTGCCAAGTTGGATGCCACTTTTTCTTGGCATCACTTTCTCTGAGCCTCAAGCTTTGATGAGTGGCCCTTCTAAGGACTTGTCAAGTTTCAGACACATTCTCATATCATGACATGCATTGTTATTATATTAGTTTGTTATTGTAATTGCTTGTTTACCTGTGTGTTTCTCCCCCAGACTCAGAACTCTGTGATCATGGTCAAGGACTCATCACACCCTGCTCTCTGCTGCATCCTCCACACCAGTACTGAGATGGACAGAACACGCTCACGTTCATAGTCACTGTCTGTCTCTCCAGACTCACTGTCCATAGTTCTCCACCCTGCACTGTGTTCTGGAAAGCTGACTTCTGTGGACTCCTGGACCACTGACTCCTGGCTGGGTCAGCCAATTGGAAGAGATCAGAGGGCAGGAGAAGAAGGGACAGGCTGTTCATTTTCTCAGCTTCCTCCCTGACAGGCTCCAGTTTGGTAACAATTGCTCTTCTCCTGTCCTGCCAGATGGCCCCTGTCGCAGAGGTACAGCTCTCACGAGGCCCCTATAACTGCTCCCTCCCAGGTTCCTTTAGGCCCCAATACAGTCATGACAGCTTCCAGCACTGGCTAGAACCTAGGTCTTTCCCTTCCTGTTTTGGTTCCCTTCACTCTGCCCATAACTTTGTAAATAGTGTTTCACTATAAACCACTATTAAATCAGGGTCTCACCCTTTCTTGCGGAGACTCTGATTCCTACAGTGCTCGAAATACATTTGTTAATCTTGATCCTCACCATAACCCACACATTAAGTAAGTTTTAAAACCTGAATCTTCTTCACCATTTTCATTCAACATCATTCAGGTTTCTAATATTTTTCTAGAGTTTCAAATGACTCCATACACTCTATTCCCGTCCACCTCCTTCCTTCCTTCCCTCCTTCATTCACTCACTCAGCAGAGACTTTTGGAGAATTTACTAAGTGCCAGGAACTGTGCTGCCCTGGAGAATCGAAGAGAAGGAAAATGTAGTGGGTTCCTCAAGGAACCTACATTCAGGTGAGAGCTATAAATAAAGAAGTAATTCTAATTCAAAATGATGGAAGATGTACAAGGCCTGCAGGTGCAGGTGTTCTGGGCCGCAGGGGGCAGGAGACATCATTTCAGCAGGACAGAGGTCTGCAGAGCTCGCTCCTGAGCTCCCCTTTGCTCATTGCTGCCCTGCTTCCTCCCCCCACCCTCACAGCTCCCATGAAAGGACATTGAAAATATGCTAGACTCTGTCCCAAGCACTGCACAATCTTATCTCATTTAATACAGCAGCAAGTAGTACCATCTGCATCTTACACGGAAGGAAACTGAGGCTAAGGAGACTAAGTAACCAGCTGGTAAGTAGCAAAGCACCTACTTTCACCATCACACTACCCTACCTCCCGAATCTGAAACAGACGCAAGACCTGGGTACGGGGAAGGATCATTTTCTTGAAGGCGTAAAAGTTTTTGCCACAGATTTCCACCTCAAAGAGATGAAAACGAGCCCTTCTGGAATCTTCTAATCATTGAATAGGAAATTTGGTGTCAGTAGGCCAGGAAGCTGTCATCACCCTTCTTCATTACGCTAATTGCTTTGAAGGTGAAACATGGCTGGTTTCTCCTCTTTATCCTGTTCATATTCATAGCTCTGCTACTTTGGAATATCATCTGCTCTGGGTCAGGGAAGGCTTTTTCCCCCCATTAGAGAGAGGATACAACTGAAGCCCATAGCAGGTGGATGTCTCACCGGGATCCCACAGCCAGTGGGAGGCAGTCCTGTGTCCCAGTGACTGACCTCGTTTGCCAGGCTGCCCAGTAGCCACCCGTTGCCTCAGCCAGGCCCGCCTACTCACTCTCTCCCGTGCAAGCGTTTCTCACTCCAGACTTCGTATTTTCTCTCACGACTTCCTCCCATCCTAGAACAGCCTCTTCCTCCTAAATACCCTTCACCCCATCTGAACACATCTAGCCCTGCGCAATCACTCTAGCCCCTCCTGGCCTCTCCCACTTTTACGTTCACTGCACTGCACCTCACCAAAGATTAATATCAAGGCTGCACTTTCCTACTTAATTATGCCACTTGGATCGTGCTCGGCTGCCTCAGTAGAAGCCAGCCCACTCAGACAGGGCTGAACCATCTATACTTTGGGGTAATTCCCATAACACATGATGTAGTGCTGAGTCACAGGAGAGATTTATAAGTACTTCATGACTGAGGTCTATATAGTCTCGTATGCTGAAAGCATCCTTTTTCTGCATGTTTCAGGCAGGGACACTGACTTCTATATGTAATAATATGCTGTTGACTCAGGGCACACTTTGGAAGTTTTCACATTCTCTCAGCCACACCTCTTACTCCAGCCACCTCTGCAGCAGCCAGCCCTGCACAGGTTCCCTCTGGGGCAACGTGACAGCACCTCACCTCTGGCCGTGCCATGCACCTGTTGCTGCCTGCCACAGGGCTTTCCGGTTGCCAAGGCACGGGACCAAGCTTGGAGCTTACCACTGCTATGGAAGTGTGCAGAGGAGTTAATAACCCTAGGACCACCTTCACTAGCAGAGATGGTCAGCCTAAGGATAAATGTTTCCCCCTTTCCTCTTCTCCCCAGGACAGACAGTTCTGAGACCTTCCGAGGCTCCTGCAGGACTGAGCACACGTTGCTACGACAGTGGCCAAGGCAGTAGCTGTCCTTGCTTCCTTATGCACTCTGATCTTCAATCCCACTCTCTGCCAGAGATCTCAACCCAGGCTCTGCTTTCTGGAGAACAGGCTAAGACAGTTTTATTAGTCTGGTTGGGCTGACTCAACAAAATATCAGAGACAGGGTGGTTTAAACAACAGAAATGCATTTCTCACAGTTTTGGAGGCTAGAAAGTCCAAGATCAAGTTCCTGAAGGTTTTGGTTTTTGATGAGGTCTCTCTACCTGCCTTGCAGATGGTTACATTCTTGCTGTGTCCTCCATTCCTTAGTGCCTGGATGGAGAGATCTCTCTCTTCCTCTTCTTATAAAGCCGACCTTATCTAGGACCCCACATTCAAGACCTCATTTAAACTTGATTAACTCCTAAAATTCCTATATCCAAATACAACTACATTTGGGGGGTTAGGACTTCCACATATGATTGGGGAGCTGGTGGGACACAATTCAGTCTAAAGCTGACAGTGTTACTCAAAACTATTGGTTTGGTCTTGGCCAACAGGCAGCTGAGAAAGGCAAGGTTCTCCAAGACCCCATCACCTTTCTTTTATTTTTTTAAAGCTCCCTTTTGCTTTCTTCCCTCCTCTTATGTTTTAATGACTAGCGTCATAAGCAATGTTTTGTTTAATGACTATTTAGGAAAGATCTTACATTAGCCTGTTCTCATAAATATTGAATGTTTCTAGTGTTCCGCCAGTTATTTGAAAGACTACCCTTAGAAAGACTACATTCTAGTCAGGGCTTCCTAGTTTAGGGAGGAACTTTTGCCAAGTTAAGGAGTAACCTCTTCTTAGAGCAAATCACTTTGCCTTTCTGGACCGGTTTTCTAGGTATAAAGTGGGACAACGCAGTAACAGCTGTAACACAGGATAACCCAGCTATTTTGCTGGGTTAGGAGGATCCAAGGAGATGGAAGGGGGAGGTAGTTTTTAAATGGGAAAGGAGCTCAACAATGGAAGACGCTTCAGTGTACTCTGGAGTGAGGAGGGTGGAGACCCCGGCGCACCCCCAGGGATCTCTGGGCTCCACATTCCAGGGGAGAGGAGGTCCAGAGAGCTCCCAGCGCGCCTGGGTCCACGGAGCAGCTCGGTTTCCTCTAAGCTGCCTGCTGCCAAACCCGCAGTGTTTACCATAATCCGGGTGGTTTGCAAACCCAGATGTCAGACTTACCGTCCCAGAGATTCTCAACTCGCTCACCCCCAACTCCTATTTGGCCTCCGCAAGAAGGAGAGAGAAGGCTGGAAGCAGGAGGCGCGTGCACGGGGCAGCCTCACCCCTCCTCTCTCCCCACCCCAAAGGCAGGAATTTCTGGGATGGGCAGATGGTCCACCCCCTCTTCCTCCCTCCCGCTCCAAGCCGGAGTGGGTAGGGCGGGGAAAATCGCCTGGACTTTTCCGCCTTCCAGCCCATAACCCCGAGTGTCCGCACACTGTGGCGACAGGGGTGACGGTGACGGAGTGGATCTCCGGGACGCAGGGGTGGCGAGGCCTGGAGGAGGGGTGGAGCGCGGAGGAGGCTGCGGTCCCGCCTCGCCCACCGTAGGGCCGGGCGCAGTGTCCGGCGAGCCCAGTGGTTAGCGATGGCGCTGCTGTCGCTGCTGCCACCGCTGCTGCCGCTGCTGCTGGCGGTGCCGGCGGGCTCCGCCGAGGGCGCGGCGGTGGCACTCACCCCCGAGCGGCTTCTCGAGTGGCAGGGTGAGTGTCCCCCGGCCCAGAGGGACCAGATGGGCACGTCGGGGGCGGGGGTGGGCAAGAGGAGGAAGGGGCGAAGCTGGGGCGGGCGAGGGTGGCCGGGATTATATGGTGGCCCGCGTCTCTGCCGTCCGGAGAAAGCCCTGCGGATGGGCTAGTCCTGCACCGGGACAGGCCCTGCACCCCGCTCCGCTTCCTCCAGGCTTCGGTCGGGGGCGCGGCGTGGGGCGGGGCCTCGGCTCGCAGGCGGTTTGACTGGGCTGCGGCCGGGGACAAGCTGCGCGTAGAAGGGTAGGAGATGTTTCGAATGTAAACTTTCCTAGAGCGGTGTATTTGGGAGGACTATCTCTGGGATACCTGATGGCAAAAAGATGTCCCATTCTGTCCCCTCCCAAAGCAAGCGCTCTGGGTGTACGCCGCCACCTGCGGAGTGGCCCCAGCCTGGCTTCTCCTCTCTGCCCCTTCGGGAAAGAAAACAATCTTCTCTGTTAACGCTTCTCAGACCAGATAGGGAAGAGGAGCCCCTGTGGCCCCAATGAACTTGTGAGCTGGAGCAAGTTACCCTCTTTGCTCTTCAGTTTCTCCCCTTTGAAAAATGGGGCCTGTGACAGACATAGGACCATTGAGGGTAAAATGTGATCCTTTGCAAGGCGCACGGCAGGCCAGCGTGTGGAGAGTTCCTGCAGAGTTACCATTGCAATATACACGTGTACACGGGATCAATTGATCAAACATTTATTGAGCACCTACTGTACATAAGATTCATAAAGGGCTATGGACAGAGACAGAAAGAGAGATCACCGCTTTCATAAATAACTGTATGGGCTGCCTCTGAGGCAAAGGAGCCAGCGTGCAAAAGTGCAAGCCCATGGTGAAGGGAGGAAAGAGGTTGGGAAAAGCTAAATAAACCAGGAGAAGCCTCCAGGCAGCCTCCATACTCTCAGCCTCTGGGGATAAGCTTGGACAGAAGGAGTAAAATATGTCACCAATGTCTGTATTTATTTTTTTCCCCTCTCAACATATTATGTATACATTTTGGAGGTAATCTCCTCTGGACTGCATTCTCTAGCATTCCTAGGAGGCTTTACCGGGGACAGGTTGAGCAATTCTTATTCTAAAGTGGCCGAAGGTCAGAGGCCTCTTACCTCCTTTGTCATTTCAATAAAAATCCTCCTGCAGAGGCACCTGTGACCCCATGGGGGTGATCCGTCTTCACAAACAGTCGCTATGCCACGCTTATTTCTTTACATTTTAAAATGTGGGTCTTGCCTGGGCACTAAATGTCTATCTAGAAGAGGGCAGCAGCTGAGAGGACAGAAGCTGGAACCTAGCCACACAGAGAGAATGCGCTGGTGTTCCTCTGAGCCAGGATTAGCACTGATGGGCTAATCGCTTCTATATGTAGCAGATCCAAATCCCGGCTGAGATAGTTTCTAATCAGTGCCTTCTTTTTAATAGTCAAGGACACTATGAAGTTAGAATCGTCCACTACCTCCTGTCCACTCCAGGTGACAGTTTGCAAATCTGAAGGCATTTGACATAGTTGGCCTAGAGATTCTTCAGATGTGAAAATGCTGCTCCTCATTTCTGAAGAGCACAGAGACTGTGTGACATTGACTGCTCCAGTCCTCACACAGGCTCCCCTCCTTGACTCCAAGCACTCACATCAGTGGAATTTCAAGTATAATCTAGATGGGTTTAAAATCGGGTTTTTCCTGTTTGTCCAAAGATGGAAAAACAAAATCTTAGCGTTAGAAGGGACCTGAGACATTGTCTAGTCCAGCCATCCATTTTTCAGATGTAGAAGCTGAAATACAGCAGTGTTTTTTAGCTGTGTTTGGGCTCCTACGTTTGCCCCTGTGTTCACTGGACTACATTAACTTACTCTTAGCCGTGATTGGCATCCCCAGAGCAACCAGGAGAAAATATGCACCTATGTCGGTTTCACACCCACTAATAAGGGATAGGTAGTAATACAAGGCAGATTATACATATAGTGTTTATCATCTGAAAATTTCTTTGTTATGTGTTACTGATTGATCTCTTATTTATTATATGCATCCCAGCCTTGAGAGGCAGATGATGGACAGTATTGTGCTGACTTTTCAGTCATTTACCAATAAATTTGTATTAAAAAATCAGTAGACGCAGTGTCATATAGTGGTTAAGTTCATGGGCCCTGGAACCAGATTGTCTGGGCTCAAATCCTGGCTCTACCATTTATCAGCTGTGTGACCTTGGGCAAGTTACTTAAGCTCTCTGTGCCTCAGTTTCCTCATATGTAAAAAGGGAACTAATAATAGTACTTACCCAAGTATTGTCCTTTTGTTTCAGTATCACCATGGTGCCCTCTTCCTCTGGCCAGTCCAGACCATTTTGACGTGTTGACAGCCCTGTAACAATTACTTCCCTGTGCACAGCACTGTACATGGCATGTCTGCAGCCTCTCTCCTACCTCTAGTTGCTATAGCAAGGGACCTCATTGTGGTTCTGAAATCTGAGCCCTTCATTCTAGCAAGTGCTAAAACTTGAAAATTTCATTCAAATACCCCAGATACTGGGAGGGTAGAGAGGAGATCAAGGAAGGGGACAGGGCATCCTGGGGAAAAGTGGGCATAGTCTCTGTGGAGGTTGCTAAAGGAAATGAACTGGGGGCAAGTAAAAGAATTTTGAAGCGACGTTGAGGGCTGAAAATTATAAATGTGAAATGGCCCCAACCAACATAGTAAGAGAGCTTCCCCTACAGCACTCAGCTTCCCAGCAGCAGGGGTGGAGGGAGCCCATGGCTGTGTCAGTCCTCAGAGACGGTCAAGGTAGGCTCTTTTGAATGGCCAATGACCAAGGGAAGTGAGGGAGAAAGTAAGGAGATGAGAGAGACGGCAGAACAGGAAGGGTAGTGATTATACAATGGAAATAATGAATTTTGGAGGCAGGTCCATTCTCAGTAGTGACCAGGTCCAAGGTATTGCTGCAGAAGTGGTCACTAAAACGAGAACAAGTGAAAGAAGGTCCTCAGACCTTCTTTGGTAATTGGCGTGGAACCCACATGGTGTAGTATCAGTTACTACACTGATCAGTTATCAGTTACCCCCCTCGGAGGGGGTCAAGGAACTGAGTGTCCAGAGCAGTACAGACATATACGTCTGAAACAAAAGTTTCATTAAAAAACACCCTTACCTGATATGACGTGCTGCTACTTTTCTACTCTATTTTGCTTTGTAATGTTCCACTCTATTTTGACTTCATGATGCATTAATGGGCCACAGCCTGAACTGAAGGAAACACCAGGCCAGAGTGTTGGGAGTGAAAGGCCTTGGGGTGGGGAGGCCAATGGAGTGTTTGCTGGAGTCACATAGTGAATGGGAGGAAGAGGTTCAGGGCGGTGCGCTCCGTATGGAGCAATGAAGAGAGGGTGCCACAAAGGAAAGGTTTCTGAAAGAGGGTGGTGAGAGCCAACCCCTGGAGGCAGCAGTGGGAAGGAGTCGTGACCCTGAGATTTTCCCCTTAGCTCCCATTTCTAATACAAAGGTCAAAATGCCCCTCACCACAGCCAGCTGGGTGCTATTAGTGCATACCCTTCCTTCACAGGTGAAGACAGGTTGAGTAACTTGCACCTACAGGAGCTTGTAGAGTAGGGATGTGAACCGGATCCACAAGCACTAATGCAGAGGACCCCTGTGTAGCCTTGCGATCTGATAAAATAGCTCATTCTTATCCCGCTGTTTGCTGGGAGCATGTGACTTGATTTTGTGACAGGAGGAACAGGAGGCCAGCCTCCTCCTTTTCCAAACCTGTGCTTCCACAAGTAGGAGTAAATATTTTCACAAAGCCGAAATGTGCAAAGCCATTGATTTTTTTCTAGGCAATTTATATATCCCTGGGCAATGAGCCATTCTCCTAATCTGGGGATTTGGAATTTAAGTAAAAGCATGATCAGCTCCTGGTTTAGCTGCCCTGCCTGGCCGTCAATCACTCCAACCCTCAGACTCTGTTTCTTCCATCTCCGTTCATCATCTTTCAGAAACTCTTCCACTTTATACTTTTCTCATCCCATTTTCTCTGACTGGCTTCTTTCCTCATGAGCCTTTGAGAGTCAGCACAGACTTCCAATTTTTCTGGTCCTTTTTACTCTTTCTCATTAGCTCCTAACCTCTTTTCCTTTTATTGGTTGTCACAGTAACTGATACTACACCATGTGGGTTCCACGCCAATTACCAGAAAGGTTGAGCCACACAGAGTTTCACTGTCCCCTCAGCTTCCCTTCCTTGAGCTAAGAGTTTGCTTATTTATATCAGGGTTTCTGAAGAAACAATTCTTTGTTCTGCCTATGTGATGAATCTTCATATGATCTATCAAAGTAATGTATTTGAGACATTTATAGACCCTTGTCTCCATCTTCTTTTAGAAATTATCCTTGAAAGCCTTTTAGGAGATGTTCCAAAACAAAGCTAGGAACATAAATTATATTTTTTAATTGATCAGAGTGAAAAGAAATATTACAGTTCATAAAAGAAACAAACCCAAGAACACCTTATAAACACTACAGTGAGTCACTTAGGGTAGAATATTTTATAAAGTCATTCAAGAAAAATGGAGGAATTTTATGAGAATTCCTCTAAACTGGGTTCTGTGATACAGAGCTAAACAAAATAGACAAGAGTTTTCTGCTTTCATGCGGGGCCACATGACTGTCTAATTGACTGTACTTTCTAGACTACTACAGTTCCAAAGAAATATGCTAATGAAAAAATTTCATTATTTCTGGCTTTTTGCATCACGCTCTTGAGAAATTTCCTTTCTGGTTATGAAAATATAAACAGGAAATTTAAAGTAATTATTTAACTATAAACATTGGTCTTATTTTGCTGCTATTTTTCACTACCCATGTCCAAAGTTAAGATCTGTTTTTCTCTTACTAACATTTATAAAGGGGTCGTAGTGACTGAGGTAGTCCTCATCAGGATCCTATGAGGACAGCACTATAATTAATTAAGCCCATTGTGCAGATGGAGAAACTAAGGCAGATACTCTCAACCTCAAGCAGTTCTGCCCTAAAAGAAGTGCTCTGTGGTTTGCCAAGGTCTTTCTTCCACAGTGTTAGCCTTGGCCAGTTAACAGGGCAGTCTTTATGGGCGTGTGACCAGAACTGTCTCGTAGGGCTCCATGCTCAGCAGGGCCTTGCCCTTGGGGTTGAATGCTCTGGGGTTTGGGATCTTGGAATTCTTAGTAATTTTTTCTTTTTTTTTTTTTTGGTACACGGGCCTCTCACTGTTGTGGCCTCTCCCGTTGCGGAGCACAGGCTCCGGACACGCAGGCTCAGCGGCCATGGCTCACAGGCCTAGCCGCTCCGCGGCATGTGGGATCCTCCCGGACCGGGGCACGAACCCGTGTCCCCTGCATCGGCAGGTGGACTCTCAACCACTGTGCCACCAGGGAAGCCCCTTAGTAATTTTTATTTCTGAATTTGTTGTTTGGGTATGAAATCCTGTGGGACAATGGAGCACAGACCAAGAGATTAAAGCCTCCAGTAAATCTCAGTCCCTCCTCACGTCACCTCCCCATTTTCCTTGGGTGGGTTTTCAGCCTCCCCGTCCATACTCCTGTGCTCCGTCCACCATGGCAACCAGGTTGCCTCGGGGCTGGGAAACTGGAGGCCCAGGGCCTGGGAGTGGATGGTCAGTGGTATCTGGGGGCAGGACAAGGTTGCTGTCCCCACCGGGTTGGCAGCACCATTGCATGTCCCGTGGGGACTGAGTGGGGACCGAGTGGGGACCTATCACCTGTCTCCAGTCCAGGTACTGAGTGTGTTCCCAGAGCTTTCTGCCACGGAGGTTGCAACCCCTCACAGGCCCACGGGAAGTGAAGATTGACTGGACTTCCCTGTCCCCTCCAGGGCCCTACATTTTTCATTTTACTCTGGGCTCTGTGAATTACGTAGCTGAATAAGAAGCATGGGACTGTTATGAGTTGAATTGTGTCCCCCTCAAAATTAAGATGTTGAATTCATAACCCCCCAAATACCTCAGAATGAGGCCTCATTTGGAGATAGGGTCTTTTCAGATGTAATCAAATTACAATGAGGTGATTAGTGTGGGCCCTAATTTAATATGACTGATGTCCACCTAAGAAGGGAAAATTTGGACACAGAAATACGCATAGAGAGTAGATGATATGAAGAGACACAACGAGAAGACAGCCATCTACAAGCCAAGGAAAGGGGCCTGGAACAGATCCTTCCCTCACAGGCCTCCAAGGAGCCAACCCAGCCGACACCTTGAATTTTGACTTGTAACCTCCAGATCTGTGAGATAACAAATTTCTGTTTAAGCCACCCAGTTTGTGGTACTTTGTGATGGCAGCCTTAGCAAACAAGTACAAGGACTAACAATATATCTACCATTAAGAGTTGGATTTGGTTGTGTTTTCTTCTTCTTTCTTTCTTTTTTAAAAATATTTATTTATTTATTTGGCTGCACCGGGTCTTAGTTGCGGCATGCTGGATCTTCATTGCCATGTGCAGGAGTTTCAGTTGCGGCACACAGGCTCTAGTACGTGGCATACGGGATCTAGTTCCCTGACCAGAGATAGAACCTGAGCGCCCTGCATTGGGAGTTCAGAGTCTTAACCACTGGATCACCAGGGAAGTCTCTTGGTTGTGTTTTCACTTCTGTCTCCCACTTAAGTAAATACATATTTTTCTTAAGTAAGTATATTCTCAAAGCAGGTAAGATGGATAACTCAGTGTAAACACTTCTGCTTTCAATAACGTCAAGTCATTTCCAGGGTTGTTTGGTTGTTGGCTGAGTTGTTTTCTGCTTTTGTTTTGGTGACCCAGTCTTTGAATCATATCCCCCAGGGCTTCCACACGAAGGCATGTTGAGGGAAGTTTAACAATGTTCTGTCTTATTGTTTCTTGCCATAACATGGTCTTCTGTAGCAAGACTCCCTGGTGACTGAGATGGTATATTTTCAGCACAGTCTATAAGATGTTAACAGAGCTGCTGTAAATAATGAGTTTTACACCAGCAATGTCTGAATGTCTGTTAGATACTTTCCAGTTAAATAAAGACAAAAATGATGGAGGAATAGACTAAAAGCTAAAAGGAAGAAAAATGTTTTCAACTCAGTTTAAAAATTCACTGGTAAGATACAGAGACACAGCGAAGAACTTTGAAAGAGAGAAGATTTTCTGCAGAGGTCAGAAGATTTACTGCTAAATGTGATGGACGAAAGGGGAGGCGGGGAGGGAGTGAGAGTGGCAGAGTGGCGAGAACAGTCTGGAAGGGTTAATCTACTTCACACAGGGGTTGGTGACAGGCAATTTGAATCCTCACAAAACTAGAGCCCGGTGGAGCAGATTAAGCCAGGTTTAATTTTTCCTGCATGTGAGAAAGTATTGTATGCCTCGTGGAACTTGGAGTGACGATTTTGGGAGATTAGAAAGAAAAGAGAAGAGAACATGTAAAAAGATTTAGCAAGAGGGGTCCCACGGGCCTGTGGAGGTGGTGATTATCCGGGTTCAGAAGCTGCAGGAGAATAAAGAAGGCTCAAAGTCAAGGACAATGCTAGGGCAGGGAAAGAGAAGAAGTTCTGAGACAGGACAAGGGACAAGGGGATATTTTAAAACATACTTAACTTTTTAGTTGATTATAGAAATCAATTGATAGGAAGCCACGGGCTTTGTTAAGTGCTGTCAGATTGTCAAGAGATAAACACCAAATCTCAGATGATCTGGGATAAAAATGCAAGTATTCATGCAGAGATGGCCAAGGAGGATAGAACACACTTTTCACTTTGTTCTGTCCTTTCAAGTACAATGCACATGCTGCATACTGCAAACGTCAGAAATTCCTTGCTTATTGGTTTGGAAAGTCATATTAAGAATCCAGCTTCTCTGCATCGTTCAGCCATGAACGGGACTTGATTCAGCCCCACACAGCATCTCTTCCTGCTACAGAGTAATCTAAGTAAGGAAAACAATCAAATCTGAATCGGAGTCACTGGACAGGACAAACCTGAATTTGTCATAGCTGGAAAATGTCGATACATCTCAAGAGAGACGCTGCTCAACTTTAGATTGGTTTCAGGGCAGAGATGCCCTCCCCATACTTCCTGGACCCTTTCCATGCCGAAACTGAGATACTGTCAGAAGAGCAAGGAACTGGACAGATTCAAGAGATGCTCCGGGGAAGGAAATGCGTGAGCCCAGCACCAGCTGTGTGGGTAGATGGAGTAGAAGAGGTTTAAACCCAGGGGAATGGAGCTGGAGATTGAAATTGGAGTGCAGTTGGCAAGCTGTGGGCTTCCTATTAGGAAGCTTGTCTTAAACATTGCACTTGACGTGAACTGTGCATTTGAGCTTTTCCTTCCAGTTCCCATAACATGGAAGGGCCCAGAGGCCGGTTTATACGTCGGTTGGATTAGGTGCCACTGTCATGGTGTTATATATTAAACACCTTTGCTTGCCTAAAATCCACCATAAAAAGAGGATTTCTTTAGGAATTGTTTCATTGTTTGTTTCAAGTGTTGTTGTTTTTTTTTTAATCAAAAGAACATACATCTCACCAAGGCTTAACATTTCAAATCGTATCTTATTTACATAACACTCATACCCCAGCCCGTTCTAAGAGGAGCTATTTAAAGTATAAGGGGACACTAAAAGGCGGGTGGAAGTGATCAGAAGGGGTGCTGAGCATGAAGTGGAAGGGCCTCAAGAGGAACTTCCTGCAGGGACCCTCAGTTGGCACTCTTGCAACTCTAATCGCAGCCCCAGGCTTTAGACTCCAACCTCATGGTATCTTAGGGATTGGCCGGTATCTGACAGTGTATCAGATCCCTGAAGCCAGAAAACAAGTCATTGCAACTACCTTTTCCAGAATCCTCCCATTCTACCGAATACCAAATCCTGTCATTTCTTCCCTCTTTGAATTCTCTCTCTAGTGACTAGAGTCTAACCATTCCCTTCCTTTCTCATCACCACCAGTTGAACTGACACCTCTCTCTCTTGCCGGATCAAAGCAATAGCCTTCAGACTGTTCTCCATCCTGCACGTGGGCTGTCTCATCACAGCTAAGTGAGAACTCCTCCAGGGCAGGAACTTGGACATTTGTCTCATACCTCTACTCTCCTAAAACCATGCTGGGGACACAAAAATGCTCAATAAATGTTTTTATCGTATGATTTACCACCCTGATTCAGCTTCCACACCACAGCCTCAGTCATGCCTTCTCTTGTTCCAAAAATTCCCTTTATCTGAATAATATACAAATTTTTGAATAACATTTAAGCTCTTCATAAAATGGCCCCAAACCACCTCTTTCCAACTTTATATTCTACAACCACCAAACATTTTTAGATAGTGAGGCGCTTGTCACCCTAGAGCTAATTATTTTCATCACCTCTGAGCATTGATGACTTCTTGCTCTGTCCACAGTGCCCCCTGGCCCAACCCTTCACCTCTCTGTCTATACCTCCTGCACTACCTGAACTCTCCCTCTGTAATGAGGACAGGCACCCATGCTGGTCTAGTTCACCCATGTACCTCCATGTGCAACAAATATTAGGTCCCTATCAAATGTTTGTTGAATGAAAGTGTGTGTGTGTGTTCTTGTGAGAGAGTGACTGACTGATTGATTTCTCTGATCTTCTAGGCCAAAGTGACCCCTTCTAACTCCTGCCTTCCACCTTATTGTGCTTATACCTCTTACGTCAATATGCATTTTGGCATTAAGTTATAGTTCTTCCTGTGCACTTCATGATGTACTCCCAGGGAGAACGTCAGTTCCTTGAGGGCAAACACTATGGCACATTTATCCTTCTATCTGCAGGGCTCCTAACACACCACCATATTAGGTGCTCAATTAATGTTTGTTTGAAATTTCAAGTCTCCCACTTCAAATTATTTGGCAACAATCTACAGCAGCTCATTTTCTGCTTTCTAGGTTATAAATGAATGGATGTAAAATAGTTAGATCTATATGGTTTTCACTAAGTATATCAATACAAAACTTCTAAGAAAAAAATGGATTTGGAAAAAGAAATGTATAAGAATGATTCAGTTAAACGAGCTTTACAGTCCCATCCAGCGCTGAAGTTCATGGTTCTGGGTGTATGGGTAGGTAGTCTCCTGTGTCATGTCCATGTTCCTTCCAGTGCTCTCTGCTGTCTCCTCCCTGGAAAATGGGCCAGTACGTGCGCACACACACACACACTCTCCACCTAGAAAGGTCTGACGACACTGAGGCGCCATGTCCACCTCACACATGACATCACTTGAAGATCCAGTCAAGTGTTTTAAATTCTAGTCTATTTTCTTTTTCTTATCTTTCATCCCTTGTTTTTAAGGGCTCATTTTAAGTGCAGTTACAATGTTTACTTTGGAACTGATGGAACTCCCTTCTTTTCGTTAACTAGGAGACTTCCCATGATTCCAGAATGAATAGATATAGTTTTAAAGAACAGATATTTAGATAAATGATTCCTCTATCTCTGGTACCCTACACAGTGCCTTCCACATAGTCAGCAACCAGTGGATGCTTGTTCAATGCATGAATCAAGAAATAAATGAATAAAGAAATTCTCCTTCCATTCCTTAGAAATACATGTCATCTTGTGAGGCCAAAGGGTGGATCTAAAATCATCTTGTCTCGAAAGGAACTCAGAAGTAGAAAGTAGAGCCCCTATCTTCTATGGATTTTATTTTTTAAGGATGAAAATTAGTTTATAAGTTACTTCCAGTAAATCAATCCTTTTTCTCCTCCTAAACTTACAATTATGAAGGGAAGTATAATAGCATTTTACTGCAAAGAGATTTAGTAATTCTGGCAGTACTTCATTAATCACTTAATCAGTGTTCAAGCAGAACTGATGTCCTTGACATATATAATCAATCTTGATTCCTCCCACACTTGATCTTCATCCTTTTTTTTTTTTCTTTTTTTTTTGCGGTACGCTGGCCTCTCACTGTTGTGGCCTCTCCCGCTGAGGAGCACAGGCTCCGGACGTGCAGGCTCAGCGGCCACGGCTCACGGGCCCAGCCGCTCCACGGCATGTGGGATCTTCCCGGACCGGGGCACAAACCTATGTCCCCTGCATCGGCAGGCGGACTCTCAACCACTGCGCCACCAGGGAAGCCCGATCTTCATCCTTTTTGAAATCTGTCTACAGACACTAAGGATTGGTGGCTTATTTTCATATTATGTTTTTGTTAGAGATGACTCATATACACATATAATGATAATCCGAGTACTGATACCTATATTGGGTTTCCTCATAGTCTATTTGAAAACAGTTGTTTTCTCTTCAGTGAATTTATGGAGATTAATGGTGCTAGGACCAGATTCTATTATAGTTTAATGGGAAAATGGGATTGGGCCGTTTTTTAGCTTAGTGTGACATATTATTCTTTTGGTGATGGCATGTTTATTGTTATTGGTAAGCCAGAGCTACTTGTTTATGATACATTCTGAGGAAATTTTCCAGAGCCACATCCTAAAGGCAGCTGGGCTTAGAAATATGATAGCACCCTAAAATTGAGCATCAGGGAGTTAAGTTTGTCCAGTATCTTCTGCTTTGGAAAGGTGTTTTTATGACCAGTGGTAGAACTACAAAAGCTCTGATTCTACCACTCCTTTTCTCTCAACACTTAATAATTTGGACATTTTAAAACATTATTTATTCACCTCAAATTTTAGTGATTTATAATTTCCATGTCCATTTACTTACAGACCACTCATTTACCCATCCATACACTGCTGGTCAACATCAAGCATTTCTGTCTTTCTTGTAAGAGAGCTGCAGTATAGACTCTACAGGTTGACAGTGTGGAAGATGAATAGATGAAGACTCAATTCATAATCACACATGTATTTGGACAAATGAGACAAAGATTTTGTCACCTGGTTATTTGAGGAATATTTTTCCTCCATGAAAGGTGATAGCATGGTATTTCTGGATTGTTTAAAACTAAAAAGTCTACACCTACTATGGGCTGCAGAATCTAAAGTAAAAATGAGCTTTTGTGCTAATGCTACAAGTCTTTGAGGGTATGCTCAAATTAGTACTCTACAGGTGTTCAACCAGACCTACGGCTGGATCTGCAGACTAAGAATCAGGAAGCCAGAAAGACGGTAATGACAATAGTAACAACTCACACTTACTGAGGTCTTCCCATGCCATGGTAGTGCATGTGGTGCTTTGCAAGGGTTATTTAATGGAATACCCTTAACCTCCCTATGAGGTGAGTATCATACATATTCCTAGTTCAAAGAGGAAAGGCAAGGCTCACAGAGATCGAGAAATTTGCCCAAAGTTACAAGTCTGGTCTGTGGTGGATCTGCCTGATTCCAGAGCTCTCAACCACCAGCCAGGTAGTCTACCCACCTATCTTAGGTGTATGAACTGAGGCCCAGAGCGCTATGGTACAGCCAGTGAGTTGCAGAGCTGGATATATTTGAACATATATATTAGATAGAAGCTAAAGTACAGAACAATTAGAGCAAAATAATTATCCTTTAGTGAAAAATTAATGGGACTCTGGGCTAGCTAGAAAGTTATTAGTAGATTACAACAGAAATTAAGGTTAACATTCTACCCAGGCATGAAAAGGTGAATAGGAGAGCTGGAGAGAAGGTTAATAATTATCAGAGTCCACACTGCATTGGCGAGAGGTAGATTTGATCTTGAATGACTATACTAATAACTACACAGACATGGGCTTCATTAGGAAAACAAATTTCCTGATCTAAATGAAATCTCCCTAAAACAGTTCATTCTCTGCCCCCTGCCCCCACTCCTTTCTCTTTTGTTCTGATGTATGGTGATCAAAGCAATTTTCTGACAACTATTTCAACTCCTCAAATATAGGGTTATAAATAAGGTTATCAATTATTACATGAAGTATAGCTTCCATTAATACATTGACAATCTTTTTTCAACAGTGTCTTAAGCGATTTGGGTTATTGTAAATCAGTTCTTCTTGGCCTGAGCAACTTTAGAAAAACAAAAAGAACTTTTACCAAAATGAAACATTCCAGTGCATGAGGACACTCATTCTGCGGTGTTCCCAATCTCTAGAAGGCTCTGCCTGCGTCCACTATGCCCCTGCCACCGCACACACCTGGCCCTAAATCACAGCCGTTTTAAGGGAACCTGATAATGTCCCTTTAGATTATTGAAGAATGGACAGGAAGTAAGATGTGAGAGCAGAGCCTAGTGAATAGGAGAACAAAAGAGCTCTTGGACCTGACCAGACAGTCTGCGCTGAGTAACCCAGCAACCATGAGCCTAAGTAAGCAGCAGCTGCTGGTGTGTTTAATCAACATCAAACATTTACTGAACTTCCACGATGTGCTCAGGACACTCTGAACTTGGACAAAAGAAATCAGACATGATTTCCACCTTCAAAAACCCTGTGGGAGGACATGTTCATAACTGTTGTGTAATAGATGCCTTCCAGGCCAGCGACCTGAGGTAAAGTCAGGTAGTGGACAGGTAGATACCACTAAGTCCTGGCTGGGCCCTGCCAGCTTTTCCAAAGGAAACTCACCCAAATCTCTTCTTCTGGCTCCCAAAGATTAGCGGCTCAGGGGTAGATCACAAAATGCCTACTTCCTTCACATCCCCATGTGGCCTGTGTGGTTTCAGTCCTGTCACAGTGCTCTTGCAACCTGTCATGTACCTAGGTGAGGGGCCTCACCTAGTGTCCTGGACATGTCTGCTGTTGCCCAACAAGGATGCTCCCAGGAAGAGTCCATCCCCATAGCATATGTCCCCATCCTTCCACACCTGATGGACCCAGCACAGAAGACAAACGTGGAGAAGCATTTTTTCTCACCAGCATCGCGTCTTATATCAAGACACAGAGCAGCCCTTGACTTCTATCCTTTAGGTTTTCTACCGAAATTTGATGGTGGAAATTTTCATTTCAGTGGCTCTTGACTCAGCTGCCATATTCCTAACATTCAGGCACTTGTCTGAAGAAAACCAAAGTGTCACCATGCCTCTGGGCACCCAATGTCTCTCCGTTGCAGCGCTGAGTATTATCACCAATCCCCACTCTCTCTTCAGTTGTGGCGAGCTCCTTTTCTACCAGTACCATTCTGGAGTGGATTCACAAGCATCCCTTGTTACTGGAGGGCCAATGGCTGTCTTAGACAAGAGGTTTTCCATTAGCTCTAATAAGTCCATGTATGCTTCCCAAGAAACTCCTTTGTTTTGTGCAAATCAAGCCCCTGTGGTGGACCCCACACATCAACTTCAGATCTGTTTGCGACAGCTGTCAGTGTGACATGTCACAGCTCAGACATGCACATTGGGATCCTCCCGACACTGGTTAATTATATATGAAGATTCTATACCATATCTTCTATTTTGCTGTTTCAGATAAAGGGATCTTCATTATCCAAAGTGAGAACCTTGAGAAATGCATTCAAGCTGGCAAATCTACACTGACCCTGGAGAGTTGCAAACCACCCAACAAGTACATGCTGTGGAAGTGGGCTTCAAACCACCGCCTCTTTAACATCGGAGGCAGCGGCTGCCTGGGCCTGAATGTGTCTAATCCAGAGCAGCCACTGAGCATATACGAGTGTGATTCCACCCACATTTCCTTGAAGTGGCACTGTAACAGGAAGATGATCACCGGCCCGCTCCAGTACATGGTCCAGGTGAAGCACGACAACACGCTTGTGGTCTCCTGGAAATACCTTCATAAGTGGGTTTCCTATACGTCAGGTGGTGGAGGCATTTGTGAATATCTGCACAAAGGTAAAAAAGGATTTCAACCAAAGTACGCATGAAATGATATGTTTAGCAAGTTTGCCCGTAAGTAAAGATTTGTAAAATATATGAAAGAGGTGCACAGCCCCTAGAACCTCCAGGCACTTCTGCTAAATACAATTTAGTTGCTTACTCGCTTATTGTAAAAGGATTACTGGAGTCTTGGAATGGGCTTGCTAAATTCTGCTAAAGAAACAGAACTGCGAATTTAAAGGTATTAGAGGAGAAAACACTTCAATAACTTTGGGAATCAATGGAAAGGAGAAAGAACAGGAGGACGAGGGAGAAAGAAAATAAAAATAGAAGGAAAAGATTTTTTGAAGTTAGCCTTTCAGGATGAAAATAAGAGCCTCTCCCGTCAATATTTCTTTTATTGTAGAAACTTTGTCCCATGTGTGGAGTGTGCCTGCAGAGCACCTCAGTGCCTCCTAAGGCCTGGCTGGCATCCGTGTGGTGGTCATGTTACAAGGCATTTATTTATTTAATTTATTTTTTAAAAGATTTTTGACGTGGACCATTTTTAAAGTCTTTATTGAATTTGTCACAATATTGCCTTTGTCTCATGTTTTGGTTTTTTGGCCCCGAGGCCTGTGGGATCGTAGCTCCCCGACCAGGGATCAAACCCACACCCCCTGCATTGGAAGGCGAAGTCTTAACCACTGGACCGCCAGGGAAGTCCCGTGTTACAAGGGATTTAAAGGCAGACTATTGTCAGGGGTTATTTGGTGTGTGCCGGGGAGTAGGAAAGCACGGTTTTGGTGGCGGGTGGGGGGAGGTGTTTTCATTTTCCATGGTCCTGTGATATTTGGTATTTTTAAACAGAGAAAGAAAGCACCTTAGTTCTGAAATTCTGAAACCTCAAACCTGTTTGTCAGGTTTTGTTTTGTAGCTCTCTTCATTCACTCATCCACCCATTCACCGTCCATCACGCATCCATTGAACACTGACTGTTTCTGTGCCGGGCATCTGATTTACAAAGGCCAACAAGACAGGTGTGGTCCCTGCCCTCATGGTGCTCTGTAGAATTATGGCTTACTAAGAGCTTCTATTTCTAAGAATTCTAGGAAACAGAGCAAGGAGCTACCAAGATCTAAAGTAAGACTTTCTCCCGTACCTGCGAGAAATGAGTAAAGAGAGACAGCCAAGGGCAAGCCATTTTCAGGACTCACTACAATAAAGCAAGTGCTGCATACCAGCACACTGAATAATCTACAGTTCTAAGGAAGAACTTGGCATGTTGTTCCAGGTTAACATTTTAGCCATATGCCCACGCTTACGATGCATGCAGAGGAAGACTGAGTAGAAGGCAGAGGAAGGAAACAAGAGGATGTGTCCTGGTATACCAGTAGTTCCTAACAGCCTCAGCCTCTGGGGCTGGTGGTGTGGAGTGAGCTCAGGCAACACCCGCCCCCCACCGACTGTGGGAGAGGGTGGGAATCTCCACAGCCAGCCCCTTCGCTCCAGGACCTACTGATTTAATTGAGGGTGGCCCTGATCTCCCTCACTATAGAAAGCCCCAGCTGAGTCATGAAAAGTTGTTGTTTTCTGCTTAAGGCCAAGGATGACTGATCATTGAAATACTCTGAGGGAGCAGCCAGCCGGCCACTCAGCAGGGCCATCTTTCTCCTAGACCACTGCAGGGGCCTCGAGCCGGGCATCCACTTTGCCCTCTCTCTGTGTACATTCTGTTTGCCACTGTGCACCCCGTGAGTCTTTAAAAATCGGATCATGTTGACTTTCCCGTTCAAAACCCACTGATGACTTCCCACCGCCTCCAGGGTAAAGGTCAAAGCCCATGATGTGGCAGAACCAGCCCTCTGTGAGCTGACGCTCCACTGCCTTCCTGGTTCTGCCTCGCCCGGGGCCTCCCTGCGCTTCCCCGTCCGCCCCGCACAGTTCTTGTCGCAGGTCCCTCGTGCTCCCCGGTACTTGCTGCTCCTTATGCCCCAAGAACTCTCTTCCAAAGACTTAAACCTCTTCCCCCAGTTCTTATTCAGAGAGGCCTGCCCTGACCACCTTATCAAAAATAGTGCCTCTACCCCTTCAAACACCCACACACACACACACACAGAGTCATTCTATTCTTACAGTATTTTGTTTTTCTTCATGGTACTTATCACTACCTGAAATTACATGTTTACTTGTATATTTGCCTTCTCTTTTTTTCTCCCCACTAGAACAGAAGCTCCATATGAAAGCCAACTTTTACTCATTTGTTCACTATTCCATCATATACCCAGTGCTGGACACATTAAATGCTCAACAGATGTCCGCTGAATGGATAAATTAATAAATGCCTATGAACCTCGAGATTCAGTTGCTGATGGCTGATGTACTGGGGGACTGGAAGATATTTTAAAGTGAAATCTCCAACTACATACAATATCTTGAAATAACCAATAATGGAAAAGAATCTGAAGCTGTATACCTGAAACTAACACCATACTGTAAATCAACTATAGTTAAATAAAAATAATAATAAATAGATAAGTTTTTTCTTCTCATCCATTCACAAATATGTATGCTACTGTAGCAGTGCACCATAGTGAATAAACAAGGAGATAAACATACAAACAAACCATTTATCAACACTTCCCCTGAACACAGCACTCAGCCTTGCACTTTTCCATACACTAGACACTGAAGTCCTGAGGGTTCTCTGTGGTAAAGCGAGGGCCTTGCCCAGTGTCGATTTTCAGTCAATAAAAAATGCATTCACTTTATGAAGTTTCCAGAGATAAAGCTTAATTGATTTTGTCCTTTTCTTTCTCCTAGATTTGTATACAATCAAAGGGAACGCCCACGGGACACCGTGCATGTTTCCCTTCCAGTACAACCGGCAGTGGCATCATGAATGTACCCGGGAAGGGCGGGAAGACAACTTGCTGTGGTGTGCCACGACCAGCCGATACGAAAGAGATGAGAAGTGGGGATTTTGCCCAGATCCCAGTAAGAATAAAATCTAGTCTTCCCCCTATGTCATGAAGGAATCAAGGATGATTAGAAAGTTATTGTATCTAAAGGAAAGCACTGAGATTGAGCTACTAAAATCTGAATAAGCTCTTTGATTCCATTTATCCAGGCTTTGATTTTGTTTGTTTTTGCCTTGAAAAGACGATTCTGATGTATATTCCTTTTTTTCCCTAAGTTCCAAAGATGTTAATCAGCCATTCCTCATTAAGTTCAGTACATAAGGATGCTTTAACCGGAATCAAATTATAATACTCTGTGATCTCATTAATCCCAGCTTCCAGGAAGGATACTTCAAAACAAACCTGAATGTGTATAAAGCTCAGTTATCCTTCCAATCCACTCCCTCTTATGAGCTGCCTTAACTTCTCCATGTCCTGACTGCTTGCTTTGCCCATTGTCACGTCCAGGCATCAGCTGGCCCTTGATGATCTTTTTAAAATCACAGTCGCCCTTGTTATTTCTCGACAATGAGTTCTTGTCTTGATTCCCTTTCCTTGTTACTCGATTTCTAGCTATAACCTCAAAATCTTTTTCTCTACTTAACCCAATTTTCAAGGTCCAATGACAGCTGCAATGTTCTAATTTTTTTTGTCAGTTAGTACTTTATTATTTTATTGTATTTTCATTTAGCTTAAAGGTTTCCAGTGGTTCTTAAGTATTGGGGGTTATTTATATATACCTTCTACTTTCTATATTCAATTTCCTTCACCTTGGTTTCTGCAAGGCAGAGAATATAACTTTTGCAATCTCTTCATCTTCCATGCCTACCTTCCCTCCGCATAGTTAACAAAATGCCACAAAGAAATTGAAACAAAAAGAAACTGAAGAGATTAACTCCAAAGAATCTGATTTATAAATTGCCTGTTGAATTGTTTTCTAATCTAAGAGCCAGTACAGCTTAGTGAATTAGAAAGAGTGTAGGTTTTGAAATCGGAAAGACCAAGGTTGGAGTCCTGCTTCTTCCCAACAACGAGATCCTGAGTCTCAGCTTCCTCATTATAAAATGGAGATAATAACAGTACCTATTCGGGTTATTGAGAGGATACAATTAGATGATGCATCTAAGCCACTTATCACAGTACCTGGTACTCACCAGGATTACCATCATCATCGTCATATCATCATCAGGCCTAATTTATCCTTTCAGCATGTGCTTCTGAATCAATGATCGTACGTCTTTATTATCTGTCAACAGCACTAAGCTAAGCATAGTGTTAGGACTTAGGACCCTCTCTTCCAAGAACTTGGCCTCTAGATGGAATACAGGACAGACAGATTTGCTCCATGCCTGGAAATGCAGACTATATTTGACATGATGCTATAGAATCACCTGGGGGATAGTTTGAAACATATATCCTTGACCAGTCCCGGAGATGCAGTGAGCGTTTGCTTTTTTTTTTTTTTTGGTACGCGGGCCTCTCACTGTTGTGGCCTCTCCCGTTGCAGAGCACAGGCTCCGGACGCGCAGGCTCAGCGGCCATGGCTCACGGGCCCAACCGCTCCGCAGCATGCGGGATCTTCCCGGACCGGGGTATGAACCCGTGTCCCCTGCATCGGCAGGCGGACTCTCAACCACTGCGCCACTAGGGAAGCCCGAGCGTTTGCATTTTTGACAAGTGGCCCAGGTGATCCTGTGGCAGATAATTCTTCATCAGATAATTCATAATATGCAGGTAGTTCTACGCAACATACATCTATATACATGGGCGATATCAAGACATTTAGCAACCAATCTAGTATGAGCTCTTGGCCAATCCAAGTGGAGACCTTAATGTGGAGGTTAGGAGTCCCAGAGGCCCACTGCAGGTATTAACCCCTTATCTGCTGTAATGTGAGGGGATGCTGAGGCAGCAAGAGGCACTTGAGGAGCTCAGGACAGCAGCTCTTCACCAACCAGCATGAAAGTATTTCATCATTTATTGACTGTCAGATCATCAGCCTTCTCTATCTGAATCTGAATGTCTGTATGGAGGTGTATGTGCATGTAATCCCTACACTGCTTGGATTCTTGAGTCAGATGTCACATTATTTACATCATCTTCTCTTTCCATTTCCATCTCCAGTAGATGTCATTATTAAAAGTAAAGAAACTAATACTAATAAGATTAACATGTATTTCACATGGCCCTAATACTGTTTTAAACTACACTATTCTCCTTGAGATTCTTTGAAGGACACTGTCACCATGCTCTGTCACTTTAGCCAGTTATGGTTTCCCAGGTGGAAGCCTGGGTTTAGTTGTGCCCAGGGCTTTTCAGTGCCTAGGCTATCTATTTGTTCTGCTTCCTACAGTTCAGAAGCGTCCTCCATTTGACAGCTTGCGATTCCAACTCTCCTAACCTTTACCACAACCAGCAGAGAGCATGTTTCTTTGTGCAGTGCTAAATTACAGTTCCAGTTTTCTTCCTTTCTTGTTACTTTTGGTTCCTGGTGGCCAACTTAAGTCAAAATGATGTGCCGGAGACTGGAATCTGAGCAAGCAGACAGTTCTTTCCATGGGGTCAAAAAGTGGACAGAACAGAGAGGAGTGAGTAGATTAAAGCAAAGATTCATACTTCTGTATCTCATCTTTCTTACACAGAATTTTTTTAGTATCTCATTGTAGAATAATGCCCTTTTATAAAAACGTTGATTGTAAGTGAGCACAATGTAAATTTAGTGCCAATAAACACATACAAAAACACACTAGCAGGGAGGGATATGATAAAACATCTGTCACCATAGATCTTCAGGAACAAGGATGATATAGAAGAATCTTTCTAGGTTTGTTTGGAGGCAATTCTGTGTCATACTATGTCCGTCCTGGTTGTGTGTCTTACACAGCTGGAGAGTCAGGCTTAGTTAGTTTGAGATATTTTTAGGGTACCAGCCTCTGGGATGATCTGATTGCCCTGGAACCTTATTCACCTGATACAATTTTTATCAGTAACTTGAATGATGTAACAGAGCAGATAGGTACCAATGTTGATGTATGACTGCCAACCGTGGCTTTGTCAGCAGTATTATTACGTGTCTTTTGTCATGCTGCTCTCTCACTCCCGGCTAGGGTCATACAAACCTCTCTACTCTCCCCTGACTTCTAACCCTGCCCTACATTCTCCTTCCCAACTCTTAAGAGATGACCTCAATCCCTACCTCCCAAAGAGAACAGGATCCATCAGAAGGGAATTTTTGACAACTTCCTGCTCCCAAGCCTTTAAGCCTACCCATCTCCTTTTTCTCCTTCCTGTGCAATAGTGGTCCTCCTCCTACCTAGGGCAAATCTCGCCATCTGGACTCTGGAGCCTCCCATCCAATCTTCTCCAACTTGTATCTCAGTGTTTCTCAAAGTGTGGTTCCAGCAGCATCAGCATTCTCTGAGAACTTGCTAGAAATGCAAGTTACCAGCCACATCCCAGACACCTATATCAGACATTCTAGAAGTGCAGCCCCAGCAATCTGTGTTTTAACAAGCCTTCTAGGTGATTCCAATGCACACTTCTACTCTAACATAGATGAATGATGGATCCTTCTCATTAGCAGTTAAACCTACTCACGTCTTAAAATAACATCTTAAAATAATACAACTCCTTCATCTCCACTTCAGCCTCCTGAAAATACCTATCTCTCTCATCCCCTGCATAGACAGACTTCTCAAAAGAATTGTCTCCCCACCCTCACCTTGCTTTCGTTCCTCAGAGCAGTCTCTTCTTGGCTTCTATGAAGATGTATGCCTGACCTCCATTTCCACAAACCATTCATTCACTCTTTTCCACAAATATGTATTGAACACCTGCTATGTACCAAGCACTCAGCTGGGTGCTGTGATTATAACCACAAATGTGAAAGATGAAAGTCATGGTGCCTGCCCTAATGAAGTTCACATTCAAGTGAATGCTGCTGAAGGGCCTGATTTGACAAGGTCTGAAACTAAGTGTTTGCTGGATCTGGTGACATGGAGGTCATTGATGGCCTTGACAAGATATACTCTAGTTACAGATTGAGTGGGTTAAAGAGTAAATGGAAAAACAGAAGAGGAAGGAAGGAACACTTCCCAATTCATTTTATGAGGCCAGTATTACCATGGTACTGAAACTAAAGACATCACAAGAAAAGAAAAACTACAGACTAATATCTCTTATGAATATACATGCAAAACTCCTCAACAAAATACTAGCAAACAGAATCCATATTCACATATAAAAAGAATTGTACACCATGACCAACTGGAACTTATCCCAAGAATGTAAGATTGGTTGAAAATCTGAAAATCAATTAATGTGATACCTATATAAATAGGAGAAAGGACATACAATTATCTCAATAGGTGCAGAAAAAACATTTGACAACACATTACATCCCTTCATGAAAAAAACAAAACTAAACTTAAAACAGAAGAGAATGTCCTCAACCTGATAAAGGGCATCTCTGAAAAACCCACAGCCAGCATACTTAATGGTAGAAGACTAGATGCTTTCCCATAAGATCAGGAATAAGACAAGACAGACTATCTACTCTCAACACCTCTATTCAACACTGTACTGGATGTTCTAGCCTGGGCAAGTAGGCAAGAAAATTTAAGTCATCCAGATTGGAAAGGGGGTTGTAAAACTATCTCTATTTGCAGATGACATGATCCTGTATGCATAAAATTTTAAGTAATCCACTAAAAAAACTACTACAACAAATAGACTCATTCACAGGATACAAGATCAATATATAAAAATCAATTGTACTTCAATACTGTAGCAATGAACAATCCAGAAATTAAATTAAGAAAACAAATCCAAAAAGAGATGGAGAGAAAACAAATCCATTTATTGTAACATCCAAAAGGATAAAATCCTTAGGAAAAATTTAACGAAAGACATGAAAAACTTCTCTCTAAAAACTACAAAATATTGTTGAAAGAAATTAAAGAAAATTAAATAAATGGAAAGACATTCCATGTTCATGTAATCAGAGGACTTAATATTGCTAAGATGGCACTACTACAGCAATCTTTATCAAAAACCTAGCTGACTCCTTTGCGGAAATTGACAGGCTCATCCTAAAATTCACATGGAAATTCAAAGGACCCAGAAGAGCCAAAATAATCATGAAAAGGAAGAACAAAGTTGGAGGACTTATACTTCTCATTTTCAAAACCTATGCAAAGTGACTGTAATCAAGACAATGTGATACTGTCAAAATGAAATAAAACTGAGAGGGCACACTTATGATTAATTGATTTTTGACAAGGGTGCCAAGACAATTCAATGGGAAAACAATAGTCTTTTCAAAAAATGGTGCAGGGAAACTGGATTCCACATGCAAAATAATAAAATTAAACTCCTATCTCTCACCTTATAAAAAAAATTAACTCAAAATAGATTTTTAAAACTTACATGGAAGAGATAAAACTATAAAACCCTTACAAGAATACATAGGGGTAAATCTTCATGATCTTGAAAATGCAATGAATTCTTAGATATGACACCAAAATGCAAGCAACAAAAGAAAAAAATAGATAAGTTGAACTTCATCAAAATCAAAAATTTTTGTGTTTCAAAGGACACAATCAAGAAAGTGAAAAGACAACCCATGGAATGGGGTAAAAAATTTGCAAATCAGATATCTAATAAGGGACCTATATCTAGAATATATAAAGACCTCATAACTCAATAATAAAAAGACAAAAATCCCAATTTAAAAATGGGTAAAGTGTCTGAATAGACATTTCTCCAAAAATAGATTTACAAATGGCCAATAACCACATGAAAAGATGCTCAGTATCATTAGCCATCAGGGAAATTCAAACAAAAACTACAGTGAGATACCACTTTACATCCCACAGGATGGCTAAAATCAAAGAGACAGACAATAACAAATGCTGACAAAGATATAGAGAAATTGGAACTCTTATCCACTGCTGAAAGGATTGTAAAAGGATACAGCTGCTTTGGAAAACAGTCTGTCAGTTCCTTAAAAGGTCAAACATTGGGTTACCATATGACCCCTAATTCTACTCCTGAGTATATATCCAGGAGAAATGAAAACATATACCTACACAAAAACCTTTACACAAATGCTTATAGCAACGTTATTTATAATAGCCAAAAAATAGAAACAATCCAAATGTCTACCTGTTGATGAATGCATAAATAACATGTACTATACCCAGTAGTATTTAATAGGATATTATTGGACAATGTAAAGAAATGAAGTACTGGTACATGCTACAACATGGATGACCATTGGAAACATTATGCTAAGTGAAAGAAGCCAGTCACAAAAAGATCACACACTGTATAATTCCACTTATATGAAATGTTCAGAATAAGCAAATCTATAGAGACAGACACAAGTTTAGTGGTTGCCTTGGGCTGGGGGTAGGGGTGACGATTGAGGGAAAAATGGTAAGTGACTGCTAATGGGAACTGGGTTCCCACAAAAATGTTCTAAACTTGATTGTGGTGATGGTTGCACAATGCTTTGAATATACTAAAAACTATTGAACTATATACTTTAAATGGGTGAGTTATATGGCATGTTAATTATGTCTCAGTGAAATTGTTTTTTTTAAAGAGTAAATGATAGATGAGAAATTGGAGACAGCATACGTATAAAAATATGTGATTAATGGGAGTAGAGAAAAGGTAGAGACTGTGATGGGGAGGCCAAGGGAGGAATTTTTTTTGTTTCTTGTTTTTTAAGGATGAGAGCTGCTAGGTCACCTTTGAATGCTTCTGGAAAGGATCTAACAGAAAGAGGTTGAGGATGCAGGAAAGTGAAACAATTGGTGAAATAAATATGGTCTCTCAGAAGGCAGAAGGAAATAGGGTCCAGATGAAAGATGGACAGACTGACCTTTTATGGATGTAAAGACAACTCCATGGGAGGGAAGAAGGAGAGGACAGTACAGGTCCAAGAAGGTTGATGGATTAAGTGATGGGGAAAATGAGGAGAAACGAGTCCAGTGGCTGTGGACTTTCTCTGAAGAGGGGGAAGAAAGAGTGAGAGGTTTGGACAACAGGAAAGGTGTGAAATGAACACGGTGGCTGCTGGGAGAGCAAGCTTTTTAGGGAAAACCGGTAATGTTTCCAGGAAGTATTGGGGGTGGTTGATAATGAATCCATTGGATGATTTTCTTGGCAGTGCTCATCTGTTGGGTGCAGGCATGGAGCAGGCAGATGATTGGGTTCCTCTGTTGGAACGTGCTCCATAAAGTCACTAATGGTCTCAGTCCTCATCTTACTGAAAGATTCAACAACGTGTAACAAACTGACACCATCTCTTTCCTTGGGCTTCTGGGACCCACACCTGCTAGTTTTCCTCTTTCCTTTGTGGCCACCACTTCTCAGCTTCCTTTGATAGCATAGTCTCCTCTGCCTAACTGCCTTTAAATTCTGGTGGCAAGCTTGGGAAATAACATGAAAAAGTTGGAACATGGTACCTGCTCTCCTGATACTTAATTTTATCAGGAAAAACAGACAATCAATAAGCAATCCCATAATGCGTCATTTAATCTCAACTGTGATCAGGCCTACCAAGGAGCATGTAAGGCATTGGGGATGAACAGCAGGAAGTGCTGACTTGATTTGGTATCCCTTTTACATGAGATTTACCAACAAAACACTTTTCAGGGAGCAGATATTCAATAACTATTTGCTAAGTGTATGAAAGACGAAAGAGAGAAAAATAGTAACTCTGTAGCCTGGAGTTGCTTGAATAGTATAAGAGTTCTTTTTTTTTTAAAGAATTCAACCATTTTTTAAAGTGGCAGGAAAGATACATCTGGGACAATGACAAAGCTGTATACTTAGGGATGACAAAAAAGCCATATTAATAGAGAAGGAAAAATGGCTGCATCTCAGTCATAATCTATAATAAAATCCGTGTTGACATGAATATACTTCAGTTCATTAGAAGAAAGGTGTATTTTGAAAGGGAAAAAAAATCACCATCATGCAAAAGATTTTTGGCAATCTTTCTTCAAACAGTAGGAGATGCAAAGATATATAGGATGGGCTTCCCTGGTGGCACAGTGGTTGAGAGTCTGCCTGCCAATGCAGGGGACACGGGTTCGAGCCCTGGTCTGGGAAGATCCCACATGCCGCGGAGCAACTGGGCCCGTGCGCCACAACTACTGAGCCTGTGCTCCACAACAAGAGAGGCTGCGATAGTGAGAGGCCCACGCACCGTGATGCAGAGTGGCCCCTGCTCGCCACAACTGGAGAAAGCCCTCGCACAGAAACGAAGACCCAATGCAGCCAAAAATAAAAATAAATAAATAAATAAAAAGATATATAGGACATAGCTGCTTCCTTCAAGGAGCTCAGAATTTAGCGACAGAAGAGATGATATAAAGACAACCAAAGATGCAAAGAAATATAACAATCTGATGGTATCCCTTAGACTAGAATTTTTCAAGAAAAAGTAAATGTACCAGCCTACAATTTTCAGTGGCTTAGAAGCAGAAGTTAGTTATGAATAAGCAAGAGGATTAAGAATAAATACACGCAAATGCCCCAGGCCAGGACGGGACCCTGTGGCAAGGGAGTTCCTGGGGAACAGTCTCCAAGGACAAGATGAGCATGCAGGAGGCCTCCTGGGGAGGAGTCTCAGGATCGATACACACGGAAACGAAGGGAAGAGAGCAGGATTGCACAGGACGGTGATGCAGGGCTGGTGACTCCCCACACTGACCCATAAGGAGTTCTCAGGCTGGATTTGCCCCTAGTTGGGGTGAGAGGAGGGGTCTTATAGCCCTGCACTGACCAGTCATGGTTTGCAGACAGCACTTAGGAAGGGAGAGTGGTATTGGGCAAAGAGCCTCTTCAGCCAAGGCAATCCTTGAAGAAGGCTTCATGTTGAGAGGTGTCTGCTGGCAGCTGGGGAAATTAGGCCTTCGGTCCTGAAGGGAGATCAGAAGAACACATCACAGTGCCCAGGCCCAGGGTGGCACTTTCATTCCACTTGTTACCATGAAATCTTCAAATCGGATCCATGGAGTGACACGCAGCCCATCTAGAGAAGCAAAGAGAGGACTTGTGTCTGATGGCATAGAAATACAAATTCTTATATTTTAGTTAAAACCAAATTTTAATGACAAATGGACTGCCTTGTTAGAAGAATATGGGCACCTTTTGCAAACATTTGACTGGGGGTTTCCTTTTGATTAAACTTAAGAACTGGCACAGATAACACAAAGTCAGGGGAAATCTAACAAAACTGGGAAGTGTAATTTGTAGCCCAGACAGGATCACCTGTAAGCCTCTCATCTTAACTGTTTAATGAATAGAATTCAGGAAGATTTCTGCAAAAGGCTGCTTTACGTAGCTTAATCCATGTCCTGTTGAAAGGGCAGGACCAACTCTTGGCAAAAATGAGAATGAGATCAACTGAAGTGTCCTCCGAACCTTTTCTTATCATGGCATGGCTTATCATGGAGGCTTATAATTAGGACTTATTATCAAATCTTTACCCAAGGCAGTAGATGAGAGGCAAGTACCCTATACCCAGATCTCTCCTTTTGACATCCTCCTCCTATCTCCCCTTCTGACATCTTACTATCTTCTAGTAGCCAAAGGCTACTCATACCTGCTCTCCTTGGGAAGTGCTTCAAATGATTTCTTTCAAACCAGGGTTTCCCAGTGTTTGCTTTGTGAACCATTTGCATTAGAATCAGTAATACGTTAGAAAGTCAGCTTTCTGAATCCCACCCCGACCTTCCAATTCAAAATCTCTGAGACTGAGAACCAGGAACCTGTGGTTTTTTTAAGAAGCTGGCTAAGTGATTTTTGTGCACACTGAAACTGTAAACACTCCTCTTTCATGGCCTCAGCTCTCACACGGGATGAACAGGGCTAAACTGATGTCTGATAATGCTTAGCGTGTTGTCCATCTCACGGATGGCATAGCTTTTTAACTGAAGACGGTCTCTAAGGATTCAAACTCAATGGGGAAATTTCAGCCACCAGGGCAAGATTATTACTGAAGCTGTCCTCCTCCCTTTCTCTTCCTCTTCCTACAGTTTTCCTTGGTGATAGACTTATCTTCTTGGTGATAGATCCTCCTTCAATCTTGGATCCTTCTATAAATACATGTGTCAGGAAACTCTGTAGACAACCTTAGATTTATATAATAACTTCTCCTTAACTAACTCCGTTCTGGGGAAGGCACATTGCAACCAGATATGAAAACAAACTTCCCACATTCCCAAGGGAGCCATCTAAGTATTGCGGGAAAAAGAAAACAAACCAAAAAGATTTCATTGTCAAATAAGTTTGAAGTATACTGAATTAAAATTAAGCTGTTTCTTTATCAGAGAACTTCTCAGAGGCTTTAACATGCTGTTGTATATTATGAATTCCCCAGAGGAGGCTACATATGCACTGTCCCAGCTTTTCTTGCAGAGCTCTTGAAGTTGTCATACTCTATGGATTGCACTTCGGGAAAAGTTGTTCTAGATTTTAGCAGATTGTCTGACCATCAGTTACACTCATGCTGTAGCCTGGTTCACATTGTCTACATTCTGAAATTCTTTGGCTGAGTTTGACTTCAGGTAATTTTTATGGCTGCTTAGGTTCACCTTAGGGTTTAATTTAAAGCACCCAAAGTAGGTCTTCATTTTCTGTTATTTCAATAAACTTCAGATTTCAGAGCCACGTCTCATATTTTATTAAATTTACTTTTAAGCAAACTACACAATCCTTGGCCAATGTTTTGCAAGTGGATTTTGCTTCTCCTCCTTTTGACTGAAAGAACTTTCTTAAACTAAATATCAGTGTTCCTGTTCTCAATGTTTATTTGAAAACTTCTGTTCATTTTAGAGTCATGTTTCTACTGTATCCCTTTTATTCCATCTAGCATTTTGGTATTTGCAGGGAAAAGCTTTTTGAAACAATATTTGCATCTATCTCAAATAAATACTTCAGTTCACACAGCTTTCAGTATAAAGTTCTGACTTTAAAGAACTCAGATGTTATTTTCACAAATATCTATACTCCAATTATATTTCCTTCTCTCAAAAATAGCTAATGTCATTTTCCCAGAAAGGATCAGAGCTTCTTTATTGATAATTTCTTGAACTTCCTTTCAATCTTGAACAAGCTTTACCATAAAGTGTTTATGGGAAAACAATGCAGATTTCATCATAAAGACCTAATCAAGAATAGATAAGGGCTCTGAAGCTTTAGGAGTTGCAATCATGCCATTCAAATTCATCTTAGAAATATATCGCCATATAAATAAAATAAGATTATAACGTTTTAATGGATTTTGTTTTCAGCATCTACTGAGGTGGGTTGTGATGCTGTCTGGGAGAAGGATCTCAATTCACACATTTGCTACCAATTCAACCTGCTTTCCTCCCTCTCCTGGAGCGAGGCACACTCTTCATGCCAGATGCAAGGAGGTGCTTTATTAAGTATTGCAGATGAGACTGAAGAAAATTTCATAAGGAGTAAGTAGGTGGATGATGCACATTGATGTCGGTACAATTAAAATGATTGGTGTTTACAGTTACGTTCATGTATGCCAAGATGCCTTCTGGAAAGAAAAGGTCCCTTGGAAAATATTTTTCTGTTATTAACATGGCCCAAACTCACACCCAGAATTTTGACCTGAACCCTGGGCCATTCCATTTGACACCTGGCCGTGCCTCTCTTATTTTCTCCCCGCTGGAAAAGAGAAGTTGAGGCTACAGCAAGGGACCCAGGAGAATTTTCAGCTCCAACAAGTGCATAGGGAGACTTCTAAACTTAAGTCCGAATTCCTGCTTTGCTGGGGAGCTTAGCCATTCCGTTTCCATGTATAAATAATTAAGCTGTTTACTAATTAAGCAGAATCTTACCTGTCAGTCACTGTGTGTAGTAGGGTTTCCAGTGGATGCCAAAGAACTTAAAATTTAATTGGAAAACCAAAAGCACACACATGTTAACGAACGCTGTAAAGTAATAACATAAACTGTCAAAAGACTGCTAAGGAGCTGAGTCTGATCTATTTCACCTCTCACCTAAACTCTCTTTTTACTTCTCTTTTATAGATTAAATGTGTCTGTAGATGTGTACATGCAGCATTTAAAAATCTTTCTGGGGCTTCCCTGGTGGCGCAGTGGTTGAGAGTCTGCCTGCCGATGCAGGGGACACGGGTTCGTGCCCCGGTCTGGGAAGATCCCATGTGCCGCGGAGCGGCTGGGCCCGTGAGCCACGGCCGCTGAGCCTTGCGCGTCCAGAGCCTGTGCTCCGCAATGGGAGAGGCCACAACAGTGAGAGGCCCGCGTACCGCAAAAAAAAAAAAAAAAAAAAAAAAAAAAAAAAAAAAAAAAAAAAAAATCTTTCTGAAACATTTGAAAGTGTCACAAAATTAGTCACTTTCATTAAAAGTTTCTGATGCTTTTTTTCCAAATTATATTGCACATGTTTCTTCTAATATAATAATAAAATTATTCTAGGATAATTTTAAAAGTTCAAGGAAAAACTCTCATAGTTCCACAATCCAGAGATAACCATGTTTCTTCTGCAAAAAAAAAACCCATACAAATGCATGCATGATCCATAGTCCACAGTATCTATGAAAAATGATATTGAATAAAAAGATGAGGCGGTTGTTGCACAGAGGTTAGGAACAGGGGCCAAAGAGCCACCTGCATGGGTTTGAATCCCACCTCCATCACTTACTACCAGTGCTAAAGAAGTAACTTAACCTCTCTGTGCCCCAACTTCCCCCCTCTATCAAATGGAAATAATAACAATACCTACTTTTTGGTGGTGAGAATGACATGTTATAGAACAGGTGAAAATTTAGAAAAGTGCCTGGCACACAAATCAAACACTCAGTATGTGTTAAACATTTAACAGCAACTATGCGCACAGTTTAGTAACATGCTTATATAATTTACCTGCATAGAATGAACATCTGTCCGTGTCTATAAATATAGATCTATATCATAGTATTTAATGGTTACATAGCGATACAGGTTAGAGATAATATATTTAGCTAATCTCCAAATATTAGATAGGGATAGGTAGATAAAATTCTTTATTTTGTTTTTATTTACTTATTTGTTGCTATGTAAAACCATCCCTCACATACCTTTGTGCATAGATCCCTGATTATTTCTCTCTAAGTTTGTAGAAGTGGATTCACTGGGTGGAAGAGGAAGCACATTTTAAGGCTTTTGAAAGTCATTAATAACTTCTAGAAGGATTGTAACAAATGCATGAACAGGATATGTCTGCCCCTTTCCCCACAGACTTGCAAAAGTGGGAAATTATCACTGAAACTGATCTGAGTGAATCATATTGCAGGAAAACACCCATTTCCAAAATCATTATTAGCCTGTAATGGTATTTATAGAAAATTTTGTGCACCATTTATGAATTAAAATTGTTATCTATTTTGACTGCTGGGATCTTTAATAAGAGGGTTTGGACTTAATCAGACTTGAATAAAGATTAAAGGAATAAGATATGTCAGAGACTTTGATTTAAATACCACAGTTTTATAATTAGATTTTGGGGATTGTTTAGATTGGGAAAACAGAAGAGTATTCATTAAGACAGAAGCTTGTTCTGACCAAGGTATTTTTTTAATGTTGAAAATAGTCTACTGTTTCTTGTTAATCGCTGGTGAACATTAACTATGGTATAAGGAATTATCTAAACTGCCACAAATGCCAGGAAATGGCCAAAGGAATTTCAGTTTGCATTTATTAGTATAGAATTGTGAGCCAATTTAATTGTAAAGCTAAACAGACTATTTTTGTACTTTTAAATACAGATTAGAAATTATACAATGATTTTTTAATATGTACTGTTAAAACAGTCACACAGAGGGTATTCAAAATAACTCTAAGGTAAGAATAATTAATACTTAAATATTTTAGGTAGATTACTTGAAAGCAGCACTTGGCACTTACCCCGATATGAAATGTGGAAATTTCTCCGTCTTGTCAATCCATCTTCCATTCTGCCTTCTGTCGTGATGACACCAGTTAGATGATTTAATCAAATGGTGCTATTGGAAGGACTAACCAAATAGGCATTAGGAAGAGACTTGTGTTTATGCCCCAGAAACTTGGAAAGGCAGAGCCCATGAATGCTGTTCCTGTCCAGTGATTTCAGGGATCTCAAAATTATAAAGCACCTTTTTCTCTTTCCTTAAAGGTTTAGCTTCTCCCAGTTTTCCACTGTTGTTTCAAAATACCCAATCACAGAAGGTGCTGCAGCCTTGTGATGTGAATGCCCTAATCTTTACAACCTTGGTGACCATACAATCGATCATCCAGACTGAGACCCTTTGAAGAGTAAAAGGTTCTGCCATCAATACTTATTCTGGAACTACCAGCATAAGCCATGAATTTTCCAGGCAAACTGGGACACACGGTCACCCTATTTATCACTCTTATCTGTCAGGGTCTCAGTCTCAGGCAGGGCCCCTGCATCTGGCTCAGAATAAATTGGGTTCTGAAGCAGATGAATCATAAGGGATCAATGCTGTCCTTTATAGATTAGAAGATTCAATGGCAACATTTGAAAGTGTCACAAAATTACATTCACTAAAGTCTCTGACACTGTTTTTTCCCCAAATATTACAGCACACGTGGTACATGTTTGTTGTAGAGTAATTTTTTAAAGTTCAGGTGCACAAAAAGGAAAACCAAAGAAAAATTTCCCCTAATTCTACAATTTTGAGAAGCATATTTTCCTACACAAGCATGTCAAGGCACATGTTTCTACATAGCACTGATAACAAAATTGGAATTGAATTAAAACAGGAGGAGCCGAGGCACAATGGTTAGGAGAAGGGGCCTACAGAAAGCCTTCTCCCACACCAAGCTGAAGAAGCATTTGCACTGCTCATGGCCCCAACCTGCTATTTTTTTTTTAACATCTTTATTGGAGTATAATTGCTTTACAATGGTGTGTTAGTTTCTGCTTTATAACAAAGTGAATCAGCTATACATATACATATATCCCCATATCTCCTCCCTCTTGCATCTCCCTCCCTCCCACCCTCCCTATCCCACCCCCTAGGGGGTCACAGAGCACCGAGCTGATCTCCCTGTGCTATGTGGCTGCTTCCCACTAGCTATCTATTTTACATTTGGTAGTGTATATATGTCCATGCCACTCTCTCACTTTGTCCCAGCTTACCCTTCCCCCTCCCCATATCCTCAAGTCCATTCTCTAGTAGGTCTGTGTCTTTATTCCCATCCTGCCCCTAGATTCTTCATGACCACTTTTTTTTTTTTAGATTCCATATATATGTGTTAGCATACAGTATTTGTTTTTCTCTTCCTGACTTAACTTCACTCTGTATGACAGACTCTAGGTCCATCCACCTCACTACAAATAACTCAATTTCATTTCTTTTTATGGCTGAGTAATATTCCATTGTATATATGTGCCACATCTTCTTTATCGATTCATCTGTCAATGGACACTTACGCTGCATCCATGTCCTGGCTATTGTAAATAGAGCTGCAATGAACATTTTGGTACATGACTCTTTTTGAATTATGGTTTTCTCAGGGTATATGCCCAATAATGGGATTGCTGGGTCATATGGTAGTTCTATTTTTAATTTTTTAAAGAACCTCCATACTGTTCTCCACAGTGGCTGTATCAATTTACATTCCCACCAACAGTGCAAGAGGGTTCCCTTTTCTCCACACCCTCTCCAGCATTCATTGTTTGTAAATTTTTTGATCATGGCCATTCTGACTGGTGTGAGATGATATCTCATTGTAGTTTTGATTTGCATTTCTCTAATGGTTAATGATGTTGAGCATTCTTTCATGTATTTGTTGGTACTCTGTATATCTTCTTTGGAGAAATGTCTATTTAGGTCTTCTGCCCATTTTTGGATTGGCCAACCTGCTATTGATCCCTCTACATACTCTGGTCCCGTGGATTCTGCTCTCCTCTTGGCCAGACAACCCCCATTGGCTCTCGACTGGACAGCCCTTCCCCCATTTCTTTAGCACACCTTAAATTTGAGGGTTTGCCTCCCGGCACTAACAACACTTAATATGCCTTCCGCTTCCTAGCCAGACCCCTAAGGAAAAGGTCCTCTAAGTTGTTCAATTTTTTTAACTGTGAAATATTTCAAGAGTATTGACAAGTGTAAACATTACATCTCTGCACACACATACCCATTATAGAGATTTAATAGCATTTCTTCCTATTCCTCTTTCTCAGGGCCTGAGGTAGCCTGAGCTCAGCGTACTTGAGTCCTGAGCCTCCAGATTGAGGCCACCAGACACATGTGGCAAAAAAATAGGAAGACAGAGGGGCACTTTGTAGGACTGGCCCTGGGCACTTCCTCCTTCCCCCTCTAAAACCCTCAAGTGGGTAAGCTCACACAGGTCAGACGGTCTCAGATTTGAAACCATGAACTGTTGATGGATTGATGACCGTTGAGAGGCAGCATTCCTGTATGCTTAGATTAAACACTGCACAGTTGCTATCAGTGAGCCTTTAGGAGACTGCCATGTTTCTCAGGCTGGCTTTTTTTACTCTGAAGCACCAGGGTGGGGTTTAGTAGCACTTAAACTCTTTTCTGCCATTGATGGAGTTAATTTATGACTCCATGCCCCAGGAACAGGAAAACAAGAAAGACGTGTAACATTGATTTTTTTTTGAAACTCCGTATTTCTCTTATTTCAGAGCACTTTGGCAATGAAGCAGTGGAAGTATGGATAGGTCTGAATCAGCTAGATGAAAATGCTGGTTGGCAGTGGTCGGATAGAACACCACTCAACTATCTGAACTGGAACCCAGGTACCTGCAGCGTTTTGTTTACCTTCAACAGGTGGCATCGTCCCATAGCCTAAAATAGCAATATTTCCCACATATGTATACGACGTGTTATTGTGAAAGTGGCTTATAAACATTTTTAAAGCCTGATTGAATTTCTATAAGGCACGCTTTTCCAAACGAGAAAATGGAGGCCGAGAAGGTAAGCCAAGGGTGCAGGAGGATTTGGGTCAAAACCAAGATTCTAGTCAGTTGTTTTAAAAATAGCAACAGAGATAAGAAATTAAATCTCAGAAGTAGATGTTTATGTACAGATTGTTTTCGTATATTTTTTCCCACTCTCTCCTAGTCAATTTCCTCTCTCTTCAGTTAACCTTTGCCCTCCAAAGATATGATCAATTACTGTCTTACATCAGTATGTCTCACACAAAAAAAGGAAAATTGGTTTTTCTTATGGATTCTAAGTCAATTATATTAACTGTGTAATACAACGCACTCACATTCTGTTTAAATGTGTTGTTTAAAAGATTGTTATAGTTGAACCTTGAATAACTAGAAAATATAATAAAGTACGATTGCATTTTGTGAAAAAAAAATAGCAACAGATTGAAAAATATCTCTCTACCTTAAAACAATAAAATCAGCTGTTGCTATCTTTGGGAAATCATTTCATTGTCATGCCTGGACTTCAACTGCAAAATCATAAATATAATATCTTATAGGATTTACTACATATGCCAAAGAGAAGGGCTGTCTCCTTGATGCTAAAACTACATTTCAGTATATATTGAACTAACTGCTTTTGCTTCTAACATTAAGTACACACACATTGTATTTTCAGAAATAAATTTTGAGCCATTTGTTGAATATCACTGTGGAACTTTTAATGCATTTATGTCAAATGCCTGGAGAAGTCGGGATTGTGAGTCCACTTTGCCTTACATATGTAAAAAATATCTAAACCATACTGATCACGAAGTAGTTGGTGAGTGTTTTTATTTTAAGCTGTTTTTATAAGTAAGTTGCTTACTTGCCCTCTCAATATATTCAAAGTCTTTTATTTTTTGCTAATAATTTAAACTTAGCTAAGGCTAGTTTTTATATGAATAAAAATGTGTAACAAGATAAGATCTGTTATTCCAAAGGCACCATGAATTTAATAAATGCATTTAGGTTTTTACTAAAAACTAAAGCAAAATAACCTAAGTATAGAAAACATTTTCTCCCTCTCTTTTTAAAAACTTTGCTTTCTTATTCATTCTGCCTCAGGAAAACAAGATATGCTTCATTTTCTATTCTAGTTGAGCTTTATTTATTTATGGTTACCCTAGAAATTAAACATATGAATTAGAAAATAGTTTTATAAAATTATTTACTTCATTGATCTCCTATCATACTCTATATCTCTTATTAGTAATACTTCCTCCTTGAAATAACAAACAAAACTTTTAGGTGTACCTAAGACTTAAATACCACATAATTAAAATCTAGTACCTGAAGCTCAGTTATTTCTATTCTTAAGATCTATTACTTCTTCTTAGTTTCTATGGAATTAATGTCTGAACTCAAGAAGTAGAGATAAAAACATAACCATTTTTAAAGAATCATTACCAGCATAATTAGAAACAACTCTACATTTAAAATAATAATCTGAATTATCTTTCTAAAATATTATCCCTCACAGTTAAGCTTTTTTATTTTATTTTTTATAGATTTATTTATTTTTTGGCTGCGTTGGGTCTTCGTTGCTGTGTGCGGGGTTTCTCAAGTTGCGGCGAGCAGGGGCTACTCTTCATCGACGTGCGTGGGCTTCTCATTGTGGTGGCTTCTCTTGTTGTGGAGCACGGGCACGCGGGCTTCAGTAGTTGTGGCTTGCGGGCTCTAGAGCGCAGGCTCTGTAGTTGTGGCTCACGGGCTTAGTTGCTCCACGGCATGTGGGATCTTCCGGGACCAGGGATCGAACCCATATCCCTTGCACTGGTAGGCAGATTCTTAACCACTGCACCACCAGGGAAGTCCCCAATTAAGCTTTTTAATTTACGATATTATGTTATGTTAATTTACGATATTGTGTTAGTTCCAGGTGTACAGCAAAGTGATTTAGTTGTGTGTATATATATATATATATATATATATATATATATATATTCTTTTTCAGATTCTTTTTCATTATAGGTTATGACAAGATACTGAATATAGTTCCCTGTGCTATACAGTAGGTCCTTGCTGTTTATCTATTTTACATAGAGTAGTGTGTATCTGTTAGTCCCAATCTTCTAATTTATCCCCCCCACCTTTCCCCTTTGATACCCATAAGTTTGTTTTCAATGTCTGTGAGTCTATTTCTCTTTTATAAGTAAGTTCATTTGTATCATTTTTTTAGATTCCACACATAAGTGATATCATATGATATTTGTCTTTTTCTGACTTACTTCATTTAGTATGATAATCTCTAGGTCCATTCATGTTGCTACAAATGGCATTATCTCATTCTTTTTTATGGCTGAGTAGTACTCCATTGTATATATGTACCATATCTTCTTTATCCATTCATGTGTCGACAGACATTTAGGTTGCTTCCATATCTTGGCTACTGTAAAGAGTGCTGCTATGAACATTGGGATGAATGTATCTTTTTGAATTAGAGTTTTCCTCTTTTCTGGAGTTTTCAGGAGTGGGATTGCAGGATCATATGATAACTCTATTTTCAGCTTTTTAAGGAACCTCCTTACTGTTCTCTATAATGCTTGTACCAATTTACGTTCCTGCCAACAGTGTAGGAGGGTTCCCTTTTCTCCACACCCTCTTACAAGTAAGCTTTAACTTTTATTTTCCTTTAAGTAGCTAAGTCTAAAGATATTGTAGAATATGGGGGTGAGGAGAAGAAGCATCTCATCATTTTTTTACGTAGAGATTTTTTCATTATGTCAAGAATGTGCTGACATTGCTATCGCTGTTATTGTCCTGTCCCTCCCTCTTTTCCTTTCATTTTCCTGCCTCAATTTCTTCTGTCTTCATTTTTTTTCTTATGCCCTCCTGCACTGCCTCCTGCTATCCTTCTTTTCTTCAATTTTATTTGCTCTCCTGATCTATTAATTGAGGTCAGAAGACCAGAAATGATGGCAGCTAAGCTAAGTTTGTTTGGATTATTTGCTGTTGTTTCAAGTCCAAAAAATACTTTTGATGATCTAGTCCAGTGTCTTCCAACTGTGAATCCAGGGTCCCCAGTTTCCTTCCTTATCTCCACCCTTACGTCAATCAGAGAAGTTCCTCTTTTATCTTTTTATCTTACCTCTAGAGTGAAGTTTAGGGTTCATTTTTTCAAGGGGTTCTGTGACTGTGTTTTTAGGTTGATATTATCTATCTATCTAAATGTTCTAACATTCATCCACTGTGATTCTAATAGCTGTCAGAGTCCTAGAAGTGATTTTAAAAGAATGTCTTGTTTCCCAAATTAGCAGTGAAGTTGTTTCTAACTAAGTTAGTGCTTAAGGGAGGCACCCAGTTGTGGTTAATAAAATAAAGTAAAAATGCTGTCATCAGGCTGGGGGCAAGCTCCTGGAAGAGGAGAGCCAAAGTTGGCATGCACACAGCTGCCTTCCCTGCCAGTGTTAAAGAATCATGGCATTATTTTACCGTAAGTCAAACCCAGAGTCCATATGAACCCAGAGGGACATCAGAGGCACTAAGCCTGACCCCCAAAATAAAAGCTATCATCTCTGCTCTAGATAAAGCAGTCAGAATTTCAGATTCTTTTCAGCTGAGAATAACTATCTACCCCCCCCCACCTAATACTGTATATAAAATCCTTTAAAAAGCATTTAAATTGTGTTCCATAATACTCCTTTTTTAGTGTAAAAAGGTTTTTTTAAATGGGTAGCTCTAAATGCTAAATTTTATATCTAGCCCTGACTCTCACTTTGGTTGTATGACCTTTATCAAGTCTCCTTAACCTCTTTGTGCCTTAGATAGCTCATCTGGAAAATGAAGCACTGAGATCCATTAGATCCTAGATCCAGATCATAGATGGGATCCTTTTCAAGTCTGAAGATCTAGAATGCTATGATCCATATCTTATTGTATCATATGCTTCTGTTTTTCAAATTTAAAAAATAATCATATATTAATGGTGGTTTATATTGGGGGTAATAAGTAATGTTAAAACAATTGTGGTAAATAACTTTGTTTTTTGTTGGTTCAAAAAGAAAACGATGCTTGGAAATATTATGCTACCCACTGTGAGCCTGGTTGGAATCCCCACAATCGTAATTGTTATCAACTTCAGAAAGAAAAAAAGACCTGGAATGAAGCTTTGCATTCTTGCCAGTCCAATAACAGTGCATTAATAGACATAGATTCGTTAGCAGAAGTGGAGTTTCTTGTAACCCTCCTTGGAGATGGTGAGTGCCAAGTGTCTTTGGTTTAAGAAGTATGAAATTAATGTAGTAACTCTCTTTATTAGTGAAGTTGAAAAGAAATTAAGCTATTTAAAATTGATTCTTTATGGCACATGTATCTGAAATTTCCAAATAATATCCAGGAGTGAAAATACACTGAATTTTTACAAAATACATATTCAGAAACTTTGTAACATCTCATAGATGCCAGATATTACATGTTTTCATTTTTGGGGTTTTTGTTTTAAGGGGGAAAGGTCATTTCCTGAAATTTCTAATTTAAAAAAACCTGAACCTGTAATTTAGCATAATGAGCACTAGATAGCAGTAATGTGCTGCTGTGGCCATATAATCCAAGCAATAAAGGAAATTCCTTACAAAAACGATTATATTAAAATAACTTTAGCCAGTGAAAATGGGTAATTTATTTGGTGTGGTGTTTTTCAAGCTGTGTAGCATGCTCAGGGGTTCCAAGCTCTGAGGCCTCCACCCAGCTTTACCCACCAGAGCAGATCTGCCCCTACCTATGTCATATATGGACATAGAATTCTGCTGGAAAACATTGAAATCATTGACTGAGAGTAAATCTTTTTTTAGTGGAAAAATCCGGCGTCTACTCTATTTCAATGTTAAGTTTTAGTTTGGAGTGAAAACAAAACTCCTTCTGTCATTGTTCCTCACCCTTCGCATTTGGGATTGAAAGAATCCTGTGGCTGCCTCTGTGTCAGTGGGGCACTGGAACACTCTCCCAGCCACCGAGGGTCTTTTCTCCCTACCTAGACTGGCAAGCTTTATTTTATTTACTTTTCCAGCAACCCCACTGCTCCTATTCAATGTTTCTAAGAATTTCTGCTCCTTTTTTTTCCCTAGCCAAAAGAAAAAAAGTAAAGCTAGACATCATTAAAAGGTTTTTTTCTAAGTGCCTTTTCTTAATTTGATTGACCTTCCTATTTTTCCTTTTTCGGGGTAGAAGAAAAACCAGACTTTGCAGATCTACTTTCCATACTGTAGCACGAACTAACTAGAGTCCTGGCAATCTGACTTGCTTAAGCTTTGTCCTTGCCCTAGCTTTCACTGACACTCTGCCTCACTTATAAGGCCTATGTTGAGCAGATCTAGATAGATAAGGGGGGAAGGGTTTAAGCAGGTATTTTATACCAAAACTTAAACAGGTTTCATTCCAAGAAGAAACAAAGAAGGAATCACATGCAAAGTGGTATATATTGGTAATAGCCCCTCTGTGTTATCACCTTTGCAGATACTAGGATTCTTGTAAGTAATTTACGTTTATCTCTTGCAGAAAATGCATCAGAAACATGGATTGGTTTGAGCAACAATAAAATTCCAGTTTCCTTTGAATGGTCTGATGGCTCCTCAGTCATCTTTACTAATTGGCACACACTTGAGCCCCAAATTTTTCCAAATACAAGCCAGCTCTGTGTCTCAGCGGAGCAATCTGTAAGTTGATTCATTTGTTCAATGTTCATTTTGCTGGACTTGTACTGAGGGCCACCTGTGCCAGGGACTTGGGCTGTGGCAGAGACCAAGACAGGCACAGTGCCTGCTCCTCCTGGGGCTTCCACGCTAAGCAGTAAAACATATACACACTAAAAACACATGGTAATTATAGTTGTGATAATAGCTCTGAGGACATAGGTTCAAGATGGTGAGAAACTTGGGTTAGGACAGCTACTTCAGACAAGACAGTCAAGGAGGGCTCTCTGAAGAGGTGACATTTAAGCTGGGACTTGAACAACAACAAAAAAATCTCTTGAAGAGCAGGAGAACATTCCAGGCAGTGGGCAGCTGCCCAAAGGCAGGCCAAGGCTTGCCATGTTTGATAATCAAAAAGGAGACCAGGATGGTGTGGAGGTATGGATGGTGAAAGGTGGTAGGAGATGGGGCAGGAAGAATGCAAAAATGTGAGGCTTATAGGCCTGGGATAGGACCCACTAAAGGGCTTCAAGTAGATGAAAGCATGATCTGATTTACATTTTAAGAGCAATTGTGGCTGCTACATAGAGAATTGATTGGAGAGAAGAGAGTGGAAGCAGAGAAACCAGTTTGGAGGCTACTCCTGTGGTTGCATTAGAGTAGTGAATATGGAGACAAGAAGACAGATTCAAGGATCCTCTAGAAGACAGGAATTGTTGCTAAAGCAGACGTGGGGGTGAGAGACAGGTAGGTTTTTGGTTTGAGCACCCACCATTTTGGTGGATGGGGGTGCCACTGACCACCCTGGTAAAGATGAGGGGAAGAACCAAGGAGTTCGGAAATTACTCTGGAAGGTGATGGTTTTTAAGCTCCATTATCTTCTTAACATAAAAGGATTTCAAAACTGCATGTAACCTCTTTGAAAACTGCAAATCAATGGAAAACCTTGCTGTTTTCTTCACATGAATGTGATGGTCCCAGTGACCTTAACATTACACTTACCTTTATGTGCTAGTCTCTCATTTATCTAAAACCTCTGATTATACAGAATTTGTTTAATCCCAAGCCATTTGAAGGGTTTTTTTTATATGTTTAGAATAGACAATCTCTTTGATCAGATAGCTACTGAACTCACTGGTGAAGTTTTAGGAGGTTATTGGGATTTGGTAGGCATGCTTACTCTTTTAAGATACCAGGATACCATATCAAGTTCCCCCAAGAAGCAGTTTATTAAATGTTACTTAAGTAGCTTGACAAAGTGATTGTGCCAGCCAAACACGGGAAATGTCTAAGCACTTACTTTTTTTTTTTTTAAGCACTTACTTTTATGACACATTTCATTGCTTTATCTTTCAAGGCTGTCACAAATCCATGCAGTTACAATGATAGTGCTCAGGCAGTGTCTCAGAGTCACACTTGAGGGGGAACAATGACCTCTCCAAATGTTTGTTTTGGGTGTTACTCTGCTGAAAACCACTGTAGTTTATTCTACAGTATTTGATGCTTTATTGGTTCATTAGTTTTGATATAATTAAGGGGATCTTAATTTCCTATTGATATTCTCCTTTTTTATTTGACAGACATGGGTATTTCACTTAGCATACTCACAAAGCAGGAGCCAACGTTTGGACCGAGAAGTTGTTTTTAAGAGAGTGAGGATAGGTATTGATATTATTGGATGTATTAGAACAATGCTGCCTTAAATGTGGTATTTTGTGGCCCCTTTTTAGCAACTCAGTAGCTCCTTAAACAGTAGATGCATAAAAAGTAACACTTATTCCCCTAAAGTTGAACTCAATATGAATGTAATTATTATAATTAACTAGTTACCTAAACATGGTCGATACCTCAATTTGAATCTGAGAGGTTGGTAACCATTCATCTGTCCAACCAATGGTTACTAAACAACTATAGCGTGCCTGACAATATCCTATAACTGGATGGTTTGCTGGAGACTCCATGGGGATGGGCTACAAGGCTGCTCTTACAGGTGAAGGTGTCAGCCTCCTACATAGTATGTTTCTGAGGGTCATGGAAGAGCTCTCTACTCACCTAAAACCCTGCATGCCTGAGATACCTAAATTTTGAATTTGAATTGTGTGAAAATTTAAATTGTGTGGTTTTAGCCTAAAGATCTGGTTTGTGTTAAAATAAAAAATCCTTTGGGAGGATAAAATTTTAATCAGTTAGCAGTTATTGTATTTCATCATCAATGAAGGATATGAGAACAGCCTTCATTAGAACTAGGAGAAGACATGAAGGTATCTGCCCGTCATATAAAGAGGAAATGGAGTGGGGCTTTGGAGAATTCATGATGAAGAAGGGTACTGGGGGTTGAACATGAAGTTCAGCTATGATAATGTTATCTCGGGTGATTCATGATGCTTTCCAGGCATTTCCCCAGCATCAGGTTTATACAGCATCAGGTAAGCAGCGAAGCATTCAATTTAACACCTAGAAGTGATTGGAGAGAAGAAGCAGCATTCTCACTTGGTCAGGGGAATAGTTTCATATAAGTGGTTCTCAAAGTGTGGCCCCCAGACCAGCAGCATTCACATCAGCTAAAAACTCGTTAGAAATACAAATTCTCAGGTCCCACCTGACTTACTGAATGAGACACACGGATCCCAATCAACTGTGTTTTAGTAACCCCTCCAGGTGATTCCAGTGCACAAAAAAGATTGAGAATCACTACTTATCCCATCTTTAACAAAATATTGAGAGCAGTTTAATGTAAAGCCAGACCTCCCACTCGTATGTAGAGAATCAACCTTTTCTAACACAAGATCCTGACACATTATGCCCCCTTGAAACATGCATTATTAATATTTTAATTCAGAATTATTGACTTTGACTATCAGCATCAATAATGCAGTGTATTCATTCATCTTGTAATATTTTTCCTCTTAGGAGGGACACTGGAAAGTTAAAAATTGCAAAGAAACACTTTTTTACGTTTGTGAGAAAACAGGCCGTGTCCTTTCTGACACTGAATCAGGTTGCCAAAAGGTAAGAACTGTGAACACTGCAGGGACTTCATAACCAGACTGATTTATCCACCATCAAATTAAAGTGAATCTCTCTCCCTCTCTTTCCTGCCTTGGCTTCCTCCTCTCTCTCTTTCCCCTCCTTCCCTTCCTTTCTTCTTTCCTTCCCTTCTTTTTTTTCTGAGTAGGCTATTGTAACAAGCCAAACAATTATCAGCTAGGGGCACATGAAAGATTTACAGCTCTTGGAAGGATTGTTGTCTTACCATCTATTTCCACCCAAGACTAGTTTTCTTTTGAGATAAGAAATGTAAATGATCCTGTTATACCATCTGTATAAACAATGCCTATCATGTGATACACTGTCTCACACGTGGTCTTCATTGTCTTCCAGTGAAGACTGTCAGAGTGAAAGCAAATGCATTCCTTTGAGTCAGAGTGACCTTCTGCACCCAGAGTCTTGTTTTCCTTTTCACTTTTCTTAAACTTGAATATTTGAATAAAATACAATAAGAAAGAGAAGTGCATGTTTGCAACACATTTGTTATTTAGGAAAGGGATAATAAAAATACATTGTATTTTAAGTAATAAACTATTTTTGGTACTTAAAGTACTATTTTCAGTACTAAAAATAATAAAAAAACATACTTTAGGTTTAAACTTTAAAGGCAGAAAATAATCTGTCTTAAATTTCTTAAAATACGTTCAATATTCTGCTGTGTTACAAAAAATTTACCTATCAGTGTCCTTAGCACACGCATTCCCTCTCTCTCTCATCACACACACACACACACACACACACACACACACCCCTAAAAATTTTGGATTTAACTATTGGAGATTTTTATGCTGTGTGAGTCTCAAAATGTTCACAAATCTGGTTTTTATGCAATTCTCTTTTAATTATTTTCTCTTCTAATCCAGTTACTTATGTTCCAATTAAACGATAACCCCTCTCTTCAGAACCTGCATTTGATTCATTCATCAATGTGTAAGCATATTAATTACTCTTCACACTTCAGCTGAACAATACATGTGCCATAGCTGACATGTGACCAGACGTCTTACCTAATGATTACATTTCCTGAATTAGTTATTACTGATCACTGATCTAATCTCTATCTGATCAGAAATATTGAAAAAACTCCATCCTACAATGGCTTTCAATGCAACTCAACATGTTTTATTTGTGTCGAAAGAGTAATTAACTTCTTACACAGCAGAAACAACTGATGTTCTATCTAAACTTTTGTATACTGCTTCCCTCTTTCTGACAGCCTTATCAATATTTAAGGATTCTGGTTCAGAGCCAGTTCTTTACTCTTATGGCGAAATTCCATTAATTTCTTTTTGCATCTATGAATATGGTTTCGAAAGTTTCCTTTCTTTTAGCCATCTGCTTCAGTGCAATTCTCTAAACAGTCTGCACATGCAAAACCAACTTATAAAATAAGTCTGGATAATTTCAAAGCAGAAGTTTTTTAAAATTTTATTTCCATCTGAGTCACTTTTGGGGGACTAGATAATATGAGCAATCGTTTCAGTACTGTCACCATCATGATTTCATGTAAAATGAAACGGCACCTCATGTACAAAGGATATTCACAAATACAATCAATTATTCTTCCCGCTTTCATTGTGTGGACAAAGGCTTATAGTAGAGTCTTTGTTTTCCGGTTATTACTATGCCACATTTCCCCCTCTTTCCTTGAGCCTGTTCAAGTTCTTGGGTTTTTTGTTTTGCTAAGCAGCCTATGATCTAAAAACCACTAATGAAGAAGGAGTACTTTGTCAGAAAGGTCAAATTGTCAGCCTTCCTCCTCCTGTCCTTCCAAATACAAAAGCAGTCTAACCTCCCTGCCCCCTCTGGAGTGACCCACGGAGGGGTTCTGGCTGACACTGTCAATTACTCACACATATAAGGCTGGGGAGAGAAGTTAAGGGGGTGAATTCAGAGCACATCCTGGTGGGCTGGATGTGGTGCTCCTGTGATCCACGCCTCATTTAATAATGTTTTGAACTAAAATAGCTTATTTCTAAAATAAGATTTTTCTCTAATTTACTGCAAGGTTGAGACATTTTCTGAGTAGTATAGCAGAAATCATTTTATATCTGATCAAAATCTGGCAAGTATTGGCATGACACAAAATGAAGTGTATTTTAAAACTGGTGAATACATAAAAATAGACTGATAGAAGTGATATGATTTTATAATATTGGAAGAGAAAGAACTAAAATAACTAAGTTGAAATATAGAAGACTAATGAACCCATGTCTCCTGTATTGTATGATTTTAAAGAATAGAGCCACTCTTCTTTGCTTCCAGGGCTTAGACATACACGTTTGTCATTTTTTGTCTAGATGCCAAAGCTTGTTTGCTTTCTCTCTAAAAGGCTAGCCAGTTGACTAAGGAGTAATCTTTACCAAAAAGTATATATATATATATTTTAGCCAATTTCTATTTGGAAGCTTGACAATCCAGACGAAACCATTCTGGATTGCACCAAAATTAGGTTCCAGGCCAGTTTATCCACTAGTCTCTGACTTAGATTATCTAAGTCCCTAATCTCAGTGGGATAACATGAAATAAGCAGTATGAAAGACTCTTAAAAAAAAAACAAACAGTACAGTATTATCTAGATACTTATGTCCTCTTTGCTCATACTGAGTTCCTGGCTCTATTCTGGGGTCTCTGCCTGCATTTTCTCCCCTTGATTCTCAGAACAACCCCATGAATACTATTATTATCCATATTTACAGAGGAGAAAACTAAGACACATAGAGATTAAATAAGGTCACATGATGGTGGAGCCAGGATTCAAACCCATGCATTCTGTCCTTAAAGCCAACATGTTCGATTTTTACCATCCCATAGGAACCATTTACAGTAAATCTTATTAGTCTGAACAGAGAGAGAGAGAAGGAAAGAGAGAGAGAGAGAGAGAGAGAGAGAGAGAGAGAGTGTGTGTGTGTGTGTGTGTGTGTGTGTGTGTGTGTGTGAGAGAGAGAGAGAGAGAGAGAGAGAAAGAGGAAAGGAGAGAAGGAAAGATCTTGAGTGAATGTCCCTTTTCTTTAATTTTCTTTTAAGGTTTTGGGCTTAAAGATTTTAAATTAGTTAAACCATTTAGGTTTTAAGAATTAATTAAATAAATGTAGAAGTGGCTGTAGCTAATGGCAGATAGAATAAATATATCAAGACAAACATTCAAGTTTTGAGTTTTGAGTGGGTCAGAGAAGAAACTGGTAAATGAGAATACACCAAAAATATATATATTTTACTATTTAACTTAATCAGATTGTGTCCTTAATTTTCATTTTCCTTGTTTAAGGGATGGGAGAGACATGGTGGATTCTGTTACAAAATTGACACGGTCCTTCGAAGCTTTGACCACGCCTCCAGTGGTTACTACTGTCCTCCTGCACTTGTAACCATTACAAACAGGTAAAATAGAAATTTTCTATCAGAAACATGCAGTGCTTTTTTGCTGTGAGGATTCTTGGAATGATAAAATCTAGCCACAATCAGTAACTAGTGAAAATCTAAAGTGTACTGTACAACAGAGTATTAAGTTATTTAAATTATTGATTTAGATGAATTTAAACCATACAATGTTAATTTTTTTGTTTTGTTTTGTTTTGTTTTTGCGGTACGCGGGCCTCTCACTGTTGTGGCCTCTCCCGTTGCGGAGCACAGGCTCCGGACGCGCAGGCTCAGTGGCATGGCGCACGGGCCCAGCCACTCCGCGGCATGTGGGATCTTCCCGGACCGGGGCATGAACCCATGTCCCCTGCATCGGCAGGCAGACTCTCAACCACTGCGCCACCAGGGAAGCCCCTACAATGTTAATTTTAAATTGATTTTTGAGTAACAAATAGTAAAATTTAAGATGTCTTTTATTTTCCATAAAGATTTCTTAATTACCTAGCTTTGCTCATATATTCAGTTGTAATGATATTTTATCTAAGTGCTTGTAATAGAAAAGAAATATGTTATTTAAATATGAAGTGTTTTTTAAATGTAATGTGTATGAGTCATGTGGAATTTTTTTAGAACAAAAGTAAGTAAAACTAAACTGTGGAGGATTTTCAAATGCTTCCCCATTGCTTCTTAGGTCTACGTTTGTTTAGATTTAGATTTCTCTATGCACAGGTATCTCTACCATACAAACACAGAAACTGTGCCCTTTTTACACTCCATACAATTTGCAACATGTTACAGATGTGTAGCAAGGGATAAAAGTACCAGCATCAGAAGAGACCTCAGTGTCACTATCAATGCCAGGAGGACAGTGAGAGCTGGGAGACAGACTCCTCCAGGCTGAAGACAGAATCAAGGTAGAACTCTTCAGTGGTTCCATGGAAAATTATACCCACAAAGCAAGACACTTGCTTTTTTTACCGAGGTCATTGCCTTTAAAAAAATCTGTTGAAGACCAGGAATCAGGACAACTGGTGCTATGGTTTTATCTAGAAACCCCTTCACATGAAGGTCTAACCTGCAGGAGGAATTCTGTGTGCTTTCTCTGATCTCCCCACATGGGAAGTCAACGTTCAAAGCTGCCAGTGTTTCCTTCCTCCTCTTACCTCTTACCTTCTGTCCCAGTCTTTCCTCCAAACAATGCACAGGAATGCACACACACACACACACACACACACACACGGATAGACTGACCGCATTTGGCAAAATAAATTGCCGGGTGAAATATTTTATGCTCAAGAAACCCTTTCTTCGGGGCACAGCACCACTTCTGATGTATCTCAGTGTTGTTTTTAGTTCTCCTTTCTCCTTCCCAGAATAGCTACCAGGCAGAAGAAAGCCTTTATCCTCAGCCTTGTTCACCCACCCACAAGCTTTCGAGAGTACCTTGGGCTAGAAGTCCTCCAGTCAGTGAGTCAACATTGGACTTTATTCAGGATCTTGACCAATGAAGATATGCTCTTTCGTTAATTACAATGTTTTTCACTGAAGAAGAAGGCTTAATTATTTCACCTGTTTTTACATCTTATTCTTTCTTTTTTTGTGTGTAATATTCATTGAGTGTCTATCACATACCTGGCACTGTGTTAACTACTTTTCATATGTTATCTGACTATGCAAAAATCAACAGTCAAGAGTTTATTAGAGGGACTTGCCTGGTGGCGCAGTGGTTAAGAATCTGCCTGCCAATGCAGGGGACACAGGTTCGAGCCCTGGCCCAGGAAGATCCCACATGCCGCGGAGCAACTACGCCCGTGTGCCACAACTACTGAGCCTGCACTCTGGAGCCCACGAGCCACAACTACTGAGCCCACACACCACAACTACTGAAGACTGTGCGCTCTAGGGCCCATGCTCCACAACAAGAGAAGCCACCGCAACGAGAAGCCCACGCACTGCAAGGAAGACTAACCCCCGCTCACCGCAACTAGAGAAAGCCTGCGCACAGCAACGAAGACCCAACACAGCCAAAAATAAATTAAAAAGAAAGTTTATTAGAAAATTATTTATTGAATATCTATACTGTGAGAGGCATCATATTAAACACTGACATGCTGTACAAAAAAATAAATAAAAATAAAAGGTATAGTGCAGTTGCCCAGGTGCCACTTGCAGGCCAGCAGCGAAAGAGATAGAACATAAACACATGAAACAAGTGAAGAAAGTGGAATAACACAATAAATGGACAAACTCAAAGTGACATTACAGATAACTCATAGTGCCAAAGTGACCCAAGTAAGGCAGAAACCTGTTAGAGTTCAAGCACTTCATTTTCTAAGAATCCTTTGGGGACCTCATGCAAATGATAGAAAGTATCTAGAAAACAACCTACTATGTTTCATTTCCCCCAAAACTGAATAAGAGAGTGTGCTGTGAATACTGTAAATTTTTTTATAAGCTGTATTCAGTAGCCAAAGCTGATGTGTAGTCCAACTCTAAAACAGATCTATAGCTTGGGTAAATTTGTTTTCATCCCCTCCTCGACCTCCTAGGCCCCCCAGGTGACCTTTTGCTGGCATACTACTCAGTCACCAGTCAAGCCCCCGAGTACTACACGTTAGTCCCAGTGAGGCATCTCTCCCAGGCAGTTAACATGCATGAACACTGCCTTGCAAACATGTCTGCATCCAGAGCAATGACTCAAAAATGAGACATACAAGTTGAAGACAGGAAGTGTCCTAAGCTCTTGATTTTTATTCATTCGGACCTTATCAGATAAGAAACAAAGACCCAAGGCATACTGTTCTTTGAGTGACAATTCACATTCGAGTATTTTTCAACAGCATCTTTTGTCTGAGAAGGTTGGGCAGTAGATGGACAGTCTCCTCAGATCCAGGAATATCCACTAGCAACCTTGGTAATCATTTTCTTCCATTACTGATTTCCTGTTTGAGTTAAGACACCCCTGTCACTCACCAGTACCCAAGCTTGTAGTTGCTAATTGATTTTCTACTCTTCTGCACAACTGAGCAACAGATTTTATGGGCACCATTAGAACCACCTGCTACAAATTACGTCCTTCTTTCATTATGGGGCAACTGCTCCTGACCTAGGACTTTTAACACTTTGTGGAAGAGAGAGGAGAAGAAAAACAAACCCTTGTTCCCAAATAACAGAATTTTATTTGCTTGCTGTTAGAAAATTTTGTTAGGCCTGACCACCTGCTTTCAGACAGAGCAGGAATGCAAAACTTGAGTTCCAAAGTTACTATGGATAATTGTCTAAATGCATGTATATCTAAACCTTCGATCAATCAGCCTTGGAATATTTGTACAAAATAATCCAAATGACATTCGATTTTGAGAATTCTGCCCCAAATGAGAAATGCTGCAATATCTCACTTTTCCCTAAGTTTAAACGTGCATTATTTGCAAGCATTTTTATAGCTCTGCCGTTTTCTTGCAACCATATCCCCCAAACACTTTTACAGTTAACTTTTTAATATTGTGGAAAAATATAATACATAACAAAATTATCATTTTAACCATTGTAAGTGTACAGTCCAGTGGCATTAAGTACATTCATATTATTGTACAACCATCACCACCATCCAGCTCCAAAATATTTTTCATCTTCCCAAACTGAAATTCTGTATCCACTAAACACTAACTCCCCATTTCCCTTGCTCCCAGCTTTTGGCAACCACCATTCTACTTTCTGTGTCTGTGAAGTTGACTACTACAGTTACCTTATAAGTAGGATCATACAGTAGTTGTCTGTTGTGCCTAGTTTATTTCACTTATCCTGACGTCCTCTAGGTTAATCCATGTTGTAGCATGTGTCAGAATGTCCTTCCTTTTTTTTTTTAAAGAAGATGTAGGGGGTAGGATTTTTTATTAATTAATTAATTTATTTTTGCTGTGCTGGGTCTTCATTTCTGTGCGAGGGCTTTCTCTAGTTGTGGCGATCGGGGGCCACTCTTCATCGCGGTGCGTGGGCCTCTCACTATCGCGGCCTGTAGCGGAGCACAGGCTCCAGACGCGCAGGCTCAGTAGTTGTGGCTCACAGGCCTGGTTGCTCCGCGGCATGTGGGATCCTCCCAGACCAGGGCTTGAACCCATGTCCCCTGCATTAGCAGGCAGATTCTCAACTACTGCGCCACCAGGGAAGCCCTGTCCTTCCTTTTTAAGGCTGAATAATATTCCATAGTATGGATATACTACATTTTGTTTATCCATTCATCTATTGATAGACACAAGATACTTCTGCCTTTTGGATATTGTGAATAATGCTGCTATGAATATGAATATCCAAATATCTTTCAAGTTCCTGCTTTCAATTATTTTGGGTACTATACCCAGAAGTGGAATTTTCTGGATCATATAATAATTCTATTTTTAACTATTTGAGGAACAACCATACTGGTTTCCATAGGAGCTACAACATTTTACATTCCCACCAGTAGTGCACAAGGGCTCCAATTCCTCCATCTCCTAGCCAACACTTGCTTATTTTCTGTTTTTACATAATAGCCATCCTATGGATGTGACGTGGTATCTCATTGTGGTTTTGATTTGCATTTTCCTAATGATTAGTGATGCTGAGCATCTTTTCATGTGCTTATTGGCTCTATTCAAGTCTTTTTCCCATTTTTGAACAGAAGTGTTTGTTTTCTGTCATTGAATTGTAGGAGTCTTTATATATTCTGGATATTAATTGTTTATCAGATACATAATTTGCAAATACTATCTCCTATTCGTGGGTTGCCTTTCACTATGTTGATAGTGTCCTTTGATGTGCAAAAGTTTTTAATTTTGATTAAGTCCAATTTATCCTTTCTTATTTTTTTGCCGGTGCTTTTGGTGTTTTATCCAAGAAATCACTGCCACATTCAACGCCATGAAAAATTTCCCCTATGTTTTCTTCTAAGAGTGTTACAGTTTTAGCTCATATGTTTAGGTCTTTGATCCACTTTGTGTTAATTTTTGTAAATGGTGTAGGGTAAGAGTCCAGCTGCATTCTTTTGTAGGTGGATACTCACTTTTCACAACGTTATTATTGAAAAGACTGTCCTTTCTTCATTGAATGGTCTTGGCACCCTGTGGAAAATCATTTGACCATATATGCAATGATTTATTTCTGAGTTCTCTATTCTATTCCATTGATCTATATGTCTGTCTTTATGCCAGTATCACACTGTTTAGATTACTGTACTTTTTAGTAAGTTTTGAAATCAAGAAGTGTGAGACCTCCAATTTTGTTCTGCTTTTTCATGCTTGTTTTTGCTATTCAGGATGTCTTGAAATTCCGTATGAATTTTAAGATAAATTTTTCTACTTCTGCCAAAAAAAAATCACTGGGATTTTTACAGGGATTGCATTCAATCTGTTGATCACTTTGGGTAGTATGGACATTTTAACAATAAATCTTCCAATCCATGAATATGGGATGTCTTTCCATTTATCTGTGGCTTCTTTAATTTCACTTTTTTAACATCTTTATTGGAGTATAGTTGCTTTACAAACTTGTGTTAGTTTCTGCTGTATAACAAAGTGAATCAGCTGTATGTCTACATATATCCCCATATCCCCACCCTCTTGCGTCTCACTCCCACCCTCGCTATCCCACCCCTCTAGGTGGTCACAAAGCACAGAGTTGATCTCCCTGTGCTATGCAGCTGCTTCCCACTAGCTATCTATTTTACATTTGGTGGTGTATATATGTCAATGCTATTCTCTCACTTTGTCCCAGCTTACCCTTCCCCCACCCCATGTTCTCAAGTCCATTCTCTACATCTGTGTCTTTATTCCTGTCTTGCCCCAGGTTCATCAGAACCTTTTTTTTTGGTTCCATATATATGTGTTAGCATATGGTATTTGTTATTCTCTTTCTGACTTACTTCACTCTGTATGACAGACTCTAGGTCCATCCACATCACTACAAATAACTCAATTTTGTTTCTTTATATGGCTGAGTAATATTCCATTGTATATATGTGCCATATCTTCTTTATCCATTCATCTGTCAATGGACTCTTTGTGTCTTCTTTAATTTCTTTCAGCAATGTTTTCTAGTTTTCAGTGTACAAGTCTTTTGCCTCCTTGGTCAAGTTCGTTCCCCAGTACTTTATTATTTTTGATGCTATTGTAAATGGAATTATTTTCCTTTTCAGATTGTTCACTGTTAGTATATAAAAATGCAACTGATTTTTGTATGTTGACTTTGTATCCTCCACTTGCTGAATTCATTTATTAATTCTAACAGTTTTTAATTTTTTGGTAGAATGCAGTTAACTTTCTTTTTAAAAACACACTTTGGGGCTTCCCTGGTGGTGCAGTGGTTGAGAGTCCGCCTGCCGATGCAGGGGACACGGGTTCATGCCCCGGTCCAGGAGGATCCCACGTGCCGCGGAGCGGCTGGGCCTGTGAGCCATGGCCGCTGAGCCTGCGCGTCCGGAGCCTGTGCCCCACAATGGGAGAGGCCACAACAGTGAGAGGCCGGCGTACCGCAAAAAACAAAACAAAACAAAACACATTTTGGTTACCCTTTTTAGAATTACACAATAGAAACATTCTCATTGGTATAAATTCAAGCAAGCCAGAAGAATATCGATTAAAAAGTGAAAGTGCCCCCTTACCTTTACTCTTGCCCCCTCCCAGCCAATCTCTCTTCCCTTCCCAAAGGTAACTGCCACTAAAAGTTTGCATTGCTCTTCCAGGTTTATTTCTTGTGTACATATTAGATGTATTTTCTAATTCTATATTTTTCTTATAGTCTTTTGAAAGAAACAATATCCAAAAATCTTAACATTTCTAGTTCTTGAGGAATACCGTCAGAAACTTCTTGCAGTAGTGGTCATGATACGTCTCCCATTTGAAGACTACTGATATTCTACTGTCATTCTTCATTTAAAAGAAAGAAATTTATCACTTTAATATTAGTTCAGCAATAGAGTTAGTTGTTTGAAAATGGTATCAAAAGTGCTAACAAGTGTTTTATTGGGAGAAATACAATTGCAATTACTCAGCTCAAAGCTGAGTCCCTCCTAACCAAATCATGTATGTATATATATATATATATATATATATATATATATATATATATACACACACATACATACACGTATTGTTTAAGTTGAAATGGCTCTCTAGTGAAGCTACTTCCAATGCATTACGTTTTTTCAATCTCTGGTTTTAGGTACCACAAACACAGTCATTAATTACTGATTTCTGCTAACTACTGTGTTATTCACAGACAAGAAACATCTTTTTTTTTTCCAGCTACATATGTCACTGGCTAAACTGATGAAGAAATATAATGTTCAATTAGAGATTTAAGCATAAAATACCTTTTTCAAAGTGTGCATTTTTGAAATATAAAATATTTACTTTGAAATGAAAAAATGTGTCAAGTATGCCCAAAAAATGCATTGCTATCTTCAAATTGCATTTTTTAAATTAAAATTTAATGTTTAGCACCATGAGCAACAGATTCTTCTCAAACTGATAGAAGTTCAAGATACACTTGTTTTTTTCTGGTTTACATTGAAAATAAACATTTGATTGCTTGCCTTTTTAAAGGATTGATGGGAAATTTTTTTTCTGATTTTTAAGAAGTATTCACCTACAGACTTTGATTTTATAAGTAGGTTATAAGCAAAATATCTTATCATTTGTTTTTCTGAAGAATAACAATTTTTACTTTACCGAATTCCTCAAAAAATATATAAAAATATGTACATATGGTTATTGTTTGTTTCTTAAATCATAATAACATTTAAATTAAACAACATCAGTGAAACCAGACAAAAAATCCAGATATGAAACTCTGGAATATTCTCAAATGAAGAATTCTAAAACACAGGGCCAGAAAAGACTTTAAGAGGTCATCTGCTCTATTACCGTTAAGCCAGAGTTCTCACAACTCTTTAAGTGTTTGAAGCCAAACAGTGAGTGATAAAGAATATAAAAAGATCTCTTGTTTCTTTATCAGTTGGAAACAGAAACTCAAGAGATTGCATGCTGTTATCCAGAGTTAATTTCTTAGAGTACATGGTTTAGAAAAAAGACATAGTTGCTGAATTTTGTTATTAACAATGCCGTCTTCTAAACTGGACCAGGAAAAACTAGAGTCCTGTTTTTATCTGAAGGTTATAGGATTTAATGTATTAGTATTATATGTAACTGCTTAAAAGATATACTTGCCAATTCAAAAAGCAGATTTGTATTGTAAATAATAAATGGTTATAAAATAGCAAATCAGAGTGGACTAAATAAATCTAAAACCAACAGGGGACAAAAGCAAAGTGTTGTCATGAATAATGATACCAGAAGCCAAGCTCGTAGACAACTGTTATCTCCCCATTATCCAATAAATGCCATAGTACAAGGTAATGGAAGAACCAGTGATGTCCCCTGGGTTTAGAACCAGCACAGTGCCTAGTGGTCCTGACCGTAGCCTCCATGGTGTAGGGCCTTGCTGGCCTCCTAGCATTGTAGTTTCAGGCACCAGCTATGCATGATAATGATGCTACCCTGCCTTAGAGGGGAGAAGGAAAAACAGATCCTATGTTATAAGAGCATGAACCAGTGGAAGTGTAAGGAAACTGACACAGCATCTAGAGAGTATTTACTTTTATATACCTTCTTTTTTTTTTATATACCTTCTTTCTGAAGCATATTTATGTAAGGTTCTGCCACTGCAATCTCATTTAAAAAGAACTTTTCTAATTTCAAATGTGTGCTATTTAGATTATCAATAGACTATCTGCAGAAAATATTCACTAAAGCATATGCTCTGCAAAGATGAGTATCATGGATGCCTCATAAAACTAACTGTTGCTAGTGATGTTCATAAGGCAGTTAAAAAGTTTGCCTCTTTGTGTTCTTTTCTCTTTCTCTCCTCTATTTCCTTTGAGACTCCTCTATTCTTGAATGACCCCATTTCTTCTGCTTCCTTTAGCAAGTTAAAGATGCACGGTAATGAAAAAAAATCCAAAATCAGATGAAAAAGTCTAATTTGCTTTCTCCTTAGGTTTCCTGGATAATTTCATCAGGTGTTTCCTTTCTTAATGACTCAGCGGGTCTGGCCAAAAGTTACCACTGTTTGAAAGGTGTTTCTTCAAAACTTTACGTGTACTGAAAGTAAATTTTTCAAGATAGTTTCCAACTTAGCTTAAAATTTCAATGCTGGTTAAAGTTTAATACATGTTTCGGTTAGGTATTCATGTGGAAGCATGTATACAAATTTTCTAGATTCTGCTTTCAATGCATTCGTGTTGAAGAGGGAGCATTGCCAGCAGTCAATGAACACTAATTCATTCAGTCGTTTGGGGAATATAGTGGGTGTACTTCTTTGGATTAGTTCCTAAGGTTTTAAATTTATCTTCAGTGAATAGGCTCATCTGAACACATTTGAATAAGCCAGTGACTCCATGTGCCTGTGAACAAACTGCTCTGGGAGACATAAAATTGCTACTCCAATTTCTGTTCCATTCTCACCAGGCAAGTGTGGTGGGTGGGCACATGTGAACCCTGTGTCCGGCAGATGCTCATTCAGAAAAGCATTGTGTCCCTCCTCCTCCCTCTTCTCCACCTCCCCCACCACCACCTCCCCACCACATGCACATTACAGCATGTGTGTGCTGTGTGGCCTAATTACACAATAGGGCATATGTTGCGCCAAGAAATGTATCGCTAGCTTTCTGGACTTTACTACCCACACTCCGAAACTGGAACCGGACTCTGTTCCTTGAAAGAATTGAGCACTACCTTTGAGGATCAAATTTTCCTCACTCATATATTTCTGGGAATTGCACTGATGTTTGGCATTTATTAGTAACATTCAGGGTCTTTGAGTATTTTTCTGTCCCATGTTCTAAGGAATTCATGAGAACTGCTTACACGGGTGCCATTCTGTGCACCTTATTATGTTTTAACGACATTTCTTTATTGCCCAGAAACTTACTATAATCATTTCCTTTTTCCCTTTTTCAGGTTTGAACAGGCTTTTATTACCAGTTTGATCAGTAGTGTGGTAAAAACGAAGGACACTTATTTTTGGATAGCTCTTCAAGATCAAAATGATACAGGAGAATACACTTGGAAGACGGCAGGGCAGAAGTCAGAGCCGGTGAAGTACACACACTGGAATGCACGTCAGCCCCGTGAGTAGAGGGCACTGTCACACCACTTCTCCCTCCTGTTTTCTTTGCCCCCAAATTCTATCAACCTCATGGTCCACCTCCTCTGATTCTTCCTTAGTGTTTTCTTAATGCATAAATCAACTAAAACAATTACCACCGGTTCTCAGGGGTGATGTATGCCTGGCCATTTTTTAAAGTATAATTCATATGAGTCATTTGACGAGTTCAAGGTATAAATTCATTGCTCAAGACCACACCTGCCTTTGTTAGCAGAAGTCCAGTTTCTCCCTCCTAAAGTCTTTTCCTCATCCGCCCTCATTGTCCAAGAATCTCAGGGGCTTACTCAGTCCAGAATACTCTGTCATACTTCAAAGCAGAGTGAATGGGCACATTTGAGCATATCTAATCAGTTCACAGTCACTGCCACGTGACTTTGCTGTGGAATGTTACTTAGGTAACATTCTTGCTAGTCCATCTCCTCCATGGACTTCTGTGGTACCTTAGCCAGAATTTCAGAGTTACAGGTCTATTAATTCACCATCCTGTGCTCAGCTCTGGATCCCAAAGCATGAAACTGTGCCAGAGAAGCTAATGGTTTCAGCCATAATCTACACTAAAACCAGGCCCTGTGGACCAAGCTTTAGGCCCTTGTGTTAATCTTAGGTCACCAACCTAGATCCAACGTACCTTTACCTCAGTGTGAAACGTTTTTGGATGCCTTGATCCCTTTCTTTTTTTAAAAAAATAAAATTATTTATTTATTTTTGGCTGCATTGGGTATTTGCTGCTATGCATGGGATTTTTCTACTTGCAGCAAGTGGGGGCTACTCTTCATTGTGGCTTGTGGGCTCTAGAGCACAGGTTCAGTAGTTGTGGTTCACAGGCTTAGTTGCTCTGTGGCATGTGGGATCTTCCCGGACCAGGGCTCGAACCCATGTCCCCTGCATTGGCAGGCAGATTCTTAACCACTGCACTGCCAGGGAAGCCCTTGGTCCCTTTCTTGCCTGGGGATCTCAATCAGGGCTACCCCAATAGACAATAGGCAATAGGTTATCTTTAAATTTGTATCTAGAGGAAATGGGTTAGAGGCCTCAAGCTCCTCCCTGAGGAAAGATAACTATTATTATAATATTATAATAATTGTTATCATATATCACATATATAACAATAATTAGAGAACTAAACACCAATTAAAAGATATTTTTAGAGTGGTTCAAAAAATAAGACCCAAGTATATGTTGTCTAAAAAAACCCCACTTTAAATATAGCCACCTATAGATTAAAAGTAAAGGGATAGAGAAAGATATCCATGTTAACATTAATCAAAAGAAAGCAGGAATAGCTATATTAATTTGACACAGAGCAGACTTCAGAACAAGAAAAATTTCCAGGGATAAAAATGGACATTACATAAAGATAAAAAAGTCAGCTCTAAAGAAGATATAACAATCCTTAATGTGCATGTACCTAACAACAGAGTATCAAAATATATGAGGGAAAAACTGATAGAACTTCAAGGAGAAATAGATGAATCTACTGTTATAGTTAGAGACTCTTAACACCCCTATGACAGAAATGGACAGATCCAGCAGACAGAAAATCAGTAAGGACAAAATTGAACTCAACAGCACTATCAATCAACTGGATATGGTTGACATCTGTAGACTACTTCATCCAACAACAGCAACAGCAGATTACACATTCTTCTCAAGCTTATGTGGAACATCCACTGAGATAGACTACATTCTAGGCCGTAAAACACACTTAACAAATTTAAAACAAGTCATACAATGTCTGCTCTCAGATCACATGAAACTAAATAGAAATAAAGAACAGAAAGATAGCTGAGAAAATTCCAAAACACTTGGAGATTAAGCAGTACACTTCTAAATAACACATCGGTCAAAGAAGAAATCTCAAGAGAAAATTTTTTAATATTTTAAATTAAATGAAAATGAAAATACATTTATGAGATGAAGAGAAAGCAGGGCTTAGAGGGAAATTTATAGCACTGAATGTACATAATAGAAAAGAAGAAATATTTAAAATCAGTAATCTAAGCTTCCACCTTAGGAAACTAGAAAAAGAAGAGCATATTAAATCCAATGTAAGTAGAAGAAAAGAAACAATAAGAATTAGAGCAGAAATCAATGAAATTGAAGACAGGAAATCAATAAAGAAAATCAATGAAACTAAAAGCTGGTTCTTTGAAAATATCAATGAAATTGATAAGCCTCTAGCCAGGCTCACTAAGAAAAAAGAGAGGAGACACAAGTTACTAATATCATAAATGAAAAAAAGGGACATCACTACAGATCCCATGGTCATTAAAAGGATAAAAAAGGAATATTATGAGCAACTCTATATCCATAAATTTGACAACCTAGGTGAAATTGACCAATTCTTTGAAAGACACAATCTACCAAAACTCACACAAGAAGAAATAGACCCTCTGAATAAGCCTACATCTATTAAGAAATTGAATCAGTAATTAATAACTTTCCAAAACAGAAAGCAGCAGGCTCATATGGGTTCAACTAATGAATTCTACCAAACATTTAAGGAAGAAATTATACCAGCTTTCTACAACTTTTTCCAGAAGTTAGAAGCAGAGGGATACTTTGTAACTCGTTCTATGAGGGCAACATTACCCTAATACCAAAGTCAGACAAGGACATTACAAGAAAAGAAAACTACAGACCACTATCTCTCACGAACATAGGCACAAAAAATCTTTAACAAAATATTAACAAATTGAATCCAACAATGTATAAAGAGAGTTACACACCTCAGTCAAGTGGAATTTACCCCAAGTATGCAAGGCTGGTTCAACATTTGAAAACTTATTAATGTTATCCATGACATCAACAGGCTAAAAAAGCAAAATCACATGATCGTATCAATAGATACAGAAAAAAGCATCTGACAAAATTCAACACCCATTCATGTTAAAAACTGTTAGCAAACAAGGAATAGAGGGGAACTTCCTAAACTTCCAGAAAAACTAGAAGCTTCCCCACTAAGATCAGGAACAAGGCAAGGATGTTCCTTTTCAACACTCTTTTAAACATTGTACTAGAAGTCCTAGCTAATGCAATAAGACAAGAAAAGCAATTAAAAGGTACAGATTGGAAGAAAACAATAAAACTTTGTTCACAGATGACATGATTGTTTACGTAGAAAATTAGAAAGAATCAAAAACAATTCCTGGAACTAATAAGCAATTATAGCAAGATTGCAGGATACAAGATTAATGCTCAAAAGTCAATTGTTTTCTGTATACCAGCAATGAAAAGGGGAACTTTAAATTAAAAACATTACATTAACACCCCTCAAAATGAAATTTTTAGATATAAATCTAACAATATATATAAGATCTATAGAGGAAAACTATAACTTTTAATGGCAGAAATCAAGAAGAACTAAATAAAGAGAGAGAGATTCCATGTTCATAGGTAGACTCAGTATTGTCAAGATGTCACTTCTACACAAATTGACCTATAGACTCAATGCTATCCCAATCAAAACACCAGCAAATTATTTTGTGGATATTGACAAACTGGTTCTAAAGCTTATAATGAGAAGCAAAAGACCCAGGATAACCAACTCAGTACTGAAGGAGAAGAACAAAGTCAGAGGATTGATGCCACCTGACTTCAAGAGTTATTATAAATCTACAGCAATTAAGACAATATGGTTTTGGCAAGAAAAAAAAAAAGACAAATAAATCAATAAAAAAGTATAAAGAGCCTAGAAATAGACTGACACAAAAATAGTCAGCTGATCACTGAAAAAGAAGCAAAAACAATACAATAGAAAAAACTTTTTGACAAATGGTGCATGGCCAATTGCACATCCACATGCCAAAAAAAAAAAAAAAAAAAAAAAACTAGACACAGGGTTTACACCCTTAACAAAATTAACTCAAAATGGATCATAGCCCTAAATGTAAAACACAAAGCTTTGACATTCCCAGAAGAAAAGATAATAGAAAACCTACATGACCTTGGGTATGGTGATGACTTTTTAGATACAACACCGAAAGCAAAATCCATGAAATAAATAATTGATGAGCTAGATTTCATTAAAACTTGTGCTCTGAGAAAGATAATGTCAAGAGAATGAGAAGACAAGCCACAGAATGGGAGAAAATATTTGTAAAATCATATCTGATAAAGAACTGTTATACAAAATATACAAGGAACTCTTAAAACTCAACAAGTAAGCAAAATACCCAATCTAAAAATGGACAAAAATCTTAAAGAAGATATATAGATGAAAAGTAAGCATATGAAAATATGTCGAACATCATATGTCATTAGGAAATTGCAAATTAAAACAACGAGATACTGCCACACACTTATTAGAATGACCAAAATCCAAAACACTGACAACACCAAATACTGGCAATGATTTGGAGCAACAGGAGCGCTCATACATTGCTGGCAGGAATGCAAAATGGTATAGCCACTTTCAATGACAGGTTGGCATTTGCTTACAGAAGTAAACATACTCTTACCATACAATCCAACACTTACACTCCTTGGTGTTTACCCAAATGAATTGAAAACATGTCCACACAAAGACATGCATACGGATTTTTTTATAGAAGCTTTATTCATACTTGCCAAAACTTACAAGCAATCAAGATTTCCTTTAGTAGATGAGTGAATAAACTGTGTTACATGCAGACAATGGAATATTATTCAGCGCTAAAAAGAAATGAGCTATCAAGTCATGAAAAGACATGGAGGAAACTTAAATGTGTATTACTAAGTGAAAGAAGCCAATCTGAAAAGGCTGCATACTGTGTAATTCCAACCATATGACATTCTGGAAAAGGCAAAACTATGGAGACAGTAAAAAGATTAGTGGTTTCCAGGGGCTGGGGGAGGGAGGAGTTTATAGGCAGAGCACAGAGGATTTGGAGGGCGGTGAAACCATTCTATATGATACCACAATGGTGGATATATGTCATTGTACATTTGTCCAAACCCATAGAATGTACAACATCAAGAGCGGCCCCTAATGTAAACCATGGGCTTGGGGTGATAATGATGTGTCAGTATAGGTTTTAACAAATGTACCATTCTTGTATGGGATGTCAGTAGTAAGGTACGTGGGGCACAGGGTATAAGGGAAGTCTGTACCTTCTGCTAAATTTTTCTGTGAACCTAAAATGCTCTAAAATATATTGTTTATTTATTTATTTTTTTTAAAAATCTATACTTTTAAAGGATGCATGCAAGGTGAAGTAAGACAAATTAGATTCTTTGTGTATAACCATCGGTTTAGGAAATTTGTATATAAACCGGTGACTGCATAGCTCTAAACAAGAAACATCACAATTCACTCAGTAAACAACCTTCTCATTCTACAAATTTATGAATGTTATTAAAATGCAGAGAATAGTAAAGTTCCATGTCACATTATTACTGGAAAAAAAACCCAGGTATCATTTCTAATATACTTTGTAATTTTGTTAGGAGTGTCTATACCTGTCAAAATAAATTAATATATTTTGAGTAGACAAAATTCTTAGTTTTTAATGTTATCTTCCTTGGGGCATATTTGAATGTCTAAAATTTGGAATTGAAGCAGAACTCCTTGTCATTCATAAGTTTCTGCTGTAATTTATTTGAGTGGCACTACTCTTTTTCTCTTTTCCCTGAAGCAAAAATAATACCGTGATGCTCAGTTTGGCTGCTCAGGCTGATTGACATTGAGTAAATTGTCTCTGAAAATGCAAAACTTTTTTTGAAGAAAATAGCAATATAAAAACCCCTGTGTTTCCTTTCTTCTTTTAAATTGCAGTTTGCAGAAACACCATCCTAAATGACATTTTTTTCCCCTGCCTGTCACAAAAGAATCCATTAGCTTGGTTCCCATGTCAGAACCTTAATCCAGCCCAGACTGACTACATAAATTGACCACTGAACAGGAAGCCCGCAGCTTTTTATAAACTCAGTGAAGACTCTGTCCTTATGTCATATCATCAAAATATTCAATCTGTGGTGGAATCATAGTCCTGCCATTTCTTCAACCTTATATTATGTTCACCAAATAGCATAATGAACCACCATATATACCCATCACCCAGTGTCATCAATAATCAACCCATGGTCAATCTTGTTTCGTCTATACTCCCAACAACTCCTCCCATTTCCCGTATTTTTTCATAGAAAATCCCAGATATCATATCATTTCATCCATAAATATTTCAGTATTATCTCTAAAAGATAAAGACTCCTTTTTAGAAACATGACTATAATACAGTTATCACAACTAAAAGTAATTAACTATAATTCCATAGCATCATAAATCTTCAGTTAAATGCTCAAATTTCTAAATGATTCATAACTATTATATAATGGATTTTAGAGTTCTTCATTTGAATCAAGATCAAGAAAAGGTGCATGCACTGTAATTGGTTGGTATATCTCCTAAAGTCTGTTTTAATCTGTGTTTTCCTCTTCCTTGCCCACTGTCATTTTTTTATATTTTTATTTGTTGATGCAAATGTGTTTGTCCTGTAGAGCTTCCTTCAGTCTAGGTTTTATTATTTTTTTTTTTGCGGTACGCGGGCCTCTCACTGTTGTGGTCTCTCCCATTGCGGAGCACAGGCTCCGGACGCGCAGGCCCAGTGGCCATGGCTCACGGGCCCAGCCGCTCCGCAGCATGTGGGATCTTCACGGACCGAGGCACGAACCCGTGTCCCCTGCATCGGCAGGTGGACTCTCAACCACTGCGCCACCAGGGAAGCCCCTAGGTTTTTTTACTGTATCCCCACAACACATTAAAAATGTGTTACTCTTCTGGAAGAGGCCCGCCTGCTATTCTAGGAAGTAACAGTTCACCAAAGAGTATATACTGCTTGTTGAGCTGGAAGAATAACAATATACTACCTTTGGTATAAAAAGCAAACATTTGAGTATTCTTTGCGCTGAGTGTCACAGTGCTAATAAATGGAAGTCTTTAATATAAAAAGAAAGTTACTCTATTCTTTTTATTTTTCATAAAGTTGACATTTTTAAAATGACATTTTTAAAAAGTTGGAATCAGAGGCCTGATCTAAATCAGACTCTTATTTTTTTGGAAAGGCCATTTCATAGATAGTTGTATGCTCTATATGGAGGCATATAATGTCCAGTTCTCTTACTATTTGCAATGTTAGAAGCCATCAATGATCGATGCCTAGATCCATGGATTCATTAGGGATTTCTTCATAGCTTCATAGCTGGGATATTTCTATAAAGAGATAATTTCCTGCTATCCTTACTAAAACAAAAACAAAGAGACTATGGTACTTGGTATTTAAGAGAAGTAACCATTCAGGTAAAACAGGAAAAACAGTTTTGATCCATACTAACTAGTGCCACTGATTAAAGGGAAAGATGGCAAATAGGGCCTTTCTCATTTAGGGAGAAGCTAATGCATTAGAAACCTAAATGCACTTTGTACTTAGATTAAGGATTCAATATAAATGGAGGCTGCTCTATGGAGAAAGAAAACAGGTTAGTCCATCCTTTAAGACATTCAAAAATACTTTTCCAAGTTATATTAGAGTTTCACAGTTATTTCACAGAGAAAATTTTGCATCCATCCATAACTCAGGCTCTGCAACAAAAGGTTTGTGTTTCTAGATCTAGATAGCACTGTGAAAAAGGTATGTTTCACTCATGGGATAACTCCAGAGTATTTACCCTAATTGTCCCAAGTCAGTGGAAATCTTCTCTCAGTGACAAGGAAAATGGGATTGCTTAGTCAGATCTGTTTTCTTCAAACTGCCCCTACACATGGAAAGGAGAACCCTATCTAGCCAGCAGATAGATAGTTATCCATTTTAGGTCGCATCAGAGCACTGAAATGAACCAACACATAAATGAGGACAAACAGACTCATTTCTGAGCACCCTTTGGGTATTTCCCATATCTTTTTATAAATATATAGGTAACTGTCATACACACTAAAAATGTGGTAGTAGATCTTCAATGAAATGCTATGGTCTCACAAAGGAGAGAAGCATGACCAGGGGAAAGAGAGGGAGCTCCATAGAAATGGAGAAGCATAATTAGAGGGGAAGATTCAAGCATTCATTCAACAGCTATTTATTGAATGTCCACCTCCTCTGTACCTTGACATTGCCTCATGGTAGACTCATTTAAATATGGTTTCAAATTCCAGATCAAACCCTCAAGAACTACATGGCCCTAAGGCAAGTTACTACACCTCTGCGCCTTGGTTTTTCCATTAGTGAACTGTAGATGCTAATATCCACCTCAAAGAGGTTTTGAAGTTAAATAGGAAAAAGACCATATAAAATGCCTAACATGGTATCAGGCAGATAAGCAGAACTCCATGAAAGCTCACCTTCCCTGACCCAAAGCTTCACTTTTCTCCACGGAGAAGGAGAGGAGAGAGATGGAAGGTGGCTGGGGCAGAGGGCCTGAGATTAAGGATGTGAAAGTTGTTGCAGGGAAAGGGAAATGAGTAGACAGGCTCAAGTAAAATAATTGTCTAAAGGCCCAGTTATGATTCCCTCCTGCCCTGAGGCCACAAATAGATTTTGTTTGTTTTCAGGTATAGGGCCAGAGAAGTGAAAGATGGAGGCTTTCCCAGGTTGGTTCAATTTACTATAAGGCTAGATAGCTTTACCAAATTGAAGAGACTGGACTAGTGAATTGGAATTTCTTAATTAACTGAAAGTGTTCCCATTTGTGTTTGATGGAGAGGGTAAAGAGGCGGGGATAGAGGGAGGCTAAGGCAGGTGAGGAGAATCAGTTCAAATGTGAGATTCACCGCTAAGGGATAGGATGACAGTTGTTCTTTTCCAGTGGGAAATGAGTTAATCAAATTGGAGAACAATTTCTCTGGGAGAAGAAACACCTCTGCTCTCTTCCACACCCTACCCTTATTATTTGGCTATACAAGCATCCCCACAACATAAAATTATAAATTTGGTTTATATCTCCCTTAGCCCAGTCTCCCTTTATTATACCATTTTACTGCTTCTTTGAGGCTGAGACTCTAAAATTTAGGTCAAATGTTCCATTAAGTTAACCATTTTCGAATACCAATAACACTACTGCACACTTTTTATCTTCAGAGCAGTTCACAAACATCTTCTTCACTAATGAAGATGAGTTGAATATCTAGTGTCTAAAACCAAAGCTATTTAATCATTGTCTGATGTGGGAAAGTAAGACAAAATGCAAGACCAACAAAAAAGTATATCGCATTTTAAACGTGCTGATTTGAGCTTTTTAAAAATTCTTTGAACATGCAGGCAGAACCCGTGCCACAAAATCCCAGCTTTTGTAATGAAAACAGTCAAAATAAGAATAGAAGCAACATCTTAGTGATGGTTTTAGCCCTTCGTATCTTTCAGGGAGCTTTTTAATATATTATTTTATCAGATCTTCATGAAAATCCATAAGAAGAAAAGGAATTATTGCCCCTATGTTTTAGACAAGGCTTTTTGTGATTTATGAACCTTGAGCTTCAAGTTACTAAGTATTTGTGCTGGGACTAGAACCCCAGAGTTCAGACCCCAAGTCAAAGGCTGCTGGGAAGGAAGGATGGAAGAGTCGGGTGGGAGTGTGTGTTTTTTCCTGCTCTTTCAGCTAGAGCAATTCCATCCATATACATATTAAGTTTTCGGATTCCACATGGATTTCCACTGTTCAATTTCATTCCAATTTCACTACACAGAGCAGGCAGCATCTCCTCTGTTGTTCATGACTCAGCTAGATTGTGAGCTGCTTTCCACAATTACACTCAGCAGGCCTGCAGTGCTCCATTCACAGCAGGGGCAGTGGCATGCTATACTCTCTCCCCTGCTTGGCCCCCCAGACTCCACCTTGAACACTAGCTCTTCTGGCCAGTGGAGCCAACTGATGGCCTTTGTGTGGACCAACTCTCTCTGTTGACTTCCATTCCTTCTGCATGTCACACAATCGTGTTTTCTTGTTTACCACTGGTCATTTTCATCTCCGTGGGTCTCTGACCATCAGCGTGCACACACACATACGACTGTGAGCTTTCTGCAGGTGTCTAACACGGGGCGTGCAACCAGGGTTGTTGAAGACACAAACACTCGTGTTGTAGCTTCATTATTCTTTCTCCTTCTTCACAAACTCTTTTCCATTCCTTCAGGAGGAATGTAAATCTTTTTACATGTTCCTCTGTCTTCTTCCTTCTCATTCCACTCCTCATTATCTCTCTCTTTAGTCTTTCTATCAGCATTAAACAACCAAAACATGGCTGGCAAGGATAATGTCAATTACCCTGTATCTACAGAAATTGAAGCCATTACTTCTGAAGGGAAATTAAGCAAGACAAATATCTAGTACCAAGTGACTACATTTTTTAAAGTGCCTTTAGGTCCAGAATCGTCACAAGTCTTTAGATGCTTCATCTATAATCACTTGCTTTTTTAAAAGCATCCCTTGAAAACCTTTCTCTCCTTTTCAAACTTCAGCTCAAATGTCATTTCCTGCAAATCCTTTATTGACATCCTGAGACTCCATCACTCCTTCTGAAGTCTCTCCACAGAAATTTTAACATAGCACTTAATCCATCATGTTTGCTGCCATTAATCGTTTATTTGTTTGTGTCTCACACTAAACTAAATGTTTTTTGTCCTTCTATCTCAAGCAGCTAGTAATATAAAGCCTAGCCTGGTACATAGATACAGATGCATAATTTTATGTTGTTGTTGTTGTTGAATGTTGATTTAGTTAATTGAATGATTGCTCTGGATTGATGAAAAAAGCAGCTGATTTTTACTCCATTTTTATTGTATTTTTGGAATGGGATTGTTTTCTACTAGTCACTGAAATTTGAAGTGCATTTTTTAGATGTCTTATGAGTTGTATACATTTGATGACAAACTTGAGAATCTTTACATAGAAATTGCTTCTATGGAAAAATGTTTCATCTTCCAAAATGTTCAAACATATGCAAAAGAATAAAATGGAATTTGTCCATAACTAAATGGTCTTTCCCTTTTCCCTGATGTCTGCCCCATCCCTGCCCCCAGAATTTCACCCCATTTAGAATATACCTCATTCTCTCCACTCTTCCATGGTGTACAGTTTGGTTTTCTGTTGTGTTCCTTGCAGTCTGCTTTACTCCATCATTTATATATTTTTTCCCTGTTGAATCTATTTCTCAGAGGATCAACACCATGCATTTTTCATTGTTAATTTTTCACAGTAGGGTTTCAAAGCACAGTGTACAGGGTAGGTATTCAATAAATGGTGAGTTAAATTTTCCTCTGCACAGTTAAAAACCTCAATAATTCAAAGTAGAGGGACGTCGGCATTTGATGAGATATGGGGGATATTTCAGTCCCAAGTTGGAACAGCACCTAATTTCCCATAATTTGCCATCTGAGCTCAAAATGCCCCAATTTTAGGCTTCATATTCTCTCTTCTCTCACTTTGCCATCTACTATTCTCTTCTCCAGAGATGAAGAGAAATGAGACGATCACGCCAATAAAACATCCTTTTTCATCTTTATTGTTCTTGTCTGGATGCTTCATTATGAGATGTCAATTATTCAACACTCTAATGAGCTGTCTTCCAAGCACAAAATGTTCTAGTCATCTGGTATTAAAGTGTTGTTTTCTGCTTTTAGGCTACAGTGGTGGCTGTGTTGTCATTCGAGGAAGGAGTCCCCCCGGTCGCTGGGAAGTGAAGGACTGTAGACACTTTAAGGCAATGTCCCTGTGCAAGCAACCAGTGGAAAATCAGGAGAAACCTGAGCAAGAAGAGAGATGGCCCTTTTCCTCCTGCTATTTCGATTGGGAGTCAGAGCCTGGCCTGGCCAGTTGCTTCAAGGTAATACGAAGGTTACGTGGGCATTCTCAATGGGACCAACATTATTCATACAGATTTACAGAGAGATAGATATAGAGTGAGATATAGATAGAGATATATAGATGTAGAGAGAGATACAGATATAGATATATACATATATGTGTGTGCATGTTAGAAATGTCTTTTTGCAAATCATCTTTAGATCCTAGATTTAAATCAGTATCTACAATCTTCTTCTCAGAAATACATTTTTGAAATATGATGTTTTTGTTTGGTTGTTTTGTCTTTGGTTCATTGTACAAATAGAGATTTCCAAAATCCTGGGAGAAAGTTCTTCTCTAGCACCTGGGCACATGAAGAGCAGAACGGAGACAGCCTCTACCTCTAGAAATATTGCAGTGTCATAGATGGCCTGAAACACCTGTAATACACTAAATTTAAATGTACACAGGTATAATCCTACATTAAATTCATGGAATAATAGGCCCAGAAGTGACCACACAGAGCAATAAGTTAAACCTTAGAAATGAGTAAACTGCGGCATGAAGTGAGATGAAGTGATTTGCCCAAGATCACAATTATTTATTGACAGAGTTGGAATAAACTGTGGTCTTGGGACTCCCAGTCCAGTGCTTTTTCTACTACACATCACCCTGATATGTCAACAAATATATGGTGTGTTTGATGGGCATAGCAGTAGGACTTATGAATTTAAAGTGATTCGAGAAAAGGTTCCCAGCGGAGGTGGGTTCTGACATATAATTTAAAAGATGGAAATGCTGTGCTGTGGTCCATGGGACTGGGAAGGTTATTCATCCTGGTCTCAGCAAATCAGAGCCTGGTGAAGCCTGGCCGCAGGGTGCCTGCCGGGCATTAGAGACTCAGCATGGTGTCAGGCAGTTAAAAAAGAGAAGGGTGCAGAGGCCAGAATCTGAAGCTCCAGGTCTTCAGTTCCTCACCCTTGACCTTAAATAAAGTCAAAAGTATGCCCACCATTTGACTGACTTCTTCCTGCTACTTGTGAGGACAGCTGAGAAACAGGAAAGAATTTAGTCACAGCTAAGACCCAAAGACCCTAGAAATATACCCGCCCTAGGTCCCAGGTCTCATTTCTTATTTCTTTGCCTGGGTTAGCCAGATTCATTCAGCTATGGAATACTAGGTCTAATCCTAGCTCTGCTAGTTTGTGGCTGTGTGACCTGAAATTTGTAACCTCTCTTATCCTGACTGTCCTCATCTCTTGACAAACATTTTATTAAGAGACAAGCATAGCCCAGTCACAGGAAATTTAGGAGGGGGGAAAAAAAGAGTTCTCAAGGAGGAAAAGAGTCCTCATCTGTTAAACTGAGCCTATCATATCCTCTGCATGACTTTGTCATGAGAATCAAATGAGATAATGGTATTACAACAACTAGACACCCTTTAGTTCAATAAATGTTATTTCTCCCTACTCGGTCAAGCTTTTAAAGTAGAATAATGACAACAATTATATTATCGTCATCTTCTTGTCCAGAATTAAACAGCCTCACCTTATTCAACCTTTTTTTCCTTTTACTACACAGGTATTTCATAGTGAAAAAGTTCTGATGAAAAGAACATGGAGAGAAGCTGAAGAATTTTGTGAAGAATTTGGAGCTCATCTTGCAAGCTTTGCCCATATCGAGGAAGAGAATTTTGTGAATGAGCTTTTACATTCAAAATTTAATCGGTAAATACTTGTTAATTTTGAAAATTTTCAGTCGCATATTGTGTCTCCCAGTAATGGCTTCTTAGGCATGAGCATCCCAAATATCGGGGGTATTTGGGATATTCAAAATCTCAAGTATTTAAGTCTAAAACCAACTAAACACTAGTTGTGAAAGAAAAATACATACTTACAGTTTTATATTTATATCACACCAACTACTCATTCCATAAAACAAAGAACAAAGTGACGATTGTTTTGATATTTGAAATCTTTTCTGTGTACCTCAAATCAGAATTTTAGAGCTTTTCTGCCAAGTTCAGAAATTATCTAGCCCAGTGGTTTTCAAAGTGCTGTCTGAGGGTCCGGAGGGTCCTGAGCCCCCAGAGCAGGAGAGGCCAAGTGGGCAGAGCTCCTGGTTCCTTGCTCACTGACTCAGCAGGTCCAGCCAACTCCACTTCTAGTTGTTTTGTATATAACAGGAGTCCATGTGAGATTTGGTTTGAAAAAAAGAAAGTCCCACTAATTTTTAAAAAAAATTCCAATCCAACCTTCTAATTTTTACCTCTGAGGAAACAGGCATTCACTTGTCTGCATCCGCTTTGCAAGTTTACAGAATCTTGAATTTAACGAAGTTAGAAAATCAATCAAATTTAAATTTGAAGAAACATAGGAGGTCTTGTGCTACCTCTGACCCAATACGGGAATTTCTTCTACTTACATTCCCGTGGTCATCTACTGTCTACATCAGGGGTCCCCAACCTCCGGGCCGCAGACCAATACCGGTCCGCAGTGTATTAGGAACTGGGCCACACAGCAGGAAGTGAGCGGAAGAGTGAGCTAAGCTTCACCTGCCGCTCCCCATTGCTGGCATTACCGCCTGAACCGTCCCGCCAATGCCCCCACCCCCGGCAGTGGAAAAATTGTCTTCCACAAAACCAACTGCTGGTGCCAAAATGCTGGGGACCACTGGTCTACATAATTCCTTTCAGTTTCAAAGTGCTCTTTACTTGGGATAAAACCCATTCCATCGTTGGAGGCTAGTTTCAAAGATCAACTTTCTAGTAAGCCAGATCAAGTCTACTCTATTTTCAAATATTTGAAAATAGCCATCATGTTCTCTTTTAGCAAGTCTTCTCATCCCTTGGCCTCTTTCTCTAGAATGTTCTTGTTGGTTAGCATGTATTTTGAGAATATCTTCTATGGAAGGGACCCTATTATATGCATGGGTGTCTGGAGAATGCAATAGATATGACAGACAAAATCCTGCCCCTGAGGATGTTGTGGTCTGGGGGCAGGGGCATGCCTCCATATATATGTAACACAAATACAATATCAGGTACTCTGTTCCAAGCTCTGGAAATCTGAAGTCTCAATGAAACACTTACCTGAATCTCAGAGAAAATCCAGAACTACTTTTTGAGGAAAATCCTGGCCTTCCCCACAAGTTTCCTTTAGGACCCTCCCCTAAGAAGGTTAATATGTAACATCTATCAAATTATTCATCTCCAGCATCTACAAAAATGACCTCAAAGGTGGGAATATCTCCCAGTGTGTGTCTCATGAAGTACTCCAGGGGAAATAGGGGGATTTTGTGGTCAAATATGTTGGCACAACAAGGCACGATCTTGGAAATTTGCCATATACTTTAGCATTGTAAAGGCTTCTAGAAGGAAGCAATTTCTTTGACTGCAAAACCCTTTTTTTTTTTTTGAGACCACTTACCAACATCCCATGGAACTGCTAGTCCCTGCAGGAAATGCTGGCCTGAGACCATGCTTCCCAAATCTGGCTGATTCTCACACTCACTTGGGAGACTTTCTCACACAGTGCCCTCTGGTCTCACGCCAGAGCCGCTGAGTCAGATTCTCTGAGGCTGAAGAAAAGTTCAAGAAGCTTCCTTGTTGATTGGTTTGCTAGTCTGGTGTGGGGCCTCAGATCCAAGGGAGATGTGATCGTCTCCACTGTTCTAAGTTGTAACTTGGCTTCATGACTTCAGCCCCTTGCAAAACATCCTTTCATACTTGCATATTGTGAGGTTTGCTATATGAAACACATGAAAACTGCTTCCAAGTTTGCTGTAACATCAAATTTCATTATAACACTTGTATTTATATAAATTCTCACACTTGGAATGTCAAGAATTTAGTGAATTTAGTGTCAAGTATCTATCAAATTATTGATCTTCGGCACTTAATCACGAAAGCTATATAACGTATGTTTTACTTTTTGTCCAGACTGCCAGGGACTTCAGTCAAATCTCATGCTTAGTTATACCAAATAAACCAATTCTCATAGTTAGCATACATGCTTCTTCTCCTTCTTATGGCGCTGCTTTTCTATTTTATTATATTCATATTATATTAATTAAAGTTTCATAATTTTTAGGAAAATGATGAAGAGAAAATAAATACCAGTTCATCGTTTAGGAGCCAATATACAGCAGGGAAAATGTAAAATTCTGAATTCAATGAGGAAAGGAATAAAAAGCTCTCAAGGCAGGGAGAGTGACGTGAGTTTTCAGCCTGGCCATTAAGATTAACATGCCTGGTTTAACCTTAAGGCAGCATTCTCACCTTCCCACAACCTTAAATGTAAGTTATTATCATGGCAGTGACCAATGCACCTCAGTGATTCTGACCTTTTTTAGTCACATTTTACTTTCATTTGTATTGTTCAGGCAAAGGAGCTCAAATATCTGAGAAGGGGATGCTTCAGAACAGGCTTGCTTCTGTGCACCAAGGAAAATAAAGCATCTGTCATGACTTCTGAACCTTTTAAATCTTTAATTCTTCAAAATTATTCTCAGAAATTATCTTAGATGATTCGTTGTATAATTAGGCTTTATTGCTTGATTTATTGAGTGCTCTCTGGTTTGACGCATTCGTCCTCAGCCTAATAGGAGGGAAGATGGTTCTCTGTGGGGCTTCTCACCAAGTCTAACCAGTGGTGACGGCTGAAGTTAATCTACGGTGCCTCAGACTGATTTGCTGTGGAATTATTTACATTGGGACATTTAAAAAAAACCAAAAAAACAAATCTGCTGTGTACCTTTTATTAAATGGGGTGGTGGTGATTAACCTTCAGAGAATACATGAACATTTGACAAAAGAACAACAAATTAAAAAAGTAAAGTAGTATAAATAGTATAGTAAATTAGCAAATAAATAGTCCTCTAGGGAAAAGATATTCCAAAAGTTCTTACCAACTTGCTTTCATGTGTTCTTGTCTTAATTGAAAGATATTGCCATTCCTAATGAACATGCGAAAGCCACGTTCTCAATACGGGCTGACTGTTCCCCCAACTGCCCATCACCAATGAGCACACCATACAAACCAAGAGAAATGGGAAGTGAGATTAATCTTCTCTCAGTTCATTTTATAGCTCAGGTTTTGCTTACAGGAAATGTACAATAAATGCTTGCTGACTTGACCAGTTTTGCCAGTAGCATCAGCTGTTCCCTACACAACTAAATACTTTAAAATATTTCTTGAACATTTTACATAATGTTGCGAATTCAATGGGAAGATCCAAGTTTTTGTTTCCTCTCTTCATAGGACAGAAGAAAGGCAGTTCTGGATTGGATTTAACAAAAGAAACCCACTGAATGCTGGCTCTTGGGAGTGGTCTGATGGAACTCCTGTAAGTCTTTCCAAGCTAGAGAAAAGAAAATGAATTCAAAGCAGATGGTCCTGGAACCACTTGGTAAACCAACCAAGAGAACCTGGAAAGAATGACCATCTTCCCCATGACCCAAACCTAAATCAAAAACCGCACCAGACCTTGGTACCAAAAGAGTTATTTCAGCAAGGTCTTGAGAAACCTTTGCTAGCCAGATAGTTCTAAAGCCAGCTATAAGATCTCATCCCAAAAAGGAATCAAATTCTCTGAAAAAGCCCCCCAAACCATCTCCCATGTGAAGAATCTCCAGCAGAGAAGCAACTGCTCTCTAAAATAATACCAGGCTTCCTTTGCACCACCCCCCCCACACACACCTCTGCTGCATAGCACCCGATTGTGTGAGTGTGGGACCCTTGTCTGTGTCACAGTGAAAAGAAACATTTTCAGTTTCTCTCACTCTAAAAGAACAGAAATGCCAGCCTTAGAAACAGCTCCTCCTTCCCAGACAAAGCAAGTTATTTGGAAGGGGAAAAAAAGACTTGCTTTTCATTCAGCCTCATGTGTAAAAAAACCTCTATGAAGGAAAGAGGGAACTCACAATTACGTTTTGGGTTTTTTTTTTTCAGGTGCAATGAGGATTTCTCAGATTTTCCTCATAATAGGGAAAAAAAGAGTAGCAGTAGCCCAGATTAAAATGAGATCCGTCTGAAGGCACATGCAAAATCAAGTTATTCAGTTTCACCTGTGAACTGGGGTTAGCAACAGCCTGCAGTGAGCATTTAATGCAGCTCCTGTTCATTGAGCCCTAATTATGTGCTCAGAACACATAATTGTGGAATTATGGCATTCCACAATTATGAAAACACAGGTTTACGATGCTGAGTGCACTCCTGCATGATCTCATTTCATCCTTAGGGTGATTCAATACAGTGGGTATTAAAATGATTAAAGAGTTTGCCTAAAATAATACATGAGAGACAGTATTTGTACACAGGTTGTCTGCCTCCAAAGCCACAATATCATAATGTCTCCTCGGTGGCAAAACAGCGGCAGCCAAACTTTGAAATAGTAAGATCAATAGAGAAAAGGGATCTATCTCTAGGCCTGCTACATAGATGGTGTTCAAATCTGTAGCAAGGAAGGGGTTTGCGGAAAAGCTACATGCTTATAGTGGGAACAAAAATAGTAAGAGTGTGCTAGTTTAAAAAAATAACGATTCTACCCCAGTACTGCTTCTTTGAAAAGGGCATCAGGACCAGAGAACAGGAAGAGATCTTAGAGATCACCCAGCCCCACCCAACTGTTTTGCTGATGAAGAAACCAAGGCCCAGAGAGTGGAAGGGGCATAGCAGGGTGGACCTACCCCATAAATGGCAGCCACCACATGGCACAGTTGGGTGGTTAACATTAATACGGCACTTGGAGAATAAAATGTGGTACATAGAGGTTGAGAATGCGTTTTAGTAAAACAAACAAAAACTCATCAGTAATAGGAGAGGAATAGACAATTTGGTTCAGAATCAATGAGATTAAGCGATGAAGCAGTGGACTGAGTCCCTTGCCACTTCCCTCTGGACAAAATAAATATCAAACTCATGCCATTCTCTGAATCTGAGCTTATATATATTTAAGTTAGATGAAGTGTTGCATGACCGTGTAGATGTTTGAGGAGTATAAATTGTTTCAAAACCCTCTTTTTTTCAAATTTTGTACCTCAGTTTTACTCATGGTCCATCCACTCTTCTCTCAAGTAGTCATCAAATCATTGAGAAGGTTGAATCTCTAGTCAATACCCCGTTACGTGATCATTCCTGGAAAACATTGGATAGTTTCCTGATTAAAGCTAGGGTTGACTTAGAAGTCAGTGATTAGAGACTAAAAGCCTAGTATTTATGCAAAAGAATCTACATCAAAGGTGAGACTCGATTCTGAAGGATCCTTGAGCCTCTAAACAGTTTACCCAGGATCCCAGGGCTAGCCTAATCTTGCCAGTGAGAAAAGAGTGCAAGTTCATCTGACTTGTTCCTTCCAGAGAAAAGAGTAGAATGCCTCTTAAAGAAAGGGAAAAAAAAAGGCATCTTCAGGAAAAAAATGATAAAGCTTTGATTAGCTTGCTTTTCACAAATGTGGAACCACCTTTAACTGGCATCATAACCTACTTCCTCCAGAAGTCTATCGTGATTTATTTACAGGGATGCCTTTTTGATCTTTTGAAACTTTTTGCGGGGGATCATTATTAAGGAATAATGAACTTCATCTGCTGCAGGTTGTCTCTTCATTTTTAGACAATAATTATTTTGGAGAAGATGCAAGAAACTGTGCTGTTTATAAGGCGAATAAAACGTTGCTACCCTCATACTGTGGTTCCAAACGTGAATGGATATGCAAAATCCCAAGAGGTAAAAATATTAATAAGATCTTTACTATTTGTTTGCTTTCTAATAATCTATAGCATTTTCCCAAGTGAACAGTTACAGAGGTCTAAAATTTAAGCACCCTGGAGCACAGTACCAACAGCCTTCGTGATGAACCAAATTGTACTCTTTTAGCAAATAACGTATCATGGGGGAATGAGAAAAGGTGACACCAGTGCAGTACACTAACTTAGTAGGAAATGAAAATAACTGCCTATGTTGTGGAATACTGTATTTTGCAAGTACAACCTGGAAGAAATGTCACTGTGACATTACAAGCAAACAAAATTACTTATCAAATGAGTAAGTGAAAGCACCTGGCACAGTGTGACACACAGTAGGCTCTCAACAAGTATTCACATCCTTTTCTCTTTAACCAGAGGTCTCTCTTGAGCTTCCTCTTCAAGTATGAGAACTTACCACTTTCCAAACAACACCTGGTTCTTAAATGATCTTTTAAAAAGCAAAGTCCAAAATATTGTGTTTAGACCTGAAGTAATTCAGAGATAGTACACCTGTAAGTAAAGTTCACTCAAACCGGTTTGCTTTCACTCTGCAGATGTGAGACCCAAGATTCCACCCTGGTACCAGTATGGTAAGAACTATCCTGGCAGTTCTTGAATTTCTAATTCTGTGCTGTTTTGTAGCATTACTGTGTTATTACGTAGCTCCAATCGAGTTTCTCTTTTCTTGTGTCAATTGAGAACTAATTTTTTCAAATTAACAAATCCATCATTAATAAATAATCAAACTAATAAATGTCACTAAATATTACTGAAGACATATCATAGCTTAACTCCATTTTCATGACACATGATTTAAAAATATGTATCTATCCCAGACTTTTGAATATACGTGAATGTTTCTTATATGAAATAGACCAAGGAAAATAAGTAAATTGTATACTTATTTATGTGTGGGAGTGGGTGTATACACACACATTTTCTTAATGCTGAGTGACCAAATTACACATTTGGGGTCAATCACAGTATACCCTGTTTAAGTCTGTATTACATTGCTCAATAATTGTTGCCTCACCTGTGTTGCTTATTTTTCTTTCAGATGCACCCTGGCTCTTTTATCAGGATGCAGAGTACCTTTTTCATACCTCTGCCACGGAATGGTCCTCCTTTGAGTTTGTCTGTGGCTGGCTGCGCAGTGATATTCTCACTATTCATTCTGCACGTGAACAAGAATTCATCCACGGCAAAATAAGAGCGGTACTTAAATATGATTAAATATGAGAAACTCAGAGCTTAACTCCTTCTTCTGTCCTTGAGGGATTTTGTTTTTATATTACTTCAGACATTTATCTGTTTCATTAAAAGTCTTAGATTTTTAAGAACTGTTTTTCTTCCTGTCACAGAGATTTAGAGCAAATATTGGAAACACAGGTTTACGATGCTGGTCAGTCATTTCACTTCTCCTCATGCTTTTTTAGCAACAAAGGATGAGTAAATAGTATTTTATTGTTTTTGTGAGGTTCATTCCATCATTCAATGCATATTTATTGAGTCTACTCTTCTAGGGGCTGAGGCTCTATCAGTGATTAAAATAGACCAAAATTCCTGCCCACCTGGAGTTTTTAGTCTAGTCTGGGAAGGAAGACTGTAATCAATATAAATAAATAGAATTACATAATATTTTAGAAAAAGATAAATGGATAAATGCCATGGAGGAAAATAAAGCACAAATGAGCGAGAAAGAGTACTGGGAGGTGCATGGCTGTTTTAATGTTTCAAATTTGACTTATAAGAGTACAATATTTTTTTAGACTCTATGCAGAAAATGGTAAGGAGTGGTTCTCCATTTCAACTTCAGATAGAGAAATCCTTTGAGAAGCTAGGCTTGTTAGAAAGCAGCATGCAAAATCCATTCAACAATGAATAGACTGCCAAGGAATAGTGTTGGTTTTCAGTGTATTTCTTCAGCAAGCATTTATTGAGCATTAGGTATGTCTCAGACATTGTGGTATTTGTCAAGGACACAAAAATAAAATACAGTCAGTGTCTTTAAAAAGCTGGAAATAACATGATGTAATAAGGGAAAAGGGAGCAGTATGTACAAATTACCAAGGGGGCACCAGGGAGGAAAAACCTCATTCCCAATTTTCCCTAGGAAATTGTTGAAGATAAGAAAGAGCCTTTTTTCTTTTCCCATAATTTAACATTAGTTCATGCTCTGCAGGAATCCTTGGTTGCTCTATCATCTTTTCCTATGCTTGCAAGTTGACTGTTAAAATGAAGCTCTGGATTAAAGCATCCTTGACTTGTAAGAGAAATGTCTCCCCTCACACCTCATTGGGCTTTCCTGGTTCTATAATTCTGTTTGATACACATACAGCCTGTGAAGTGCATGCAGGTTGGGACTACTACTGCATTTTGATGGAAAAGTCAAGAACCAGAGGAGTTAGGTGACAACTGCACGGCCTTACAGAGACTCAGTGGCAGACCAACCATGAGAACTGGATGTTCCCTGGTATTATTGGTTCATGCATTGTTTTACTTCTCTTCATCTCCTACAAATGGAACACTCAAGCCAAAACTGTAATATTGAGTATCAACAAATTACATATCATGACCTCGGAAAATACATTTGTTTCTTTAGCTAGACAGCAGACTCCTCACCCCTGGCAGCAATAACAAGAGATCATGTGAATGGCTAAAAACGAATCCATGGACATGCAAAGTGCACGTCCCAAGAGGAGCTGATATTTGGCCAATACTTACTGTAAGAGTGTCAAGCACGGCTAAGTACTAACATTTAATGGCATTTAATCTTTCTAAGAACTCTCTGTGGGAAGTTCTATCGTCAGCATAATTTACAGATGAAGAAGCTAAGACTCCAAAGAGGTGAAGGAACTTTGTTACACAGCAGCTAAGTAGTGGAATTTGGAAGTGATCTCAGGTCATCTGACTTACAAGGTCATTTTTAAAAACGGCCGCAGGCAGCAGAACAGCATATTCATTACATTAAAATGCTAGTTCTAAAATCCATCCAAAAAAAGGAAACCCTTGCTCATTGTTGGTGGGAAAGTAAGTTGGTGCAACCTCTACAGAAAATAGTATGGAGGTTCCTCAAAGAACTAAATCCAGCAGTTCCACTCCTGGGTATATATCTGAAAGAAAAATGAAAACACTAATTCGAAAAGATACATGCACCCCAATGTTCATAGCAGCACTATTTACAGTAGCCAGGACATGGAAGCAACCTAAATGCCCATCAACAGAGGAATGGATAAAGAAGATGTGGCACATATATACAATGGAATATCAGTCATAAAAAAGAATGAAATTTTGCCATTTGCAACACGTATATGGACCTAGAGGGTATCATGCTTCGTGAAATGTCAGACAGAGAAAGATAAATACTGTACGTTATCACTTATATGTGGAAGCTAAAAAACAAAACAAATGATTAATATAACGGAACAGAAACAAACTCACTGATACAGAAAACAAACTAGTGGTTATCAGTGGGGAGAGAAAAGGAGGACAAGATAGGGGTAGAGGATTAAGAGATATAACCTACTATGTATAAAATAAATAAGCTACAAGGATATACTGTACAGCATAGGGAAATATAGCCATTACTTTATAATAACTTTAAATGGGGTATAATCTATAAAAGTTTTGAATCACTATGTTATATAGCTGAAACTAATATAATATTGTAAAACAACTATACCTCAACTTTTTAAAATTAATAAATAAAATAAAATAAAATCCCTCCCCAAAAGATGGCTGTCAGCTATGTCTCAGATATGCACAGTAAAGGGCTTCTTTGATCGTTCCAGCAGAGCTTAGCTCTTTTAGGAACCTCTGCAGGTCTTCTCTCTTAACCTTTCCCTTAATTCACTCTCCCAGTCTTTGGTTGTTGGGAAGTCAGTGGAAATGGCAGAGTTAATATCTCCCATTGAAGGGAAGAGTAAAACCCACAGGCTTAGACATTTGAAAAGGCATAGCCATTGCCATGATCTAGTTGAGGACTAGATCTAGTGATCTCAAACCAGACAAACCTTGTAGTGTCTTATATGGCAACATTATTACCAAACCTATGACCATATTAATAAAGAATGCCCTGTCAGTATTATGGGTGAGTGGCTGACTGATCTAACACAGAAGAAAATCATCATAGGGAATGTGCAGACCAAGAATGGAGCAAGAAAGCCAAATGGGAAGGGTATCGACTTAGAAAAAAGAATGCTGTACATTTCGAAAGCAGTTCTTCCTCCTGCTTAGTTTATAGCAGTTAGGCAATGTTTGTTGGTGGTAGCGGTGGTATTTACGGTGACCATTTACATTTCTTAACTAAAAAATCCCATGTCTAAGAACATCTGGCTGGAATGAGTCAGTCCAGAAGTCCTGGATGAGGAACTAAATATGTAGAGGTCATACCACTCGTTCTTGTGGCATGCCCATCCTATAGTTACAGGAAGAATAAGAATTAAATAATTAAATATTTTTAAAGTTACATATGTATTGTATAGCTCCTCTAAGAAGAGTAGTAACTCAGAAATGTGAAAGACAAAGACAACATTCAGTTGGGGAGTAGAAGAACTAATTATTGAAAAAGAAAACTGGATGCATTTTAAAAAATCTGAAGCAGAATTTTTTTAACAGAATATTTCCAGCTTGGAAAAGTGATGAGTCAGAATTTCCTCTTTGACTAACAGAAGACCACAAGGCATGATGCGAGGGAATTTCTGAGTACTAGTTTTTTGAGCACTTTAGGCGTTGTTTGACATGAACTAACATTTTTATGCTGTGTTGTACAATATTTGCATTTCAAAATTGCAATTTACTCTTACTTTTAAAATTTTATTTCAAAATATTTCTAACAAAAATATATCAAATCTATTAGTCATCCTCAAAAATCTGGTGTTTTAAATCCTTAAAATAACTTGGTTTTGCTATTTTTATGGAAACATTTTAAGAGATGACAGGTTGTTCTTCCTTATACTGCTTAGTAGATTAATATATTGGCTATTGCTGTGGGTTATTTCTTTTTGGTGTGTTCTTCCATATGATGCTATCTATAATGACTGCTTTTCTGTAACAAAACATAATTGATACTATGAGGTACACGGTTGTATCACATTTTTTATACAAAAGAATACTAATGTCTTCTATTGTTGCGGTTTCATACTTAAACTGAAATTTACAACATCTATTTTTCACATTGGATTTTTCACTTTGGGTGTCTCTATCTTGTCCTATGAGTTTCTGTTCCATATCACAACAGGTTGTGATGTGCCCTGTGGAGGATTACCGTGCTATAATCGAGGTAGTAATAAATATGCCACTTAAGATGCAGTAGTTATACTTCCTCTGTGGAAGGAAGTTATACTTCCTCTGTGGAAGTAGTTATACTTCCTCTTTAGAGGTCCTTAATTGGGGCAGTGAACAATCGGGCCATGATTTCCACTCTTGTTGCACGTAAGACCTCTTTAGATTGAATGAAATTGTGGTTCTTCCACTGATTTCAAAGCCAGTCTCCATGGACCCATTCCAAAATCTGACAATAGGAGTCTAAATTCAGCATGTAAGAACACGTCCGTGAAACAACAACTCAGGGATCCAAAATTCTAGTTGCTCCATCTTGCATTATTTTCAAGTTGCTGATATGGCAGACAGCCACACTGATTAAGGAGTAAAAATACCTGTGTATAAATTAGAATGTTAGAGAGCTATTAGGTTCTGTTGTGTGATGAGCAGAAATTCACATGAAAAATATTTGTATATCTTAAAATGCATTCCCAAGTCTTTACAGAAGAAATGAAAGTGTAAATTGAAGTGTACAGTGCCTTCAAATTAACAGGATTTTAGCATAAAAAGTTAAGTTACATTTCACACACAGCACACACCCAATAAAGAATATTGATTTAAAGACCTTAGAGAAATCCTTAAGGCCTGTTCTTCTTTTATAGTTAAAGAAGGAATTTCAATTTCCTGGGTCATAGGTCCAGTATTACATCTGCTCTAATGTGCGTATGCATGTGCATGCCTACGGTGTTTCAAGTTTATTCTTTATTGTGCTGGGATCTATGTAATAAATAATGGTGTAAACTCATAAAATATATAAAGGATAATTTTCTAGTTGTCAAACACTGGAAATACTGTAGTATTATTTTGTCCTATAATGCAGTTTCCATTTGAATGGGGAGGGTGCTAATACTTAGTTTAAAAACTTACCAATCAGACTAGTGCCTAAAATACAAATTATTTTTACTATTGAGATCTTTGTGCCTCGAACTGTTTTTCAAGTAGGTGGCATGTATAGTAAACTTCTATAAATCACTGAGGGCATAAACCACTAAATTTTTAGTCAAAAAAGGAATCCACATTCTATTTTACTTTACAATATTACTTTTTAAATTCCTTTTATGAGAGTTAGAGAATTTACTTTTAAATATATATAGGAAACATTGTGACAAAGTTATGGCATGTTGTATGAAATCAAAATAATTTTCAATATTTGATTCCAATTTTCTTACATAATGAGGAGGGAGTAGTTTAGAATAATGAAGTTTCAGGTCTTCTCAAGATGCTAGGCCTTAGTGTACTCTTCTTTAGATAATTGGGTAAAATACTGAAGAATAGAAAGCTATTGACAGTGACCCCATTAATCTTAATAGTGAAAAGGGAAAAAAAGTAGGATAAATTCTGACATTCTCTCTCTCTTTTTTAAATAGCTATCAAAGTATGGTGTAAACTGGTGGATTGGACTTCGGGAAGAAAGAGTCAATGATGAATTTCGGTATGGACATTGATTAATTTGCATTTAACTTTGTTTAACAGGTTTTTATTTGCAGAATGATTGGACTATATCTTAATGGTTAACTTGTTGAATAGGAGATTGGTTTAAGATGGTGCAGCAGAAGGATATGCTCTCACTCCCTCTTTCGAGAACACCAGAATCAGAAAAAACTGCTGAACAAACAAGTTCTGGAGAGGGTGTGGAGAAAGAGAACCCTCTTGCACTGTTGGTGGGAATGTAAATTGATACAGCCACTGTGGAGAACAGTAGAAGGTTCCTTAAAAAACGAAAAATAGAATTACCATATGACCCAGCAATCCCACTATTGGGCATATACCCTGAGACAGCCATAATCCAAAAAGACACATTCACCCCAATGTTCATTGCAGCACTATTGACAATATCCAGGTCATGGAAGCAACCTAAATGCCCATCAATTGACAAATGGATAAAGGAAATGTGGTACATATATAGAATGGAATATTACTCAGCCATAGAAAGGAATGAAATTGGGTCATTTTTAGAGACGTGCATGGACCTAGAGACTGTCATACAGAGTGAAGTAAGTCAGAAAGAGAAAAACAAATATCGTATATTAATGCATATATGTGGAACCTAGAAAATGGTACAGGTGAATCGGTTTCCAGGGCAGAAATAAAGACACAGATGTAGAGAACAAACGTATGGACACCAAGGCGGGGAAACGGCAGCGGTGGTGGTGGTGGTGGTAGTATGATGAATTGGGAGATTGGGATTGACATGTTCACACTGATGTGTATAAAATGGATGACTAATAAGAACCTGCTGTATAAAAATAAAATTAAAATTTTAAAAATTTGTTGAAAAGCCTTCAAACCTTATCTTTAACTTACAAATTTTCATTTCCCTAACCACAGATGTGAATTTATTTTTAATTTAATAAAATATTATGCCTTCAGTCCATATCCCAGAACTCCAAAAATGGTGTTGGAGATTGAACGTGCAGAATGAGAGAAGACCTTTAATTTTTTGATTTTCCTGCAGCTGGAGAGATGGATCCCCAGTAATATACCAGAACTGGGACAAAGGAAAAGAAGAATCCATGATTAATCAGAGCCAGAGATGTGGCTTCATTTCATCCATAACAGGTTATTTTGTTCATCCACTTTTGGGTTTATAATACAAACATAATTTTCAGAAGACTTTAAGTCTCCTTTTCATTGCATTAGTTCAGTGAGAAGGTTTTGTTTGGTTATTTTGGTTTTCAACTGAGTGTGTTTAATTTTATAAGTCTTAAGGATGACCATTCCTACAATTTATGCCATGCATTCATGTTCTTGAAAATAATTTACATCCAGGTAAGTCCTTCCTCTTGAACCAAAACTACCAAAAATGGGCCCACTGAAATGGGTTAAAAATTGCCTGACAAATACTATTCTCTACGAAATTTCAACATGGGCCCATTTTAAAAAATCTCTTTGTAGGATCCAGTTTATAATTGGTCAGAACTTTAACCTCTGAAATTTACTTTCATTTTCCCATTTAAGAAAAATTTTCATTGAATTCAGTGTTCTTGTTTTAACACCAGGCATTAATTGCTACCTGCCTTAGAACACCAATTCTCTGCCAGTTGGATTTAGAAGTACGTGCACATTTAAGATGGGTTTTTAAATTCTATTCATCAATACAGTGTTATTGGGGTTGATTGTCCACTCATATCCATCCCGCTGTTTCTATCCAATAAAAGGTAATGATGTCCCTGACTCTAACAGATTCTCCCAAGTCAGGAGAGGGATAAACATGGAAAGCAATCTCTGATGTAAGGGCAGCTGCAGAGAAAGTTAAGAGAGGAAAAACCATGTTGTTAATCAGCTCGCTTTTGCCAGCAGGTGTCACAACAGCCTACAGAAAGGCTATTTGTGATTCTGGAAGAATGGCAGCTAATCGGCATTGAAAATAGCATTCCGGCCCCTCCTTCAGAATGCCAATATCTTTTTGGCTTATACCCCTCACACTAGAAAACTGAATCTGCCCTTGCAATTTACATGCATCCTTGCCCTATTCTGGAATTTGTAACTTGAATGCTAATGAAATGCATTCTATAAACCTTTACTCTGAAAATACAGCTCTTCTAATTAAAAGAACATTTTCCAAGAGACTGAGGACTTTGGGCTATATTCCTGAGGGCATGTCTCTAAATGTGTGTGTTTTGTTTAAGGGTCAGGGTTCAGAAGTGCTTCTTCCTTAGAAATTCCTGACTTATTTTTTCTAAATTATTATATTTTTAATAATTATAAAGTAGAAATTATCATCTATTGTTTTAGAATTTTTTTATCTTGAGGTTGAATACTTTAAGTCAAAAATAATACTCTACAAAGTATTCTTTGGCTAACCAAGTCAAATATTCTTAAAACTTTCATCAGTTTTGTGATTGCAATCGCAGTATTTGTTTAGATTTTTTTTTTCTTTTGCATTTGCAAACCTTCTACATTCTTAAATTAGAATTACTGATTTGGCACCTTGCCCAGTTAGCTCTTGTCACTAGAGAATTCTATGATTAGTAGTTAAATTTAGTTCAATTTCTAGATTTAACAAAGTCTGGTAAACCACAGCAGTCATAAAAAAACAGTGACCACTAGAGAATGCCTACAAAGAGTCACCATTGTTTCTGGTCATTTCTAACCATTTTCTCTTCCAGGACTCTGGGCTAGTGAAGAGTGTTCAGTTTCTATGCCTAGCATCTGTAAGCGAAAAAAGTTTTGGATCATAGAGAAAGAGAAAGATACACCAAAAAAACATGGAACATGTCCCAAAGGATGGTTATATTTTGACTATAAGGTAAACTTGTTTTCAAAAAGTTGCTTTTGTTTCTCTTTTGTAGGTTTTAATTTTAGAAAGTAATCAAAAAGCAGGTGTGGCTTTGAAAAACTACGAGCTGTCCATTGGACCTGGAATTTTTTTGTCACAATTTTCAAGAGATTTGAGAAGTTTTCTATTTAGGGGCAGATCTCTTGAAATTAAAAGGTTTTGTCAAAAACAGCCTTGACACCACCCTTCATATGTATACTCAGTTTTTGCTACTGACATTGTCATTCATTGCACTGTATGACTGTTTCATTAGGTGGGATGCGGGTGCGTGCACATGTGTGTGGGCGTGTGTGTGCGTGTGGGCATGTGTGTGGGGGTGGGCATGTGTATCTAGGCCCTGTTCCCAAATGAGCTGTCAGCTCCAGAGGGCCCAGACTGTGTCTTCTTCTTTTGTGTCTTCCCTGCCTGGAGCCCTCATAGAGCTCTATCCGCCTTGTCAACTGCCTGACTAATAACGTAGCTCCGTCAACTTTGTCTTGAGCCTCATATAGCTGGCACTTCCATGCAGAATTGGATTTTTTTCCTAAATGGCCAGTGGGGATACTGTAAACTAGATTTATTATTTCTGATACTGTCTCCAATTAAGGCTGAGACTTCCCCTCTACTCCTTATGTTTTAAAATAAAATAACTTTATAAGCCTTAGGTGGAAGTAATTAAAATGTATCTCAAATTATAAATGTTTAACTCTTTGATAATTAAAAACTCAAACTGTGTTATAATTTCATATGCTAATATGAAATTGCCCCTCCATCATGGACAATTTTCAGTCTATGTGTTTAGTTACATTGGTAGGGCATTGCCTCCCTTGTGATCTTCCTCTCATTGTTAATTTGTGAAATGGGGCCGTCTGGACTTAATACACATTTATTGAGCACCCACTACATATTTGGCACTGATATTTTTAACTGTGGTAATATTCACATAATATAGAATTTACCATCTTGACCGTTTTTAAATGTATAGTGCAGTAGTGTTAAGTATAATCACACTGCTGTGCAATGACTCTGCAAACGTTTTTCATCTTGTAAAACCGAAACTCTAAACCCATTAAACAACAACCCCTCATTCTCCCTCCCCACAGCCCCTGGCAACCACTATTCTACTTTGTCTCTATTAATTTGACTACTTCGGACACCACATGTAAGTGGAATCATACAGTACTTGTCCTTTTGTAACTGGCTTATTTCACTTAGCACAGTGTCCTCCAGGCTCACCCATGTTGTAGCATGAGTCAGAATTTTCTTCCTTTTTAAGACTGAATAGTATTCCATTATATGTACATAACACATTTTGTTTTTCCATTTATCCATTGATGGACACTTGGGTTTCTTCTACCATGTAGCTGTTTCTGCTGGCAATTTCATACATATATAATGAATATATATATATAATGAATATATGTATAATGAATATATATATAATATATATATAATGAATATATATATAATGAATATATATATATATTTCTTGTTTTATTGAATTTTTAAAATACACAGAATTGTCATCCCATCTGACCTATGAGAAGACTGAGTCTAATAAAATTGTGTGTCTTTTCTGAAACTTACAGCAAATAAGTGTCAGGCTGAGAATCAACCTTAAGTTTTTTGACCCTGAGTCTTGTCCCTTTCCTACAGCTGCCACTTCATATAAGAACTTAAGAATTACCAATCACCTTAGCCCTATGACACAATCAGTCCGGGGGCACTGTGAAATATTTTCTAAAATAATATAGTCATTCTCTAAAGTGTTATATAGTATTGAGACACACTATTTTTAATAGTTGATACCTTCAGTCTGCTTCTTATTTTCTCAAACCATAAACTCTTTCTACCAGTTGTAAATTATTTATACATTTCAATATGACAAACGTAGCAAATATTCAATAGAACTTGAGTATAACTAAGGTTTTTATTAAAACCTTTGACAATTAGCTTTTTATTGTGGTAAAATATGCATAACATAAAATATGCCATTTAAACCATTTACAAGTATACAATTCAGTGGCATTAATTACATTCACAATGTTATTCAACTATCACTTCTATTTCCAAAACTTATCATCATCCCAGACAGAAACTCTGTAATTGGTTAAGCAATAGCTCTCTATTCCCCATCCGCTCTAGCCCACAGTAAGCTCTAATCTATTTTCCATCTCTATGAATTTGCCTATTCTAGATAATTCATATAAATGAACTCATACAATATTTTCCTTTTGTGGCTGGCTTATTTCACTTAGCATAATGTTTTCAAGGTTTACCCATGTTATAGTATGTATCAGAACTTCATTCCTTTTTATGACTGAATAATATTCCATGCCACATTTTGTTTACCCATTCATCTGTTGATGGACTTTGGTTATTTCCACTTTTTAGCTATTGTGAATAAATCGGCTATGAACATTGGCACACAAGTATCTGTTGGAGTCTCTGCTTTCACTTCTTTGGGGTATATACCTAGGAGTGGAATTGCTATATCATATGCTAATTCTATGTTTAACTTTTTGAAGAACGAGCAAACTGTTTTCCACAGTGGCTGAACCATTTTACAATCCTGTCAACAGTGTATGCTAGCAATTTTTCCTCATCCTTGACAACACTTGTTTTTTTTTTTTTTTTTTTGACAACACTTGTTATTACCTGTCTTTTTGACTGCTGCCAACACTAGAGTCTAGTGTTATCTCACTAGATTTGGTTTTGATTTGCATTTCCCTAATGACTAATGATGTTGAGCATCTTCTCATGTGCTTATTTGACCATTTATATATAGTCTTTGGAAAAATGTCTATTCGACTCCTTTGCCCACTTTTTTATTTGGGTTATTTGTCTTTTTGTTATTGAATTGTAGGAGCTCTTTATATAAAACGCTTATCAGATATATGTTTTGTAGGTATTTTCTCTCATTCTTTAGGTTGTCTTTTTACTTTATTGATAATGTCCTTTGGTGCACAAAAGTTTTTAATTTTAATGAAGTTCAATTTCTCTAATTTTTCTTCTGTTGCTCATGCTTTTGGTGTCATATCTAAAAATATGTTGCTAAATCCAAGTTCACAAATATTTACCTCATGTTTTCTTCTAAGAGCTTTATGGTTTTAGCTCTTATATTTAGGTTTTGATCCATTTTTAGTTAATTCTTGTATCTGACAGTTTTTCACAACTATTAAAACAAGTGCATCCCATGTATAAAAAAGAATATTTTAAGGAAATTCATGACAAGTCATACCCTTGGCATTAGAGAAATAATTCTTAGAAACTTACAATGGTTGCTTTTGGTTTACCCTTGGCCATTGTCCTTTCCTTAAACTTTCTTATCTACATAGCTTAGCTATATTCCATGTTTCCTCCTGTGTAAACATGGGGAGTATGTACACATATGGGCATGATAATGGTGATGGTGCAGCAGACCCAGGGCAAAAGAACAAGTGAACGCTTCCTTTGAAAGAATAAGAAGGGGCATGAGTAAAGCACAGACACACACGAGAGGAGAAGGGCTTTCTGAGGCTAACTATGGAGCAGGATTAAAACAGCCTCATGTAGCTCAGAGGGTCTTTTTAATTTTTATTGATAACTAGTAGCTAGATCAGTGGTTCACAGCCCTGATCAAATATTTAGAATCACCAGGTGAGCTTTCTAAAAATATCAAGGTGCAGGTGACATCCCAAAGATTCTGATTTAATTGATCTGCATGGGATCCAGGCATCAGTATTTTTTAAGAGCTCCCTTGGTTATTCTAACGTGCAGCCAATAATTGCCCAGCAATGCAACAGTTACACAACTTAGTCTTCTAATCATTCAGAGGATTTGATTACTAAGGATAGGGTCACAGCAGGCTTCATGAGAGGGTGACCTTTTACAGAGTGAGATTTCAGGGTCCCCAAGTGTGTCTCCCCACCCACAGTGCTCTCCCCTGCATATTAATGGCTAAAATCCCACCACTGGAGTCTCATGCCTTTGCCTTAACACTTTCCATTACGTTTTTTAAGGGAAATATTTCTGAGATGGCCTCATCTGTCACCTACACTTTGGGATAAGTGGGTTTATCAGATCATTAGAAAAGGTGGGAATAGGAGGGTTAATAGTTGAGAGGAGTGGAAAGCCCAGTGGGCATAGTTCTGACTAACAGAAAAAAGCTACAGAAGGAGAACTGGGAGATAGCAACGACAGACATTACTCACTTCAGAATTATGAATAAGCGTCACTGTATTATGTTCCACTAAACTTTGCTTCTTGTTTGTCAACTTCCTAGGACAAATTTTCATTGGTTATTTCTAAGAAAAAAATCCCACTTGGTTGACTCTTCACCTTTAAGAGTTTCAAAACTGAGATACCAGAAGTTAAGTGTCTTTTCTCATTTCTCATAAATTATTTTCCCCATGTTTGATGATGTAAAAGAGGTTTGACCAGGGATTACCCCAGGAAGAGTGAGTCATCTAAGATACTTGTCACAGCAGAGTTGTATGTAAGAGGAAGAAATTCTCTGTGTATATTAGATTAACTCTTGTGCTTCTACTTATACATTTTTAGTCAGGGACCTGGATTTAGTGCTGATGGCTGCTTTGCACCATCTAATTTTGGATTAGCCAATATTTGGTTTCATGCACGACACAGTTTTTCCTTAAAAAAAGAAGCTCTCCTCTTTTAAATTATTCAAATTCTTAGCGCTTTATTCATTCACTGCATTTAAATATGCTGGATATTGGCAACTCAGTGGTGAGGAAAACAAATATAATCCCTTCTCTTTGGGAGCTTACAGACTAGAGGGGGAGAAAACATTAGCAAATCAGGAAAATAACTCTAATTTACAACTGTGACACAAGCGATGGAGAGTTACACAGTTCCATAAAAGTATATAACAGGAGGACCTGACTGAGGTGGTCAGAAGGACAGGAAACATTAAAAGTAGGGGAAACTACATGTACTAAGGACCTGTGGTGAGAAGGAATGTGACATATTGAAGAAAGTAAAAGAAGCATAGAGAACTAGAATGTAGAAAGTGAGACAAAAGAAGTAGGCAAGGGCGATTATTGTGTTAAGAGTCTCTGGTTTTTATCCTAAGAGCAATAGGAAACCCTGAAGGGTTTTAACTAAAGAGGGATATGATCGTCAGGGTTGAGTTTTGAAAAGAAAGAATCATTCAGGCTGCAGTACCAAAGATAGACTGGAGGAAGGTGAGGTTGAGGAAAGAAAGAGCAGTTAGAAAGATATTGCGATAGTCCAAGCAAGAGATAAGTCCTTTGGGCTAAGATGATGGTGGCGGAGACTGTGGGGTGGTGGGAATAGGGAGAGTGGTGAAGGTCTCAGAAATGAGACGTCCAAATGGTAGGACCGAAGGGGTGATGAAGGTGACTGAAGGGTGAGAAGACGCTCAGGTTTCAGATTTAGGTAAATGCATGACTGACTACGCCATTCAATGTCAGTAGGAACACTGAAAAAGGACCAAATTTGGGAGGAAGATCATGAATTCCACTTTCAAGTATTGAACTGGAAATGACTTTGAGACAAAAGAGTTTTATATTCAAAACTCGTTTGGAATACAGTAAGGTATCCTTGATTCACAGTAATATCAGAGATGCATTAAACTTGATCACATTTTGCAAATCAGTAATAAACAATTTAAAATTGAGGGTGTTGTACTCCATCTTGCTACTTTGCTTTAATTATTGACACAATTTCAAAGTGTGTTAGTGAACATGTTATATTTTTAGAAACAATGAAGTTGTGGCAATGGGGGTCTACACTCCCATACTCAAGCTGGTAAATCCTGGCTGAGGCAAACAGGGTGGGGGGTGGGGGCTGGGTGGGAAGCGGGGGTATGTGTGTGTGTTTTCTGGAGAGATTTATTGAGCTAAATGAAACAGTGAGGTTCATTGGTATTTTTGAATGGTTCATTAGTGCAACTATCTGAACACAAGGTGAATTCGCATTAAATGATAAGACTTCCTAATAATTAGTATGCGCCACTCTTTGGAATTTGTAATTAGAGGAAAGAGGCAGAATGAAAGGAAATTGATAAAAGGGTAGTTGTTATAAAATTAAAACCCTTTAAAGCCAATTCCATTTCTTTGTGAAGCAAATAAGGTAAAGGGGATCAGAAGAAGAGAAAATGTACTTCCTCTCTTAGTTGGCAACTCAAATTCAGGCTAGATCAGAGTTTCTGGTTTTTATCCTAAGAACAGTGGAAAATCCCTGAAGGGTGACACGTTCGGAATTGGGTTCTGAAAAGAATTACCTGAGCAGTATTGACATTAGGGGCTGGATAATTCCTTGTTGTGAGGGACTGACCGGTGCATTATAGAATGTTTAGCAGCATCCCTGGTCTCAATTCACTAGCTGTCAATAGCAGTCACCACCCCCTCCCCCCTTGAACTGTGACAACCAAAATGTCTCTAGACATTATGAAGATATCACCTGAGGAGCAAAGTGGCCTTGTTTGAGAACCACTGGACTAAATCTAGAATCCTGAGAATGTCATTTGACAATCATTTCAGGGTCTATTGGCTTTTACTTTGTTGCATAAATATTTACTGAGGACCTTGTTTGTTTTGCTGTTCAGAGAGGAGCAACACTTAGTCCCTCTGCTTTGTAAGGAGTCTGTGACAGTAGGGAAGGGATGGGGGACTGATAAACCTAGAAATTAAAGAAGGATGCAGAAGGATGCGCTCTCACGTGGCATGGAGGTTGCCACATTAGCCTAGAATAATCTTGTAGCTGGGATTTTCTCAGTGGCAGACCTCAAGATCACACCTATCAATGACCAGGGTTGGCTATGTTCATTAATGAGAGAATAATCCATATGGAATATTTTTGGCATAAAGTCTCTCCTGACTTCTCTGGAACTTTGCCTGATCTGTTACAGCCTTTCTCTTCTATCTTTCCCTCTCCCCTGACTCCATATAGCCCAACTAACATGATTAAATTTCACTGAGCTTGGTGAGGGGGTGATTTTCTTCAACTTGCCTGATCTGCCTAGCAGTTACCATTCCATATTTCTCATCCCATAATAAGTAACCCCTGCCACGCCATAGACATGATTCTCTCTCGAGTGAAAATCAACTCTCACTGCCAAACCCCACAGCCTTCTTTCTGAGTTCCTTTTGACCTTGTTGGCACCCCTCCCCTTTGTTTCTCCTTCCTAGGTTTCCTTGGTCCTCCCTTGCTTTTCTTCCCATTGGGCTCATTTTTTTCTTTTCTGGTTCTTCCTCATTGACTTTTGGATCACATGGCTGACTCCAAGTATTTAGTGAATTTAAATACCTGATGTGGTTTGATTCCTCAATATTCCTCTCTCACTTAAAGTGAGGAAGCGTATTTGTAAATAAAATGGAACAAATCTATTAACTGCCACCGAAAGAAATATTTTCAAGATTAAATCCTCCACTGTAAACTCTGCAGTCAGGCTGGCTCCTTTTTAGAAGGAATGCTATTTTTCCTTGAGCTGAAGACATCGTTCTGACATCCTGCATCCTCTGTTCCCGCCTGATGCAAATGTACAAAAGGCACTGACTCACCCTGAAAGCTGGTCCTCTGTTTTTCTTTCACACCTCTGGAGCAGCTGGTGGGGGTGTGGGGGGGAAAGAGTCATTTCTGTGCAAGAAAATTATTAAAAATTTTCAAAGCTGGTCCTCAGTATCTTTAGGAAACTTTTAATTCGTTTAGGAAAATATGGAAATGAATGCTTTTTTGGACATTTTTATAGTGCCTTTTGATGAAAATCCCCAAGGACCCAAGCGATTGGAAGAACTGGACATCTGCTCAAGATTTTTGTGTTGAAGAAGGGGGGACACTTGTCGCCATTGAAAATGAGGTGGAACAAGGTAGAGTATTCAATGTTCAATCAGGCAAAAATCACCATTTTTATTCAAGCGTCTGTTAAAATATTCCTCCAAAATACTAACATTTCCAAATCAACATTTTAAGTATTATATTGCTGGTGACACGTACGTTTTCAGTTTGACCTATAAGGTTCATATCATGACATCTGTAAAAGTTAGTACACTCCATTGTTTACAAACTGCTGATTTTGGGGAGTCTTTTGTCTCACCAGGCGTAGTGGAAAGAATAAGGATATATTTATGATCGGCATTTCAAAATGGCTAAAATAATCTGAGGTATAGTCTATTATAATTGCATGGTATAATTTTTTAGATCCCTTTAGAGTTACCTACACACTTTCATTTGCTATTTAGGCAATAATCGTATACTTTAGTTAAGTATAATGGATAAACCCTCTTTTGTTTAGAAAGGCACTGAATGAACACTGGAAATTGTTTTACTAATGATATGATGAAATCCCAGGCTTAGCCAGCTAATTGCTGTCAATTTAAACTGAACAAAAGTGACAGAGGCGGCATCATCTTAATAAGGACAAAGTAACAAATTCCTACAGTTGATTCGTAATTAAGTTTTGCTATCATTTAAATAAAATCATAGCTATAAACAGAATTTGATGATTACCCAAATGGTTTATATGGTATTAAATTTGATAATGTATTCTTATTTTTCAGCTTTCATTACTATGAATCTTTTTGGCCATACCACTAATGTGTGGATAGGGTTACAAAATGATGATTATGAAAAATGGCTAAATGGAAGGCCCGTGTCATATTCTAATTGGTCCCCATTTGATATAGTAAATGTAAGTTTTAAGATTTATTTTTTAGAAATCATTTTAGCAAGAGATCCTATTTGAGACTTGTTTACTGAACTTTTTTTTACTTCCTATATTTTGTAGGCATAAATTTTTATTAGTTGGTTGTTAATATATTAGTTTTTAATAATGTAATTTCATATAATTGTCATGTGTTCCATGAATATAATTTCTTTACTCATCACAATAGTTATTTATTTTGTGGGTTATGAACTGATTTGTGAACAGGTTTATTAAATGCAAATAAAGGAATAATAGTGTTTGAATTTTTAAAATTATGTCCTTAATAAAAATATCAATGTTATAATAACGTTATATGTTACCATTTTTAAAAAAACATGTATTCTTTTGAAGATTCCAAGTCATAACACCACCGAAGTTCAAAAACGCATTCCTCTCTGTGCCTTGCTGTCAAATAATCCTAATTTTCATTTCACTGGAAAATGGTATTTTGAAGACTGTAGAGAAGAAGGCTATGGGTTTGTTTGTGAAAAAATGCAGGGTAAGAAATATTTGTTTTTTTATTCCTTTCATTTCCATGGTCCACTCTTCTCTTCCACATTTGTTTTACACACTGTATAAATGATAGTTTCATAGCTAAGTGCCAGCACTTATTTTTTAAGTCACTTAATCTCCACTACCTCAGGGTTGTGCCCCCTAGTGGGGTTCTAAGGACTCCAGAGACCACCTGAGTGATGACCAAGTTTATGCATCCATCTTGGTCATATTAAAAGGCTTTACTGCTTGTTCTAGGATTATGCGTCTGTTCAGATATTTTAAAAAAGACACTGAAAATCTGTTGGAAGAGAGTCAAGGAAATAAACCAACTCAATACTTAACTCCTTTCTTGGAACCCTAAAATGGTCTCTGTGGCTAAATATGGCAAACAGCACGTTTCTAGATATCAGAACCCCCAATGACTTCTGGTATGAAATACCAAAGCTATAGTATTACAGGTAGCCAGTGGGGGCATGAACAATGTGAATGCACTGTAAGTGACCTTGAGTAACAAAAATAAAAAGAATAACAACAATAGCTCACATCTCATGCTTTTACTGAGTCCCAGGCTTCCCTAGAAGGCCATAATTTGTGTCTGGAGCTGTGTGGAATTCTAGGCAGCCTAGGATACATATGCTTATTTGGAATATGAATTATACCTCTCAGTGTTGCATACATCTGAACTCTTTGATGATACTAAGTATCAACCCATCCTCAGAAAAGCAGTTCCAGAGAAATCCTCTTTCCTAGTTCACAGTTATCACTTTAGCATGGTAGTGGTCAGGAACTGAAAGATACCAGATCAGCTATAGCAAGAGTATTATGAGAAGAGCAGAGTCTCGTCAGAAAAGAAATAATATCAATACGTCATTACTTGTACACTTATGATGCGCCTGGCACTGTGCCTTGCTTTTTATAAGTATTGTGCCATAAAGTCCTCCCGACACTTCTATGAAGTAAGTAAAAGTCTCCGCATTTTACAGATGAGGAAATTGAGGCTTAGGAAAAATAAGTAACATACTCAAGTTCTCTCAAATACAATGATTCTATTCTAGGACCTTGATGTCGCTCTCTTCTTGAAATGTACCCTCTGACCACTTTCTCTCTTTGATATTTTTGGGACTAACAAAATGTTTATGTTCTTTTGGAGACAGTATGGAGCAGTGGTGGTGGAGTTCAAATCCCACCTGGGTTCCTATTCCACCTCTATAAATAAACTGTCAGTCAAGTTTATTATCTTCTCTGAACCTTGATTTCTGCATCTGTAAAATGGAATAATAACTATCTCACAGACTCTACATATATACAATGCTTAGCAAGTTCCTAGCACGTGTTTAACAAACAATTGTTGCTTTTGTTATTATTGTTTCTATTATATTATTATTCAACTACACAAGTTCTTGTAGTCTACAGTGAATACCCAAATTCTGACTCCTCTTCTTTGTGTGCCATGGGAGTATGTGTTTACATTGGGTTTCAAAACTAAAGTCTTTGATCTGCCTGAAAGAATAAAGATATCTGAATAAAAAGAGAGATAAGGGCAAAGTCAAGACCCCCAATTTTGAACTTGGTTTCAGGTGGATCTTTCTCAGGGCAGCAGATGGCAAAATCATAGTGCTCAAAATCACTTATGTTTTGAAACTTGATGAAATCAATAACATAGGGAGAAACTCATATATGTGAAAATACAGGGGCATGATTTAGTGGGGAAAACCAGTTAAATTGGTATTTGGGTCACACATACAAAGAATTTCAGTTACTTTAATTTTAAAAATTGTTATCATTTTTAAATGGCTACTTTGGTATTATGTTGCTTTGTATAAATAACATTTAGTCTTGGTACATCAGCTGGCAAATAGACTTCTACAAAGAAAAACAGATGATGAAAGTGTGGTCCATCAAAATTTAATTGGTGAATAGATTAATTTTACTTTGGTTTTACAATATGTACTACTGCTATACTGAGGTAACAGTTTCAGGAAAAGTCAAAGCCTCACCCTGCCATTTTTATTTGGGAGAACGTGACAAGAAGAGGAGAGGAGAGCAAGAAGCAGCATTTATTGAGTGCCTGCTGTGTTCCACGTCCTATAGTAGGTGCTCTATGTGCATATCTCCTTGAATTTTACCCACACGCCTCTAACGAAGGCCTTAGTAATCTCTCACAGACCAGAAATTTAAAGTTTAGAGAGATTAACTAATTTGGCCATTTAGGGTCAGGACTGCGATTGAGTCCCAGGTCTTCGGACCTATCCACCATGCTCCTTTTCAACCCCAAACGTGATAAAAACCAGTATACAGAGAGAAATCCCAGCCACCTTGGATCAGACAGTTGAGAAATGCTTACCTTTTTTGTGTGTTTTAGGATGCCTAAACTCGGCCTAAAGATAGTGCAGAACAAAAAGGCAAATGCACATAGTAAAGAGGAAACATCTATATGTAACACATGAGCTTGGTTCTCACTTGATCACAGCCACTCGTTTATACAAAGCACCAATGATCATGTGTGGGAAAACCTTGTCTTTTAATTTATAAATCTTGACTCTGATAGGTGACATATTAATAGTAATGGTTTCTAAGAACTGTATGTATTTCTAAGCATTAACTTATTTCTTAACTTCTCTTTAGAAATTATACATGTTAGCATTAAACATGATAGCAACTATCACACAGTCCCAAAAGTTTAATAAAGTATTATATTTGAGAATATGCACTTGTAAATTGTGTTTGCAAAGCAGTGTTTGACTACGTTATATATGTTAATATTCTCTCAGTAAGTATTAAGTTCTGCCAGCAGCATGTGTTAGGCTGAGTGTACCTAGTAGAAGTAAGCTTGCCTAAGGAGACCCTATCAGTTCCACCAAAAAGTGGTCAGTTTGACAAGGGATTGTCAAAACTGGGAAATCTAGAAATGATTCAATATATGTTTATATATATATTTAAAACTCATTCATTAAATTTCCTAAGTGTTTTCATTCTTTAGTATCCTCTATGCTTACAGGTATTGTCTTAATTTTGAAATAGTCAATTCTGAGAAGAAAAACTCTGATGTTAACGACAGCATGGATCACCGTACAGGGATCCATGCTAAGCTTTGCCTCCCCCTTCTCATCCAGGTTCTACAAATAATTTTTGTTGTTCTTTTTCTAGATACTTCTGGACACAGTATAAATACATCTGATATGTACCCAATCCCCAATACCTTAGAATATGGAAACAGAACTTACAAAATAATTAATGAAAATATGACTTGGTATACAGCACTAAAAACCTGCCTGATGCACGGAGCAGAACTGGTCAGCATTACAGACCAGTACCACCAGTCTTTCCTCACTGTTATCCTCAACCGGCTAGGACATGCCCACTGGATTGGACTGTTCACTGAAGATGTAGGTGTCCTAAAATCCCTTGGACAATCCTTGCATAATTAAGTTTCATATCTACCCCCTTAGTGATATAGCCACTGAAATTAGCACAGAAAAAAAACAGCCATGAAATAACAGTAAATGTAACATTTAGGTAATTGGATTATACAAAAACTACTGACCAACCTCATGAGCAGCATATAACTACAAAAGGTGTCCCTTTTTAGGGTAAACATCTACTTGCCTAATTTCTGGAAATTCATGCCCTTCAAAGTTTCTCTGAAGATGTCTGAAAAATTTCAGGATACTGACTTATATGTGCACTGGAATACACCTGCGTTTGGGTAATATGTTGCCTTTAAAGAATCCCCAAGAAAAATGAATCATGCTTCCTGCATAGAAATTTGGTTATTAATTAATTCAGTACCCCTTGGAATTTAACATGTGCGTTATTTTCCTCCTCTAGGGAAATGGTTTGGAAAGTAATATTTTTAAATTTTTTTAAATACAAGTATTACACACTCAAATAGCGAAAAGTAAATCTATTCTATCCTGACCTCTAGTTCTACTCCTCAAAGTTAATCACTGTAAACAGTTTCTTGTGTGTCATTTAGAAAGTTTCTGTGTATGCATATATATACACATGTAATGGATTAGTATGTATATTTTTTTAAAATATAAATGAGCTCATACTATATATACTGTCCTTAAGCTTGCTTTTAATTTAATATACGTTGTTCAGCTTTCTATGTCAGCTCATAAAAATCTAATACATTCTTTGAGACAGCAGCATATATGGATATACCACAATTTATTAAATCGTTCTCATGTGAATGGACATTTGGGTTCTTCCCAGTTTTCACAATTCCAAACAATGCACAACAAATATCCTTGTACACGTAGGATAAATCCCCAGGAATGAAGTTGCTAAGTACCCTTTATAAATTTTAACAAGGGATGGTGCCACATTGCCCTCTAAAATTTTGTGCCAATTTACATGCTAACAACAGTGTATGATAGCATCTAGTTTTTTCACATCCTTGCCAACACTGGGTATGTCAAAATTTTAATCCTTGCCAGTTGGATAGGTGAAAGGATGGCATTTCATGGTTGTTTATTGTATTTTTGTATTACAGAATTTTTAACTTTATGTAGTCAATTTTGCTTTATGGCCTCTGGATTTTTTTATCAGACTCAGAAAGATTTTTCCCATGTCAAGAGTATAAAATGTTTAGCCAAGTTTTCTTTAGCACTTTTATGTTTTCAATTATATGTATGAATCTTTGATCAATCTTAAATTTATTTTGGTGTAAAGAACAAGATATTGATTCAACTTCACTCTGATTGCTTACCAGGAAATTATGGTGGGAGGGAACCAAGGATTCCCAAAAACTAAAGAAGATGTTGCTTATGGCAGATAGTCCTTTTTGTCAGGCCATTTCCACAAGCTGTCCTAGACTTCCTGAAATATAAGTCTAGATGTGGAAATATAAATCCACGCATGAAGTGAGAGCTGCTCAGACAGCACTGGGTGACGTTGCCAGCATTCATGGCAAGGAAATGATGGCTCAGTTTCCCTCCACAGAATGGTCTTAATTTTGACTGGTCAGATGGCACCAAATCCTCCTTCACTTTTTGGAAAGATGATGAGTCATCCTTCCTGGGTGACTGTGTTTTCGCCGACACCAGTGGACACTGGAGTAGCACAGCCTGTGAGTCATATCTGCAAGGAGCCATTTGTCATGTGCCCACAGGTAGGTTCAATTCTATTCAACTCAAGAAATACATACTGTGAACCTATTTTATGCAAGGCACTGTGCTAAGCAAGAGCTGTGAGGGAAAGCAGTAAGAAGTATCTGCCCTCGAGAAGCATTCGGTCTGGTAGGTGATGTACAAATAAGTGTTAACATGAGGCAGGGCTACCAAATGATATAAGAGCCATAGCAAGTGCTGTGGGGGGTTAGCAAGAAAATGGACACATCAGAGCCACTCGGGGAAAAGCAAAAAGCCTTCTTGAAGGACAGGACTGTGGAGATTGGTCTTGAAGAATGGGTGTGATCAGGAAATGATGGGACATGGAGAGGCATTCTGAGCAGAAAAGCTTGGGCAGACATGGGAGGAAGAAAGGACTGGGCATGTAGCTGAGCAAAGCTGGTGTTGAGATTTTCCTGCATGGCAGGATTTTGGTAAGAGAGAGGTAGGAAATCAGGTTAGAAACATAGGTTAGGAGCATGTGTGGAGGACCTTGAATACCACTGAAGATTTATGTTTAAGTCAAAGATTAATAGGATTCTAGAGCATCATCATCACCATTATGGTAATAATATTTGTATTTATATTATATATGTATATATAAAACATGACAGTAATGATAATAGTATCTCATTACACTGAATGTTCACCTCGCCCAACCAGATGAACATTATTTTAAAGATGAAACTTAAACCCAGAACATTAAATAGCTTCCTGAAGATCTCACAGATGTCTGTCAACAGCACCAAGAGCGGAAGCCAAGTTTCCTTGATCTCTGATATCATGTTTATCCCATTAAATCAGGTCCCCTTTCCTTTGATTGCTATGGTGTACAAAAAGAAATTTCCTTAACACTAACTGGTTTCTTTTTAAATCTCTCATTTAGTAAGTGTGCATGTATTTACTTACTCTCTGGATACTATAAGTCAAATAGCACACATATTATGTAAGTTCAGCTCAAAACAATTCAGGACAAAAATATAAATGATAGCCATATGTATTGGGAAAGCTAATTCTCCTTCTAAAACACCATGAAGTTATCCTTCCTTTTTTAATAACACTACATTTATTGAGTGCTTAAGTGACAGGCACTAGCTCACCTAACTTCTTAAGTTGTAAGAAAGATGTTATTGTTAGCTCTCTTTTACGTGTGTGGGAGTGTGCGGAAGATAGGTAACATACCCACAGCCATGCACCTAGGATCTCAGTGTGGGTGTGTCTGACTCTCGTGCTTGCCCTCTGAAACAAAGACTTCCCCCAATTCCCCTTAGTTATGTGTTGTGTTATGTTATGTCATGATATATTATGATATGTTGTTATGATATGATTTGTTATGTTATGTTATGCTATGTTGTGTTATGTCATGTCATGATATATGTTATGTTATGATATGTTATACTATGTTATGATATATTATGTTATACTAATGTTATGTTATATTATGATATGTTACTTTATTGAATGCTTTATTTTCTCTAAGTTGACTAGCAGGTAAGGATTTACTAAATCTTCAGCACTGAATGAAACACATTCTGTACATTTGGAAGTGTCTTTTACCAACTTCATTCAGCTGCCAGTATTTCTCTGAATCACATCCCCCAGTTTTTCCAACCTTTAGGACACTAACTGTAAATATTAAAGATAACACCCAAACTAAGCCTATGAAGCTATGCATTAATATACCCTATTATGTGTAGGAAAAGATTATTTCTGCCAGACATGCTATAAGCCATTCCAGTTTTGTAATCATTTACATTAAACCCACTCTTTCAGAGTATTATCATGAAAATCTCATTACATATATTTATCTTGGTCTTTCATAGAATGTAATGCAATGTTTATCTCAATAAGTGAACCCAGTCACCACCCTGAAATCATAACTCATTTTGTTCATAGAAACAAGACCATTTGGATACCCAGAGTTGTGCTCAGAAACATCTATTCCCTGGATAAAATTCAAAAGTAATTGCTACAGTTTTTCTACAGTCTTAGACAGTACGAGTTTTGAGGCTGCTCATGAATTTTGCAAAAAGGAAGGTAATTCTTTTGTTGTGGTAAAATGCTTTCAATGTGTTCCTTCTTGACATTTCAGTAAACAATGTAGTTGTCTTCATTTGTCTGATTATTTAGTGATTTTAGAAGCAACAAAAACAATTGAAAAAGTAAATATTATTGAATTTGCTTGTTTGGGGGATGGCTAAAATGTTCAATGTCCAGTATACAATTAAAAACCCAAGACAATGTCTCAGGATACTGCACTTTCCCAAAAAAGTGTTCCCTTTGAATGAATTTGAACTATGAATCTTTAATGTTCCTGAAAATTAATATTCTATTCTTTAAGTACAAGCTTGTATCTTTTAATAAATGTCATACTACTTTTAAAATTCTAATCAAAAATTACTTATTAACAATGGAAACTTTCACTTTTCAAAGCCTGAGCTTTTTAATTTTTTTATTGAAGTATAGTTGATTTACAATGTGTTAGTTTCTGGTGTACAGCAAAGTGATTCAGATATGGATAGTTAGATATATAGATATATATTCTTTTTCAGATTCTTTTCCATTATAGGTTATTATAAGATATTGAATATAGTTCCCTGTGCAACACAGAAGGACCTTGTTGTTTATCTATTTTATACATAGTAGTATGTATCTGTTAATCCCAAGCTCCTATCTTATGCCTCCCTCAACTTTCCCCTTTGGTAACCATAAGTTTGTTTTCTATGTCCGTGAATCTGTTTCTGTTTTGTAAATAAGTTCATTTGTTTCATTTTTTTAGATTCCACATATAAGTGGTATCATATGATATTTGTCTTTCTCTGTCTGCCTTACTTCACTTAGTATGATAATCTCTAGGTCCATCCATGTTGCTGCAAATGGCATTATTTCATTCTTCTTTATGGCCAATATTCTATTGTGTATATATACCATATCTTCTTTATCCATTCATCTGTCGATGGACACTTTAGGTTGCTTCCATGTCTTGGCTATTGTAAATAGTGCTGCTATGAACGTTGGGGTGCCTATATCTTTTCAAATTAAGAGTTTTCATCTTTTCCGGATATATGTCCAGGAATGGAACTGCAGGATCATATGGTAACTCTATTTTTCATTTTTTAAGGAACCTCCATACTGTTCTCCATAGTGGCTGCACAAATTCACATTCCCACCAACAGTGTAGGAGGGTTCACTTATTTCCACACTCTCTCCAGCATTTACTATTTGTAGACTCTTTGATGATGGCAATTCTGACTGGATAGCATCTCGATATTATTGAGATGATATCTCAGTATAATTTTGATTTGCATTTCTCTAATAATTAGCAATGTTGAGCATCTTTTCATGTGCCTGTTGGTCAGCTGTATGTCTTCTCTGGAGAAATGTCTAATTAGGTCTCCCGTCTATTTTTTGACTGGGTTGTGTTTTTTTTGATATTGAGCTATATGAGCTGTTTGTATATTTTGGAAACCAAGCCCTTGCTGGTCGCACTGTTTCCAAATATTTTCTCCCATTCCGTAGGTTGTCTTTTCGTTTTGTCTGTGCAAAATTTATAAGTTTAATTAGGTCTCATTTGTTTATTTTTGCTTTTATCTCTTTTGCTTTGGGAGACTGACCTAAGAAGACATTGCTATGATTTATGTCAGAGAATATTTTGCCTACATTCTCTTCTAGGAGTTTTATGGTGTCATGTCTTATATTAAATCTTTAAACCATTTTGAGTTTCCTTTTGTGTATGGTGTGTGAAGGAGTGTTCTAACTTCATTGATTTACATGCATCAAAGCCTGAGCTTTATGAATTATGGTATAGAAGACATTATTTTAATTGTATTTACATGTAAACACAAATAGTTATTCATTTGCTGTTTGTCTCTTTTATAGGATCTAATCTTTTAACAATCAAAGATGAAGCTGAAAATTCATTTCTCCTAGACCAGCTTTTAGCTTTCAGTTCTTCTGTCAAGATGGTTTGGCTGAATGCTCAGTTTGATGGTGACAGTAAGTGACTGGGTAGAGAAGAGGAGAGGGCATAAATAAATACACAGTGGTCAAGGTTGATGGAAATGGCATCTGCAAACCAGAAAACTTTCCTTGGATACATTGCTGTTTAAAAAAAATATCATAAATCCTAAAGCCATTTCTTCCAAAGACATCATTGCTAACCCCTTTTTATACCTTCTTGCCCTTTGAAATAATCCCAGAAAACCAAAAATGAAAACAAACAAGTTTATCTTATACTTAATCTTGCATTATGAAGATGCTTGGCTGGAACTTTGTGTTCACAGACTTAGTCACAGACACCAAACCATATTTACTTGAAAATACCCCAGGTTTCTAAATGTTATAAGAGCACAATAGAGTTATGGAAATGTTTCAGTGATAAATAGTGCTAGCAGAACTGTTATTTGCTACTCATAAAAACCAGAGTTTCTAATCAGATGAGAGCATGCTATTCTTTTCTTTATGTAACTGATGGTTGTTGAAAGTACTTGTAAAGAAAATTACTTTAAGTGGTATAGAGAACTTGTTACAGTGGTGTACCAAGGTAGAGGATGGGTCCATGCTGGCAAGGAGGAGTATTTCAATCACCGACATTGCTTAAAACTTCTAGCACAGGGTGATAATAAAAAGCTGACTGACTTATGCTTAGTTTTATTGTTTGTTTTAAATCCTTTTCAGACAAGGCACTCCCTTATCACCTACACATGGGTGGATTCTACCACTGCCCCCACCCCTTGGTATACCACTGGCTTGCTTTTTAAAGAAGCTCATTGTACTCCGTGCTCATAACGGACTGTTTGCAACTACTTGATTTCTAAGATATGCAATATACTGAAGGTTTTTTTTTCTTTAAGCTTTTTAAGTTCAAACTACAAATTTTATTATTCTATCTATAAATCTAATAAATTTTAAGGGGCACTTTACAACAAAAAAGAAGCTCACTGTAAAATTCTTTTAGAAAGTGATCTACTTTGTAATGATATAGCTGTTAGGACTTTAAATGATTTCTTTAAATTGTTTGTAATGATAGGGAATATTTCAAATTCAAACTGTTACATTAAGAAACATCATATCTTGAATGAACTAAATTAGAACAATATATCTAAAATAAAGAGAGTTGTTCACAAGGCAATTTCACTTATGCCTACCTTTTAATGTTGAGTTCATGATTGTTGAATGCATCAGATAAGGAGAGAGTCTCATTAAATTTAGGGGCTGCTTTTTAAGGTTCATTCCAGACTTAGTATGTTTGATAACCATGCCCATAATTCATGTTAGCATTTTTTCCACAGATGAAACCATAAAGTGGTTTGATGGAACTCTCGCAGACCAGTCAAACTGGGGTATTAGGAAGCCAGAGATGGACCACGTCAAACCCCATCTGTGTGTTGCCCTGAGGATTCCCGAAGGAGTGTGGCAGTTATCCTCATGTCAAGACAAAAAAGGATTTATATGTAAAATGGAAGCAGGTGGGTAAAGTTAGAAAGTAAATCTTCATTTTGCTTCTACCTTGACTAAAGTTGACCCACCTCCTTAGCACTTAAAGCTTTTAAAATCTAAGTATTCAGTGAGTATTCAGATAGATTCTAACATTATCATCTTGTTTTACATCAAACAAGTCAGAGAACATTTCAGCTCCTTCCTCTGATATGAAGAAAAAAAATCATTATAATCAAATCAAAGACTATGACTTTCTTGTGTCACCCTAGCTGTTAACTTAATGGGCAAAAAAAGAAGTTCACCTCAAGCAAATAGAGCTGGGAATGTAAACCAGCAACCCTCATTCTGGCAGCTGCTACTCAGAATTTTAAGCTCCATCTTTGGTCCCAGGAAATATAATTCAGGTCTAGGTATCCTTATTGTGGATAAGTAGATGTGATTCTCTACTGCAGGCCATAATATATTATAAAAGTCATATAACTTGATCTTGAGCTACATACTTAGGTTGTGGTGATTATAAATAATTTTAGAAATGTAAGCCAGAAAATTCTAGTCCATTGCAAATAACAGAGCTTTCTAAGAGAAGACATTAACAAGGATCATTAACAGTGGGAAGGTGTTTATAGTAATCACAACAGTTTCTAGATGCAGGTATTAACAAAGAAGGAGGGATTGATATGGCCTGGGCTCCTGAAAACAACTTCATAGAGCGGATGAGTCTTTGGAATCACAAAAGATAATGAGAATAGAGGAGGGAAGGAATATTGGATAAAAGGTCCAGAATGACTAAAGGCAGAAATTGAGAATGAGCTTAGACTGGACCACGTTAGGTGGTGTTGGGAATAAAACCGTATTACTGTAGGATCCATCCACAGAAAGTGCTGGGATAAAGAGCTGAACTCCATGGTGAAGGACGCAGGGGACACCTACATGCTCTAGAGACACCAACAGTGGAGTCACACCCATCTGATGTAAAGGGAGACGGTTGTAATTTGAGTGATAGAACTGGGAACAAAAAAGGGAAGGTGGAAATGGGAAAAGAGAATCATCAGGCTTTGGTGACTGATTAGATATTGGGAATTAAAGAGCAAAAACTGGTAGGTGTGGGAACCAAACTTTGAAGCTCTGAAAGTGTGGATATCAACTCTGTGTGGAAACCATGACTAACCTATCAGTGTGCCCAAGCAACCGCTAGCATTCGACTATCAAGAACAAATCAGAAACATCTCATGTCTGTTCAGGACTTTAAAGCTTCCTGTACTACATAAGACACCTCTTTTATCCTACACAGCAACTTTCCAAGGCAGTGAAGCAGATACAGTATTCCCATGTTACAGATGAGAAAAGTACTTGTCCAAACTGAGGCTACATGGAGAACTACACTCCACATTTTCTGATTCCATATGCCCCTTCTATACCTGCCCGCTGCCTCCATCCTGAGAATGAATACTCATTCAACAGTCTTTCTTTAAAAAGTATCTTTACACATACACAATACTACGTTTTCAATAATATTATGCAAAATTATACAACATTATTTTAAAATTGCAAAATCGAGGTTTTTTTTTTTTTTTAAAGTGTATTTTTGCTATTGGTAATGTTGACATTTAAGAGTGAATGAGCATATGTAGTGCACTAAGGCACTTCCTCCACTCACAAATCCTTTACTGCTCTGCCTCTGGGTCATTCCCTACATATTTCTCTGGATCTTTGCTTAGAGTAAAAATAGCAGAGTTCAAACTTTGATATAGAGTCTACTTGGAAAAGATACATTCTTACAGTAGAAAATCCTCAAACAGGAAACCTCTAACTTTTTAAATGGAGGAGCTATTATTCATTTCCCAAGATTCTTGAGATCTAAAAGGTGAGAAGGTCCTGATTTTTTTAATCTTTGCAAAAAGCCAGGGAGGTTACCGTTGCTGGACCAACTCCACATCAGATCCCAACAAAACTGAGTTCCTTGCAGGCAGGGACTATATTTTACTCATATTTTTAATGCAGCACAGCGCTGAAACTGGATGGGGATTCTTCAGCTTAAAAAAAAAAAAGCAGTGTATGTGTTTGTGAGCACTAATAATGATTATTATAAATCAGGGGTCAGCAAACTTCTCTTTAAAGGACCAAATAGTAAATATTTCAGGCTGTAGGAGCCATATGGTTTCTGTCACACTGCCTTTGTAGCACAAAAGCAGCCATAGACAATAGAAACATTATTAGTGTGGCTGAGTTCTAATAAAACGTCATTTGTAAAAACAGGTGCCCAGATTTGATCCATGGACCATTATTTGCTGAGCCCTGCTATAAGCAATAACATAACTTTGCTGATTAAAAGGAAATTTTCATCTCAGTATTTTTTGTATTTGGTTTTAGATATTCACACAGTAAAGGAGGATCCAGGAAAATGTAGGTTTAGAACAGTAGAGAAAGTTTTGATTTTTCATAGAAACAATAAAATAGGAAGTAACGGGCTTCCCTGGTGGCGCAGTGGTTGAGAGTCCGCCTGCTGACGCAGGGGACACGGGTTTGTGCCCCGGTCCGGGAGGATGCCACATGCCGCGGAGCGGCTAGGCCCGTGAGCCATGGCCGCTGAGCCTGCGCGTCCGGAGCCTGTGCTCCACAACGGGAGAGGCCACAACGGTGAGAGGCCCGCATATCGCAAAAAAAAAAAAAAAAGTAACTATGTGACAGTATCTATCTTACTACTTGTCATTGAAGTTTTCTTTTTTTTCATCTTCTTTCAGGACCAAGTCACAGCATTATACCCCTTGCAGTAGCAGTGACACTGATAGCAATTCTGGCTATTTCCACACTTTCCTTCTGCATATACAAGCACAATAGTGGTATCTGCAGGAGACTTGCACAGTTTGGAAATCCTTACTATCCAGCAACCAACTTTAGTACAGTACATTTAGAAGAAAATATTCTCATTTCTGATCTTGAGAAGAATGACCAATAATAATGAAGTGAGAGGATGCCACGGCCATGAGAATGAGTAAAGAAGAGTACTTTCCTTTACAGACCAGATGCCGCTCTAATGTGAATCGTGTCACCATTTAAATTATGCTTAAAATGATTACTGGTTTTGAATTGTAACCAAATCAGATAGGTGTTCATTTATTCATTTCCTCGAACTGTGATCTATTCTTTAAAAGGGGAGATTTTACAACGGCTATTCTTCAGAAAACAAAAACTATTAAAAGAAACTCCCAAATGAAAACTCTCAAACCAATGTGAATAATAGTTTTTGCATTAATATGCTTCTACCAAAAATTTTCGGGAATTTTAAAACTAATCTGATATCTATTCAGACATTTGCCAATACTCATTCCATTAAAAGAGAGAGGCAGAGAAAAGCAAAACAAATTTTAAAGTCCTACACTTGTATAAGAGAGGAAAAAAGAAAAGGCTTTTGAGAGGTTTCTTGTTTGTTTTTTAATTTGATCAGTTTAACAGCAGGGTTTGGAAAACACTAATTTCTAAGCTTAAAACTCACAGGTTCCGGGCTCTATACTAGTATTTAGGGTGACATTCATTTTTATTAGTTCTGACTTCTCAAACTAAAGGAGAAGAAAAATAACCTTTCTTTAAATAGTAAAAATCTTGGTTAGCAGCACAATTTCATAAGCAACCATGCAATGTGGCCTAAAATCATCAATTACTAAATGATGACAAAGTTGGATAGTTAAAAAATCTTATAGATAAGCTCAGAGGGACTTATTGTTATCCTAATACTGTTAAAATTCACAAGCTTTGTCAAAGACTACAGGTATAAAATGTATATATACCACTCCTAACAACCAAAAGATATAAAATGTAACTTGAATTTAAAGGGGAAAAATGAAAGATGTGAATTACAGTTTCATTAGAACAAGACAAGTACTACTAAATAAATTACTCTTCAGCAGTAATCTAGATACCTTTGCTATATAAAGGAGTTTATTTGGGGAGTTCTATTGAGTAAACTAGGGTTTGGGGGAACCAACTCCATTTGCATTGGGCTAGTTCATGCAGCCAGTAAAAAATGATTAAAAGTATGATACTGTCCATAAATTAAAACTCACAGATTTGATCTTCCTTCATTAATTTCTCATAAAGTAAAAGGACTTCATAATCAATGTTCAAAAGTTTACTCATTGCGTAAATGTTTACTGAGTTCCTGTTAAGAACCAAGAGCCATTCTAGAAATTGGAGGTATTGGGGCGAGCACTTATTTTTGAATGAAGGAAAACCTACAGTAAACCAGTAAAGAAATGCATAAGAAGAAAATATCAGGTGGTCATGAAAATTAAGTAAGGTTCTGTGATAGAGAGAAACTGGGGGAGCCTCCCTAGAGTGTGCATTTTAGTTATTACAACTAGCTGCCTCAAAACTGGTGACAAGTAGTCCCAAGATGGAGCTTGGGAGAAAGTATGAATACGTTTCTAAGTGGAAAACTATCATCGTTAGAAATACAATTTGAAGAACGTGTCCTAAGAATGAAGTCCTTGCAGGCTGAAACAGTTAATACAGCTTCCAAGAGCAGCTCTTTTCTACTGCTATGCAGTTTACGCACTGAGACAATCTACTTCCATAATTTTGTTTGTTTGGGGACTTTTTTTTTTTTTAAGATATTACATTATGTGACAGTTGTATATTTATGACTCAAAGGAAAAATTGGCTTGGACTAACCAGATGTTATAAAAGCTCAATTTAATAATCTGTCAAGTGAAATTAAAGTTCTGTTCTTTTTAGTGGACTTGGTAAAAAACTGCTAATCAATTATCCTTCCAGTCAAGGTATATTGAAGTTGAGTAGTCAGTCACACATAAAAATTTGACAAAGTATGTCATTAGTAAAGTGGTTCTGCAGGAAAAAAAAAAAACTGTATTGCTTGTCAGTGCTCTGTACTTTGATATTTAGTATTGAACCACATCCTAATGGACAGATCATGCGCTGCTTCCCATTACTGAAATTTCAGAAATAGGAATTACTGAAATACTGTTTTATTCACATATGTGCACTTTTAAAAACTTTCTTCCACAACTATTTTCAATCTGAGCTAGATTTCATGCTATACATGAAAAGAAAAAAGTAGCAGGGTCACAAACTCATTCACACGTAATTAATGTGCCCCCTCCAAAAAACAGTCAATTATTTTCTATAACTCTGAGTAATAGAAAATCTTGGATTTTTCCAATTGAAGGTATATTGGGCTCTTCCAATTCCAACAGTCTTCTTTCAGTTTAAATGTTTCTTCTATTGAAAGTTCCATTCCCTATCAAGGGTGCATTACATGGTCTCACTAGATAAACATTCAGTCTTCCGGAGTTTCCATTCCCTCCTCAAAATGGTGGTTGGATGTATGAGAAATTGTTGTGTCCTTGTGGTACTGTGGGGAGTAGGTGATAACTGACTGTGTCTGTGTTATCTGGTGTCCACTGATGGTAGCTGTCTGGCCCACACCTGGGAATTCTACTGGCGTCTCTATGAAGTCTGTATTTGGTGTAACCTGTAGTCTAGTCTCTTTGAACTGGCCCCATCCTGGCTTTCCCTGGCATTGCCTTATCCCTGGCTGTGACTCCCATTCAATTCCGTACCTGGACATTACAGTTCTTGGCAATAAGGCCATGTCACCTCTGCAGCACCATCAGTTACTCCCTTGGTCAGGGGAGGCTTAATACTGGACCAAACAATCCCAAAATCTCATTGGCTTAACACAGCAAAGGTTTATTTTTCATCCACACTAACATGGGGTTGCAGAAAGACTTCAGTTATTCATTGGTCCAGGCTCCTCCTAAACAGTAGGTCCTCCATCTCCTAAGGCCTTGGTTGCCTCAGTGGGTCCCCTACCTCTGCCTGACAGAAGAAGTTAGAGATCTATCTTCGATTAATTATGTAGCTTCCATGGGCTATTGAAATACAGTCTCTAAGTTAACAGTCTTTAAATTGAGAATATGTACCCTGTGGATATATAAAGACTTCCAAGGGATACAGGGTCATGGATTTTTTTTTTTTTTTTTTTTTTTTTTTTTTTTATTGGTACGCGGGCCTCTCACTGCCGTGGCCTCTCCCGCTGCGGAGCACAGGCTCCGGACGCGCAGGCCCAGCGGCCATGGCTCACCGACCCAGCCGCTCCGTGGCATGTGGGATCCTCCCAGACCGGGGCACAAACCCGTGTCCCCTGCATCGGCAGGCGGACTCCCAACCACTGCGCCACCAGGGAAGCCCCAATATTTTTAAGGAGCTCAGTTTCCAGACTCATTAACCTTTATATATATTCTTTCTTAGAATTGACTTGCCTGAGATCAAGGTGTCATGCTGGTTCTTCTTTCCCACCTCTTTTTGCAGAAATGTCCTTTTCTACCTCAAAAGAAAAAAGAAAAAAAGACATACCTTTTACTCCAAATATTATGATGATGCCTTCTCTTGGTAAAATCCTCCATGGCACCAGACAAAGGCAAAATTTCAAAATAACGATGTCAATGAAACTTCTTTTAATACAGGAATTTATAAACCCATGTAAATTCTCACATCTTCCTCTGTTTTCATACATTTTTCTGTTAAGGATGAAGTGGTGAATTAGAAAAGGGTTATTTTGCCCATGTTAGGATAGTCTAAATTAATATGCATTGTGTGTATATATATATATATATATGAACAGCAGGAAAGATAACTGCCTTCCTTTGAGACTTTATCTCATCCAGCCCCTGTCTATTATGAAAGACTATTTCTGGAGAGAAAATCTAGGGAAAGCAAAGTAAAGACAGTGCAGCTATTGATAAGACCCTGATGTGTTACTTTATCTGGGCTAAGAGCTCATGGCAAGACTCTGCTCTTTATTTATCTTAGATTTCTAACTGAGCTTTGGGGATGAGTATTATCATGCTAATTTGAATTGCAAAATGAAGTCAGACTTTTTTTGAACATTGTCTTATTTGGATCATTTCTTTGACAATGAAGATTGGCTTTACCAATTAAGTTTTATGATGAACATTTTCATTCAATTGGATGAATTATATGTGCAACTCCGGTGTTCTGATTAAAACATGTATTCATATAAAGACATTTTAATAGAAAAGTAGTATCAACAAAAGTATGATGAAATTAACAATATTTTATTTTTCCAAACCTTACTTTGTATGCCAGGTAAAGCAAAGTGCCCGTAAGTGAAAGAGTAACAGGCAAAATTGAGAGTCATTTTAAAAAGGAGTAGAGAACTCAAGTTTCCGGGTCTAGAAACACAACATGGCACTTTCACTCACATATCATTGGCCAGAGTTATTCACAGGGTCCATCCTAACTGCAAGGAAGTCTGGGAGGTCTCCCAGTGTGCTCAGGAAGGAGAGGATAATGGACTACAGTGAGCACCAGCAATCTCTGTCAGATTTTCTCAGCACATATAGCTACAAAAGAAAGGGAGTGCGGGAATAGAATTCATGCTGAATCCTGGCTCATTCTAGCAATTTTTAATTAATATTAATTACTTTATTCTATGATACATCCATTTCATTAAGAGATGCATTACCTATAACATTTTAGTTTTATATATACTGATTATTTACTAAGCATTGTAATATATTCATGTTGGTCTGATCAACTGTGTGCTGATAGTAATTGAAATAGCAACTCAATACAGAAGAAAATGTATAACACTGCCTATGTTCACAGGGAAATTTTTAAAAATAATTTTAACTTATATACGTATTTTACTACAGGCAAATATGGCAAGGAAATGAATAAAATAGTTTCAAGCATAAAAATATTAGGATAAAATTCTGTGTGGAGATTAGAATGGAAATACAAGACTAAACAGAAAAAGAAACAAGAAACTCTGACTTGCTAAGAGCTTGTTTCTGTGTGTTTCTATCTTTAAATAGACTATGATACAATTCAAATTATCATGGTATCACCAATCAAAAGAAAGAGAGCTCCTTGGTGAAGTGATTGATTCCAGGTCTGGGGCAGGAAAAATACAAGATGAAACTGAAATATCTTGTGATGCTAGAAAGTAAGGAAATGCTTACAAAGAGATGGGGTCATGTCCAAAGGACATAGGACTAACCTGAAGGAGTTCCCAATGGCCAAAATTGGAGCGCTTTGAGAAACAAAATAAAAATAGTATTGGATTTTAAGCATAGAATAAATATCTATGAATCCATATTAATGTAAATAAATAAATGAATGAATAAATAAGTAAATGGGGGAGGAGCAACAGTTCTTTTCTACAGAAGAATCCCAATTAAAAATGTAGAAGGAATGAGAGAAAAATCACCATTAGGAAAACACAACAGTAATCATTGTTACAGGCAAGATCCACCAGTGGGTGCTAAAATTCGTGGATGAATGTTTAAGGAGAAACGGGAAATGTTCATAGCTTTAAAATAGTGCCTCCAAAATAGTCATTAATTACAACTGGAAAGTACTAACTTTACAACGGAGAAAACTCTTTAATCGTGTAATCAAGGTTAACTTAAGCAGTAATAAGCCACATCAGTATCATGTATCCTCTAGAATGATGCCCTGAGAAGGGCACACGACTTTTTTGGTATCCACCCCAAAATAATGTATAATCCCAATTTAACAATAAAAAAATATCAGACAAATCCGAATTGACGAACATTACACAAAATAATTGATGACTTCATAAGTGTCCAGGTCATGAAAGATAAGGAAGGATTGAGGAAATGTCACAGATTGGAGGAGAATAAGGAACCATGACAACTAAATGCAAGGTAGAATCCTGGATTGGATCCTGGAATGGAAAATGCACATAATGGAAAAATGTGAAATTAAAATCTATAGTTAGTGGTACTGTATCAGTTTTAATTTCTTAGTTTTAATGATTGTACTATGTTTATATATGTACCATTAGAGGAAGTTGGGTGAATGGTGTATAGGAATTCTCTGTACCGTGTTGGCAAATTTTCTGTAAATCTAAAATTATTTCAAAATAAAAAGTTAAAAATCTGCTATGATATTAGATTCCACTGGAGATATTGAAAGGGTGACATGACGTGTTTACTTTTAAATGTCATTATAATTTGATGAAAATTGCATCCTAATTATAAAAAATTTTAGATGTCAAATTAGAAAGGCAGGAAGCGATATACATTTTTTTTCAAAATTTTTTAGGAAGTATGCAAGCAAAAATGTTTGAGGACTACTGCTGTATGACATTCTTTTCTCCTGCCCCAAATGAGAAGGAAGAAAAACCCAACTTTTTTTCAATCCGTCTATAACAGCTCACCCGGTGGAGGATTTGGACAAACATAGATCTTGTCAGCCACGGTTACTTCTATTTGCTTTCTGGCCTCTACGTTCTTCTTTTATTTCACCTCCATAGCGTCTTGTCAGCACATCTAATTCTCTCACTTGTGCTTATCCACTACAACCTAATGGCTTAGTCTTCATGGTAGACAAAGTACAGAAGGGGAAAAAAAACAAAACTTGCTTAGTTTCCTCTTTGTTCTTCGGGAACAAGCATTGGGAGGTATTTCAAAATGTTACATCCATCAAAATTCTTATTGCCAACATTTATAAGAAACTTTGTGGTGATTATTACTATACATGGTTGGAATCTTTATTCCCTCTTCCTCCACCCCTCAAAACAACGATAAAGAGCAACAATTGGCAGGGCCAAGTCCAGCCTGCTGCCTGTTTTTGTAAATAAAGTTATTGGAACACAGCCATCCTCATTCATTCACTTATTGTGTATGATCACTTCCAGGCTACAACAGCAGAGTTGAGTGGTTACAACATTGATAAGCAATTCTGATCAGTAAACATTTATTGAGAGCCTACAGTGGCCCAGAGAGGGCCCTAGGTTCTGGAGCTGGCAGTATGAACAAAACCCCATCTCTGTACTCATGAGGTCTCAGAGGAAGAGGAATATGTAAATAATAAGTATAATATAATGCAATACAAATATAAACAAGATGAAAAGAATCAGAAAAAAAGGGTACTGATTAATTCTGTCAGGTAGAGAAAGAAGCTTGACAGAGAGAGTAGTGCCTATTAAATAGTAGAAAATTTTAGATAAAACGGATTTCTTTGATATCTTTTTGAGTTAGAAAGAAAGTTTTTAGTTTTGGGCCAGTAATGAAGAAAAGATATACCGAATTTGCATACACTTAACTTTTGAATCCTCAGAAAAAAGACAATCACAAGAATGGCAAACATTATTACCTTTGAACTAGGGCTAAATCTATTTAAAGCCAACTTGTTTATAGTTCTTCCTAGTTATTACTGGAGTGGAATGGAAAGGGTGAGTAAATCTGCATTGCTGATCATACCATGGCATTGTTATTTACTTCCATAAACAATTTCAGTTTAAAAATCTATATTATATCACGTGTTATATGAGCAACATAATTAACACACATTACGGCTCTCTTTTAATTCTTAGGCATAAAAATATTGGCTTATATTGAAAAAAAACTAAAGGTTTTATAATTGAACATTAGAAATAAACACTTAAAAGTTATATCTATTTTAGAAACATTGACTTAGCTGTTCATGGTTCTCTAAAGATGAAACTTTTGGTACCTTGGATTACTTACAAGAATTTACAGCATTTAGAATCTTATCTCTGATGTTTACAGCTCAGAATAAAATGACTGAAAACTCGGATTTGTTCACTTTTATATTGTAAAATTTGAAGTACAATAGTGTATGCAGTTTTTAAAATTCAGTTATAATATTCAGGCTTATATAAAAGGTTAATATTTTAGGTGTACTGATAAATATGTTGAACCATATGTTTTATTTCTTAAGTCAATTCCATTAGTACTGTTGTAATTTTAAAGTTTTTTAGAGAAAAATAACAGTGTGCCTGAATCTAAAATGCTAGATAAAAAAGTGAAAATCTGCATGTGTTTATAAAGCCTAATGAAGAATTCTAATTGCAAAAGAAAACCTGTAACCAAAGCCACAAAACGAGTACTATGTATACCAGTGACCTTCTTTACTCAGAGTTAATTAACACAAGCACTTGCTTCTTGCAGAGCACTTTGCTGTAATTTAGAACAAATTAAGGGAAAAAATCATTCAAGTGCTGTTTTCTTCACACCATGAAGTGAGCACGATGGGCCAAAGTTTACTCATTTAAAATATTGTCATCCTTTTCTTGTAATTATGAGTAGCAATACCTTTTTTTTTTTTTTGAAAAAACAAAAAACAGACATCCTGATCTATGCCATTTTCAATTTTTTCCCAGGCTTCTATTTAATAATGGAAATTGATTTTTAAAACTAATATAAAATGCCGTTTTCCGTTTCTCGTTTCTCCTAAGTCTCTCATTTACATTAAATTCAAGCATTATATATTATCCTGAGTATTTTCCAAATATTTTGAATTTAATATGGCAAATTATTAAAGGACCTTTTCCATATTTTTCTGCCCCTCCTCCAACCCTGAAATTGCGACTTTCTTACTGTTTCTGTTCGGTAGTTTATTAATTAACCTGAGCTCCTTCAGTCCCAACTTATGAGGTCATGTCCCCAGGAGGTTGTTTAAACTTTACTCTTGACCTTCTCTGACAGTGGAGCTTTGCAGGAGCTGGAAACCCAACTCAAAAGATGTAGGAATCAGCAGGAGTCTTACCTCTATAGAGTTTGGTTAGAGGGGAAGACCCAGAACAGAAGGCAGAATCAGGAAAAACTCACTGGAAGGATTAGGGAGGAATGGGAACTTAACAGGGGTGTTATCTCACGTGTCACCAAAAGATATGGCATTCCTGATTAAAAATTTGATTCTGTGGAGACTGAGAAATTTGTTCAAGATTGAGCATCCCTGAACAGATGCAGTGTTTACCCAAGCCATCAGTACTTGCAGTCTTCAAGCAAGGGCTCCTCTGGTTGGACCCAAAATTGTTTTATTCCCATTTCACTCCCTGTGACACCTAAAGGTGCAAAGGAAAAGCAGTCTCTCTGCTCACTGCCCCACAAGGGGTGCATCTGAGTGAAGCAGCGCCTCCTGGCAACAGGGAAGGATCAGAGAGCCTGGTGACTCTGGCACTCAGTAGAAACTCCCTGGAGTTGGTACCTCAATTTATACTCCCCAAGGGAAGTTTAGAGAGATATTGAGCAAGAAGACCGATTTGTTTATCTTTTGCTTTAGAAGATAATCTGTAATTGCATATTAGTAAGTAAATTTCCTGTTCCATTTTAATAATAAACTGAATTTGTTAAAAAATGTAGTTCCATGGGTGGTAGCCCCTATAATTATCCTGTAGTTATTATCATTACTCATACTGCATTTGAAGCACGCTCATTTGACTCAGTTGGGATCTCTAGTTAGGGAATCAAAAATATCAGTTACAGCAAGGAATCATAAAAAGTGATAGATGCATAGGTAGCATAGACATTTAATTTTTCATTAGAACACATAAATATACATTTATCCACAAATGTCTTGGTATAGGGACAGTATCATTCATTTCAGTATGGCTTCCTGTTGGTCTCGTGCATAAAGCATATCCATAAGGTTTCCTTCAAAATCACTGGTTTCATGGTCTTTAGTGGAGTGAAAATTTAAAGATATCTGTAAGCCAATCTGAGTGCAAAGCCCTAATTTTTTATAATTTCCCCCAATATTTATCATTGTCTTGCTCAACAACAGAATTTTTAGCTATTCGCCTTTATTGAGTCTTTGCAAAGCTTTTAGTTTTCATAAAAGAATTCTCTTTTTATACTCATATTTTGCTTCAGAATTTAATTAAACTATAAAACTACAATACCTAGTACAACTGGCATAAATGGATTTGGGAACAGACACAGCCCATCACATTACCCATGTATATGAGAGAACTGGTGGGAACGCAGCCTTGCCTTCATTTTTTTTTTTTACTCTCTGGAATGTCACATTTATTAAACCAGTGCTCTCTGAGAGCACCTTACAATGTAGTGCCTGTTTTAGTTTTCATTTTTTGAAGTTTATTTTATTTACTTTTTATACAGCAGGTTCTTCTTAGTTATCCATTTGATACATATTAGTGTATACATGTCAATCTCAATCTCTCAATTCATCCCACCACTACCACCACCACCCTCGCCATTTCCCCACCTTGGTGTCCATACATTTGTTCTCTACATCTGTGTCTTTATTTCTGCCCTGCAAACCGGTTCACCTGTACCATTTTTCTAACTTCCATACATATACAATATTTGTTTTTCTCTTTCTGACTTACTTCACTCTCACTCTCTAGATCCAACCATGTCTCTACAAATGACCCAATTTCATTCCTTTTTATGGCTGAGTAATATTCCATTGCGTATATGTACCACTTCTTCTTTATCCATTCGTCTGTTGATGGGCATTTAGGTTGCTGCCATGACCTGGCTATTGTAAATAGTGCTGCAATGAACATTGGGGTGCATGTGTCTTTTTGAATTACGGTTTTCCCTGGGGATATGCCCAGTAGTGGGATTGTTGGGTCATATGGTAGTTCTATTTGTAGTTTTTTAAGGAAGCGCCATACTGTTCTCCACAGTGGCTGTATCAATTTACATTCCCACCAACAGTGCAAGAGGGTTCCCTTTTCTCCACACCCTCTCCAGCATTTGTTGTTTGTAGATTTTCTGATGATGCCCAACCTAACTGGTGTGCGGTGATACCTCTTTGTAGTTTTGACTTGCATTTCTCTAATAATTAGTGATGTTGAACAGCATTTCATGTGCTTCTTGGCCATCTGTATGTCTTCTTTGGAGAAATGTCTATTTAGGTCTTCTTCCCATTTTTGGATTGGGCTGCTTGTTTTTTTAATATTGAGCTGCATGAGCTGTTTATATATTTAGGAGATTAATCCTTTCTCCGTTGATTCATTTGCCAACATTTTCTCCCATCCTGAGGGTTTTATTTTTATCTTGTTTGTAGTTTCCTTTGCTTTGCAAAAGATTTTAAGTTTCATTAGGTCCCATTTGTTTTTCATTTTCATTTCCATTACTCTAGGAGGTGGGTCAAAAAAGATCTTGCTGTGATTTATGTCAAAGAGTGTTCTTCCTACATTTTCCTCTAAGAGTTTTATAGTGTCCAGTCGTACATTTAGGTCTCTAATCCATTTTGAGTTTAATTTTGTGTATGGTGTTAAGGAGTGTTCTAATTTCATTCTTTTACATGTAGCTGTCCAGTTTTCCCAGTACCACTTATTGAAGACACTGTCTTTTCTCCACTGTATAGCCTTGCCTCCTTTGTCATAGATTAGTTGACCATAGGTGGGTGGGTTTCTCTCTGGGCTTTCTATCCTGTTCCACTGATCTATATTTCTGTTTTTGTGCCAGCACCATATTGTCTTGATTACTGTAGCTTTGTAGTATAGTCTGAAGTCAGGGAGTCTGATTCCTCCAACTCCATTTTTTCCCCTCAGGACTGCTTTGGCTATTCGGGATCTTATGTTTCTCCATACAAATTTTAAGATTTTATGTTCTAGTTCTGTAAAAAAAATGCCATTGGAAATTTGATAGGGATTGCATTGAATCTGTAGATTGCTTTGGGTAGTAGAGTCATTTTCACAATACTGATTCTACTAATCCAAGAACATGGTATATCTCTCCATCTGTTTGTCTCACCTTTGATTTCTGTCATCAGTGTCTTACAGTTTTCTGCATACAGGTCTTTTGTCTCCCTATGTAGGTTTATTCCTAGGTATTTTATTCTTTCTGTTGCAGTGGTATATGGGAGTGTTTCCTTAATTTCTCTTTCAGATTTTCTGTCATTAGTGTAGAGGAATGCAAGAGATTTCTGTGCATGAATTTTGTATCCTGCTACTTTACCAAATTCATTGAGTAGCTCTAGTAGTTTTCTGGTGGCATCTTTAGGATTTTCTATGTATAGTATCATGTCATCTGCAAGCAGTGACAGTTTTACTGCTTCTTTTCCAATTTGTATTCCTTTTATTTCTTTTTCTTCTCTGATTGCCATGGCTAGGACTTCCAAAACTATGTTGAATAATAGTGGTGAGAGTGGACATCCTTGTCTTTTCCTGATATTAGAGGAAATGCTTTCAGTTTTCACCACTGAGAATGATGTTTGCTGTGGGTTTTTCACATACGGCCTTTATTATGTTGAGGTAGTTTCCCTCTATGCCCACTTTCTGGAGAGTTTTTATCATAAATTGGTGTTGAATTTTGTCAAAAGCTTTTTCTGCATCTATTGAGATGATCATATGGGTTTTATTCTTCTATTTGTTAATATGGTGTAACACAGTGATTGATTTGCCTATATTGAAGAATCCTTGCATCCCCGGGATAAATCCCACCTGACCATGGTGTATATCATCCTTTTAATGTGTTGTTGGATTCTGTTTGGTAGTATTTTGTTGAGGATTTTTGCACCTATATTCATCAGTGATATTGGTCTGTAATTTTCTTTTTTTGTAGTATCTTTGTCTGGTTTTGGTATCAGGGTGATGGTGGCCTCATAGAATGAGTTTGGGAGTTTTCCTTCCTCTGCAATTTTCTGGAAGAGTTTGAAAAGGATGGGTGTTAGCTCTTCTCTAAATGTTTGATAGAATTCACCTGTGAAGCCATCTGGTGCTGGACTTTTGTTTGCTGGAAGATTTTTAATCACAGTTTCAATTTCAGTGCTTGTGATTGGTCTGTTCATATTTTCTATTTCTTCCTGGTTCAGTCTTAGAAGGTTATACCATTCTAAGAATTTGTCCATTTCTTCCAGGTTGTCCATTTTATTGGTATAGAGTTGCTTGTAGTAGGCTCTTAGGATGCTTTGTATTTCTGTGGTGTCTGTTCTAACTTCTCCTTTTTCATTTCTAATTTTATTGAGTCCTCTCTCTCTTTTTCTTGATAAGTCTGGCTAATGGTTAATCAATTTTGCTTATCTTCTCAAAGAACCAGCTTTTAGTTTTATTGATCTTTGCTATTGTTTGCTTTGTTTCTATTTCATTTATTTCCTCTCTGATCTTAACGATTTTTTCCTTCTACTAACTTTGGGTTTTGTTTGTTCTTTCTCTAGTTCCTTTAGGTGTAACGTTAGATTATTTATTTGAGATTTTTCTTGTTTCTTGAGGTAGGCTTAATTGTTATAAACTTCCTTCTTCAAACTGCTTTCCCTGCATCCCATAGATTTTGGATCATCGTGTTTTCATAGTAATTTGTCACTAGGTGTTTTTTGATTTCCTCTTTGATTTCTTCAGTGATCTCTTGGTTATTTAGTAACATATTGTTTAGCTGCCATGTGTTTGTGTTTTTTACTTCTTTTCCCTGTAACTGATTTCTAATCTCATAGCATTGTGGTCAGAAAAGATGCTTGATATGATTTCAATTTTCTTAAATTTATTGAGCCTTGATTTGTGACCCAAAATGTGATCTATCCTGGAGGATGTTCTGTGTGCACTTGAGAAGAAAGTGTAATCTGCTGGTTTTGGGTGGAATGTGCTATAAATATCAATTAAATCTATCTGGTCTATTGGGTCATTTAAAGCTTGTGCTTCCTTATTAATTTTCTGTTTGGATGATCTGTCCATTGGTGTAAATAAGGTGTTAAGGTCCCCCACTATTATTGTGTTACTGTCGATTTCCCCTTTTATGGCTGTTAGCATTTGCCTTATATATTGAGGTGCTCCTATGTTGGGTGCATATATATTTATAATTGTTATAAATTGTTATAATTGTTATATCTTCTTCCTGGATTGATCATTATGTAGTGTCCTTCCTTGTCTCTTGTAACATTCTGTATTTTAAAGTCTATTTTATCTGATATGAGTATTGCTACTCCAGCTTTCTTTTGATTTCCATTTGCATGGAATATCTTTTTCCATCCCCTCACTTTGTCTGCATGTGTCTCTAGGTCTAAAGTGGGTCTCTTGTAGACAGCATATATATGGGTCTTGTGTTTGTATCCACTCAGCGAGCCTGTGTCTTTTGGTTGGAGCATTTAATCTATTTTTGTTTAAGGTAATTACTGATATGTATGTTCCTATTACCATTTTCTTAATTGTTATGGGTTTGTTTTTGTAGGTCTTTTTCTTCTCTTGTGTTTCCCACCTAAAGAAGTTCCTTTAGCATTTGTTGTAGAGCTGGTTTGGTGGTGCTGAATTCTCTTAGCTTTTGCTTGTCTGTAAAGCTTTTGATTTCTCCATCGAATCTGAATGAGATCCTTGCCGGGCAGAGTAATCTTGGTTGTAGGTTCTTCCCTTTCATCACTTTAAATATTATCATGCCATTCCCTTCTGGCTGCCGAGAAATCAACTGTTAACCTTGTATACTATTTGTCGTTTTTCCCTTGTTGTTTTCAATAATTTTCTTTGTCTTTAATTTTTGTCAATTTGATTATTATGTGCCTTCACGTGTTTATCCTTGGGTTTATCCTGTATGGGACTCTCTGTGCTTCCTGGACTTGGGTGGCTATTTCCTCTCCCATGTTAGGGAAGTTTTCGACTATAATCTCTTCAAATGTTTACTCTGGTTCTTTCTCTCTCTCTTCTCCTCTGGGACCCCTATAATGCAAATGTTGTTGCATTTAATGTTGTCTCAGAGGTCTCTTAGGCTGTCTTCATTTCTGTTCATTCTTTTTTCTTTATTCTCTTCCATGGCAGTGAATTCCACCATTCTGTCTTCCAGGTCACTTATCCATTCTTCTGTCTCAGTTATTCTGCTATTGATTCCTTCTAGTGTAGTTTTCATTTCAGGCATTGTATTGTTCATCTCTGTTTGTTTTTTAGTTCTTCTAGGTGTTTGTTCTTTAGTTCTTGTAGGTCTTTGTTAAACATTTCTTGCATCTTCTCGATCTTTGCCTCCATTCTTTTTCCGAGGTCCTGGATCATCTTCACTATTATTATTCTGAATTCTTTTTCTGGAAGGTTGCCTATCTCCACTTTATTTAGTTGTTTTTCTGGGGTTTTATCCTGTTCCTTCATCTGGTACATAGCCCTCTGCCTTTTCATCTTGTGTATCTTTCTGTGAATGTGGTTTTTGTTCCACAGGCTGCAGGACTGTAGTCCTTCTTGCTTCTGCTTTCTGCTTTCTGCCCTCTGGTGGATGAGGCTATCTAAGAGGCTTGTGCAAGTTTCCTGATGGGAGGGACTGGTGGTGGGTAGAGCTGGGTGTTACTCTGGTGGGCAGAGCTCAGTAAAACTTTAATCCGCTTTGTCTGCTGATGGGTGGGTCTGGGTTCCCTCCCTGTTGGTTGTTTGGCCTGAGGCAACCCAACACTGGAGCCTACATGGCTCTTTGGTGGGGCTAATGGTGGACTCTGGGAGGGCTCACACCAAGGAGTACTTCCCAGAACTTCTGCTGCCAGTGTCCTTATCTCCACGGTGAGACACAGCCACCCCCCACCTCTGCAGGAGACCCTCCAACACTAGCAGGTAGGCCTGGTTCAGTCTCCTTTGGGGTCACTGCTCCTTACCCTGAGTCCCGATGCACACACTACTTTGTGTTTGCTCTCCAAAAGTGGAGTCTGTTTCCCTCAGTCCTGTCGAAGTCCTGCAATGAAATCCCACTAGCCTTTAAAGTCTGATTCTCTAGGAATTCCTCCTCCCATTGCTGGACCCCCAGGTTGGGAAGCCTGACGTGAGGCTCAGAGCCTTCATTGCAGTGGGTGGACTTCTGTGCTATAAGTGTTCTCCAGTTTGTGAGTCACCACCCAGCAGTTATGGGATTTGATTTTATTATGATTGTGGCTCTCCTAGCATCTCACTCTGGCTTCTCCTTTGTCTTTGGATGTGGGGTATCTTTTTTGGTGAGTTCCAGTGTCTTCCTGTCAATGATTGTTCAGCAGTTAGTTGTGATTTTGGTGCCCTCACAAGAGGGAGTGAAGGCATGTCCTTCTACTCTGCCATCTTGAACCAATCTCCAGCCTTGCCTTCATTTTAACAGCATATTTCACAGAGGGCTTGGCTGGCCCACCAAGGCAGTGAAGTTTTCAGCTTCTTCTTCAGCTGTTAGAGTTTGAGATTTACTCCAAACACAGGAAGTGAGAATTTCCCTCAGAACTTAACTCTGAAATCCACACAGAATGGATCTGAACATAAATAAGCAAGTCATCTAAAAGAGAGAAAATAGCTCCCCAGGCCACCTCTCTACCGTCTAGATTTCAACTTGATTAAACATGTCCGAGGAAAGAAAGCAAGTAGGTGCTGAGGAAGGGAGTGGCAAGGGGAATCACTGCCCCATGGAAGTAGGCTCAGAGACAGACATCCTCGACAGTGTTGGGGGCAAGGGGAATTGGATATTGGGCAGAGTGTATTTTAGCGTTCCAAAGACATCCCTGGGTGAGATAGATGTATTGTTAAACCATTTTACCTTGTGGTGTAAGCATAACTATCTTGGTTCTATTTCCATGCCCAACAAAAACCTCCTTAGTGTAGATCTGCCTAGTGTTGTAAGAATGTCTGACTTCCCAGACTTTGAGTATATTAGGCTCTTAGGAGAGCGGTTGCCTACGGTAAAGGAAATAGCTTGAGACTGTGATTAAATTGCCCATGCAGCTTAAAAAACGGTGCTGATTGTATAAGTACTAATCTTAAATTTCTCATTGTTAATTAATACAATGGCATTTTGATAGCTACTTCAGTCTCCTGTGTGGTTTTGTTGGGGCAGTGATGGCTCCAGAATGTTGCAGTAAGAGGTGCCCAAGGGTGGGTAATCTCATTGGAAAGGGGATCTAGATGCAAGGAACTTATGCTGGTACAGTGACTGAAGAACAGGTCATGGTGCTTACTTGGATGGCAGAACAATCATAAATTGGCATAAAAATCTCTACCCCAGATTTTGTGGGTGTTTAGTTAGGGTGAGTCAAGGCATGACATCCCGTAGTCCCAGAGGGACTAGGGTGAATTTCTGTGGCTTAAAACCGAAAACCAGATCCTGGGACACAGTTGTGATCTTCAAGGTCCATCCCATCTCCACTTAGCCTCCATTTCCTGTGAAGACAACTAGGTTTCTTCCACCAACTCTCATTCTATTGATTTCACGGTAGTATTTAAGGGATCACAGATGTTTCATGCACCCTGTTTTCCAGATAACAAAAACAAGGCTTCGAAATATTCTTTGATTTAACCAATGAATGATACATGGCTAATTTGTGGCAAGGTTGGAATTAGAATCTATCTCATGATTCCCAATTCCAAGCTTCATCAGTAGTCTGTGTTGCCTGCAGTTCAGCTGACCCCAGGAGCACTGTAAGAAAAGTGGGAGGTTCAGAGGAATGGGGGGGATGGTAGACCAAGGACAATGAAAGAGGCTGGGCTATAAAGTCAGAGAAGGGCATATAGGCTTCTCAGCTAACTCAGATACCTGGGAAGTTGAGACATAGTTGCAGTTCTGCTTTGGAATCCAAACAGGTCTGTGGAGCAGGGAAGAAGCCCCAGGTAGAGCTCTGAAAGTGGTGAGTTGAAGGAAGAAGATACAGGAGGGGGATTCAGGAAGCCCAGAGGAGATCTACAGAATACCTGACGAACAACTAAAAGCAAAGTTACCCATCTACTTTTTTTGATGGATCTTATGAATAGCAAGATTTCCTCCTGCAGTCCTGGATAGTAGCAGGAATTAGGTTGGTTTCTGTTTTGTTCTGTGTTCCTAGAGACCAACATATTCTTGCTAAAAGCTAGTGCATTGCATTCCAACTTGATTAAAGATATGAAACAGCTCTGAAAGTCACATAACCTGAGGAAAAAGAGAACTTTGAAAGAGTCTATTTTATGTGTAATGGCTAGAAAACAGAAAAAACGGGAACTAGTAGATCATTGAGTTTAGGTTCTAATCTGTCACATACATATCAGATAAAAATGCAAAGTCTCTTAGCATCAGTTTTGTTCATGTTTCCTCACTTGCAGTCTGTTATGTATGCTGGATAGTCCTACAAATCCACGCCCCACCTGTCTTCACCTTGCTCTATATCACTTGGACTTCCTTGCCTTCCAGCTTTCGTTGGGTCCACCCAATGGGAGACTCTGCAAAGAGATTTCAAATCTCCCTGACTCCCTCCTTGCCTAAATGCAACCGAACAGTGACCACATTCTTCTACTGAGGCCACAGCACCCATATCCTGCCCCAGTCCCAAAACCTTTTCCAGATCCAGGAACAGCAAAACCACTTATCTCTTCAGGCCTGGGGTGGTAAAGTCTCCTAGTGCAGGAATTCCTGGGTGCTTCACTGTCCTTTGTTGCTCCCTGGCACCTTCCCACACCTTTATAAATAGTTCCTTCATTAAACTCTCTTCAGTTCCACTTCTCATGAGCTCGCCATTTCCTGGAGGGCCCCTATAGGTACAGCAAGCTTGGGTCATGCTTTTGATATTGGAATAGCTCACACTTTGACAGTCTTTATCCTCCAGCTTTAAATTTCATTTTTGTGTGAAGCTTTTTCAAGACAACAACATAAAACTCCAATTAAACACATGTTCAGCCCTACTAGACTCTAACAGCAAGCACAGTAAATCATTCCCAAGTAAGCCATTCTTGGGCTAAAATTAGAGTGGACACTGTCAAGGGAAAAAAGGTTATTATAAGCCCAAACTGTTAAATTATACTTTCATGACTGAACACAACGGTAATCCATATTATTATTTTAAATTACACTATAAAAAGCAGTCATTTATCGCCTTTCCAAAACATAGTGATAATATATTACCAAATTACCAAGGGTCCTTTATTAAAGCTCTTGAATTTGATTTATAATGCATGATGTAGCTTACCCTTGAGAAAAATCTACTAAAAGGTATGCTTAGTCTTAAAGTCAGTGAAATAAAATCTCCCTCTAATCAGCCGCCAGAAAGCTTCCACTTCAATGCTTTGTTGATACTGGTGTCAGCAGGACATTAAAAGCTCGAAGCTTTTTATGTTTGATCAAATACCAGAATTATGCTGAAGCAGAAGTATTAATTCATGGAGTGAAGCTTCCAAAACTTCTCCAGTTCTCCTTCATCCTTCCTCCCCCTACCACAAAGGTCACATCGAATGAGTGGGTTGGCCTTAAAACAGAGATGGACATTTGGTGAATGTTCGATATACACAAAACCACTCTAAACCCAAGGGAGAGACAAGCACTAAAATATACTTTTCTAAAAATGCCAGTCATATCTAATAAAGGAAGAAGTGACTGGTGCTGGAAAGTAAGAAAGTGACATGGCTATGATTCTCATCTTATAATGAGAAGCGGAGTGCCAGAAAGTGTTAGGTGTTTGCCCCAAACTTTTCAGTCAGTGTCTGGAGGAGCCGAGATCATTGTCAATCAGGTCATAACAGTCCCTTCCCGAATAAAATCTCTCATCAAAGAAATAGGAAGCCTCTAGGGTTAAAAAAAAAATCATTTTTTTCACAACTTTTTTTTCATCACTTTGATTCTGGGCCTCCAAAAGAAAGTTCTTGTTATGCTGCCAGATTCACAAAAAAGTGCTCAAGGGAACAAATTGGATTTTAAGTGTGTCTTAGAAACCTACAGCTAAGTGTCAACAATAAAAACAATGTTCTCAGAAGATTATTTATACAGAAGAGCCCAAAATGTATTTATATTGACATCTATGTAGTTGCTATAAATGCTAATCTCAGTAACTTTTACATGGTTCCCTCCCCGTCTTATATACACATGCACCTCAAAATGTAGAATTATTGCTCTGCCACAGTTATTTAGACACCGGGCAACCTGTAAGATACCTACCACCACTGTAATACTATTAAGCCATGGCATTTCTTACCAGACTATTTGATTTTTTTTTTGTGACAGACTGATTAGGCAAATAAAAGTTGGCACCATTACTTCTAGCAGACACACAGGTGAGAGGAGCTGGGAAAATTAATTGCTGACATGGAGGCTCACATGTGCATTGGAAAAAAGGGAGGTACAAGGAGGACCTTTTGGTTTGTTTGAAAATCATATCAGAGAGTTGAAAAATCAGAAGTTGTCCATCTCCTATTGTCCAAGTCCTTGTTGCCATAGATGTATTGGACGATGCTGGGGACCACAGGTGTGATATACATCAGACCAGATAAGAAATGGAATTTATCATGACATTATAACCAAATGTTATTCTTAACAAAATATAGGATCTAACTGAATTGTCCACTCTAAGGTCCTAGGGAAGATTTTTCCTGTGATCAAAGGAGGAACACAGCCCAAAGCTGTCCCTGAAGTTTTTGTTTTGTTTTTGTCACACACCCCCTCCCCAAGTCAAAGAAAGTGATTTTGCAGGTTGATGATTTTCCTTGTCCATAGTTGCATGGCTTGAAATTTGGTGCCCAAGACAGTCAGCCATAAGTAGCTTCTCTCAGTTTAAAGATTTTGGCACCAAGTTCATTTTTATGATGCTTTGGCGACTATTTTAGTTGATATTTGACATATATTTTGTCCATCTATCATCTTTGAACACCTTCCCTGATAAGCTTACTTCCCAGCCTCCCTTGCAGCTCAGCAGCAGGCATGTGACCTGGACTCCACCAGGGAGATGTACACAAGTGAGACTTCAGGGCAGAAGAAAACACTATGGTAGGCAGGCTGAGTGATGTCCCCCGAAGATATCAGGTCCTAATACCTGGAACCTGTGAATGTTAACTTATAAGGTAAAGACTTTGCAGATGTGGTTAAATTAAAGGTATTGAGACAGGGAGAGTAACCTGCGTTATACACACATATACACATACACAGCATTGCATGTCTCCTTAAAAAAGAAGGGCAGAGGGAGATTTGACACATACAAGGAGGAGACGACAATGTGATGACAGACCAGACAGGGATTTGAAGATCCTGGCCTTAAAGACTGGAGTTATGCAGCCAAGCCAAGTAATGCCAGAAGCCAGAAGCTAGAAGAGGCAAGGAATGGATTCTCCCCTAGAGCCACGAGCGGGAGCACAGCCCTGCCTGCAGCTTCCTTGATTTCTGCTCAGTGATACTGATTTCTGACTTCTGACCTCCAGAATTGTAAGCAAATACATTTTAGTTTTAAGCTACTCAGTTTCTGGTAATTTGTTACACACTGGAAATGAACACAAAGACGAAGAAAGAGGCTCTGCACAGAGTCCACCGTGGTGAGAGTGGTGGCAGATGGACACAGCTGAAGAGGCCGAAATTCCAGAACTACCGCCAAATATGCTATGAGCTGCGGATTCTATGTCCAAAGGGTGTGGCTGTGGAGTCCTCTGGTATAATTTATGTACTGCTTTTACTGTGTAGTCTCAGACCCTCCCAACGATTCTGTGAGCTGCCTAATATACTTTCATAAGTTACTTTTCTGCTTAAGCCAGAGTGGGTTCACTTTTTTGCATTTAAGTATCCTAGCTATAACAATAATTAAATTATCATTATCTTAAAAACGTTGGGTCATCCTCACCTAGAGCAGATCACATAGGGAGCATCCCCTTCTTCCCACACATTTATCCACTTGAAATTCAATTAAACTAAGAAGTGAGGGTAACCATGGAGTGGAAAAGAAAAGAAGATGCTATCAGAAGCATATTCAATTCAATTAAAATAAATTGATGGAGTTACTGTATTCAACCAAAATAACAAGTTGCCAAGCCCAATCCCTGTCTTTGAGGAGGCAAAATAGGCCCTTTAAAAATTGTAGAATAGTACAAATAAATAATATACAGAAGGAGGACTTCATGGAGGAGATGGCATTTTGTTTGGCACTTAAATTGACTCTTGGGTTGAGTACAGAGAAAGAGACTCCATGTAAAGAAAACACCCTAAGCAAAGGCCTGCGAGTGGGGGAGTATGGAAATGATTATGGGTCATAAAGTGTTTCTTAAAATCCTACCTATAGGATAAAGAAGGGTGAAGTAGGTTAGGATCTGACTGTGGATGGCTTGAGAGTCAGGCTTTAGAGTTTTCACTTTAGACTGCAGCACAGAAGATGCGTGAAAGGGCAGGAGAGACGGTGCTGTGTCCAGAACTGTGTTTTAGGAAATTTAATCTGACCACATGTGTCAGATTGATTCGGAGGGACAGCTAGAGGTAGGAGCTCAGTGGGGAGCATGTGACAATCGTTCAGGCAACAACAAGGTAATGACAGTATGAGGGAAAGAAAGGATTTTTTTTTTAAAGTTTTTGGCCACACCCCACAGCATGTGGGATCTTAGTTCCCCAACCATGGATCAAACCCATGCCTCCTGTGTTGGAAGGCACAGTCTTTTAACCACTGGACTGCTGGGGAAGTCCTGGAAAGAAAGGATTTGAGAGGTATTGGTCCAGAAAAAAATAAAAAGGACTTGGTACTATTGGGGGATGTGAGGGACACCACAGAAAGAAAAATCCAAAGTCTGGGTGTTCAGCAAGAAAAATAAATTTGGAGAAATTGGTTTATTAGCGAGATGGAAATTGGTGAGTCTGAATCTTAGTCTTACTGGTTTGGGTGCATCAGGACAGGCAGTGGGTGTGCATATGGAAACATGAGATTAGATTAGAGCTCAGGAGAGAGGTGGAACCTGGAAAAAGTTTTGGGAAAAATCAACATAAAGGTGGTAACCGATATCTGGGAAATAGGTGAGCTTGCCAGTGCTAAAAAAAAAAAGTGTGGATGGTAAAAAAAAAAAAAAAAAACAGGCAAGGAAAGAGCTGGGAGGAATACCTTCACTTAAGGGTCAGAAAGAGGAATAAAAGAAAATGTACTAGCCAGGGGTCTTGGGAGCAAACCAAAGAACCCAGCTCTGGCTCACCTAAGCAGAAGAGAGACATGGGCTTAGAGAGTGGGAAGGGGAAAACCAGGCCCAGAAAACAGTGACCAAATGAGGCCAGCAGCTGTGAGGAGGAACAAGCTCACACAAGCCAAGGGAACGGTTTGGTGACAAAGGGACCGCAGTGCTGTCTGCAGGGCACGCCCCGCAGAGACTTTAGTGCTATCTCCACCTGCAGAAAACATTCTGACTGTCTTGGGCAGGAGCCTCTGATTGGGAAGGCGCAGTCAACCGGGCTAGCAGCCGGGGTGGGGGAGGAGGAGGAAGAGGGCAGCGAAGGGGCAGGAAAGGCAGCCGAGGAATCAGGTGTGCAAGTCTCTCTGGAGAGAAGAGCAGTGGTCACGTGATCACCAGAGGCAAACAACCAGGAAGCCAAAGAGGACGGGAGCAAATGGTTCCTGGATCAGCCCATGGCGGTCGCTGGCACCTTCAAGAGGAAACAAGCCAGACTTTAAGAAACGAGCCGCTGAGAGGAGCGACAACATGAAGGCTGTATATAAACTTTTTTTTTTTAAGTGCGGGAGTAGAAAGAAAGATAGCCAACCAAGAATGGTTATTTTAGAATGAGGGACATTTGAGCATATTTCAGGCCACTGGGCAGGAATCTGTAGAAGGTGATGAAAATTCCAGAAAAAGAAAAGGAGGTAAATAAGATCCTAGAGGATGTGGGAAGGGTTGAGATAAATACCAGCAAGTGGTGGTAGCTGGAAGAGAGAATGGAAATGGGGACAAGCAAATCTTGGTACGGCTCCTTTAATTCAACGTAACTAATATTTATGATGTGTCTACTATAAGCAAGTACTCTGCTCGGAACTGGGGGTTTACAAATTTGGGTAAGGCAAGCCATGACCTCAATGAGCTGAGGAACAAGCTACACTAGACAACCTGTAATGTTCATTCAACCTTAAATGTGCTATAACTTTAACATTTTTAACTGTAAAAACAAATTAGAATTTAATAAGGTCAAACAAGATACAAATTGCTGTAGGAGTTCAGGGCAGGAAGCAGGCACTTGCAGCTGGAAAGGTTTCCAGGAGGAAGCTGAATCTCAAAGGATAAATACACACAGTGGGGATGATGAGCATTTGGAGGGTTTGCCAGAGAAAACAAAAGGTATAAACAAGAGCACACACGCAAAAATTGGATGTTAGAGGAGATATGCACGAATTATGAGGCTTCCCAGCATTTGAATCTCGTCTGAGGGTCCTCTGAATTATGAGGCAGAGAGCTATCACTCTAAAAGCTGAAAGGTCAGATACTCAATTGCCCTGTCACCTCTAAGTCCAGGACAGAGGCGCATGGGTTAGATTCATCAATTAGGCACATCCACCACTGATTGTAACAGTGGATGTCACTGCAGTGGCTCTGTGACATGATTTTATCCATGGTTTCCCATCTACTGCCTAGATTCATTTTCAGAGCCTGGTTTTCCAGCCCTCCCAGCAATTCCACACGCTCTCTGAATCCATTCAATAAATTTCTTTTCTTTTTAAATTGGCTATATTTTCTTTATCTTGCTTGCAACTAAGAATCCTGACAGATATGATAATCCTGACTAATACTGATGTGGAAAAGCTCATAATCCAGCTTAAATGAAGAACTGGAGGGATCCATTAGCCAAGGCTATGTCAGGAAAACAAAAAGCTCTCTAAACACATCAAGTTAAAGGGGATTTAACACAGAAAATTAGAGGATTACTCGGTCTCTAGAAGGCCCAGGGAGAAGGTCAGAGCAAAGGTCAGAGAAGCCACTGCTGGAATTCAAGGAATTTAGAAATGCATACATTGTAGAAACCACTACTGAGGATCTCAGCCCTCTGCAGCAGCAAAGTAGGTGATTCTCAGGAGGAAGCCTGGAAATCTTGGCATGTCTGCCCAGGTGTCTGCCATCCACAGATGCTCATGCACTTGCGCATACCTGCAGCTGGAAAACAATGGTTCTCCTCTTCCACCTCGCAGATCTCATGGGTTCAAATGTTGCTAGGACCAAGTACTTAGCTGTATGACCTAGGGCAAGTCACTTAAACTCTGAAAGTCTCTGATTATTACCTTAAATCAGGGGTAATCGCAACTTCTCAGAGTTATATGAAAAGTGCTCAGTTAGCACAGTTTGGCATGCAGTGAGTGTGTATTAAATGTAACCTGTTACTGCTTAGGCCTTGAACCTCCATGATCTGGCTGCCACCTCTTCTAGTATTGACACTAGGCCCCATCAAGGCCCCCAGTGACCGAGTTGTTAAAGGTGATAAACATTTTTCCATTTATTAGAAGACAGCATTTTATTTAATTTCTTCAAGGTATTCCACACTGTGGACCCCTCTCTCTTAATTAAAACCCAATCTCCAAAGTGGGGCATACAAGATGATTCACTTGGGTGGGAAAAGAAAATCTTGCAACTTCCATTGATTGTAACAGGCACCATTATTTTATGTATCAGTAAGAAGGAAAAACCATGCCAATTAAATGCGATACAGCTTTCTTGTCATTTACATGTTTAGTTAATACTTCTTACAAGAACTCTTTTAGCTTTATGTAAACTTATATATTTATTTAAACTTACAAATAATGGTGGTATGATTCGTTGCGACTAAATTCATATATGTGTGGACGCTGATGTCATTTCAGCTCCCTGATAGACAGACATAAAATGGGAAAAATAAACATCTTTTACTAAATAAAATATATTTAGTTTATATCTAAAACTTAGAGAAATTAAGTTTTACTAAGAGTTACTTATGGATTGATAATGTTATATGTATACAATTCATAAGTAAATATACATATATGGGTATTGTTCAAAAAAGCTATCGATTGGATACACAATTTTTAAAGTTTGGAGACCACTGATTTAAACCATCTCCAATAAGTAATAGTTTCACAGTTTTCTTCCTCCACCTTTTCTTTCTGACTGTCTTCATGCCTCCTCTCTCCCCTTCCTCCCTCTTTTCTCCTCCATATTAGTATTCCCTAGAATTCTTTCATTGTTTAGACAGTCCTATAACTTCATCTGATGACTCTCAAATCTCTGTCTCCAACACAGATCCCTCCTGAATTCCAGACTCAGTGAATTTCTCCACATCCATACCATGAATACCTCAAGTTCACCAAATCTAAAACAGAATTTGTCTTCCCCTTAAAACCTCCCCCTCCTCCAGTCTCCCTTATCACAGCAAATGGTACCATCATTTGAATTGCCCACTTTAGAAGCTTGGAATTTATTCTTTCAATTCCCACTTTCCTCTTTCAGATACCAAACCTTCCAAATAGCTCTGGAATATGTCACCTGCTCTCCTTCTCCACTGTTACTGTTCTAATTTAGGCCCTGGCTGCAACAGAAACTAGGTTATGTTAAAGGCCAATAGCTCCATCCACAATGTAAAATTAAAATGAAAAAATAATTTCCATCATTAGTTTATCATGCTAGAGTTACCGAGATCATCAAAATGGTCCAAAACCAAGACATCTGCTGCTAAAGGGTGTATGCCAGGACTCAACACAATATTGTTTTAAGCCAATAATTAACTGGGATGTTGAATTGATTTTTTATCCCGTAATTTGGTGTCTAGTGACTTAAGTATCTGGCTGCTAGGGAAAATCCCATTTTTATTTGGCAAACGATTTTAGACTGGATTGATTAGCCATGAAATGAATGCAAGTGATTTGCACAGCTTAAATATGCACCTAATAGTTTAAATATGAGATGACATTGACAGCTTTCCAAATAGTGCTGATATTCTAACAGAGCTATTCATTAACATATACCAATATACTCCCTACATAATACCATTACCACCCCATGTTTTCTTTATATCTCCAGAATTTCCCATTTTCATCTTGACTAAACTCCTAAATTCTTCATTCTAACACCTTTCAGTGATGATGGACTGTGGCAAATACAAGACAAGCTATACAGATGACTGCAGCTTTATGGCTGACTTCATTCTCCTCTTCCAATATTTACAAGTTAAATACAGACAAGTTTGGTTGCAAAGTACAAAACCCAAGACCACAGTATACAGTCTGAAGAGAAATGCAAAGAATCTCAACTGTACTTGGATTGAGAGTCATCAAAGTAAGTTTCGTTAAAATAATTGGGAAACCTAATTGTATAATACTATAAATAACAATTATACCTCTCACCCTTTCAATAACAGCTTATAATATTCAATGTCCCTGAGGAGACCTTGAAGATGGCAGAGGAGTAAGACGTGGAAATCACCTTCCTCCCCACAAATACATCAAAAATACATCTACATGTGGAACAACTCCTACAGAGCACCTACTAAACGCTGGCAGAAGACCTCAGACTTCCCAAAAGGCAAGAAACTCCCCACGTACCTGGCCATGTGGCTGACAGGGTCTTGGTGCTCTGGCCACGTGTCAGGCCTAAGCCTCTGACGTGGGAGAGCCGGGTTCAGGACATTGGACCACCAGAGACCTCCCGGCCCCACATAATATCAATCGGTGAGAGCTCTCCCAGAGATCTCCATCTCAACACGAAGACCCAGCTCGACTCAACGACCAGTAAGCTTCAGTGCTCAACACCCCATGCCAAAGGCTATCAATTGGATACACAATTTTTAAAGTTTGGAGACCACTGACTTAAACCATCTCCAATAAGTAATAGTTATTACAATAAGTAACTAGCAAGACAGAAACACAACCCCACCTATTAGCAGAGAGGCTGCCTAAAATCATAGTAAGTTTACAGACACCCCAAAACACACCAACGGACATAGTCCTGCCCATCAGAAAGACAAGATCCAAGCTTGTCCACCAGAAAACAGGCACCAGTCCCCTCCACGAGGAAGCCTACACAACCCACTGAACCAGCCTTACCCACTGAGGGCAGACACCAAAAACAATGGGAACTATGAACATACAGCCAGAGAAAAGGAGATCCCAAACACAGTAAGTTATACAACATGAGAAGACAGAGAAATATGCAGCAGATGAAAGAGCAAGGTAAAAACCCACCAGACCAAACAAATGAAGAGGGAATAAGTAGTCTACTTGAAAAAGAATTCAGAGTAATGAGAGTAAAGATGATCCAAAATCTTGGAAATAAGATGGAGAAAATATAAGAAATGTTTAACAAGGACCTAGAAAAACTAAAGAGCAAACAAACAATGATGAACAACACAATAAATGAAATTAAAAATTCTCTAGAAGGAATCAATAGCAGAATAACTGAGGCAGAAGAACAGATAAGTGACCTGGAAGATAAAATAGTGGAAATAACTACCATAGAGCAGAATAGAGAAAAAAGAATGAAAAGAATTGAAGACAGTCTCAGAGACCTCTGGGACAACATTAAACACACCAACGTTCGAACTACAGGGGTCCCAGAAGAGGAGGAAAAAAAGAAAGGGTCTGAGAAAATATTTGAAGAGATTATAGTTGAAAACTTCCTTAATACAGAAAGGAAATAGTCAATCAAGTCCAGGAAGCGCACAGAGTCCCATACAGGATAAATCCAAGGAGAAACACCCCAAGACACATATTAATCAAACTATCAAAAATTAAATACAAAGGAAAAAATATTAAAATCAGCAAGGGAAAAACAACAAATAACATACAAGGGAATCCCCATAAGGTTAACAGCTGATCTTTCAGCAGAAACTCCGCAGGCCAGAAGGGAGTGGCAGGACATATTTAAACTGATGAAAGGGAAAAACCTACAACCAAGATTACTCTACCCAGCAAGGATCGCATTCAGATTCCACAGAGAAATTAAAACCTTTACACACAAGCAAAAGCTAGGAGAATTCAGCACCACCAAACCAGCTTTACAACAAATGCTAAAGGAACTTCTCTAAGTGGGAAACACAAGAGAAGCAAAAGATCTACAATAACAAACCCAAAACAATTAAGAAAATGGTAATAGGAACATACATATTGATAATTACCTTAAATGTAAATGGATTAAATGCTCCAACCAAAAGACATAGACTGACTGAAGGGGTACAAAAACAAGACCCATATATATGCTGTCTACAAGAGACCCACTTCAGACCTAGGGACACATACAGATTGAAAGTGAGGGGATGGAAAAAGTTATTCCATGCAAATGGAAATCAAAAGAAAGCTGGAGTAGCAATTCTCATATCAGATAAAATAGACTTTAAACTAAAGACTATTGCAAGAGACAAAGAAGGACACTACATGATGATCAAGAGATCAATGCAAGAAGAAGATATAATAATTGTAAATATTTATGCACCCAACATAGGAGTACCTCAATACATAAGGTAAATGCTAAGAGCCATAAAAGGGGAAATCGACAGTAACACAATAAGAGTAGGGGACTTTAACACCACACTTTCACCAATGGACACATCAACCAAAATGAAAATAAAGAAAGAAACACAAGCTTTAAATGATACATTAAACAAGATAGACTTAATTGATATTTATAGGACATTCCATCCAAAAACTACAGAATACACTTTCTTCTCAAGTGCTCATGGAACATTCTCCAGGATAGATCATATCACAGGTCACAAATCAAGCCTTGGTAAACTTAAGAAAATTAAAATAGTATCAAGTATCTTTTCTGACCACAACGTTATAAGACTAGATATCAATTACAGGAAAAAAAACTGTAAAAAATACCAACACATGGAAGCTAAACAATACACTACTAAATAACCAAGATATCACTGTAGAAATCACAGAAGAAATAAAAAAATATCTAGAAGTAAATGATAATAAAAACATGACGACCCAAAACCTATGGGATGCAGCAAAAGTAGTTCTAAGAGGGAAGTTTATAGCAATACAATATCCTATCTCTAGGAACAAGAAAAATCTCAAATAAACTACCTAAACTTTTCACCTAAAGCAATTAGAGAAAGAAGGACCAAAAAAACCCAGAGTTAGGAGAAGGAAAGAAATCATAAAAATCAGATCAGAAATAAATGAAAAAGAAATGAAGTAAATGTAGGCAAAGACCAATAAAACTAAACACTGGTTCTTTGAGAAGGTAACCAAAATTGATAAACCATTAGCCAGACTCATCCAAAAAAAGGGAAAAGACTCAAATCAATACAATTAGAAATGAAAAAGGAGAAGTAACAACTGACACTGCAGAAATACAAAGGATCATGAGAGATTACTACAAGCAACTATATATGTCAATTAAATGGACAACCTTGAAGAAATGGACAAATTCTTAGAAAAGCACAACCTTGAGAGACTGAACCAGGAAGAAATAGAAAATATTAACAGACCAATCACAAGCACTGAAATTGAAACTGTGATTAAAATCTTCCAACAAACAAAAGCCCAGGACCAGATGGATTCACAGGCGAATTCTATCAAACATTTAGAGAATAGCTAACACCTATCCTTCCCAAACCCTTCCAAAATATAGCAGAGGGAGGAACACTCCCAAACTCATTCTACAAGGCCACCATCACCCTGATACCAAAACCAGACAAAGATGTTACAAAAAAAAGAAAACTACAGGCCAATATCACTGATGAACATAGATGCAAAAATCCTCAACAAAATACTAGCAAACAATGCAGCAGCACATTCAAAGGATCATACACCATGATCAAGTGGGGTTTATTCCAGGAATGCAAGGATTCTTCAATATATGCAAATCAATCAATGTGATACGCCATATTAACAAACTGAAGGATTAAAAACCATATGATAATCTCAATAGATGCAGAAAAAGCTTTTGACAAAATTCAACACCGATTTATGATAAAAACTCTCCAGAAAGTAGGCATAGAGGGAACTTACCTCAACATAATAAAGGCCATATACGACAAACTAACAGCCAACATGGTTCTCAATGGTGAAAAACTGGAACCATTTCCACTAAGATCAGGAAAAAGAAAACACTGCCCAGTCTCACCACTATTATTCAACATAGTTTTGGAAGTTTTAGCCACAGCAATCAGAGAAAAAGAAAAAAAATAATAAAAGGAAAAAGAAATAAAAGGAATCCAAATCGGCAAAGAAGTAACACTGTCACTGTTTGCAGATGACATGATACTATACATAGAGAATCCTAAAGATGCTACCAGAAAACTACTAGAGCTAAACAATGAATTTGGTAAAGTAGCAGGATACAAAATTAATGCACAGAAATCTCTTGCATTCCTATACACTAATGATGGAAAAGTCTGAAAGAGAAGTTAAGGAAACACTCCCATTTACCACTGCAACAAAAAGAATAAAATACCTAGGAATAAACCTACCTCAGGAGACAAAAGACTTGTACACAGAAAACTGTAAGACACTGATGAAAGAAAATAAAGATGATACAAATAGATTGAGAGATATACCATGTTCTTGGATTGGAAGAATCAACATTGTGAAAATGACTCTACTACCCAAAGCAATCTACAGATTCAATGCAATCCCTTTCAAACTACCACTGGCATTTTTCACAGAACTAGAACAAAAAATTTCACAATTTGTATGGAAACACAAAAGACCCCGAATAGCCAAAACAATCTTGAGAAAGAAAAACAGAGCTGGAGGAATCAGGCTTCCTGACTTCAGACTTTACTACAAAGCTACAGTAATCAAGATAGTATGGTACTGGCACAGAAACAGAAATATAGACCAATGGAACAGGATAGAAAGCCCAGAGATATACCTATGCACATATGTTCACCTTATGTTTGATAAAGGAGGCAAGAATATACAATGGAGAAAAGACAGCCTCTTCAATAAGTGGTGCTGGGAAAACTGGACAGCTACATGTAAAAGAATGAAATTAGAACACTCCCTAACACCATACACAGAAATAAACTCAAAATGGATTAAAGACCTAAGTGTAAGGCCAGACACTATAAAACTCTTAAAGGAAAACATAAGCAGAACACTCTATGATATAAATCACAGCAAGATCCTTTTTGACCTACCTCCTAGAGAAATGGAAATAAAAACAAAAATAAACAAATGGGACCTAATGAAACAGAGGCTTTGCACAGCAAAGGAAACCATAAACAAGACCAAAAGACAACCCTTAGAATGGGAGAAAATATTTGCAAACAAAGCAACTGACAAAAGATTAATCTCAAAAATATACAAGCAGCTCAATATCAAAAAAACAAACAACCCAATCCTAAAATGGGCAGAAGACCTAAATAGACATTTCTCCAAAGAAGATATACAGATTGCCAACAAACACATGAAAGAATGCTCAACATCACTAATCATTAGAGAAATGCAAATCAAAACTACAATGAGGTAGTACCTCACACCAGTCAGAATCACCATCATCAAAAAATCTACAAACAATAAATGCTAGAGAGGGTATGGAGAAAAGGGAACCCTCTTGCACTGTTGGTTGGAATGTAAACTGATACAGCCACTATGGAAAACAGTATGGAAGTGCCTTAAAAAATAGAACTACCATATGACCCAGCAATCCCACTACTGGGCATATACCCTGATAAAACCATAATTCAAAAAGACTCATATACCACAATGTTCATTGCAGCACTATTTACAATAGCTCGGACATGGAAGCAACCTAAGTGTCCATCGACAGATGAATGGATAAAGAAGATGTGATACATATATACGATGTAATATTACTCAGCATATTAAAAAGAAATGAAATTGAGTTATTTGTAGTGAGGTGGATGGACCTAGAGTTTGTGAAACAGAGTGAAGTAAGTCAGAAAGAGAAAAACAAATACCGTATGTTATATATATGGAATATGGAATCTGAAAAAAAAAAAAGGTTCTGAAGAACCTAGAGGCAGGACAGGAATAAAGACACAGACGTAGAGAATGGACTTGAGTACACGGGGAGGGGGAAGGGTAAGCTGAGACGAAGTGAGAGAGTGGCATGGACATATATACACCAAATGTGAAACAGATAGCTAGTGGGAAGCAGCCACATAGCACAGGGAGATTAGCTCGGTGGCTTGTGACCACCTAGAGGGGTGGGATAGGGAGGGTGGGAGGGAGAAGCAAGAGGGAGGGGATATGGGGATATATGTGTAGTATAGCTGATTGACTTTGTTATACAGCAGCAACTAACACAACAATGTAAAGCAATTATACTCTAATAAAGAGGTTAAAAAAATATTCTATACCCCTGGGCTTCCCTGGTGGCGCAGTGGTTGGGAGTCCGCCTGCCGATGCAGGGGACACGGGTTCGTGCCCCGGTCTGGGAAGATCCCACATGCCGCGGAGCGGCTGGGCCCGTGAGCCATGGCCGCTGAGCCTGCGCGTCCGGAGCCTGTCCTCCGCAACGGGAGAGGCCACAACAGTGAGAGGCCCGCGTAACGCATAAAAAAAAAAAAAAAAAATATTCTATACCCCTGCATGATCTCCCTTATCACTCATCTCCTCTCATTGTAACTGTCCTAGTTAACACTCTCCTTTCTCTTGCTGGACTTTCCTAACAGGTCTCCCAGTCTTACCAACTTTAAATGTATCCACAGCTGGCAGAGCCATCTTGTCACCTTTTTAAGATGTAAATCTGGTTATATGTTTTGTTCTTGTTGTTTTGGTCAAACCCTTTCAATGGTCTGCAGTACACAGGATAAAGTCCAAGCTCCTAAGTGTTGCACACAGAACCTTTTCTTGACATGGCTTCACCTTACCATCCAGCATCACCTGTGGCCACTTCTGCACCGACAGACCTTGCTCCACTTCTAGGTATCCACTCAAGCTCCCAAATGCTCTGCACTGTGTCATGTCTTTATGACACTGCATATACAAGTCTCAGTACTAGTAAGTCCTTCACCCCTCTCCTATATAACAACCTCTTTCAGCTCCCAGAACCTCCTACTCTGGAAAATCTTTTGCTACTTATCTAAGCAAAATTAACTGGTCCCTCTTTTAAGCCAGGACCCCGGTGTTAATGTGTCTCTACTGTTGCACTGAATCCTCCTAAATCATAAATGCTTCTTCACATGTCTCATTTTCCATTAGGCTCAGAGCTAATTGAAGAGAAGGACTGTATCTTGTCTATTTTTATATCTCCAACACTGACTTGAGTAGCTAACAGTAATAATAAATATTAGTGATTACACACTAGAACTGTCTCAGGTGCTAATCTAACTGCTTCCCTCATTTAATTCTTACAATACCTTTATGAATTAGGTAATATTATTAGCCCCATTTTATAGATAAGAAAAGTAAAGCACAAAGTAGGTGCTTAATAATGTTAATGAATATTGTTGCTTTTTAAAAAATTTAATGTAGTCATATCAGAGCTCCTGAGAGCTCTCAGATACTATTACAACATGAAGTGGGTACCTTGGCGCAGCAGGGTAGATGCAGTGGCACGAGGATAGCTATTTGATTTGGGAAGACCTAGATTATCTGCCATTCTGAATTCAACTCCACATATAATGGGCTTCAAGATTAACTGCTTTGTTTCTGTTTTTGTTTTTGTTTTCACATGCTATACTGGCTTTGTAAATCATTTTCCCCTTCCCTGATCTTGTCTGTACCTAAACAACATGAATCATTGGCATTGATATTTCTTGTCTATTTCCTTAAAATGTCCAATACAGAGATAAGGTTGCCAGGCCTGGGAAGAAAAAAATGCCCACCTCAATACCACTAAGTGAGCATTTCTGGTGTTAATTTAATATTTGTCTGGTTTGTCCTTCTCTCCAGCAAGTCTCACTATTAAGATGGATTTGAGAGTTATCCTAGATTGCAAGAAACAGTTGTTCTGTGAAACTACAGTTTTGCAATTCTTCAGCTACATCACTGCACATGAGCACATGAACTTAGATTGTTAATCAATACTGGTTATTTCCAGAAAACATTTTCATTTTAACAACTCCAATATGCTGAACTCAAATGCATAATAAATGCGGGGGGATGGTGGCTGGGTGGAAGATGAGAGGCTGAGGTATTTGTCCAAAGATTGGTGCCAAATCACACAGTTTGTAGCAACTACCTACTGCCCACCATGAAGCTGGCTCTGCCAGTGAGGTAGAGAAGTGTTACAAAAACACCTTCAGTTTCTAGACTAATTCATCAGAGATACCCACCACCCATACTGAAAATCACAGAAGGATAAGTTCAGTAACAATCTAGTTAGTCCTTCCAGGTGGAATCCACACCTCACCTGACATAGGTGAGGAAAAGGGAAAACAGAAGCAGAATAATAAAGTAGTTGAACTCAAGGATTTGACTATCTTGTTCTTCTGTTGTGGGAGTCATGCCTGTTGTCTTTACTGTACACTTAAGGTATTCTGTCATTACAAAAAGCAGTGATAGGGGAGTTCCCTGGTGGTCCAGTGGTTAGGATTTGGTGCTCTCACTGCAGAGGCCTGGGTTCAATCCCTGGTTGTGGAACTGAGATCCCACAAACTGAGCAACATGGCCAAAATTTTTTTAATTCCTTAAATTTTAAAAAAAGCAGTGATAGAATAATAAAAGACTACTTCCCCAGGGGAATGAGAGAGTTCAGCTGAGTGAAACCATGGCATATGCCCACAAACAAAGAATTCTGTACACTTTTACTTCTATTCTTTTCAACTCTTTCTACTGCTTCTTGCTCCTGGATCCTGCTGCCTCATGAATTCTTGCTAACTCTTTGTTTGTCATCCCCAGATCCATAAGAGAGAGGATATGATTAGTTCCATGAATCACAATAGTCCCTGCTGAGCAACCTCTAATGCCAGGCCTGTAGAACACAACTAACGGTGCTCTGTGCAGATCCCTCTGGTGGTTGTGCTATGTCAATGCACTTCAGTCTTGCAGTGCTTTCACTCCCAGCAGCCAGCACCTGCATCTCTTTATCAGGGGGCTGCCCTCAGGTTGCATAAGGCCAGCTTTTCTGCATGCACAGAGAGCAGACAGTGCCTGGGAATCGATATCCCCACCCCAGTCTCAGCTTTTGGTCAAAGACTGATGAGTATGGGAGTATAAATGCCCCAGCTCCCTCACCCCGATGGGATTGTCTGTGATGAGACCCACGTGTCTCCAAACCTCTCTACAGAACAGTTACAACGTTACTTTCTGTGGGGCTTTGCCTGACATCCCACCCTTGTTTGTCTTACTTTTATCCTTGTCCCAGGTCCACACTGCTCTAGATTTATCTGGGAATACTTCCTATCTCAAGATTCTTTTCAGGACGGCACTTTCACACAGTTATCCCAGGGCCTGCTTTTGAGGAACCCATCTCAGAAAAGGCCATTTCATTTTTTTTCTTGAGAGTTTTCAATCTGCCCTTCTTAACAGCCTACCTTATGGATTTTGGTTTATGTTCATAGAAAAGAATATTTCATATTCTGTTAAGCCATGTAGAAACTGGCTCTCTTTGAGGCAGAAGCCCATCTTTGATCTAATCAGCTGTGATTGGAGCTGCAGGGTCATGTGGAACAGAGCATCGTAATCTGTGCATACCCTTTATCAAAGGCTTTGGCCATAGGCCTTGGCAGCCTCTCTGAGTATGAGAAACAGAATCTCAGAGCCAGAGAGCTTCCCTGAGAACATATTCGTATTTATTTGGATAATGCCTGCTGGGCCTAAATATGGCAAGGGGATAACAAGTAAAGGCAATAATTGCGAACTGTGTATGTCAAATTGAAGAAACTAAAATGCTCTCTGTAGTGGAAATGATGAAAAAGTGTGGAAATGATAATGTGTCATTTAGCTGTACCTTAAAATATGAAAGACAAAGCAGTACCTTAAAGCAGTACCTTAAAATATGAAAGACAAAGATGTAATTAAAAAAACTTGGGAGTATAGTATCAAGAGGGAAAGCACACCTACAGGTGTGCATGTGTGCACAGGCACGTGCACACACACACACAACTCTTTTCACTAAGAGCAATGTGAGGTTGAACCATGTTTAAGAACCTTAACGGTATCTCCTTAGTTTTCCATTAACTCACTCACAGGGGAAGTCTGACCATCCATGGGGCAGAAACTGTTTACAGCTATTTACAAGATAGCAAGGGTAGGGCTTCCCTGGTGGTGCAGTGGTTGAGAGCCCGTCTGCCGATGCAGGGGACACGGGTTCATGCCCCGGTCTGGAAATATCCCACATGCCACGGAGCGGCTGGGCCCGTGAGCCATGGCCGCTGAGCCTGTGCGTCCGGAGCCTGTGCTCTGCAACGGGAGAGGCCACACCAGTGAGGGGTCCGTGTACCGCAAAAAAAAAAAAAAAAAAAAGATAGCAAGGGTATACATTTATTTATGGTTGTATTCTGCTTTTAATTTTTGAATTGTTAGGTATCTATCTTTCATTCTGTAAATTGCATACAGAAACATGGTAGGTGATTTACAGATTAAATCATTTAACTGTAAGAATAATAAAACACAAAAAAATCCTTTAGACTTGGTAACTACTTACCTTAACTCACACATGGACATCACAATACAGCAGTAACACTATAAAACAACCATGAAATGAAAGAAATCACAGAACACACAAGGCACTTTTGAAGGAAATGAGAAGAGAAAGGTCCACAAATATTCCACCCCCCAAAAAAAAAATTCTACCCAAATTTGTGATGACCTCATACAGCACAATCGTCCAAACTCTACCCACAAAAGGGAGGAAAAAAAACCCAGTGTCATTTATGGAACAAGCAAAGGTTTTAATTTTTATTCTTGAATTATCATCCATTGTTGTTGCCTGACAGGATTTTTTTCTTTGCATTAAAAGGAAAAGATTTATATATTTGACTAAGTTAAAGTTTAAAACATCTGGAAGATACCTTAAAGAAAAAAGATATACATCAAATTTGTAAAAGATATATGTAATACATATAACTGAAAAAGGTTTGGTATCCAGAATATATAAAGAACTTCTAAAAACCAATAAGAAAAATACAAACAAATCAGTAGAAAGACAGCAAAACAATGACTATCAACACACAAAGGAAGATCAAAAGGCAATAAACACAGAATGCTCAATTGCTGACGACAATATAGAGAAGTGGAAACTGAGAGTTCACATTGGTACCATTTTGGTGAGCAACTGGCAACATTAAAACAAGTTGAATACACATACCTTAATTTCTAGCAATTTCCCTCCTAGCTGTATATTTTAGAAAAAGTTTCATTCATGTACCCAAGGAGTCACATGGTCACCGGTTTCCTCATCATGTGTTCACCAAATATTAATTTATCTCCACTGTTTTCTTTGTTGTGGAGCTTCTCTAGTCCTCATCCATCTTTTGATATGAAGGCAATGCAGTGCGGAAGGTGTGAGAGGAAAGAGTCTGAACCCTCCAGGTTGCACATAAGTATTACAGTTAAGAAAGATGCTTTGTTTCTCACACCATATACAAAAAATAAGCTCAAAGTGGCTTAAAGATCTAAAAGTAAGACCTGAAACCAAAAACTCCTAGAAGAGAACATAGGCAGGACACTCTTTGACATAAATCATAGCAATATTTTTTTGGATCTGCCTCCTAAGGCAAAAGAAACAAAAGCAAAAATAAACAAATGGGGGCTTCCCTGGTGGCGCAGTGGTTGAGAGTCCGCCTGCCGATGCAGGGGACACGGGTTCGTGCCCCGGTCCGGGAAGATCCCACATGCCGCAGAGTGGCTGGGCCCGTGAGCCATGGCCACTGAGCCTGTGTGTCCGGAGCCTGTGCTCCACAACGGGAGAGGCCACAACAGTGAGAGGCCCACGTACCGCAAAAATAAATAAATAAAAATAAACAAATGGGACTTAACTGAACTCAAAAGCTTTTGCACAGCGCAGGAAACCATCAACAAAATAACCTACTGAATGCAAGAAATATTTGAAAATGATATGACCAATAAGGGGTTAATATCCAAAATATATAAACCGCTCATACAACTCAATATAAAAAAAAACAGCCCAATTAAAAAGATGGGCAAAAGACCTAAATAGATATTTTTCCAAAGAAGACATACAGATGGTTAACAGGCACATGAAAAGCGCTCAACATCACCAACTATTAGAGGAATGCAAATCAAAACCACAATGAGATATCACCTCACACCTGTCAAAATGGCTATCATCAAACGATCTACAAATATATCACAAATATTGTCAAGGAGGTGGAGAAAAGGGAACACCTGTACACTCTTGGTGGGAATGTAAACTGGTGCAGCCATGATGGAAAACCTCCACTACGGATGTTCTTCCAAAGACTAAAAACAAAACTACCATATCATCCAGCAATTCTGCTCTTGGGTGTATAGCTCAAAAATTCCAAAAACAAAAACAGTAACTCGAAAAGACACATGCACCCCAACGTTCATAGCAGCTTTGTTTACAACAGCCAAGACATGGAAGTAACCCAAGTGTCCATCAACAGATGAATGGATAAAGATGTGGTATATATACACAATGGAATAGTACTCAGCCATAGAAAAGAATGAAATTCTGCTATTTGCAACAATGTGGTTGGACCTAGAGAGTATTATGCTTTGTGAAATAAGTCAGACAGAGAAAGACTCATACTGTATGTTATCACCTATATGTGGAATCTAAAAATAAGACAAACAAATGTACATAACGAAACAGAAAAAAAAAATAATAAAAAGCTTTGCAGTGGCTCTTACCTGACTTTGAGTCATAGCTCTGCCATTTGCTAACCATCTAGCTTTTGGCAAATTTTCAAGCTAAGTCTCAATTTCTTCATCTGTTAAGAAGGGCTAATAAAATCCACCTCAAAACTAAGAAACTAACATTGGTGCAATATAGATAACTAAACTACAGACTTTATTTAGATTTCCCCAGTTTCTTCACTAATATCCTTTTCCCAAAATCCAATCCAGGACATCACATTATATTTAGTTGTCCTATCTCCTTCGTCTACTCCTCTCTGAGACAATTCCTCAATCATTCTCTATCTTTCATGACCTAGGCACTTTTGAAGACTAATGGTCAAGTATTTTGCAGAATATCCCTCAACATGGGTTTTCCTGATGTCTTCACATGATTAGACTAAAGTTATGGATTTTGAGAAAAAAATACCACAAAACTGATGAGTCATTCATTATATCATACAGAAGGTACATGATATCAACATGCCTTATTTCTGGTGATATTTGTTTACCTAGGTTTTTTATTTTGTGGTAATTCATTACGTTGTATACTAAGTCATTGCATTTAATATATATATGTATTTGAATATATATTCTTAAGTTGAAGTATAACTCTATATGTGTTATATATCACACATATGTTATATAACAAAACACATATAAACAATTTTAATGTTTTTAAAGCTTAAAATATATAAACCAAAGAATAGGAAAAGATATTTGTAATATTTATAATTGAGAAAGGACTAATTTCTAAAATATGCAGAGAGTTTCTACAAACCAATAAAAAGATAGACAACTAATTTTTTTTCAATGGGCAAAACACTTGAACACATATTTCACAAAAGTGAATATCCAATCAGCCAATTAACACATGGAAGGGTGCACAATCTCATTAGTCATCACAGAAAAGCAAATTAAAATCACAATGAGATACTACCACACACATGCCAAACTAGCAAAACTTAAAAGTCAGAAAATGTGTTGGTTTGATTGCAGAGCTACTAAACTCTTCTACACTGCTGGTGAGAGAGTAAACTGGCAAAAGAACTTTGGAAAATAGTGTGACATTATCTGTTAAAATTTGATATATTCAAACCCTGTGACCAAGCAATTCCACTTTTGCAATATTCTCAAAACAAACACATGCACTTGTACATCAGAATATTTGTACAGCAACGCTCAAAGTGCCTTATTTCTATTTGCCAAAAACTGGAAACATCATCAAATGGATAAACAAATTGTGGTATATTCATCCAATGGGATATACACAACAATGAAAATTTTAAAAAAGTACAGCTACACACAACAATGTGAATAAATTTTACAAATATAGTATTGAGCGAAAGAAATCAGATATAAAAGCATACATAGATCATGAACCCATCCATATGTAGTTCAAAAACAGGCAACACCTAAGGGGTCTATTTGTAAGAGTTCCAACTATAAAGTAAATCAAGGACATTATTACCATGAAAATGCAAATAGTGGCTACCTCTAGAGAGAAGGGAAGGGTGTGTGATAAAAAAAAAGCTTCTGGAGTACTGGAAATATTATATACTTTTTGCCTAAGTGGTGGTTACATGGATATTCACTTTATAATTGATTATACTGTACATTGATGCTTTACATACTGTTTCATATATGTTATGTTTCAAAATAAAATATAACAAAACAACTGTGCCATCAGTGATGTGACAGTATTACTGGGGAAAAGACATACATATATGGAAAAATTATTGAAACAATACAAAACATATGATCAAATGCCAAAGATAAGAGGTATTGCTATAAGAGGTCAAAGAGAATAGGCTTTGAAGGATCAAAATTTGCACAAAAGAGAAAGGACAGTGCAGGTTGGCGGAACGTGAACAAAAGTTGCATATTCAAATTTCCAGTGGTTAGTATGGAAAAGTAATTAAAGTTGAATAGGTAGCATTGGATCAGTTTAGTAAGCCCGCTCTATTTGATAACATGCACATCTGTGTTAATGAAGACATGAAATATTAATAGCTACTATTTATTGGTTGCTTATTTTGTGCTAGACAACTTAAGGCTTGCAATAATCTTATAACTATATTATCTATTCTTTTTTCAAATGAGGAAACTGAGGCTCAAGTTAAGAACAGTGGGCCCTCCGCACCCATGGGTTCTGCATCCAAGGATTCAACCAACCACGAATCAAAAATATTCAGAAAATATTCCATAAATTTCCAAAAAGCAAAACTTGAATTTTTCACGTACTCCAGCAATTATTTACATAGCATTTACATTGTATTAGGTATTATAAGTAATCTAGAGATTATTTAAAGTATACAGGAGGATATGCATAGGTTATATGCAAATATTATACCATTTTATATTAGGAATTTGAGCATCCATTGATTTGGGTATTCAAGGGGGGTCCTGGACCCAATCCCCTGCAGATACCAAGGGAAGACTGTATCTTGCCTAAGGACACAGCTACGAGTAGTGGGGTGAGGACTCATGTCCACATGTTTTGAGTTTAAAGCCCATGATGGAAATAAGGACCAACCTATCAGGAATGAGTACTCCTAGTAAGTAGTTGTTCTAAATACCATTTCCTACTTAAGGAAGCAAAGATCTTTAGAGAAGCGGATGATTCCAGCTCTGAGACTGGAAATGTATAGGTTAAAGCTGAAACATCTTGTCATTCCAGATCACAAGGAAACTATGAAACTCCTACAGCCATGACTCTGCTGGCCAAAGTGGAATGACAATAAATATGATAACTGCAAGGGATTAAAACACATAAACTATGACTAAATTATTTTTAAAAAACTAAAATCTCATTGGTCCCCTTTGGAGGATGCTAGGGAACCACCTCCTTATTTTTAAAACTGATAAATAAAGGGAAAGAATCAAGCATTTTCCTGCCTTTCCTATACGATTTGTAGCTCTGGGTAACCAAATAGTTGATAAGGGAAAGCTTCTCTTTAAAGAAGCATCCAGCTAATAAGTGAAGGAAAAGTGATAGAATTAGAACATCTCCCTTTTCTAATTCTTAATAAACTAAAGGTTCCAGGTAATGATCATCAGTGGCTGATAACATCACCAAACAACAAGAAAAAATATGACATTTTGTGCTCCCTGATGGAAAAGTACCACACATAGGAAATAGTACTGTCAAGAATAAGTTGAATCTGAATCTTATAAAGCCTACTACTAATTTATAGGAAATATGAGGGATAATGGAACATGTTAAACAACACAACAGTGATGCAATATAAAATCCAGACTGTGAGAAATTCTACAAATGAGCTGGCTCTTCCTCACACAAGTACAAGGGAAAAAGAATGGAAAGACAGGGTGCCCAGAGATTAAGAGATACTTAAGAGCTATATCAACTGGTGTCAATGTAAAAGCAAAAAACATTTATAAGCTAATTGGGGAAATGTGAACACCAGTTGGATATTTAACAGTATTAAGGAATTGTTGTCAATGTTTTTAGGGGAGATAATACGGTTGCATATTTTACGTGATCTTATCTTTTAGAGATGTATGCTGACTTATTTACAGATGAAATATTTGATGTCTGAGAATTGATTCAAAATAATCTGTGGAGAGTGGGTCAGAGTACAGATGAAACAAGACTGGCCACATATTGATAACTGTTGAAGGAGGGAAATAGGAACAGCAATTGTCTCTACTTTGGGTGTCGCTTTTACATTCTACAGTAAAAAGTTTTTTTAAAAAATTTAAACATGCTCAGAGTCTCTCTTCCTCTGATTCATGGAGAGGGAGAGACAAAAAATATTGAAGAGGGGAGAAGTGTGATTGGGAGCACAGCTAAAAAAAGGGGGGCTGGCTTTTCCTCCAAGCCTGAGAAAAAGATAAGTTTACACAGAGGAAAAATAGAGACCTAGTGAACTCACATCAAGTGGCCTCTAGCCTATCAGCAAAGTGAGAGGAATGTTCATCTCCATGGAGGAAGCCCAGGGGGAGATGGAACTGGGTCTTGAAGAGGAAATGGTTTGGACCATCTGCTTTATGGAGATATTAGTGAGTTGACAAAAGGCGAGCAAATGGTAAAATTGGTAAATACGGTAACGTCATAGGTTCATGCCCCTAGGTAATAGAATTTCTTAGTAGTATTCTCACTATTACACTTCACAAATATTTCTAAAAATTAGCAATCCAGCATTCTTAACTTCACCCTTAACTAGCAGGTTAGGTGGTCCTGAACTTCGTCCCTGGGTTATGAGTCAGCTTTGGTATATGGTCATAACACCTCTGACTTCTAAAGCTGGAAAACCTGACCTTCTTTATCTTCTGCTAAAGTTGGAAAAATAACTGTTCTAAAGTGTAAACCTGATCAGTTTCCCTGGGAAGCAAGGACTCCTAGGCTTTGGTTATTTATCATTTGAACTGTTGTTTTCTTGGAACAGATTTGGGCAATGGACTTAGTTAATCTGAGGAAATAGCCTTCAATTACATAAGTAAAAAGCAAACACATCACCTCAGTTCTTGCCTCTTTGACAAAACATAGTGAATGCATGTCTCTGGCAAAGTCAAAACTTACCCCTTCATCGTATTTCCCACATCCAGAAAATCATCTGTACCACAATTATTTCCTTATTCTTCAAAGCATGCTCCTTTGATGAAAATGTTTCCTAGAGAATTCCCACCATGCTTGAGATATTGCACTCTGATCTGAAACACATCACTGATCTTTACAACACACTCCTACCAGCTACACAGCTCCTGCAAACATCAGCATCCTCTTGCTCTGTGACCCACCCTTGCACCATCACCTCACACCCAAATTCCGCCCCTGCCCCCAATCAGAAGTAGCTTGCTAGCCCTAAGTTGCTCTTGTTGGTGTTTTGGACTCTTCCTATGAATCTCAGTGGTCTACAACTAACCCCTTTAGTGTTCCTCATATCCACAATGGTCACTGAATCCTCTGAGCCTCAGTTTCTTTGTCTATCAAGTGAGAGGGCTGATAATGAACTCCAAGATCTCTATGAGCTCTGTAATTCCACAGTTCCTTGGTGTCTGTGCATGAGGTTAAGTCAAGCAAGTGAAAAAGTCTACCACATCGACTCCTTGTCCAGTCTCTTGCGTCAATGTTCTGTAGACATCCTAACAGAGTATTTCCTCATCTGAGAATTCTACAGTTGAAAGTCTGTGAAGGAAGTTCAGTTTACTTTAACAGGAAGAGTTGTTTAAATTTTTTTGTTTGTTTTTTAAGTGGATGAATTACAATCTCATCTTTGACCTTTGGGGTCTATGTCTATGACTATAGTTCTCATGAGTTTAGTTATGACCAGGAATAAGCACAGATCTTTATTATCATAGTGTAGTGGGAATTGTTTAAAATTTATTCTTAGACCAAGCCCTTGCCTGGGTCTCCTGGGTCCTCCTTACTACACCTGAGACCATCTGTGGGCAGCCTCAGTTTAAATGCATCCCACGCCGGCTCTCCTTATGCCACAGCTCCTTGTGCAGTGAATACACTCCACTTGCAGTTTTTCTTGTTTACATACTAACTCAATTTTGGATGCTGTCTCAGGTATAATTTTTTTGTAAGTTGAATCAGTATCACCAAGGTCCAATAAGGAGAACAAAACCAGTTCAACAGAAGAACTTTACTATCAGGAAAGAACTAGTTACAGAGGTGTTGGAGGGGCTAAAAACAAGTGCTAATGAGGCTATGCTGAAGGTAACAACTACAAGAAGCTACTACTACCCATGGGGCCTGAGGGACAGAAAAGGGCTGGTGCTATCAGCACAAGAGCCAGGGCTACCCTGTGAGAGCTAGAACCTTGGAGAAGAAACCATTCAAAAGGAGCTAGAAACAAAACAGGGGTTGCCTGGTGGGTGAGGCTTCCAGGCAGGAGCTGGAACCACAGAAGAGACACAGCACTGCTAGACAAACTTGCAAAGCAGAGAGGAGAGAAACACCTCAGGGCCTCCCCTTCCCAAACTTCCATCTCCTGTCAGGAACTCCCACTAGCTGAACCTAATCAGAAGGCAGTGGGTGAGGGAGCCTGAAAAATGCAGAGCAGCCCCTTGGGAGTCAAGGCAGGGAAGGTCAGGGAATGGATCCAAGAGAAAACAGACAAATAACCTGTACAAGAACTGGAAAAGGAAATACAAATAACCAATAATCATAGGAAAACATGTTCAACCTCATTAGTAATCAGGGAAATACAACTTTAAACCACAATCAGATACCATTTTGCCTCCCACCAAAAATGTTAAAATGCCAAGTGCTGATGGAGATGTTCAGCAGTGGAAACACATGTGCACATCACCGGGAGTGCAGAATGGAAAGCACATTGACATCGTCTAATAATGTGATGCTGAACATACACTATGCTCCAGGAATTCCACTTCTAAGAACACACCCTCAGGAAAATCCAGCAATGTGCACAGGAGATGTGTACAAAAATGTTCACAGAAGCATTGCTGAGGACAGCAAACCACCCAGCTGGAACCTACCCAAAAGTCCACCAATAAGAGAATGGATAAAGTGTGCTTTATTCTTATAATTGAATACCACGTAAAAATGAATGAATTATACCTACAAATGCCAACACGGATGAATGTCACAGGTGTAATTTTGAGCAAAAAGGAGAAGTAGGAAAAAGACTTGAAATGATTCTATTTGCATAAAATTCAAAAACAAGCCAAGTTATATATACTGTTTAAGAAATGAATCATAGATGGGAAACTGTAAACAATGAATGATAATTCAGAGGAGTGTTACTTCTGTGTGGTAGTGAGGTGGGTATGATCAGAAGGAGGCCCCCAAGCATAGCCACTCTTTTTTAGGTATGATATACTTTACAATTAAAAACATGACTTCAGGGGGGACCTTCAAGATGGCAGAGGAGTAAGATGTGGAGATCACCTTCCTCCCCACAAATACATCAAAAATACATCTACATGTGGAACAACTCCTACAGAACACCTACTGAACGCTGGCAGAAGACCTCAGACCTCCCAAAAGGCAAGAAACTCCCCACGTACCTGGGTAGGGCAAAAGAAAAAAGAATAAACAGAGACAAAAAGATAGGGATGGGTCCTGCACCAGTGGGAGGGAGCCGTGAAGGAGGAAAGGTTTCCACACACTAGGAAGCCCCTTCACTGGTGGAGATGGGGGTTGGGCAGGGGGGAAGCTTTGGAGCCACGGAGGAGAGCGCAGCAACAGGGGTGCGGAGGGCAAAGCAGAGAGATTCCCACACAGAGGATCGGTGCTGACCAGCACTCACCAGCCCGAGAGGTTTGTCTGCTCACCCGCCGGGACCGGTGGGGCCTGGGAGCTGAGGCTCAGGCTTCAGAGGTCGGATTCCAGGGAGAGGACTGGGGTTGGCCGCGTGAACACAGCCTGAAGGGGGCTAGTGCACCACAGCTAGCCAGGAGGGAGTCCGGGGAAAAGTCTGGACCTGCCTAAGAGGTAAGAGACCATTGTTTCAGGGTGCGCAAGGAGAGGGGATTCAGAGCACCGCCTAAACAAGCTCCAGAGACGGGCGCAGGCCGCGGCTATCACGTGGACACCAGCGACAGGAATGAAACGCTAAAGCTGCTGCTGCAGCCACCAAGAAGCCTGTGTGAAAGCCCAGGTCACTTACACCTCCCCTCCCAGGAGCCTGTGCAGCCCCGGGTCCCAGGATCCAGGAACAACTTCCTGGGAGAGCACACGGCATGTCTCAGGCTGTTGCAACATCACACCAGCCTCTGCCCCCACAGGCTTGCCCTGCATTCTGTACCCCTCCCTCCCCCCCGGCCTGAGTGAGCCACAGCCCCCTAGTCAGCTGCTACTTTAACCCCCTCCTGCCTGGGTGAAGAACAGACGCCAGAGGGCAATCTACACACAGAAGTGGGGCCAAATCCAAAAATGAACCCCAGGAGCTGTGCGAACAAAGAAGAGAAAGGGAAATCTCTCCCAGCAGCCTCAGGAGCAGCGGATTAAATCTCCACAATCAACCTGATGTACCCACCAACTGTGGAATACCCGAATAGACAATGAATCATCCCCAAATTGAGGCAGTACACTTTGGGAGCAACTGCAGACTTGGGGTTTCCTTTCTGCATCTACTTTGTTTCTGGTTTTATGTTTATCTTAGTTTAGTATTTAGAGCTTATTATCATTTGTAGATTTGTTCATTGATTTGGTTGCTCTCTTCCTTTCAAATATATATATTTTTTTCCTTTTTCTCTTTTTGTGAGTCTGTATGTGTATGCTTCTTTGTGTGATCTTGTCTGTATAGGATTGCTTTTACCATTTGTCCTAGGGTTCTGTCTGTCTGTTTTTTTGTTTGTTTGTTTGTTTGTTTTTTAGTATAGTTTTTATCGCTTGTTATCATTGGTGGATTTGTTTATCGGTTTGGTTACTCTCTTCTTTCTCTTTCTTTTTTTACTAGTTTTTATTTTTTTATTTTAATAATTTTTTCCATTTTTTATTTTAATAACTTCATTTTATTTTATTTTTTCTTGCTTGCTTGCTTTTTTTTCTCCCTTTTCTTCTGAGCCGTGTGGCTGACAGGGTCTTGGTGCTCTGGCCGGGTGTCAGGCCTGAGCCTCTGAGGTGGGAGAGCCAAGTTCAGGACATTTGTCCACCAGAGACCTCCTGGGCCCAAGTAATATCAATCAGTGAGAGCTCTCCCAGAGATCTCCATCTCAACACTAAAACCCAGCTCCACTCAATGACCAGCAAGCTACAGTGATGGATATCCCATGCCAAACAACTAGCAAGATAGGAACACAACCCCACTCATTAGCAGAGAGGCTACCTAAAATCATACTAAGTTCACAGACACCCCAAAACACACCACCAGACACGTTCCTGCCCACCAGAAAACAAGATCCAGCCTCATCCACCAGAACGGAGGCACCGGTTCCCTACACCAGGAAGCCTACACAACCCACTGAACCAGCCTTACCCACTGGGGGCAGACACCAAAAACAACTGGAACTACAAACCTGCAGCTGTGAAAAGGAGACCCCAAACACAGTAAGTTAAGCAAAATGAGAAGACAGAGAAATATGCAGCAGATAAAGGAGCAAGGTAAAAGCTCACCAGGCCAAAGAGGAAATAGGCAGTCTACCTGAAAAAGAATTCAGAGTAATGATAGTAAAGATGATCCAAAATCTTGGAAATAGAATGGAGAAAATACAAGAAACGTTTAACAAGGACCTAGAAAAACTAAAGAGCAAACAAACAATGATGAACAATACAATAAATGAAATTAAAAGTTCTCTAGAAGGAATCAATAGCAGAATAACTGAGGCAGAAAAACGAATAAGTGACCTGGAAGATAAAATAGTGGAAATAACTAACGCAAAGCAGAAAAAAGAAAAAAGAACGAAAAGAATTGAAGACAGTCTCAGAGACCTCTGGGACAACATTAAAAGCACCAACATTCAAATTATAGGGGTCCCAGAAGAAGAAGAGGGGAAAAAAAGGGACTGAGAAAATATTTCAAGAGATTATAGTTGAAAACTTCCCTAATATGGGAAAGGAAATAGTCAATCAAGTCCAGGAAGCACAGAGAGTCCTATACAGGATAAATGCAAGGAGAAACACGCCAAGACACATATGAATCAAACTATCAAAAATTAAATACAAAGAAAAATTATTAAAAGCAGCAAGGGAAAAGCAACAAATAACATACAAGGGAATCCCTATAAGGTTAACATCTGATCTTTCAGCAGAAACTCTGCAAGCCAGAAGGGCGTGGCAGGACATATTTAAGGTGATGAAAGGGAAAAACCAACAACCAAGATTACTCTACCCAGCAAAGATATCATTCAGATTCAACAGAGAAAAGAAAACCTTTACAGACAAGCAAAAGCTAAGAGAATTGAGCACCACAAAACCAGCTTTACAACAAATGCTAAAGGAACTTCTCTAGGCAGGAAACACAAGAGAAGGAAAAGACCTACAATAACAAACCCAAAACAATTAAGAAAATGGTTATAAGAACATACATATCGATAATTACCTTAAGTGTAAATGGATTAAATGCTCCAACCCAAAGTCACAGACTGGCTGAATGGATACAAAAACAAGACCCATATATATGCTGTCTACAAGAGACCCACTTCATACCTAGGGACACATACAGACTGAAAGTGAGGGGATGGAAAAAGATATTCCATGCAAATGGAAATCAAAAGAAAGCTGGAGAAGCAATTCTCATATCAGACAAAATAGACTTTAAAATAAAGACTATTACAAGAGACAAAGAAGGAAACTACATAATGATCAAGGGATCAATGCAAGAAGAAGATATAACAATTGAAAATATTTATGCAGCAAATATAGGAGCACCCCAATACATAAGGTAAATGCTAACAGCCATAAAAGGGGAAATCGACAGTAACACAATAATAGTAGGGGACTTTAAAACCCCACATTCACCAATGGACAGATTATCCAAAATGAAAATAAATAAGGAAACACAAGCTTTAAATGCTACATTAAACAAGATGGACTTAATTGGTATTTATAGGACATTCCATCCAAAAACAACAGAATACACTTTCTTCTCAAGTGCTCATGGAACTTTCTGCAGGATAGATCATACCTTGGGTCACAAATCAAGCCTTGGTAGATTTAAGAAAATTGAAATCATATCAAGTATATTTTCCAACCACAACGCTATGAGACTAGATATCAATTACAGGAAAAAAAACTGTAAAAATTACAAACACATGGAGGCTAAACCATATGCTACTAAATAACCAAGATATCACTGAAGAAATCAAAGAGGAGATCAAAAACCACCTAGAAACAAATGACAATGAAACACGACAGCCCAAAACCCATGGGATGCAGCAAAAGCAGTTCTAAGAGGGAAGTTTATAGCAATACAATCCTACCTCAAGAAACAAAAAAATCTAAAACAAACAACCTAACCTTACACTTAAAACAACTAGAGAAAGAAGAACAAAAAACCCCAAAGTTAGCAGAAGGAAAGAAATCAAAAAATCAGATCAGAAATAAATGAAAAAGAAATGAAGGACACAATAGCAAAGATCAATAAAACTAAAAGCTGGTTCTTTGAGAAGATAAACAAAATTGATAAACCATAAGCCAGACTCATAAAGAAAAAAAGGGAGAAGACTCAAATCAAGAGAATTAGAAATGAAAAAGGAGAAGTAACAACTGACACGGCAGAAATACAAAGGATCATGAGAGATTACTACAAGCATTATATGCTAATAAAATGGACAACCTGGAAGAAATAGACAAATTCTTAGAAAAGCACAACCTTCCAAGTCTGAACCAGGAAGAAATAGAAAATATAAACAGACCAATCACAAGCCCTGAAATTAAAACTGTGATTAAAAATCTTCCAACAAACAAAAGCCCAGGACCACATGGATTTACAGGCGAATTCTATCAAACATTTAGAGAAGAGCTAACACCTATCCTTCTCAAACTCTTCCAAAATATAGGAGAGGGAGGAACACTCCCAAACTCATTCTACGAGGCCACCATCATCCCTGATACCAAAACCAGACAAAGATGTCACAAAAAAAGAAAACTACAGGGCAATATCACTGATGAATATAGATGCAAAATTCCTCAACAATATACTAGCAAACAGAATCCAACAGCACATTAAAAGGATCAAGTGGGGTTTCTCCCAAGGATTCTTCAATATATGCAAATCAATCAATGTAATAAACCATATTAACAAATTGAAGGATAAAAACCATATGATCATCTCAATAGATGCAGAAAAAGCTTTCGACAGAAATCAACACCCATTTATGATTAAAAAAACCCTCCAGAAAGTAAGCATAGGGGGAACTTACCTCAACATAATAAAGGCCATATATGACAAACCCATAGCCAACATTGTTCTCAATGGTGAAAAACTGAAAGCATTTCCACTAAGATCAGGAACAAGACAAGGTGGCCCACTATTACCATTATTATTCACCATAGTTTTGGAAGTTTTAGCCACAACAATAAGAAAAGAAAAAGAAATAAAAGGAATCCAAATTGGAAAAGAAGTAAAACTGTCACTGATTGCAGATGACATGATACTATACATAGAGAATCCTAAAGATGCCATCAGAAAACTACCAGGACTAATCAATGAATTTGGTAAAGTAGCAGGATACCAAATTAATGCACAGAAATCTCTTGCATTCCTATACACTAATGATGAAAAATCTGAAAGAGAAATTAAGGAAACACTCCTATTTACCACTGCAACAAAAAGAATAAAATACCTAGGAATAAACCTACCTCAGGAGACCAAAGACCTGTATGCAAAAAGTATAAGACACTGAGATGGAGAGATACACCATGTTCTTGGATTGGAAGAATCAACATTGTGAAAATGACTATACTACCCAAAGCAATCTACAGATTCAGTGCAATCCCTATCAAACTACCACTGGCATTTTTCACAGGAGTAGAACAAAAATTTTCACACTTCGTATGGAAATACAAAAGACCCCAAATAGCCAAAGCAATCTTGAGAAAGAAAAACAGAGCTGGAGGAATCAGGCTCCCTGACTTCAGACTATAATACAAAGCTACAGTAATCAAGACAGTATGGTACTGGCACAAAAACAAAAATATAAATCAATGGAATAGGATAGAAAGCCAAGAGATAAGCCCATGCACATATGGTCACCTCACCTTTGATAAAGGAGGCAAGAATATACAATGGAGAAAAGACAGCCTCTTCAATAAGTGGTGCTGGGAAAACTGGACAGCTACATGTAAAAAAATGAAATTAGAACACTCCCTAATACTATACACAGAAATAAAGTCAAAATGGATTAAAGACCTAAATGTAAGGCCAGACACTATAAAACTCTTAGAGTAAAACATAGGCAGAACACTCTATGACATAAATCACAGTAAGATCCTTTTAGACCCACCTCCTAGAGAAATGGAAATAAAAACAAAAGTAAACAAATGGGACCTAATGAGACTTAAAAGCTTTTGCACATCAAAGGAAACCATAAACAAGACGAAAAGACAACCCTCAGAATGAGAGAAAATATTTGCAAACGAAGCAACTGACAAAGGATTAATCTCAAAAATATACAAGCTGCTCATGCAGTTCAATATCAAAAAAAACAAACAACCCAATCAAAAAATGGGCTGAAGACCTACATAGACACTTCTCCAAAGAAGATATACAGATTGCCAACAAACACATGAAAGGATGCTCAACATCCCTAATCCTTAGAAAAATGCAAGTCAAAACTTCAATGAGGTATCACTTCACACAGGTCAGAACGTCAATCATGTAAAAGTCTACAGAGAATAAATGCTGGAGAGGGTGTGGAGAAGAGGGAACCCTCTTGTACTGTTGGTGGGAATGTAAATTGATGCAGCCACTATGAGAACAGTACGGAGGTTCCTTAAAAAACTAAAAACAGAACTACCATATGACCCAGCAATCCCACTACTGGGCTATACCCTGAGAAAACCATAATTCAAAAACAGTCATGTACCACAATGTTCATTGCAGCACTATTTACAATAGCCAGAACATGGAAGCAACCTAAGTGTCCATTGACAGATGAAATGGATAAAGAAGATGTGGGACATATATACAATGGAATATCACTCAGCCATAAAAAGAAACGAAATTGAGTTATTTGTAGTGAGGTGGATGGACCTAGAGTCTGTGAAACATAGTGAAGTCAGAAAGAGAAAAACAAATACCCTATGCTAACACATATATATGGGATCTAAAAACAGAAAAGGTTCTGAAGAACCTAGGGGCAGGACAGCCTTAAAGACTCAGACGTAGAGAATGGACTTGAGGGCACAGGGAGAAGGAGGGGCAAGCCGGGACGAAGTGAGAGAGTGGCATGGAGATATATACACTACCAAATGTGAAATAGATAGCTGGTGGGAAGCAACTGCATAGCACAGGGAGATCAGCTCAGTGCTTTGTGACCACCTAGAAAGGTGGGATAGGGAGGGTGGGAGGGAGACTCAAGAGGGAGGAGATTTGGGGATATATGTATATGTATAGCTGATTCACTTTGTTATAAAGGAGAAACTAACACACCATTGTAAAGCAATTATACTCCAATAAAGATGTTAAAGAAGAAAAAAAACACATGACTTCAGGGGTCCTAAAAGTTCATACTCCCTCTCCTTAATTGTAACTGGCAATAAAATAATAGTAACAACCACACACACTCATGCAAATTCTTGGTATCTTCACTTATGGCTACTGACCATGGTCAAGTTGTTGATACTGTCTGTGTTGTTTCAGTTTCCACAATGAGTATAATAGTAATAAATAGTAGTGAAATGGGACTTCCCTGGTGGCGCAGTGGTTAAGAATCCGCCTGCCAATGCAGGGCACATGGGTTCACACCCTGGTCTGGGAAGATCAAGGCCTGCAGACCCTCACTTTCACCCTGATTTCTCCCTCTTTTAAATACCTAGACCTCCTGTTGCCTGCACCATTTATGAGGCATTTACCACGTATTTATTCTTTTATTCATCCAGCAACTCATGGGCTAGGTACTGCGAACATAGAAGTGACTAAAACAGATACAGTCACCACATTCATGGGTCCTATGGCCTGGGGAGGGAGACAGACATTCAACAAACGAGCAAGCACGTAATTATTTAATCCAGCTGTGCTAAGTGCTATCAAGACAAAGTGTGGCATGCACTGAGAACCTGTCACAGAGGAAGCTCACCTAGCCTGCAGAGTCAAGAAAGATTTCTTTGAGGAAGTGACATTCAAATTGAGGCTTAAAGGATACACTGCTTTCTACTGTCACCATAGACAATAAATGTTTATTTAGGATCTGTAACCTAGGTGGACTGTCAAGGCACATGTACTTACAGAAAAAATAGCCGCAGGAGGTAGCACTACCAAGGGAACAGAATGTACCTTCTACCGATGATTGGAATCCCTGAAGGTTAGAGGCTGTCTTAGAAACATTTTATATAAAGTATGAGATTTGAGCAGGGCCTTAACTGGAAAGGTGGAACTAAGACAAGGATGGGGGAAAAGAGGAATTCTTGATAGGGGAAAATATAAACATATGGGCAGAGATAGGAAAAGGCAAGACATTTAGACAGGTTGCTTGAATCAAGGAGTGACATAGGAAAGTAATTAAAGACAAAGAGTGGGGTCATAGAGGGGCTTGCTTTATCTTACATGGAATTTTCTTCCTTCTTTGAAGGAATGGCCTTCTTTGAGACTCTCATGAAAGCCTTGGACCCCTCCTCATAAGAAAGAAAGAAAAGAAAAAGAAAGAAAAGAAAGAAAGAAAGAACGAAAGAAAGAAAGATAGAAAGGAAGGAAGGAAGAAGGGAGGGAGGGAAGGAAGGAAGAAAGAAAGAAAAAAAGAAAGGAAAGAGCATTCATAAAGATGCATGCAATTTCAGGGGTTCACAATCCCCCTGCACTCCCATTTAGGAACCCCTGCTATAAGCAAGTAGCACTGAAAGGGTGTGAGTGAAGGAAAGGCAGCACGTTTCAGACCATGTTTAGAAGCCTTCACTTTCCTGAGAGGCTAACAGCTGTTGGCAGTGAGGTTAATTGAGAAACTATTGCAATACAATGCAAGCTAGAGCTCATACCGCCCTAGGCTAAGGTAGCAGCTTTAGGCACTCATTAATTAAGTAAACTAATATTTATGGAGAGCTCACTCTGAGACAGGCCTGGTTCTATTAATGAAGAAAAAAAGATCACTACTGTCAAGGAGCTCCAAGCTGGGCAGGATCAGAAAGGTAAGCAGCCACAGACGTCGAGGGAATCAGAGCAGTAGCAGATTGTCTTACCCAGAACTTGCCACTGCCCATTCCCTACAGAATTAAGTCAAAGTCTTTAATATCATGTTCAAGGCATTTCACAAAATAGCCACATCTCACTTTTCTGCTGTCATTTCCACTTAGGCCCGCATGACAGCTTCTTTCAACACGCACCTGCACCCTGCAGGGTGGCCACACGGGACTCTTGACTATCTTCTGACACTGCTTTGCCTTTTCCTGCCTCTGTTCTGTCAGTATTTTCCTCCCACCAGCTGTGCCTGGTCAAATGCCTACCCATTACCCATGCTTCAAGGCCCAACTGAGGTGTTGCCTTCCTTGAAGCTTTGTGGAGTCTCCCCATTCATTCTGCCCTGATTTACTGGGTGTGCCTCACTCTCCCCCAGTACTCAGTAAGCTGGAGAGGGCAGGGTGTCATCCTTTGATCTCATCCTGGGAAGTGCCCAGTTCCTGTGCTGACAGGTGCTGAATATATACACTGAACCGAAAGGCAGGGGCTTGGTGAGAGAACAGGGCCAAGGGAGCTTTGGGAGCCATCATCCAAGCCTTGGTGGTTGGCAGCAGAAAAGGTAAACTTCCTATTCACCTCCTCCTGGAAGAATTCACCCTGTAGGGAGGGAGGGAGGCCATCCCCGGCACACACCATGTGCTCAGTAAATATGGGTTTAAAAATATAGGACATTCATATCCAGGTAACTTAGATCACCCTGTTTATAATGATGGCGGTTCCCACAGGCTGAGGATAAATTCTACTCTCACAATTACCAGTTTTGGATGCAGACTTCCACATTTCTACTGGATTATTATTGTTGCTGTTTAATTATTAAGAAAAGAGCTTACTTGCAAAAGCCAAATGGTTATAAAGCCTAATCATCCTTGGAAGTATTATAGGGTCACTCGAATAGCTCTTGCTTTCAATTCTTTAACAACTGTGGGTCGAACCTCATTGTGCCATTACCTCACCTTTGTTTGCACTATCAAAATACGCAAGACGTTGCCAAGGACGACTGAATTCTTTGGCTCGACCGCAGCTGTAACAGGATGGGTGCACATTTCCCTCTTTGGGGTACAAGGGGATGTGGGTGCCTTCCCAGGCCAACCGTGCAAAAGGAAGAAGTCATGCCTGACTGAGGGGGGCTAGGCAGAAATCAAGGTCCTAAAATGAACACTCACCAGGGCAGTGCCAAGTCCCAGCAAGGGCCGCGTCTCCTCAACTTTACTGAAGCAGCGGCGGGGCGCAGGACCCCCTCATCCGTTAGTCTGGGTGGCGCTCTGCCCTCTGACCTGGCGCTCACCACCCGCCTCCTCGCGGGGCCGCCCTTCGCAGGTGCGCAGAGCTTCTTACGCATCGTCTTCCCGCCTTGTAGCCGCACCGCCCCCCCCCTCCACGCCCTGGGACCGAGGACGTGCCGATCCGATTGGCCGAGGGCGGCGGGGGCGGGTTCGGAGCACCCGGGGAAGCCAGGGGCCAAAGCCGCTGGCGGGGCTGACTGCGCGCATCGGGAGTGCTGGGTGCTGAGTGACCCCGAGGACTCGACTGACCCGCCCGAGCCGGCTCAGGATGAGGACGCGCTGGTCCACCCCTCTCCGTGCGGCGGAGCTGCTCGTGCTGCTCCTCCCGTGCTTCGGTCTGGTGGAGCCCTCTGGCCGCTCAGGTAACCGCGGGCGCGTCCGCTCGCCGGCCGGCTAGGGACCTCGACGTTGCCAGGCCGGCTGACTTTCCTCAGTTCGGGTTAGGGCTGCGCTCCGGGGTCACGTCACCTCTGCTTTGCTAGGGGCTGGAGCCGGACAAGTGAGCCGAAGGGAGGTCCGGGGAGAAGCAGCTCCATTACCCCCCGGGGTCCCGGAGGAGGGCGGGGTGGGGCGTGGGAGCGCCGGGCTTTTCTCGTGCTGAGGGCGAGGAGTCCACCGTAGCGGAGGCACCCAGAGCCTTTTCAGAACGAGGCTCCCGCCCCTTCCTCGTCCTCTCTCCTCTAAAGTCTTGCTTCCCTAGAGTATAGGGCTCCTTAACACCACCACCCCCCCAAGCCCCATCCCGCCCATCTCGCCCCTCGTCCCTTGGTCACCTTGGCCACTCAATGTCAAGAGGAGCTTTCCACCCACAGCGCCAGAATAAGTAACGATGCCCTGACTTCACTGCGCTCATGGTGCACATCAAAAAGCCATGTCTCCTACAGTGACCATGGCCGTGACTCTGTTATGATGCCCTCCCCCAGTGCCTCGAGCAGCGAGCGTTTCTTCTACTTGGCTTATCAGCTCCAGACGACCGCCCCATGCCCTACCCCAGAGGCCGGTGGTCCCGCGGTGGAACTCAGGTTGCTTGCCCGGAGACCTCCTGCCTGTCGCTTCAGAAGCAGGACCAGGATCAGACACCCTTCGCTGATGCTCTGGGCAGTGCTTGCCGCACCAACCCCTTCGCAGCACCCGGAGTATGCTTTTACTTTCTCTTTTTGCCTTGGCCAAAGGTGTGCTGAGGATTTTGTTTCTTAGTCTGGCCACTTAATAGGCAATCCGTGAGCCGTCCCTACCTATTATTTCCGTCATCTTGTCTAGATGAGGAAGTAAAAGATGGTTGAGGGAGTTTTTGAAAAGCTTCAGTTTGCTTGTGGCATTTACTTTCTTTGCAGCTAAACTAAGTTACTCTCTGAGTTATAGTTTGTTCAGAGTATGAGTGGCATCGTCTTATCTACATCCAGAACTTTTTAGTTGACCTTGCTCTGATTCACACTTCTGTGTTCTTTGATCCTCCATGTTGGAAACTACCTAAAGGCCTTTACTGCTGTGAGAATTCTATTCTGCCTGCCCCATAATCCAGGGAGAAAATTTTCACCGCAGCGACTAACTATAGTCAAAACACTCTAGCCTTTCAATCACTGTACTCTTGGTTTCTATCTACATTTACTTTAGTCTTATCTGTTTTGTCTCCCCCATAGAACTCAAGACTTCCTTCATTTTTGCAGTCTCTGCAATCCCTGGCCTTTCTCATTAACCCAAAGCAAAGAGCACCAGCTTAACGCCATTCTTCCTGCACTAGGTCCTCGCAGGTATTTGTTTTCCTGCATCCTTCCCCACCTTGAGCAGCTGCTCTGATCAGCTTACACACACCATCAGACCAGACTTGTGGCCCTATTAAGGGAAGCGCTGGAATTTTGAAACCCTAGCCCCTTGGGTAGCTTGTTGGCAGTATGCCGGCTTCATGATGCTGGTGATGGCGTGCACTCCATCACATGTACGCAGCTAGGTTTGCGCAGGTGGTCTCCATTGCTCAGACGCTGGCGGAGTACCTCTGTGTCCTTGGGGAAATGCCAATTGCTTAGTTAACTTTTTTTGCCTCCTTGGAGGGCCAACAGCTTGAAGTAAACTAATTCTTCAGGGACTTCTGAGGTTCTCACCAGCCCACACCACCCAGTCTGAACCCCATGACTTTCTGACTGCTAGTACACTGATGTGGACCCAGGTGTCACTTCAGGACCTGTTTTTTGTTTGTTTGTTTTGGCTTTATTTATTTATTTTTGGCTGAGTTGGGTCTCCGCTGCTGCACGCGGGAGGACCTGTTCTTGAACTGGCAAATCCAGACTTCTGAGTCTCTCCTAGTGTACACTCTGTGCACACATGGTAGCAACTCCACAAAATGCTTAACAGTGTGGGCTGTGGAAGTTCCCCTGAAACTAAAAAGGCTGCAGTCTTCATCCTTCTTGCCTTCCCAAGCCATCTCTTCTCCATTTGTCTGTGGTTACAAAATGTTGAGGTCCAGCTTCTCTTTGGAATGTGCAGAACTCTTTGGTTTAGGGCTTGTAACAAAGGAGTTACTTCACAATCAGGCAGTAAGAAATAGTTTTCCTGTGATGGTCTAAAAATTCATTTTCAATTGTGATAATGCTATGTAGCCACTTCCTCTCAAACACCAGTAAAATGTTTATATAAAACGAAACATTCAAAAGTGCTGCTAGAGGTGTTGAGGCTTCTTTTCATCAACCTCTGTCTTTTAGACTTGTCCCAATATTGTATTTGTAGGTAAATATTAAAATTCCATTTAGGGCCAGTATAAAGTGAACAAGATGCCATATAGGGCTATCAATAAAGAATCAGTGTTATAAATTGCTCTGCAATCACCTTTTCAAAGTGTAATACATTTCTGATATATGTCATAGACCCTTATTAAACAAATTTTCTAAATAAATTATTTTCACACTTTCTTAGTTCTTCTTCCCACTCTTCAACCTACCCTCCCAATAGGGTCACAAGACTGGGGCAGACTGAACGCTTCTTCTTAAGGATAAAGAAAGATAGGGGAAAACATCATGAGTACAAGACTCTCCCTAGGTTATGTATTATGTACGAATGCTTACACATACATCATGTATGAAGGCTAATAACAAGTTTCCTTAAATCATATCAATAATTAATGTATTTGCTAAGTGATCACTATAGGTGTCAAGCATTGATATTACATACTTGGTTAAAAGACAGATTTAGAATGAGGCAAGTATCTATAATCACAGATGTTTGCAATTAGGTAAGAAGCTTGGCAATTCCTATTCAATGTAGCTACTCCACACCTCTCCTGTAGTCTTTCAGAGGTCCTACAAGCTTGTTAAGTCCATGGGTGTCCTAAAAGTTAAACATACAGTAAATGGGAAAGGTTAAATTTTTTTTCTCTTCTAAAGAGTACTTATAAAGCAGCACTGTCACCTAAGTGCACATGCCCAATACAGATGGAATTCAAATGACCTAAAATTCTACTAGCACGACATAATAAACTTGTGGACATCTGTTTAAGAACAATATGCAGTGAACTTAGCACAGACCTGTAAAGCCTACAAGCCTAGAAAAACTCAGTTAGTAGAAGCATAGGATGTTAGTACTGGAAGTGACTTAGGTTTCTTATATCCACTGCTTTCATCTTACATTTGGAGATTAGAAGACCCTGAGGAGATTAACTGACTTCCCCAAGGTCTCCCAGCTAACCAATAGCAGAGGTAAGTCTTCAGTCTAGGACCCTAACTCCTTATTCCACTGCTCTTTCCACTATTCTAAGAGTTGTAGCTAATCCATTGCATTCTGCAAAGGCAACTTGGAAAATCTAGAACTCCAGATTGCAAAGGTAGGCAAAGCTGGGGTCAAAGGGCACAGAGCGAAGTGCCCAGGAAAGATTATAAAGTGCAGGGAGATTATAGGGCAAGAGAGGGGATGGTTCCAGCAGGGGTGGCCACCGCCCGCTCTCCTGCAGAAGCAGACTTCTTTTTTGCTGCGGTAATTCCTGATACTTTGGAACCCAGGAGAGGTGAGAGGGAATAGGTTGGGAAAGAGGTACATCACAGTCTGATAATCTTCTAAAATAGTACATTTTCCTTTTTTTGTTAACTATCCTTCCAAGCTGTGCCCATAAAGTAGAGAATGGCAGAGTGATATCAAAGAAGAGTGAGGGATGGAAGCTGCTATCCAAACAGATCTAGCTGCAACCCTAGGCAATATTTTAAAATACCAATTTGAAAGCAGAAATAAAGTTTTAAAGGATTTTGTTCTTGTTGTTCCTGTTGTTTCTCTTGGTGCTGCTACTGCTTTTTTTTTTTTTTTTTTTTTTTTTTTTTGCGGTACGCGGGCCTCTCACTGTTGTGGCCTCTCCCGTTGCGGAGCACAGGCTCTGGACGTGCAGGCTCAGCAGCCATGACTCACGGGCCCAGCCGCTCCACGGCACGTGGGATCTTCCCGGACCGGGGCAGGTAGCCGTGTCCCCTGCATCGGCAAGCGGACTCTCAACCACTGCGCCACCAGGGAAGCCCCTGCTACTGCTATTTAAAACAAACAAAACTTCCGTCCAAAGTTCAAACTGGAATTGGACTTACTTTTATAGTTGTTATTTGCATGGTGAAATTTCCTCTCAAGGCCTTAGCATGAGAATTTTTAACTCTGCAAGCCTGTGAATTATTACTAGAAAAGGTGTTTAGTGTTAGTAAAACCACTGAATGTGAGGCTGGTATCAAAGCGAAAGTGCCTTTTGGGAACTAAAATCTTACAGCTCCTTCTGCTGAACCCTTTGGTTCATTGACAGAGATTGCTTACGTTTGTCTAAACTATTTCAGCTCACCAACATGAGGTTCTGTGCTATACCTTCAAAAAGTGTTTCTTTGTCGGAAAATGTTTCTTTGTAAAAGCACTGACCAAATTGTTCAATTGTGGTTTTCTGTAACAGATGTGACTCTTGCTTCACAAACTCAGGTATGCAAGAAGCAGTGTACTACTTTATTTTCATAAAATCAAATTAAGTTTTGTTCTGAGGTCCCATTCTGCCAGATTAACAGAAATTCAGTTTCTGTCACTACTGAGGTCTTCCCCAGCTCATGCAAAGCTGCCAGGGAAGCATTCAGGGAGATCCCTCCCTTTGCCCTCAGCTCACACTGATTACTTCTGAGTTTCCCGTTGTCCAAACCTACTGGGTCTTGAATCCTGTGGCTCAGGTGATTTCTGGAGCTCAGGTTTGACCTTCCCAGGCGATCCAGGTGGTCAGTCCCCACAGCCCCTCCCCAGGGGCATCCTGTCACCTTCCTGGAGGTTAAACAGTGGAGCTTGTCATAGGTCCCCCTACCGTCAGAACCCAGGCCACCATTTCCTCTCGTCCTTTTATCTCACTATTCTACTTCTACCCTATTTCCTCTCAGACACATTAATGTCATATAATAATTTACTCTGCTGTAGTAGCCAAAGTGTAGGCAAGACAGAATTGCAGTCCTGAATAAGCTCAGGATAGTTTTCATTGACTACAGGTCACTTATCTAAAGAAGGTGAAAACTAAGGAGCGTCTTCATCTTATTAAATAAGGGGGAGAAATAGTTCACTGAATGGCAATAACAAGTATGCATACTATTCTAAGTGCTTTACATGTATGAGCTCATTTTATCCTCACATCTACCCTATGAAGTACTGTTTTACAAAGGAGGAAGCTGAGGCATAGCAGGTAAATAACATCCTGATCACATGGCCGGTAAGTAGCAGAGGCAAGCTATAAACCCAGGCAGACTGGCTCCAGAGCCCATGCTCTTACACAACACTGAACTGCCTCTCCGGCTCTCACTGTCCTCCGACCTTGTGTAGAGCATTACAGTTTATACAGCTTGGAGGGTCTTAACAGTCCAGGGGTGCTCAGACTCTCCTTAGCAAACAGGGGCCAGGGCACATCAACCACATAATTCAGAATCCTGAAATGTCTTTTCTGCTTGTCTTGTCTCAGGTGATGATTCATTCACCATCGTTAATGAAAACACAGGCAAGTGCATCACGCCACTGAATGACTGGATAGTAGCAAAGGACTGTGATGAAACCAAGGACATGTTGTGGAAGTGGGTGTCCCAGCATCGCCTCTTTCATTTGCAATCCCAGAAGTGCCTTGGCCTAGACATTACCAAACCCGTGGATTCCTTGAGAATGTTCAGCTGTGACTCCAATGCCATGCTGTGGTGGAAATGTGAGCACAGCTCTCTGTACGGAGCTGCCCAGTACAGGTTGACTCTGAAGGGTGGCCACGCCATAGCAAGTACCAATTCATCTGATGTCTGGAAAAAAGGAGGCTCAGAGGAAAACCTCTGTGCCCAGCCTTACCATGGTGAGTACTGGAGAGGCACTTTGACTCACTTGCTGCTGTATTTGGTGAAAGTGGCCTTGAACATGTACCACTGACCACAAGGAGAATCATACACTTGTGAGGGGAGTGAGCTGGTGTTTAGTTCCAGACACCGATGTCAGTGCCATTTGCTCCCTTTAACAGGCAAGGCTAGGAGAGGTTAGGTGCCTTGTCAGAGGTCTTGCAGCCATTCTGTGGCACCCTGGGATTCGAAATCTCTCCGATGCCTGAGCATATGTACTTCCTATGACTACATCCTGAACTCCAGAGAAAAGGAAATGTTAGAGTAACAGGAAGTCCTCTACACAGGATAAAAGTCAAATGATCTAGTAAAGTTGAACCTATTCTAAGTTAAAAAAGAAGAAAGAGAAAGGGAAAAAAAAGGAAATGAATTTTTTCTTGTCTGCAGATTTGGATGTAATGGAAAAACTTTAAGAGTCTTGCGGGCTTTACTTTTATTTTTGGCATGGCTATCACACTTTGATGTTTGTATTTATGATTTAACATTTTAACAGTGGACTTTTTCCTCACTTGCTTCCAAAAATAAGTATATGAATACAGATCTTCCTCCACTAACAATGGGGTTATGTCCCTATAAACCCATCGTAAGTTGAAAATATCATAAGTCAAAAAAGCATTTAAGGGCTTCCCTGGTGGCGCAGTGGTTGAGAGTCCGCCTGCCGATGCAGGGGACACGGGTTCGTGCCCCGGTCTGGGAGGATCCCACATGCCGCGGAGCGGCTGGGCCCGTGAGCCATGGCCGCTGAGCCTGCGCGTCCGGAGCCTGTCCTCCGCAACGGGAGAGGCCACAACAGTGAGAGGCCCGCGTAACGCATAAAAAAAAAAAAAAAAAAAAAAAAAAGCATTTAATACATTTCTAATGAACATCATAGCCTGGCCTACCTTAAATGTGCTCAGAACACTTACATTAGCCTACAGTTGGGAAAAATCATCTACCACAAAGCTTATTTTAAAATAAAGTGTTGAATATCTCATGTAGTTTTTTGAATACTGTACTGAAAGTGAAAAACAGAATGGTGTGTGTCAGTTGTTTACCTTCATGACTGTGTGGCTGACTGGGAGCTGTGGCTGCTGCTGCCCAGCATCATGAGAGAGGATTGGACCATGTACTGATAGCCCAGGGAAAGACCAAATTCCAAGTATGGTTTCCATGGAATGAGTACCGCTTTCACACCGTCACAAAGTCGCAAAATCATAAATCAAACCATCGTAAGTCTGAAACTGTCTCTGTTGCCTTTGGGGGAGCCGATCATGAACTTTGTTTTGAGTCTAGAGACTCAGTTATAACAAATTTCTGAGTTTAAAAAGAAAGTAGATTCATTTTTTTAAACCTCTAAATGTAAATTACCCAAGCAAATCTTTTTTTTTCATTATGTTGCTCTAACTTACATCAAATGCTGGTGCATATATATATGTATATATATTTAATTATCTAAGTCTTAACTATGCTCTTCTTTGTACATTTACATAGCTTTACAGAGATTTTCCTCTTCTCTTAAGCTAAATCTGGCCTCCCACTCTTCTTGTTGTCTGCACAGTTTTTTCTCCTAGGGGAACCTCTTTCTGTTTCCTAGTGAACATGCAGCAGCTTCTGAGATGTCAGGTTCTGCTGTTATGGGAAACATTAGAGAATCAGAGATGGGATTTTCCTTTTCTTCAGTCCTCAGCCCTTACGTAGTTGAAAAGTCTGCTTCTGCTAGCCACCTTCCTTCTAACCTTAAAGAGCAACTGCTTTCTGGATACCACTTAATGGCAAGCTTAAATTTTGTGCTATAAAAGCCTTTCTGTAACTTGGCAGCTAAGAGAAAACATGGAACCAAACAAATTGCCTTTTGAACTGGATTTGACTTGTTTCCTTGTATTTGTTCAAGGATTAGAAAAGATCATTTTCTTGGCAGGGCTCTTTCTGTCTCCTGCTCCTAATTCTTTTGAGGGACATAGTTGTAATTATAAATTCCCTCAGTCCCCAAAATGCCTTTATTTCAACGTAACTGGTTTTCTTGGTAATCCTATGTGTTTTATTTTATGCATTTATAATATTCTGCTGAGAAGGGGGCTTGTGTGCTTCACATGGCTGCCAAAGTGATCAGTAGCACAGAAAAGATTAAGAACTCACCTAGGAGACTTCCATGGTGGCGCAGTGGTCAAGAATTCGCCTGCCAATGCAGGGGACACGGGTTCGAGCTCTGGTCCAGGAAGATCCCACATGCCGCGGAGCGACTAAGCCTGTGCGCCACAACTACTGAGCCTGCACTCTAGAGCCCGCGAACCACAACTACTGAGCCCACACACCTAGAGCCAATGAGAACAACAAGAGAAGCCACTGCAATGAGAACCCGTGCACCGCAATGAAGAGTAGCCCCCGCTCGCCACAACTAGAGGAAGCCTGTGCATAGCAATGATGACCCAACACAGACAAAAATATGATTAATTAATTAATTAATTTAAAAACAAACAAAAGGAACCCACGTAGGGCGTCACCCCAGAGAAAGCTAAACAGTGCTCACCAGCAAGAGCCCGTAGGCATAGAGTGTTTCTTGACCTTAGCAAATACAGTATTTGGAACACTAAATTTCCAGATAAGAAACTTAAAAATTTCTAAGAAAAGATGCATGTAGTCCTGACTTATTGACATATACCTCGAGTTTTAACATGAACCGAGGCCAGGGCCAAACGTGCCTCTTCTTCATTCCTCTCCAGGTGACTTGTACCATCGAAGTTGCATATGTCAGAAATCTACAAGTCACTCTAGAGTTGCCCTGCTTTCTTCTCCCACCATTCAAATTCAATCAAATATTAAGTCCTGGCAATTCTACTCTTTTAAATTTATGCAGTCCCTTCCTGTTCTTGGGTTGGAGACTGCTGTCTTAAGTTAGGAACTTCCCCTAGGACTGCGCTCTCAGACTCTTCATGTTGGTCCCTGCCCCCTCCTTCCTGTCTAATTGTACAGAATAAGAAAGATAAGATACCTGAGTTCAACAAAATGAAGTTCAAGGTAACCCAGCTTGTTACAGCAAAGCTAAGGCTCAAAACTAGCATTGTGTTCCCCAAATTTAGCTTCTTTTTTTTTTGGGCCTCTCACTGTTGTGGCCTCTCCCATTGCGGAGCACAGGCTCCGGACGGGCAGGCTCAGCGGCCATGGCTCATGGGCCCAGCCGCTCCGCGGCACGTGGGATCTTCCCAGACTGGGGCACGAAGCCGTGTCCCCTGCATCGGCAGGCGGACTCTCAACCACTGCGCCACCAGGGAAGGCCAAATTTAGCTTCTTTATTTCTCCCTTGGCTTTTGCTGTATAATTTCTTTTTTTTTTACCTCTGATATAAGAACATTTATCTCTCATTGTGTCCTGGGTTACCTCTCTCCCCAACCCCCATCCTGTGTGAGCCCTGTTTCTCTCAGAGAAAAATTTTAGCTGTATAAATTTTATGAATAAATTGCTCTTGACTAGCATCCAGGTATGCATTTATATCATTAAGATATCTTGACCTCACTAGCAGTCTTCAAGTTTTGAATGTTTGGTGAATCATGCAGAGGAAGTAGACTTAGTGGAGGGGTGGCTCTAGAAGTGTCTAAAGTCTGAGCAACTCAGAAGGCTGCCGAGCTCTCTAAACATTGAAACTATTTTGTCTTGTGCTACCAAAGAGTTTAATGTTAGTTTTCCAGGACTTCCCTGGCAGTCCAGTGGTTAAGACTCTGTGCTCCCAATGCAGGGGACACGGGTTCGATCCCTGGTCGGGGAACTAGATCCTGCATGCAGCGCCATGCGGCCAGAAAAAGAAAAACGTTAGTTTTCCATGTAAGCATCTCATCTCACACATTTGTGCCTATCGTAGAATAAGCTGCTGTTTTAAGGCTGCCATCACCATAAATTCATACATTCAGAGAAGATTCTTCTCGAGAAAGCCTGTGTCTCTGGGGAGACGCTTGGGACTTAAGAGGTCCAGTAGCATCGAACAATGTGTAAGAATAAAACTAACACAGTATTGTGAAGCAGTTATACTCCAATAAAGATCTATTAAAAAAAAGAACCCTTAGTGAGTAGTTAGCATAATTTAGCTGCTGCTCTTGTGGTGGTTGTTCCATGTTATCATTCTTCAAAGCATATTGTGAACAGGAGAGCGTTTTAATTGAAGCCCAGCTTTGAGCTATGACACTAACTTGGAACCTGAGAAAGCAGCCATTGATGTCACAAGTTGTCCTTATATGTCAAGGACTCTAATCAGAGAGTCAGTTCTCATCCCTGGCACAGCTGAATGACTGAATGTTTCACTTAACTTTGCAAAAATGGGGATTTCACAAACAAGTGTAATACTTGCCCTACTGATCTTGTGGGCTTATGGGAAAGAACAAGTGAAAGTACTTTGTATTACAGAAACACAAGGTTTTACAAAAAATCCCTGATGGTTCTACAAATGATAGTCATTGTGCTCAGGGACTCTCCTTTTAAGTGCTGTAATTTGGGAAGAGAAATCGGTCATGAGCTATTGGGAGTTTTGATATGGTTAAAAATAAAACATGCTAATAAGCAGAATCCCTATAAAATATAAGGTCAGATTACTCTTTAACAGAAGTACACTGTTCAAAACCATTTATATGTCAGAGGAAAACCCAATGTTCCTTAAAAGATTGTTTGCAAGTAAAAGCATCTAGATTACTCTTCCTTTTGCTGTACTGCTGCTTAATACATTCTAAACTGTCAAATTAAGTCTCACACTTAAGTTAAATGAACATTTGAGAATAATAAAGGATATGGAATCAAATTCTACCTTAAGCACACTTTCAAGCAAACCTATGAGACATTTTGAGGGGCCCTAATAGCCTGGTAAATGATGCTAAGATCTGATTACTATGCTTTACCTAATAGTCATTATTTGATCTGGTAACAACCACGGTTTTAAACAAATTAAGGCTATGGAAAAAAGTGAGCGAGATAGTCACAAGGTTAGCTGTTCTATAAGACACCTCTCCAAAAGAACTGTTATCAACATAAGTATTTAGCACTTCCTCCAGCATTTCCAGACGTATTTGAGGTTAGAATAATTTTTCAGTTCCTCTCTGTGTACCAGAGGAAATTGTTAAAAGGAAAAGCTAGTTCTGCTACCTTGCTGGTCACCAGCTGGTTCCATGACTGCCTAGCTGAAGCTGGTTCTTCTTTCAGAACCTGAATTACCATATCCTGCCCTCTCCAAGAGACTGCTGAGAGACTCAGCAGCCCTTCGTCCTCCTTCCTCAAAATGCACAGCCTCAGTTCTACCACCAGACTGTAAACAACAGGGCTATTTGTGCATCTCTCTAACTGCACAGTTAGTTTCAAAGTCCACAACCAGCCTCAGTGATTCCAAGGTATTTTTCTAGCCTCACTCTTACTAAAGAAAATAGAGTGTAAGTTTAATCTCAAGCGGAGCACCCCTTCTGGTGAAGTACTCTGCTACCCGCAGTAGTCAGTTGATCCTTACTTGGTAAAGCTGGAATCTTTTAGCTCTTCATCGTATCACAGTTAATGAAGCTTTACATGGATCATCTCATAGAATCTCACGAACAACCCTATGAGCCCCATATCATTATTCCTAATTTGAAAATGCAGAAACTGAGACTGATAGAGGTTGGCAAGCTTGCCCACAGACGCACAGATGATCAGTGGGGGAGCCAGCACCCATGCTCTGAATCTCCACACCGTGCAGCCTACCCAGATACTATATTCTCATACATGTGAAAACATAATCTTTCTTTCACAACAGTTTTAGAAATTAGTTAACTAAAGCTGATTATCCAGTTTTTAACTCTTCTTTCCTCTACTTTCTCCCCAACCCACAGAGATCTATACTAGAGATGGGAACTCCTATGGGAGACCTTGTGAATTTCCATTCTTAGTTAATGGGACCTGGCACCATGAGTGCATTCATGATGGAGATCACAGTGGGCCGTGGTGTGCAACCACCTTAAATTATGAATATGATCAAAAGTGGGGCATCTGCTTACAACCAGGTATGTATGGGCTGGTAAACTTCATATGTGGAAGGGAAAGGATACCATTCCTATGAGGCAAAAGGGAGAAGGAAGGGTCCATCGTGACTCAAAAATGACGAAAACAAATATCCTAGAGAAGGGGTATATATTTGAGGAAAGAGAGAGAAGTCGTGTGTAGCTAAGAACTTACTTTCAGAAGTAGGCCAGGAAGAAAACCAAGACAGGATGCTGTGATGGAAGACAAAGGATGAGGAAGTGTTCTATACCCCCAGATACCTTAGGAAGGGGAAATGGACCAGGCAGGAGCAGTCAGGAAATTGCTGTTGGCCTTTAATAGAGCAGTTTCCAAAACACTAGTGTTCAAAGAAGATGGGTGATAGTGGACTGAGGAAGCTTCTTTTCAGATGATGGAGACTTAAGTATGTTTATTGCCTGAGTAAAGAGCAGCGAACAAGAGACAGATATCCCTATCCCTCTCAAAATTGGTGACGTTGTTCCTTTTGCTGTACCTGTACGTTGGTCAAAGCATTTTTTCTAGTTGCTTCTTACTTGAAGCAAACTCTTCAGGGTGTGCTAAAATATTCATTGTTCTTTAGAAAGAGAGACCAAAGCAGCCGCTGCGTCACTATCCGGTATATAACCGAGACATATTTTCTCGATAATCTGGTGAGAATCACAGGGGATCATGGTACCTGACATGTGATGGGTGCCTAAGAAATATTTTTTAATGGGCAATAAGTTAAGAGAATCTACAGTAAATAGAAAGGAAAGAGCTCCAGGCCTAAGTAGTAATAGTTATTACTTAAAGTAGTAATAGTTATTACTTGGCACTGCCGAGTATCAGGTACTATTCTGAGCATTCAGCCTTTCTTGACTCATTTAATCCTCACCCAGTTCTATAAAGTAGGTACCATTATTTATCACCATTTTACAGATGAGCAACGTGAGGCACAGGGGAGTTAATTCATTTGCCTAAGGTCACATAGCTAATAAATTTCAGAGCTAGGATTCAAACCCAGGATATCTGGCTCTGAAGTCCTTGCCTCAAATAACTGTACTATCCTGCCTTATTCAGTAGTCAATCTGGTGGTATTAGTAATACCACCACCGGAGCTCAGCTCTCCTTAAGGGAAGCTGAGCTTCAAACTGCAGAGTCCTAAGCAACTTGAAGAAATTATATTGAGCCAATGGTTCTCAAACTTCAGGTTGCAACAGAATCACTTGGAGAGTTTGTTAAAGTACAGATTTCTGGGGCCTTGGTTGATGAAATAGCCTGTCTGGGTCAGACCATATTTGTGTGGAGCCGGGTGGAGATCCCAGGATTCCTGACCCTTATTCCCCTGTGTATTTATCCCATTCTACCTTGCTACCTTGACTGACATGTGTCTTGGTGCCTTTAGCCTACTTTGGATGGAAGGGGGGATTGTCAGTGCATTCATGTGACTCCCTTTCTACAGAAGAAGCAAGATTGTGAGTTTCTCAAACCTGAGAACTGCCAAACCATGGAGAATGTATTTTATAGCAAACACACTGCTGTCCTGCTGAAAGTTTCCAGATTTACAAGTGTTGGCCTTAGTGGTAACAAAGAACCTTTAGGCAATGCACTTGCAAATCCACCTATTTTGTTTTTACCAAATATCAGAACAACCTCTGTTGTTATTTAGGACATTCAGAAGTGGCTGAAGAAGCAGTGTATGCCATTCAGAAGATCAACAACACCAGACTTAGACAACAGTACTCTGGTTATAGCTTTGCCACAAACACCCCTATATCTTTGTTCCTATCTGTGAAATGAAGACATGACACAAAATGATCTCTAAGGGGCCTTCCAGCTTGAGAGTCCATAAGTTTGACTGGTTATGGGAGACCCTTTGGAAAAACCCCAAGTGAAACCTGGGATACGCTTGACATAAGTTATGTTGGTTTTTTCTTCTCGTTGGGAGCACATAGGAGGCTGTGAGTATATTTTTGAGCTAGTTGTATCAAGACCTACAAATCTTGTCCCAGAAAGAGCTTGAAGGTTCTTCATCTGAAATTATACATGCTTTTTAGATATTTGTTAAAGAAAATGATGTTCACATGCGTATCTGTAAGTTTATAAACACATATATGCACATATATATGTACATATAGATATACAATGCATGTATAATGATAGTTATATAATATTTGTCGTATATTAAATCATCTATTAAAATATTAAGGAGAAAATGGACTGAGTTTCCCAAATAAGGTATCACTAGGCTTTAAATCTTGGGTACTTAAGCAGCATGTCTAAACACACACACATGCATATCCAGTGGTTTCACTGCAGGCCATGAGCAAACCCCTCTGCAGTCTGCCACCATCTTTAGGTGAGCTCAGGGGTTGAGCACAGTTGAAGACTCCTACTTTTAGGCAGAGGGTAGGCATGGGCTAAAACATGGCATTGTAATTGATGGGGGTAAAGGGAGGGTAGAAGATAGGAGAGTGGAAGCTTTAGCCAGCCTAAGTCATTTCCTGTCCTATGACTTAAGTTTTTTTGTGTAACCAAAGAATCAAAATGTTGTCCAGTAGAACAATAACAGCCTCCATTTTAGCATATCCTAAGAGTATGCAAATTGAATGGCAGTATTTGTAAGCATTCTAAGTAATAGACAACATTGTGCCCTTACTTTATGATCACTAACGTATCTTTTTATCAAAGAAAATGGCTGTGAAGATAATTGGGAAAAGAAAGAGGAGATGGGAAGTTGCTACCAGTTTAACACTCAGGCAACTCTTTCTTGGAAAAAAGCTTATGTTTCATGTCAGAATCAAGGAGCTGACTTACTGAGCATCAACAGTGCTGCTGAGTTAACTTATCTTACAGGTAGGTTTCAGTTGCGTGTGGTAGAGCAAATTGCTGTGATTGTAAAGGTGCTGTCTGCCTTCTGTTTGCATATCTAGGTATGTTGTTTTCTGCATATATTTATCTTTTCTCGGGATTTAAACTTCAACACCAAAGCCCACAAGTAAAAAATACTGAATATAATCCTATTCTGTCTATTGAAAATGCGTCTCATGATAGAGACCAAGAGAGGTTAATATTCAGAAAACTATGTGAGGTAGCAAGATTAAACTGCTACCTGAAGCCTAGGTGAAAGGATTTGAAGAAAGGTAAGCATTAAACTCTTTGAACATTGAACGGTAGAGAACTTGAGGAAGGTGGAGAAGGTGGCTGAGTCAGAGTAGATCACCTCAGTAAAAAATCTTCACACTTGAATAAATGAGTTCAGTTCCACATCCGTAGATTCAACCAATCATAGATTGTATAGTTCTGTAGTATGTATTTAGTGAAAAATCTGCATATAAGTGGACCTGCATAGTTCAAACCCATATTGTTCAGGGGTCAACTATAATTTAATCATCATTACAACACCATAAGACAAGTATTTTTATCCCCACTTACAGATTCGGGATTGATGTTTAGAAATAATATACCCAACATCTCAGAGCTATGAAGTACCAGAATTGGGATTTGAATATCAACATGTATAACTCCAGAGCCCTTGCTTTTTTACTATAGTACTTACTCCTCTTACATATCTTTTTTTTCTTTGTTTTCATCATTAAAAGTCTACTGGACTTTTACATTCCCACCAACAGTGTAAGAGGGTTCCCATTTCTCCACATCCTCTCCAGCATTTTTCATTTCTTGCCCTTTTGACAACAGCCATTCTAACAGGCATGAGGTGATGTCTCATTGTGGTTTTGATTTGAGTTTCCCTAATAACTAGCCATGTAGAACATCTTTTCACATGTATGTTGGCCATCTGTATGTCGTCTTTGGAAAAATGTCAATTCAGATCGTCCGCCCATTTTTCAATTGGGTTGTTTGTTTTTTGTTGTTGAAATGTATTATGAGTTCTTTGTATATTTTTAATATTAACTGCTTATAGGATAAATGACATGCAAATATTTTCTCCCATTTGGTAGATTGTCTTTTTGTTTTGTTGATAGTTTCCTTTGCTGTGCAGAAGCTTTCAGTTTTATATAGGCCAGTTTATTTACTTTTGCTTTTGTTTCTCTTGCCTAAGGAAACATATCCAGAAACATTGCTAACACGGGTGTCAAAGAACATACTGCCTATGTTTTCTTTTAGGAGTTTTATGGTTTCAGGTCTTACATTCAAGTCTTCAATCCATTTTGAGTTGATTTTTTTGTGTGGTACAAGATAGTGGTCTAGTTTCATTCTTTTGTACGTGGCTGTCCAGTTTTCCCAATACCATTTGTTGAAGAGACTGTCCTTCCTCCATTGTATGTTCTTTGCCCCTTTGTTTTAAATCAGTTGTCCATATATTCATGGCTTTATTTCTGGGCTCTCAATTCTGTTCTTTTGATCTATACATCTGTTTTTCCTGACAATACTCTACTGTTTTAATTACTATAGCTTTGTGGTAAAATTTGAAATCAGAGAGTGGCTACCTCCAGCTTTGTTCTTCTTTCTCAGGATTGCTTTGGTTATTTGGGGTCTTTTGTGCCTCCAGGTAAATCTTGTTTATATAAAATTTTGTTCTTTTCCTGTGAAAAACGTCATGGGCAGAACTTGAGAGTATTGTGTTAAGTGAAATTAGTCAGACGGATGAAGACAAATACTGTACGGTTCCACTCATGTGAAATATTTAAATAAAGAAATGAACAACCCAAACCAAACAAAAACAAACACTTAGATACTGAGAACAGAGCAATGGTTATCAGAGGGGAAGCAGGAGAGAAGTGGGTGAAATGGGTAAAAGGGGTCAACTGTATAGTGATGGATGGAAACTAAAATTTGGTGGTGAGCACGCTGTAGTGTATACACAAGTTGAAATATAATGTTGCGCACATGAAACTTCTGTAATGTTATAAACCTGTGTAACCTCAAAAAAAAAGTCTGCTGGTCTTTTGTCATGCTTTTCGGCTTAAGCTTTATTCAGACCTCTTTCTTATAGTTTTAACCATTTCCTGTGTTGTTCGGGACTTAAATAATCAGACGTCTTGAATAGAAATCTGTCAAAGAAGCATAATGGGCTAGTGTTTGGCAATGGAATTCTATTCCAGACCCCGCTGAAACCTTACAAAAAATATTGTTGAGAGTAGACAGGGCCAATAAATTTAAGTCTCCCAAAATACTGACATTTGGAAACTGATAGCTTCAATGAAGGAAAAAGGTGTCAAAGTGTGACTGTCAACACCATACCAAACAATCTAATGATGCATTTAGAGGAATAAATGTTGCAGGGTTCCTTTATGCATCAGTTTTCTTTAATAACACATAAAAGTGAGATAATGTGTTAAAGGACCCAGTTTTCCCCTATCCCTGGCCAGACACTCCCCACAGTTTTTGCATATCACTAATTTTAGAGGTACAGCCCTTTCTAGTGATCCAAGCTTCTCTTTCACTGTGAGTGCTCTTTAGGGATATCAGTATGCCTAATTATGATTGCTGGTTTCCTAAGGCCTAAGAAAGCTGTACTTTAACATCTGGAACATTTCTTGAAGTCCCTATTAATATTGTGTCCCTTCCCTGAAAACTACCATGTTAAACAGTGGGCTAGGAACAGTGAGGCCCACAAAAGTGAATCAGAGATTTTGTGATCAAAGTGCTTGATCTAGTCAGGGAAATAAGAGTTGTACCTACGCAGAGGATAGTGGAGAATGTTATTCCCAAAGGACCTCAGGGTTTCGCAGCTAGTAGTTAGGTGGGACTAGGGAATTTGCTGACAGAAATACAGCAGAATCAGCTCTCTTGATGATAAATCCCATGCAGTCTAAAAGAACTTTCTTTCTCTTTTGTGCCTGCCCTGCACCTAATTAGTTTGTTTCGATTTTGTTTTACTAATACAGGGACCTACGGTGGGGATTTGGTTTCCTCAGCCTCGATGGATTCTATTTGAGAGTCTAATTTCCTATGGCTCTGGCCTTCCCAGGGACCTGTAACCACAGATTCAACCCCAGAGCTCAAGGGAGGACTGAGAGTCCCCAGAGCAGGAACAACACATTTCAATTCTTTCTAATTTATCTCTGGCCTCAGGGGCTGCTCACTTTGAACTACCTTGATAGTGACCCAAGGCTAGAACACTCCTAGGTCAGGGCTCCTGCTGGCTGTGGCCTTTCTGATGTTCATCCCAGATGCATGACCATTATCAGGCCCTGCAGTTTCTCATTGTGGGAAGAGGAATAGAAATATAGGGTCATGTCGGAATAGGGGTGTTGGGAACAGTCAAGAGTATCTAGCTCATTGGACTCGTCCATTTGATTAGATATAGGAACTTAACGCTAGCGATCATCTGATTCTTGATGGCAAAGATGGGCATTGATAGAGTCTCAAATTGGTCAATGCCCTGCCAAACAATCTAATGATGCATTTGGAGGAATGCATCATAGCTTTCCTTGCCTGGACTCTATGAAGGAAAAAATCCAGCTCCAAATTGTCCAGGCCATATAAGAAATCCCTGCCCTTTGCATTTGCCCAACCAGGGCCCTTAAAATTTATCACACCCACCTGGCACGAGACACATAAAGAGCAGTCACAATTTTAAAATCTTACGATTCTAGTGAAGAATAAGTCATCATCAATACAGATCACAAATAGAACATTGTGATGCAGTAAACAAGAGCCTGACATCCTCCAAACATCATTGCGTTCCACTGTAAATGTGTACTTGTCGTGTGCAGGTGAACGATAGGATTATTCATAGGAAGCAGTAGGATTATTCAGACTTCCTGCTGGGGGTATCTGGAAAGTCTTCATGGAAAAGAGGACATTGAACTTGGGATAGATGGGAAGGATTGGTCCTCTATAGTATCCCTGGTTAGAGATGAATGAAAGGAATTCCGAATGTCAGGGTATGGTTGAGTCTGGAGTACCATCAATATGTCATAGTTCCCAGGACCTCTTTAGGAATGCTGGAAAATCAATCACATTTACTAATGAAGAAAGATTTCGATTAGAGTAATTCCTCAAGGTCTTGCTATGCCAGTGCTGGCAGCCTTCGCTTATGCTAACAAGGTGAAAGAGAAGGATAAATCCAGAGTTCCCTTCAGCATTCTCCTCAAGCCATCTACCCAAACATCCACCTTCTCCTTCCTTAGTAGAGAGAGTATCCTTGTCATCTATCTCCTTGAGAAAAGTGAGGTGAACCCTTAGTTTGTCACCCTCACACTTACAAATTTATCTATACTGTTATTTCTCCAGCTCGTTCAAGGTTAACTACTTCCTCCAAGCTCATTGTATCCACATCAACTGTTTCTTCTATCTCTTATACTTTTATCGACACTCACTCTATTAACTCTTCCCCAGTAGACTATAAACTTGTTTAAACTTCTACCATTAAAAATGTTTTCCCTAGACCCTGAAGCCCTCCCTCTATCTTTCACAGTGAAGCTCCTGGAAAGCACAGTGTATCCTTAAAATTCACTTTTTTTTTTTTTTTGTGGTACGCAGACCTCTCACTGTTTTGGCCTCTCCCGCTGCGGAGCACAGGCTCCGGACGCGCAGGCTCAGCGGCCATGGCTTGTGGGTCCAGCCACTCCGCGGCATGTGGGATCCTCCCGGACCGGGGCACGAACCCGTGTCCCCTGCATCGGCAGGCGGACTCTCAACCACCGCGCCACCAGGGAAGCCCTTACAATTCACTTTTTTTTTTTTTTTTTTGCTGTACGCGGGCCTCTCACTGCTGTGGTCTCTCCCATTGTGGAGCACAGGCTCCGGACGCGCAGGCTCAGCGGCCATGGTTCACGGGCCTAGCCGCTCTGCGGCATGTGGGATCTTCCCGGACTGGGGCACCAACCCATGTCCCCTGCATCGGCAGGCGGACTCTCAACCACTGCACCACCAGGGAAGCCCCACAATTCACTTTTAACCTCACATTTATTCCTCACTGGAGTGATAATTGGGCCTCTGTCCTACCACCCTCTTCCCAGACTCCTACCCATCCCTTGGATGTTGGTGTCCAGGTTACTGCTCTTGGCCGCTTTTGTCTTTGCTCGTGCTATTTCTGCTTTACCCAGGGATTCTCCTCCACTCCCAGGTGTCAGTTACGGTGAAGTTACTTGTTTTAGGCATTTGGGTTCTAAAGTGTGAAAGTAAGGCAAAAATTACATAGAGTCAAAATTACCCTCAAAGAGCCCTTAAAGTATGGATATGGTTCTCTGCATGCAAATCACACAGATATATCTGATATGTATGATGGAACAAAATCCATACTTTAAGAATTATTTATATTTATATAATATATATGTTATGTAATATAGAATTGTATTTTATATTTATATATAGAGATACATGAATTATATATATAATACTATAATATATCATACAGAATTCTCTGGGAGGAATTGAGAAACTGTTATCATGTGTTTTATTGCTGGGAATATTTCAACAAATTTATAGAGATTCCAACCTGTTAGCTCTTCCTGTTTGTCAACATCATCTTTGTCTTCTGTAGACCATTTCATTAGTTGCTTTATCTCTTCTACCTGGCCTTTAATATCTTCAAATTCTTTGTGATGTCGATAAAGTCTCACCAGGTTCTTGAATAATGGTATTGACTTCCTTGACAGTGGTGTGAAAATCCTTACAATTGTTCGCACATTCTTTTTTTAATACACATGGCCCCATACGACAAGCATGACTGCATCCATTGCTTGTGAGCATGTGCACGTTGAGTGGCATATCAGCACTTAGCTTCTCTATTTAAAGTATTTCTGCTTCTCTTTTTCTTTTATGCTAATGTCATCTAGTTGTCAAATAATAAATTTGAATGATGCATCTCATCTGTAACACGAGTGTGTGTGTGTGTGTGTGTGTGTGTCCCATTCTGTATCTCCAGCCTTAATGTCTCCTCTGGACTCTAGAGTTGTATATCCCTTGCCTAGCTCAGTACATATTTCTGAAACAGTACTGGTTACACGTCACCATTTGGGGATCCATATCTGTGTCCTACTAGATTGAAATTGTCATGAGGGCAGGACTTTATCATTTTGGTTTTTATGTCCTTAGTACCTGGCAAATGATATGTGCTCAACGAATTTAAACTGTCAGTCTGGAATATAATCAGACCTTCAAAACTCAGATATGTATTGGAAACTACTTTTTCTATATCAGTACAAGAGGGTTAAAAATAGATAGTGAAACAGCTACTCTGAGAAAATTCTGTTCTTACTAGAAGAAAGGGAATTGGACAAGCTAATGGGAAAGCAGCATTGAATTAACTTAGCAGCCTTTGGGTTTCTCAATAGACTGCGGTTTTGTTGCCTCTCAGCATCACCTGCCTTTGTTGGATAGACAGCCACCTACAGGGTTCCTGCCTCATAATCAAGGCCTTCAGATATTTTTGCTATTAGTAAAAACTTAAGTCTGACTTAGATAATAACAGGTAATTTTGTCACTTTTTAAAAATGTGTAATTCTTACAGAAAAAGAAGGCATTCCAAGAATTTTCTGGATTGGTTTAAATCAGCTGTACTCTGCTAGAGGCTGGGAATGGTCAGACCACAAGCCATTAAACTTTCTCAACTGGGACCCAGGTAATTGCTCCCTCTTCCGCTTACTATGCACAGAGCACAAGCTTCAAAAAAAATAAGAGCTTCCCATCCCCTGAGAGCTTGTACAAATTTCAAACCTTATTATGGTTACCTCTCAGAAGAATATTCTTTCCTACACCCTTTGATACCATTATAGGCAAGTTGACCCCCAGCATGGGCAACTGAGCATTTGTCCCTAATCTTTAGAGTGACCCTGCATTTTTAGATAGGAGCAGAATGAGCCCCACTACGTGGCCCAGGAACCATTCTGTGTCCCTAAGAGGACTTGACGTGTCCATGACTGACCCATGTTGTGTTTCATCTGCAGCTTAACTCTGATATGGAAATAGTTCCTCAAACTCTTGGTGTCTTCCACTGCAGCACCCAAGTGCTGACAACATAATGGTTATATTTTAATACACAAAAAAAGACCTTAAAGAAAATTTTATACTAAATAAACAAACCCTAACTCACTAACTAGCCAAAATGCCTTTTTTCCCCCTGGAAAGAAGGTTTAGTTACCTTTTTAAAAAATAAAACCATAGGCTTCTGACAAATGTAGAATGTAAAAGTTAACACTAACTTCAGTACCAAGATATTCTGCATACATATAAGAAAAACAAGCACAAGAAGATACCAATACATGGGGCATTTTAGTTAATGAAATTTTATAAGTAGTAAATAAATTTTCTATTATCTCAGTAAATAAAATCTTTAAAGAGAATTTAATCTTAAAGCCTTAAAGGCATGGCAGAATCATAAATCGGTATTTTTATTGTGTAGGGTAGCAAATTAAGAGCTCCTGACCACAAGATACGACATGCAAGTTGGTTTGGGGCAGAGGTTTGGTTTTGGGTTTGGTTTTTTAAATTAACTACAACAGATCAGAGTACTCCTTCCCCCCCCCACCCCCGCCATATCCTGTATTTAAGAAGACATAGGTAAGCACGTGATTGTCCGTTGCAGCTTAAACATTTCAATTTAGTTGAAAGTTTTAACTATTTTATGAGTCCCCCTAAAAGCAGAAAATTAGGAATACAAGTTATTTTTTCTAACCACCACCCTTGCCCCCAACCTTCTTCTTTTAACTCTTTGAAAATCCTGCTGTTCAAGATGTGCCGAGTGCACCTGTAATTGGCAGATCAAGCTGTGCGAGAATGGATGCCGACTCGGGTCTGTGGCAGAGTTTTTCCTGTGAGGCTCAACTGCCCTACGTCTGCAAGAAACTGTTAAATAACACAGTGGAGTTGACAGGTACCTTTCTCACTTCCTCCAACAAAGAGGTCCCACAATTACAGTTTTGTGAAGTCAAGTGAATCCAGTTCAGATACCTGTTTTCCCCCTTCCTTCACCTGATACTGCCAGTGCAGGGGAGTATTTGGTTTTGAACCTGTGGTTAGATATTGTCAACTCCACATGAGTAAAACTTTGGTTTGGTGTATGCCCATGAGAAGGTAGAGATATTCTAGACAGGAAATATATTTCTGTTCACAGGTGGCTCTTCTTTCTCTAGAGCAGAGTGGTTCCCCAGACCAAGAGCATCAGCTTCACCTGTACCTGTAAGAAATGCAAATTTTTCAGGACCTACCCCAGATTTACTGAATCAGGAACTCTGTGGGTGGGAACCAGCTATCTGTGTTTTAAAAAGCCTTCCAGGTGATTCTGATACACACTCAAGTTTGAGGGCCACTGCTTTAAGGCCAGGTCTTACATATTACCTGCCTCTGTGGGAAGTAAAAAATGATGGACACGGGAATGTTCCCACCCCCTTCCCCACAATGCCCACCCCTTCTTTGCCCACCTCTCTCTCCTTCTTTGCCAGACTAGTTCTTTGTGTTGCTAAGTCAGGTAGAAAGGAGGGGTGCAGATGGACAAAATATGTACACAGAGGGGGTTTTTTCCAGGGAGTTCGGGGATAAGAGAGACACAGGACAGCTGCAACTTCTGAGCTGCAGAAAGTTTAAAAGTTTGAAAGAAAAATCTTTGTAAGAATGGAGAAGAGAAATGCCCTACTGTCTTTCACAGCGCCCGCCGTATACCTGGTATTTGATTAAATCCTCACTGAATAAGAAAAACTAATACTTAAAACTGGGAGGAGAAGAGGAGGTTTTAAAATGTCTTGCTTTAAGGAATGTTGGGGGAAGAGAATAAAGCATAAAATTTCTTATCATCCAAATAGGAGCATAAAGCTATATTTTAAGTTTAAAAAATAATAGGGGAAAATGAACATTTATCTTCCAAGTTGATTCAAACCAAATTTAGTCCATACGATAAAAGGCATAGCAGAAAAAACAGCACAAATGAAAATAAACCAGGATGACTAATGATAGATCAAATAAATATCCTGTAGTATCAGTTGTTAAGTAAATCAAGATGCTTCCACATGATTGAACAGTATGCATTTATTAAAATAACTGTGCCAGCAGGAAAATACAAAAAGCAGAACAAGGGGCTTCCCTGGTGGCGCAGTGGTTGAGAGTCCGCCTGCCGATGCAGGGGACATGGGTTCGTGCCCGGTCCGGGAAGATCCCACATGCTGCGGAGCGGCTGGGCCCGTGAGCCATGACCGCTGAGCCTGCGCGTCTGGAGCCTGTGCTCCGTCCGCAACGGGAGAGGCCACAACAGTGAGAGGCCCGCGTATCGCAAAAAAAAAAAAAAAAGCAGAACAAAATCATATGCCTCCCTATCATTTTAATCTTGTAAAACTATGTATTCATAGAGACAAAGACTAAAATATGAAAATAATTATTTCAAGTTCAATTATGGGTGTTTTTCCCTCTGTTCTTTTATTATAATTGTAAAATATCATAATAATAAGTGCTATTTCAGAACCTTAAAGCTAATTGAGTTATTTTACAAGTGTGAGAAGCTGAACCTGAATTTTATCGTTTAGTAAAAATCAAACTGTCCACATTTTTAAGATGCTATGTTTTCTTATAACAAACATTCCAAGTGGTCCGAATCCATGAAGCCTGAAAAGCCAAACTGTTTTCTAGTTCTTTTAAGAGGGGTAGGTAGAAGTATTTTGTATGGTTTATACCTTGCTCTTTTTCTCTAATCTTTCTTGACCATCACTTGAGTGAGTTTTATTATAGTCAAAACAAAGAATCCCTCATTCCGTGGACTGTAGGACTAGCAGAGGGGAGGAAAGAAGAGGTCCAGAGATGCCCTTTTCCTCCAGTGATGCCATTTCTTGGGTGTAAAGTGAATAAATGTTTTATTATGTTCCTTAAATATCTGCCTGCTCTCTGTTCAACAGTGAGCATTAATGCACATTCCTTTGCTAAGCTGACCATACATGAAAAGGAGGCTCAACTTCATAATCTCTCAGTCAGAGACTGGAGGGGAACCTCACAAATCCCATACCCAGGAAGAGATTTGTGAACAACTGGCTTACCCCACACTTTTCTTCTGTCTACTAGGACTAAGGGCAATCCCTCTTTAAATAGTCTGTGGCCAGCCATGTAGCACATTTGTATCACTTTAAAGTCACATTATTATCTGAATCCCTGCAGTCACTCTTATGATGTTATGTATACATTAGGCACCACAAAAATTCATGTCACTACCATCTGACATCACATTCTCCAGTTTTCCAGAAGCCTTATGATTCAAGAAAGAAGAATTTGCAATTCAATATTGAAGAATTTAAATATTGATTCAAAATAGATGTGTCTTTACTGGAATATAAATAGCTTCTTTTCCTCCAGATGTTTGGACATACTCAGATACCCGCTGTGATGCAGCAGACTGGCTGCCAAATAATGGATTTTGCTATCTGCTGGTAAATGAAAGCGATTCCTGGGATAAGGCACATATGAAATGCAAAACCTTCAGCAGTGACCTCATCAGCATTCATTCTTTAGCAGATGTGGAGCTGATTGTCACAAAACTCCATAATGGGGGTAAGTTTTTAAGATATTCTCTTTGAGAGGTTTAAAACATTTTAAAGTATCCCTGTTTTCAGATTCTTAGCAAGAATGAAAAGCTTATAGTTTGATCCTGTACATCAGCACTGTCTAATAGAATTTTCTGCAGTGATGGAACCGTTCTATAATCTGTGCTGTCCAATTCAGTAGCCACCAGCCACTTGTGGCTTTTGAGCCCTTGAAATGTAGCTAGGGCGACTGGAGAACTGAATTTTTACTTTCATTTCATTTTAATTGATTTACAGTTTTAAATAGCCGCATGTAGCTAGCAACTACCAACCTGACAGTACAACCATTGATTGAATAATTTCCCTCTTCTCATAAGCTAAATGCTGTTTAAATTACTCCCAACACTTAAGTGATGATTGTTTCACTTTTATAATTATTTGAAAGCTGAAAAATGAAGAACAAAACACTAGAGAGCCAGTATTAAGACCTCCTCCTAGGATTCACCCATAGTAATAGTAAGTACTAGATACCTATTCTGTGCCAGCATGGTGCCAGTTGTTTTACCTGGGAAGGCAGTATAGTCATTCCATGGCTGTGATGGACAATATCCTTATTCTAATTGGAATATCTATGACTGTATTTGTAGAGTTTCATTATTTCTCATAAAACAAGGTTTATCTAAACCAGGTATCAGGAACATCCAGCCTACAGGTCATAGTACAGCTGTTCCACCTGTGTACCCTACCTGTATAAGTGACCTGAAAAGCCCTCATCCTCGGGCCTGCCTAACTTATCAATACTTTTACAGGTTAATTAAGAATACCATTTACTGAATTCGAATTTTAAAAGAAAAAAAATACCGTCAAGGCTCCTAACACCCCATATCAGAATGTAAAACTCAGTAGCAGTGTACATATTGAAGTATGTAATTGAGTAACCAAACAAATAAAACATTTTTCTTTTAGATGCCAAAGAAGAAATATGGACAGGCCTTAGGAACATAAACACACCAACTCTATTTCAGTGGTCAGATGGTACTGAAGTTACTCTGACTTATTGGGATGAGAATGAGCCACATGTTCCCTACAATAAGACTCCCAGCTGTGTTTCCTATTTAGGAAAGGTAGGAAGCCTCCTCAAGTTTATTTATATCCTTATTGTTATACCTGAAAATCTAATAATAATAATAAGATGACTTTGGTTGGGATATTTGTGTTTAAGCTGGGAAAGAAAATAAAAGGTAATAACACTGTAGACTGTCTTTCCAGTAGCTGCTGAGAAAAGGTAAATAAAGCAATTACTAAAGAAGCAACCCAATTCCTGTCTGAGAGTATCTTCTCTGGTGTGAAACCGATCAAGAGAATCCCTTTAGAGCTCAGATTCTTGTGCCAGATTGCTTCTGATAAGCTGCTTTCTCTCAGTACCACCAGTGTGATATTTAGCAGATAGCCACAATTTAACCTGGAAAATCCCATCTTCTCATGTTCAGATCAAAGTAAGCCAACTTTGAGAACTGAAAAACTAGTTTTGTTAAAAAATTAGGTCTGACTTTGTTCAGAGAATATCTTACTCCTATAGAATGCATAAATGTTTACTGAGCATGCTTTGGACTTTCAGAAGAGTCCAAAATAAACTATTGAGCCGAAAGGACATACGTATCTCTATATTTTTGTTTGTAGCACTTTCCTGTGGACTCCTAATTGTTTAGGAGGCCAGACGTGTCACTCAGACTTCTAGAGAGACTTAAGTGGAAGCCATAAATGGTAGGGCTATTTAGAAGTGTTTCAATAGTAAAGATGTTTTTAGAAAGGTGTAAAGCTGAATTTAGAAGGGTGTCACATTTAATGCTCTATTTAAAAGGGTACACAGGATATCTTTAAAAGAGTATCAAAGATAGAAATGAGGTCCCATAGGCCAGAGTGAACTGATGGCTTATCTAGACAGCTTCCAACGTTCAAAACTGACCTGTATCACAGTTGACTTACTAAAATTTAATTCAAAGAAAGCAGAGTGACTTAAGCAAAATCAATGTTAAGTAGCACATTTGAAAGCTGGAACTTTGACGTCTAGACTGAAGTAGAGTTGGCAGAAACTTTGATTCTAAAATTCTTAGGGAGTAGCTATTCTAATCACCATCATCATCTTAAATATGAGGAAACTCAGACAGGGAGATTAGGTGACCTGCCCCAAATTTTCTTTTGTTTGTTTGTTTAACATCTTTATTGGAGTATAATTGCTTTACAATGGTGTGTTAGTTTCTGCTGTATAACAAAGAGAATCAGCTATACATATACATATATCCCCATATCTCCTCCCTCTTGCGTCTCCCTCCCACCCTCCCTATCTCACCCCTCTAGGTGGTCACAAAGCACCGAGCTGATCTCCCTGTGCTATGTGGCTGCTTCCCACTAGCTATCTATTTTACATTTGGTAGTGTATATATGTCCTTGCCACTCTCTCACTTCATCCCAACTTACCCCTCCCTCTCCCTGTGTCCTCAAGTCCATTCTCTACATCTGCATCTTTATTCCTGTCCTGCCCCTAGGTTCTTCAGAACCATTTTTTTTTTTAGATTCCATATATATATGTTAGCATACGGTATTTGTTTTTCTCTTTCTGACTTACTTCACTCTGTATGACAGTCTCTAGGTCCATCCACCTCACTACAAATGACTCAATTTCATTTCTTTTTATGGCTGAGTAATATTCCATTGTATATATGTCCCACATCTTCTTTATCCATTCATCTGTCGATGGACACTTAGGTTGCTTCCATGTCCTGGCTATCGTTGCCCCAAAGTTTTTTAACCTGTGGACAAACTGGCTGTGTCATATGGAAGAAGACTAGAACTCTGGCAACCCTGTGGGCTGGGTTCTTCTCTCTTCAACTTCTGTATAGTGTCCTTTGGTGGTTTTATTGTCACACTTATAAGAAAATGAAATTCATCCCCACTGTGACCTTGAGGTGATGCTGAAGTAACAGGCTTCCAGGTTTGTTGGGTAGCATTTTCTAGGAGTATGTTCTCAGATTTAATCATTCATTTATATTCATTTTCTCCCCCTCCCTTTCCTCCTTCCCTTCCTCCCCCTCTCCCTCCCTGATAGTTGTGGGAAGAAACTATCTTGATTTAAGATAAGAGTTCAATTCTAAATATGTGGCAAATAATTTCTCTTGTGGGAAAAATTATTTTCTGTTTTTTAAAAGCTAGGTCAGTGGAAGGTCCAATCATGTGAAGAGAAACTTAAATATGTATGTAAGAAAAAGGGAGAAAAATTGAATGATACAAGATCTGATAAAATGTGTCCTCCAGTTGAGGTATGTAAAACCCCTGTGGAAATTTTTCTAAGCAATATTATACCTTCTTGGTTAGATATGTTAGTTGAGACTTAAATACTTTAGACTTGGAAAATAGAAGAAATTACTAGGTTCTGTTCATTTATACGTTAGAGCAAGCCAGAAGATGGTGAATCGTAGATATCGGCACTCTTACAGAAGAAGAAAGAGTTATAGGAAAACTAATTATCTATTCATGAATTTCTATAAAAATGTATATGATTGTATCCTCAACGCTGATCTTTTACTTCTCTTACTCGTATTATTCTTATTCAAAAATAATTGAACTAACAACTGTTATACTCTTATGATGAGCTAGGCATTAGGGGTAAAGAAAGTTAAGACATTCCTTCTGTCTGACACAGGCTCACAGGCTTATGGAGGTTTTCTATGAAATTGTATCCCACTCTCATCATGTGTTTAAATTCCCTGTCCATGTCCTTAATTTCCCTTAGTTGTAAGATGTTACTTATGTAACAGAAACTTGCTTGTTATCAAGTGCAGAAGACAGTGTGATATTTTTCCTCTGATTTAGGGCTGGAAGAGACATGGAGAAGCCTGTTACAAGATTTACAAGGATGAGGTCCCCTTTGGAACCAACTGCAATCTGACTATAACTAGCAGGTGTGAACTTTTAACTCCTTTGCTAAATAATCTTCCTTAAAAAAAGTGCGTCTTCAATTTATATAGTATTTCAGTCACTGTAAAAAAACACCTACTAATTTGACTCTCATTTTGTAGATTTGAGCAAGAATACCTGAATGATATGATTAAAAAGTATACTAAGTCTCCAGAAAAATACTTCTGGACTGGCCTGAGAGATAAAGATGCAAGTGGAGAGTATAGTTGGGGAAGTGCTGGTGGAATAAAGCGGGCTGTAACCTTTTCCAACTGGAATTTTCTTGAGCCAGGTGAGTGCCTTAGCCTTGAAAGCTGTAGAATACAGTGACTTGTGAGAGGCAGCATTCCTCCCAAATCTGTTCTTCACATACCTTGAAATATGAAGGAGATGATGATTTTCAGGACTAGAGTCTGTCTATGGAACCATAAATAGAAGCAGCGACTGTGTCTTCCCTATGAAATCCTCTGCAATTACCCAATAAAAGCTAGAAAACTCAGTTCTCAGAAACCACCATCTAATGGCACAGAGCTAGAAGCATCAGTGTGAGTTTGTTATCTTTTCCACGTAGTCTCAAACAGAACCTAGAAGCTTCATTGTGGAGCACTTTACATTTTCACCTCTCTGCTTCTTAACTTCTTTCTCCAAAATTGAATGTGTTTATTTCTATTATTCTCAATGGGTGAGAATTAAGGAGGCAATGTATTATAGGTATTATTTATTCTGAAAGGTAGTTTATCCTTCTTTAGCCTGAAGCGTTGACCATAATTAGCCATAGAATCAGAACATTTGAGCCAGAAAAGGCCTCAGAAGGCCCTTCTGATTTTAGAGTTGAGAAAACAGAGGCTTAGAAAGGTGACTTACCTGACGAACGTTACCTGGTTATTGAATTGCTAAAATCCAGATCTGATTTCTAATTCAATGCTTTTTAGAGGACTTTCGCTTTTTGAGACAGCATTCGACTTTTCTTCCTTTGAATTATTTATATTTTCTTATGTTTGTATAATGGAATCATGAAGACCATTTTTATAACATAGAAATTGGAACATGTGAATGTGTAGTTAAACACACTATTTGAAATAGAGAATGCCCACAAAATTTGTAATACATGATCATTAGTATAAATATGAGTGGTATTGATAATAACAAGGTCATCTTTTTACTAGTAGAAGATGGAGGATGCAGATGCTAATCCTGGTTAAATTTCATCTTAAATTAGAATGTTCTAAAATACAAAATACATGATTTCTTTTATAGACACTCAGACATTGTAGAGTCAGTGTCACATTCCTCATGGATAAGCCTCAGTGGTTGGGGGCAGGGGTGCTTAGGAAGTAGCTGTAATAGCTATTCTCTCAGTCTGTAGCCAGAAAGACTGCCTTTAAGTCCTCTTAACCATTATTACTCCCAGATTCAGCCAGTTTGGTTTGCATTGGGCAAGCCATGGATAGGGGGTAGAATAAGAGAAAATAGCACACCCATCCAGGGTAACACAGCATTATTTTTCCCAGTTCCTTGTTCCTCTTGCTGTCCTTGTATAATGAGACATGAGACCATATGGCTTCTCTGTGTGATGGAGTGGAAGTTGTCCTTATTACTTTGCAATGCATGTTCTTCTTGTCCTCTGTGCATTTTCAGCAGTGTGATGTAATGGGAAAGGGAGCATGGCATTTTGCCAGACAAATCTGGGTTCAAGTTCTGACTCCTCCACTCACTAACTATGATTGTGGGCAAGTCACTAATTCTTCATCTGGAAATGGATCTGACAATACAAACTATCTTTTAATGTTGTAGTGAGTAAATAAAATTCTGGCTGCCATAAAATTAATAGTAAACAAATGTATATTACCACACACCTCCTTTTACCTTTATTGTACCAGCTCTTCCTTTGGATCTGAATCTGAGAGTGTTGTTTTGAGGTTTACTAAGTTGCTTAAAAACTGTTGAAAGCTGTTAGGTGAATATGAGCGATTTAGACTGTTCTGAGCATCATAGTGGTTTAGGGTACAGCTCTACACACACACCACCTAGATTCCAATTCTGGATCAGCAACTTTCTCACATGTGACCTTGGACAAATCACTAATCCTCACTGTACCTCAGTGTGACAATAGAATCCACTCTGTGTGAGGATCAATTCACTTAATCCTCTTAGAATAGTACGTGGCAAGTAGTAAACACTTCTCTGTATTACTGTCATTATTATTGTGAACAACACATTTATTTCCTCCATTTTCTTTCCTATTCTCTCTCCCCACTTTGAATCAAATAAAGTGTGTAGGCACTAGAAAATGTTTGGGCTTTAATTTTTTAATGTTTTTTAAAAAATATTTATTTTATGTTTTGGCTGCGTCGGGTCTTAGTTGCAGTACCTGGGATCTTCATTGAGGCATGTGGGATCGTTGTGGTGCACTGGGTTCTCTCTAGTTGTGGCATGCAGGCTTCTCCCTAGTTGTGGCTCACGTGCTCAGTAGTTGCGGTGCACGGTCTTAGTTGCCCCACAGCATGTGGGATCTTAGTTCCCTGACCAGGGATCGAACCCGCGTCCCCTGCATTGGAAGGTGGATTCTTAACCACTGGACCACCAGGGAAGTCCCTTTAATGTTATTTTTAATTAAACTTTTCTGTTCAACCCCAGCTTCTCCAGGAGGGTGTGTGGCTATGGCTACGGGAAAGTCTCTCGGAAAGTGGGAGGTAAAAGACTGCAGAAGCTTCAGAGCACTTTCAATTTGCAAGAAAATAAGTGAGCGCCCTGAGCCTGAAAAAGCAGCCCCCAAGCCTGAAGACCCCTGTCCTGAAGGCTGGCATAGTTTCCCCTCAGGTCTTTCTTGTTATAAGGTAAAGTAATATTCTCATTCAATCCCTCAATGAAGCTATCTGTCTACTATCCTAGTCCATGTTTTTGTCCAAATCGTGCTCCTTCCCAGACATATACATCACCTACTGAAGTGTTTGGGAGCACAGAGTCCTTGTCAGGGTATCATTGAACGTCTGGTGTCAGATGACTCATTCCCATATAAACTCATGTGCTACCCAAAAGAGCAGGGCCAGAGCCAGAACTGGCTCTTTCCTAGGGTTCTTTTGTTTTGGGAAATTGGGTGAGCTGCATGCCATGCTAATACTTTGCTTACAATTCTCATACCCCTTTAATTATTGCTGTCAAATGAAGAGTTCTGTCCCTTCTTACAAGTCAAAAATTTTACTTTAGGGTCCGTGTCAGTCTGGCCTCTAGTTGACACTTTCAACAGGACCTGTCTGTGTCACAGTATATGGGCCTTTACCTATGACTTTATTACACTTCTAAGAGTCCATTTCAGGGGCCCACACATTTGACTGTAATTGACTTTGAACTTATGAATACTTTATGATTATACCAGGAAACAAATTAACATTATATTTTGTTAAGCTATTTCATATAGAAAGAATTGTAAGAAAGAGGAACTGGGAAGAAGCTGAGAGATTCTGCCAAGCACTTGGAGGGCACCTTCCTAGCTTCAGTCATATGGATGAAATAAAGAAATTTCTTCACTTTCTAACAGACCAGTTCAGGTAATACTTTTAGAATGAGTTCTTCTCTGTTAAATTTGATGTCCTCTAGGTATTCAGAATTGACATGTTTTATTATCTAAAAGGGTTATTCAGTACTTTAACAGTCATTCAACATCAAACATTTTTATGTGCAAGATGCTATGAGGGATTCAGAGATGAAGGAGACAAGAGTCCCCACCCTTTGTGTACTGTAATAATGTCCAGCAGTGGGGATAAGAAAAGTATGGTGGAAAAATCTAGAACACGAGTAAGGAGAGGCCATGGGAATTTAGAGGAGGGAGGAAGTGTTTCTGGGAGGTATAATTGGGGAAAATGTTATGAAGAAGGATGGTTCTTAGGAAGTAAGGTAATATTTGAAAGTTAAGTTGGGAGAAAAAGCCAGGGAAAGCAGAACATAAGCAAAGGAACTGGGACTAGAATATACAGATATGGTGAAAGAGAAATGAGCCAAAGAACTTAGCTAGAAAATGGAATTTGGGTATAAAATTAGAACACCCTTTCTTGCCAGGGAAGGAGTTTAATAAGTCAATAGACAAAAAACAAACGAACAAAAACAAAGTGTGTGTGTGTCTGTGTATCTGTGTGTGTGTGTGTGTGTGTGTGTGTGTGTGTGGAGAGAGAGAGAGAGAGAAACAGACAGACAGACAGACAGACATGGTAGGTAGATGCAGAACAATTAATTATAAGGCTATTACAGCCCAGCTGGTAGAAAACTACATTGAAGAAGGGCAGTAAGATGGGACAGTAAGGAAGTGATCAGAGATGTAACAAAGATGGAGTCAATAAGCCACTGTGATTTTGATGTTATGTAGAAGGAGGATTCCTGAACAGTTTTCTTGATGTCCTTAAAGATAACGTGGAGAGATATGGGCAAGGTGTTGCTGCCATAGAGGGAATTTTTTCTGAAGCTTTGGGGACAATCATAGGTATGAGGGGCTTCTACTTCACAATTTATTTTTCCCCTCACTTTTTTTTTCTTTTTTAAGAGAATGAACTTTTAAATTTATTTATTTATTTATTTTTGGCTGTGTGGGGTCTTAGTTGCAGCACGCGGGATCCTTCATTGCAGCACATGGGCTCTTCGTTGCAGTGCACAGGCTTCTCTCTAGTTGTGGTGCACAGGCTCCAGAGAGCATGGGCTTAGTAGTTGTGGCGCACAGGCTCTCTAGTTGTGGTGCGCGGGCTCCAGAGAGCATGGGTTCAGTAGTTGCAGCACACAGGCTCTGTAGTTGTGGTGTGCAGGCTCCAGAATGTGGGGGCTCAATAGTTGCAGCGCAATGGCATAGTTGCCCCACGGCACGTGGGATCTTATTTCCCGGACCAGGGATCAAACCTGTGTCCCCTGCATTGGAAGGCAGATTCTTAGCCACTGGACCACGAGGGAAGTCCCTCCCCTCACTTTTTGAATCGAAAAGAAGACCAGAACTTGGGGTTTCCCTGGTGGTGCAGTTGTTGAGAGTCCACCTGCTGATGCAGGGGACACGGGTTTGTGCCCCAGTCCGGGAAGATCCCACATGCCACGGAGCGGCTGGGCCCGTGAGCCGTGGCTGCTGAGCTTGTGCATCCGGAGCCTGTGCTCCGCAACGGGAGAGGCCACAACAGTGAGAGGCCCGCGTACCGAAAAAAAAAAAAAAGACCAGAACTTGTAAATCAAGGATTCAGGGTATACCACGCAAAATTATGGAAAAGAAATCACCACCTGGACATACCCTAGTGAATACTTTCCTGATCATTTTGACTCAAAAAAACAAAGACTTCAAAGAAAAATAGCAAAAATAAAACAGGTACCAAAACACAAAATCCAGCTAGCCTTCTTCTCTAGGACATTAAATATAAGAAGGCATTTTAAAAATTGACATCTAAAGAGTCTTGAACTGGAAAATGTGGGCAATGTGTTGATCTTAGTTCCCAGTTATGTGGTTTTTCATTTGTGAAGATAGTAATTGATAATGCTCCCTACTTGAAAAAAATTTCAGACATATTCCAGTTGAGAGATGAATAAAAATCAAAACACATGACCAGGTATTTTGTTGTTAAAGAATTAGAAGGAAGACTACATAACATAAAAACATAGCCCCAGTCTAAATAATGCAATATATGTAATTATAAAATTACGCTACATTATCCTAAAGTTAGAATGTAATTATCCTAAATTCTGAAAGAGGAACAAGAATATTTTAATAAAACCAGGTGTTAACTCTGGTTAATACCAGAGTTTATAACTCAGTTTATAAATAAAAACTGAGATGTAAAGAGATAAAATGATTGTGAAAACTGAAAGTATAATAAATTCTTCATTTTACCTGGAAATCATATTTAGAAACACAGAGTCTGTATTTTTTTAAAACTGTAAAGAGTATGTTCATCTACTGAATATGTAATGAGTGGGGTAAAAAAGGCCCATACAGCAAATTATAAAGGAATAAAATAACAAAGCATAAAGTCCGGCATAAAGAAGATGGCAGAAGACCAAATGTATCCATTATCAGTTATGTTTAAGTCCAAGTTTGCAAATGTGTTCAGTAATGAAACCCAACTCTATGCTGTTGAAAGATACCTAAAACAAATCTTGCCAATTAATACCTTTCCAAAAGCCCAAGGAGTATTATGTTCTTTTCCTGGAAGGAAGGGACCACAAAGTGTTTCAGAATCAAAACATTTTGATAAAATCCATATTTTCTGACACTCCTTTTAAAATTAAAACCACTGGCAACATTTTCATATTGCAGCAGTAATTAGTGCTGATTAGCCAATGGCCCACCAAAATGTGGCATCACTCTCCAATTTGTTATGGTCTCCAATTTATTACTCCTTGGCCACTTCACTTATGTTATTTTATTTCTTTATAATTTGCTGTATGGGCCTTATTCACCCAAGTAGCATTGAGTTAATAATCACAAACTTAATGTAAAACTTAGAATGGGAAAATTAAAATAATGGGCAAAATTATATTGTGTAAATGTGAATGAAAAAGCTAGAGTTGTAGTATTAATATTAGATAAAATACAATTGAAGTAAAAAGACATTAAATGGGAAAATGAGATCTTATTATTGATTAAAGGTATAATCTACAGTGAAGTTATAATAGTCAAGAACCTTTACACACTTAAAAGATATCAAAATATATAAAGCAAAAATATTAATTATATTGCTAAAATTTTTCAATAAAAAATAATAATGAGAGACTCTAACGCTCATCTTATTTATCAACAAATGAGACAGGCAAAATAGAAATAACATAGAACATATGAATAGTATAATTAAGGTTGATTTAATAATATCCTCTTTATTTATAGATTAAAAAGTCTGTATATACTTCCTTTTCAAGCTCTTTGCCTGGATCACTTAAAATAATGGATCTATTAGGCTAAAAAAAAAAAAACCCTAACATTTCAAAGTGGTAAAATTATACAAGTTACATTAGAAGTGAAATCAAATCCCCTTCACCTAAAAATTCAGTGTTTTTTAAAAAAAAATTTATTGGAGTATAGTTGATTTACAATGTTGTGTTAGTTTCAGGTGTACAACAAAGTGAATCAGTTATACATATACATATATCCACTCTTTTTTAGATTATTTTCCCAAATAGGTCATTACAGAGTATTGAGTAGAGTTCCCTGTGTTATACAGTACATCCTTATTACTTATCCATTTTATATATAGTAGTGTGTATGTATCAATCCCAGTTCCCAATTTATTCCTTCCCCCACCCTTTCCCCTCCGGTAACCATAAGTTTATTTTCTACATCTGTGACTCTTATTTACAAAATAAACATTCAGTGTTTTTAAGAACTCTTTTGGCAAGTAAATCAAAACTGTATAGATGATAATAAAAACACTCATTCTGAAATTCATGAGATACAACCAAAACTATAGCTGGAGGTATATTAATAGCTTTAAGGGCTTTATTTATTTATTTGCGGTATGTGGGCCTCTCACTGTTGTGGCCTCTCCCGTTGCGGAGCACAGGCTCCGGATGCGCAGGCTCAGCGGCCATGGCTCACGGGCCCAGCCACCCCGCGGCATGTGGGATCTTTCTGGACCGGGGCACAAACCCGTGTCCCCCGCATCTGCAAGCGGACTCTCAACCACCGCGCCACCAGGGAAGCCCAGGGCTTTAATTATTAAACAAAAATAATGAAAATAAGCATTCACCTAAAAGTTAAAATATTTATCAACATAAATAAAAGGAAACCATAAGAAAGAACCTAATAAAAGTGAAATGAATGAATTAGAAACTAGAAAAGCAGTAGAACTGACAAATCCTAGAGTTTTATCTCTAGAAAAAAAACTACAAAACAGAGGAAAAAAATCTACTGATGACTAAATCATGAAAACAGAAAACAGATACTTAAAATGAAACCTAAGTAAGAGATTATAAAATCCTTTCAATGGAGAATTTTTTAATTGGTAAGAATCCTATGCATAATTCTGTGTTATTATAATGAAATTATTAAAGTGAACAATATCTAGGGAAATATAAATTAGTATATAATTGATTTAATAAGTGGAAACCCAGTATTCCAATAGCCATGGAAAAAATGGAAAAAGTTAACAAAGAATTTCTTCCAAGAAAAAGATAGGAACTACATATATGGTTCTATGTGTGAACTCCTTCATATTTTAAAAAAGAGATCATTACCACGTATTTCAGTAGTACAACCAAGAGATTGTATTCCATTACATAGAAACTGGTGCAAGCATTCAGTTTATTTCACAAATAGTCTAATTCTGATATGACAACCTGTCAAAGATAGCACAAAGAATTATAGACCAACCTCATATCTAGACTTGAAAAAGTAAATACTAACAAGGGATACAATAAGAAACACAGATACCCTGCTTATTGCGTGCCAGATAATGTCCTAAGTATTTTCTACTAACTAATCCTTACAACGGCCTATGAGGTAGGTTACTATGCCCATTTTATCTAATGGGGAGATGGAGACACAGAGAAGTAAAACAACTTGCCCAAGGTTATATAGTTAGTAAATAAAGGATCCAATATATGAACCCATTAGAGCCCACTTTCTTAACTGACTGTGTTATAGTACCTCAAAATAACATGCCTTGATCATGTAGGATTTCTTCCAAGAGTACAAGGTTGGGCCAGTATTAGGAACTCCATATATCTAGTCAAATACATGATCATCTTAATAGGTGCTGAAAATGCATCTGGTAAAATTCACTATTCATTCCTGGTTTTATATATAAATATATACTTAACACATTTAATTAATATAATTAACACATAATTTCTTATTAAATTAAAAATAGAAGTGTAGTTCAACCAATAGCGATATGACACTTAATGATTAAACATTAAATGCATTTCCATGAAAGTCAGAAAAAAGGTAAAGATGCCTAGTGTCATCACTTTTGTTGATCTTTGTTTGGAATTTATCCCCTGTTCATTAAGATTTGAAAAAAGAACATTACAACATGCAAGTATTTATAATGTATTAAGTGGGAAGAAAGGCAAATTATAAAAGAGTAGAAAATATACTATTTACATCAAAAAGTAGACTGCAAAACTACGTCAGAAAAGATCATCGTTGTTACCTCTGGAAGATAAGATTTTGAATGCGTGTTTAAATGTTTGAACATTTTCCCACATTTTCCAGATTTGCATTACTATGCTAACAATTGTATTTTCTTCATTAAAGCAAGTAAAGTCTCACTACAGTGTGCTTGGAATCTGATGAAAAATACAATACATGCGTTCCATAAATAATCGTTTATTAAGCATCTGTTGTATAATTTCTAGTATTTTAGACTTCATTTTCTAGTATTAGAAATTAATATTCAAAATTTCATTGCACACTAAGCTAATTTGAATATACAAACTCTTAAGTTTCTTTTGAGATGAGTGTTTTTTAGCTACTGCCCACAACCTTGAGAGTAGAGTATAATGAATGCAATATTCAAACCGAATCTTTCCAGACATACATTTATTAAACAGTCATTGAAGCAGGCAAAAAACATATTATATAACCTGTCTTGTAAGCTTACAACATCCCGGTAGTCTGTCCTTTTAGGTTCCAGTGACCATCTTGCATGGAAGGCTCATTTGAGGTAAATGTGACAATGTTCCAGAAGCAGGATTCTTCTGTTCCCACTGTAGTTGGCATCAGGCAGTCCCAGTCACCTGACCCAATGACTGGACATGGGACCATTAAAAGATCAGGCCCCAGGGCTTCCCTGGTTACGCAGTGGTTAAGAATCCGCCTGCCAATGCATGGGACATGGGCTTGAGCCCTGGTGCAGGAAGATCCCACATGCCGCGGAGCAACTAAGCCCGTGAGCTATAACTACTGAGCCTGCGCTCTAGAGCCCGTGAGCCACAACTACTGAGCCTGCGCTCTAGAGCCCGTGAGCCACAACTACTGAGCCTGCGCTCTAGAGCCTGTGCTCCACAACAAGAAAAGCCACCGCAGTGAGAAGCTTGTGTACTGCCACAACGAGTAACCCCCGCTCGCCGCAACTAGAGAAAGCCCGCGCACAGCAACAAAGACCCAACGCAGCCAAAAATAAATTAATAAAAATAAATAAATTTTTTTTAAAAAGAGGAATCAGGACACAGATCCATTTCCAGTGGTACAGGATACCAGCCTCACCAGATTCTCATACCCTTTCATGAAGAGTGAGAGTGTCCCTAAGTATTTTTAGCTATTCCTCATATCTTCAATTTTACCAGTGAGTGCCCATTTCTAAGATCATGCTGATTAACAAGCTTCTAAGTTTGCTGATATTAACCTATTTCTGACATTTACTCTGCTAACAACCAAAGTCTCAGGTACGGCTTTTGGACTGCAGTCTCCCTTGTGGTGACTGCCTCTGGAACATAACCTTTGTAATACCCTGCTGACCCTCCCTGAAGAGAGAATTTCAGCTGGGCAGCTTGCTAGCCCCTAGATCTCAAGCTTGACACACACAGTATCATACTGTCTAAGCTAAAGTATTTTTAAGGAAAATACTGACATAAACAAACTGGGTTTTGAATCAAGTTCCTAACCCAGCAAGAGATTAGGAACCTTTAAGTGGTTCAGGGAGCCATGGATAAGTACTAAGCAATGAGGTTGTGGATACAGTCAGCCCTCCATATCCACACGTTTCACATCCGCAGATTCAATCAACTTCAGATTGAAAATATTTGAAAAAAATTCTGGAAAGTTCCAAAAAGCAAAACTTGAATTTGCCTCATGTTGGCAACTATTTACTTAGTATTTACACTGTTTTAAGTATAAAAAGTAATAAAAAATAACGTATACAGGAGGACATGTTTAGGTTACATGCAAATACTACATCATTTTATATAAGGGACTTGAGCATCTTTGGATTTTGGTATGAGGGAGGTCCTGGAGCCAATCCCCTGTGGATACCAAGGGGCAACTGTATTTGTGGGAATCAGTTGATGAAAAATGGAATATCATATATGATATAAATGATCATTAAGAGCTTCTATATACAGAACAAATTACACTAGAAAACAAAAGTCTGAGAGGTAATTAAGGACTCTTTCTTGACTTTTTAATTTCTAATCACACTTGATGAGTTCTCCCCCTCAATTAAAAATTTAAAAATACAGGTTCATTATGTAAAATTGGGGAATGTAAAAAATGATAATGAAGAAAATTAAAATCACCTCAAATCCTAGCTCCTAGTTATAAACTTAGTTAACATTTTGTGTAAATCTTTTCCATTTTCTTCTATTCCTGTCATATACTTTATTTTCTACAGAATATACAATGTTTAGGTTTTTTTCTGATCACAGAGGAAATGTATATTGAATTTAGAAAACAGAAGAGGACAAAGGAAAAACACATCACCATAATCCTTTCACTCATAGGGACTATATTTTATTTGTACTCATCCTAGCAGCTGATATAGTACCACGTATTAAGCAGACTGTAATGTCTGCTTAATACATGCTCCATTAATAGATCATTTGCCCATGCTATATTTAGACAACATATTCTAAAACTTATTCAATATTATAACCATGGCTTGAAGGGAAGAAAGGAAGCCAGCCCATTTATATCAGAAAATGATTCTAAAGCTTATTCCTTGAACACCTTAGCTTTTTATTGCAGGGATTGACCTTGCTCAGCAAGACGTCCATTGCCCAAATTGTGTTTTGCCTGCCAAGGAATAAGGTCAGATTACTGCTCTACTTCTCACAATCTAAGTTCCATGTCTCTGTATTTCAATGAAAAGGGTTCATGGTGCACCAGATCATTAAGGCTCTAAAATCTTTGCAACTCTTAACAGCAGCCCACCAGGGAAAGCCATTGTAGAACGAAAATAGTTTTAGGATTAGGGAAGAAAGCCTTGTTTGCAGTGCGATTGCTGCTGTATGCACTACCACCAGTGATGTGGCATGAGTGGATTTGGATATAAATCTAAGGCTTTGCAGACTAAGTGCCCTCATCAAATAGTGTTTACCGGGGGTTATGGTTGAGGTGCTGTTTTCCTTAGGAACCAGATGCAGCAGGAAATTTGATTGAGAGTAGAAATTTTAACGCAAATACACAAAGTAACCTTTCGTGCAATGTCTTCTTAACCTCATAGCCTTAAAACCATATACTTAGTGTTTGGAGCAGAAGAAATTTATATACAGAGAGAAATTTTCAGTTTGATTTAATTCCTCAGTTATGATCCATTTCTTCCCACAAATTTTTTTCTTCCCTCGAATTTTTGAAAATCCACATTAGAGGTGTGCAACAATTAATGTGATTTCCAATTTCTTCTTCTCTTTATCTACCTACAGACAAATCAGGCCAAACCAGGAAGAAGTTACAAATGAGGAAATATTTTCCACCTCTTACCACACACACAAAAAAAACCCACAAGTAGCTACTATTTACTATATTTATAACCGAATAATAAATCTCTTGAAATGGAAGCTGAAAACTATAAAGGTCTGGGTTGCAATGAAGTTCAGTCTCAGAAAGTAATGAAGATGAGAAGCTTTGGACAATGGGATAAACTTCTTTCTAGGAAACTGTTCTCTGGGATGCAGCAGAGGAGGCAGAAATGGGCTTGAAAGCAGAGGTTTCTAAGGGAAGATGGGGAGCTAAGAGCAGACTGAGTGGAAATGGTGGGGACAGACCCCTAAAGAAGCTTTCTGTGGGAGCTGCCTATAGAGTAAATGCAGATGGCAAACGATCTTTGATCATCTTCCAGTCATACTGTTGATTGTGCAAAGAAGATAAAATATCTAATGCTTACTTTAGGGAAACACAAAATTCTGCACAAATTCTCCAGGCCCAAATACATAATCTACAAAAATTAGAAAGAAATGAAGTTTGAGGAAGCAAACTTGACCTCCTCTTTATTTTAGCTGTCTGACTTTAATTATAATGTATATGGCAATTATCTAGACCTGGTGGTTTAGAAATCCAGCAATCGGAAAGTATGATACATTTGGAAGTCTGTAGGAAAGCTCTGATTAGTTGAAGACACAAACTGCAAAATCCTTTTTTAGCTGCTAAATTCAAACTAGACTTAATTGTCTCCACTGGATTTATCTTAACTCTGCAAATTGGTAATCTTTCTTTCTGAAAGAAAACAGTAAAACAATAAAAACTGAAAGGGGACTCAGTGGACTCATATTCCATTGCAGTAAGTTGAAAAGCTTGAGGTTGGTAAGGTGAAAAACATGCTTATTGATGTTAAAATATGAGGGAATGTTGAACAGAGGAAAGAGACGAAGAAAAGCAGTTATATCATTAAAAAGTGAGAAATTAATTTAAAATTAAGTTTGTTCCTGCCTTGGATTCACTGGCAAACATTTTTAAATGCAGACTTACTCTGTTTCCCAGCAGTCTTGTAACTGTACGTTCCATATGTTCCATAAATTCTCCTGAACTTGAGAGTAGGGTTTAACTTTAGATTTGGATTCTACCCCTTTTCTAATATGTGTTCTATTTATACTTAGCATTTATGTATGCATTGTTTTGCATATATAACATTCACTCATGTACTGGTGGGACATGACATATATAATCAGAAGGTTAAATTATATGGAAATAACCAGCATCACCAACCCACCACCCCCGCCAAAAAAAAAATTGCATGGTAAATGGTCTACTTTTTAAGGCCTAAGAAGTATACTATATTTTAGAGAGTATTTTCAAATGAAGTTAGAGGTGGAGAAATTTCTTATGGTTATAGCCCTTCAATTTATTGAAAATATCTCCCTGGTTAGAGTATAAGTTTAATTGAGGGGAAGGGATCACTTACAATGTATGTCCCTGCCTCTATATGTTGTTGTATGTATTCTTCCTTGGAATGCCTATCCTTTCTCTGCTCAGCCAACCTGAATACTGGCACGTGGTAAACACTTAGATATGGCTCGAAAGAAATGTTGGCAATTCTTCAAAGACTGTCTTTTGTCCTATTAACTCTACAAAATGTTTCCTGACTTCCTACAGTCCACAGTGACCTCTCCTTTTTCCGAAATTTTTGTAGTGCTTAAAATGTATGCAAATTTTTATCATTTGATGTTTTTCAAAAATGGTCTCATATTTTCTTTGTTCATATATATCTTGTCTCCCTAACTAGTTTATATGCCACTTAAGGGTAGATATTATGTCTTGTACTTCTCTGTATCATCATTGCACATAGCTCAATGCCTTGTACATAAAAGCATCATAGTTACGACAGTTAAATATATTCACTTAAGTGATTGCTTAATTATATTGCTGTGGTATAACCCATGGAGTTTGGTATTCAGAAAATATTGATACTTGAATGCTTGTTTTACTTTAAACTTAGTGGGCAGAGGGAATTAAATTTTTTTAAAAATCTCATTTAATAAAAGGTTAGCCAAGCCAAAGGTTAGCCAGGTTCTTCATTTTAAAGAAAAGATACTTGATAGTTATAGACAAATGCTTTAAGGAAATGCTATGGTTGTTTTTGTATCTGAAAACATTATCTAAAATTGAAGCTCTTCAGTAAAAGTTTTGAAATAATCATATACTTTTTTTCCCCTCCTAAGTTTTTCAAAGCAGAATAGTTTTTGCCTTTCATATGAAGAAAATAACATAAAATTTAGTTTTAAAAAGTCTGGTACTTTTTTGATAGCTACCCTGTAAATAGGGTTCAGTTTCATTTCAGGAGACTTGTTTATATAGCTTGAAACTGTGTTTCTCAGTTAGTGAGAAGGTCTTCTGAATAAGCTTACATGTCTTAAGCATTTTAGACATGTGGATGCTAAATGTTTTTGCCAAATGCTGTGCTCAAATTTTCTTAACACTTCCTTTTCACATAGTGACCAGCGTTGGCTTTGGATAGGTTTGAATAAAAGGAGCCCTGACTTACAAGGATCCTGGCAATGGAGTGACCATACACCAGTAAGTTTAATCTTTCTCGTTTAGGATAATATGGAAAGAGTATTTATTTCAATAACAAGAAAGTTGATTGTTAATTAATATAGCCATACAACCATTAAGTTATGTAGATGTATCTTTATTGAAATAGAAATAGATTCACATATATGAAGTGGGGAAAAATAAGTTACTAATCTCACTTTTATTAAAAAATAACCATACACATAGTCTCTCTACATATAATCCAAAATACATAAAAATATAGATATATAAATATAGCGGTAATTTTGGGGTAGTAAAAGTGATTTTTTTTCTTTTTCTTTGTTTTTTTTCCTTTTTTTCATAATGAGCAACGTTTATTTTTATTATTTAAAAATATGAGTTATATAAAGAAAGAATTTTAATTGGAGGAAACAATTCAGGAGAACCTTAAAAAGTCCTTAAATATTATTTCAAATGTTTATATTATCCTAAGGAGAGGTTTTAGGTAACACTTAGAGAAGCAAATTATTCTCAGGTATTAAATATTTGCTCCACATTACCGTGTGTCAAGTCATTGTGTGTTCTTTCGAAATGTAAAATTCCTTGACTTCATTTTCAAATTGTAGCATATCCAAGAATAGTCAATCGAATAACTAACATTTCAACACATGCATTTAAAAAAAGTATTTTGCAAGCTCCTGATTCTTTATGATTCCAACTGTGAACTTAATACATGATTAACCTCCACTTCTGAAACTGTAGCCTCCTTTGTTTGGAATCTGAAGACCTCATGGCATTTTATAAGTCCTCACGTGATTTAGCATCCTGACATAAAAAAGAAATGAAAAAGTTTTCCTCCCTTGGCATATGAACACACTTGAGTTATTAAAGCTGCCTAAATTACATCTAAATTGCAAATATTTATATATCAGTCTTAAATTATCAAGCCTCTCTTGTCTTTTAAGGTGTCTACTATTATCACGGCAAATGAGTTTCAGCAGGATTATGATATCAGAGACTGTGCTGCTGTCAAGGTCAGTACAATGCTGGAAAATCTGCATATTTAAAAAATAAATCTGGCAGTATGTGCAGTCAGGCAACAGATCCATGACGTGCCTTTTGCATGTGGAGCATGATATTGGGTGCAATGGGAGGTTAGAAGTACACCCATGGCCCAGCCCTCAAGCAACCTAACTGACACTTAATTTGAGAAGATAAAATTCATATTCAAGAAAGACGACTCTTGTTACTATGCAGTAATAAGCTCCAAATGAGTGGGCTGAGGAGGGCTAGTGAAACTCAGAAGAGGAAGTGATTTCTATTGCCTATTTCCAGAAAGAGGTGGGACCTCAATTGGACCTTTAAGGATGGATAGAGTTTGTACAGGTAGGATAGGGTAAGGCATAAAAGAAAGTGGGAGTGGAAGGGAGAGGCTAAGGCAGTGAGGGGAACAATGCAGATCAAGAAGTTTTAGTTGGTGCTGTGGTTGAAAACAAAGGTGGGAAGTTAGACTGATGCCAGGTGAAGGAGTTTGTGCACTTTTTGGGTAGGCAACAGAGCATGATTAACTGTTTTTGTCAAGAACTACGGAGGGTGTGAGAAGATTCATCTTGAGGCAGATTTCAAGATGCAAAAGATAGGACCAGAAGACATGGAAGACCAGTTAGGCCTCTTCCTTTGCAGACTTCATTTGTTTATTCGTTCCATAAGTAGTATGTCCAAGCAGTCTGTGATGCTCTGGGGGGGTCAACAATGACAAGATATAAAACAGTCGTTGTCTTCACAGAACTTACAGTCTCATAGGAGGTAAAGACAAGTAAAAGGGCAATTACAAGGGCTATGACAGACAAAGTGTAAGTTTTATGCAAGGACAAGAGTGTTCCAGGAGAGTAACAATGACGGTGATGATGGTTATGATACAGCAGCTAACACTTGTTGACTCATGAGCCAGGTACAGTCATGTCACATATATTATCTCACTTAATACTTAAGCAACCTTGTCAGGTAGGTACTGTTACTGTATCCATCTCATGGGGAAGGAATGTGAGTTCTGAGTAACTTACATGATTACAGAACTGAAATTTAAACCCAGGTGTATGGGTCTACTATGCTATGTATGGCATTTACAGAAACAGTCAGAACGGGTATTTGTTTATGGAGAAAATAGTAGTACATTTTAGTTTTAACTGATGTCTTGAATCCAGACTTGCAGTAAGAAATATGCTGTAGTAACTTAGAATAAAGAAACTGGAGTTAAAGGAAAATGTTCATTAAAAAAAGAGTTCTCTAGTGGCCTAGTGGTTAGGATTCCGGGATTTTACTGCCAGGGCCCAGGTTCAGTCCCTGGTCAGGGAACTGAGATCGCACAAGCCATGCAGCACAGCCAAAAAAAGAAAAAAAAAAAAATCGCAAAGGGCCAAGAAGTGGATTTGAGGTGATTACCAACATTTTATAAAATGTAAGAGGATGAGGAGGAAGGAGACATCTAGAAAATATCTTTGCTATGTAAGCCCAAGAAAGAGATTCAGGAAGATGATTGACCAGAAACGTTGCACGAAGGTTGAGACCAAGTACTGAGAAGGCCATTGGAAAGCATTATTTCAAAGTAACTGTTTTAGTAAAACACTCTGTAGTATCATGCTGTTTTTATAGAATTCCCAGTTTAACAAATGAAAGAATGAAAGCTTAATAGAAGTTTGTGAAGTTTCCAGAACACTGATGCAATAAACTACATTCTATGTAAGTTGTGTCCCTATGTGTGAAAAGATTGGAAGAACCTACCAAAAAAACTAAACAGAAGAGACACTGATCAGTAACAAGGCCAGCTAGGGCAGTGTCTGGAAGGAGAATCTTACCTCACCTGCCACCTTCTAACCCTCCAGAATGTTGCCCTTAAGAGATAGCAGTCCAAAAACTGATGGATGCTCCTACCAGGTCCTGTCCTCCCCTTTCCTTTCCCTGTTGCTTGCTGCCTGGAATTTATAGAGAGCCATCTTAGACCACACAGAGGAGGGCAATATCCCAGAAACACAAAACAATGCCAAAGGTGGAACTTGGGCCCCTGATGCCAGAGTTTTATGTCACTTTTCACAGATCTGCTATGATCACAGGCTGGTGTTTGGAAACCACTGAACCAAATATTCTTTTCTAGCTTGATCTTCCCAAAATTTAAAGTTGCAAGATTCTACAATTTCATATCAACAAAAAACAGAAAAAAAACCCCAGTAATTTGCATTTTGGACATAAACATGACCCTATGCTATATTTTCTTTATCAGTCCCTTTGAAGGCTCTTGCTTAGACCGTTACTGCTTAAACACTGCATTCTTTCATGTGTTCATTCATAAACATATATCCTAGGTGCTAGAGCTAAAGCAGAGTTAAAGACCATAGGGCTTACAGTTTAGTGTGTTGTATAAGGGCTGCCATCAACTTGAAAATATTCTACAATCCTCTTCCTCCTTTAGGTCATTAATAGGCCATGGCGAAGAAGGTGGTATTTCTATGATGACAGAGAATTTATTTACTTAAGGCCTTTTGCTTGTGATACAAAACTTGAATGGATGTGCCAGATTCCAAAAGGTAAATGTAGTTATTCCTTTTCACAGACTTCTCATGTGAACTTGTGAATGCTGAGCCAGAGTACCTAAGAGGGCATTTTAGTCTATAATTATAATTTCAAAAGCCTTTGACACTACAGTTAATATATTAAGCTCCATCCTGCCTGACTCCTACCCCTAGTAAGATGCTGCCTTATTGAAATTAGAGACGACCTTCCTCTTTTGTCATGAAAGAAATTGTATAGGAGATAAAATTTAAGGCTAATTTAGGGAGATTAGGTCTTGGAATGAAGGATTATTTCAAGTGAAAGGAGAGACGAAGTAGAGGGAATCATTTTAATTTTTATTGTGTTGCAAAATGAAGGGCGAAATGAAGACAGGCTTGGGAAGAATGAAGCAGAAGTCAGGAAATCAAATGTGGGCAGGTCCCCAATCTAAATTTTACAATTTAGAAACAGTTTTCAGTGAGCTCAAAATTACTAGTAGTTTATCTCATTCAAATTCAGAAAACCAGTTAGCTTGATAGTAGAGCCTTTGGTGACAAAACAGAGAGAAAGGATAATATATAGATATCCTTTTACTTCACTTTTTAGTAGGAAAATGTCAAGGATGTATTACAGAAAATGTTAAGAAGATTTTAACTCCCAAATTATTTTTAAGCAGATATTAGATATGTTAAATTAATTAATATAATAGTAAATGCACAGGAAGTTCCAAAATGAATTTCTGAACTGAATGTAAACAGATCATTGAAACTAAAGGGAATTCCTCATATAAGTTCTCAGAAACCCAAAGATTATCTCATGGAACTGCCCATTAGGAGATTGTTCTTTCCTAAACAAAGCTACCATCTTGCCTTTAAAAGAGCTTCAGATGCAACATCCAGTGCAGTAACTGGAAAGTCTCTTTCACAGGGCAAACTGGGGGGTCATTAATAAAAGGGGAATTGTGTGTGTGTGTGTGTGTGTGTGTGTGTGTGTGTGTGTGTGTGTGTGTTGATGGGGTTTTTCTTTTTTGTGTGTGTGGAATTTATTTTTATTTATTTATTTAAATTTGTTTATTTATTTATTTTTGGCTGCGTTGGGTCTTCGGTGCTGCATGCGGGCTTTCTCTAGTTGCAGCGAGCGGGGGCTGTTCTTCACTGCAGTGTGTGGGCTTCTCATTGCGGTGGCTTCTCTTGCTGTGGAGCATGGGCTCTAGGTGCGCAGGCTTCAGTAGTTGTCACGGGCTCAGTGGTTGTGGCTCATGGACTCTAGGGCACAGGCTCAGTAGTTGTGGCGCATGGGGTTAGTTGCTCCGCAGCATGTGGGATCTTCCCAGACCAGGGCTTGAACCCGTGTCCCCTGCATTGGCAGGCAGATTGTGAACCACTGCGCCACCAGGGAATTCCCTGATGGGGGTTTTCTAAAGGAGAAATTATACCTGAGTTAGTCCTGATTATTGATTAAACCTGAAAGAAGAAAAAAGGGAAACCAGCTTGGATACCTTTCAAGCAAGTGGCAAAGTAACTAATATATAATTAACTTGGACAATATCTCTGGCTTGAAGCATTAGTTGTGACACTCCTATTATTCTTTGGTATTTGGCATGCCACAGAGAGTGTCACTGCTCCCTCCAAAGTATGCTTTCACTGGTAGCTGTTCCCCTGCCTCGTGTTTGAGTACTGAGGCAGACCCTAGAGTATACACCAGGAAAACCTTAGAAATGACAAACCAGTAACCACAGGAAATATTATGAAGAACATATGGTTTTCTTTTTTCTTTTTAATGTATTTGTTATTTTAAACAAAAGAGAAGGGAATTAACTAGCTTAGCAAACATAAATCAGGTAACCAAATAAATAAATCTTGGGCTTCCCTGGTGGCGCAGTGGTTGGGAGTCCGCCTGCCGATGCAGGGGACATGGGTTCGTGTCCCGGTCCGGGAAGATCCCACATGCCGCGGCAGCGGCTGGGCCCGTGAGCCATGGCCGCTGAGCCTGCGCGTCCGGAGCCTGTGCTCCACAACGGGAGAGGCCACAGCAGTGAGAGGCCCGCGTATCGCAAAAAAAAATTTAAAAATAAATAAATAAATAAATAAATAAATAAATCTTTTAAATAATTGCACCCCTGCTCTCTCCAATACAGAAACAAAATTAAAAACTAAAGAACTTCCTGCCTCAGCCTATTTGCAGTCATTTGAAGCAATCAGTGATGGTTTGATCCAGGGTTTAAATGTTATATTAACTCTCCTTTGACAGTCCCTAAATTTCTGAGTTACAATGTGTCACATTCACTGGTTGGATATTTTCTTGGCTATTAGAACAGCCAAAGCCTGCTCAGCTGGACACTTCTGTATTTATCTGCGTTTTCTGGTTTTCTTAAAGCAGTTTACCTCTTCAATAGCCCAAATCACCAAACTTTTTCTCTAGCTCTTGCCTTTTTTATTACCGCGTACAGCTGGTTCTAATTAGTCCCCTCCTCTCTAAAAGGGATATTTTGACAACCTACTTTTTTTTTAATTATCATAATCACTATGGATATATATACTTTTTAAATATTCCTTTTTAGTTGCAAAAACAGTAGCAAAAATAAGGTTCATAAAAGTGTTTTTAGGAAAATGACCTATAAACACAACTTTTTAATATTGTGTTTCTTGATACCTTGTACACACATGCATGTTTGCAATCCTGTGTAAAAAGGCACCTTTTAGGGCTTCCCTGGTGGCACAGTGGTTGAGAGTCCGCCTGCCGATGCAGGGGTCACAGGTTCTTGCCCCGGTCCGGGAAGATCCCACGTGCCGCGGAGCGGCTGGGCCCGTGAGCCATGGCCGCTGAGCCTGCGTGTCCGGAGCCTGTGCTCCGCAACGGGAGAGGCCACAACAGTGAGAGGCCCGCGTACCACAAAAAAAAAAAAAAAGGCACCTTTTATTTTGCTTTTCTCACTAATTTAAAGAAATTTAAATGTTAGCCATAGCTTTCCCCCAACATACAAATGAACAGAGTTCTTTGACAAGATTACAAACAAGAAACTATGTCTATTTTTTTAACTGATTTGCAGCATTGTTAATGGAAGTTATCCAACATACAGAGAACTGAGTTAGAGAGAAAAACCACACATGCTGGATATATAGGCAGTCCTCGAAGTAGGGTCCTCTCGTGCGTTGGCCCTGATACAATAGCAAAATTCAGAACAGCTATTTTACCTTGTAATTTCTAAAATTCCTCAGATTATGTCTTTGGCTTGAAACCATGTGACCTATGACCAGAATAAAAAGGGAGCGGAAAGCAGCTAGCATCCTGAGAGGAGCTGTTCTGTGCCTGGCCCTGTGTGGGTGCTTGCATAGGGGTGATCTTATATGATCTTTACATTGTCTTTGTGAGTTAGGTAGGAGAATTTCATTTTTATAGAATAGAAAGTTGGGGCTCAGGGAGTTAGACAACGGATCCCAAGTAGCGCAGCAGCAGAGTCTGAGGGCATTTAGACACTGACTCACCCAACTTCAAAGACCATAATTCTTTGTACGGTACCATATTTCCTGCTGGGTGAATTTTATTATTTTCTTCCCAGTTTTGTCTCTCATTTTCTCAAAAGTTTCAGTACTGGATCACTGAACATTTTTTTCCAAGGATATCTTGGGAGGCAATAAACTCTACAAACCTAGGTGTATTCAAATTGCATTAGATGGAGACGTCGTTCCTGAATAACCTCATCCTACAGTGATGATTATTTTGGTGCATATTCCTTAGTGCTTCTATGTAATGTATACAACGTATTCATTTACTTATTTGTACTTTCTAATTATTATCTATACTTTATCCATCTAGTCTTCCTTTGTGACTTCTGTGATGTAAGGTAGAGAACTGCTAGTAATGCTGTATTAATATTTAACAAATCTGCATCTTTGGTTGCCACAAAAACAACTTTAGTGTGGGCCCCACAAAATTCAGTGTTATGAAGTGATCATAACATGAAAGGAGATGGTTTGGCCAGAAATGGACAAATCTCAGCCATACTGCAAGTCCTCTTGAGTTAGACTAAAGGCACTTATTAGTATGCCATGGTCTGTAATTGGATGCTAAACTTAAGCCATTTGCTTTCTTATACAGGTCGTACTCCAAAAATGCCAGACTGGTACAATCCAGGTGAGTTAAGAAAACTAAAATGTATCCAAAGCTGCTTTTGCCTTTTCAGTGACGTATTTAGTTAATTATTTAAGCCCAGGCCTAAGTGCCAGCTTCTTCTCTATCGTGTCTTCAAATGAGATGAAGTATCTCCATGCAGGGAAGGTGATTAGCTGGTGTGGGGTGAGACTCTGAGGCTGGATTTATCCTTCTCTGTGAGTACAGGAGGGTAACAGATTCACTCACTGGCTCAGGAATCCTTGGTTGGATCCTTCCAGGCAGCACTGCCCTGGCCAAAGAGAGCCAGTAATCTAAATGGATTATTATTTATAAATAGTTTTGAAAAATAATCCATGCTGAGAGGGTGCAGTTTGGTTTATGCAGTCATAATTGTGCTATTTTTCTTCTTCTTTAGAGCGTGCTGGAATTCATGGACCTCCAGTTGTAATAGAAGGGAGTGAATATTGGTTTGTTGCTGATCCCCGTTTAAACTATGAAGAAGCCGTCCTGTATTGTGCTAGCAATCACAGCTCTCTGGCTAGTTTAACATCTTTTGCAGGACTAAGAGCCATCAAAAACAAAATAGCAAATGTAATTTAAAAGAATGTATTTTTTAATATTTTCTTATTTTTACATTTATTCTGTTAAAAAAATTTCAAAAATCTACAAAAGTTAAATGTTCCTCTCAAGTAAAATTTGCCTAACAACATATAAGTTCATCACTTCGGATTAGAAAAGTTAAAAAGAATTGCTTAATGTTTTAAAACATTCAAGATTAACTATTAATGTCAGTTGGTAAGATGAGCTTCAACAGATAATATAAATTAGTCTAATTCCTTGTCACGTTTTTTACTAAAAGTTAACTTGGTAGTTAACTTGAGATTCTGTTTCTAATAATAACTAATTTTGCAAAATAGTTTTTTGGAGGAAAAATAATTTGTATATTTTAAAATTTATAACTAGTAGCAATAGGATACTATATATCCAATTAATATATGTCCATAATTACAGTGACCATATTTTTTGTATGCAAAATAGGGCCTGTGAATATAAAAAGAATTTCTAAACTACTTTTTTCTGTGAAAGGACCTGGTTTATGTAATTTAGAGACCAAAGTAATGAATATCTGGAAATTATAGTGGTTTGTGGTTATGATGGGCCAGGGTATTAAATCAAAACTCTTCTAGAAAAAAAAAAAAACTCTTCTAGAAAAGCCAGCACATATAAGGATGGGTGTTTAGTTGTTTTTCGTTTTGTTTTGTTTTTCTGGGTTTTTTTTTCAGATATCTGGCAATGAGGAGAAATGGTGGGTGAGAACTACTGACCAGCTAATAGAACGTCGTTTTTTGAGGTATGTGACATCCTTGATGGTGCCTTTGTAAAGTTATCGTTTAAAAGAAGCAGTCCCAAATCCCTTTTTACTAAATGGAGTACTGTTTATAATTAGTTTTGAACATTAATCCATAAACTACCTAGACTAGAGAAACCAAATCCTTTAGCAAATGAGCATCAAGAAAAAGTAGTATAAAATAATGGCCTAACATTAAATTTAGAATTAAAATTACTTCAGTAAAAAACAGAATGGAACATGTAACTACATTATGAGCTGACACATCTCTTATTTTCTTTCAGCTCACGACATCCATTTCATCACTTTCCTATAACATTTGGAGAGGAATGCTTTTACCTCTCTGCCAAGACTTGGTTTAGCGGTAAGGTTAATTCCAAATCCTTTAACGTTAATTATGTAATATGTGAACTTCAGGTTCAATTACTAGCTTAATCTTGCTTTCCTTTTGATTATATGTTTGGTAGCTTTGTCATATTCTGATTTATTGCTGATGATAGTAGATCAAGTTCCAAATGCAAATAAAGGTGCTTTTCACTGTGAATATTTTGACTTCCTTTATCCTAAAGCAGTTACTTAGAAATAAACTGACCACTTTCATAACCAATAAGGATATAGACAAATTCACAAAGATGAACAGGCAGCAATTCTAAAGTATAGTTTAGGTCCCTTTCCCCCCTCATTAGCCTTCTTCAACTCTATTTCCTGCCATCAGGAACCATCGTAACTGTGTGTGTACCAAGTATGTTCATTTTTATAGGCAATATTTGTATGCTACGACTTACTAATATGAGTGATAATAATAGAAGACAAAAATAGGGAAGAAAAGGAATATGGGAAGAAAACTAGGGAAGAAAAGGAATATATTTTAACCATTTGGGAAAGATTGATTTAAAGAGACTTTCTTCACTACTGGATGGTTTTAAAATGTGCTGAATGGAAAATTCTCACCACAGTAATCCTGCTTTTCATTTCTCAGACATAAATAAACCAGCAGACTGTAGTACCAAGTTGCCCTTCGTCTGTGAAAAATACAATGTATCTTCATTAGAGAAATATAGTCCAGATTCTGCCGCTAAAATACAGTGCTCTGGGGATTGGATTACTTTTCAGAATAAGGTAAAAAGAGAATTGCTACGTTGTGCAAATGATGATAGCTTTCATGATGGTCATATGGCCTGTGGCAGAATGGCATCCCACCAAGTAACTTCACTAAGATAGACTGCATATTTCAGTATCTCACCTGATTCTCTACATTTTCAGAAACGAAGTTAACTCTCAAGTTAATCATGCGTACAGGTCTTTCAGAGTACCATGTTCCTGTTCTGTTGCTACTGACACTTAAACTGCCAAAGCTGATCTTTCAGTGAATAGTAATATATTGACTAGTCAGGACTATCTCTTTGGTATGTAGGAAACTGGCTTAATTTCTGGCTGATAAATTTTCCCCCTTAAGGAAAACATCCAAGCAGCATTTACCAATCAAATTAGACCAGCATTTCCCAAACTACTTTTTGGGAATATACACATATGCTAACAAAATGTTAATCATTGATGTTGCTTCCAGAGCAGAGTTTATGATTAAATAGCTTTGGGAAATGCCACATTCTATATTTGCTTCCTTGAGATGCACAATTCATATTGGTGTATGTATCTCTTAGGAAATGCATTTGGCTGCTAAAAAGATTACTATAGTATGCTAAAACATTTATTCTCTCAGATAAAAGAAGTTTGAAGATAAGCAGGCTGGGGTTGGTATGAAAGCTCTGTGGTCTTCAAAACCAGGCTTCCTTTGTCTTTCTGCTCTGCCATCCTCAACTTATGGCCTCCAAGCTCAAGTTCAAGGTGTTCTCTCTAGAGTCTTTTCTAGAAGCCACCCAATGACTTTATATTTCTCTGGCCATTCCAGTCTGTAAGGAGGCTAAAAAAAAAAAACCCATTTTATAGCATGTTTCAAGGAACACAATTTGGGACATGTTACTCCACACTAACATGATCATAATATCAAGAAGAAAAAGGAAGAGATGTGTCTAACAGCTGAAAGCATCTGTAGTAAAGTTAAAATATTAGGGGTATATTTTGACTTTTTAAAATTTGGACAATCTTTTCCCCCCCCAAAGTACTAGATTAATTTACATAGTTGATGTAAATTTATGTTTTTCTGTTTGTTTTTATTGAAGTATAGTTGAATGAAAATATATTAGTTTCAGGTGTACAACATAGTGATCTGATATTTCTATAGATTACACACCATACAAAGTTATTACAAAATTACTGACTATATTCCCTTTGCTATGCATTACATCTCTGTGACTTATTCATTTTATAACTATTAGTTTGTATCTCTTAATCCCCTTCACCCCATTAAAATATCCTGTCAAGAGACAGGGGCATGATTTCTTTAAAAATGTGGTTTTTTTAATATAAGGTAATGATGAAGAATACATATTTGAAACCAAATGGAGCAGAGTCTAAATGCTGACCATACCATGCTATGGCTATTTCACTTATGGGTAAAGTTAATGTCCTTGTGCCTCAGTTTTCCCATTTGTTGTGAGAATTAAATGAGATAATACCGTGCAAAGTGTTTTAGGAAGGAAGCACTCAATAAATGGGAGATTTTTAAAAAAATAGCTCAAGGACTACTCTTCAGTTGCTTAAATTAAGTGTAGAGTTGCATTGTTGGGACTTCCCTGGTGGTCCAGTGGTAAAGAATCCACCTTACGATGCAGGTGACATGGGTTCACTCCCTTGTCAGGGACCTAAGATCCCACATGCCATGGGGGCAACTGAGCCTGCACGCCACAACTACTGAGCTCACGTGCCTCAACTAGAGCCCATGTGCCACAACTGGAGAGAAGCCTGAGTGCCGCAACGAAGAGCCCGCGTGCCTCAACTAAGACCCGACGCAGCCAAAAATAAGAAATAAAATAAATAATAAATAAATCTTTCAAAAAAAAAGAGTGTAGATCTGCATTCTTTTGGTACTACTTTGTGAGTGTCTATATCTCACAAACAGAAAATTAGCAGCCTTCTAAAAGATGAGGCATTTTCTTCCTATGTGAGCTTTCCCATATGTGGAAATCTTATACTTCATATGTGTTCTTTGTTTGCAGTGCTTTTTAAGGATCAAACCTAAGTCTGTTACATTTTCTGAAGCCAGCGATACTTGTCACACCTATGGTGGAACGCTTCCTTCAGTGCTGAGCCAGAGAGAACAAGGTAGCAGAATTGTTTCGTAAACATGTTTTATTCTGATCTGGAGGCCATGTTTGTGTTGGGAGGCTGTGGGGAATTAACACATACAAAGAACCTTATTAAATTACTTTTTACAGAGTAGGTGAAAGATTATTCTGGTAGTTAGATAAGCAAGAGGTATTCATTGACATTTTTAGTATATCTTTAATTTGAATAAGTCAAATGTTTTTTTTAAAAAAAAAAATCTTTCTGACAGATTTTATTACATCCTTGCTTCCGGATATGGAAGCTACTTTATGGATTGGTTTGCGCTGGACTGCCTATGAGAAGATAAACAAATGGATGGATAACAGAGAGCTGACATACAGTAACTTTCACCCATTATTGGTTGGTCGGAGGCTGAGAATACCAACAAATGTAAGGTTGTTTTTTTTTTAATCGGTAAACTACGTAGCTCTATGAAATACCTGAGTCTTCCACAAATTATTGGATTAAGAACAAGGGCCTATTTCATGAGTCGACTTACATGAAACGTCCAAATGGGCAAATCTATAAAGATAGAAAGTAGATTACTGGTTGCCAGAGGCTAAGAGGCTAGAAGGATTGGTGGTGATGGCCTAAAGCATATGGGATTTCTTTCTGGGGTGGTGAAAATGTTCTAAAATTGATTAGGGGTGATGGTTGCACAACTCTGTGAATATACTAAAAACTATAGAATATATGCTTTAAATCAATGAATTATACCATCTATCAATTATATCAATAATGCTGTCACAAGAAGAATAACAACAGAGCTTCCACAGCCTTCACATAGATGCCCTAGTTTTTCATAGTAGTATCAGATTCCATAGCACTTATTTCATAACCATGTAAAGCCATCAATAGTGAGTTACAAATAGAAGCTAATATAAATGCTTTACTTATCATCTTGGAATTTGGAGCTGTCAGCCTCAGTCTCCTGAGGTTAAAAAGTACAAAATCTGTGGTTAGTGATCATTTTTCCCTAAGATCTAAATGTAAAGAAGCTATAGAATGGAAGAAGGCATTATATCAACAGTAGTTACCCTGTACCATGATATTGCTGCCCACTACTTCTGTCTTCCATATTTACTGGATACAAACCACCTTTTGCATAAAAGGCAAAGATTAAGAGATTAACTTAAAAGTTGAATTCCAAAAGTACATCCTAGACAATATCAACTGATATTCCTGATGCAATGGAACTTTGCTCCACGTTGACGTTGGTGGTAAAGGGAACTCTGCAACATGTGTAATTATGTACAAAGTAAATATCAAAATAATGCTTGGTTATTGTAGAACATTTGGAAGTTATAGAAGAGTAAACAAAATAAAGAAAAATATCAACCCTTATCCTGCTTATACTTAGGCTGGTAGCTTTTAACTCATGACCCATAGTAAGAAATAAATTTAAATTACCATTCAGCACATAGATATAAATATAATATTGAATTGAAACAAAAGTTTCAGGAAATAATACTTACCCTTAGAGCTTATATTTCTTTCTTTTCTATCCTATTCTACTCTAGTCTGATCTAGTCTAGTCTAGTCAACCTATCTCTGTGTTCTATCCTATTATTTCATTGTCACAAATAAGAATCAAGATCCACTGAACTGATTTCATGACCTACTAAATAAGTCTCAAACCATATTTGAATCCTGATCTAGGAAATCACAATGAATATTTCAGCATTTTTCTTCTAGGGCTTTTCTATACATTGTCTTCTTGACATAGATAAGATCATAGTATATATACTGTTGTATCTACTTTTCTCACTTAGTATTATATCATAAGTAGTTTCTTATGCCATTAAAAGATGTGCTTGATAAGCATTTTGATGGTTGCACAATATTTCTTGACAGATATACCATCATTTACCTAAACAATGCTGGGTATTTTGGCTGTTTCCAGTTTTGCATAATCCTTAATAGTGCTGCAATTAACATCTTCATGCATAATCTTTGCTGTATATTTCAGGTTACCTCTCTAAGATAGATTTAGGAAGTGATATAGCCAGATCAAAAAATATAAGTAGTTGTAAAACTCTGGTTACCAAATTGGTTTCCAGAAAGGTTTATGAGTTTATATTTTTGTCAGCAATATATTGTGATTACTTTTCTATTCATACCAGTGTATTAATAATTTCCAACACTTATTGAGCAGCTAATATGTGTCAGACACTCTGCTAATGCATCACATGCATTATTTCATTTAATCTGCACAATAGATGTGAAACAGTCTGTACTCCTCTCCTATCTTAGAAATGTGGAGACAAACAGAGAGAGTCATGTAACTTGCCAGAAATCATGCAGGGTATGCGGGCAGGGTCGGCATGTAAATCCAAGTCTGCAGAGTCAGCATTCTTAGCTTCTCTACTGCATTGCCTCTACTACAATGCTCTAAGGAGAATTATCTTTTTAAAATTCTTGCTAATTTGATAGTTTAAATGATATCATATTTTCATTTGTATTGCTCTGATTTCTAATGAAAACATATAAATTCAGTAATAATTTGAATTTCATCCAATGTGAATTTCTTATTCTTTGACAATTTATCAAAGCCTTCATGTATTTCTTATTGATTTTATGACTGTGTAAATATTAAGTGTGCTAACCCTGTGTTTCTTGCATTTATTGCAGATATTTTCACAGGTTTTTTTTTTCTTTAGGTCTAATACCAAAAATATTACAGAAATAAGTTTTGATTTTTTTGATATGTGTTCAACTCTATTTCTTTTTTTCCCCTCCATTGCTTTTAGGTTAGAAAGTCCCTCATGTAAATGTTAGTTAAATGAATGCCTTTATTTTCTTCATTTTGTTTTATAGCTTGCTTTTTTGGTCTGACAATATGATACATCCATGGTATATGGCATATGTTGTCAATGGTAACTTAATCCTTTCCCCTAACCCTGGCCAATTGTCTAGCATCATTTGTTGTATATACTTCCATCTGTTAAAATCAATATAGAATGCCTTTTTTATCATATGTGAAGTGTGCATGTGTATGTATGTGTGTGTGTATGAGACATATTCTTGTATAGCTCCCACACTGATCTAAATACTATAATGTTGCCATATTTCAAGAAATATAATAGGATTAGTTATCCTTTATTGTATGTCTTTTAAAAATATTTTTAGCTGTTTTTGTCTATTCTTCAAGACAAACTAGAATTATTTAGTTAATTTCCAATCTAAACAATTCAATAGAAAACTTCTGGTAAGAATTTGACAACATTTTAGGAAGAATTGACATATTTTTATTAATTTTCCCTCAAGAATATGGTGTAACATATCTCTCCATTGATTCAAGTCTTCCTTTTAAATTCCTCAGTGAAGTTTTTAGAGAAGTTCTCTTTCTTTTTGCCATTGAGAATGGCAGCTTTTTAAAACTGTCTTACTGATATGTAGGAAATCTATTATTTGGGTATTTTTGTATATTTATTTCATAGGCATCCATCTTACTAAAAGCTCTTATTACTTCTCAGAGTTTTTCAGTAGATTTTCTTGGGTTTTCTAATTAGATAATCATAATTGGCAAATAACCATTCATGCTTCACTACATGTGGTAGGACTTCCAGAACCATGGTAAATACCAGGAGTAATAAATAACATCCTAGACTTGATCTAGACTTTAATGGGAATATCTGCAGTCTTTCATTATTATATTTGATGTGGACTTTTTGTTTAAGATATATCATTTATTTAGAATTTTTATTCAGGAATAAGTAGTGGATTTTCTAAAACTTGTTTTCACCATCTATTGAAATTGTCATACAGTTTTTCCCATTAGGCCTATGGATATGTGGTATAATACATTAATAGATGTTATATTAAACCATTTTTATCTCCTTATCATAAAATCTAGTTGCTGAGAGTGGGTTATTATTTTACTACTGAATTAGATTTGTTAGAATTTTATTTGGGAATGTTTTCATCTCTGTTCATAGAGTTAATTTTTTTAAGCTTTTTTTTTTTTCCTGATCATGTCAGCTTCATAAGATGAACTGGGTGGTTTTCTGCCTTTGTGTTTTGAAATTATGACTCAGTCTGGGGAATTATCTTTCCCTGAAAGTTTGAAGGAACTGTATACAAAACCATGTGATATTAGAACCCTGTTCAGAGATCATTGTTTAATACTAAAGGGATTTGGTATAGTAGGTGAGGGCTAAACTCTAGAGTCAGATTGAGTTTGAATTCCATTCAGCCATTTCGTATGCCTTAGGAAATTCACTTAACTTTGCTTAAGTCTCATTTTTTAATCTGTAAGTTCTGATACTGTTGTTCCTACAACATAGTGTGAGGATTGCATAAAATATTTCATTTAAAGCTTTTAAGCACAGTACCTGACATATAGTTTTAAAAATGAGCATTATTATTAATTTTCAATTTCCTCTAAAGTTACTGGTACATTTTAGTGTTTCTACTTTTCCTTTTAACAGTTATGCTAATTTGTATATTTCAAGGAAGTTGTCTATTTCATGTAGATATTCAAATGTATTAGAATAAAGTTGTGTCTGCTATTATCTTTTAAAATCTCCATGTCTTATTTTAATCGTTTTTACTTTTTCTTATTTAGATTTTTACAAAAACTAGTGTATGTTACTGGTTTTTTCCTCCCCTTTCTCCACCGCCTACTCCTATTGCTTGAGATATACAAATACTACTACATTTTTCTATCCTGTTTTTCTTGGAGTTATATTTTTGCTGATTTTCTAATCTCATATTGAATTCTTAGTTCATCTTTCCTTTAAAAATCAGAATGCATTTAATAATACATGTTTGCCTTCACATAAAGTTTTACTCATATCTCTTGTAATATTTCTCATATTAGTCTTTCCTATAATTTTTTCATTTTTGTTTTAATGTTTATTGAATAGCATGGGAGTATGCAGTTTTTTTAAAACTTTTTTAGCTCCTGGGATAAGCTTACTTTTCTTATTTTTCTGAGTGTGATATGTTTCAACCATACAGAAAAGTATAGGGACAATATACTTTGAATAAATTTCCATGTCTAATGTTATTATTGATTTGTGGTCAGAGAATGAAATCTAGATAGATACTTTTATTTATGGATGTTTTATAGTGACAAGTATAGGATCAAAGCTTTAAGGTGAGTTCTCTATTGTGTGGTACACCATTTGTCATTATAAAAAGTTTATAAACATCTAATGAGTTGAATTAACAGTCATTACTTTTTTGCTCACTTGCAACGTCAAGAAGGAGAGCAGAGTGTTAAATATTATTATAATTGTGTATTTGTCTTCTAACAGTTTTTCTCTATCTGCTTTGAAGATGTATTCATCAATATTGCCACTATTTTGTTCTATAATTTCTAAAGTTAATTGCCCTTTCCCATGTTTTGAAAGTTTATCAGAAGACACAGACCTACTAGAGAATGGACTTGAGGATATGGGGAGGGGGAAGGGTAAGCTGTGACAAAGTAAGAGAGTGGCATGGACATATATACACTACCAAATGTAAAATAGATAGCTAGTGGGAAGCAGCCGCATAGCACAGGGAGATCAGCTCGGTGGTTTGTGACCACCTAGAGGGGGGGGATAGGGAGGGTGGGAGGGAGGGAGATACAAGAGGGAAGAGATATGGAAACATATATATATGTATAACTGATTCACTTTGTTATAAAGCAGAAACTAACACACCATTGTAAAGCAATTACGCTCCAATAAAGATGTTTTAAAAAAAAAAAGAAAGTTTATCAGGATTTTCTTAGTGATTTCATGGTCAGCTCCTTAATGGAGTTTTTTACAGGAAGAAAAATCCAATTTGGAATATAAAGTTCCCTTGCTGGGATCTTCAGACTGTTAGTTTCATAATTGCTTGTACATATTTGCCTTTTTGTTTAGATTTTTGATGAAGAGGTGTCCTACCACTGTGCTCTAATGCTCAACCTCCAAAAGTCACCTTTTACTGGGACGTGGAATTTTACTTCCTGCAGTGAACACCATACTCTGTCTCTCTGTCAGAAATATTCAGGTATAGATTATTACTTAGATGACTATGGTACTTTATGCTGTTAGATATGTACAGTACTTTTTCACAAAAAAACTTATAAATTAATATTAATTTGTAATCATACAGCTTCCTTAAAATTTTAGCATGACTAAATCCATACTGGCTCAGTGAGCCAAATTAGCTCAAATAGAATGTGATTTTTTGTCAAGATCATTGCCATAATTAAATATCAAAATTAAGTATCCAATGAAGTTTGTTAATCGGTGTTATCTAATGACAGTAAATTATGATTGCATTTTGTTCTCCTTTCTGCTCTGGAATTTTTCAGATTTTACTGTCATGAGGAAAGGAGGAGAAAAACAATGTTTTTAAGTGAGTTCGGTATAAACAATCATGGTTAAATCTAGCACTCAAAAAAAAAAAAGGATGTGAAGCATTATAAATGGATCACTGTCTATGCCCTCCTATAATCCAAATAAAAGTAAAATGTTAGAAGTAGGAATCATCTATATATTCAAAAAGATATTTTTTAAAGGTATTAAATCGTTTTCATTGGTCACAGTAAGTTTTTAAACAAACAATTAAAAAAAAAAACCTTTGCCATGTAATGAGTACTTCAAGTAGCTAATCCATGTGCTTCTGGGTTTTTATTTTATTTTATTTTTATACAGCAGGTTCTTGTTATCTATTTTATACATATTAGTGTATATATGTGAATCCCAATCTCCCAATTCATACGTTTGTTCTCTACATCTGTGTCTGTTTCTGCCTTGCAAACCACTTCATCTGTACCATTTTTCTAGATTCCACATGTTTGCATTAATATACGATATTTGTTTTTCTTTTTCTGACTTACATCACTCTGTATGACAGTCTCTAGGTCCATCCATGTCTCTACAAATGACCATTTCATTCCTTTTTATGGCTGAGTAATATTCCATTGTATATATGTACCACATCTTCTTTATCCATTTGTCTGTCGATGGGCATTTAGATTGCTTCCATGGTCTGGCTCTTGTAAGTAGTGCTGCAGTGAACGTTGTGGTACCTGCCTCTTTTTGAATTATGGTTTTCTCAGGGGATATGCCCAGTAGTGGGATTGCTGGGTCATATGGTAATTCTATTTTTAGTTTTTTAAGGAACCTCCATACTGTTCTCCACAGTGGCTGTATCAATTTACATTCCCGCCAACAGTGCAAGAGGGTTCCCTTTTCTCCACACCCTCTCCAGCATTTGTTGTTTGTAGATTTTCTGATGATGACCATTCTGACCGGTGTGAGGTGATACCTCATTGTAGTTTTGATTTGCATTTCTCTAATAATTAGTGATGTTGAGCAGCTTTTCATGTGCTTCTTGGCCAGCTATATGTCTTCTTTGGAGATATGTCTATTTAGGTCTTCCGCCCATTTTTTGATTGGGTTGTTTTGTTTTTTCAATATTGAGCTGCATGAGCTGTTTATATATTTTGGAGATTAATCCTTTGTCCATTGATTCATTTGCAAATATTTTCTCCCATTCTGAGGGTTGTCTTTTCATCTTGTTTATAGTTTCCTTTGCTGTGCAAAAGCTTTTAAGTTTCTTTAGGCCCCATTTGTTTATTTTTGTTTTTATTTCCATTGCTCTAAGAGGTGGGTCAAAAAAGATCTTGCTGTGATTTATGTCATAGAGTGTTCTTCCTATGTTTTCCTCTAAGAGTTTTATAGTGTCAGGTCTTACATTTAGATCTCTAATCCATTTTGAGTTTATTTTTGTGGATGGTGTTAGGGAGTGTTCTGATTTCATTCATTTACATGTAGCTGTCCAGTTTTACCAGCACAACTTATTGAAGAGACTGTCTTTTCTCCATTGTATATCCTTGCCTCCTTTGTCATAGATTAGTTGACCATGGGTGCGTGGGTTTATCTCTGGGCTTTCTATCCTGTTCCATTGATCTATATTTTTGTTTTTGTGCCAGTACTATATTGTCTTGATGACTGTAGCTTTGTAGTATAGTGTGAAGTCAGGGAGTATGATTCCTTCTGCTTAGTTTTATTCCCTCAAGACTGCTTTGGCTATTCGGGGTCTTTTGTGTCTCCATACAAATTTTAAGATATTTTGTTCTAGTTCTGTAAAAAATGCCATTGGTAATTTGATAGGGATTGCATTGAATCTGTAGATTGCTTTGGGTAGTGTGATCATTTTCACAATATTGATTCTACTAATCCAAGAACATGGTATATCTCTCCATCTGTTTGTCTCATCTTTGATTTCTTTCATCAGTGTCTTACAGTTCTCTGAGTACTCCATGTGCTTCTGAAGAACTTTTTGCTAAATTAATCTTTGCTCATTTGTCTCATACTTTTTAGTAACTGCCTTTTTCAGAGAGGTACTGTAAATCAATAATTCAAATATATCCTCTTAGGGGTGGTTGTATACATTTTTTTGTGGGTTCTCCCAGATGAAAACTTGTAAGGGGACACCCAACACCTCCTGTTGAAGCAGTTCAAACAAAGGAAGAATTTGACACCAATCTGAAATGGTAATCTTATTGCCATTAGAAGTCGTCTACTTTTATTTATAGCTTTTCTCCTATTGCAGTTTACTTTTATTTATAGCTTTTCTCCTTCCTAAATCAGATCAACTAAATCAGAATTTTGTTCTAATTGTAAAAAACAAATTTGTGGTTCACAAATTTACCTAAGGTATACAGCAAAACATACCTAGTTCTCCCACCCAAAGTCTAAAATAAATGAATAGATAAGTAATACCTAAAGTACATTGTTACAGGGAGAAATTTGAAAAAATGTCCCATGACTTGCCAAGTAGGTGGTTTTTGTGGCTTTATTTTTCTTTTACACACAGAAATTGAAAGCAGACAGACCTTACAGAATACTTCAGAAACTGTGAAGTATCAAAATAATCTGTACAAAATAATGCTGAAGACTCTGACTTGGACTGATGCTCTAAAGGAGTGCCAGAAAGAAAACATGCAGCTGGTGAGCATCACAGACCCTTACCAGCAGGCCTTCCTGACTGTGCAGGCAGTCCTTCGTAACACTTCTTTATGGATTGGACTCTCCAGTCATGATGTAAGTTTTCAGTCCCACTGCCAGGATTGGGTGACGGAATGTGACATTTTTTATTGCATGCAGCATCTCTCATATCAGACTAAAAGAAACCAGAGATCATAAAATCTTACTCCAGTGAATGAATTTCATGAGGTATGTAATTTTTAGCAGCAGTCATCTTTCCACTGTTGAAAGATCAGGTGCTTTATCGTTTAGCTTAAGAAAAATGTCTAATGGACATATATAGCTGAGCACTTCTTTTTATTTATTCCAATCAAAGATGGAGCTGGCATCAGGAGCTGCCATGGCTCCTCAGCCAATGAAAAGAAGAGAAGAAGGGAAGAATTAAAAATTCAGATGGGGTTGGTGAGCAGAAGCCCATGAACGTTATTAAAGGGCTCTTTATCCCTTTCCAAATCAGCAGAGTGAAATTAAGCCACTCTACAAAGGGATTAGAATAGCATTTTGCCACATCTCAAGCCCTGATCTTGGGTACTTCTCATTCATTTCATAGCCCAGCAAAGAATGCTAGTCTCCTATTAATTCCCAGCACTAAACTTCATACATGTAGCACAAACAGGAATGTTTATGCTACTAAAGCTTTTGGCTATAATTAATAGGGAATCTTTTTTTTTTTTAATAAAGCTGTAGCATTCCTATCAGCATTGTAGGCCATTTTTGCCTCTTTTCTGATTCTTGTATGTAATAAGCTGATGCTCTGCTCACGGAGATGTATTGAAAAGTAAGATATAGGGCTGGTATAAAAGGCTGCGTACATTGTGCACTGATGGGGGTGCCACTTATTTATAAAGATTGTGATGTGAATTTTGCTTCCTGCATCTGTGCAGTGTGTGACCCGTAAAGCCCTAGTTAGATAAGTGTCACCTGAACCAGTATTCGTAATCCACTCTCGGAGGGAAGGTATTTGGGAGAGTAGGAAAGAAGTGTCCATTGCATTATGAAGCAAACCTGAGTTATGTAGATGGTAGGCTAACCCTCAGTATACCAAGATGGTTTTAGGGCTGCATGGAGAAAATGTGATTGAAGACAATTTAAGTCCTTGCGCAAACCCCAAGTTGAACTGGAGAATGGATGAAAAACTTAAGACGCAGAAGTATACATTATCTTTGACAAACTCTGGACTTATTACCACCAGCATTTGTCAGAAGCTCAATTAAAAAAGCAGTATTTAGAAATTGCTTAAAGACTAGCTTCTCCAAAATTCTGGATTTTAAAATGTACCCTCAGGTCCAGCCAGGTTATCAGCTTGAACTGCTTCCCTAGACCTCACAGTATCAATTCCTTCATAACATTGCTTTACTTCCTTTCTCTTTTGTGTTTGGCATTATGTGAAACCCATCACTGTGTCTCTTGTGTGGGTGGTAATTAAGTCATCACATTTCCTAGTTTTAACCACCTTAAACCTTTTTAAACAAAAGCAGTATTGTTGCTGGAGAAAAATCATAAAGTTAGAATAAATTAAAAGAATAAAATTGGAATCACCTATAATCCCAGTATCTAGTGATAAATGTGGTTTAAATATTTGGTATATATCCTTCAAGTTATTTTTCTATGTACATGTATTTATTTTTAAGACACTTCGGATCATACAGTTTTGTAACTTTTTTTCCTCACTTGATGATTTCGGTCTTCTTTCTTATTCTATTTTCAGTCGTCACCTGTGTTTTTCTTCTCCCTTTTGCTCTTTAACATATTACATTTTACATAGCTGTTTCTTATGTATCTTCATAAGCTGCCTGAAATCTTTGGAACATGGCAGAGTGTAAGTAAATACAAATTTACATTGAAAGCAATGGGAAGGTTTTGAAAGATTTTAAACATGGTAGTAACAATATCAGATTTTGACTTGAGAAAAACTATGCTGGGCAGAAGCTGGGGAAGGAAGTGAGCAGTCCAGAGATAGAAGACCAGTTAGAGTTTCTTGTAGACATTCATGCAGGAAATGATGTTGGTCTGGACTGAGGCATGTTTACAGTGTCTGCAGTGCAGCAGTTCTGGGTTATAGAAGGTCTGGAGTGTGGCTGTGAGAGCAGGTCACTCAAGTACATAGAAGTGAAAGTCCATAGAAGAAGAGGAAGTCAAGAAGGCTTGGGAACGGGGTGAGTCATCCACATGAACATAGACGTCTCTAAGTCAGTGGTAGGACCAGAAGGACAGAGCAGGGCATGGGACACCTCCTTAGTAAATATCAGGAAGGAGCAAGGGGGCCAAGACCAAAGTGAATGTCAGAGAGATGGAAGGACTCTGGGAGTTTGCCAAGACCTCAGTGAATGTCAGAGAAGAAGGGCATAAACCTCAAAGGAAATGACTGAAGGAAATAAAAATACCCACTACCTCATTCTCATGGCTCTGTGATATCTGAGACTAAAAAAACAAGCAGCCCTTCCCTTGTGGATGCTGAAAGGAACTTATTCTATTAGAAAAGACAGGTTTTAATTAAGATCAATCAAGGTCTAGAATTTAGTGAAGAGATACTTATAGTCTTAATAAAGAGATTTAGTGTTCAATAAAGAGATGGTGGGAGTGGGATGACTTATCTACAAGGAACAGAAGTTCCCAAGGCCCAGGGACCTGGGTTAGTTGGGAGTGCAACAAGGGGGAAGGAATCCAGGGTAATACTCAGTACAGGTAACATCACAGGGGCAAAGGGCCACATTTGAGGCCACTTGGTTTAGAGATTAACTGGCCATAAGTTCACAACTGGAACACTGGTAGAGAACACTTCTGAATGAAACAGTTGGTGGTGTTGAGGTTTGACCACATTTGCTATTTTTGGTTCACTAAGGAGACTGTGAGACTGTGTGTGAACCAGAATTCAAAACTAGGTATGCTTAGCTCTAAAGCCCGTGTTCCTTCCACTACTACATATTATCTCTAAGTTAATCAGAGCTTACAGTAGTCCTCACTCCATTTTAGCTTTCTAATTTCCAACAACCAATGGTTCCAATTATGTGTGAGGCAGCAAAGCATAATGGTTCAGACCATGGACTCCAGGGCCTAATGGCCTGGATTTGTATCCCAGCACAGTGGTTTACATTCTGTATGACTGTGCACATTACATGACTTCAGTTTTCTCATCTGTAAAATGGATATAATAATAGTACCTATCTCGTATGGTTGTTATGAGGATTATATAATATTTGCAGAGTACCTAAAACAATGCCTGGTACGTAGTAAGTGCTGTGTAAATATGTGCTAAACATAAGATAAAATTTAAAATTATTAGATTGGGGACTTCCCTGGTGGAGCAGTGGTTAAGAATCCACCTGCCAGTGCGGGGGCCACGGGTTCAAGCCCTGGTCTGGGAAGATCCCACATGCCATGGAGCAGCTAAGCCCATGACCACAACTACTGAGCCCACGCACCACAACTACTGAAGCCTGCGTGCCTAGAGCCCATGCTCTGCAACAAGAGAAGCCACCACAATGAGAAGCCCACGCACTGCAATGAAGAGTAGCCCCAGCTCGCCAGAACTAGAGAAAGCCCGTGTGCAGCAACGAAGATCCAACACAGCCAAAAATAAATAAATAAAATTAAACAAATTTAAGAATTATTAGATCGACCACGAGGGTCAAAATCATACAATAGGGATAACGTGAAGTATAACCACTTAAGATATATTTCTGCTCCATACAGGATGAACTCAACTTTGGTTGGTCAGATGGGAAACATCTTCAATTTAGTCGCTGGGCTGAAAATAATGAACAACTTGAAGACTGTGTAGTATTAGACACTGATGGATTCTGGAAAACATCTGACTGCGATAATAATCAGCCAGGCGCTATTTGCTATTATTCAGGAAGTATGCTAATTTCAAATATTTTCATTCTTAAATTGTTATCAGTCTCATGAGTAGTGGAATTTTGAGGAAATGGTTTTGTAAAATCTGGTTTTAAAATTATAAAGCAATTATAATCATGTCCTTTTTACAACAAAATCTGTTGTGAAAATTTGTATTTGAGAATTATTATATGTTAAATATTTTGTCATTAATTTGTTATTTTAGATATGTTTTATCTTTATTTTTGTCAACTGATGATAGTAATTGACCTTTGAGTTTTAAGTCCTTGTTAGCCTCATTTTGCATACACTTTGTGTTTATATTCTTATGGAAAACGTACATTTGTGGGAATTCTTTTGTAATTCTTATCATCAATACTTAACATTTCTTTTATGAGTCACTGTTGAGATTCATTTGGTTGCTAACAGTAATTAGCTCACGCTAGCTTAAGCCAAAAGGGAAATTTAGATCCTCAGAAATGGGGATAGAGCTGAGCCTCCCGAGGAGAGGGGATCTCAAAGCCAGAGATGCTGTCTTGCACCTCTCCTTTCTGTTTCTCTCAGGGGATCTGCACTCTTCTCTTTATGTACTTCCTGCTTCTCTCTGCACTTCCTGCTTCTCTCTGCACATGGTGAAACATGGCAGCTCTGCAGCTTTCAATTTTAGCCGTAACTGGAGAGGAATTGACTATCTCTGAATTCCACTTTTCAAATCTGAAAAGAACTGAAAGAGAGAATCTGATAGACTCGACTTAAGTCAGATATGCTATCTCTAGCCCAGTCGGAGGAAAGTGGTTTTACAGCTTCCAGGGGCCCACATTTGTGGGTTTGTGGTTAGAGAAAAGACTACTTCACAAAGGGAGTTGCTGTGAGCTGGGAGAAATATTGCATAGTCTCTACCATGTGTTGAATCAGTTTGATTGGCTTTGAATAGAGCATATTTTTATTTGCATCTTTTTGAATCTGTGGCCTTTTCATAAAATGAAAAAGAAATGCTGAATTCAGATTTTTCTAGATGTCAGATTTTAAATTATTTCTGTTTGCTTTGGTTAAAGCAATAACTTATTTAGAACATCAAGTATTTCATAAAATGTTCTTTTAAAGTTAGAGAAGGTATCAGTAAGCAGAAAATTGAAGATGAATTCTCAAAGTCATATTTAGGTGCCTCTTATTATGTTTGTATAGTTTCTTTGAAGTGGCCCCTTGTATTAGAAGTTTGGTGATGCAGGAAGACAGAAACTGCATTTAACCTAATAACACCTCATTTTCCATATTCTTCTACTCATTCCACATCAGGGAAAAGAAAATTTTATTAAGTAATTTCCTTCCTACAGAAAGCCAGTTAAGAGGTCACATTTTATTTGAGCATAAACAGAACAAGCATCGCCAGGCTATTATTTCTTGGCTTCCTGAATATTTCCTACAAATCAAGTCTAATTATGATGAACAGGATTTAACATTTATATCTGAAGTTAGAATTCTTACCATTAATTCTTTTTCTAGATGAGACTGAAAAAGAGGTCAAACCAGTTACCAGTGTTCGATGTCCATCTCCTGTTCTAAATACTCCATGGATACCATTTCAGAACTCTTGCTACAATTTCATGATAACAAAGAATAGATATATAGTGACAACACGAGATGAAGTTCATTCTAAATGCCAGACACTGAGTGAGTATGTTGTATGGCCATTATATGTTGCATTATGCTCGTTAGAAAACAAATCTCATCTGAGTATATTCAATAAATATTTCTAATTAGCGCTAGTAACTAGAACTCAAAAATATTCATCTCCTAATTTCTACATTATCAATGACAAAGTATTAAAATTTGTGTTTATTTAAAATGGAAAGTATAGGAGTTATCTCCTTTCTTACCCATCCATTAGGAACTAGTCTCTCTTTAGATGTATAAATGGGTTCTACTTAAAAAGAGAAAGAAATGACACTAGAGAGCAGAGAGCTGGATATTAAATCAAGTTAGGCTGTGGGCAGAGAGAAAATAGGCCAGTTTGAGTAGTTGAAAACTTAGATAAGCCAGAAAGAAGCAGCTCTGCTTAAAAGAAATACATATTTCATACTTTCAGCTCTCAGGACTCTCCAGATATTTCCTATGAGATCCACTGAGGATTTGTGACTTTTGAACAATGGACCCATCAACTTTATAGGAAGTTCCTATGGAAAATATCAAACCATTATTCCCCAAAGTGTGTTCTGTGGAACACTACTCTTGAGATGTTCTGTAAAGAAAAAGATCCTTAGTTAAAGAACAAGGGTGAGAAATACCACACGTCTTCACTTCCTTTTAAACATTATCAAATGTGCATTAGCATATGCTTTAAGAAATACTGACATGAATGAACTAGTTTACTTTTGGTTAACCAAAATTTGTAAAGTTTTTTTCAATGTAGCTCTTTTCCGAGGAACACACTTTGGGAAATATTAAACTTTTAAAATCCTGTTATAACAGCCATCGCTAAGGAAAAGGAAGGTCTGTCTTTTAGCCCATCTAAGAGGTTTTTATTTATTATAGTCTTTGACAGTGTGTCATTAATATAGGTGGATTTGTACCAACTTAAAATAAGCCTTAAATGGGGAAAAGGAAAGTGAATCAATGTTTCAAATTCTCCTCTCAGCTACTAGTTTTCCACTATTCTGTGAGACCAAATTGAAGATCAAAATGTTTGAAAATGTTTTAACCTATTCATTTAGTACAACAAGATAGTTTTAATTTATATGTCTTTCTTATTTTCTACTATTGTTTTAAGTTTTGGAGTGTGTTAAACTGGGGAATAAAAATAACTAAATCTATCAGACAAAGTGTTCTAAATAATTAAATTATTGACTCTTTTTTATTTAACAGATCCAAAATCACATATTCTGAGTATTCGAGATGAAAAAGAGAATAACTTTGTTCTTGAGCAGCTTCTACACTACAATTACATGGCTTCATGGGTCATGTTAGGTATAACTTATGAAAGTAAGTTGTAAATCTACTGTTTTTCACTATTTATATTCATAGTTCATTATAAACTACTAGTTTATCAAGCTGTGAAAGTATATTCTTCAGAGTATATGGTAATCAGTATACAAAATTATAATTATGCACTTATCATAACTTAATACAAATACCAAGACAGTTTTTGTGTCTCTGCTCTGCCACTAAAATGCCTTTACCACCAAGCTTAGAGTTAAATGGTGGAAAATAATTTCCTTTCTTCACCCTCCCGCCTAGCAGTACAAGACTAACTAAAATGACTGCACTCCTGCATAAATCTCCAATACTTACTTTATATCTCTATGTACGTGGGATGAGTGAGAAGAGAAATACACTTCTACTAATGTTGCATCTTTGGTTTTATATCATTGGCTTGGGGTATACATTAGAAAAATGAGACACATAGTCTGCCAATGGGATAGAATATTTGAGATTGCAAATGCCACAAATTCAAGATATAATTGCTATGAAAATTTTTTTAAAACACAGACTCTAATAATAGGGGAAATAAGACCAATTTAGAAAGATACTCAATTAGAGGTATCCGGAAAATCATAAAGTTTTGGAATTAGAAAAAAATAACTGTGTGGGCATAAAGCATTAAAATCATACATTCATCCCAAAAAAGGGGCTTAATAAGGGGCACAGGACAATGATAGCTAGAGGTAGGGTAGGCAAAGAAACTTAATTACTCAAATCTGACCATTTTAAAAATAGTCTTCTCTTTGCTATCTAACCTGTCTCTTTCTTAGAATTACTCAGGTTTTTCTTAAATGTTTATGGCTTGCAGATGAGTTAACAAAAATTAAGCTATCAAGTAATGGGTAAGACTTGGGTTGCCAGCTGAAGAGGAGTTCATCATGGTAGGACTTAGTTGCCCAATTCTTTTCTCTGATGATGCTTGAACACTCTTAAATTTAAGAATGGAAAAAAATGGAGAGGAACTAGGTAGAAAGTTCCCAGGCTTTACCTGAAAGTGACTGAGGAAACAGTGATCCCATGTGGAGCAACAGAAACTATACCCAGGATATAGTTAGAGATTTCAGTTGTATCCTTTGCTGTACTTTGTTAGTTATATTATCAGAAACAACTGAAAATGTATTCTGTATTCTGCAAAGCATTTTCAGATCTGTAGGCTTTCTTTTAATCATCTTAACTTCTTTTATAAGATGTAGTTGTAACAAAACTTCTATTAAAATATACAGACATATGGGAGACATAGAGAAAGATATTTCCAGCAAACAGTAAATTTGGCTTAAAACTAATTCTTACTGGCTTAATTTATATCCATAGCGGTTTTTTATCACTTAAATATGCTTAAATACTATTTAATTGTATATACCACCTATACAAAGGATTCTGGTTTTTTTTAAGTTCTGACTCTTCAAAAGTAGGGCCGTGAATGGAAATTACTAAGAGAGGCCATGTGTCAACTGAGAGGTATTTCAAGCCAAGTGAAAAAGTGACTCTTTTGTTGTGACAGCTTTAGAAATATACCACTGCCCATCGCATTGGCCAGAAAATTGTAACTTTATTAACATGTGGGGAGAGGGAGAGAGGGACTCAAAGACATGAGGTGATATAAAGCAGCAAGCAAGAACCAAATCATATGTACCAGATTTCTTGTGTATCATGGCTGCAGGCAGATGTTTAGGTAGAGTGCCTTGGGAGATGGTAATCAGTGAAAGGAAGAAATAACCAGGACAACAAGGAGTATGTGTAGGTAATAATGACATCACTCTTCATACCAATTCATAATTTTAATAGGCCTAGCAACTTGTTTTACCAAAAACTTTAGTAAGGTATGTTCACGTAGCATACAATTCAGCCATTTAAGGTGTACAATTTAGTGGCTTTTGGTATAGTCACGGGGTTGTGCAACTATCGCTGTCCCCCAAAGAAACATCATACCCATTTAGCAGTCCCTCCTCATTCCCCATCCCCTCTCCCAACCCTCAGCAACCACTGATCTATTTTCTATCTCTACAGATTGCCTACTCTAGACATTTCATGTACGTGAGATCATATAATATGTGACTATTTTGTGACTGGCTTATTCCACTTAGCATAATGGTTTCAAGGTTTATGCATGTGGCACTGTAGCAAGTATCATTCCTTTTTTGGCTGAATAATATCCCATTGTATGGATATACCACATTTCATTTATCCATTCATTAGCTGATGGGTATTTAGGTTTTCACTTTTTTGGTTATTATGAATAACATTCATGTACAAGTTTTTATGTGGATATATGTTTTTGTTTCTCTTGGGTGTATACCTAGGAGCGGAATTGCTGGGTCTTTGTGTAACCCTTTGAAGAACTAACAGACAGTTTTCCAAAGCTGCTGTACCATTGTCCATTAGGGGTTCCAGTTTCTCCATATCATGCCAACAGTTGCTTTTATCTGTTATGTTGATTATAGCCATCCCAGTGGGTATGAAGTGGTATCTCATTGAGGTTTTTATTTCATATCCCTATTGATTAATGATATTAAACATCGTTTCATGTGCTTATTGACTATTTGTATGTTATCTTTGGAGAAATCTATATTCTGATCCTTTTCCCATTTTTTAAATTATTTGTCTTTTTTATTATTGAGTTTTAAGCACTTTTTAATGTATTCTGGATATAAGTCCCTTGTCAAAGAAATTATCTGTAAATATTTTCTCTCATCACTTTCTTAGTAGTATAATTTGTAGCACAAAAACTTTAAAAATTTTAATGAAGCCCAGTTTGTCTATTTTTTATTTTATCACTTGTGTCTATTGACTTTGCCTATCCTAGGCTCGTGAAGACATACTCCTGTGTTTTCTTCTAAGAGTTTTATAGTTTTAGCTCTTACATATAGGTCTGTGATAAATTCTGAGCTTTTTGTATGGTGAAAGGAGAAGGTCCAACTTCATTTTTTTTGCATGTAGATATCCTGTTGTCCCAGGAACTATTCTTTCCCCATTGAATTGTCTTGGCACCCTTGTCAAAAATCAATTGACATAAATTGTGCACAGTTTAGGTCCAGAGAAGAGGTTTCTATCACTAGTTTTATATATGTTAATTTTTTTAATAAAATAATTATGTTAATTTCCATTACAATTAAACATATAGGTAGGAAAAAATGAATATTGGATGAAAAAAATGAAAAGTGAAAAAATATAAAGTTATTTCAGGATGGTAGAATGATAAGTAGATATTAATTTTCATGTTTATAATGTGTACTTTCTATATTAAAAGTAAGCATGGTTTACTGTTAGAAAATATTTTAGAGGGATACACATAATTATACAACCTTTTAGAAGGTGGTGAAAGAAGAAAGAAAATTAGTTGAGTTTGAAATATTAACCTCATAAGTGTAATTCAAGTCTTGATTTAATCTCTAAGCATAGAAAAAAGTGTTTCTTTTCTAGATAATTCTCTCATGTGGTCTGATAAGACCACGCTGTCATATACACACTGGAGATCAGGAAGACCAGCTGTAAAAAATGGCAAGTTTTTTGCTGGCTTGAATACTGATGGCTTCTGGGATATTCAAACCTTTAATGTTGTTGAAGACATACTTTACTTTCACCAGCACAGCATTCTGGCTTGCAAAATTGAAATGGGTAAGTATGCTAATGTAGGGTTTCTACTCCAGGGAAAGAGAATGTAAAGTCATTAGCTTCACTAGCGGGAATCATGCAGTTGTACTTTTTGAGTGGCTCCCTTGTATTCAGTCCTATGAGAGGCACTGTAGACGTCACAGAGGAAGGAAAAGACACACTCCCTGGTGTCATGGTCTTGATCTCAAGGAATAAAATGTAGTTGGGGCGACAGCATTAAATGTTTATCACTGTTTTATGCAGGTTAGTCTTAGGTTATTTGGTACAGGCTTACATTTGTTGGGAAGTCAAAAGAGACCAATGGGGGCTTCCCTGGTGGCGCAGTGGTTGAGAGTCCGCCTGCTGATGCAGGGGACATGGGTTCGTGCCCCGGTCTGGGAAGATCCCACATGCCGCGGAGCAGCTGGGCCCGTGGGCCATGACCGCTGAGCCTGCGCGTCCAGAGCCTGTGCTCCGCGACAGGAGAGGCCGCAGCAGTGAGAGGCCCGCGTACCGCAAAAAAAAAAAAAAAAAAAAAAAAAGAGACCAATGAAAACAGGAATAATGAAAACAAAGAATGTACTGAGGAGGAGGAAAAATTTGGTTGGGCCTTGAAGGATGGATAAGATTTCTATAAATAAGGAAGTGTGTTTGGGTAGAGTTTTGACATTACAGGCCGAAAGTGAATGTCTCTCAACCTTGCCTAATTCCTTAAATACGTGTATTTTTAAATGCATGTCAGTTTTTAAATTTTCACAGCTTTAAAACTGTTCCTACGGCCATTCTGCTCTAAGCCCTCTGCTAACATGGAGCCCATCACAGTTGCATCCAGGCCCATTTTCTCCCTTCACAGTCCTGAAGAATAACTTTCTGATGCACCATTTCCATCAACAATCTCCAGGGATTCCCTATTATTAATTGCTTTGAGTTCATGTAAGCTTTTGAGACTTTTTAGAAACCAGAGTCTCTTCTAAAATTCTAGGCTTTCTCTCAGTCTCCATTTTTTCCCCCATTTTTGGTTCAGTAAGTATCTTTTCCTGTCACGCTGATCTCTTCACTGTCCCATGTACAGTGTATACCCATTCTCATTTGCACCTTTATTTTATGGTTTTTTTTCCTGTCATGATGTCTTCTACCTTCTTTTTTCTTTCCTTTTTAAATAAAATTTTCATTTTAGAATAGTTTTATATTTACAGAAAAGTCGCAGAGATAGTACAGAGAATTCCCATATACACCATAACCAGTTTCCCCTGTTGTTGACATCTAACATTAGTATGGTACACCTGTCACAACAAATAAACCAATGTTGGTAAATTATTATTACCTAAAGTCCATACCTTGTTCAGATTTTCTTAGTTTTTACTTTATGTTGGTTTTCTGTTCAGGAATTCATCCAGGATACTGTGTTACACTTGGTCTTCAAAGGTTCTTCTCAGCTGTGATAGCTTCTCAGATTTTCTTGCTTTTTTGGACAATTTCAAGGAGCACTGGTCATGTGTTTTGTAGAATATCCCTCAGTTTGGGTTGGCTGATGTCTGTCTCATGATTAAACCGGGGTTATGGGTTTGGGGTTTAGGGAAAAAACCACAGAGGTAAAATGTCATTCTCATCACATCCTGTGAAGGGTATATTCTGTCAGCATGACTTACTTATCACTGTTGATTTTAACCTTGATCACCTGGGTCTAGGTAACGTTCATTAGCTTTCTCCACTGCAGAGTTACTCTTCTTCCCCCTTTCCATATCGTACTCTTTATAAGGAAGTTACCATACTCAGTCCTTACTTGTGGAATGGAGAGTTATTCTCTACCTTCCTGAGGTGGGAAGTATCTATATAAGTTACTTGGAATTCTACACAGGAGATTTGTCTATTCTCTCCCATTAAAAAAAATTTATTTTGTCGTTTATTTATATCAGCACAGGCTCATGGTTATTTATTTTATACTTTGGGTTATAATCTAATAGACTCTGTTATTTAATATTTTGCTCAAATTGTTTCAGATTTGGCCATTGGGAGCTCTTTTACTTGGCTTCTGTGTCCTTTTGAAATACCATCATTGTGGTTTTGTTATTACTGTTGTTTGTTTTTAGCTGACTTTCTGGTTACCTTATTTCTTTTTGGTCCTAATTTCAGCTAACCTAAAGTCTGGAGATCTAATTTATCAAGAAGGTTTTCTGACTGCCTTAATTCAGATGACTCTTTCTTTCTCTAGTCAGTCACACATATTTTAGTGGTTAATTGTTCTGCCCTCATTTCAGGTGTTGTTGTTTTCTGTGCCCAACTAATATGTGAGCTCCTTAAATAAAAGACAATGTTTATGCCTTTTTTTAATCACTCAGACAATAGTAATAGTTAAGAGCCTATTATATATGCTGTGGCTATAAGAGAAAGTATGCATTTGACCTCCCTTATTAATAGGAAGCCCAGTTTTATTTATTTTTTATTTATTTATTTATTTTTTAAAGTATCTGATCAAAGCTATCCAAGGGTTCAGGGGAGGAAGATTTTTTTCTTTTTTTAATATTGGTTTATTTATTTATTTTTGGCTGTGTTGGGTCTTCATTTCCATGCGTGGGCTTTCTCTGGTTGTGGCAAGCGGGGGCCACTCTTCATCGCGGTGCGCAGGCCTCTCACTATCGCGGCCTCTGTTGTTGCGGAGCACAGGATCCAGATGCACAGGCTCAGTAATTGTGGCTCACGGGCCCAGTTGCTCCGCGGCATGTGGGATCTTCCCAGACCAGGGCTTGAACCCGTGTCCCCTGCATCGGCAGGCAGATTCTCAACCACTGCGCCACCAGGGATGCCCCAGTTTTATTTAACTTTTGAAATGATTGCATGTCCAACCTTACCCAAAATATGCATTTTGAATAATTTAAATTTAATCACTAACACTTTTAATTTAAATATTACAGTTGACTACAAGGAAGACTGTAATACTACTCTTCCACGGTTTATTCCACATGAAGATGGTACTTATAACGTTATTCAAAAAAGGGTAACATGGTATGAAGCATTAAACACATGTTCTCAAAGTGGAGGTCATTTGGCAAGTGTTCATGACCAAAATGCCCAGCTTTTTCTGGAAGATATCGTAAAGCGCGATGGATTTCCACTATGGGTTGGGCTCTCAAGTCATGATGTAAGTCTTGTTTTGTTTTCCAGAAAATTTCCAAATATGTTAGAGGGCTGGAAATCTGAGCATAAGATATTAATTCAAAGTATAACATCAGATTAAGTCCTCAGATTACATTTGCATCCCATAGTGCTTTCTATCTTTTCACAACATAGAGAAAATGAAAAATTATATTTATAGAGTGATCTAGGCAAATGGCCAGGACTGTAGCTGCCCTGGACAATGCCAAGCCATCCCAAGGGCTTAGTAGATTAATGTCTCAACAACACCCCTGTAACCTATTTGGGATAGACCAGTTGGAGAGCTGGTGAAAAGGGAATAGCACAGGATCAGAAAAACCTGAGTTCCAATACGAGTGGCAGGTCTTCTGTTTACGTGTTGGGTGATCACAAGCAAGTTATTAAACCTTTGCAAGCTTATTTCCTCATCTGTAAAATTGGGGTGATAATATTTTCCCTAATAGAGGATTATTAGCACAAAATTTATACTGTATAAGGTGCCAAGTAAAACTCTTAACATTAGGACTAATAGATGTATATTTTCTCCCCACTTTCCCCCTAGAAATTAACACTATTTGAAAATAATTTTCTGCAGGTAAACACATCTTTTGTACCACTATTCAAACCCTGTTAATTAGTATATTCGTGTACTGATAATGATGTCTAGTATACAAAAAATAGACATCTATTGAGATTAGAATTGAAGACCTAACTTAAATAATCTTTAGAACAAAGTGGGGAAAATAAAAGAATGGCAAATTAGGATTATAGAATCGAGGACAAGTCAGAACTAATCTTCCCGTATGAGTTTCTTGGGAAGTATTTTTCTCTTCCAGACCCCTGCTGGTTGATGACTTCTGTAATATGAAAAAATCTAGCCAGAGACACAAACCACAAAACTATAAAACATAAAAGACAATATTTAGAATAATGTGAAGGTTGAGACTGTAAATCTGTAATTGTGACAAATGGAAGACATTTGCATGTCATCTAATTTCAAGTGTTATATAAACTCATCCTTTAAACAAAAAAAACAAATCTAGAGATATAGTAACCCTGTCTCTAAATTTAAAGTCCTATTTAAATTATGCCAGAGCAAATGTCTCAGATCAATGCATCAAAAATAAATCCCTGATTTTACAAGTAGGTCCAGATCTACAATACTTGTAAGCAAATAATTAACACTCCATCCCTGTATTTTTTAAAGCACGCATGTTCTTCTTTTTTTTTTTTTTAACATCTTTATTGGGGTATAATTGCTTTACAATGGTGTGTTAGTTTCTGCTTTATAGCAAAGTGAATCAGTTATACATATACATATGTTCCCATATCTCTTCCCTCTTGCGTCTCCCTCCCTCCCACCCTCCCTATCCCACCCCTCTAGGGGGTCACAAAGCACCGAGCTGGTCTCCCTGTGCTATCCGGCTGCTTCCCACTAGCTATCTACCTTACGTTTGTTAGTGTATATATGTCCATGCCTCTCTCTCCATGCATGTTCTTCTTATGTTCTTTTTGAAGTCATACATCTGAATTCAAGTTATCTCTATTATTCTTAACACAGGGAAGTGAATCAAGTTTTGAATGGTCTGATGGCAGTGCCTTTGACTACATCCCATGGAAAGATAAAAAATCTGCTGGAAATTGTGTTGTCTTGGATCCAAAAGGAATTTGGAAACATGAAAAATGCAACTCTGTTAAGGATGGTGCTATTTGTTATAAACCTACAAAATGTAAGACTTGATTTCAAATAACTGTATATTTACTGAAACATGACATTTATTTTATGCACATGATTAAATACTCAAAGAAACTTTTTGTAGATTTTAAATAAGGTTTATTCACAAGTCCTATCAAAATACTTTTGATACTTTGTGAAGAGAAACAAATATGATATGCCCATTCAGGGAATTTGTTCTCAAAGACTTTCAATCGTTCTGTCACTAGATGAGTTTTGCTCTAGAATTTGTGAATTTTAATTTCACTTAGCAATGTTTTTCAAAGGCTGAGATGCTCCTTTTAAAAAAGGGTTCCACAGCGTAGAAATTTGGGAAATACCTCTATGATTTACCATATTGATGGCTCTGAAAGTTTCTATAGTAAAGAGTTTCTATAGTAAAGAAATGTTTGTGTAACTAAACATTTTCCAAACATATAGGATCCTTAAAATCTAAGGAAAGAGCCCCTTCCATCAGGGGCTGGACCTGGGGTCGTCCCTGGTGGGTGGAGTATGAATCATGATGAAGAGCACAGGAACCTACAGCACAAGCTGCAGAGGCACTCTGGGCAGGCCACGGGTTGGTGGCCATGTGGTTATCTGAAGCTTCTGGTTCTCTCAGTGCTTATCATATTTTCTGTTCTGAAGAATCCTCAAGAGAAGATTTAACATTTGGAATTTCAACGGATTTAAGCAGAAGAAAATGTGAACACCGTATCTAGATATACACGTGAATACAAGAAAAGGAGAATGATATAGAGAATGAGGAATAAAGACACAATCAAGAACTGACATCTTAGTTGTTAGGTATAGAAAATAAATTTAATCTTTTAGAAAAACAATTGAAATACATGAGAAATATGATAAAGTATGTAGAAATGGAGAGGACATCTGTGTTAGAGAAACAGACTTTATAGGATAAAGGAGAATGAAAACAGCTCAAACACAAATTCAGTGATGTACTGGGTTGAATGGTGTTCCCCAAAATGCATGTCCACCCAGAACCTCAGAATGTGACCTTATTTACAAATAGTCTTTACAGAGGTAGTTAGTTACAATGAGGTCATACTGGATTAGGATGGACCCTAAATCCAGTGACTGGTGTTCTTATGAGAGGAGAGACTCAGACACACAGGAAGAAGGCCATTTGATAACAGAGGCAGAGATTGCAGTGATGCAGCTACAAGCCAAGGATTGCCAGCAACCACGAGAAGCTAGGAGAGAGGCATGAAACAGATCCTTCCTCAGAGCCTCTAGAAAGAACCAACCCTGCTAACACCTTATTTTCAGACTTGTAGTCTCCAGAACTATGAGAGAATAAATTTCTGTCGTTTTAAGTCAACAAGTTTGTGCTAATTGATTATGGCAGCCCTGGGAAACGAATACAAGTGCAAACTTTTACTGGATCTTAAGACAATAACAAGTACTGCTGAGGATGTGGAGAAATTGGAACCCTTGTGCATTGCTGGTGGGAATGTGAAATGGTGTGTAGCCACTGTAGAAAATGGTATGATGACTCCTCAAAAAATTTAACATAGAATTACTGTATGATCCAGCAATCCCACATCTGGGTATGTACCCAAAAGCAGTGAAAACAGGGACTCAAACAGATACTTGTAAAACCATGTTCATAGCAGCACTATTCTCAATAGCCAAAAGGTAGAAGCAACTCAAGTGTCTATTGATAGATGAATGGATAAGCAAAATGTGCTGTGTACATCCTGTGGAATATTGTTCAGCCTTAAAAAGAAAGGAAATTCTGACACATAATGCGACATGGATGAACCTTGAAGACATTAACATTATGCTTAGTGAAATAAGCCAGTCACAGAAGGACAAATACTGTATGATTCCACTTATATGAGTGGAATGTTGCCACTCATATGTTGCCAAATTCACAGGGACATAAAGTAGAATGGTGGTTGCGGGGAGGAGGGAAGAATGAGGAGTTATTATTTAATGGGAACAACGTTTCAATTTTGCAAGATGAAAAAATTTTGGAGGTGGATGATGGTGATGTTTGCACAATAATGTGAATGTACTTAATGCCACTGAATGGTACAGTTAAAAATAGTTATAGTGGTAAATTTTATGTTGCATGTATTTTACCCCTTTCAAAAAAGTTGAATCTTCTTGAGAGGAATATAACAAACTTACCACAATGCAAGAGTTGGAAGCAAAACTTCATGAAGAACAGTAAGGAAAGAAAATGTATGCAGTCTAAAACAGCCCAGTTGCAGCCTGGACTAGAAACAAACAGACTTTGAAGATAAGGCATTTCCATATGTTCCCAGTGTAAGAAGAATTTTTTTAAAGCCAGCCCATTCATAAAAGTCCACTTGTCCTAGCCATGCATTGGTAGCCAATGTTCAACATGTTTTGCATCAAATGAAGCAACACACATTACTGCCTGTGCAATGAAGGAGTAGTCAGCTGTATATTTTTGGCAAAGAAACTATATTCACAATGTGGTAGAATCAAGAGCTTGCTAATACCGTCTTCCTCCTCCGGCAGCATTAATGAAGAATTGTCACAAGTCTTACACACTTTGCAGATGAATTTGCAGATGACCAAACGTCATCTGCAACTAGGAAACTTACCCAGGAGTATTCAATTGTCAAACTGAAGGAAGACTTAGAACTCAAACTAGTGGCATTAGTGGGAAGTATGGAGGCAGAAGCCAATCAAATAACTAGATTTCAAAAAAGAACAAGCCCAGGTGGAGAAACAGAGGATAGAGAAGCAGAAGGAGGAATGGAGAGCCATCCTGAAGTCTCTTGATGAAGAAGGAAAGGACAGCAGCCATTCTTCTGGAATCATAGGGATCATAAATAAAAAGAATTCTACCAAGCTGTGACAAGGAGAAAAAAGCAGAAGAGGCCTTCAGTGACTGAAGAATATGCAGACCATACATAATGCATACAGAACAATGGTTTGGGTTGAGATTACTGGCCATACGAGGTCAGATATTTGATTCAGATAATCTGTACCCCACCAACAGGATGCCAGCAATTTACTTTCCAGTTCTCATACTCTCTTCTGTTGGAATTAACAATGGTCTTAAGGGGCACAGGCTTCATTACACAGGCTTCTTGTGTTACACAGCACAATTAAAAATTAAAGAGTTTAAATGGAAACAAGGGGAATTGTTAAGAGCTGCGAAGCTACACTTCTTTTGTTTGAGACAGATTTTGCTGTGCTGATCTGTTGTGCTTTGTAAACAAATTACCAAATTTCCACTTGTGGGTGTGATTTTTTTTTATGGCAAGATACAACTACGTTTTTATTATTACTATAAAAAGGAATCCAAAGAAATAAAGAATTTTAATTATTATTTCAAAGTAGTTACAGGTCTACCCAGGCTGTCTTTTCTTCTTCTCCTAGTCTGTCTTTTCAACTGTTTTTACTTTAGTCTAAATTCATCTTAGAGGGCTAAGTACTTTCCTTTGTATTCTCAGTTTTAAAAATGGTATCCCAAAAACTAACAAGAATGCAAGTGTGGGCTGTAGCTCTCTCTGATGTGTATTGAATTGAATGCTTCTTACCCACAGGAACCACAGTGTCAACCACAGTGTCAGTGACATTTAATGAGATTTTAAAAGTCGGTCATTTTTTTCTGTGCGTTTTCACAGTTATGTCTAACATTTTTACAGCTAAAGAGGTGTCCTCTCATAAATACTCATCAAGATGTCCAGCAGTAAAAGGGAATGAGTCACAGTGGATTCAGTACAGGGACCACTGTTACACATCTGATCAGGCATTGCACAGTTTCTCAGAAGCCAGACGGTTTTGTTCAGAGCTTGGTAAGTTAAAATGTGTTGACTTTCTTTGACTCAGTAATTTAATCATTGGAATTTTTCTTAACAAAACCCTTTAAAACAAAGATTATATTTTTGAAAATATTTCTAAAGCACTCACTAATTATAATAGCATTATTACTCAATTGCCAAGTGGTGGGGAAATGGTTAAGTATTTTATGATATATGAGCTCAATGTAATATTGAAATAGCCATTAAAAATGATCAGTGTCAAAAAAAAAAAAAAGATCACTGTCAGACCTGGGGACACATACAGACTGAAGGTGAGGGGATGGAAAAAGATATTCCATGCAAATGGAAATCAAAAGAAAGCTGAAGTAGCAATTCTCATATCAGACAAAATAGACTTTAAAATAAAGACTGTTGCAAGAGACAAAGAAGGACACTACATAAGGATCAAGGGATTAATCCAAGAAGATATAACAATTATAAATATTTATGCAGCCAACATAGGAGCACATCAATATATAAGGCAAATGCTAACAGCCATAAAAGGGGAAATCGACAGTAACACAATAATAGTAGGGGACATTAACACCCCACTTTCACCAATGGACAGATCATCCAAAATGAAAATAAATAAGGAAACACAAGCTTTAAATGACACATTAAACAAGATGGACTTAATTCATATTTGTAGGACATTCCATCCAAAAACAATAGAATACACTTTCTTCTCAAGTGCTCATGGAACAATCTCCAGGTTAGAGCATACCTTGGGTCACAAATCAAGCCTTGGTAAATTTAAGAAAATTGCAATCATATCAAGTATCTTTTCTGACCACAGCGCTATGAGACTAGATATCAATTACAGGAAGAAGGCTGTAAAAAATACAAACACATGGAGGCTAAACAATATACTCCTAAATAAACAAGAGATCACTGAAGAAATCAAAGAGGAAATCAAAAAATACCTAGAAATAAATGACAATGAAAACATGACAACCCAAAACCTACAGGGTGAAGCAAAAGCATTTCTAAGAGGGAAGTTTATAGCAATACAGTCTTACCTCAAGAAGCAAGAAAAATCTCAAATAAACAACCTAACCTTACACCTAAAGCAATTAGAGAAAGAAGAACAAAAAAACCCCAAAGTTAGCAGAAGGAAAGAAATCACAAAGATCAGATCAGAAATAAAAAGAAATGAAGGAAACAATAGCAAAGATTAATAAAACTAAAAGGTAGTTCTTTGAGAAGATAAACAAAATTGATAAAGCATTAGCCAGACCCATCAAGAAAAAAAGGGAGAAGACTCAAGTCAACAGAATTAGAACTGAAAAAGGAGAAGTAACAACTGACACTGCAGAAATACGAAGGATCATGAGAGATTACTACAAGCAACTACATGCCAATAAAATGTACAACCTGGAAGAAATGGACAAATTCCTGGAAAAGCACAAGCTTCCAAGACTGAACCAGGAAGAAATAGAAAATATAAACCTACCAATCACAAGCAATGAAATTGAGACTGTGATTAAAAATCTTCCAACAAACAAAAGCCCAGGACCAGACGGCTTTACAGGCGAATTCTGTCAAACATTTAGAGAAGAGCTAACACCTATCCTTCTCAAACTCTTCCAAAATATAGCAGAGGGAAGAACACTCCCAAACTCATTCTACGAGGCCACCATCACCCTGATACCAAAACCAGACAAAGATGACACAAAAAAAGAAAACTACAGGCCAATATCACTGATGAACATTGATGCAAAAATCCTCAACAAAATACTAGCAAACAGAATCCAACAGCACATTAAAAGGATCATACACCACGATCAAGTGGGGTTTATCCCAGGAATGCAAGGATTCTTCAGTATATGCAAATCAATCAATGTGATACATCATATTAACAAATTGAAGGAGAAAAACCGTATGATCATCTCAATAGATGCAGAAAAAGCTTTTGACAAAATTCACCCATTTATGATAAAGGCTCTCCAGAAAGTAGGCATAGAGGGAAGCTACCTTAACATATATGACATAAAGGCCATATACGACAAACCCACAGCCAACATCATTTTCAGTGGTGAAAAACTGAAAACACTTCTTCTAAGATCAGGAACAAGACAAGGCTGCCCACTCTCACCACTGTTATTCAACATAGTTTTGGAAGTTTTAGCCATGGCAATCAGGGAAGAAAAAGAAATAAAAGGAATCCAAATCAGAAAAGAAGAAGTAAAGCTATCACTGTTTGCATATGACATGATACTATACATAGAGAATCCTAAAGATGCTACCAGAAAACTACTAGAGCGAATCAATGAATTTGGTAAAGTAGCAGGATACAAAATTAATGCACAGAAATCTCTTGCATTCCTATACACTAATGATGAAAAATCTGAAAGTGAAATTAAGGAAACACTCTCATTTACCATTGCAACAAAAAGAATAAAATACCTAGGAATAAACCTACCTAAGGAGACAAAAGACCTGTATGCAGAAAATTATAAGACACTGATGAAAGAAATTAAAGATGATACAAATAGATGGAGAGATATATCGTGTTCTTGGATTGGAAGAGTCAACATTGTGAAAATGACTATACTACCCAAAGCAATCTACAGATTCAGTGCAATCCCTATCAAACTACCACTGGCATTTTTCACAGAACTAGAACAAAAAATTCACAATTTGTATGGAAACACAAAAGACCCCAAATAGCCAAAGCAATCCTGAAAAAGAAAAATGGAGCTGGAGGAATCAGGCTCCCAGACTTCAGACTATACTACAAAGCTACAATAATCAAGACAGTATTGGTACTGGCACAGAAACAGAAATATAGATCAATGCAATAGGATAGAAAGCCCAGAGATAAACCCACGCACGTATGGTCACCTTATTTTTTTATAAAGGAGGCAAGAATATACAATGGAGAAAAGACAGCCTGTTCAATAAGTGGTGCTGGGAAAACTGGACAGCTACATGTAAAAGAATGAAATTAGAACACTCCCTAACACCATACACAAAAATAAACTCAAAATGGATTAAAGACCTAAAGGTAAGACCTGACACTATAAAACTCTTAGAGGAAAACATAGGCAGAACACTCTATGACATAAATCACAGCAAGATCCTTTTTGACCCACCTCTGAGAGAAATGGAAATTAAAACAAAAATAAACAAATGGAGCCTAATGAAACTTCAAAGCTTTTGCACAGCAAAGGAAACCATAAACAAGACGAAAAGACAACCCTCAAAATGGGAGAAAATATTTGCAAACGAAGCAACTGACAAAGGATTAATCTCCAAAATATACAAGCAGCTCATGCAGCTCAATATCAAAAAAACAAACAACCCAATCCAAAAATGGGCAGAAGACTTAAATAGACACTTCCCCAAAGAAGATAATCAGATTGCCAACAAACACATGAAAGAACGCTCAACATCACTAATCATTAGAGAAATACAAATCAAAACTACAATGAGGTATCACCTCACACTGGTCAAAAAGTCTACAAACAATGCTGGAGAGGGTGTGGAGTAAAGGGAACCCTGTTGCACTGTTGGTGGGAATGTATATTGATACAGCCACTATGGAGAACAATATGGAGTTTCCTTAAAAAACTAAAAATATTACTACCATATGACCCAGCAATCCCACTACTGGGCATATGCACTGAGAAAACCATAATTCAAAAAGAGTCATGTACCTCAGTGTTCATTGCAGCTCTATTTGCAATAGCCAGGACATGGAAGCAACCTAAGTCTCCATTGACAGATGAATGTATAAAGAAGATGTGGCATATATATACAATGGAATATTACTCAGCCATAAAAAGAAACGAAATTGATTTATTTGTAGTGAGGTGGATGGACCTAGAGTCTGTGAAACAGAGTGAAGTAAGTCAGAAAGAGAAAAGCAAATACCGTATGCTAACACACATATATGGAATCTAAAAAAAAAATGGTCTGACGAACCTAGGGTCAGGACAGGAATAAAGACGCAGACGTCGAGAATGGACTTGAGGACACGGGGAAGGGGGAAGGGTAAGCTGAGATGAAGTGAGAGAGTAATATTGACATAAATACACTACCAAATGTAAAATAGATAGCTAGCGGGAAGCAGCTGCATAGCACAGGGAGATCAGCTTGGTGCTTTGTGACCTCCTAGAGGGGTCGGATAGGGAGGGTGGGAGGGAGACGCAAGAGGGAGGGTATATACGTATGCATATAGCTGATTCACTTTGTTATACAGCAGAAACTAACACAACATTGCAAAGCAATTATGCTCCAATAAAGATGTTAAAAAAAAAAAATGATCAGGCTTCCCTGGTGGCACAGTGGTTGAGAGTCTGCCTGCCGATGCAGGGGACACAGGTTCGTGCCCCAGTCCGGGAAGATCCCACATGCTGTGGAGCGGCTGGGCCCATGAGCCATGGCCACTGAGCCTGCGCGTCCAGAGCCTGTGCTCCTCAACAGGAGAGGCCACAACAGTGAGAGGCCCGCGTACTGCAAAAACAAACAAACATACAAACAAAACAAAACCAAAAAAATTGCTAAGTAAACTAATATGTGAAAATACTGACAAATGAAACCGTTTTAAATATAGCTAGATGTGCTTAAATGAAAGGATTAAGAAGCTGACTTTTTGTAAAGTTAGTTAAGCAGTAAATGCAAAATTGTAGATTTTTCATTACCAAGTCATTAATAAGTAAGCTTAGCCTGACCAGGGTAACAAAGTCTAAGAAGTATGGGTTGTTCATCCATTCTGCAAAAGGGATGGCCCACACCTCTGAACACTATAAGGGACAGGACTTTTTGTCTTCAGATTTAACTAAAATGAAAGAGCAGCAATGATTGGCTCCCTCCCATGAGAAACTTGGCGGGTAGTCAAACTGTGAAACGACTTCTAGGGAGACCACCTGGAGTATTTCGAGTACCTGCATCCTTGGGTCTCAATTTAGGCAGGCAGATGACATTTATCTTATTTATTTTACTAACTTGTGGAGACACTTTACTGATTTAAAAATCTCCTTGTTACTGCTTAACTACATGATGGAAACTTTTGTGTGGGAACTGTTGTATGTTATACATGTTACACGTGATGGGAACTATTTTGAGCTCTATATACATGTTCTGAAAGTCAGAAGCCTCTTGCTCCTAAAGGAGAAAAAAAGGTTTACTGTCATTGTAGTGTAGGGTTTAAGCACTTAACCCTTGGAGACAGACAGGTCTGGGTTCAAATCCCAGCTTCCATACTAACTAAGCTGAATGATATTGTGGAAGCTACATAATTGTTTCTCTTTCTCCTCTGAACAATGAGAATGAAAATAGTACTCACTTCAGAGTTTGGGTAAAGGTTGGGTTGTTGTAGGAATGAATGAAATGGGATAATGTGTGCTAATTTATCACAGAGCTCTGCAAATGGAGAGCATTCGTAACTACTCTTATCATTAGAAAGATTGAGATTGACTTCCTATTTCTAAAGCTGTCTAGCTATGAAAGTCTGACAAACTTACTTAATCTTCTTGCCCCTCCATTTCTACAACTGTAAAATAGTGATAATACCTTTTCTACAGGATTACGTAGTATTAAACAAGGTAAAGTACCTGCACACTGGTGATCTGTAGAGGAGAAAAGCCTTTCCTTTGCCCTTCTTTAAGTACTTCACACCACAAAAGAAATGCTTTAGTTCAAGTATGGATAAGCTTGTTTGGGTTGAAGACTATTTGATTCCATTTAGGATGGATTTCCGAGTCTAGTTATTATTTTGTTTCTATCCCTTGCCTGATGCTGGTGATAGCACTGTTATCTCTGTGGGTTTAGGGCAACCTATCAAACTTCAAGAATACTCACCCATTCAGTGCCATACTATATTTAGGAACTTACAATGGATGACCAAGTACTCTTATGTATAAAATAATATTAAAAGGAAGGCCAATGCTCTCTGACATCCCAAACCTATTTGCTTTCATTTTCATTTTAACAGAAGCAAAGTTAAAGCTGAGTTATTATACAGAACTTGTTGTTGAGGAGAGAGTGTTGAAAGTCTATAGGGGAGCACAGACTTCTACCATTACATACCCCATTCTTATGACTTGCTGTTTATACAGAAAGGTCTCACTGGTTAGGTAGTTCCAAGATCCAAAAATATTACCGGGTAAACATTTTGAGGAAATGTAAAATTTTTATATGCAAAGTTTCAATCTAGAACATTACTAACTTTTTTAGAAGCTATTAATGTTATATTTTTAAAAATCTGAAATAAATATCAGATTTTAAGAACATTCCATGTCAAGTTTGAATATCTTTGTGATCTTGATCATGATAGTTTTTTTCAAATGGCTGGTTGAGAATAAACCACTTCCCTAGTTTGCATAAAGCTAATTGGTTTGGGATTTGTTTTCCTTCAACAGATCATTCTGCAACTATCGTTACCATAAAGGATGAAGATGAGAATAAATTTGTGAGCAGACTGATGAGGGAAAATAATAACATTACCATGAGAGTTTGGCTTGGATTATCTCAACTTTCTGCCGGTAAATGACATATCTGTATGTACAGTGTGCAAAGAGAGTTCTAACTTGTGCTAAATACCAAGTCAGCCTCACTAAAGAATGTCAAGTGGTGGCTAATTCGGATGCTTCTTGGTGATGAATAAACTAGATCTGCTGTTTTAGAGGCTCATAAACTCCTAATGAATAAACAGGTGACTTATTAGTAATGATGGAAACACTAATGAAATAGAAAATCAGGTTAAATCAACTGGAATTGTTTTAGAGGCTTAAGATACTTGGGTCAACAGAATTTGTTTTTCTCCTGTGGCAATATCTGTGTCCCTCGTGTCCCCCACCAGGAACCCTTAGATTTCCAGTGTCTATCACACAGTGTTTTTGTAGCTTTTAACTGTTATTCAGAAGTTCTCTTCCTGTTGTTCCCTTCCCTCTTGGAACGTTTTTTACCATAGAGCTAAATTAAGTTTTTTGTTTGTTTGGTTGGTTTTTGGGGTTTTTTTTTTTCTGTACGCAGGCCTCTCACTGTTGTGGCCTCTCCCGTTGCGGAGCACAGGCTCCGGACATGCAGGCTCAGGGGCCATGGCTCATGGGCCTAGCCGCTCCACGGCATGTGGGATCTTCCCGGACCGGGGCACAAACCCGTGTCCCCTGCATCGACAGGTGGACTCTCAACCACTGCACCACCAGGGAAGCCCTAAGTTAAGTCTTAATGGTGATTTTTTTTTTCATACTAGCTTAGTAAAATTGCAGAAATTTGGTTCAAAAAGGTTTGTGGAAGAGTTTTTCAATAAGGCCTAATAGATAGAGGGTTTCAGTGCACTTGGAGTTGATAAAGAATGAAGAGTACAAATTTGATAGAAGAATAGGAAGTCTGCTTCACATTTTATGCAAATTTGAATTCTAAATAATTAAAATAAATGTGAATTCCAAAATATTAAGTATGTGTCAAAAAGTCAGTGAATTCAAAGTTGGCCATCTAAATGAATTATAAATTGTGTTTATACTATCACCACAAGGTGGTGCAACCTCAGCTGGAAAGCAAAAATGGAGTCACGGTGAGGAGGCCTTCTTGGACCCCGCTTTTTTCACTTTCAATAAATTTCATTTTAAAATGGTGGCACAGCACAGTTCTAAGGAAATAAATTATATGAGCCATGCACCTTTTAACCTTAGGAATTTAGTTGCAATAAACATAGTTATACTTAATTTCTTTCTTTAGATCAGTCCTGGAATTGGTTAGATGGATCAAAAGTGACATTTGTCAAATGGGCAAATAAATTTAAGAGTGGCAGTGGACAATGTAGCATTTTGTTAGCTTCAAATGAAACTTGGATAAAAGTTGAATGTTCACGTGGCTATGGAAGAGTTGTCTGCAGAGTTCCCTTGGGTAAGTATGTAACCTGTCCTTAAGGAACACTTTGCAAAATAGGTCAGGAAATAATTGTACAATTCAATTATGTGCAAAGTTTTGTACTTTGTCCTAAAGAACTTAGTCCTTAGAGTATATCCAAACAGTCTTAACTCACAGATTCTTTTCCTCAGAAAAATAGATAGATTACAAATGACAGTAAATGCAAAAGATGTCTAGGACTCCCAGAGGAAAGTGCTAAACTGTCCAAACTTTGTATATTCTTTCCTAAGAAAAATGGAAGCTGCCAGAGTGTTAGGGAGGTCATTTCTGTGAAAATGTTAAGATGTATTTTATTCCATAGTTCAAACATGTAAAAACTCAAAGGTCTAATTCTGCAGTGTGTTTCCTTTCTCCTCATTCCCATAAAACTCATAATTAAGAACAATGCAAAACTATTTCATTACTTAAAATGTCCTGAGTATCTATAGGAAATCATAATTTGAACTTCCATTTCATCATAACTGATACATAAAATAACCACAAAAATCTTAATAAGCTCTAAAATTTTCACATCAACATTTTTAAAGATTAGCATAAAATGTTCAGTTTGGTGTACAAATATTAAAAATAAAACCCTAATTCTAGGTGACCAGTATCTATATATTTATGTGTTGATTCAGCAAATATTTAGATGATCTGTTTTATGTGTGGAGCTATACCCATGTACAAGACAGATAAGATTCCTTTTCTCACAGAGCTTACAATCCTAATGGAGGAAGACATAATAAGTAACCAAGCAGGTCTATTTTTAAAAGAGAGGAAAATATCAAATAGTTATAAACTCTATATAATGGAGACTAGGAGGTTGACTACTCTAGATCAGGTTATCAGAGAAGACATCTTAGAGCAGGAGATATTGAAGCTGAGATCGGAAAGGCCTTGGGAACCAGGGTAGGAGTCATAGCAGGCAGAGGTGCCAGCTGGAGCAGAGAGCCTAAGACAGAACAACTTGCTGTGGCCTCAGGGAAGAGCTGCCAAGTAGACAGGTACCAGACACTTAGGGCTTTGGAATCCCGAGTCAAGAGTTCAGGTTCCATTCTGAGTGGAATGGAGAGTGACTAAAAGATTTGGGGGAAAAAAAAAAAGATTTGGGGGGGAGCAGGGTTAGAGTGGTATAAACCAAGAGTTCTGTTTTGGCATTTTGAACTATCCATGTGGAGATGAGCTATCCACATGGCATGTGCAGTGTGTGCCTTTGGACATATGAGAGAGAAGGGAGGTCAGCATAGAGATGGTATTAAAGCCATGGGAAAAAATGAGTCCATCTCGACAGCATGTAGACAGGGGCCTGGGACAGTGTTTGAAATTGAATAGCAAGGAACTAAATGAGGTCATCCTGAAGGCTTAAATTCCTTTAAAGCAAATAATACTTTATTTGGCACTAGGTAAGTCAAACACAAACATTTACAACTTTTAGCAATTTGCTATCAAAGTAAGGTAATATACTGGGAATGATGGTCTCAGAGATGATGGGAAGGGAAGTGAGAATAATGATAGCACTTTAATTTCTTTGGAAGAAAATTGCTATAGCAATGAGGAGGATTTGAATGAAAAGAGTTAAATCGGAAAAGAAAACACTTAAGTATCTGATGATGAATTTGAATTGTGTTCATACTATGAAACAATCAGGTACTTATTGTATCTAATTTGTACAGTGTTCACATATGTGACATAGAGCCTAATGTATAAAATCAATAATAATCACTTTTATATTCTCTCCTCCACTGTCAAACCTTTCCCTGTTCTAGGCCCTGATTACAGAGGAATGGGTATCACATTTGCTGTGCTGAGTTTCTTAGCTCTCATCAGCGGATTGATCTGGTTCCTTTTCCAAAGGAACCGTTTGCACTGGGTGGGCTTCTCTTCAGTTCGGTATCAACAAGGAGCCAATGAAGATGAAATTATGCTTCCTTCTTTCCATGACTAAACTCTTCTAAAGGTTTGCTAATTTGCACTGATGGTTTAGGAAAAATGGGCCATTTAAAATTTTCCCAGTGTCAGTATTTACTCTGTTTCAACGTAGAAGTCTTAATACTTTTTCTTTTTTTGTTTAATTGCTATCCTGGTATCTACAATTACACAATTACCCACAAATGCCATGTTTATAACTACTTAATAGAATGAAAAGGAACCAAAGCTGGAACTAAAGTCCAAATTGTTCATAAGGTAATGTTTAATGTGCATTTTTCTCTGTAAGAATGTGGTTGGTAATAAGGATATGTATATTTTAATGGTATTTTAACACAACGTCTTAGGAAATCAAAACTGGCATATTACTAGGTCACAGATCTACCTTTTAAGAACATCCGAGCCAAATGCAAAATTAGTACCTCAAGGTAAAAACACAACTGTAAATAATGTCAACATTGTTTTAAAATAGTCATTTGTAGCATTTGGGGGAAATTATTGAGCAATGAAACATGTAAACAGCAAAATGGTGCCTCTTGGCAAGAGTTTCTTATACTATTCCAAAGATATTTCACACCAAAATTATTTAAATGCAAATGTTTTGTTCTGGTCATAGTTTTTTTTAAAAAAAGATTTAGCACTTAACATTTTTCTGAAATGTGTTTTTTTGTTTTATGTACAACATATAACTGTTTTCTTTTTAAAGGGAATCAGCTAAGGATAAGATTTTTTGAAAATTTCACAATTAATATACTTATATAGTATGGCAACTTCTGACTAAGAAATTTTTATTACTTTGTTGCCTTTTTACATAAGCTAAAGAGAAAAGAGGCCTGTGAAGGTAACTGTGTATCTCACATTTGTGAAAATGAGACTTTTACCATGAAACTCTAAACCTTGTGATTACTACTAAAATATTTAAAATTAGGAATGGTTTAGGAAACAGTCTGGTGGTTATCGTTCTGAATTTTACCACCTAGAATATATTCTTAATAATAGCTTCTACTGCATATGATGAATGTTTTATTCAGTGTTTAACTTATACTTGTACTTTAGAATATTTTTGTATAAAATCCACAGATTTATTTTAAAATTTACAGTGTTTATACTATGATGACATTGTAAATAAATTTCTAAGACAACGTTAGTATAGTCTAAAACTCTATAGTACAGTTGTCCTGAACTATTTTTTACTGAATCTGTTAAAGTAATTCTCTTACTCTATGATCTGTACAATTTTAGTTGTTAAGACTTTCTTCAAAGAACTAAACAAACTGGATGCAAAAAGTACAGGTATATGTAGTAGTGATGCCATAATAAAGTCATTTTATTTTTTAAGTAAAAGTGTTGTTGATCCTGGTTGGGGAAAAAATATCTCTAGATTGGGCTTTATTATGTTAGGCATATAGCATGACAAGAAATAAAGTGTCCAGCTATTGTAAAGCAAGGCATCCTTAAGACTTTGTGTGCATTTTTAAAAGAATAAACGTAATCCTCCCTACATCTCTGAATGTTTGATTTTAGGGTCTGTTTTTGATTCCTCTGACTCAGCATTTCTTTAAACTACTGGATCAGCAGGGATTCCACCTATGATCCACTTGCTTCTCATTCTGTGTGCTCCCTTCAGGAGATCCAGTACACCACCTCCCACCCCACGACATTCATCAACCACTTCTAAGTCAGTAGTTCAAATATCTAGTTTATGTTTCTAACTCCCACTGAACAATCTCCATGAAAGTCCTTCTCAACATGATCAGAACTGCCTGTATTGTGTTCCCTTCCTCATTTCCCCTGTTCCAAATGTCTCAGAAGAACTGAAGACAACTTTTTCCAATCTTCCTAACTAATCCAACACCCACATCTGGTCTGACAAAATTGATATTTCAAAACCAGGCACCTAAAAAAGCAGGTAAATACACCCAATGATCAGGTATAGGGGACAAACTTAGAAGTGCTACCAATGACTATCCTCTCACAGCATGTTCCCTTCCCTGATCCCAGGGCAAGATGTTTCATTATCTGGGAGATCTCCTCTGCGAATAGTGTTGGCAGCCCCCAGTCCTGACCCCTCTGCTGAGTTGAATCTAGGGAAAGCCAGAGATTCAGGTTCCTTTCTCTTAGGTTCATTTAATCCGAAAACCTCTTGGAGAAACAAAGACCTAATTGTTAGGTCTTTGCTCAACAACGTTTTATCTAAAAAGACAAATTTTAACTATATATATCAAAGACCTTTTTTAAAATGAGACCTCATGATCTGTACAGAGTTAACTCTGATTTCCTGTATAGTGTAAATTCAGACATTTTCACAATATTACATCTCAACAAATTTAGTATACACCTATTTCTCTTTTTTCCCACGCTAACTTAATCACAAGCAGAAGTTGAGACTTTTTTTCTATTCTCCCAAACAGTTCTTCTTCTTATATTCTCCTTGAATTAATATGAAGACAATATACCCCTTGTTTCCCAAGCTAGAAACTCAGAAATCATCCTTAAATTCTCTTTCTCATCTCTCTAATCCAACAATTCTGTCAGTTTTTTCCCACACTTCTCATGAACTGGTTATCTCTATTGCCAGCTGTCTTAATTCAGACCTCTATCCTTTTTTGCTTCCTGGTTTATCTGCACGAGGCTTTTCACTGGTCTTCCTCATCAGCTTTTCCTCTTCATCCCATTTTTCTCGTTCCTGGGCCTAGGGGACCTGAAATTCACAGAGGAGGACTCCTCCTCTATTTTGGTCTAAAGTTATCTAGGCCTAACTTATCTCACAACAAGGGAGCTCAGCAGTGCCCAGCCCAGTACCCTCCCCAGGGACCTTATGTGGGTTGATGTCAGTCCTGAGAAGTCCTAAGAGGGTATCTGGTTCCCTAGCCAAATACCCTCTTAATACAATGTAGGGTCAAGTCAATATTGCTCCAATTGCTAAACAACAAAGAGCCAAAGTCAGATAAAACTGGAATCCAGGAATCAGGAAAACATTGGTGATTTTAACCAATGGAAATGCAGGAGATCACCAGAATCCAGAGGGGAGTGAGCTGAAAAATGAAAGGGAAATTAGGAAATAGAGAACATGAAATCTTGAGAAGTATGTAGAGATGGGCCATAGCTAGAGAGAGAAGGAGGCTTGAAGAAGATTTTTTCCCAAAGGAGAGCGGAAAGAGATTCACAGGTTGAGAAGCTTAGAGGAAAGAAAACAAAACACATCAAAAACTAAAAACGATGGACGGAAGTTGATGATGCCAGGGAGAGATGGGGCGTCATTAATGGAAGAAAATCTTGGAGCAGATGGGATGAGAGGTGCAGTTCTAAACCCACATAAAGAGGAACTAGGATTGGATGGCATGGGAGGAAACATGCATTCCTCTCTGAGGACAAAAGAGAAAGACCTGTGTGAAAGGGAAGGGGAGAGCAGATAAGTCTTTGAAGATGTTTGTCTACACCTGATGGCCCCTATTTTCCCATTGAGTAGAGGGTGAGGTTTTCCGCCTAGAAAGACAAGTATCAAATGGGGTTTCAGCTTGAAGAGCATAATAAAAAAATTGAAATATTCTATGTGGGGAATGAGAGAGGATAATGACCAAGACAAGATAAAAAGACTGCAGAAGAGGCTTACTGGGCCCAGATGAAATTAAAAGCCATATATTAGTAGAGGCAAGCATCAAGAGAATTAATAGATTTCCTCTACCTGCCCTCAGCTACTTCACTAGAATTGAGGGAAAGGAGACTATGAAGAAGAAAGAAGAGACCCCATCCTCAAAAAATTAAAAATAGAACTACCATGTGATCCAGTAATCCCACTTCTGGGTGTATATCCAAAGGAAATGGATATAGGATCTTGAAGAGATAACTGCACTCCCATGTTCATTGCAGCATTATTCACAATAGCCAAGGTATGGAAACAACCTAAGTATCCATCAACGGATGAATGGATAAAGAAGATGTGATACACACACGAATATTATTTAGCCATGAGAAAGAAAGAAATTCTGCCATTTTCAACAATATTGGTGAATCTGGAGGGCATTATACTAAGTGAAATAAGTCAGACAAAGACAAATATGTATGATATCACTCATATGTGGAATCTAAAAGAGCCAAACTCATAGAAACAGAGAGCAGAATGGTGGTTACCAGGGGTGGGAGAAGGGGAAAAGGGGGGATGTGGTTTAAGGGTACAAACTTGCACTTATCATATGAATAAGTTCTGAGGAATATACAGCATGGTGATTATAGTTAACAATACTGTGTAATATAGTTAAAAGTTGCTAAGAGAGTAGATATTAAATGTTATCATCACAAGAAAGAAATGGTAATTATGTGACAAGATGGAACGCTGTGGTGGTAATCCTTTTGCAATATACATCAAATCAACACACTGTACACCTTAAATTTACAAAATATATGTCAATTATATTTCAATAAAGCTGGAAGTTAAAAAATTTTTTTTAATTTTGAAAAAGAGGGAAAAAAAGAAGAGACCCCAGGAGTCAGAGTTGGCCAGGTGGATGCAACAGAGAAACAAGGGAGGGTATGGTATCCAGGCTGGATGAAGAAGGGAGAAATAAAAGGCCAGGAAAAATGAAGTCAAGGGATTGGAGTCTGGAATGAGGTCAAAGAGAAGTGAAAGAGAAGGAAAAATAAAAGGTATGAGGTGTGACTGGAAAGTAGAACATCATAGTGAGAGATTTTGATGAAATAGTGTATTATTCCATGCAGAGGTGGTTAAGTAGTCTGTTTTGTCATATTAGCATAAAAAATGAGGAAGTATGCATCAGAGTTAACAGTGGGGAAAATATGCCTTCCCTTAGTTCAAATGACTTAAAAATAAAAGACTGCTGAAAAGGGTTATTTGCCTAAATGATGTTGATTCATTAAGGTTCTACTTCTATTGTAAATCTAACCATCATTTGACAATTAGTTTTCACGCAAAGTAATCCACATTGATACAATATGCTTTGGTGCCCGAGGTGGGGGGTGGAGATGACTTTTCCAAATACATGACTGCATAGAGCTGTTCATTTTACTTGTGTAGTTAGCAGGACAGAAGTGTCCAGAATCAGGATGTTTTCGTATTTAATAAACATTGTGTACATTTGGAAGGATTTGCTTTGGATTTGGGTTTAGTATATAAACCCGTTATTGACAGTCTGAGAGGAATGATGGAAATAAATAAGTTGAGCAAGACATTGATACTTTGGCAAGAGAGACTGAACCTGGAGAGGGTGGGAGAGTCCAGCAGAAGACCTGGGCTCTGGTTCATTTTTTGGCATTCACTGTGTGCCTGTGGCTAAGTGATGTCCCTTCTTTGGACCTCAGTTTCCTTATCAGTAAATGAAGATGGCCCCTACCACCTCTAACATTCTGTGACTCTCCTTATAGACCCCTTTGGTCAGATAGATTTCCTTGGTGCAATCACTCCATTTCCGACTGGACTATTAAGAGAAATGGAAAGGGTTAGAAAGGATTGGAAAAGGTTAGACTTGATCTTTTAGAATAGACTTTAATTTTTGAGCAGTCTTAGGTTAAAAAAGGAGCAGAAAGTACAGAGAATTCCCATACATTCTAATAGGTGTGTAGTGGTATCTTGTTTTAATTTGCAATTCCCTAGTGACATGTGACGTTATATGTTTTCATATGCTTTTTGCCATCTGTGTATCTTCTCTGTCAAAGTGTCTGTTCAGCTCATTTGTACATTTTAAAATTGAGTTGTTTGTGTTTGTAGAGTTTAGACTTGATTTTAAAGCACTCTTTTGGTAATGACATGAGACAATGTCAGGGTTTAAACAAGCAGCCTGCCTGGCCTTGATTGTCTGGTTCCAGAGACACTCACTAGTGGAGTTACAGTTGCATAGTTTATACATATAATAAGTATGGGTGGTTTCCCTTTTTTTTTTTTTTTAAACGACAGAAATTTATAGTGTCACAGTTCTGGAGGCCAGAAGTTCAACATCAAGGTATCCATCAGAGTTGGTTCCTTCCACGGGCCGTATAAGCGTAGTTTAAAGACCCTTAATCCAGGAGCTGCTGACAGAGAAGAGTTGTCTGAGGGCCACAGTCCACTGAGAGAAGAGCCTTTGAAAAGGTTTCTGACCATTAGGTCGAAAGGACAAACACCACTTTAACCAAGGGATCAAAATTGACATCACCAGTGATGAGACAGAATGACATGGTCCTCCTGGGCTGGGCATATGGCTTCTGTGGTACTCTTGCCAGAAAACAAACAACAACAAAACAAAAACATAACCTGAATCCTGTTCCTCTAATCTCCCTCAATAGGGGACATCAGACAAACTGAAACTAAAGGACATTCTACATAGCGACTGGCCAGTACTCTTCAAACTTGTATCCAGATCGATGGTGAAAGATAAGCAATGACACAGGAACTGTCCCACATTAAAGAGACTGAGGAGACGTCATATCTCAATAGTATATGACCCTGGATTGGATTTTAGAACAGAAAAAGAACATCAGAGGGACAATTGGTGAAATGTGATAACGGCTGTAGATTAGTCCACAGTATTACACCCGTGTTAATATGCTGGCTTTGACTCATTGTACTGGAGTTACATACGACGTTAATATTTAGAAAAGCTGGCTGAAGGGTTATGGAAATTCCTTGTACTACTTTGGCAACATTTTTGAGAGGCTGAATTTATTTCGGTTCAGGTGAAAAGGTTTAAAAATCACGGAGAGCCGGACCGGCCGGAAAGCAGCGCGGGCGGGCACTCGGGCGGGTTAGGGGCCGCGGGTGGGAGGGGTCGGGCGGCGGCTCCGCACTTCCGAGCTTCGTGCGCGCCGGGGCCGCAGCACAGTCATGCCCCGCGCCGCGCCGCCCGGTGTCCTGCTGCCGCTGCTGGGCCTCGCAGTCGCCGCCGCCGCTGCGGGTAAGCTGGCCCCTTGCCGCGCCCCCTCCTCGGCCTGGGAGCCCGGGCCCGGAGCGACCGCCTTCCGGCCGCCCGGCGGAGACCCTCCACCCCCTCCGCGGCCGAGGGTTTCAACTCCACGGGCATGTCGCGCTCCCCTGCACGCCCACCCCGCGCACACCCGTGCGCCCTAGCGTCTGGTCACCAGCACCCCCCCGACCTCCGCGTTCGGTGGGTTCCGAGAGAGCGTCCCTGGGGAGGGGGTAGCCGGGGACCCGAGAGCGCCCTTCGTCTCCCGCCGCGTCCACATCCTCGGCGCAGACCCCACTCGCGGGCAGGGGTCCCAAACGGCGCTAATTGACAGGAGAGCGGAGGGACTTCGAGCCCCAGGACGAACATAGTTTCAGGGCCATTTGGGGCTGAAAGGAGAAGTGGGGAAGTTGGCTGCGGAGATGTCCTCAGCTCGTGAGCGGCGGGGGCGGGGGGTGGGAGGAAGCTGGCCCTCTTTTTCTCTCGGCGTTGTTTGACCAATTGGTTGGTGTTCAAGTTGTCGAAACAGGAAAACAGTTCAGCCAAATAACCCTGAATGGAAGTTGGACGAGAACAGGCGAGGCCTGGATTCCACTTAAGTCGTGTGATTTAAAAATCTTTAAGTCCAGGGGCTTCCCTGGTGGCGCAGTGGTTGAGAGTCTGCCTGCCGATGCAGGGGACGCGGGTTCGTGCCCCAGATCGGGAGGATCCCACATGCCGCGGAACGGCTGGGCCCGTGAGCCATGGCTGCTGGGCCTGCGCGTCCGGAGCCTGTGCTCCGCAACGGGAGAGGCCACAACAGTGAGAGGCCCACATACCGCAAAAAAAAAAAAAAAAAAATCTTTAAGTCCAGTCTGCTGTTGTGCAAGTGACATCTGAAAAATTACTCTTGATTAGTCAGTCATTTCCAGGATGAATCGTGAGGAAAATGGACAATTCTCTTGAATGTTTTGTGTTTTTTTAAACAAGTTTTTCTTGCAAACATGTCAAAAATGTTGATGGGGGAAACTCTGGGGAAAGACTTCCATCCAAAATCACTGATTGAACAATTCCAGGAATTAAGGAGCAAAATAAACAAGAACTAAGTGAGTTCTTGCGTGGGTTTGAATAAAATGATTATGCAAGAGTTTGGCTCCCCGCCCCCCCCCCCCGCCCCCCGTGAATTTCACTGCCATTTTATAAATTCCTGCTGGAAGCCCGCTGACAAGCAGGAATATATTAAAGGATCTCAGTATTGGAGGCAGCAGTAGAGTAAGCAGCTCAGAAGTTGCCTTTTTTTACAAACTCAAAGCTCCTATCCTGACACCTTTTGTAGACCAGCATTTATGACCAGTTATGCCATCTGCTGCCTATGGAGGAGCAGAAACAAGAGTTTCACACTGTTGAGACTGAGCACATTCGTTTTGTCCAAAACAAGGCTGGACCAGAGATTCTGTGAATCCCTCCTTATGCACGCCCTCCTTATGTTTGCCAGTAACATCTAAACGCCCATTTAAGCCACCCTCTGGGTTGCCGCGCCTTCATGTGTCAGGTTCAGTAAAACAAATACTTTTCTTGTCAGATTTTTTTTAAAGTCCGTTTCTAGATTGTGTGGTATTTCTCTTAAGAGAAGCTGTTTTGATCAGCAATGGAAGACAGGTTGTTACCCACCTGGGCCCTTGGTCTCCTTAATAGAAATTGACGAGGCCAGATGAGGAATTCAGGCGAGGCTTTATGAGGGGGATGCTGCAGTGTGAGGGAGTGAGAACAAATAACAAGTGCCCTTGCTTGCTCCCTAAGCGGGGGGCGAGCTGATCCCCTAAGTGGGGTTGAGGGTAGGAGCAGACATGGGTGGCTGGAGAGGTTGCTTAGGTGGGCTGCCCACCCCCTTGGTGGTGCTGTGTGCAGGGATCATGAGCAGTACCCTGCCTTTGCTCCTGGCAGCTCAGAAGCGGCAGTTGGGTTTTGATCTTTTTGTATCTTGTTGCTCATAATTTGCCCCAACTGTGCATGCGTGCAGTTATTTTTAGTCTCTTATAGCTTCTTTGCATTCTGTTGCTGGAGGAGACGTTTGTCCAGGTGCAAGCATTGCAGCAAAGGGTCCCAGGTCCCAGCCTGTCTCAAAACTATCTTTGGAAAGTTTTGTTCTTTTTCCTTTTATAAGTCAAGTATGGTTAAATAGACTTTTCAAGAGCTGAAGAAGTGCCTGTCGAATAAATGATTGCTATTAATGAATCAGCTTCTCTCAGGAGGTTTGAAGGATTAATTTAGAAGGAGCATGAGCTTTGGAGTTAGGTACAGACTCTGTGGCCTTGATCGAATTGTGCAACTCATTGCACTTCAGTAAAATGGAGATAATACCCATGGGGCTGTAGTGAGCATTCAGTGAGAACTCCATGTCTAGCACCTATTCCAGGCATGGTGAATCTTGGTTTTCCTTTGTTCTCTTCATACGAAGTGAAGGGTAATTATTGCAACTAGAAAATTATGTCACAAGTGCCGCTTTATGTCTGTTGATGTGTATGGTTACCGAGCACATTCCCATACATGTTGATAACACAGGGCTGAAAAACTATGTGTTTTATCATCATACTTCACAGATCTATCCAGACAAGATCAGGAATCACATTTGGCTTAGAACTAAGTAAAGAAAGAGCTTTTCAAGGTTCTCATGGAATTTGCTGAATGGCAAGGTCTTAACAGAAAAGCTCCTAGGGTGTTGCATAAAGTATAAATGTAATGTTGAAATGGAAATTATTGTTCTCTGTTATTTTGGAGTTTATTAGTGTAAATGACCTTGTGTTGTTCTTAGATATTATCTTGAAAAATCACAATGAACAAAAAATACCTGAGTAAGGTTCCATGGCATCCCTTTTAAAAAGTTCTTCTGTAACGGCACTTGTTGTACATGGTACATGATCGGTGTCTGTTTCTTGGGTCAGTGGTTTCCTGTGAGCAGCGTGAATATAAGTGAACACAAGCATGTTAGAGGAAACCCCATTCTGTGGTCACTGCATCCTTTCTCACTTTGAGTTGCCGTAGCCTACAATACTCGGCCTCCTTCCCTGACGCCACCTCTTACCGCCCTTCCTGCTATTCACTCTGTTTATCCACGACGACCTCTGGGGACTCAGCCACCTCCTGGCTCTTCTGCCCAGACCGCCCTCCCCTTCCCCAGTCCTTGGCATGGCTGCCCACTCCCGTATCGTTCAGAGCTCTGTTCATATGCCACCTTCTCTATCACATCCCCGTGTTTTCTCTTCTTCAGAGCACTGAATTCTCTCAGAATGAATCTCGTTTCTTCACTCTCTTCTTGCTTTTCGCTCCCCTTACCAAGGGAGCTCCATAACAGCAGAAACTTTACTATCTTGTGGATTTTTTGTTTTGTTTTGTTTTGAAAAGTGTCTCTGTACTTTATTCTAATTTATAATGAAAGGACAAAAAATTTAGATGAATGATTTAAGAAGTAGGGGGCGATAATGGGATTGCAGTTTCCTTCAAATTATTTTTACTTCCGCCCATGAGCTCATCTCATAATTGAATTCAAAGCATTAAGTCACCTTAATCTATTGATGTGACTTTTTCTGGCCCTTTGTGAATGGAGCAGTGATGTTTCAGGGGAAATTATTTCAGATTGTAAATTTTGAAATGTTAGTAAGTGTTCATTTGCCTTCCAATGAAAAAGTGAAATAGTAATTAGGTATTATTTCAGGACTTCTTTCATTGTTGAGAAGCTTTTAGAAATGTGCTTCCGTGTTGAAAATTAGTTTTGCAACAGGGTTGCTGTCCACAATTTTTTATTATACATATCAAGTATTTAAGATTATTTTAGATTTTGAGGACAAATCTTGAGATTGCATCTATAAGAGAATAGACCAGCGTTGCCCAGTAAGAAAGGCGCAGAGAAGCACTGGCACCCTCATTCTATGAATAAAAGTCATGACAGCTTTTCTGAGAAGGGACGTGAAGGGAGAAGATGGGGGTGGACATCTTGGAAGCTAGGTTGGGTAGCGTGGGGAGGGGACTGAGTGTCAGAGTGGCTGAATTTCCTTACAATTCAGGGATATCTTTGCAGCCCAGGCCCTCCGGATTATCAGGGGCCTGGTACACCATGTCCTCCTCCATACTTAATAAAGGTAATAACCAGCGCCTCTTTCTTCCTCCTCCTCTGCCCTTGTGGAAGGTAAGTGACTGACTCATGTCTAATAGGAGAGGGGCAAAGGTCTTATTATTGGCAAGGAAAAAAAGTACAATCTTGCCTCCTTTGTTAACATTCAGAACAAGTCTGTCCCAAGGATCACTTCCTCTTATGCTGTGCCTGGTTCTTTAAAAAAATTAATTACAAGGGAACAGAGAGTTCCATTAGAGCTGACTGGTAATGCAAAACATTCTTGTGGCTCTGACATTTTAGTCTTTTAGCACATGATAATTTTTTTTGTTTTTTGATTTTTTGCGGTCCGCGGGCCTCTCACTGTTGTGGCCTCTCCCGCTGCGGAGCACACAGGCTCCGGACGCACAGGCTCAGCGGCCATGGCTCATGGGCCCAGCCGCTCCGCGGCACGTGGGATCTTCCCGGACCGGGGCACGAACCCATGTCTCCCGCATCGGTAGGCGGACTCTCAACCACTGCGCCACCAGGGAAGTCCAGCGCATGATAATTTTAAGCGGAGGATCTATTTGGAAACTTTTGGAGTTAAGTACAAGCTTTCAAAATTTTCATCAGGCTCCTAAATTTCTGTACATATTAAATCAATAGAATTATAAAATTATACAATCCATGAAGAGTCATTTAGGTGCGTTATTAATAACAACCTATCTTTCAGCAGCTGTGAAGAAGCAAGAGTAACAGAAAAGCACTTTGGAGAGAGCATTGTGGGCAGGATTTTTTTTTTTTTTTTCTTTGACCCAAGGATGTTTCTTGAAATATACTTTCTAGAAAACATTACAGAACCCGTAATTGAGAACTTATGGCAGTATTTTGGGGAGACAGGTTTTTCATTATAGCAAAGATACTTAGCATTGAAAAAGACTTAGTTTAGCCTTTCTGCTAATGAAGTGCGTGAACCTCAGTAGTTCCCTTACAAGAGGTATCAGCCTCTGTTGGAACACTCTTCTCCCATAGTAAAAATATATGTCGTGAGTAGTGCTTAAAGCTTGTTTCTGGGGCACACACTCTGACTGGTAGCATGAGAAGAAGGGTTCAGTGCTACATTAACTGGAGTTAATTGCTAATGCTGAAATGAGCCTAAGGAAAAAAGTTGAAAGTTGTAAGGATATGAAGTTAACGGTTTGTTTTCTGCTTTTCTGCCTATAGCTTTTTGTTTTTATTTTTGGGTTTGGGGGCTTTTTCTTGTCTTATCACATATTGCTTATTGAATTATTCAGCAAGGGGCTTTGTCCGTTATCATTATCATCACACTCATTCCCATCCCAGAGGCCTGTGTGACCTAGATAAGTACTTGGCTCTTTTCCTTCAGCTCCTTCAGATCTCTTGTTGTATATGTCACCTTTACAGTGACGTCTTCCTTGGACACCTTTCTACAACTTCAACCCCAGCCCCCACCCTACAGTCAGGACCTGGCATCTCTTATCTGTGGTTGCTAGCCTCCAAGGTGCCCCCAAAGATTCTGGCTTCCTGGTATTCATACTCTTCACTGAGTAGGGCTGACCTGTATCCTGTATAACCAACAGGACACTGTGGAAATAATGGAGAGTGGCTCCCAAGGCTGGATTGTAAAAGACATTGCACTTCTACCTTGTTCTCATTTGAATCACTTGCTCTTAGGGAAGCCACCTGCCATGTCATAAGGACCCTTGAGCAGCCCTGTGGAGAAGTCCAGATGGTGAGGAACTGAGGCCTTCTACCCACAGCCAGCTCCTACTCACTTGGTGGCTGATCCTCCAGCCCCAGTTCGCTTTTCAGATAGATGCAGCCCTGACTGAAACTTTATGAGAGATGCCAAGCCAAAACCACCCAGCTAAGCAGCTGCTTCTGAATTCCTGATGCAGAGAAATTGTGTGAGATAATAAAGGTTTTTATTGTTTTAAGTTGCTAATTTGTTACATAGCAATAGATTGCTAATGTACTATCTAAATAAAATACCAGGGCTTCCCTGGCGGCGCAGTGGTTGAGAGTCCGCCTGCCGATGCAGGGGACACGGGTTCGTGCCCCGGTCCGGGAGGATCCCACATGCTGCGGAGCGGCTGGGCCCGTGAGCCTGTGCTCCGCAACGGGAGAGGCCACAACAGTGAGAGAGGCCCGCGTACCGCAAATAATAATAATAATACCATCTAACATATTATTTTACCTATTTATCTTGCCTTCATGTATATGCCTCAACTAGAATATAAGCTCCAGGATGGTAGGATTTTTGTTCCTTTTTATTCACTGTGGAATCCCTAGCGCCTAAAACAATTTTCTCACAACAACTCCCTGAGATAGGTACTGTCATCATCCCCACTTTACAAATAGGGAAATTGGAGCACAGTTAAGTAACATACCCGAGGTCATGTAGTCAGAGCCAGACTTTTCTCCATAGCTTAATGTGCTCAATCAGAACCCTGCACTGTCCCATTTCTCTGCAGGCTCTCTGTGTTATGTACAAAACTCTATCATAGTTATTATTGGGGGTACAAGTTAGGTTTAAGTTATGATCTCTGTTGTCATGCAGTTAACAGTCCAATTGGGAAAACAGGATAAGTATCAGATAACTACCATACAGAAAAGCAGGATTTATCAGTGCACATGAATGTGTGTTGGTCATCAAAGGATAACACAGCCCCTTTTCCAAGAATGGCCTTCTACAGTTCTTCTGCATAGGGCCATGGTTCATTCCATATTATGCTCACCATCCAAGCCATAACTAATCAAAATAAGGATAATTTCCTATATCAAAGGCTGACTACTCTAAGCTAGGTAGGGGTACCTACGGGGTACCTTGTATGTAAGAGCCCTAGGAGGCCTGTTTGCTGGGATAGTATCCTCAGATTTCTTATTACCCCATGTATCCTTGCAAAACATCTCTATTGTTTGGGGTAACCTGAACAAGTCTTTAGTCTTTATAACCAGAAAAGGCCTCTTACATGTTGTATAGTGCAAAGTCCTGTAGAAGTTCAGAGGAATCAGAGGTTATGGGAAGGTGAGGGTTGGACATTTCATGGAGAACTGACACATGAGTTGCTACTGATAAAAAGAATATACTTTATAGATGGTTTGGAGATCAGAGTTCATTGTAATTGTAAAGCCTAAGAGCTACAAGTATACAAAGAAATAATTTATAAATTTCACTTCACTTGGTGTTGATTATATTTTTGTATACTTAATAGACATGCTTTATTCCATTTAAACAGTATTTCAAGAATTATTTTTTTATATTCTTATTTATTGTCAGTACAAAATCCTATGTATAGTTTTGACTAGAAATGATACAAGAGGGCATTTCTTAACCCGTGGTTCAAGACTTCCAGTGTTTCACTTTATAAAGGTGTTTCAGGTGTCCTTAAATGTGGTAATGGAGTCTGTTTCCATTTCCGTTTTTTTCAATTCCATAAGGCTAAAGAAAAAACAACAAAGGGAATCAGAAGAAAATAGGAGAAGAAAAAAGAGTCAAAGTTTGCAATTCAGAGTATGTGCCCTTGTGACTTTCAATTTGAGTTTCATTCTGGAAATGATTGCTTTTCTTTTCTCTCTTACGTCTTAATACATAAAACATCTGGTGGGAGGAGTGTGGGGAGGGAGAGACCTGCTTAGTTCACCCATTCAACAAATATTTGACTCCTTACTAGGTGCCTGTCACTGTGCTTTTTATGGTGTTCCATTCTGCCTGGGATTTCTTTTTCTTTTTCCTTTTCCACATGGTAAACTCATTTGTCCTGCGAATTGCAGCTCAAATATTGTCTCCTTTTTGAAATGGTTCCTTACTCTACAAGTTATTACTTTTTCATCTATAGTCTTATAGCATTTAACCTCTCACACCTTTGTTATTTATATGTGTCTGACTCTCCTATCAGACTGAGCACTTCAAGTGTAGGACCCATTCCCCTTAAATCCTTTTATCCTTACCCCTTAGCACTGACCGTTGTATCTGACACGTGGGAGTTGCTCAGCAAACGATTGTTGGACGGATGATGGTAGCACTTATCGATAACTTGCTTAAAAGTGTGAAAGAGGGAATTCTGCTTCTGGCTATAGTGGAGTGGGATACTAACGCTCCCACTAAGAACAACTGGAAAATCTAAATAAAATTCCATAATAATGGTTTTTGCAGGCATCAGAGAGCTGCTAAGGCAACTCGTTGATGCGAGCCCAATATTCTGTGCACTACTTTTCCCTTTAGGAGAGTTGCCCAAATTTTAAACAGCTAAAAGCAGAGCAGAGTTTTTGGCATTCTCATGGTGTTAAGGAGACAAAAATTTGAGTTTTTACTTGCCAAAGAGGAGGGACTTTAGCTAATATCCAGGCTTTCAGTTGGAATCCATGGATATTGGGCCTCACAAAGGTTGTAACATCCCCCTCAGGTGGACTCCACCCTTGATTGTATTAAGATAATCTTCAATACTCCAGATGCCTACCAGAATCCTTTCTAGGGGAGAATGACATCCTCTAGAGCCTCTGCAATGTTTTTAATTTTAAATATTAGATAACAGATACTGTGCAGTTTTTCCTGCACAGTATCTGGTATTTGATATAAAAAAAAAACAAACAAAAAACTACCAGGCATAATAAGAAACAGGCCAAAGCGGGGAAAATAAAAACAGACCAACAGGTGACCCAGAAATTAGTTTTCAAAAATGAACTTTAAAAATAATCGTAATAGGGACTGCCCTGGTGGCGCAGTGGTTAAGACTACATACTCCCAATGCAGGCGGCCTGGGTTCGATCCCTGGTCAGGGAACTAGATCCCACATGCATGCTGCAACTAAGGAGCCAGCGAGCTGCAACTAAGGAGCCCATGAGCCACAACTAAGGAGCCCATGTGCCGCAACTAAGAAGCCCATGTGCCGCAACTAAGAAGCCCACCTGTGCAATCAAATAATAAAATAAAAATTAAAGAAATAAAAAATAATCGTAATAAATTCGAGAATGTTTATAAGATTGAGAATTTCACCAGAGACTCAGAATCTATAAAAATACAAACAAGCTGAAATTCTGTAACTGAAAAATAGCTGACATTATGAACTCAGTAGATGGGTTTAATAGCAGATTTGTTAAAACTGAAGAGTAGATTAGTAAACCAGAAAGAACAAGATTATGATATGGAGAGCCAAAAGTATTAAAAATAGAAAAGAGCAAAGTGAACATATTGGACATGGTGAGAAATCTAACATATATGTATTTTGAGTCCCAGAAAGGGAGGAGAGAGAAAATGGAGGAGAAGCATTATTTGAAGTGATGATGGCCAATAACTTTCCAAAAGTGAACAGTGAAAATAAACCCACAGATTCAATAATTGCATTACATTATTACCAGGATTAAAAAAAAATACTAGGCATACCACTGTCAAACTACTAAAAACCAAAGACGACAAAGAAAATCTTGAAAGCAGCCATCAAAGAGTAATAATCAGACTAATACCTGATTTCTCAATAGGAATGATGGAAGCCAAAACAGTAAAATTATATACATCTTCAATGAAAGATAAGCTGCCATTCTAGAATTTTGTACTTGCAAAAATGGCCTTCAAACAGGAAGGCAGTATAAAGACATTTACAGAAAATCAAGAGTTGAGGGAATTTGTAATAGACCTACCATTAAAGGGGTTTATTCAGGCAAACAGAAAATTATTACATTTAGTAATACAGAAATGTAAGAAGGAATGAAAAGCAACAGAGAAGGTAAATATGTGTTTAAAACTAAATGAACATTGACCGTGCAAAATAGTAATAACAATAACACAAAGGAAGAGAAGTTAAATTACTGTAAGATCCTAGTGCTGTCTAGGAAATGGTAAAAGTACTCATTTATTTTAGGTACTAATAAATCAAGGTTGCATGCTGTAATTTTCAGGGTACCCACTATAGAAATAAAGAATGTGTAATTAATAAGCTAAAAGAAAAATGGAATATAAAATTGTTTAATAATCCAAAAAGAAGACAACAAAGGGAAAAAAAGAACATAAAACAGGTAGGACAAATAAGAAAATGAATAGTAAGATGGTAGATATAAACTCAAATACATCCATAACTATGTTAAATATTAATGGAAATACTCAAAAGATTATCAAACTGGGTTTTTTGGTTTTTTTTAAACCTACTTGTTTAAAAGGATTATAACCACCTTGGAAAAGTGTTTGGCAGTATCTGTCAGAGCTGGACACATGTACACTCTATGGCCCAGCAATCTACTTCTAGAAATATACCCACAAGAAAGCATGCATATGTGCACCAAAACATGTGCAGAGGATGTTAATAGCATCATATATTGTCATGGCCACGAACTAGAAACTACCCAAACATTCATCAACAGAATGAATAAAGTCATACAATACTATATAGCAATGAGAAAGAACCTACAGCTACATGCTACAACATAAATAAATCTCATAAAAGTAATGTTTATCAAAAGAAACCAGACACTAAAGAGTACATACTGTATGTGTTCATTACTATAGAGTTCAAAAACTGACAGAACTAATCTGTGGTGTTAGAAGTTAGGTGTGATTACCTTTGGAAGTGAGTGGACCAAACGGGTTTGGTTAATGGTCTGTTTCTTCATCTCACCGATGATTACATGGGTATGTTCATTCTATGCAGATTCACCAAGATAGGTATGTATGATTTGCACATTGTATATTGTATTTCAGTAAAAAGTTTAATTTTTAAAAAGTATAGTCTCTCGGTATCTTCAGGGGACTGGTACCAGGACCCTCTGTGGATATCAAAATCCGAGGATGCTCAAGTACCTTATATAAAGTGGCGTAGTACAATCAGTCCTCTGTATCCGAGGGTTCCACACCCACAGATACCGAGGGCCAACTGTACCAGTAACGGTGTTAGAATTGGCAGCAAGGTCAATCCAGTTCTATTCCAGGGTATAAGAAAACAGCCTGCTTCTAGAAAGAAAAGATGAATACACTGCAAAGGGAGTGTTTTGAGGATGGTGAAGGGATGATAAATTAAGCCATTTAAGGTTGTAGAGATAGGTTTCATTCATTCATTTAGCAAAATATTTTGGTCCCTATTATAGTCCAAGGAGCTATCTGAGGTGTTGGGGATTCAAAAATAAGGCTCGGCCCCTATTTTCAGAGAGGTCACTGTCTCTAGAGAAGGGTGCAGAGGATGGTAGAGTAATAAAAGCTACAATATATTGGGCACCTTCCTTGTGCTAGGCACCGTGCTATGCAGTTTTGTTGCTTCTTAATGTTCATAACAACAATCCAATGAGGTTGTTATCCCTTTTTGCCTGAGGAAATACAGGAAATAAGTTGTCCAAGGTCTCACCACCAAGATAAAAATACAGGTCTGTCTGACTTCAAAGTTGTGTTCCTTCTGCTACTTTACGTGGCCATTGGATGGTGAGTTCAAAGAGAAAGAACTATGTGATTAAATTACAAGCGGAAGTTAAAATACATTACAGTGGTGGTGTCTTAGAGAAAGTGGTGTAGATAGATGGCCTGAATCTCAAAGGATGAGCAGTGGGTAATATTGATGGTCTGGAAGTGGAAATGCAGGAATAAAAGTCTTTTCTTCTGAAAAGAAGGCAGCAGAGGTGTACGGAGAAACCGAGATGGCTGAGTACTGCTCCCCAGGAAGAGGATCTAAGGGTTTGCTCCACATACAGACTTTCAACCAAGCACCTTGTTTTCAGGCCCTTCCTGAGCCACCTTCCTACAAAATGCCTTTCCAATTCCTGAACTTTTGTAGACTTCCTTGCTTTTTTAAAATTTAATTTAATTTTACTTTATTATTTTTTTTATTTTTATTGGAGTATAGTTGATTTACAATGTTGTTAGTTTGTTAGTTATGTTAGTTTCAGGTGTACAGCAAAGAGAATCAGTTATACATATACATATATCCACTCCTTTTTTGATTCTTTTCCCATATAGACCATTACAGAGTATTGAGTAGAGTTCTGTGTTATACAGTAGGTCCTTATTAGTTATCTCTTTTATATATAGTAGTGTATATATATGTCAATCCCAATCTTCCAGTTTATCCCTCCCCCTCATTACCCCCTGGTAACAGTAAGTTTATTTTCTATATCTGTAACTCTATTTGTTGTGTAGATAAGTTCATTTGTACCCTTTTTTTAGATTCCACATATAAGTGATACATGATATTTTAGACTTCCTTGCTTTTTAAACATTGGAATCATACTGCAGATATATTTTTACAGTGAGATTTTTAAAAATTAATGGTTTACTGTGAGCATTTTCCCAAAGCAAAGTGCTTGTTGTTAAAACATCCCTTTCCAACTTTAAGCCACCATAATGGGAAAGTTCTAGATTCCTACCGGAGTTCAAACCAAGGTAGTCACACGTGTAAGACAAGAATTTATAAACAGCAGGAAGGAAAAAAAAAAAGAACCTATATACAAAATAAATTGTGTCTTGGGATGCCTACCCTAAGGCTAGTACATCTTGGATGGTTTAATCACTAAATGTAGCAGTATGAGGCCAGGGAAAAACTCATGACTCACAAATTGAGGTAATTTTAAGTAGCCCATTGTATTAATTAGGTTATTGATTCAGCTGCTGTAACAATGGCCTGAATTATCAATGGCTTAACAAGATCGAAGTTTATTTTCTCTCTCTTTACAACCTGAGTGTGATATGTTGGCTTCACTTAGGATCCTTTTATCTTGTTGCTGTTATTCCTAGGCTGTTTCCATTGTTTACACGATTGATTGATTGAAGATACCTAGCTACATTTTAGCCAGAGGGAAAGAGGAAATGTGGTCTGGGGAGCACACTCTTTCCTTTTAAAGGCATATTTTTGCACATTTCACTTCTGCTCACACTTCATTATCCAGAAGCCACCAGAAGACTGGGAGATAGTGTAGCTTGGTGGCCTGTAGTCTGTGCTGTGTAAGAAGCTGAGGTCAAGTACTGGAGACAACGAATGGGCTCTGCCATATTCTGAGCTTAGTGAAATGGAGGTGGTTGAATTTAGACTAGCAGAGCTGATTGCTCAATTCTGATCTTTGTAGTAAGCCATTCTTCTACTTGTTTATATTAAAATTGTAATTCAGGGAGTTCCCTGGTGCTAGGTCTAGTGGTTAGGATTTGGTGATTTCATTGCTGTGGTCTGGGTTCAATCCCTGGTCAAGGAACTGAGATCCCGCAAAAATAAAACCAGGTAAAAAGTGATTTTCCCTATACAGACCTAAGAGAATATGGAAGGTTAATGCCTTAATGTTCCTCTATTCACTGGAATTCAATAAAATCTTCACATCCTTTCTCCCTTCTGGCCAGTGAAATCAAGGTCTTAACAGGCCTACTTTTGCTTCTGATGCTAACTAGTGAAATTCCAGAGGCAAGGCTGAAAAATACACATCTTTATAATGAATAACACCAAAAGATAGAGATGAAGGAGATGACCCTCTACAGCAAGAGAGGAAGAAGTATGGTTCTGTTTCATAAAACTAGGTTCAAAGAATCTGCTTTGATGAAGTGTTAAATTAAAACATTCATAAAAACATCAATCTTGTTTTCTTGTGCAATAGGAAAACTTGTCTGAATATTCATAATCTAGCAACTTCTTTTCTTCTCTGTTCTTGAAAGTGTATTTTGAACAAAAAGGTCTTGTAAGACTCTTACGACTTTTGAAATTGAATTGTTACTATATACTGCAAAGATAACCTTGAAAGAAAACTTGTAATTCTGATTGGTTTTCTTCCTTGATAGTTTATTGCCTTGGTTATTAGCATATGTAATATGCTATAATTTACATGTCTGAACTACTAAACACCTAAAGACTTGTAACTTTGCTCTGTCAAATCAGAAGGGAATCAGTGGCGCATTTTCCTTTTCCCACATGTACAATGGTGAAAAAGAAATTCCTATCACGCTAGTCAATTTCTTATTTTAACAAAGACCAAGAGCCTTATGGCTAAAATTAACAAGGGAAATTGCCATTCTTTTTTTTTCTGTGAAAATTTAGTATCTAATATCTTTATCTTTAGGAATTCATAAAAGTAAAGTTATTTAATAGCGTATCTCTTCTTCCACATAGACTGCCCTTCATCCACCTGGGTTCAGTTCCAAGACAGTTGTTACATTTTTCTTCAAGAAGCCATCAAAGTAGAAAGCATAGAGGATGTCAGAAATCAGTGTACTGACCATGGTAAGGAGCTTTTTCTGTTTTGTTTTTTCACTGATCAGTAAAGAGTGTTCACTAAGTTCTTTAAAAAATAGTTTTGTCGTATCTCACTTTTACCTTGGTCCTTGTAATAAATGGACAACTTTTATTCTATAATACACAAGACACAAACAGTGGAATTGGGTTGTACCCTTGAGCTGGAAGACAGTTGTTGGACCACACTGCCCAAAGCGGAGTGACAGAACCTTAGCAAGAGCAGGGTGTATTTAATGTAAGTACTGTGTCAGGCACTGTTCTTAAGCACATAATATACTTTAACTGGCTTTAATTATTACAGCAAACCTATCAGGTAGTAAATTATTAGCCTCCTTTTATCAAGAGAATAAAACTAGTTCAGTTATTTGTTAGAGGTCACACAGGAAATCATTGGCACAGCCAGGATTCAAACCAGGGACTGTCTGATTTTAGGACCAGCGTTCTTAATCACTCTTATTCTGCCCTGAAAGTACTGTTTCAGGCATGCAGTGGGGGCAGAAGTTAGATTACATGGGACTGTGACGTGAGACGGTGGTAAAGAAGCATACCGTTAAATAAAAATGAAAAAAAGGCTATGTATTTGCTACATGATATGCTCAGTATTCTCTGGGAAATATAACTTCACATTTTGAAATCTTCTAAATAAAAATGTGATTTTAAACAAGGTGTGCTTGGGTGCTCTTCTTATATTTGGCTGTTTGGCCCAAAGTGCATCCTTGTTGTTAAGCCTCTTGTGATACTTGTCAGCTCAGACTAAAATGATGGTGTGAGTTAGCATGTTTTTCCACTGAGATATCTATGATGGTGAGATGAGAGTCCTTGATTATTTAAAGGTACTTTTTATTACTGTGTGAGATCTAAAAATCTCTTATTTCATTAAGTTTTGTCTTAAGCATATTCATAACACCAGCATTTAAAAATGTGCTTTACTGGGACTTCCCTGGATGTCCAGTGGTTAAGACTGCGCTCCCAATGCCAGGGGCATGGGTTCCATCCCTGATTGGGGAACTAAGATCCCGCATGCCACAGGGCACGGCCAAAAAATACATAAATAAAAAATAAAAATGCCCTTTATCTAAAAAACACAATTTCTGACAACCCACCAATTAACATTTTGGAAGAATATCAAATTGCTTTAATTAAAATCATATTCACTTATTATAGAAGAAATAAATGTAAGCATAGGAGTTTTAAATCCTAAGAAGTGCCACGTACTACTCAGTACATATTGTTTTCCTTAGGAATAAATGTAGGCATAGCCGTTTTAAATCCTACGAAGTGCCATGTAATACTCAATACATATTTTCCTTACTTGCTAAATGGTGTTGAACATTGGCTCTTTGAAAACAAGACATTTCCGACATGCTAATATGGTTTCACTCCAAGGAAATGGAGTAATAGGAGTTTTGCTGGTCTTCCAAGATTTTTATTTCTATATATATGTATGTACGTATGTACGTATGGCTGTGTTGGGTCTCTGTTGCTGTGCACGGGCTCTCTCTAGTTGCAGCAAGCAGGAGCCACTCTTCATCGCGGTGGCTTCTCTTGTTGTGGAGCACAGGCTCCAGGCGCGCGGGCTTCAGTAGTTGTGGCGCACGGGCTCAGTAGTTGCGGCTCACGGGCTCTAGAGCACAGGCTCAGTAGTTGTGGCGCACGGGCTTAGTTGCTCCGCGGCATGTGGGATCTTCCCAGGCCAGGGCTTGAACCCGTGTCCCCTGCATTGGCAGGTGGATTCTTAACCACTGCGCCACCAGGGAAGTCCACGAGATTTTTTTAAAGGGTGTTTCCCCAACAACTATTTTCTATCTCTTTTTTAAAAACCATTTATGTCAGGTATACTTGGACATAAACACAGATTTCAATAAACAAATTACATTGGAGGCTCAGAGCCAAGAAAAGACATGCTCCTGTACTCCTATTAGCTTGTATGAACCACAAGGTCAGATTTCGTCGTCCAGCTTTAATACTTAACTTCAGCAGTTAAGCAACTGCATACTCTACAGAGGCATAGTTAATATTTGTTGACTGACTTCCTCTACAACTAAACTGTAGTTAATTGTATTTGCTAATTTTTTTTTTAGAAAAAGAAGCAAAATGAAATTGAAAACACCCAGCAACTTTGAGGCCTGATGTTTGATTATTTGAAGTCCATTAACTCTACTTGTTCAAGTGGAGTAGCCACTTAGGAATTTTAAATCGTTGTATATAAATTTGCTTATAAAGTTTATCTTGTGTCTAAAGAAAAATGTCTTTTTTTCCCAGTTAAATATTTATAAATTCAGTTTGTCTTACTGATTTATTTTTAATTTCTCATACATTTCTGATAATCTCATCATTTATTTGATCATCCTCTACATTTGCTTCCACTCTGGAAATATCCATTTCATTGATGAATCAGAAAATTAGCTAAAATTCGTTAATATTACCATTACTTTTTTTGGCTAGGGTAGTGTTTTGGTTTAGAACAGTAGGTGGACATGAATTCAGTGTTTGCTATATATGAAGAAGGAAAAGCATAAGGAATACTAGGACATTTACATTTGGATTTATAAAATCTTCACAGGTATACAAAATCCTATCTTAAACCTATAATTAGGGGTATAGAAAATAGGTGACTTGTTACCACTTGGACTGCTGAGAGCTATATTTAGAAATATTCCCAGTGCTTTGTGGTAATTTACTTGATGTTATTTGTACTTATTTTGGGTACTGTTACTGTTCATCTAGGAAAATAATTGTGAGAGGCTAAAATTTTTCTTTTGCAACATTTACCTTTAATTTAGATATTTTCATTATAATAGAACAAATAAATATTTCCAGTTTTTCCTTTTTGTGATCTATGTATGAGCTATGTCACTAGCCATAAAAAGAATTAAAGACCCAAATTACATCTCAACAGGTAGCATCACTGGTAATGCATTGTAAAAAAAAAATTCGCTTGAGCACATGTGTTCTTCAGGGATTTGTGCTATCATTTGTTAAAGAAAATTAAAGTGTGTCTTTTTTCCTGACATATTAATTTAAGTTTATACAGTATTTACTTAAATTGCAATGTTAAAAATCATTCAAGTTCCATTGGCTGACACAAGATCAGAGAAAGGAATGAAAATCTCATCTCTGAACACCTAAGCCTAAACTCTAACCTAGTTAAATATTGCCCTTGAGGATTTTTCTAAAATGGCATTTTGGTTACATTTCACAACTAAGTACAAGTAAGTACGAGGGTAAAACAGATTAAAAGTCTGTATGACATTTAACAGGAGGTGATAGCAGCTAGAACTGATAAGAAAACCATAATAGAATTTTTGAAAATGGAGCTATGACTGAGAGAGAGAACCTTGCTGAATTCTAACTTTGGATTAAAGTATTAAGTATTTTAGAGGCTTCCCTGGTGGCGCAGTGGTTGAGAGTCCACCTGCTGGTGCAGGGGACGCGGGTTCGTGCCCCGGTCCGGGAGGATCCCACATGCCGCGGAGCAGCTGGGCCCGTGTGCTATGGCCGCTGGGCCTGCACGTCCGGAGCCTGTGCTCCGCAACGGGAGAGGCCATGGCAGTGAGAGGCCCGCGTACCACAAAAAAAAAAAAAAAAAAAAAGTATTAAGTATTTTAAAGGTCAGTCTTATTTTTTCTTTTCTTTTAAAAGTTCTTAATTACACGATTAGTGCACAGTCGCTATATAGAAAAGCACATATGCAAATATTTTAAAAATAAAATTACCCTAAATTGTACCATCCTAAGGAAATGTAATGACTATTAACATTTTGGTGAGTATCCTTCTAGACTTCCAACCCCTCAGGCAGATATATTTTAATAAAAATTTGATATGTATATATGTATACATGTATATACTATATGTACATATATATTTCCATAATCTACATTTTCCCTTAAACATATTTTTCCATGGCAGTAAATATAGAATGCATATTGCCTAATAACTGTACACTATTCCTCTATATAGATATGCCGTAATTGATTTAATCCTCTAATATTGGTTATTAAATTACTTCCAGTCTTCCAGTGTTGTAAATGTGATGATCATCAATGATTGTGCCTATTTGAGCAGAGCCAATGATTGCCTTGCATACATCTTGCCAAATTGTCTCCAAAAAGGTTTTACTAATTTTTACTCCAACTAACCACTTATGAGTTCCTATTTTTCTACACCCTAAGCCAGCACTGTTTAATTGGCACGTCTGAAACTCTTTTTATTCTTTTACCAGTGAAACTGCATTTTTCACACACTTCTTGTGTTACATTTCCTTTCGTGAGGGTGAATTCTTTTTTTTTAATTGAAGTATAGTCGATGTACAATACTAAGTAAGTTACAAATTGAACAATACAGTGATTCACAATTTTTAAAGGTTTTACTCCATCTTTGGTTACTATAAAATATTGGCTATATTCCAGTGTTGTACAATATATCCTTGTAGCTTATTTTATGCATAATAGTACCTCTTAATCCCCACCCCTATGTTGCCCCCTTCCCCCATCCCTCTCCCCACTGGTAAGCACTAGTTTGTTTTCTATACGTGTCTACTGCCTTTTTAACAGTCTGAGACCAATTTTTTTTTCTTCTATTAAGGTGTTTGCCTGTTATTTTTTATTCATAACAGAGCTTTAGTCTGCCCAGTTTTTCTTCTTTAACAGTATGGTTTGTTTGGGGGGAGATTTTAGGTCCTGTAGTTTTCTTTTCCCCTGTAGTTAAATTTTTTTAAGACTCTTTTAAAAGATGTGAAAGTAATTGCCTAATACAAATTTCTCTTACCACGTCATGACCTAATGGTTCTTTCTCGTCTCCATATATCTGTTAATTACCAAAAGGTTACTGATTTTAGAGTGGTGTCCTAAGTACAATGGCCTATTATTTAAGTTTCCTATAATTTCTCGGTGTGTTCCCTGGATCAGCAGCATCAGTGTCACCTGGGAACCGGTTAGGAATGTAAATTCCCAGGCCTCATGTTACTCCAGCTAAATCAGAGCCAACACTGTTTTAACAAGCCCTCCATGTGATTCTGGTGCACACTGAAGTTGGAGAGCCACTGATCCAAGGCAGTATTCTCAAGTTTTCGGAAGTTTTTGTTAAGTCAGGATGATTTTGGAAGAATGTGATTTAGTAATAGGAAAGACTTCCTCATCTCTCCATGTAGTACCTGGATTAGTTGTAGTACCCAAAGCTTCCAAGATAACTTTAAAAATGTTTAGGATCAATGAACTTCTCCTTGGAAAATTATGAAAATTTTAACTTCTAAAATTACTGAGACTGGAAAGTCATGTTTCTTAGAAACATTTTGATGTTTATTCCTCACTTAGCTGAGTACAGCTGAAAGGATGTATTTTTCCCAGGGGTTAGATGTACCTTCCCCACCAGATTTCTGGTTGCTTTTAAGCTCTGATGTCATCATTCATTCTTCACTTGCAAAAACATGCAATATCATGAGAGAAACGAACTCCATTAGCGTTTTCTCCTAAGTATCATCCAGTTAAGACAGTGGAATGATTTTTTTAATTTGCAAGAGAATCTTTGTTGGGTTAAGAAACAAGATTAAATATATCTGGGAAAAGTGAAGTTATTGCTAATATTTTATAGGCTGCTATGTAGCTTATAGATTGAAAGGCTAAAAAATGTGAGACATAAAATATATGTGGCTGCTGCTCTTTACTCAAACCAGGTGAGACAGTAGCAGGAAATATCAGCTATCCAATGAGAACAAGGACCAAGGACCTCCTTTATCACTTTCCCTAACCAGAACTTCCCTAAGGGCAACCACAGAGGAAAATATGGGAAGGCATAGGCTTCAGGCAGCAGGCACATGGTGGCCAGTTAAGTGAGGCAGGTCAGACACTGCTTGTTACTTGAACTTCACTAGGTCTTGGGACTGTTCTGGCAAGTTGCCCTGGTAGTTTTCAGCTCTCCTCAGTGTGGTCAGAGCTACTCCTCCCTATAATTGTGAACTGAGGGCAGGAGGGGCCATGATTGCTAGAGGAAGGGGCAGTGAAAAGTTGAGATGCAGGAAGTGTATTCTACTGCTCCAGCCTTCCCATGATGTTTTCTTTCCGTGTTGTTTACGAGATTACTAACCCTAAGTGAATGAAATAAAAAGTATGATTCTGTTCAGTTTATCACATTAGCATTTTACTTTTCTCATGAGTATATTGTCTCTTCAGAAATGTGCATGACATTTTCCAGCTTAATTTTTTAAAAGGATGTAAAATATAATGTATTATAATAATGTATAATTTGTATATACTTCATGTGATTTTCATTGATTTGGGGAACATGCTGATTTCTTCTCCCTAAAATAATTTCAGGAGCAGACATGATAAGCATACATAATGAAGAAGAAAATGCTTTTATACTGGATACTTTGCAAAAGCAATGGAAAGGCCCAGATGATATCCTATTAGGCATGTTTTTTGACACAGATGGTAAGTGATATTCTTACATTTTTTTCTTAATGTTAGTAAAACTGATAACTTTCTTTTAGATTCTTCAATTCTGTAGTTCGCTATTTCCTGTGGTTTCCAGGGATTGTATTTTCAGTATGCACCCATGTACCACAGCTTTCCCCTGAGCAGCTCAATGTGTGTCACATATGAAAGTTAAAGTTGATTCTTTCATCTGGATTAAAATATGGTTCTAGGCTCAGTATTTCTGTAATATGGTAGGGTAATAAAAATTGGTACTAGTGTCAACAATAGGATAAAGATAGACAACTGTCAGGATAATACTATGTAAATGTATTTACTGTCACTGTTGAAAATAGAAAGTACATAATTTTCAAAATGAAATGAAATTACTAAGGTTACCATCAACATTTTAACTATTTTCTTGACTATTTCTTCATGAAAATTATATATATATTTTAATCACAAATGGGATCTTCTTCAGAACCTTTTTGAACCAGTATCTTTTGCCTGTGTACAGGATATATTCCTCCTTCTAATTTAAATCCTACAATTAGAAGTTTAGACCAGACATATCTTAGTAACTTCCCACCTTTAAAACTAGACCCAGGAAATCCCTGGTGGTCCAGTGGTTAGGACTCCATGCTTTCACTGCTGAGGGCCCGGGTTCGATCCCTGGTTAGGGAACTAAGATCCCACAAGCCATGAGGCGTGGCCAAAAAGTTAAAAAAAAATAAAGCTAGACCCTTTCTTTGACTTTCTTTTAACACATTTTATACTGTCATAATGTTAAAAATTTTCCTTAACTGACAGATGACAGCTTCAAGTGGTTTGACAAGTCAAATATGACATTTGTTAAGTGGTCAGACCAAGAAGATGGCAAGGATCTAGTTGACACCTGTGCCTTTTTGCACACCAAGACAGGTGATTGGACAAAAGGAAATTGTGAAGTTTCTTCTGTGGAAGGAACCCTTTGTAAAGCAGCTAGTAAGTATAATTGAAGGCCTTTTTCCATTCTAAGAGAGGTGGGGAAAATAGGGCTGGTTTTAAAATAATTTTCTTTGTGATGTGTGCCTCAATATAAAGAGGAAGTAAGACTTCAGAAGATACTGGGTTGGTTTGCTCCCAAGACTCTTGGAAGTCAAATATGTAATCCTATTACATTTCAGAGGTAGGGCCAGATCATGTGAACCAGGCATACTTTTATTCTATCTGCTTATTCTTAGAGCTTCTAAGAAGTCAAAAATTTCTTATGTTGTTCAAAGGAATTATAATAGCCTCTTTGTGATTTGGTTAAACAGTGGAAGTGGTGAAAAATAATCATGGCTGATTCCAGAATTCTAATGTTAGCGTACAAAGAATTTGATTCAAGGACATCTTTGATTAGGCCAAGAAAAATTGCATCCTAGTTTATAATTTACTCTGGATTAAAGTATAAGTTTTTTTCTCACACATCACAGTGCTTTCTAATGAAAATTATCCTGTCCCAAAATATTTTCATATTATTCTTAAACATTAGACAGTTCTTTTATGTTTTAGAAAGAATTTTCTCACTAAAGACATTTAAATTTCAAAATACGATTTTGGGTTGCTTGAAACAAGACAGAAACAGCCATTTCCCGCATTGCATCCTTAATATTCCTCCCTTCTACTCCAACTGCAAACCAAAACTATACATCTGCCTCTGATTATTTCCTTTCTTTACATCTGGAACTACATACAATTTTTTTTTTTAACTTATCTCAGACTGATCAGTCACACTTTTATGGTAGTAGCATTTGACTTCCAATATTTGTTGAATTTTTAGAAAGTTGGTTCTTTTCATATACTATGCCTCAGGGCACCATTATATAAGCCAATTTTTTAATTAAACTATAACTTCAAAACATCAGAAATAGTGAGCAAGTCTGTACTACCAAGGTAAGGTCACAATTGTATACTTTTACTGTTTCTACAGACTTTCCAACCCAAATCCTCTTATTTCCCTCACTTCATCACACTGTCTTTTTCTTGAGTTCCCTTATTCTTTTTCCACCAACTGAGCTAATGAGTTTTTACCTCTCTACATCCTTTTTTAAAAAAACTGAGTTCAAAACAGATAATAAAGACACATGACCAAGCAACAGAAATATGGGTAATACTAAGCTATTAAAGGGTTCATTTTAAACTACTTTGAAAGTATTTAGAAGCATTCTTAGAATAAGGCATACTTAAATTATGATTTTCTTTTGTATTCTAGTCCCATATGAAAAGAAATATTTATCAGGTAAGTATGGTCTTTTGTTAAATTTTTCCCACAAGAAAATATATTAAGAAAGAATATATTAAGAAAGAATATATTAAGAAAGAATGTATTAAGATTCTAGCATATTAAAGTAGTACTGAAGACCTCTAATTATATGACAGTGTAAAGTAGAACAACTTTTATAAGAATACAGAAAGACTTGACACTTTAAATATATCTGCAAGTTATGTATGAAATGAACATTTTTTTAAAACCAAATTCTATCTCCTCATTGCTCCATTATCTGTTTTTGTGGAAAATGACTGCATCTTTTGTTAAAAAAATTTTTTCTTATAGTTGTAATTACAGTTCATGAAGAGTCTGTCTTAGGGCTTACTAAATGTATTTTTTGGGAAAGGAACAGGTAATATATTTACATGGTTCCAAAAGCAAAACAAGGCAAACACTGAAAACTGTCTCCTCCTACTGTGCCTCCTTCCATCCTATTCTACCTGAACCCTTATTGGGCACTAATTCAGTTTCTTCTTTAAATGTCTAGTGTTTCTTTTGCCAACATAAACAAATTAAGAGGTATGACTTACTTTTTTATTCACTAAATATCTCTCCATATCATTACCTATAGATAAATCTTCATTCTGTTTTACAACTGTATACTCTTCCATTGTATAGATACATTCAATCATTTACCAACTCCAGACCCCTACTGGGTTGTTTCCAAACATTTGCTATTGCAGTGCTGCAAGGAATGAATCACCTTGCACAAAAACATGTTTATCTTAATTCCCTGAAATATAACTGCCGTATTGAACATGAATATATAACTTTGATCAATACTGATAGTTTCAGAGAAATTGTACCATTTTGCATCCCCAAAAATAATGTATGAATGCCAGTTATGAAATTTTTGCAAATTGTGTAGCATAGTTTTTTTTTTTTTTTTTTGCAGTATGCGGGCCTCTCACTGTTTTGGCCTCTCCCGTTGCGGAGCACAGGCTCCAGACGCGCAGGCTCAGTGGCCATGGCTCACAGGCCCAGCCGCTCTGCAGCATGTGGGATCTTCCCGGACCGGGGCACAAACCCGTGTCCCCTGCATCGGCAGGCGGACTCCCAACCACTGCGCCACCAGGGAAGCCCTGTGTAGCATAGTTTTTAACCTCCATATTTTTGATGTGTAATTGAGGATAAAATGCACCATCTTAAATGGACACCTTGATGGTTGCTTATGTATACACCTGTATAACCACCACTCAAATCGAGATAGAACATTTCCATCACACCACAAAATTCCCGCATGCCCCTCCCAATAAATGCCCACCCTACCAGCATCCACCCTACAGGCAACCACTTTTGATTTCTATCATCATAGGTTAGAGTTGTTTGTTCTTGAACTTCACATTAATGTAACTTTTTCAGTCAGAATATTTTGATTCATCAGTGCTGCACATATATATTGTACTTTTTCTATTGCTGCATACTACTTTATAAACACACCATAATTTGTCCATTCTCCTGTCTATGGATATTTGATCATTATTAGTCTGGCATGAATGTGATCGCACTATGAACATTCTCATACTTTTTTTTTTGGACCTTTGTTCTCATTTTCCTTGAGAGTGAAACAGCCGTAGTATAGCTAATAATGTTTAGCATTATTAGAAATAATCAATTTTTCAGAGTGGTTGAACCATGTTAACATTCCTGCTGACAAGTTCCATTTGCTCTACGTCCATCCGATGATGGTCTTGTCAAATTTTAGCCATTCAGATAGGTATGTAGGGTGATCTTATTTTTATTTTTTTGCGGTACGCGGGCCTCTCACTGTTGTGGCCTCTCCCGTTGCGGAGCACAGGCTCCGGATGCGCAGGCTCAGCGGCCATGGCTCACGGGCCCAGCCGCTCCGCGGTGTGTGGGATCTTCCCGGACCGGGGCACGAACCCGTGCATCGGCAGGCGGACTCTCAACCGCTGTGCCACCAGGGAAGTCCGAGTGATCTTATTTTAATTTCCCTGATGAAAAATGAAATTGAGCACCTTCACACATTTATTAGCCATTTGGATATCTTCTTTTATAAAATGCCTATTCTTTTGCCCTTATTTTTTCCTTAATATCATGATTACTCAGTTTGGAGCTTGCTATGACAGAAGAGGAGGAAAGGAGTGTTTATGGGTTCACTGGGTTCATGTGTATATAGGAGAGTTAAATCCTCAACTCTTCTATAAGATGAATATAACATCTAAAAAAAAATCAAACAAAGCACCACCTCACACTCATTAAGCTGGCTATCAAAAAGAAAAGAGAAAGGGAAGAAAGGGAGAAAGAAAGGGAGAGAGAGAAAGAGAAAAAAAGAGAGAAAGGGAGGGAGGGAGGGAGGAAGGAAAGAAAAGAAAGAAAACAGAGGGACTTCCTGGTGGTCCAGTGGTTAAAACTCTGTGCTTCCACTGCAGGGGGCACGGGTTTGATCCCTGGTTGGGGAACTAAGATCCCACATGCAGCACGGTGCAGCCAAAACCAAACCAAAAAAGAAAAAACAGAAAATAACGAGTGTTGACAAGAATGTGGAGACCGTGGAACCTCTGTGCACTACTGATGGGAATGTAAAATGGTGCATCCACTGTGGAAACAGTACAGGAGCTTCCCCAAAAATTTAGCATAGAATTACCATATGATCCAGTATATACCCAAAAGATGTGAAAACAGGGACTTGAACAGAATTTAAACAACCATGTTTATAGCAGTATTATTCTCAGTAGCCAGAAAGGTGGAACCAAATCAAGTGTCCATCTACAGATGAATGGGTAAGTAAAACATGGTATATACATAGTGTGAATATTATTCAGCCTTAAAAAGGCAATTCTGACACATGCTACAACGTGCATGAACCTGGAGGGCACTAGGCTGAGTGAAATAAGTCAGTCACAAAAGGACAAATACTGTATGGCTCTAATTATTTGAGGTACCTGGAGTAGTCAGCCTCAGAGACAGAAGGTAGAATGGTGGTTGCCAGGGGCCGGGGAGAGGGGGGAATGGGGACTTAATATTTAATAACAGTTTTCAGGTTTGCAAGATGAAAGTTCTATAGTTGAATGGCTGTGACACAGCACAACAATGTAAATGTACTTAATGCTACTGAACTGCACACTTTAAAATGGTTAAGATGGTAAATTTTGTTATGCATATTTTACAATTAAAAAATTTTTTTAAATCAGAGAACAGTATAAGCATGCATGGAGGCAAATAACAGAAGTAACAAGAGTGGCTGCTTTGAGGAATGGTAATTAAGGGTGAGTAGTAGTAGGGCAGGAAGAACACAGTATTATCATTACATACCCTGTAAAACTATGAATTTTAAGCTATGCACATGTATACTCTGGATAACATAAAATGATATATGCAAACAGAAATATATGGTGAAACCTTCAGTGTGGATAATTTCCATTTTAGGATCTTAAAGTAGACTGGAGACCTGCAAAGTTTATTTCAAATTTTGAAGTATGGCAATTATTCAAGCTAAGAAATATAAATCTTGATAGGAATAAATGTATGTAACTGTTTTTCTAACCAATGTGAGAAATTCTCAAAATAGTGAAATATTTATGTGATGAAACTATATTTGTGCTCCCCAAAAAGCAATGCTGTCAACTTGTGTATCCTGATTTCCCATATTTTCTTTTGTCTTTTCCTTTTCAGATAACCACATTTTAATATCAGCTTTGGTGATTGCTAGCACAGTAATTTTGACAGTTTTGGGAGCAGTCGTTTGGTTCCTGTTCAAAAGAAGTTTGGATTCTGGTTTCACCACAGTTTTTTCAGCTGCACCCCAATCACCTTATAATGATGACTGTGTTTTAGTAGTTGCAGAGGAAAACGAGTATGATGTTCAATTCGACTAAGGGTCTGGAAATCTCAGATTAAGACATCAAATACCTTGACAATGATTCCTATGCAAGATTTTAATATAAAACCTAACAATGAAAATCATGGTTTTTATGATGTATTACCTAATTCCAGTAACGTTCACTATTCTCATGTAATCACTGACTGTGACAAAAATTAATCTTTAGGATTATAAGAACAAAGTTTTTTAAAAAGGAATAATCATAGATATAATTTAATGGTTTTAACCACCTCCCCAAATGCACCTTTCACTTGAATGAAGGAAAGCTTAAAGCCCAAGTATTAATAGTAAATCAGGTTAAAAAAAAAAACAAAAACCCAGTCTACTTGTTTTACCTCCTCCATCTTGCCTCCCAGAGTGAGTTGAACCACCTTGGTTTATAGTTGAATTAAAAAAAAAAAAGAAAACTTCTACTTATCACTATAATTTTAGCAATCGCTAGGCCTTTAGTAATTTCTATGGTCTTGCTCCTTTATCAATAAGATATGGAGAATAAACCTGACCTTAAAATAGATTCTCTATATTTAGATATCACTTATGCTGGTTACTCTGATAATTCCTCTATTTCCATCTTCATGATTTACATGTAGAAAATTTTACAGATTTTTAACACCCCATATGCCATGTAATTGTACAGTTTCAGTACTTTTAGAACACTGTTTTGGACCGCAAACAAACAGTATTTAGCACTGATCATAAATGGTCAGAATTTCAGTAAGATTTAATAAATTTTGTGAAACAAAAACAAATTACAGCCATACCAGGAAGGTGTAGAGGAGGGTGGCATTGCGGGTAACTCTCGGGTCATAGTGTCCTTCAAGGATTTTTCTCCTACCGCCATATCTGTTCCTATATATCTCATGTTCCCCAAGCCTTGATGAAGTTTATCATTCAATGACATGAAACCTGTGTAAGCAATAACTGCAGAGAAAAACTAAATACTACTGTAGTGATCATGTTCAAAGTTTTCAGTATGTGTATTGTACATTTTAAGACAATGGTGAAATAATCATTTGGGGGGTAAAAAATGAAAATGGAAGAAAGCTGAAACTATGATTTCTTTAGCAACTTAAAAACACAGTATTAGAAAAGATAATGTATGTACTTCACATAAAATTGTATTTACTTTACGTAGAAACTTGGAAGTGCGAGGAAAGTAATCTCTCTCCCTAATGCATATCCCATCTATCATCTTATGGGAATACTTTTCATATGGATAGAGACACTATCTCTCAAGGTTGACCAGTGGCAACGAAGTCCTAGCTTGCGCCATCTGTTTCCACTGGCCACCATGAATCAGAAACATCCCTCGTCACAATTAATGGCAGTTTTCTTAATGAGACATGAATAACTGCAAAGTGAATAATGTGACTGTGTAGTACTAAAAAATTTTATACTAGGTGTTATTACAAAACAATTTTATACTAGGTGTTATTACAAAACAATTATGCTCTGTAAAAGCTTTGAGATTTTGTGTATTGATTGAGATGTCTATTTTATTACTGATAGAGTATTAATAGCGCTGCTAATCGTGAACATTAGACTGGAATTCCTTACTGCTTTTGCTACTCAAATTCTACCACTCCTTTAAGAACTGAGGCCAGCCATCTGTTCCTTAAAGCTTTGTAACTATCAATCACAGATCTTTACAGTATCTAACACAGTAGCCACTAGCCACACGTGGCTATTTATAAAGTTCATTTCCTCAGTAGCACTAGCCATATTTCAAATGCTCAGATCACATGCAGTTAGGAGCTACCACGATGGGCAATGCAAATTGTAGAACATTTCCATTATCATAGAAAGTTTCAGTGGACAATGCTGCTCTAGAGTCTCCCCTTCCACTTCTACATAACTAATTTTCTTCAGTTCATTTCAATAACTTCTACCTAAATAATGACAGCTCTACCAAAATGGCTGTTTTAACTGATTTAATTTTCCATGTTTGATTTTATTTTCAAACAAGTCCTTAAAGACCCCGGTAATGCAGTGCTAAATCTTAACTCTCTTTATATATCTGAACATCTGCAGTAGGCCCTTGTGTCTATTTGGTGGTCAACAGATAACCGAATCATTCAAGTCTGTGTTTATTTTTAATATTAACAGTAACATTAGCATGCCTGTTTATATTCAGAATGTATAAACTGCTTTCTTCAAACATCTTGGTTCTACCCAATAATGACAATGTTAATTCTTATGCTTGGCAACTATTACTATCATTACTTTTAGCTGCCATTTACTTTTAACTACATTTTCTTAGGAATTTGCAATCTTAAATTCTTAGGAACTTAGTAGTATATGGTCTCTATTTTGTTCAGAATTTAAAGGTGATACCAATGAAAGATTTTTCTTATTCCCTCTAATTCACATTTATAGGACATATGAAGCTAATACAATATCGAAATACTGAATGGTACAAAGGAACTACAAGAATACTATAAAGCCCAAGTCACTGTCTGTATCTGTCATTTAGCAGTTAATATAGCAAAACCATAAATAAACTGTATGCACACCAATGGAATGTTTTCTACCATTTACTTAAAATTTTTAAATAAAAAATTCTGTGGGTTAAGACACTACATTTTCATGCTGAGTTCTATTAAAAGCATAAATGTTTCAAATTCAAAGCATCCCTAAAGACCTGTAGAATAGATACTGATACTGACATCCTTAAATTTTGCATATCTGCTTTAAGGAAGGCAACACAAAGATAACAGGCAGAAGTTGACAGGCATAAGCTGAACAAATATTTTAGAAACAAACAATTATATTTCATATAAAATGGGATTTAAAATAAGATTCTTGGCTATAAGGTTTGAAGGCTTCTTTGAGCACCAGTTTAAAAGGAAACATTTCAAACTATAAAGTAAATCAATCAGTATGCACTTTATTTCAAGCCGAAGTTTTACATTAAGACCAACAATCTGACTGAATGTGGGCAAACTGTTGATTCACATGTGAGAAATTACATGGTTTCTATTTGGGTTCTGAAAAAGTAGCTGGACAAAAGACTTTATTTAACCTGAAACCCGCCTGAAGGCATTTTTAAGTGTATCCTAAGGGTGTTGACAGAGAAAATATACAGTGTTATGGACATATACACAACTCAGGACCACAGTATGGTGAACAGTTAATGTTCATCTCTTCTCTAAAGGTAGTGAAAAATATTAAGTCATCAAATAAATGCTTAGAATTACCAAGGAACAGTTAAAAACGACCAGGATCCAAACAGGTTATTTATATCATATTTATCTATAAAGAAGTGACAACACTAAAAAACACATTGAAAACCAGTGTTTTAAATTAATGTGGGATTTAAAAATATTTAACTTGAGACTGCAATAATATTTTTAACCAAATAGCATCTGACTGGCAATTCTGATATAATTTACAGCTGTAATATTCCTAAAAGGAATATCTACATACTATGGCCTATCAAATATAATCTGCATTTTGCACATCAATACAAAAATTCATCCATTTGTACACTTTATATATTTTAAAAATTAGACCATTGCTAAGTGAATTTAGAATTCAAATTAAATTTGGAAACCTAATATAATGAATGCTCTTAACTTTCTCCCCATTTTTTTTTTTTTTAAACACTGGAAGCAAATGATTATGAAAATGAGACCGCAACTTAAGGCATTTTAAAAAGAAAAATAATTAGGTGCCATTTGGCAATTTATTCTAAAAGCATACTTTGTCCCACTTTTTTCACTAACGAGACTAAAACACCAACCTTTTTTCATAAATATAACTACAGTAATCACAACACAAAAAAGGGCTGTCAGCATTGCTTAGATATTTAAAACAAGGGTAACACTTTCCCCACTCATCTAAAAGAAAAATACTTTTAATTACCAGTTTATAAACATCAGATTCACTGGCCATGTTAAAAGGCCCGGCAGAATTTTAATTCAGCAACACTTGAGAATGAACATATATATACATGCATAATATGTGTGTGTGTATATATATATATTTTTTCATTCTATATATATATAGACAGTAAATGTATTCAATAGGTATTTCCCCAGAAAATTAATTCATACTTAATTGCCAGTTTTAATAAACACTGTTCACAGATCATCCATTTGTCTCATATGAAGTTAGGCAATATCAAATGTTCTGTTATGGTCTCCATCTTCTTCAGAATCATCCTCTGAAGCTGTTGAAAGAAAACAGGATGATCAAGAATGATTTTAAGGGGGATGAGAATGGAAGTGTAAGTATGAAGCCAGAACAGCAATGACTTGTACGATAAAAACCCCAATGTAGTATATGCCAGGGTTAGGGCGGTCTGACTGTGGGTGAGGCCCGTCTACAACGCTCCCACCCCCACACTTTTTCTTCTGTTAGTTTTTATTAAAATGAAAATGTTTAAAAATGTGATTCAAGAACATCTAAAAAGTTTCTGGGATCAATTTGTGTTCATAGTAGCTAATGAGAAATACACTAGAGAAAGAAAGAGTAAACTTAAGGCAAGTGCTCTCACACACCTGAGTAGAATCTGGCTTATTACCGCTGCACGTTTGATGTATCCCACGAGAATGAAAAAAAATGTACATAGAATAACAGGTTTATGGGTGTTCTTGAAATTTACATCAGAGCTATGTCTACACAATGCCAAGAAAAAGCTCTAGTCAGTCAAAAAAGCTTTATATAGACACAGCCTAAGTTAATATAATTGAATTTAGTAAAAACCTTTTGTTGAGATTATTCCTATGCCTCCACGTCAGAAATTTATCACTCTTGCAACATGTCCGACCTCAATTTATTTTAAAGTCATTAGTGGCTCAAGAGTTTAATATAAAACTTCCACGAACGTCTTTAAGAAGGACACAGTAAGCACAAGACTATGTAACTGTCTGCATGTGAAGGAAAACGGAAGTTCACTAAACATCCTACCAGCATTTCCCCTATTATCAAGGGCAGAAAGGTTAAATGTACACTCTTCTTGTATTTAATACTGGACAATTTAAGGGCAACCAGCAAATGGAATCAACAAGAAAAAATTATGCAACACGTATAGATGAAACTTCAATCTCCATATATTTACCTTGCAGAAATTTAAAATCCACTTTAAATAAATATCAAGCATATACTTAGCTCATGAAGAGTAAATCCTATGCTTAACTTTTATGCAATATCATGGAGAAATGTTAAACTAAAAAATAAAATAGCTTTTCAGAGAATTTCTCATGGTTTCTATTGGATTAAAACTCTACAGAACAAAATTCAGTCAGAACCAATTTTCAGAATGTATTAATACTCTAGTACTTAGAAGTTAACTTGTAGCACCCACATCTTTCACTCTCAGTTGAGTCTGGGTATATATTTCAACTTCACCTTTTCCCTCTCATTCACAGGTTGGGAGTAGACCCTCCTATATGTTTAGAAAACTAAATTCTAAATGAGAATGTTAGTTAAAAAAAACAAGCAATCTGGGGAAAATGTACACTGCAACAAATTACTCTCATCACGTTTGACAAAGTATCAATTATAATTTACAAAAGACAGAACTAATCTTTGTACTAGCTAACATGATGGATCTGAACTAAGAAGGAATGAAGGAAAAAAAGATTTACACTAATGAAGTCCCACTTTATTATACCATTTGATTCCTTTATATACCATTTCCACACATACTAAAATTGTGAAAATGCATTACCTAGTTGTACCTCTAATCCTTTTAAAACTTAAAAAAAACCCAAAAAAACAAACAAACAAAAAAAACCTTACTTCAAAGGATGCTAAGCTTTCTCTAGAGGTAAAAATATTATGCACACTACAGGTTAACAGTCCAAGTATTTTGAAGATGAGTATAGAAGATAATCAATTGGAGAATATATATATAAAAACACTTCAAAGAGTGTACTGGAATCTGATCATGGGATGCCAGTTGCTTTGGGTGAAAAAGCACAATAGGGTAATCTTGGATTCCCAGGAACTGTTCCAGAGCCACCAATATCTGTGCCCACCTGGTATGAAGCACCCTGGAGGTTGTAGGACTTTGAGAAGAGGGTAAGCTGTGCAGATGCCTGTAAAGATTTGGGCATTAAGTGCCTTCACATAGGAGCCCAGGCAGAAGTCCTAAAGCTGGAACGTGATCTTAAGAGATTGGAGCTGCTGGCGGAGCTGGCTGCCTATTAAAGGTCCATGAGGACCTGAACAAGGAGCAAAAAAAAAACAAAAAACTATGGCTTCTGTTAGGGACTCAGAATTAGGACTCTTTCACCATTATATTCCTAGAACTATATATAAACCCAGGGAACACCTTTTATGATCTAACAAAGCTAAAGAACAAGTAAAATTTCACACACAAAAAATCTAAAGAAGTGTGTTTTGATTAGTAGTTAAACGTCTTCTTTTAAAAAAGTGTTAACATTAAAAGTGTTAAAATTAAGGTGATTAAATATATTTTTTTATTTTAAATAAAATACCGATGGTTATAATAACACCCTTCCATACATTAAAAATAATTTAATTTTTTAAAAATAGGCTCTTAAAAAACTAGTGTCAGTTGCCCAACCCATCTTTCCCAAATCAATTATTCTGGTATTATTAAGCCTATAAATGAAGCTCTAATTTGGTAGAAAGAGTATATATATACTTAGGTTTTGCTCTGTGGGTTTAATTTGCAAAAGTAAATTCAACAAGTCTGGGGAGGGGAAATTCCACCTACTTTCGAGATCTTCCATATGTGCCTGAAGAGTTCTTGCAAGGTTAATAAACTAGAAACAATGCAGAAAGAAATACAGTAGTTTAAATGTAGCAAATGGATCTAAAGAGAGAATCAGTATAAGAGATTCATTTCTACTTAAAAGTCAAACATAATTTTAAGCCTCTAAATAGGGGGTCTTTCTCCCCCCACATCAAAACTTACAAGCTTAAGGATATGATTTTTTTAAATGTCTTATATAATCATTATTACCTATGTAAAAATCATATATTAATCATGTAGAAATTGGGAGCAGATATAATATTCTATGAATACCGCTGTCTTCTTGCATTGATATAATACTTCCAAAAACTATGGAGAAAAAAAATTAAACCTCTGCATTTTGGACCCAAGTGAACTTTAGTGGTCAATTAAAATAATAAATCAGTATTTTCCTGCCTAGAAGTATTACATTTGACTCCGTACTTTTAAAAAAATCATAAAAGTGACTTCCACTTTAATATTAACTTGTGTATACCTTTTACAAAGGCATGAATTCAACACATATTATTATATACTTCATATGGTTCGTTCACTCTGAATAGATAAATTGCCTGTTTAGAAATCAAGAGCTCTTTGCTCAAATTCTGAAAGCTCTTGATAGTTCGTTCTCTTTTCTCTGAATGATAATAAATCTGTCAACTGGCTCACAGGAATAGTGTTTACATGATTACAGAAAAATGTTCTACCCATATACACTGAATTGGCTATTTGATAATTTTCAAAATGTAATGGAAACATTATACCTCACCATAAACTCTACTAAATTTTCATCACCAAGAGAATATCTATATAAAAAATAGTTTGAAGGATATGTTTATGAACACATTTCAAGATATTAGGTGTTCAGAATGCTACTGTACTGAGATATAGACTCTAGTCCCCGCTACATAAAATGGGCAAGGCAGTATAAATTTCCATAACAGTCCCATTTAATTAAAAATACCTAACAAACAGCTAGCTTAAGTGTTAAATTAAGGCAATAGGGTATAGACTAAATACCAAATAGTCCAGATCTTAAGTAGTTTGAAATATGGAGGCTTAAAAACTACTACACTGGTAATCTTTTACAAGATAGTAACAAATAAATTGAAGTTAATTTCCCATACTCTTTCAGTTTTTGGAGTTCAATTTCAGGTTTCTAAGTTAAAATACTGAGTCTTGTTTTTGTTTTTTAATTAAAAAGACATTTTCCTTAGTACTTCCAATTCTGTCCCCGTTTTTCACTGAAATATATTCCAATCACCTTCAAGAGCTAGAAAATTACTTCTTTTTCTAAAACAGCTTTATGAGAAAATAAGGCTGCTTGATAAAGAGGTAAGGCAGACAGCAATTTCTATTAAATCTACAGTACCTTTAATTTTAAGAAAGATTTTAATGTAAGAACTCCCCAAAGGAAATAGACTGTGAACATATAAAACAATCTGCTTTCCAAAGCAAACACTTGTTGCATCACAGCCTCCCTTTTCCCCTGCTCCAAGGTTACTTACTCGGACACGTGTGCTTGGTTCATTCGTATTTCCCATCATATCAGAAAAGCTTTGTTCGCACAAGTGCAGTAACACAACTAGGTAGAGACCAGAGCTGATAAACTCATACTCAGCCTTCAAAAGGGAAGCAAACGAGAAAAAGAATATGGAGAATGAAAAGTTAATAGACAAGAGATTGACATCCAAAGTATACTGAGAAACTAGAGGAAATGTATTCATATCCAGTAAGAGATACAGCATCATCCATTAAACCAAGAAATAAAAAGTCACGCTCCATAATTTCATAATTTTACTAATGCTGTAAGGTGTACAAATAGGTGTGTGAATATTCTCTTTATTTTCATACAGTCTTCTTTTATGTAATTTATATAAAAGTGGGACTTCTAACTCATTTGATGGTAGAATGAATGCTCTGGTTCTATCAAGTTATAATGTGCCTAACAGATTTTATTAATACAAATGGCTACAAATGTTTACTTAAAATTATCATTTCATCTATAGCTAAATCAATAAATTATACAATTAAAACCTAGTCAAATGGGTCAGGTGTCTATTACATAATATAATTAATTTTAAGGCAACAGCAAATATAAAAATGAACTAATAAAGGTAATAGAGTAACTGTTCTTCGTATCATTCACATAGAAATTTATAGTGGGTAAAAACTGTCCTTTAGTTCAAACTTATTGTTCTGAAGCTAAGAATACAAGTCATGAATATCGTGTTATTAAAAACCTAATCTGTCCTGTAATTTTTATACAGTGAACTACCTGTAAGTTGTACCATTTTTGGCAATTAACTCATCTGAAGTTAAGAACTATATGTTCTTAGTAACAACTTCAGCAAGTAACTGGTTATCAGATTCCACAGAGCATTCAAGAAATCTGAAATGGACTTATTAAAACTTTCTTTGAATTTTCACTTACTTTTCTTATTTTTAACTTAAAAGGAAATAAATTTATGTCCTCAAAATTTTAAAAAAAATTTTAATGCTTATCACCTTGAAAAAATTGAAGTTACTGGACAATGAGGAAATAAACTGCATTAAACTAATCATTTCAAATGAAGAGTAGTTCTTGGGCCCCCAGAATCCAAGATTCACACAGAACAAAGAAGTTAAAGCCAGGAAGCTTAATCAAGACTGTCATTCCTTTTACAATGACTCCACCTAATATTTCCTCACACTTAAATTATTTAAGATTGTGGGTCATTAAATCCTTGGAGAACCATGAAAACATTCCTGGTTGAATCGAAATGCCAAAGAACCACCTTTAAGAGACATGATGGAGCACCTAGAGAAGGAAGAATGGCAGAAGAAAACCATCCTTTGAAACCTACTCTCATTTTGAGAAGATGAAAAAAATAATTTTTTCTTTCCATCATTCTATTTTTACATACTCTTTCCCCCGTTCTTTAAAATACCAATGCTCAGCTATCTAGAAAGACTCCTTAGGGATTGAAGACAACTCCTTGCTGAAAACACTATTCTCTTTGGACAAGTGGCTCATTAAAGAATAAAGTAATAATTAGTATGAATAGCATCTATGCTACATCAATTGCCTTAATGGTTCATTAATTCAATCAGTGATTCTTAACCTGGATCTAAGTAATCAGCTTCAAAGGATCTGGGAATCCCTTAAATCATATACAAATATTGTGTCTTTGTATATTTTGTTAGGAGTGTGATTTTAATCAGATTTTCAAAGGGTATTCATTATTCCCACATTTTAAAAGTAAAGGGTATCCATAAAAGATCATGTTGCTTGATTCCATTTATATGAAATATCCATAATGGATAAATCCAGAGAGACAGAAGGCAGTTGGAGGTTGCCGAAGGAAGCAGGGGACAGGGAGCAACTGGTTAACGGGTACAGGATTTTCTTTAGGAGAGATGAAAGTGTCTTGGAAGTAGATGGCGGTGGTGGTTGCACAACATTGCAAATATACCAAATTGTTCACTTTAAAATTTTTATGTTTATGTGAACTTTACCTCTATCAAAAAAAGGGGGGGTGTCCACTACTCCTTAAAGTGTTTTTCAAGCATTCATGCATTCTCCCACCATCATATCACTTTTTATAACAATTATGCTAAGCACACTTGGAGAGTACGGCTCTTGAGTCATCCTTGTAATCTCCTTTAACATCTTTTTTCCCCAGAATTTTCCTTTAGGAGGAAGAAAAGGGGGAAAATATTGAACTCTTCATTCTACCTATCTAAGCATCTCAAAATTTTTTTTAAATTTAAAGCTTCAAGAAACAAAAATTAGTGACCAAATCATTATTAGGAGGAAAACAGTTATCAATAATACCCCAAAATCTGAGAAATGAGAATATTTGAAAAAAAATTTAATAAGATAAGATTATTCATTATATGAATAGACTATAATGACACAAATACTAAAAGAAAGAGGTTTATAAACAATGTGAACTTGGAATAAAAGATTTCATAAGTTGTTCAACATAAAGTTGGAGGTAGGAATGAGGAGAGTGGAGCGAACCAGGATAGTAGAAGAACATGGGGGCAGATAGGCACATAAAAAGCTATTCCTAACATAAAAAAAAAGGAAGGGAGGGACGGAGGGAGGAAGGAAGGAAGAAAGAGGATGAAGATCCAGGGCTTGCTGTTTCAAAAATGTTCTAGGACTAAGAGGTATTCACAACTAAGACAGCTCTTAGCATGCCTATTTGGGGACCACTTAGTAAGCCTTTATTTTCACTTTTATTTAGCAACCATATAATAAATTTTACCTTAATTTTAAATCTGTGACTTGCTTTTTTGCCTTTCACTTTCAAAAAGTTACAGGAAAGTAAAGAAAAATTATAAAATCATACCTAATGCAGTAAAAGAAAATTGTTATTATTTTAATGCAGGTTTTCTGACCATGATTTAATCTTTTCTTCAAGAGTTGTCCTTTAAGCACAGAATAGACACTTACCAAGGTAAATTAGGCAAAATATACTAACTTGTTCATTTGCATGAGCTCTATGTAGTTCATGAATATCAAAATCCTCCAGGTTAAGCTGCAACTTCTCTTTACAGAGTTCACAGGTGGTTACAGCCTCTAGCGAAGAACCTGGTAAAAAATTACAAGTAAAGCTTAATTTTGCAGGGTCACCACAAAACATTTTTCCTTGTAGGTTTAAGCTTGGAATACAGAAAACTGAAAGGAAGGCAGGGAGGAAGAGATAGCAGGGAGACTGTGCTACGACCATAAACCAGTAATGTCTCCTAAAATATCAATCAGTAACACCTGATGTGCATGTCAAGTCCTACTCTGTGGTACCTAAGCCTCCACCCATTATTTGTGGTTCACCCCACCAGATGCTCATACATTTTGATATGGGAAGCTGACAATGGAATGTTATCTGTACGTCCTACTTCCTCAAGTACTCTGGTAAGATGCCAAGAAAACATGGTATCTAAAACAACTAGTTACATATACTCAGGCTAGCATCTTTAATGTGACAACATATACTAAGACCTTCTGTGGTCTAAGAAATGTGTCTTCCCTGCAGGAGAGAAGGCAAAAAAAGGGATCCACCTTTGTTCAGATAAAAACAGCCCCCCTCCGCCATGAAAAGAATGAAGTCCTTATACATGCTACAACTAAGTAAAATAAGGCACAAATAAGATACAAAAAGGACAAATGTTGTATGATTCCACTTGTAAGAAATATGCAGAAAAAACAAATTCACAGAGAAAGTAGATCAGAAGTTAGCAGGGGCTGGGGAGGAGGGGGAGAAGGGTGTTAGTGCTTAATGGGTATAACATTTCTCATTAGGATGACTTAAAAGTTTTGTAAATAAATAGTGGTGATGATCACAAAACATTTGGAATATACTTAATGTCACTGAATTATATACTTAGTAATGGTTAAAAGGGCAAATTTCATGCTATATCAATTTATATTTTACCACAATTAAATAAAATTCCGTCTGTCCTATAGGCACTCAACATTTGGTTACTCCTAAGCTTCTGGCTCCAATTAAGTAAGTCTTGTCTAATTAAATAAATAGACATTTTCCCCCTTGTGTTTATTTTTAGACAGGGTTTTAAAATGAAAAAATGTACTAAAAATTAGAGCAAGTCATGTGCATAAACAAGATAAAGATTTAGATTCAATTTAACTAACATTTACTGAGTGTTTGTTATGTGCCAAAATAGATTAGAAGTTCTGGAGATTCAAGGATAAGTCCATAGTATTGTGACCTGATGGAGAATATAAATAATGTGAAACTTCAGAAGGCTTTCTCTTTCTTATCAGACATTTATTCTCTGATTCAGAAGCAGGAAAAATGTGATGGTCATAAAATATGGATACTGGATATCATTAAAACAAAGTCTTTCACATCTTAGGGTTTCATTTTTCTCTTCCATGGAACAAGTGACCTACAGAAGTTGTTCAAAAAGGCCATACGCAGATGGGAGGAACCCATTTATCCCTACAATCTTTAATCCAGGACTCTGTCCTTTACACCCCACCTCATTCAGTAGGCCCTGACTGCATTTGCCTAAACTTGTACTAGACGTATTCTATTCAGCTTTGAACATCCTATAGAGTTTTAACAGTCCATATATAGTAGCTGCCTAATAAATGTTGAAATGAATCTCTACCAGAGAATCACCTACCAGATGGGGTCTTTATGTAAATACGAGAAAGCCTTGTGGAAACTTAAAAGGAAGGTTCAGTTCTTGAGATCTTAACATTCATTTGACCATGAATACTTATTATTACCTTTAAAACCTATTTAATTGAGTACTTACTATAAGTCCAATACTGTGAGAAACTATTCATAAACATCATCTCATCTGACCTTAACAACAAGCTATTACTCAATTTTATTCATGATGAAACTGAGGCTCAACCCCAGACCTACTTAAAAATGTTTAGGAATGGATGTGAGGCATCTATGTTTTTAAAAACTCCAATGGTTAATATTTTGATCAGCAACCAGGGTTCAGAACCAATGTTAAAAGAGACTTACTCAAAATCCTATAGTTAAGTGTTGGAGTCAATATTCCAACCTAAGCATGTCTAACTCCAAAAATCCAATGTTCTTAGACAATACATTGTGTTATCTGTTTTCCTGCCTACATAATACTAACAATCCAATTGCAAATATAACAGAAGGTGAGTCAAGTTGTTTTTCATTTTGGTAATACCTAACATCTCTGGACCCTTGCTAAGTGTCAAGAACCATGCTGAGCACTCATTTTATCTTAATAACACCCCAGGGTGGTGACTAATAAAGCCTATGAGGCTGTCATAACACTATACAGCCAAGAAGAGGCTGCTACAGGTAAGACAGCCCTATCCCACAGGTTTGGGACCAGGTTAGGTTACAAGAAAAGATAACTCCCTACCCCAAGGAGGCCTTTGCTAACCTTGCTGCAGGAAAAAAGTTTCCCACTAGCCTCGTAATCTCCAGTTTGAATAGGTTACTCAAACTCCTCCAACAGATTATTAAAATTAATACCATCATACCTCACAACCTGTTTGCCTATGCTACCCAGCTATCATCATCAGACTGTCCTTTTCACACAATTATGTACATTTATTACTCTGGTCTAATTTCCCACCCTACTAGTCACATTCTTACCCTACGAGTAACATTTCACTAGGTCCTCTGGTACTTATAGTCTAACATTAAATTCATCTTAACCAATCTCCTTTATGATTATCTCTTCAACTTCAAGCCTGAACCACAGTGCCTCACAAACTGATACATACTCTTCTGCAGCCATTTTTTCCCCGACAATGCTTTGTACCTCAGGACCAAGAAATAGGGATAGATGCCCCCTCCCCACACCTATTGCTGTTTTGAAACTCTAAGTCCCTCCTCATTCATTAATGACTTTAGCACGTCTCTTCTTTACCCAGCTTATTTCTTGGCTATTTCAACATGCACATAAGACCACATTTGATTCTGACTTCCTCAACATCCTTGCTTCCAATATTATTACCCTTCCCCACCTAAGCCACCTACTTTATGGTCATACCCTTGACCCTGTCATTGCAGTGTACTGCACTACTCCTAAAATCCGTATTTTAAGCATCGTCTCCTGTGCACCTACAACTTTTCATCATTTTAGCTCACCTACTCTGGCAATTCTCTTCAATGTCACTGAGATTCAAAGACACTGACCCTACCACTTCTCGCTACTTCCTAATGTCCTTACTCCCTTCCTTATTTTGTCTAATTTCTAGGCTTACCACAACTACAGCCTTATAACACCCTTAACTCCCTTCATCATACTTGCCTGGCAAAGGTCCCAACCCCATCGAACTCAAATCCTCATCTGTATCCAAGTATCTGAAAACTGCTTCTGAAAAAAATGTACCTGTATCCCAATCCCACTTTTAAATCATATTCATGGCCACAGATTTTTATGGACATTAGTACTACCTGAAAACCCTGAAAGCATTTTAGAATGTTATTTTCCCCACACATGAAAATCTCTTAACCCATCCCCTCATCAGCTAAAGACCTTACTAAGAAAACAAACAATTATATAGGAATTCAAGCACCTTCTCACCAAAGCAACAAACTGATCAATAATCCATATCTACACTAGCTTTCTAGCGATGAAGTACCCTTTTTCCTATTAAAGGCTAACTACTCAACTTGTGCTCTGAATCCCATCTTTCCCCTCCCTCTTTTTTTTTTTTTTTTTTTTTTGCGCGGGCCTCTCCCATTGCGGAGCACAGGCTCCGGACGTGCAGGCTCAGCGGCCATGGCTCACGGGCCCAGCCGCTTTGCGGCATGTGGGATCTTCCCGGACCAGGGCACAAACCCGTGTCCCCTGCATCGGCAGGCGGACTCTCAACCACTGAGCCACCAGGGAAGCCCTCCCTTCCCTTCTCATAATTTTTTTCTCTCCATTGTATCTCTTGTTAAAATAAAAAATGCCCTCAAATTTCTACCTCAAAACAAACACAAAACAAAAACATGTACCATGACCCCATATAACTCTCCAATTCCTACTGTGTCTCCAATCTCCTTGACAGTAAAGCTTATTGTAAGAGGGCGTCTATGCTGCTGCTTCCCCAGTCTTACTCAGCTCAATTTAATCATAAAGACACCTCCCCACCACCGCCCCAGCACTGAAGTCACCAAGGTCATCCATGCTACCAAATCCAGCTGTCATTTCTTTGTTCCTTTTTTTTTTTTTTTTTTTTTTAAGATGTACGTGGGCCTCTCACTGTTGTGGCCTCTCCCGTTGTGGAGCACAGGCCCCGGACGCGCAGGCTCAGCGGCCATGGCTCACGGGCCCAGCCGCTCCACGTGGACCGGGGCAGGAACCCGCGTCCCCTGCATCGGCAGGCAGACTCTCAACCACTGCGCCACCAGGGAAGCCCCATTTCTTTGTTCTTATCTCTTTGTTCTGATTTCTTTGCAGTACCTGACAGGGTTGGTTACACCCTCTTAAAACATTTTCTTCTTCTGGCTTGCACAACACTACATTTTCTCAGTTTTCTTCATACCAGACTGAGGCTGCTCCTCAAATCTCCTTCTCTGTTCCCACTAAGCATTTGGGTGCCTCAGGGCTCTGCCCTGGGATCATTTTTTAATATCTGCTCTTGCTCAAGTGACCTTACTTAATTTCAAATCTTGAAATATTACGTGCTCATGATTCCTAAACTGTTATTTTCTGTGCTAAAACCCCTGAAACATCACGCCTGTCTTGCTAACTGCCCATAACCATTTCCATATGGTTATTTAATAAACAGTTCAAATACAATATTTCTAAAACAGAACTACATTTCCTCTCCCAAATTTATTCTATTCTGTCTTCTTTATTTTCAGTAAATGGCCCCACCATTTATTTAGTTGCTCAAGGCAAAAATGTGAGCTTCGCTAAGTGTTCTTTCTCCTTCACTCCACCACATCCAATCCACTGGCGAGTCTTATAGAATCTACCTCCAAAACATACCAGAATCCATCATCCATTTCTACCACCACCATCACTACCTCTTGTAAAGACAGACTCCTGGTTGGTCAACACAATAGATTCCCGGTTGACCTCCCTGCTTCTACTCTTGTCCCACTAAACTCCACTCTTCACAGAGCAGCCAAAACATAAATAAGATCATTTCACTCCCCTGACCTTCAGTGGCTTCCCACAACACTTACCTAAAAATCTAAGCTTCTGACATTAACTTTCAAAGTCCTAAATGAGCTAGCCTCTGCTAATCTCTCTTACCTCAACTTATCACCCCTCTCCTTTCCCACTAATTATACTCCAGCCATGCTGGGCCTTCATTCAATTCCTCAAACACACCTAAGTCATTCCCACCTTAAAGTCTCTATACTAGTTGTTCTGTGTGCTGGAATGCTTTTCCTTTCATTCTAGAATAGCTAGCTCCTCTTCGTTCAAGTATAAATGTCCTCACCTCAACAAGGCATTCCTTTAACACGTAATTCCACCAGGAGAGCAAGTGCCTTGTCTGTCTTGTTCTCTATATCCCACATCTAGAACAATGCCTGGCTCCATAACAGGCACTTAATAAACAACGACTCCCTACAGTAATCTTATTGCTACATAGCAACATTAGAGACAATAAAACTTTCTCAAGGACACATAGTTGGTAAACAGTAAGAGTATTTCTTTGATTCAGAAAGATATTGCATGATGTAAGGGTTACCAACAATAACAAATTACAGTTGCATTATACATGTATGACAGTAGATTGTTCAGTAAATGAAATATAAGAAACACTATTATACGTTAAATTTATGAAGCAAGACTAATGCTCTTCAATGCTTTTGCTTCAAAAAATGATCGATGCTTTTGATAAGAGTATAAATTTGACAATCAATAAATTATAACCATATTTGTTAATTAAAATGCATACATACGTGCATCTCTTGAAAAAACTGTGAAAACAAAATACACAAAAGGGTAAATCTTACCAGAGTTAATTTTGGCCTGTAACCATTTTTTCATACACTCTTGGTGGACATATTGCAAACTTCCTGTGCACTTGCATGGCTCTATCAGCAAGTTAGAGGATGATGCAGCTGCCATCTGACAAATTCTACATAAATCACCTTCTTCTTCTTCAGAGTCCTCTAAAAGGAGGCTGGAAAAAAAGGTACATTTCCTAAACAGAGCTATCAAAACCATCCTGGTTGGTCATTTCCAATCATACATAATCCCAAACAATATCATGGTCTCTCTAGGTAGAAAAAAGGCAAACAACAATAATAGTAAACAGGAACTTCTAAGAAAAACTGTATCAGTAAGAATAAAAATTATAATAAATATTTTAAAGGTAAATGAGGTAGGCTATCCTATTACTTATCTTCAAATGGTTTAAGTAATTATCTTTGGTACCACAGTTTATTTTTTTAATTTTATTTATTTTTTATACATGAGGTTCTTATTAATCTATTTTATAAATATTAGTATATATATGTCAATCCCAGTTTCCCAATTCATCCCACCACCACCACACCCCATCCCTGCTATCAGAGTTTAAATTCCATATTTTTCACAATTTGTAAGTTTCACTAAGATTTTAATTTCTGCAGTACCATAGACTACTTCAATTCCAGCAGTATAAAGATAATGTACTTATATACCCATCACTTTTGTCCCTGCAAAACTTTTTTTTTTTTTAATATTTATTTGGCTGCACCAGGTCTTAGTTGCGGTACGAGGGATCTTCGTTGCAGCTTGCGGGATCTTTTAGTTGTGGCATGTGGGATCTAGTTCCGCAACCGGGATTGAACCTGGGCCCCCTGCATAGGGAGCACAGAGTCTTAACTACTGGACCACCAGGGAAGTCCCTGTCCCCCCAAAACTTTTAAGACAAGTTTGATGAATTAAACAAATATTGACTTGTGATTTTTCAATTTACATGTTAGCAGAGCCACATATGTTTAAACTGATAAGCTTTTTGTATTAAATCATAATAAAAAAAACAAAAGAAGAGATTAAAAAAATTTTCATTTTCCCCACCCCAGCGATGTTATTAAATCATCCTGATTTCTACAAGGGTAGGCTTTTAAAGTGTGGAGCAGTTTCCATTAACCTATGTCCTCTATTTCACAGGCCAACATGTACTGCTTAATTTAAATGCAGAATGATCACTGTAAAACAAGTAATTTTTTAAATTAAAATCCCTATTGCCTTAGTCTACTGCTGACATGAAAAAGGTACTCAGTAAATTGACACAGAATGCTAAACTGTTACTGAAATATAACCTGGATTATATGGGTTCCAAATGAGTTTACCAAAAGATGTGTGGAAAGAGGAACAGGCGTACTTTTAGGTGACTTTCATGCCTAGGATTAACCAGATATAACCTCAAGCATTAACATTTATGTTTTACCTTTAGATATAACTTTCTTTGGTTGATAGATTTTACTTTGGGAGACTCAATTTTTTTACACTTTTATTCAGTTAATTGTAAAGTATCTTATGATCCTCATTTTTAAGCAAAATATGTAATAAAGGAACACACACATATAAACTCTGTCAAAATAAGCAACAAATGCTGCTTTTTAAACTATCTTACCAGACAGGGTGGTGATGGCTTACTTAGTTTCTCTTTGGAAATCACTAAATTAATTTTTTGCCCTACTTACACTACTGCACTCAAATTAATCTAACTTTGAGCACAAGAAATATAATAGTTACTACATTACTCAGTAGACAGCTTGCAATTAGAGGGAGCTCCTGTAATAACATTAAAGCTAACACTACCAGGGCAGAGTAAATCTTTCTACAAGGAAGGAAAAAGCGCAAATTTTAAAAGAAGAGAACAGTCACATGGTAACAATTTGTCCTATATAAGGGAAAGTGGGAAGATATTAGTCAATGTTCAGTATCTCAGAAAGCATGCGAAGCTCCCTTTATTCCCCAGAGCAAGATTTGAATGTATTTCCTCTTAAAGACCAAAAAACCCTAAAATGATATAACAACTATGGTCCCCCAAAATTCCATTACATGGGGCCTTTATGAACAAGAAAAAACAAAAACACCCAATGACCTTAGCTTTACATAAGTCTTTTCTTCTTACAAGCATATTTTACATGTACTATCGTATCCCATTTTATCATAAAACTAATTTTAATAGGTGGAAAAAGTAAGTAACTACACTTACATGACAAAATAATTAAGTTGGAGTGAAAAATCTCAGATCTTTCATCTTTTTTTTTTTTTTTTTCAGTACGCGGGCCTCTCACTGTTGTGGTCTCTCCCGTTACGGAGCACAGGCTCCGGACGCGCAGGCTCAGCGGCCATGGCTCACAGGCCCAGCCGCTCCGCGGCATGTGGGATCTTCCTGGACCAGGGCACGAACCCATGTCCCCTGCATCGGCAGGCGGACCCTCAACCACTGTGCCACCAGGGAAGCCCTTTCCCAAAGATTTTAAAGCAACTAAACTCTACAAAAGATTTCACATGAATAAAAAGATTCTAAGTCCTGAATTTAAACTGCTATCTCTGTCAAATAGTGACAATATATAAAGAATATTCAGTATACATTTGGACTTAAAAACAAAATTTTTAAATTTGTGGAAACGATTTTACCTTATTCCAAAAAAGATTTGAAGTGAGAAATACAAATAAATGGTAAATAAATGATCTTATTTTTTTGTTATTTATTTATTTTGCTGCACTGGCTCTTAGTTGTGGCACGTGGGATCTTTAGTTGCGGCATGCAAACTCTTAGCTGTGGCATGTGGGATCTAGTTCCCTGACCAGGGATCAAACCCAGCCCCCCTGCATTGGGAGCGCAGTCTTGGCCACTGGACCAACAGGCAAGTCCCAATAAGTGATATTATTAAAGGCTGAAACATTGTCTTGATAATCCACAACGACTTGGGCTGCTTTACCAATCCCATTTAGCACTAGTCTACCTAGAAACAGGGTAAGAGATTAAGATTTTGTATATGTAAGATTTGTATATTTGTATATTAAGATTTTGTATATTTTTATATATACATATATCTATATGTATCTGTAGCCAAAGCTGGTTAAAAATAATCTTTAGATTATTTCCCAATGCAATCTACACCCCCAGTGCCCACCACCAGTATTAATTCTTATCCATTTTACCTCTGAGCAAGACGCTAACATCTTACTGGATGTAAATTTTAAGGCAAGAAATTTCAGACATCACTCTTTTTTGGCGGGGGTTACGCAGGCCTCATTGCTGGCCTCTCCCATTGCGGAGCACAGGCTCCAGACGCGCAGGCTCAGTGGCCATGGCTCACGGGCCCAGCCGCTCCGCGGCATGTGGAATCTTCCCGGACCGGGGCACGAACCCATGTCCCCTGCATCAGCAGGTGGACTCTCAACCACTGTGCCACCAGGGAAGCCCCAGACATCACTCTTATGAGAAACCATTTTAGAAACAAACAATTCTTTCTCTCATCTGTTCTTCACAGGCTTAAGATAGGTATTCAAACTTACCTCTCTTTTATTTTTTGCAGTCTTTCTGGGTCTCTTGAGGGTACACTTTTAGTTTTATCATTTTTTCCATCAGATGAACTCCAACCTGAAGGAATAATATCTACAGTGATCATGACATTGTCGGTCAAATTACTTCCAAGTGCCGGGGGCACTGCAAATCGGAATAAGGAACCAGGAAGGATCCCTGTTATTCCTGTACTTCGTCCACTGTGAGCCGAATCCGATACGGAGCCCCCCGTAGCAGCACTGCTTGGTGCTGCAGATGCTTGTGGTCTGCTGGCAGTAGCCCCAAGGGGATCACTCTGTGCTTCAAGGTGAACCACTTCATTTGATTCTCTTCTAAAAATATGATGAGATCTAGATGGTATATCAGAGGTAGATATCCTTGAAGATTCATCTCGTCCCTCTCGCCTCCTTCTAGAGAACAAAGGTGTGCATCTATTTCTAAGTGAGGAAGATAACCATGGTCCTGTATTTCTACCTTCAGATTCTTGGTTAAAATTTTGGGAATCTGGCTCAGAGCTATGATTTTGGCTAAGAGATGACAAACCCCATCTTCGCCGAAGAAATCGAAATCCCTGAGAAGCTTCGGATGCCCTGTTATCAGGACCATCAGAAGCTGATGCTGCATTACGAGACTGTGAAGCTGTCAAGATTCTTGGAGAAATGTAAGAATTCTCAGAACTCAATGATCTTGTATTCAAGGAATCCTGACTAGACCTTCGTGAAAAAAAAGTAGATGACATACTAGAAGCTATACGTGACAGCAATCTCCTTGTTGTACGCCTACCTTCATTGTCAGAAGATTCTTGAAATGATCTTTGAGATGAGCCAACCCTATTTGAACTGCCTATAGTTGAGGTTTCACCTCTATTTGAAATATAAGAAAATCCAGGCTGTATACTGCTTTGGGGAGATTCTAATTCTCTTGGAGAAAAATTTGATCTTAAAGAATTTCTACCAGAGTCCCTAGAACATGGTATGGTCTGATGTTCAGAAGGCATTTGGTGATTTGTAGATGATGTATTCAATTGTAAAGTGCTCAAAGAGTTCTCTTTTGGTCTTGCTCCTTGTGAATATGAAGAAGGAACTCTGTCTTGAACATCTATTTTTGAAAGAAAGGAAAGGTAGTCAATTACATGAAAAATTTGTGCATTATTAAGGTTGTGTCTATTAACCACTAATCACTGCCAAAATTAAACACTGGATTCAAACTGAATACTGGCATATTATAATTACACAGCTTAACTATTATTACAGAAAAAATAAACATATTTGTCTTTCTATACCTTTGGTAAAATCCAATACTGCTGTATAAAGTCAGCATTACAAATTTTTAAAAAAAGAAATGTATTATAGCTTATGAGAGGCAAACATCAATCTACCAACTTGATGAAGTTAAAACAGTTGAATTTATTAATTAGAAATTGATATGGTAGAAGAATATCTAACATCTAAATGGATAAGGGATTTTAAATGGGCAAACAAATTCAAGGTAAATGACTCATAACAAGTAAAAGCAAAATAATAAGAGTGTTTTGGAGATTTTTCTTACTCTGGAACAAGAACAAAAGTTATTTCACATAAATACTATCACCCTTATAGTTTCATAGCAAACCATGCTAACAGTTCAAAATTTCTCCAATGTTTTATCTTTTCTTTCAAGTTAACAGCAGTGACTCTTATACCCGGTTACTCATCAGACATAACTATGCTTTTTTTTTTTTTTTTCCCAATACTGAGTCAGAAGAGAGCCCTGGCATCTGCGATTTTAATAGTACACTACTGATGGTTCTAATCATCAAATGGAAAGAGAAATACCAAAGCATTCCTTCATAAAGAATATTCATCCATACATCTAGTTTAACAGCTAGATTGCTACTGTGCTAATACATGGTGCCTCATGGAAGGATTAACTGTTAGGGACTAAATTCTATTCTGTATATTTTTACCCCCCAAACCGAGAAGCTACCGACACTGCCTACTAAAGCTCCTCCACCCAAAGCCAAGCAAATGAAAAGATGCTTTCATTTGTCTTAAATAAAGCAACGGCTTGCCCCAACAGATTATTTAAAATAATCTAGTTAAATCTTTAAATAGAAATGTATTTTCTTCTCTGTAAATCAAATTCCACTTCTGTCTGCTATATTTCTCAACTTCAATTAGCACCTTTTATCTTCAGTTATTTAGTGATATTGCTTTATGGCATTTATTTTTTTTAAGGTGGCTCTGTCGCACAATGGACAGTGCACTGGATTTTTTTTAAGTTTTGGCTTATGTACACTGACAGAAACAGTGTGGGTCTTTATTTCAACTAAATGAAAATAAAGACAAATTCATATTAAACTAAAGGAATTCTACATTATGTCTTAAAATGATGATTTCAAGTTTTAGTTAATTCACAAGGCAAATTATATTGTAGTATACAAGAATTATCAAGTATATGTAAAACATACATTCTTAAGAGTGAAAAAATTATAGGCAGACAGAATCTGGATACTCATGTATATCTAAATATTATATATTGTTTACATTTTTAAAAGTAAAATGACAAATAAGGTTGAAAACATATCAAGCTATCCTGTATTCTAAATCTTCATAATATTCACTTCATTTATTCCTTTGTACTGTGATTTTAACGACATACAAAGACAAAAATGTAACATTATTAGATAAATTATGCATAACAATATAGTTTATACATACATGATGAAGTTGTGAAATCACCACTTCGGTGACTATAATCCATAAGATTACTAATGGAGGAATCTGCTCTCCTCTCTCTCATTAAGTCAGTTCCAAATGATCCAAGTACCACTGATGAAGATCTGGGAACTTGACTATGCCTCCAAGAAGAATCTTAAAATAATTGAAGAAGTCTTAATTCAGAGAAAGCTTTCAAGGTTTCTGATGACAACAGATCTTCAGTATTACACAGAGAGGTAATTATGGTTTATTACAGGAATCCCCAGTTACACAGTTGCAATCAAAAGCAAAACTGAGCAAAACATAAATTATTCACTAGTGAAATAATCACTTATAAAATTATCTCCTACTCAAACACATCCTTCTCTAATACTATGATCTACCCCCATCTAGGATGTCAATGTCACTCTCTAGAACATCTGACCGTACAATATATAAACATGACGTAAAATGATTACAGAACGAAAATATAAAGCTTGCCAAAGATGCAGAATTTCATGAAAAGTTGATCAAAGTGATGTCGGAGAACAGCCAAAATCAAAATCAAAGCCATCTTGAAATGAAAGAGGTTATACTGTAGGTTATAATACTATTTTGTCAGAACTATTATTGCCACCATATTTGGCTCATTCTTATGCTAAGAAGTAATGTATCATTGCAATTATAATCTAAACTTTGTTAGATATGATTTCATTTAAAAAGAAATTAAAAACTAAGTCTCAAAACTTTCCCCCCTCACTATTTACCTTGAAATTCTGGGTCTTCCTCTCCTAGTCCTAATAGCCTTAATAATTTCCCTTCGTTAAGGGAAACGGCCCAGGGTTAATGCTATGCCTTCACAGACCAGAGGAGAACAAAAGTATCTCTACACAATGGTATTTGTCTACAAAGTTAAGGTCAGTCTGCTCTTACCCATCACACTACTCTTAAAATCCTTCAGATGGGCAGTGTCTTTCCCATGGCAGTCCTGCCTATCGAAATAGAAAGGAATCGCTTACACTAATTCATTTAGTAGTACATATGCAATTCAAGACCAACTGTGTCATCACAAGTTTTATCTTACCTTAAAACTATTTCAGGCATTGGCTAGTGTTTCATTTGAAGAGAAGTATAAGTGAGGAAGTACCTCTCAACAAAAGATCTTTCCAATTTGTGCAACAAATGTGTGCCTGTATCTTAGTATCTGTGAGTACAAGATACTAAGCATGGAACTTTATGCATAAGTCTTTCATACCAGAGTGGTAAAGTGACTTGTCCAATGTCACATAGTTAGAGGACTAGAACCATAGCTTTCTAATTCCTGTATAGAACTCCCACTAGAATACCGCCAACTATTTTTTAACTAAAGAATTTCTACATTTTCTGAAAATATGTGTTATATAGCACAATGTTTATTATTCACAAAAAATATGCTAAGGAAACACGTATCAGTAAATCTGGCTTTCTTATTAACAATTTAAAATTTTACCTCCTATAATAACCAGCAAAATACATGTCACTTTTACTAATTTTATTACCATATGTATTAGCTATTCTAATTAATTAAAATCTGCTAATATCCTGTTTGTGTAAGATATCTGTACCAAATTTAGAACAAAAATCCAAGATGAAGAGTTAATTTCAGTTCTAACTTAGTTAAGATTTTGGAACCTCCGCTCTATTTCTGACCCAGTCTTATGTGCAATCTACTTGCTTATTAGTACACTACATCTTGGGAAAAGGGCTTTTGTCCAAAATACATACACAGTGATTTATATTTATACAAATTTAATTATTACCTGATACTGCATTTAAACCATGTCCAACACTTCTCCCAGCTGAGGTAGATGTACAGTTTGTACAGGAAAGTTTAGGTCTTTTTGAATCATGATCCCGTTGCTGGTTTTGCGATCTTGAACGTGCTCCCTGAGTTATCTCAGACTCACTATACCACGTAGACTGAAATGGTAATGCAGATGCTGATGCTGATGTAGACTGTAAGTTAAAAAAAAGTTTTTTAAAGGAACAATAAAACACTTGCAATTTTTAAATTTAAATATTACATTTAATCTACAGTGCTCTAATAAATTCCCAAGGACCATTCATTCCTCACAGACACAAATTTTTCTACCATGTAGGTTTTTCATCGTCTTTGTTCCCTTCTACCACTTGTCCCTTTACTTTATACTTTAATTGTACTTTGCTAGGTAACCAATCTGATTTAGATTATGTTTTCTATGTAACTGAATATAAACACTAGTCTAGGAAACACTGAAGAGTAAAAACTTTATATGTAATCATTTTGTTCTCCTGGTTTAATATTAACCTTTTGAGGAACCTTGTTTCCTCTTCTTAGATAAACAGAACACCAAGAAAGGCACCAATATAGAAAGTGACTGTGAATACTCCTCTATAAAAATAAGATTTTCAACTAATATAAAATGTATCTGGATCTTATGTCCATCTCAGGAATACAGTAAAACACTATAAATGGTACTAAAAAAAAAAATCCTAATATACGGAATTTCTTCATCAGTGAAGGAAGAAACAGCTAAAACTACATACTGTAAAACTCTAAGCTCAAGGTTTTTTCTTTAAACATATAATTATATGTACAACATGAAATAACACAGAAGTTACAATGTACAAACACACACACACACACACGCACACACAGAAAGAGACCAAGAAGGACAAATTTGACGCATAATCTCTGAATTGCTTAAAGACACTTACCACTAACGTAAAAGTTATTTCTAGGAAATAACTTTTATTCTAGGAAATAAAGGAAAAAAGACATTTATAAACCATTTTAACATGTAAGTAGATGGTAAGTAGTTCATTTTATTGAAGAATATTAAAATGAAACAACATTCTTTAAAGTGTTATATTTCTTGACAAAAGAAAAGTTAAAAATGGAATGTTATCATGGGCCATAAATTCAGTCTATATTAACCTAGTATTATAAACATAAGAGCCCAAATAATGTGCTCCATCAAAGAGTTTTAGAGTACAGATAAATAAGTAGGTATAATATAAGTAAGTACTGTAATAGGAGATATGTTGAAAGTTTTACAGAAAAAAAAAAAACTATGTCTGAGGAAAGCAGGGGAGAATTCATAGGTGATTAACTATGAACTCCATAGGTGGAGTTCACTGAGTAGGCAAATGAGGAAGATTATAGACAGACAACACAAAAAGATAAAAAGATGTCTCAACTATTCTGCCATGGGAATTCTTCTAAGGCATCACTACTTACTTGATCTCCGATTATCTTTTAATTATGAGAAGCATACTGCATGCATTCAGGGAACTGTATTAGTCCATGGTAACTCTACAGAATAAACTGTGCACATACATGGAAAAGCAGAAGATGCAAAGCTGAAAAAGTAGGAATGGGCATATCAGGATTTCATCCATCCCTTGCCCATTCAATATTTTGCTAATTAAATGTAGAACTCCTCAGCTTAGCACAAACTTGGTCTCACAAGCCTTTCACACCAAGTTGTCCACAGAGCCCCCAGTCAATGAACTGGAATAGCACATGAGATGAAATTCATGAGCTATTTCAAAATGAAATCATTTTATGTGCCATTGTCAAGGTATCAGGGACTTAATCCTGCAGGCCAGTGGTTCTAAGACCTTTGAATATCAAAGACCAAAAATTAAAAAAAATGGTTTGATTTAAAATTTAGGAAGAACTGCTACTTTTGACAGGTAAGGAAAACGAAAATAGCGAATACCACCTAACCCCATTCCCTAATCTTTTAAAAAGGGCATTTTATATGCTCCTAAAACAAGAACATAACAGAATAAAACAGACTTGTAAGGTGAATAAATTTTACTTGTACAAAATTCCTAACTTGTCCTTATTTTTCTCATTTTGCATGGACTGGACAAAATGTTATTGAATAGCACCTCCACAAATAAGACTTTAGGAGCTACTGAAGGAGGTAATACCATCAGATCAACTACTTACAAAGATCTTTAGAGCATTGTGGAAGGTTAAGAGTGGAATGGACAAAAAGTGGGCAAATCAGGAAGTCACTGGACTAGCAAGAAATGCTAGTAATTCCCATTACTTTCGTTCATTGGGACAAAAGTAATGGGAATAGAGAGCCATTATAAAAGATAAAAATTCATCAAATTTAGAGACAACGTGAGAAATGAACAAAAAGTCTATAAAGTCACTCCACAGTTTTCTGGCACTGGCCACTGGTGAGATAAAGACACACTCACTGTTCGGCAATTTTCATGACTCACAACTCTAAAAGGTAGCCTATATGTCATCCCAGAGACAAAAATACTCAGTATAGGAGAGGAGAAATAAAGTCTGACCAATTTTTCTGCTGGCTTAAATTCAAAGTCAAACTTTTCCCTGGTTCCTACCAATCCAATTTTGTCCACTGTTCAAATATTCTCAGTCTGAAGCAATTAGCTTTTTTCCCCCTCTGAATTCTTTTAACAATTAAATAAAGGATGGGGTTCATTTATACACTATTTTATCTCTTTTGCTATCTAAAACTACTGGTGGTCAAACGAAATCAGGAAAAGTCTGTCTCCAAAGTATACTTAAGTATACTGCCTTGCAGACACCAGATGCTTAAAAAAGTACTTTTGGGGTTGTCTGCACTTCTTAGCTGTTATGAATAATGCTACTATGAACGTCTGTGTTCAAGTTTTGTGTAGACATGTTTCTAATTTTCTTGGGTGTAACTAATGGGTCATATAATACCTCAAAGTTTGACTTTTAGAATAATTAATAAACTGTTTTCCAAAGTGGCTGTACCAGTTTAAAACCCCACAAGCAATTTATGAGGGTCCAAATTTCTCCACAACCTTGTCAACTCTTGTTATTGTCTCACTTTTTAATTTTATTTTAGCCATTCTAGTGGGTATGAAGTGGTGTCTCATTATAGTGTACATTTGCATTTCCTAATGGTTGATGTTGAGCATCTATTTATGCGTTCATTGGCCATTTGTACATCTTTGGACACATGTCTATTCAGGTCCTTCGCCCATTTTAAACTGGGTTTTTTTTTATTGTTAGGATATAAGAGTTCTTTACATAGTCTGGTTACAAGTTCCTTGTCAGATAGCATATCATTTACAAATATTTTCTCCCATTCTGTAAGTTGTCTTTTCACTCTCTTCATGGTATCACTTGACTCACTAGTTTTTTAATTAGTTAAGTCCAATTAATCTTTTTGCATTCATTACCTCCAGACTAAGAACATTCATATGAAAATAAGAAGTGGATAGAATTATTAAATATCCATTCAAGTTCCATGGAGTTCTCTCTCATTTTCACTAAATTTCCAGTCTCTACCCCAAATAAGTAACAGATTTGGCTCCTGTAATAAACAATTTTTATGGGTTACTCTCAAAAGGCTATCTGTGATTAGAAAGGAAAATTGTATGGTATGTGCAGGGGGCTGTCTAGCCCAACCAAAGTAGCTGAATACTACTTTGTGTATCTGAGAAATCATATTAAACAGTTTGAAAACTTGATGGAAGGGAAGTTTACAAACATTCTGCAACTACTAGCAGGCATCCAATTTTCATTTTATTTACTTACTTATTTTTATCTTCATGATACTTATTTAGGTTGCCCTTCCAACAAGAGGTTTTCGGGAAGGACAGTCAATGAAATCATTATTTATTTACCATTAGTATTGTATAAGTCAGTATTTGCATTCATAAAATAATTACTTCTAAAAAAGGCTAAAAAATATTCCCAATGCAAATGCCCTTAAAATAGTACAGCAAAAAAGAACCTTAATGAGAAAATATTTGTAAATCATATACCTAATTAGGAACTTATAACTAGAATATATAAAAGAGTAAGAATCAAGAGTAAGCTTTCAAAACAGAAAACACCAAGCCCACATGGGTTCACTGGAGAATTCAATCAAACATTTAAGGAAGAAGTTATACTAATTCTCTACAATCTCTTTCAGAGGAAAGCAGCAGAGAAAATACTTCCTAACTCATTCTATGATATGATGAGGCCAGTACTACCTTAATTCCAAAACCAGACAAAGACATAAGGAAAGAAATCTATAGAGCATTCTCTCTCATGAACACAGCTGCAAAAATTCTGAACAAAATATGAGCAAATTGGGAAGTCCCTGACAGTATAGTGGTTAGGACCTGGTGCTTTCACTGCTGTGGCCTGGGTTTAATCCCTGGTCAGGGTACTAAGATCCTGCAAGCCGTGTGACGCAGCAAGAAAAAAAAAATTAGCAAACTGAATCCAAAAAAGTACAAAATCCAATACCCCTTTATGATTAAAAACTCTCAGCAAACTAGAAATAGAGGGTAACTTCCTCAACTTGATAAAGAATGCAAAGAATGTACAGTTAACATTATATTTAATGGAGAGAAACTCAAAAGCCTTCACACCAAGATCAGGTACAAGGCAAGGATGTCCTTTCTCACTGCTCCTTTTTCTCTTTTTTTAAAAACTGACATATATTGATATATAACATAATATCAGTTTCTAGTGCACAAGGTAATTATATAGACACACATATATAATGACCACCACAATAATTCTACTTAACATTCCCCACTACATAGTATAATTTTTTCCTTGTGATGAGAACTTTTAATATCTACTCTCTTAGCAACTTTCAAATACACAATACAGTATTATTAATTATAGTCACCATTCTGTACACTACATCCCCATGATTTATTTTATAACTGGAAGTCTGTACCTTTTGACCACTGTCACCCATTCTATACTCTTCTTTGGGTAGTACAGATATTTTAAGAATATTAATTCTTCCAATCCATGAGCATGGAATATCTTTCCACTTCTTTGTGTCTTCTTCGATTTCTTTCATCAATGTCTTATAGCTTTCAGTGTAGAGGTCTTTTACTTCCTTGGCTAAATTTATTCCTAGGTATTTTATTCTTTTTGATGCAACTGTAAATTGGATTGTTTTCTTAATTTCTCTGACACAATAGATTTTTGTGTATTGATTTTATATCTTGCAGCTTCACCAAATTCATTTATTAGTTGTTTTTTGATGGGACCTTTAGATTTTTCTATATATAGTATCATATCATCTGCAAATACTGATAGTTTTACTTCCTCCTTTCCAATTTGGATTCCTTTTTCTTATCTGATTGCTCTGGCTAGGACTTCCAATACTATACTGAATAAAAGTGGCAAGAGTGGGCATCCTTATCTCATCTTGCTCCTGATCTCAGAGGAAAAGTTTTCCACATTTCTCCAGTTAGTATGATGTTAGCTCTGGGCTTGTCATATATGGCCTTTATTACAATGAGGTACGTTCCCTTCACACCCATTTTGTTGAGTTTTTATCATAAATGAATGCTGAATTTTGTCCAATCCTTTTTCTGAATCTATTTGAGATGATATGATTTTTAGCCTTCATTTAGTTAATGTAGTGTACCATGTTAATTAATATGCAGATGTTGAACCATCATTCTTGCAAGCCAGGGATAAAATCTCCCTTGACCATGGTATATGATCCTTTTAAATTATTGCTGAATTCAGTTTGCTAATATTCTGTAGAGGAGTTCTGCATTTATGTTCATCATGGATACTAGCCTTTAATTTTCTTCTCTTGTAGTGTCCTTGGCTAGTGTTGATATCAGGGTAACGCTGGCCTCATAAAATGAGTTAAGGAGTGTTACCCCTCTTCTATTTTTTGGAAGAATTTGAGAAAGATTGGTATTAATTCTTCTTTAAATGTTTGGTAGAATTAATAAGTGTTCTGATCCCAGACTTTTTTTGTTGGGAGGCTTTTGATTACTAATTAAATCTCCTTACTCATTGGTCTGCTCAGATTTTCTAATTCTTCATGATTCAATCTTCATAGGTTTTGTGTTTCCAGGAATTTATCCATTTCTTAAAGGTTGTCCAATCTTTTGGTGTATAACTGTTCATAGTAGTCCCTTATGCTACTTTTTATTTTTGTGGTATCATTTGTAACATCTCCTCTTTCATTTTTGGTTTTATTTATTTGAGTCTTTTTTTTTCTTGGTGAGTCTAGCTAAAGATATGTCTATTTTGTTTATCTTTTCAAAAAGCCATCTCTTATTTCACTTATCCTTTTGTCTTTTTAGTCTCTATTTCATTTATTTATGTTCTGATCTTTGTTATTTTCACTTCACCACTCTTTTTTCAACACTGTACTGGAAGTTCTAGATAATGCAATAAGGCAAGAAAATAAAGTAAAAGGTATACAGATTGGTAAGAAAGACCTTACTTGCAGATGACATGATTATACAGAAAATCTGAAAGAAAAACTCCTGGAACTAATAATTATAGAAAGGTTTCAAGATACAAGGTTAATACACAAAAGTCAATTGTTTTACTATATATCAGCAATGAAAAAGTAGAATTTGAATTTGAAACTAAAAACTCTTACAATTCAATAATAAAATGACAAATAAACTGATTTAAAAATGAGCAAAAGATCTGAATAGACATTTCTCCAAAAATATAAAAATAGCTAATCAGGGGCTTCCGTGGTGGCGCAGTGGTTGAGAGTCCGCCTGCCGATGCAGGGGACACAGGTTCGTGCCCCGGTCCAGGAGGATCCCACAAGCCGCGGAGCGGCTGGGCCCGTGAGCCATGGCCGCTGGGCCTGTGCGTCTGGAGCCTGTGCTCCACGACGGGAGAGGCCACAACAGTGAGAGGCCCGTGTACCGCAAAAAAACAAACAAACAAACAAAACAAAAAAAATAGCTAATCAGCACATGAAAAAATGCTCAACATCCTGAGTCACCAAGGAAATCCAAATCAAAACTACAAGACACTACACTTCACACCCACGACAGGATGGCCAGAATCAAAATGTAAGATAAGTACAGGAAAGGATGAAGAGATCAGAACTTTCATGTATAACTTCTGTGGGAATATAAAATGGCCCAACGGGTTTGGAAAACAGTGTAGCAGTTCCTCAAAAAACTGAACATAGAGTTATTGTATGTATGATTCAGCAAATCTACTCTTGGGTATATACCCAAGATAACTGAAAACATTAGTCCACAGAGAGACTTGCACATGAATGCTTACAGCAGCATTATTCATAATAGCCAAAAGGTGAAAACATCCCAAATGTCCATCAGTGGTTGAATGAATTAACAAAATGTAGTACATCCATACAATAGAATATTATTCATCCATAAAAAGAAATGAAATACTGATACTGCTATCATCATGTAGATGAACTTTAAACAAACATGCTATGTAAGACAAGCTAGTAATAAAAGACCATACAGAATGTTTCTACTCATGTATATGAAAGTTCCAAATAAGGAAATCTACAGAGACAGAAAGTAGATTAGTGGCTGCTTATTGCTCAGGGGGAGAGGAGGGAGACAGTATAGTGACAGCTAAAAGATCTGGGATATTCTCTTGAGGTAATGAAAGATTCTGAAGTTGACTATGGCAATGGTTTGCACAATTCTGTGAATATACTAAAAATCACTGAATTGTACACTTTAAATGGGCAAGTCATATGTTATATGATTTATATCTCGATAAAGCTATTATTAAAAAAATAATCTTAACAATTGCTGCAAATGCAACCAATGTTATCCACTGGACAACGCTTAATCAAGAGAAATCATATAACGCACAGTAATGGAAGCAAGTCCAGAATAAAATGCTCTTCCTTGGCTCCTCATTTCCATGAATCAATGCCTTGACTGTGATGACTGACAATTCCTGCTTAAAAATTTTCCAGACCATAAGCAACAACTTAAAACTTTGACCTTTTCTTCATTTTAAATATTCACATGCTGGAGAGTATCCATATCCAGGCTAATGCAGAAGTCTTACATTCTAGTTTCTATTCAGAATGAGCAGTCTTCTCAATTATCACAAAAAAGACAGCTGATCTTAAGAATGTATGGATTCATGATGCCCAACTTTATGAGAAATCTAGGTAAGAAACCTTATGTTTACACAAAATGGAATGACTAGGAGTTCATTTATCCCTCTAATATCCTAGGATTAATATCTGGATCAAGACAGACTACAAGAATGTTAATTTAGATCACTCTGTTGTCCCTTTACAGAACTGTTTTCACTGACCTGTAGTTTGACATCATGTCCTTTGCATATACTGTTTACCAAGAAATAGTTTCACTAAACTAGGTATATACTTATAGTATGAATACTACCCTGAAGACACTGTCTTCTATATCATTCACTGTCCCCGCTTTCAGACTAAACTGCCAAGCACTGCTTCCTTTTCCTTATGAACAAAACACCTTATAGACCTGGTTGTGTTTCCTTGTGATCTCCTGACACCCACACAAGGGCCGAAGTTTAACTTTAGAATACTGCCAAGGGCTTACAAATGCATATCAATGTTATAACCAACCTTAACTCACTCTCAATATTTTATTTGTATTTTCCTGATTGCAATTAAAACTATTTTCATTTTCTTGTCCCATTGTGTGTGTGTGTATGTATATATGTATGTATTTCCCTGGAAACTACCTTTGTAGCAGATAAACAAACCAAAATGAGCAAAAAAAAGGTTAATAACCATTGGTTATTTTAATTCTTGAAAATACATACTTTGCAAAATACACAATAGTACTGAGTTCTGTAACTTAATATACAAACTAGAAAAAGATGTAAAAAACTGTAAAAAAACACCTAGAGGGCTTCCCTGGTGGCGCAGTGGTTGGGAGTCTACCTGCTGATGCAGGGGACACGGGTTCGTGCCCCAGTCTGGGAGGATCCTGCGTGCCGTGGAGCGGCTGGGCCCGTGAGCCACGGCCGCTGGGCCTGCGCATCCAGAGCCTGTGCTCTGCACCGGGAGGGGCCACAACAGTGAGAGGTCCGTGTACCGCAAAATAAATAAATAAATAAATAAAATAAAATAAAACAACACCCAGAACCTCCATAAAAAGCCTATTTTATTATTTCATATTAAAAGTAATCAATCTCTCCACAAAGCAAGAAGTGGGATTAGGGGTTGCTTAAATTAAGTTACAGAAAAATATATAAAAGTAACAAAAATAATTACATATTCACAGAATACTCCAAAATTTTCACTTTTAACAATATGAATTACATAAATTTTCTTTCCAAAAATATCTAAAATTCTATTTACTGTTACCAAAGAGATTAAGGTGATCACAGTTTTCTACCATTCAAATTGTAACAAAAATTTAAAGATAGAGTAACAGAAATATCAGCAAGATTAACAGCAGAGGCAGCCCAGCTTACAAATGGCCAAGAACCAAAAGACATTTAGAAAATCAATTGTTTGGAACTTAGAACCTACATTTGCCAAAGACACAATGCTATCCAGAAGTCTTAGATTCTTCAGCTCAGGCACACTGTATACTAATCCTGGAACTGGGAGAAACCACTTATCTTTCCAGATTTCAGATCTTTTATTTATGAAATGACACAAGCATCTGTCCTATTTAACTAAGATTAAAAATTAAAAATATGCTGCAAAATGTCAAGCACTGTATAAATAAGGTGTTTTCTTATCATCTGATCCATAATGTAAATGAGATTGAACTACTATGCCCTGTTCTGACCCTCCTTTCTCAAGGTTCACTAAGTATAATAAAGAAGGGGAGGGACTTCCCTGGTGGCACAGCAGTTAAGAATCCACCTGCCAATGCAGGAGACAAGGGTTCAATCCCCAGTCCGGGAAGATCCCATATGCCACAGAGCAACTAAGCCTGTGTGCCAGAACTACTGAGGCTGCGCTCTAGAGCCTGCAAGCCACAACTACTGAGCCCACGTGCCACAGCTACTGCAGCCCGCGTGCCTACAGCCTGTGCTCTGCAACAAAGAGAAGCCACCACAATGAGAAGCCCGCACACCGCAACAAAGAGTAGCCCCCACTGGCCGCAATTAGAGAAAGCCCGTGCACAGCAACAAAGACCCAACGCAGCCAATAAATAATTTTTAAAAAGGGGGGGGGGAAGAGTGTTGTGTCCCAGATGGTTTTGAGTCAGAAAATATCAGCAATTAACCAAAAAAGTTCCCTTTGATATTCAAAGGTCTCTTTCATTCATTAAATACACATCTTGCTGAATAATCTTAAGAATATTAAATAAAACTAAATGTGTGATATACAATTTAAATATTCTGATAACATATTATACTATCCCCTAAGGATATTAATTATCTATTTAAACCAATGCAAAGCCAGGAAATGATAACAACAGCAGTCACAATGATAATTATAACCTGTAACATCTGAACTCTTACTAGGGTCCAGGAACTGTTGTTCTAAGTGCTTTACATGTATTATTTCTTCCAATTAATTTTAACAGTAACTATGTAAGAAAATTACCATTATCACCATTTCACAGAAGAGGAAACAGAAAAGTACTTTCCTCAAGAACACAGGAATTTCAGTTCCTAAATCAAAACTAAAAGAGCAAAGCAGCCTACGTATAGTTGACAAGATTGGAAATACTCCTATAACCCATTAAAGAAAGAAAGAAAAAGATTGGAAGCCACTTAAAATAACTGAAAAACATTAAGGAAAACACCAAAATTTATAAAACTGATTAATCTTATTAAGAACCAATAAAACATTAAAAATTTTTTTACATGTTTGCATTTGTTTAACTTCCACAATGAAAAATTAGACTTTCAGAATAATCTATGACATTAAGAACAAACTGGAAGAAAAAGTCTGAAAATATTACTTTAAAGTGAATGTCAATAAGTTTTCTAAATATATTCAAGACTTTTAGTCTGGTTTCAGAGTCTGTGTTCCTCACTAATTAGCTAATTAGCTATACGAAAAATTAGACAAAGATCAGTAGACAAAATTTTATTAATATAGGAAAAAACCCCAATTGTGTGCTCTTAACAAGTCACAATCATTTAATTCTGTAGAATGGAAAATATGTGATTCTGCACCTCTGGCAAGCATACTCTTGCCTAGCAACAGAGTAAAAAAAATACATTACCAAACAACATTTAAAATAAGTCCAAGTAAACAGTACACATAATGTCAGCAGGCTGGCAGTAGATATGGGCATTTTAGAGAAATTATTTTATTTCATTTGTGCTTCTCTATTTTATAAAATGCTTATTACTACACAGAAGAACTTTCAAATGACTTTGTCATATAGTACATTGCATGATATATAAATATATAAACATTACTTAAGACTTAAACAGACATTTCCACTAAAGGATTCTCTTAGAGTCAGTTACCGGAACATCAGACTTTTGCAAATGTCGTGCAATTTAATGAGGTGTTCAGCCAATAATGCGATAAACTTAACATTTGAAAGATGAGCAAGATAAACTGTGTTAAAGCTACAAACCATGCCTCTGAGATTTAACAGTTTTATACTACAACCATTGTTATAACAATAATAAGCTATTTCAAAAACCAAAGTGTTATTGGTCCTAAGGAAAATTAGCTACATAAAAGGAACTTAGATTGCTTTATGTAGATTATGAATCAATGCAAACTCATTACTAACTGTAAAAATAAAACCCCATAATTCATGTAAAAGACAGCCTGTTAATTCAACTAATACTTCAATGCTTTTAGGTTAGAAGGTTTCCAAGTCTTTGTAAACTATGAACATTTTACTTATGACCACAATCCCTTATTCAAAATTCTGAAGTTCAAAACTTTGAAAAACATTAAGTTTTTGCTAGTGTGGAACATTAAATCAGTCTGCTGCAGATATATTAATCTTTTGATTACAGGATGCCTCAGATCCAGCTGAGGGTGTTATAAACACACTCTACTACCTTTCTAAAATCCAGAAAATCACATGGCCCCAAGGATTTTGAAAATGAGACTGTGTATATACACACATTCCAAATTAAGCTGTTACCTGATATTCAGAATCCAGTCTAAACGAAGAGTCCCTTGAGTGATAGGTATCATTTAAACTACTTCCTCTGCTTCCAGACATCATCCTAGCACTTAAAGAGCTAGAGGGTTGAACAGAAATTCTTCTTGGAATCCTTGAAGGTTTAGACTCCATTCTTAATGTTTCCTGTGAAATGCAAATTTTGATTAATTGCCTTTTGGAAAACATGCAAACCTTTGATTCTTAATCCTCTCCTTAATGATCAGCTCAAATCAAGAATTAACCATGCAAATTAACCGAATGGTAAACTGTGAGATTATCATCACTCTCCTTCTACAGGCAGAGGTCTGAAGACCATCAAAGGTTCCCTATTGCCCATAAAATGAAGCAAACATGATAAAAGTGGTGATGAGAAACTGAGGTTTGTTGTTTCTAAAGCCTGAGCTCTTTTCCTTATTCAATTTCCTCTATATAAAATCCTAGGGACTTCCTTAGTGGTCCAGTTGGTAAGACTCCACGCTCCCAATGCAGGGGGCCCGCGTCTGATCCCTGCTCGGGGAAGTAGATCCCGCATGCATGCTGCAACTAAGACTCTGCATGCGGCAACTATGAAGTCCGAGTGTCACAACTAAGACCCGGCACAGCCTAAATAAGTAAATAAATAAAGTAAATAAGAAATAAAATCCTACACGAATCAGCCCTTGACTCCTGTTATTCCTATTATGAATGTTCGATACTCACAGCATTAGCTATACTGTAGTATCTGTACATTCCCTAACACAATATGCTCTCACAGGACTTTGTATGTGCCTGCAAAGTCTATATACATTCCCCATTCAATTCCTGGGCATAGTCTTAAAGCAAGATCAAGTGTTACTTCCACTTTTTACATACTTTTTTAAAGACATCATACTACACACTGTAATTTGTTTTCCTGTCTCCCCTTCTCAAAAGTGAGAATAATTTCTAAGTTTTCTTCACTAAACATTCCTCAACACATGCCAAGAGTCACCATTAGCTATGCCTTATTTTTTAACTCTCTCTATAAGTGGATTCATACAACATGTACTCCTTTATGTCTGGCTTCATTTGCTCAACATTATATTTGTGAGACTAATTCTGCTGTTGCATGCAGTTGTAGTAAGTTCACTCTGATTAGTTTATGTAATATTCCACTGTATCAATACACACAATTTATTTGTCTATTCTACTGCAGATGGACACTGGACTGTTTCCAGTTTTAGGCTATTACAAGTAAGGCTGCTATAAAAACATTAATTTTATAAATTAAAGAAAAACTTTTAAAGTTTTCTGGGGAAAGGATTTACAATGAGGCCTCTGAACAACTGAGATACCACCAATCTTGAGAGTAAAAAGAGAAGGGCAAAAGAAAGTAACAGTAAAAAGAAATCACAATAATCTCTTCAACTCCTCCCAGTTACCCACCTTCAAGGTCAAAAATTATTCCCTTATTTTTCTGGTAGTGGATTGAAATTAAGGCAAGAAAAAAGTAATGTACTTCACTTGCCTAGATAGGTATATCTGCTGTATTAAAACCTTCAAATCTAAACATTTAAGTTAAAAATATCTAATTCACTCTCAACTCATTAACTTATCAACTAAGTTTTAGCATCATTCTACCTTAAAAGTTACTACAAAAGAATTTCCTTTTTCAATATCTGCCTCAAAAACAGGGTGTCAAGCAATGACAGAAAAGAGGATGAAGACGCAAAAACATCAACAAAACATATGGCCGATACTGCAGTAGGATACACAACAAACATGAAAAAGATATAACACAAGCCTACTATCAATTAAAATTATTTGACTAAGAGTATCTAGCTAATGAGAAACCAGAGTAAAAGCTACACTCTGGGACATGATTAAATCAAAGATAACTTATCAGAAAAGGTCTGTTTGAAGTCCCAGTTAAACATGACAAGGTTATCCTTATGCATCTGTTTTGGTCCCTCTTTCCAAAACCCCTATAAAATGACAGTCGATGAATCCAAAAGCTTTAACTATGAAAAGAATAGGAAAAGGGACCATAAAAGGCAAGAGATTTCAATGTTATATTTGGAAAATCCAAAAAAGTCGGAGGAGAGGTAGAGTAATTCAGCATAAAGGATAAAAAATACACCCTAGGTACTTTCTAGAAAGAGGTAGGAACTGGAAGCAAAGCAGTTGGCCTTAGCATCCTAGAAAGAATCAAGACCTGGAGATACAAGGTATCATAAAAAAGGGATGATGCATGGAGTTGCTGAATTAAAATCTGTACTTGGAGCAGTAAAACCCTCAATTCTCCCCCTTAGTACCATTCTTCCGAAAACAGGATATTTATTCTCTGGAGAATAAGGATCTCCCATGTAACCCTCCCCACCCCCCCCCAGGAAATATACAACCATCTCTGCAAAGGTTAAGTATAAGGAATAAAAGAAAATCTATATATTCAATGTTGAGACCCAAAAACTCTTTCCTGGTGCTGTTTTTACAACGCTTTCAGAAAACCAAACAAAATACCTGAGATAAAATTTCTGGATACTGACATTTGGAATGCTTCCAATTACACAGCTAGCCTGCCATTTGACCATCCTACCCAAAGCAAAGTCCACTAGTCACTAAGAGTTTCTAATCAGCTTTTTTTAGTGCTTCCCTCTAATAGACAAACATCAAGGATCACTAGGTATCCAAGGAAAACCTCCCATAAGACTAAAGTAAATAACAAAAAAAGGAACTTAAGAGAAAATCTGGGGAAAGGAGCTAATTAATTACTATCCTCAAAGGGAGCAAAAGACATTCATTCATAAAATAAAAACAGGATGCTTGAGAAAGCAATCAGTATAATGAACAGCTTGTGGAAATTCAAAACGTTACACACTTAAAAAAGGAATGTGATACACTAAAATAAACCAACAGAAAGATTGGGACACCTCCCAGAAGTAGAAAATGTAACTCAAAAAACAGGAGAATTGTCCAGGGGAGTTATCGATTATTTGACGGTAAGTATGGTTACAGAAAGAGAGAAAAAAGAAAATAAGGTAGAGAAAATTATCAAAGAAATGAAAGAACTTTTCTAGAATTGAAGGACACAAATCTCCACATTGAAAGGGGTCAAGAGTACTGGGCAGATCAAAGAAAAAAGACCAACACTAAGTACCATTTATCATCTTGAAATTTCAGAACACCAAAAAGAATGAGAAGATTCTATAATTTACAAGAATGGAAAAATGGGTCATATACAAAAGAAAAGTAATCAGAATGGCTTCTTAATTACAACTTTAAAAACTCTCAAGACAATAAAGCAATGCCTATAGTACTGAGAAAAAAATTTAGCATTGAACTCCTATCTAGCAACTAAGTGTGAGGTGGAGAAAAGAGTATTCAGACATGAGAGATTTTTAAAAACTATTTAAAAAACAAAACCATAGGAAGTTAGTTAAATGAAGAGCAGGTCCTAGGAAAACAGGAGTGTCAAGAATTAAAGAACCAGACACAGAACCCAGGAAACAGTTACAAAATTATGTGGAAAGCATAGGGAGCAACTGATCAAGACTGGAACAGGATCACAGAAAATGGAAGCAAATTCTCAGGAAAAAATAGCATCATACGGAAACTATTTTGGCTCGTGGCAGAGATGATAATACAATTGGGAAAAAAATGCTGAGTACTTAGAACAAAAGGCAAATTTAATACATTAATTTTGTAACTTGGGAAAACAGAGCTATTGTTCAAGAAAGGAGATGCTGCAGTGTCTGGGTGAACTCTAATATTTATATAGTTAAGATAGTGTAAACATAAGATTACTGTATCAATCTTGCTACAAACATGCTACAAACATGATTGAGGTGGGGAGGGGAAGTAAGGACAATGGTGAATAAAAAAGCACATATATAATACTAAAAAATCATGAACACATTATTTAGAAATATGAAGGTAAATCCTAAAACAGCTAAAAGGTGAGGATTGCTGCCTATGGAAAGCGGGACTGGGAGTGAGGTAAAGGGTGAGGCAAAGGACTGCTGTTTTCCTTTTAAGCAGAGATGACCATATTTCCTGGTTTGCCCAGACCAGTCCCAGTTTATGGCCAGAAAAGTCCTAATTTGAGCTCATTATCCTGGGACAATTATTAATAGTACTTGAGCTGTCTCTTAAAAGTGGCCTGGTTTGAATGACAAAGCATACAGTCACCTAACATAAATCTTTACTTCCTTCAGCTTTTTATAAATTCTATATATACATCCATATAAAAATTTTTATTAAAAAGGTGAATTATGAATTGGACATTTAAAGAAGGCATACGTTAGTAGAAAGAATACTAATGGTTAAATACTGACATGCAACAGCCCATAAAAGATTTATAACAAGTAGCAAATTTGTTATTTTATCAAGAAGGCTCTACAAACACTAAACAAGGGACTGTATTTGTTGAGGATTTTAAAAGGGAAGATAAAATGTCTTTAAAAAGATACAGGTCTATAGATGGTTCTTTAATAACAGTGCTTCTTAATTATACCTCTCGTATTTTACTTTGATTATATTTATACCCAATTCTTACTGCAGAATAAAACTAACCTAGTAGGAAATCTCTCAAAACAAAGCTCTTGGGAGAAAGCAAAGAGGCAGGGTCCTCCGAGAGCTATAATTTATACTGCATGAAACTATTTTTGGCAACTCCTCTACATAAATTGATTGAATTTTGACAATGTAGGTGTTACCAGAAAACTTATGTAATCTGGTTGTATAAGCTGTAGGTCAAAGCACAAAAAATAGAATAAAATAAATAAAATTAATTAAAATAAGCAGTCCTTGAAAAACTTCTACCAGACCACTTACAAGGTACTACAAGGCATCTTTTCAAGTTCATTCATTTAAGAAATAGTTTTTTACATGCTTAGTATGTGCTAGGCACATTAATTAATACTAAACAAAGGGACAGGGAGAGGGGACAACACTGAACCTACTAAGATAATGACTATGAAGAAGCTGTAGTCTAGCAGAGAACAAACACAAATAACCATACAACTTAAACAGTTATAAGTGCTCTAAAGGAAAAGGTATAAGCCAGAAAAAAAGACTAGCAGGAAAAAAGTATCTGAAGCTCAATGCTTTTAACCAAGACTTAAAGAGTAAAAGCACAAAAAGTTCACATGTACAATCTTTCCTCAGTGGTCAATATAATAGCCTCTTACTTTCCTTTTGCCTCTATGTAGTTTCTTTAAATTTCTTTAAATTTGATTCTAGAGTTGGATAGTTGAACTGTCTTTCTAGTGATAAAAACTTATCACCAGGGCTTGGTTTATAGATGTGTGTCCACCTATGCTGACACATGGCACCCTGTGCTTGATTAAAAGCTCTACTGCTGACATCCTGAAATTATTAGTACTTTAACCTTTGAACTTGTATTTTTTAAGTGAAGTCAGATAGGATAGTGAAGCATGAGCTTGAGAAGAGATATGTACCTGTCTGCTATGCCTTGCCACTCAATTTGCATACAGCCCTCGTTGCTATGAAGCTTCCATTATTAACATGCTTAATTTTTACTCTCTTTGAGCCTCACTCAAGTCCTAGCATGATGGATCCACTGGACTTCTGTGCTCATGTTCCTTATCAACACATCTATGTCTGAGTAAGCTGAGGCACTGACAGCTCCAAGAGGTCATTCCATTTCCATTCTTCAGAACTCGCTTCAACTTCAAATGCAGAAAGAAGGTAGAGGGGACAACACTGAACCTACTAAGATAATGACTATGAAGAAGTTGTAGTCTAGTAGAGAACAAACACAAATAACCATACAACTTAAACAATTATAAGTGCTCTAAAGGAAAAGGTATAAGCCAGAAAAAAAGACTAGCAGGAAAAAAGTATCAAAGCCACAAAAATCTTATGATCAATATTTGAGATTTTTACTATATTGAACTTTTCAACTTGTGAAGATTCTCTGAAGCTGATATTTAACTGCTAGTTTACCCAACTAGTCTTAATATCACTGTTAAGTGTTCCCTTACCTTCAGGCATTTTAATAGTAATTGGCATGAGCAACAGGAGTGGAAAACAGATATTCATACCAACTCCAAAATTTATGTAGCCTTTCGGCTCATAAACCTGTGGCTTGTTACCTAGTAAAAAATTACTACATTTTTAATAGGTAATTTCATTCAGCTGGGCTTCCTAGGAAACCTCTGAAGAGTTTTTTAAAGCAAGTTCATGTTTTTGGTGGCCCATTAAACACTATAAATCTTAACTTAAACTTTCTTAGTCTAGGTAAAAAGCCTCAAAGAATTCTCTCATTACCTGACATGCAAAGTTCTGTGCCCAATGCTATCTGCAAGTTAACAAGATCTCATAGTCTCATGTCAAATGCAACTGAAAACCTATCACACTTATACTAAAACAGACAAATTTAAATTGAATTTTACAATGTTTTTCAGCAAGACTTTACTTGAATATGAGGCCTACTCTAAGTAAACCAACAAAGTTTGTCTCTAATAATACCACACTAGGCCTTGTCTAAAGAGAACTCATCATTAATCCACACATTTTCTTCGTTTCTATTTCACCCTACTAGTAACAGCACCACCCTCCAATCATACTTTCAACTGTTTTTCTACTACCTTAAAAGCAAAGTCTAAATTCTTTGCCCCAGTATCCAGAACTCTAACCTACCTTTTCCAGTTAACTTCCAACTACCACCTTAAAAAAAATCCTAGTTCCAGTTCACCCTGGTGGGGAGGAGGTAGCAGGAGTCTGCCTGCACGCTATACCCAGGAGACAGGGAGAAGGGCATAAATCTTGGGACAGCCCCACCTCTGAGGATCAGGCACACAGAGCCCACCTAAGACTGGAGAAGGATGCATAAAACATAGAACACCTCCTTTCACCATGAACTTTGCTCCAATAGGAAGGTGCAGCAGTTTACTGCTGAGGGAGTTACAACAGCTTTAGAGCCTTAGTGGTGCAGATGTGCAGGGCCTGCAGGAAGTTGAGGCTAGTGAAAGAATACTCAAAGAAATCCTCCAGTACTCCAGCCTCACACTAAGCACCATGCAGCAGCAATCCACTACTGCAATACTTTGAAAATATATAAAGCAATAATAAAGTTCAAACCCAGCTTAACTACAGACCAAACCAACTCAACCCACCACACTAACAGTGACAGAAGAGTATGTCCACATCCAGGCATCAAAATTATTGATCTCAGTCTCTACTATTCTTTTATTTCCAGTTTCCCATTCAATCAAAAATTAAGACACAAAAATACAAGGAAAAAAAAAAAACAGTCCATCATCAAGAGATAAAAATCAACAGAACCAGATGAAGAGATGGCCCTAATGTTAGCAAACTGGGAAATCGATGTATTTACCAGTAGCCTAGGCAAACCTGAAAAACTAGGGAACTGGGAAATAGGCTAGAGGAAAACTATCCAGAATGAAGTTTGGAAAAACATAATGGTAAATACAAGAGAGGATTTAAGAGACACTGAGGAAAGAGTAAAAAAACTACTGTATATTTAATTAGAGTTACAGAAGGAAAGAACTAGAGCACAGAAAAAATTTGAAGAGAAATTGGCTGAAGTGATTTGATCACAGTCAAGAAGCCCCAAAAAAACCAACTAAAATAATTAGCAATTACACTAATTGCTAGATTACACATTCATACCAGACTGCTAAAAATCATTACACTTAAGAAAATTCTGAAAATGCTATGGGAGCATTGAATGGGGATCCAAAAGTTCCAACAAGATGAGAAAGATTTCAGATGAGGTGTCATCTGAGTTGACCTTTGAAGATTTAAAATAAAAAAAGAGGAGGAAACATAAAGATGCTAAAGCATGTTGAAGAACTAGAAAATAATGTGTTAGGGATGAAAGCGAAGGCGTGGAAAAGGAGACCACGAAGGACTCTCAAGGAAATAAATACATAAGGTAGATTATATCCGTATTGTAAAGGCAATCTTGTGTCCTTTGCTCGGAAGTTTGTACTTTAATAAGGCAACAATTCTGAAGCTTTTTACAAGCAGGTTGTGTATTACTTTTCTCCCTAAGGACCCCAGAAATTAAGTTCCTGACAGGCAATTAGAGCTTTCAAAGATGAAACAATCAGTGGTACAAAACTTCACTTTTGCCTAGCCTTAATAATAGATTTATATAGTTCCCTGAATTTCTTACAATTCTGAAAGTCAATAATTTTATTACCTTTGTGGAACCATGGGAAAGAAACCACTGCTATAGGCTTTAGTAGGCTCAGTATCTACTAAAAATTTTGAGGCAGCTAAAAACAAACCACTCACCCACGCCCCAAACTAAGGACAAGTTATTAGGAAGAGACACAGTGGCTTCAAACAAATTAGTGAGAGCCAAAATATGGATAGAAGGTAGATTCAGAACATCCCAAGTAGAAAGGAATGTAATGGGGGTGGGGGGGGGATTGGATTATTCAGCATACTGATGAAAAACATTTTTCTCTTTATTTATTTGCAGGGAGTTGGGAGTGGAGGACAAAGAAGCACACCAAGATGAGTTGGTTTTAAAAAACAGGTAGCCTGAAGTACCCAAAAGAGGTCTAGAAGCATGCTAGAAATAGTTCTGAAAACCCAGGAGCGCAATCTGGACTAACTGATTTTCAATCACTTACACTGATTTTACTTTTTCCCATACACATATGCTACCTCCTTGCCTTCTGCTTGAACTGTAACTTGTATCTCATCACTCTTGGTAGCCCCGCCCCCCCACTGAATGTCTAATTAGCAGAATTTAGGGCACTATGAAAAAGTAAACTGAAAAACTTCAGGCAGTATAGGAAAACACTTGGAACAAAGGAGTTCTACACATTACTTAAGAGTAAAGTTTTTTCTGAGCACCGCCACAAGTTGTCTACCAAATAGGACCTGAATTTTTGTTTTCTACCAAATTTGGAAAGCTGTTAATTCCTAAGAGAAATAGCAGAGCAACGCTCAAAGGTTTTTCGATGATTCTGCTTATAAAGGGATCTCTCAAATAACATGTATCCTCTCAGATCCTCTCATGTGATCCTCTACAAATCACTGTGTCCCCTTCCTACAAGAACAGTCTTGTTCAGGATCTGTCAACAGTCACATAGTAGTCATAAACCAAATGACCAGACAAACAAAAAGGCTCCAGCCCCATTCATACTAACAAACAGTACAACCTACACCTAAGACTTTCCCTTTATTTTAAAACTATTCATTAACAAAGGTTCTTTTTCCAAAACAGGAAACAGGATAGGCAAGATAAATTAAGCACTGCCCAATTTTTAGCATATGAGCCAACTTCTAACTTTTGTAAAAACATAATATTTGAGAATGCTAGCTTTTAAGTCTGTCCCTTACTTGGTGTGACTCTAGCCTTAATCTAATGCTTAATTTCTTCACCTAGAAAATGGGAATAATAATAGTACCAACTTTACAGGTATATCATGAGCTTTGCTGGCACACAGTATATAATCTTCAAATACCAGCTATTATTAAGCAATACCATCAGATGTTAAAAGATTTTCATACAAACAGCTTAGTAGGCATTATTTTGGCCTTTTCATTATTTGAAATTTGTCTTTAATACACAGTGAAAAGACTTTTTAAAGTCATTCAGATTTATGTACAGGAGAATACTTGCTGCTGAGTAAAGAAAACGTACATACCTTACATAAGTATATGCATACGAAATTGGGGAAAAAATAGCCATTATTCACATTTTACTGTACATCTGGGTGGGTTTTGTTTTCTTAACTTAGTTTTCCAAAACTTCTTTAATGTATTTGACCTAACTTCGATAATTAAGGGAAAGTTACTGGCAGAAGAAAAGATTTTTTTTTTATCTTACAATAAAATCTATAAAGAACTCCTAAAAACAATTCCCTTTATAAATTGTAGTACTGCTAGTTTATACCCCTTAGTATCTGTATACCACAAAGGAAGTAGTAAATACTAAGCAACAGAGTACTATTCTATTCTGGTAAATAATAAATGGAAAATAAGGTCAAAATCACTTTGCAAAGTGGAGTTTAGATTACCTGAGTACGCTTAAAAAAAATTTTTTTTTTTACTATGAAAAAATTTCAAACTTACACAAAAGTGGAGACAATAATAAGCCTCCAGAAGCCAAACAACATTCTTCAACAATTATCAACATTTGACTACTTCACCCTCCTCTATTTTAAAGCAAATCCCAGTGATGACATCCTTAAGAATGTCTGTTCTTAAAATATTCTAAGCAACCTGTGGTAATTACAAAGTATGGCTACAAATCCCTCCCAGCTGAATACCCACACCCTTTGGCATTGTCCTCTTGCTGGTCTGCCCGGGAGGAGGTGGAATCTATTTCCCCACCCCCTGAGTGTGGGCCACCTTGTGAGACTTACTTTGACTAAGAATACACTATGACATTATATGATTTCCAAGGCTGTAAGAAGTCTTATAGCTTCCACTTTCACTCTCCTGGAATGCTGTCTTGGGACCCCCATGTCATAAAAGACCACACTAAGCAAAGCCTCCATGTTTAACCAACACCAAGTGCCAGAAATGTGAGTGATGCCATCTTGGACATGCCAGCCTGAGAAATCCTTCAGCTGAATAACTGATACATGAGTGAACCCAGGGGAAACCAGAAGAGAACTACCCAACAGGCACAGAGAACTGTAAAAACACTGTAAACAGCAGTTTTAATCCACAGGGTTTTGAGGTGCTGCGTTATGTAGCAATAGAGTAAAGCTTTGTAACTTATTCCTACAATTATCATTATGCATCCGGTCTTATGAAAAATCTGATTCGATTTCAGGGCCTAACTTAGACTTCGTCTTTAATATCCAGGGGAGTTACAGTTACTGAATTACCAAAAGCACAACATTACTATACAATAAATTCATGGCATTAAGACCACAGTTATCATAGAAAATACCAATGTATTTCAATAGCCAATAATCTTCCAGAAATATAAAACACAGTTACAATTCCTTTATTTACCTCTATTTGGTATATCCTTTTGTTTAAAAAATCTGCTTCTGGGAAAAAAATTTTTTTTTCTTAATGGGAAATCCTAGTGTTTTATTGATCCTAGTGAACATGGAGACATGAAAACTAAAGGTAGTCACATAAGGAAAGCACTTCTAAAGCACAGAACTTGTGGGGTCTTTAAAAAAATGCCTTGATTTTCAGCTGACAAATATTTAACACATAAAGATACAGCCAGGTCTTAAAAAATACTATCAATAACTAGAAAAAAGTTCAACATCTCCATGAGAAAATAGGACTATGATGTTAAGTCTACGTTAGAATACTTTGAAATAATCTGTCCTCCTTTGAAGTGTATTTAATCTGTGTCAAGTTTCAATCTTCATTCCATAACTGGAAACCATTTTAGAGTTATTCTGAAAGTGGGAAACACGTTACACTGAAGTGCAATGATCATAATGAAGAGATGAAAACTAACTTTTAAGGTTCAAAATATGCCTTATTAAAGTTATTGACAAAAGTGGGTATATGACAGTAGGTAATTTTAAAACCAGGTGTTCAGCTTATCTAGTCTAACCAGTAGAGCCAGAGAAATACATTTGAGAACAAGAAAAACCAGTTTTCACCACATGAGTTTGGACCAGAGAAGAAAAGTTAAAAATTAAGATCATGAAAAGTAAAACGCAGCCAACTCTCAAATTATAATTTTATCCTGCTCCCCATTTCTGTGTTCATCTTATGATTAGCAAGTGTATTAAAAATCGAATTTCTGCAAAATAATAATTGTGAGAAGATAAATTATTTCACTATAATTCTGCTTTAGTGAATTCAAGTAGATCTTAGTAAGAACTCAAAATCTTTACTCAGTTTTAAACTGTAATTACACTAATGTGATCAGTTGTTGATTAAGTTATTTAACAGCTAAAGCGTTCATTAGTTAAGTTTAATTTGTTGGTTAAAAATGAGGTTTGATACAACCTTGTGCATTTCACTTATGCATTCCCCACTGCTTTATTACTAGCACTTAATTATCTGTAGTAACAGAAGGATGTATCAGCATAGATAATTTAAAATCATTTTTTATTTGGCTTAGGGACACAACAGCTCTTTATTCCCAACAGCACAGAGCACCAACTTTCAAAAACAGTACTGAAGGTCTTTCATGTCATGCTCTAACCCTCCATTCAATTGTTTCAGCTACGGGGAACAAACTGTATATTCCTAAAACAAACCATGATACCATGACTTTCAGTTTCCTTATCAAACTCCTAATCATCCTTCACATCTCAGTTCAAGCAATACTTCCTGTAAAAATTTTCCCCAAGATCAAACACCTCTTCTCTGTGCTCCCACAATACTACCATATATCAATACTTACACTAAGATAATAGCAGTTGTTGTTTATACATTAGTCTGATGATTAAATTGTGAGTTGTGGAAGGTAGAAGCTGTGTCAACCTCCTTCTTGTAATGTGAAGCCCTAATCTAGTAGCTAAAATACAACAAATAACAAACTTTCAAAAATTTTTACATTATTTGATAGTTTTACACGATTACAATTATTTTCCTAAAATTAAGCGGGCAACCCTTGAACATATACCAGATGAACAGCTGTGTGAAATGGATATGTAGCTGGTTAAAAACTGGGGCCATAGATGTCTTTCTATGTTCAAGCTGATTATCTGACACCTTCACATAGAACATATGTGCATGTCTATATAGGGGCATCTTTGTGCTTTACCTGGGAAATTAAGCTCTCTTACCAATGTGACAGAAACAGAAATTGCCTGTACTTAAATAAGCAGGAATTTTAAACCATTCTTATTCATGACATTTGACCCAGCACGCAACTTCGAAAAAAACTCAGGACTATGCTTACCAACCATGCTGATATCTGTGGTATAATTTAGGGCAAAAGAAGAGCTGTAAAATGTTCTTATCTAAAAACATTTGTAGTATAGAACTTATATAAGTGTATATTATTGTGTGTGTTGAGAAGCAGTCAGTACTCTGTGAGAGACATATTACAGGGAGAGTAAAATTTGAAGAATGCATGAATATAAACAACTGGACTTAGTATCATTTCCAACTGCTTACATTCATCCAAAGTTCATTCTGCAAGTATTATGTCCCCCAGCGTGCTGACTGCTACACACTACTTCATCTAATTTAATCCTCATTTCAACTCTAGGAAGAGGTTAAATAATTATGGCGAAATCAAGACTCAAACCCAGAGCGGCCTCTAATGCCTCCTACGCCACTGCTGTTTCACAAAATGCTGTAGAGCTGTAAATCAAATACTGACCCCATTTCTGAAACACAATTTTATCTCACGGAAAAGAAAAAATCTAGTTACAGTGTGTGTCTGCCTTTTTAACAACAGTATACCGTTTGATTTTAAATCAAAAATTCATCTTTAGCCTTATCTCTTAGTCCTAGACAGAAATGAACAGATGAGAGAAAGAAAAGGGGAAATTTAAAAATTATTTTATTAAAGAAAAAACAAAACCTAAAACATCCTACAAAACCGAAAAAAATTCAATTTCACTTGGCACCTTTGCTCTTAATAGCGCCAAACGACAACGGTCGTGATCAATGTACTACCAAGAGGGAGATGTTCCCCAAATATTTACATCTGTTCGTAGGAAAAAAGAATTGTAGTATTTTTGCTGTGTGTACACATTCATCTTCTCTACGCAGTTTCAACAAAATGAGTGAGTACTGTATTCAACTACTAGTGCCTTCCATATTTCACTTCTTACGCCAACAGGTCCGTTTTTATACATACCACCACCTAGTTCAATTTGAATAACATACAACTTACCACAATACAAAAGGAATCCCAAAGTATCACGATACTCAAGATCTGGGACGATCAATGAGCAAACCTTTATCCCATCTAAGGGGCTGGCAAAGTCCCTTCAATTCGAACCTGGGTTGGCAGAGCCCTAAGCCTCCCTGTCTTCAACACCTCGCTCATTAAATACCTCACTCGTGACACTCCCGGCCCGCCCCGGAGGACCGTCCTCATCCCCGTCGAGGAGGAGGTAGCCAAAGGCCAAAACAGGGCTCAAGCCCCTTGCCCTCGCCCGCCGCACGTCCACAAGGAAGACGCACAGCCTGCCCCCTCCACCCGTCACAAACTCCAACACGGGACGAAAGGCCGCCGGCAGAGGATCCGCGGCCCCGGATCAAGCTCCTCCGCCCCGATTCTGAGAAGAAGGAGGCGGCCTCGGCGTCCCCAGGCTAGCACTTCGTTTCCTCCCCTCCCCCACCCGCGGCCTTTACAACCCCCTCCCCGAGAGGGAGAAGCCCGAGCTCCGCAGCTTATTACCCCTGCTCCAGAGCTGGCACTGAACAGGGCCCGTCCCGCTTCCAGCGATCACACCGCCGCCTTCCTCCTCGGAGTTCGAGGCCTCTAACAGAGGCAGAAAAGTCGGCCCCGAATCACAATGGCGTCCACCCGACTCCCGGATCCGGCGCAGAACCAGCCACCACCGTTAAATGCCCCTCCCTTCTCCTTCCTCCACTTCGCGGCCTCCCCCGACCTCTCGCGAGAGTGGTGGAGCTGAGCGGATCCGAGAGCTGCGGGCGGGCTCGACGTACCCCACCGCGGGGTGGTGCTCTGACTGCGACAACCGTTGAAGGGCTGCCTCTGGGGAGGCAGCGAGGCGCCACCGGTAAGCGGCTGCGGCTGGTCGGCCATCGGGCTGGTGGCTGGGCCGGCGAGTGTGCGGGCCGCGGGAGCGGGGCGCTGGAGGCCCGGCCCTGGTTGGCCGCCGTCGCCTGCCTGGTGAAGGGCTCAGATCCAGCCGCTCCCCAGCGTCCAAGCCCGCGCCACAGTCTCTTGCCCTCTCCGGCAAACCTGCAAGGCCCATTGCTCGAAATACCGCCCATCTTTTTTTTTTTTTTGGCGCTTGGTGAGTGGCGCAGTGAACGTTTATTGACTTGAATCAAACACTGCCTTTCCGACCTCCCCTTCTCCTATTCCCTGCCCGCCCTAGGTGGTGGCAGCGAGCTCTCCTCTTTAAAGGCTGGAGCTCATTTGTCTGGGACCTTTCGTTCCTTGCGGTAATTCGGTGTTGGTGGTGGTGTACTTTTGCAGTCATGTCTTTTAAATCGTGATACTAATCTTTGGTAGTGTAGCTACAGATTTTCCAGTAAAAATGCATCCATTTAGAAACAGGGAGGATAATTGTGAGGTAAATGGTCTGATGAGAATGAAACGAAACCTTCAAAGAGCTATAAATGTGGTGAACGAAGATGTAAGTGAATACTAATGAATAAAAGGGAGTAGGTTAGAGGAAAAAGCCACAGTTTCTGTGGATTTAGGTGATATGTGGGTTTTGAATAATGTATCAAACATATAAGTTCTTCACCGGTGAAGATAAGTTATTGAAACTTGGAGGCATACTGATGACACTTGATTTGTAAACTGACCTGTTTTATTGGGTTGTTTAAGCAATTCATTGGATCCAAATAATTTCAATAAATGAAGTATGAAGTTTATGTGTATTTCTTTGTCATTTCACTTGGAGAGTGTGCACTATCAGTATCATCTCTATTTATTTCGCTCTGTCTTGGGGCCTAACAGACTGTCCATGCTTCACTATTGTAAATTGTAAAATACTAAAGGTCATTATTATTTAAAGTTGGCACATAAATGCCAGTATAACTTTTAAAAATGTGAGTTGAAGATTAACCATCTGGTGTGAGATAAAGTGAACAGAGATTAAGTTTGAGGAAATTAATTTACCCTGTATAGAAAACTGATATTTTTCCCCCAGCCTGTTTGAGTGTACCTGTAGCATTGTGGTTATGGGTATACACACCCTGAAGCATCAGACTGCATGGGTTCAAATCCCAGCCCAGCCTCTTACTACCTTTTTTGTCTTGAGCAATTCTTTAACCTTGCCAAGCCCAGGTTTCCTGTAAAATGGAGTTAATAAGAATACCCATAACCCACAAGGTTGTTGAAAGGATTAAATGAGATAATGCATCAGTTCCTGGAACATAATAAGCATTCCATAATTGTTAGCTATTACATTCCTTGTCTAAACCACTACTAATATTATCTTCCTGGGGCTTATTACATAGGTCCCATAAACATCTTCTGAAGTACATTGTACGCTAGGAGGAATGACTGCACTATTTTCCTGAGCTATGGCAGTCAGACTTGGTAGAGGTGACTTCTCTACAGAAACCCCAAACCTGGTACGGATGGTTCAGATTTTGACAGATTGTCGCTTCATCCCCACCCAACACTGATAATATCAGCAGAGGTGAGTGTGGCACCAATTTCCTATGCTAAACAGAACTTCCAAATCAGTTTCTTGTTGATGCTAGTAAATAAAGACCACTAATAAGTATTTTTTTTAAGAATTATTAGTTGATATTGTTTTTAAATGTCCTTTCTCTGATTTGAGTTTCCAGATAATTATCATTATCAGCAAATAATTATTAAGATTTTCTACGTTAAAGACAGTTTGATAACAGATTGTAGATACAAATAGGTATGATAGTGACTATATTTTCTGAACTTAAAATCAGGACCAATGATTTGATGGCAAATTATTTGAAATTAGAACTGTTCTGACCAATTTAGACCCCGCAGTTGCCTTTTTTTGCACAGAGTTCCCCCACTTGACCTTCCTTTGCTGAGCTTTTTATGCTTATGACCAACTCTGACATACTTTTTTGTATCTAAATATCTTTGTTCACCACTTGCCACACCAACCCATTAGTTTCCATTTCCGAACTTGACTTCTCTAAATTAAGGTCTTCTTTACTATTATTAATTTATCCCCTTTTACTTTATAAATTTGTCTGTCATTTGGCCATGATCATAACAACCCTTTACTCTTATGCTTAAGTATTTCTTCAGCTACTTGATAGGTTAGAATTCTCTTTCAGATATTGAATTTCAAAGTTCCTGTTTTCCCCACATTTTAACATTTACAACCTAACCTTCCAAGAAGCTTCTCTATGGTAAGGGTAATTTTATAGATATTCTCCACTTTGCATAAATGATGTGATCTTGAAAAGATGTGATTATATTTGCTTTTTGTAAATCAAATTAATTTAAATGTAGGTTATTTCTTAAACTTTTGAGGAACAGAAGGTAATACCTGGGATGAAATAAGACTGCTTATTTGGGGGCCCCTAAGTTGAAAACAAAGGATGCCAATTCTTCTTAAATGGGAGTTTTATTAACCTCTGGAGAAGGGAACCTTGAGGCTCTACTATTTAAAGTTATAGATAACTTTAAGTGTATGGTACTTATTATTGAAAAATAGCTATAGATTGAAGACTCTGTCTTCAAAGGAATATGTTACTTAAAAGGTCCTTTGCTTTAAATCTTTGATGTAAAAAATTCTTTTTACCAAAAATAATAAACCCCTGATTTAGTGAATTTTAATTTTCCCCTTATCAAGTTCAATTGAAAGGTACCCCATTTAATAAGTGAGCATCCAAGACATGCTGTTGGTTCACTTCTGTTAGATTAGAAGCAATAACTTTCAATCCCTAAAGCCAATAGGTAAAACAATATAAAAACAAATAAAAAGAATACCATCTTGAAGCCTTCTCTGAGAAACTCTTTCTTACGCTTAAGCTATGGTCTAGATCTCACTGGTTCTAGAAAAATCATTCCAGCTCACATTGCTGCTCCAGAACATCTGGCCTGGTCAGGAACAATTCTTAGCTTATGGAGCACTTGGAATCCATGTGTGAAACACCTTTCACACTGCCTGAAACATAGAGTTTTTAATAAAAGCAACTATCTTTTATTATCGATAGTACTAAAGGTTGGAAAACTATGGTACAAGGCCAAATGCGATCCACTACCTGTTACTGTAAATAGTTTTATTGGAACACAGCCAGGTCCATTAATTTATGTAGTCTTTTTTTTTTTAATTTATATAGTCTTATCTGTGTATGTCAGGGTTCTCCACAGAAACAGAACCAATAGTATGTGATACCTAACTATCTATCTACCTGTCTACCTATCTATCTATCTATCTACAATTACTATACAAAATATCTTCACTATAATGCCTAAATTAGCATATGATTAAATAACTCGATACTCTGGCCTCCCCAATTTAACCACAAAATTAACCATCGAAGTCTGTTACTGCTTTTGCCTACAGCGGCAGAGATGAATAGCTGTGATAGAGATGATATGGCCCAGAAAGCCTAAAATATATTACTATTTGGTTTTTTCATAGAAAGTTTGTTGACCTCTGGAATAAACCATAAAACCAGATTGAAGTGACCCCTGTTCCTTTAATGCTGTCAAGCCAAACACATACATAACAACTTCAGATTGATAATAATTAAGGACTATGCTCGGCCTCCATGGCCACTTTGGACTATATTTTGTGAGAATACAAGCAGAAGAGCATCTAAATACTGATATGAATTCCTTGGATATGCCCTCTGGCAAGTTTGGTTGCAACGTCCTTTTTAATCTTAATTTTTTTTTTCATGTCTACATTTGTGTACAATTTTATAACAATGTAGGTATGTGATTACATCGTACATACTAGCTATTTTAGTATAGGATGGTTCTTTTGCTTTTTTCCCCCTTTTCTTTTTTTCTCTTTTCTTCCCTTATAATTTCCTTTTTAATTTGGCTCTCTTACCCATATTTACTACTCCATAAACATTCTTGAAAAATTAGTGAGTATCCTGCATTTTTTTCTGCAGTCATACAATGTTGAAGGAATAGTTATTTAACACACACACAGAGAGAAATACTCATATAGAAATTTTTTTTACCATTTATTTTATAAAACAGCATCAAATTTCAATGTGCATATTCATCTTAATTTTTCAATCAAAAGTACCTTTTTCTCTAAATCCCTATTTATATTGATTGTTTATCCTTTCGTTTCTTTTTTTAAAATAAATTTCTTTCTTTATTTATTTTTGGCTGTGTTGGGTCTTCGTTGCTGTGCCCAGGCTTTCTCTAGTTGCAATGAGTGGGGGCTACTCTTCATTGCAGTGCACAGGCTTCTCACTGTTGTGGCTTCTCTTGTTGTGGAGCACAGGCCCTAGGCGTGAGGGCTTCAGTAGTTGTGGCACACGGGCTCAGTAGTTATGGCTCGCAGGCTCTAGAGCACAGGCTCAGTAGTTGTGGCGCATGGGCTTAGTTGCTCTGTAGCATGTGGGATTTTCCCAGACCAGGGCTTGAACCCGTTTCCCCTGCATTGGCAGGCAGATTCTTAACCACTGTGCCACCAGGGAAGTCCTATCCTTTCTTTTTGATGTCATAGATATTACTACCCTGTCCTTCCTTCACAGTGTTTTTTCAACTCTATCATGTGTCTGTTGACTTGCCATTTATTATCTTTTGCTATAGATATGTTCTTATGGTAAAATGTGTCTGTGATTTCTTTTATAATTTTTGGGTTTGTATCTTAGCTTAAAAAGTATTACCTATCCCTAGATTGTATCATGTAATATCCTAGATTTTTCTAGACTATGTTTAATTAAACTCAAATCAATATTTGTTTATGGAATAAGATAATAGGATCTAATTTTATTTTCTTCTCAATGGATAGCCAGTTTTGCCAGTAGCATTCCTTAAATAACCTATTCTTTGTGATTAGAAAGACTACTTTTGTTATACATTGACTTTTCAGATTTCTACTGGATTTATTTCTGGATTTTCTATTTTGAAAACAGAACTATTCAGAACTATAAACTAAACAGAACTATTTAGAACTATAGTTTATAGTTCTAAATATTGTTTTGCTCCCTTTTGAATCTTTTTCATATATCAATACTGTTCTGCATTTCTGTCACCTACCTATTCAATTATAAGGAATGGTAACTATTTCCTTCAGAATCACCCAATATACTTAACCAGCTTTGCATTATACAGTGCATTTATACTACCAAACTGCCTAAGAATTATCTTAATTTCTTTTCCCACTATTCTTGTTTCCTTTTCTCAGCAGTTTGCTAAAGCCATTGAATATACTTCAGTTATCTAAAAACATCTCATCAATACTTTTGTATATCATAATAATTTTTAAAAAACGATATACCTACGCACATACATACTATTCAGTTTCTTAAATCACCCTGTTCTCTATCCCAGAGTCCAACCTAAGTTTTCTACCATGGAGCCTTAGTCACTCTTGATAAGTTGGCTATTTGTACCATGGACAATATAGAAGAAATCCTACATTTTCTCTATTATGTCATCATAAAAGTTATGAAAATGGTGATGTGCTTTAAATCTTTCATGTAGGTTTAATGTTTGTAATTCTTAGCTTTAGCGCATCACACAAACATGGTGGTGTTTGTTGATTTTTGTTGTGATTTGAATATTCTCTTCAAAGCTAAGAACTCTGTACTTTAATTAATTATATTTTAATTCAGTTTTTAGAAGATATTAATTCAGTACTTTTTTTGTTTTGTTTGCATACTGTTAATTTTGCCTAAATTTGTGGGAAGGCTTTTCTCAGGAAAGTGATTGTTTCATTGTTTTCAAGTCCATTTAGTAAGATATTTTTAAATCTTATGAACTTTATCTCAAATAGTTACTTGAATTGAAAGTTTTGGGCATGTGTTTGCATATTAGCGTCATGGGATTTGAATGAAAATATAAATTTAATGAATATTTGGTTTCCTTTATGTCTTTTAACAGTCTTATAAATAAATTGATATTACCATTTTGTTAGACTTTACTTCCTTAGGTTGTTTGATAATCAAATGCTTTTCTGATACCTTAATTTTATTACTAGTCATAGTAATACAGATTGCTAGACTACTTCTAAAATACAATTATTTTTGTGAAGTTGTATATCAGGATTTTAATAGGCCTTATTAATAACTTTTTATCTGAAGAAATAAGATATTAATCAAAGTACAGCATTAAAAATTAATTGAGTAGATGAAATATGTATCTAAAAAGTTTGGGAAAAGAATTTAATGTTAAATTTAAATAATTCTTATTGATAATGTCCAGAAAGGAAAATGTTAGTATTTAGTCTTACCTGTGCTTGGAAGAAAGCCACGTAGAAACTATTACCATTTCTTCTCTTTGTTGAAAGAAAAATGTATACAAAGAAGTAAATATTACTACAAAACTTCTAAATGAACCAAAGTAGGAGAAAAGCAACTCTTAGACATTGATAGAAGTATTGCCCTATTTAGATTTTTCTTGCTATCAGAACCACATTTGGAATTTAAGCTTTGTTCACAGCAGAATTGGCACAGACTATCTTTGCAATACTCCTAACTTACTATTACTTTTTTTAAATTTGGCTGTGTCAGGTCTTAGTTGTGGCACGCAGGATCTTCGTTGCAGCATGCAGGATCTCTTGTTGCAGTGTGCAGGCTTCTCTCTAGTTGTGGCACGCAGGCTCTAGAGCGCATGGGCTCAGTAGTCACAGTGCATGAGCTCTCTAGATGTGGCAGGTGGGCTCCAGAGCACATGGGCTCAGTAGTTGCCACACGTGGGCTCTCTAGTTGTGGTGCATGGGCGCTAGAGTGTGTGGGCTCAATATTTGCAGCGCGCAGGCTTAGTTACCCCGCAGCATGTGGGATCTTAGTTCCTCAACGAGGGATTGAACCTGCATCCACTGCACTGGAACGCAGATTCTTAACCACTGGACCACCAGGGAAGTCCCATTCCTAACTTATTTTATGCAAGAAAAGAATGTGTCATGGAAAAGAAATGAACAAAAATTATTAATATAAGGTAGATGAAAAAAATTCCTTTTAAGACAAATAGAATGTGAAGTTGATTTTTAGAATACAGATAGAATTATTAAAAAATTTTTAAGTAGTAGTAAGAAAACATTTCCCCTTTTTTCTGAATTAAAAAAAAATTAGAACTTAGCATTCCATCACCTCCTGCAGATGAATGAGTTAATTACCTTTATTTATAAAAAACAAATGACTCAGGTCTCCATTCCCTAAGAATGGGACCATGTATTTCTGTTAAAAATCAAGGAATAGTTGTTCCAGTTTCCACTTTCACATAAGGAGCCTGGAAGTCCTCGGTCTACCTTAACAACAAGTAAAAAGCTGAACAGACTGAAAAATCAATAACTCTTTATGGATCCATAAGAGAGGGCAGAACAGAGGCAAACCTCTACCCCCAAGACTGGAGAAACAGACAGGCATTTGAATACAGGGAGTTGTGGTTTATGGGAGGAGAGACTCAAGAACTCAAATCACCACAGGAAATAGGGCCAGGTAGGAAAACCGGAACTGTAATTGATGAATTGCTGGAGGCTCAGTGTGGACAACTCTAAGAGTTTAAACTCCAGGGAGACCCAGTCACAGGGGGTGCCCCACAGTATTGTGAGGTTTACCTCCAGGAGCTCAACCAGATTTCCATGATAAATATCAAAGAAAAGTTCCATCAAGCTTCTGGCAGGGAGAGAGGAAAAGGAACCATTTTGAAATACACCACAGCATTCTACTCTTTTTTTTTTTTCTTACAAGTATCCATTCTTTATTTTTTTTTAACACCTTTATTGGAGTATAATTGCTTTACAATGTTGTATTAGTTTCTGCTGTATAACAAAGTGAATCAGCCATATGCATACATATATCCCCATATCCCCTCCCTCTTGCATTCTCTTCTTAACAAACCCTGCCCTAAAGAAAAAAAAAAAAAAAAAAAAAAAACCCTGCCCTCAGGGGAAACTAGTTAATTACAGCCTAACCTGCTGAGGTATTATCAGAGCCTAAGTAACCTTGGGAAGATAAATAACCAACTCTAGCCATTTTGTCCCACCTAAGGGGATAGAAAAAACTAAGAAACTCTTGTGAAGTTCACTGAGACCTAACCATAAGACTGTAGAATGCTTCCCATCCCCCCCATGCCTTACCACTACATTAATAAAGGCCTATTTATGGCAGTTCCTTTTACTCAGTATATTGTGTCTGGCTATCAAGAAAAAATTACAAGGCATACCAAAAGGTGAAAAACATAATTTGAAGAGACAGAGCAAGCATCAGAACCAGACATAGCAGAGATGCTGGAATTATCTGTACAGGAATTTAAAACAACTATGATTAATATGCTAAAGTCTCTAATTGATAAAGTAGACAACATGCAAAAACAGCTGGGCAGCATAAGAAGAGACATGGAAATCCTAAGAAAGAACCAAAAAGAAGTGCTAGAAATAGAAAACACTGTAACAGAGATTAAGAATGTCTTTCATGAATTTATTAATAGTCTGGATATATGGCTGAGGAGAGAATATCTGAGCTAGAGGATATATCAGTAGAACCCTTGAGAACTAAAAATCAAAGAGAACAAAGACTTAAAAAGAAAAAAAAGAACAGAATATTCAAGTGTTACCTGAAAATGGGTTCACCTCTTGGTGGGTGTCAAGCCAAAAGAAACAAGCAAGGCAAAAATTGGGAGAGTGAAGATTTATTACTTGCAGCAAGTAAGGAGAACACCGGAGATCTTTCCCAAAGTAGTATCTCCCCAACAGCAAAATTGGGGAATTTTTAAGCTAAGGGTACACGCATATTCATGAAGGGACTTGAGCAGGAGAATTCAGCATAGATTTGAGGCAAAGGTTGACAGAGTCTAAGCTTTAGTTGATTGAAGTCACAAGGGTCAGAAAGAATCTGAAAAAGAATAGATATATTGTACATGTATAGCTAAATTACTTTGCTGTACACTTGAAACTAACACACTGTAAATCAACTATACTCCAATATAAAATAAAATTTAAAAAAAAAGAGAGAGAATGTAGAGTTCCCCAGATGTGAAAGATTTTTGAACATGTTATTTAACTCTATCTAGAAAAGATGAAAGCATCACTTTTATATAAATTTCATAGGAAGAAACAAAACATCAGCAGTAAATAAAGACTTTTTGAGGCAATATTTTTCTAGTAGAACACTGTCATATTATCTCAATATTTCTAAAATATTTTAATAAAATAAAAGTTTATTAATAAAAATAGTAAATTCTAATGGATAAGATATACATTATATTATTAAAAGAAAAGGTCAGCATCATCATCCCTTAGGTTCCAGTTGATCTAGTGGTTGAGCACTTTAGGCTAATCTTTACCATTGAAACATAATTGGGAGTCTTTACAGCAGTTATATATTCTTTTGTTACTATTGTTACTTCTCTTGCCTGATAACAGTTGTTTGTTCCTGCATTCTTTTGTTCCCTTAAGATCATTAATTACTGAGACCTGTTCAAGTTCAAGCACTGTGGCCAGGATTAGATCACAAAATGGCCTAGGCCAAAAACGTCTTCCCTTATGTCAAGAAAGCCATGCCTGGTTCTCTTTTTCCGGGGACCCTCCACCCTATCTGCTTACACAAAGACTGAGGGACAACTAGAAAAGGTTTAACATAAGTGTAATGTTACTATCAGAAGAAAGAAAGGAACAGAACTATTTGAAACAAAAATGACTGAGAATTTCCCCAAAATTAATGTTAGACATCTAACCGCAGATCCAGGGAGCTCAGAGAACATCAAGCAGGGTAAATGTCCCCCAAAACTATACCTTAGCATATCACTTTCAAATTAAAAAAAATCAAAGATAAAGAAAAACATCCTGAAAGGAGACAGAGTTAAAAAACACCTTACCTATAAAGGAACAAAATAAGAATTACATCCAGCACCTCCTCAGAAACCATGCAAACAAGAAGAGCGTGGACTGAAATATTTAAACTGTTGGGAGAAAAAAACCCTCCAACCTAGAATTCTATATCATGTGAAATTACCTTCAAAACTGAAGGGAAAATTGACAAACAAAAATTGAGAGAATTTGTTGCCAGTAGACCTACCTTGCCAAAAAAGAAAAAAAAAACTAAGTTCTTTATGGAGAAGGGAATTAACGTAGTTCAGAAACTCAGACCTACATAAAGAAAGGAAGAACAGGCTTCCCTGGTGGCGCAGTGGTTGAGAGTCCGCCTGCCGATGCAGGGGACACGGGTTCGTGCCCCGGTCCGGGAATATTCCACATGCTGCAGAGTGGCTGGGCCCGTGAGCCATGGCCACTGAGCCTGCGTGTCCGGAGCCTGTGCTCCATGACAGGAGAGGCCACAACAGTGAGAGGCCCGTGTACCGCCAAAAAAAAAAAAAAAAAATCAAAAGAAGGAAAAAGTGAAGATAAAATAAGAACTTTTATCTTCCTTATTCTTCATTGAACTAACAGTAGTTTATTCAAAATAATAATACCAAAACTATATGCATATATATATACTTAAGTATTCTCATATATAAGTGAAATGAATAACAGCAATAATATAAGGAATAGGAGGAAGAAATTAGAATTATTTTGTTATTATGAGGTATACTACATGTGAAGTGGTGTAGTGTTATTTGAAAGTGGATTTGGACTATTGTAAATGTATATTGAAAACTCTAGGGCAACCAAGAAAAAAGCAAAAAATGGGGTGTCCCTGGTGGCGCAGTGGTTGAGAATCTGCCTGCCAATGCAGGGGACATGGGTTCGAGCCCTGGTCTGGGAAGATCCCACATGCCGCGGAGCAGCTGGGCCCGTGAGCCACAATCACTGAGCCTGCACGTCTGGAGCCTGTGCTCTGCAACAAGAGAGGCCACGATAGTGAGAGGCCCGCGCACCACAATGAAGAGTGGCCCCCGCTTGCCACAACTGGAGAAAGCCCTCACACAGAAACGAAGACCCAACACAGCCCTATAATAAATAAAGCAAACTGACAACAAGTAAAAATAAATAAACACTATTATATTTTTTTTAAAAAGCAAAAAATGAGGTATAACTGATATACTAAGAAAGGAGAGAAAGTGGAATCATATAAATGCTCATTTAAAACCATAAGAGGAAAAAAAAGGAAGAAAAACCCATAAAGCTAAGTTCTGTAGATATTTATAACAAAAAGAAAATAAAACCACAAGAGGCAGATAAGAGAATACTGTGAACAGTTATATGCCAACAAATTGGATAACCTAGAAGAAATGGACAAGTTTCTAGAAACACAGCCTATCAAAACTGAATCAAGAAGAAATAGATAATTTGAACTGACCGTACTAGAAGTAAAATGGAATATGTAATTTAAAAACTTCTTCAAATGACAGTCCAGGACTGCATGGCTTCACTGGGGAATTCCACTAAATAAACAAAGAACTTATACCTATTCCTCTCAAACTCTTCCAAAAGATTGAAGAGGAGGGAACACTCCCAGAGTCATTCTGTGAAGCCACCATCACCCTGATACCAAAACCAGACAAAGACACTACCCAAAAGGAAAATTACAAGCCAATATCTTTGGTGAATGTAGATGCAAAAATCCTTAACATAATTTTAGCAAACTGAATCCAACAACAAATAAAAAGGATCATACACCATGATCAAGCTGGTTTCATTCCAGGGTCACAAAGATGGTTTAGCATATGCAAATCAATCAATTTGATATACCACATTAACAAAAGAAAAGAGAAAAACCACATGATCTTCTCAATGGATGCAGAAAATCATTTAATAAAATTCAACAGTAACATCAACAAAAATCAACATTTATTCATGATAAAAACTCTTGCCAAATTGGGTATAGAGGGAACATATCTCAACATAATAAAAGCCACTTATGACAAACCCACAGCCAACATAATACTAAACAAAAAGCTGAAAGTCTTCCCATGAAATTCTGGAACAAGACAAGAATGCCCATTCTCACCACATCTATTCAACATAGTATTGGAAGTCCTAGCCACAGCAATAAGAAAGAAAAAGGAATAAAAAGCATCCAAATCAGAAGAGAAGAGTAAAATTGTCACTATGTGCAGATGACATGCTGTATAGAAAACCCTGAAGACTCCACACGAAAACTATTAGAACTGATAAATGAATTAAGCAAGGTAGCAGGATACAAGATTAATATACAGAAATCTGTTGCATTTCTTTACACTAACAATGTAATATCAGAAAGGGAAAGTTAAATAAAATTGTTTTAAATTGCATTAAAAAATATCTAGGAGGGCTTCCCTGGTGGCACAGTGGTTGAGAGTCCGCCTGCTGATGCAGGGGACACAGGTTCGTGCCCCGATCCGGGAGGATTCCACATGCCACGGGGCGGCTGGGCCCATGAGCCATGGTCACTGGGCCTGCGCGTCTGGAGCCTGTGCTCTGCAGCGGGAGAGGCCACAGCAGTGAGAGGCCCACGTACCGAAGAAAAAAAAAAAAACTAGGAATAAACCTAACCAAGGAGGTGAAAGACTTATATGCTTAGAGCTATAAAACATAGGTAAAGGAAACTGAAGAGGGTTCAAGGAAATGGAAAGATAGCCCATGCTCTTGGATTGGAAGAATTAATAGAATTAAAATGGCTATACTACCCAAAGCTATCTACAGGTTTAATGCAATCCCTATCAAATTACCCATAACGTTTTTCACAGAACTAGAACAAATAGTCCTAAAATTTATATGGAACCACAAAAGACAGAATTGCCAAAGCAATCCTGAGGAAAAAGAACAAAGTTGAAGGCATAACCCTTCCAGACTTTAGACAATACTACAAAGCTACAGTAATAAAAACCGTGTGGTGTTGGGACAAAAACAGGCATATAGATCAATGGAACAGAAAAGAGAGCCCAGAAATAAACCCACACATTTACAGTCAATTACTCTTGAACAAAGAAGGCAAGAATATACAGTGGAGAAAAGACAGTCTCTTCAGCAAGTAGTGTTGGGAAAGCAGGACAGCTGCATGTAAATCAGTGAAGTTAGAACACTCCCTCACAACATACACAAAAATAAACTCAAAAGGCTTAAAGACTTAAACATAAGACATGTCACCATAAAACTCCTAGAAGAGAACATAGGCAAAACAGTCTCTGACATAAATTATAGCAATGTTTTCTTAGGTCAGTCTCCCAAAGCAATAGAAATAAGAACAAAAATAGACGAAGAGGACCTAATCAAACTTAGAAGCTTTTGCACAGCAAAGGAAACCATAAACAAAACAAAAAGACAGCCAGTAGACTGGGAGAAAATGTTTGCAAACAATGCGACCAACAAGGGCTTAATTTCCAAAATATACAAACAGCTCATACAACTCATTCACAGAGAAAAAACACAATAAAAATATGGGCAGAAGACCTAAATAGACATTTCTCCAAAGAAGACATACAGGTGGCCAAAAAGCACATGAAAAGCTGCTCAACATCACAAATTATTAGAGAAATGCAAATCAAAACTACAATGAGGTATCACCTCACACCAGTTAGAATGGGCATCATCAGAAAATCTACAAACAACAAATGCTGGAGAGGGTGTGGAGAAAAGGGAACCCTCTTGCACTGTTGGTGGGAATGTAAATTGATACAGCCACTATGGAAAACAATCTGGAGGCTCCTTATAAAACTAAAAATAGAGTTGCCATATGATCCAGCAGTTCCGTTCCTGGGCATATATTCAGAAAGGGTGAAAACTCGAATTGGAAAAGATTCATACATCCCAATGTTCATAGCAGCACTATTTACAATAGCCAAGACATGGAAGCAACCCAAGTGTCCATCAACAGATGAATGGCTAAAGAAGATGAGATTGTGTGTGTGTGTGTGTGTGTGTGTGTGTGTGTGTGTATGGGGTGGGGAGAGAGTGAAATATTACTCAGCCATAAAAAAGAGTGAAATAATGCCATTGCAACTACATGGATGGACACAGAGATTGTGAAACTAAATGAAGTAAGTCAGACAGAGAAAGACAAATATTATATGCTATCACTTACATGTGGAATCTAAAAAGTAGTACAAATTAATTTATTTACAAAACAGAAACACACTCACAGGCATAGAAAACTTATTTATGGTTACCAAAGGGGAAGGCGGGGAGGAATAAATTGGGAGTATGGAATTAACAGGTGCACACTACCATATATAAAATAGATAAGCAACAAGATTTTACTGTATAGCACAGGGAATTATATTCAGTATCTTGTAATAAATTATAAAGAAAAAGAATTTTTAGAAAAGAGTGTATGTGTGTGTATCTCTGAATCATCACTTTGCTGTACATCTGAAACACAATATTGTAAATCAACTATACTTGAATTAAAAAAAAACACAAGAGGCAGAAAAAGTGGAAGACAAAAATAGGAACAAAGAACAAGGGCAAAAAATATAAAACAGTAACAAATATAGTAGATATAAATCCAAATATATCAGTAACTATGTTTAATGTCAATGGTCTAAAGGCATCAATTAAAAAACAGAGATCATCACAGTGGATCAAAAAACAAGACCCAAGTATAAGTTGTCTACAAGAAACCACTTTAAAGATAATGAAACATATAGATTAAAAGTAAATGGATACACCTATCAGGGAGGACAGAGAAGGCTGGGCTGCTCCTCCCCAAGGTATTGTGACCCTGTGCCTGTAGCCCGAAAGGGACACACAGCCCTGTGATGACCTGTGGCCACAGGGGCCCTGCTCTGCCCCCACTTTGTCCGTGGTGACATGACTGTGCCTTCTTTGTGTGCTAACTTATCCCATTACTACGTCGATATTCCCACTGATTCCCTTTCCTGTCAATTTCTTCAACTTTAAAATACTGTATTGAGAGCAGTTTCCTAAGTTAGCCCAAATCCTGTTCAGAACAGGGATGCTTCCTGAAGTCAGGAAACAGGCGTGGTTGGGGAAGGCTTCTGCTCCAGAAGTGAGTGGATGTGAAACAGCCCTGCTCCACAGTGACTGGTTTTGTCCTGCTACAGTTTAAAATTGAGGCATACTTGACATAACAAATGCACAGACTTTAAGTGTGTGGTTTGAGGGGTCATGACCAATGTCCACACACGTGTAACCATCCCAACCAAGGCAGAGGTTGAAGATAACAGATTTCTATCTTCAGTGATTTTTTTTTTTTTTTTGGCCGCACTGTGCGGCTTGCAGGATCTTAGTTCCCCGACCAGGGATTGAACCCAGGCCCCGGGCAGTGAAAGTGAGGAGTCCTAACTTCTGGACCACCAGGGAATTCCCATATCTTCAGTGATTTTTAAAAAGAATTTCTGCTGATAAAATGCATGCTCATGGTAGAACACTAGGATTGTGCAGAGAAATCCAGGGCAGGATGTGGCAGGGCCCCCACCATGCAGCTCCCAGATAAAGAGGCTGCCCGCCTGCCTGGTGGCATCACACCAGCCAGACAACCACTGCTAGCATTTCGATGTATTTTCTTCTGTTTTTTTCTATGCACATATATACATATGTTAAAATTTTTTTCTGTGCATACTTTTTTACATATGACATCAGATCAAATTTAGTATTTAAAAACTTACTGTAGAATAAGCATTTCCATATATTGTAAAACATTGTGTAAATATGATTTTTGAGAAGGCTTTGGTGTTTACTTTGTGATATTTGGTTCAGCTAGTGTTGAAACAATAAAGAGTTGATGTTAGAAAAAAAAAGTAAATGGTTAGAGAAAAATAGTGTTACCATGCTAACACTAATCAAAAGAAAGAAAGCAGCAGTTAGCTATTTTAATTTCAGACAAACTAGATTTCAAAGTAAGGAAAGTTATCAGTGATAAAGAAGAGGCTAACGTAAGTGATAAAGGGTTCAATTCTCCAAGAAGATATAACAATTTTTAATGTGTATACATCTACTAACACAACATCAAACATGAGACAAATGCTGATAGAACTGCAGGGAAGAGTAGATGAATTCACTATTATAGTTGGAGACTTCCACATCCCTCTCTCAGAAATGAACAATCCAGCTGGCTGAAAATCAGTAAGGACTATTTGAACTCAACAACACCTTCAGTCGACTGGATATAATTGATATCGATAGACTGCTTCATCCAAAACAGCAGAACTCACATTTATCTCAAGCTTAAATGGAACATTTACCAAGATAAACCACTTTCTGGGACATAAAACCCACCTTAACAAATTTAAAAGACTAGAAATCATACAGTGCTGTGGTCTCAGACCATAATGGAATAAACTAGGAATCAATCACAGAAAGACAGCTAAAAAAAAAATCCCAAAATATATGGAGATTAAACAACACACTTCTAAATAATATATGGATCAAAGAAGAAATCTCAAAAGAAATTTAGAAATATTTTAAACTTAATGAAAACAACTTATTAAAATTTGTGGGATGCAGTGAAAACAGTGCTTAGAGGGAAGTTTATCACATTGAAAGCAAGTATTAGAAAAGAAGAAAAATCTAAAATGAATATTTCCACCTTAGGAATCTAGAAAAAGAACAAATTAAATTCAAAGTAAGCAGAAGAGAAGAAATAATAAGAACTAGGACAGAAATCAATGAAATTGATGTCTCTAGCCAGGCCAATTAGGAAAAAAAGAGAGGACCCAACTTACTAATATCACATGTGAAAGAGAGGACATCACTACAGATTCCATGGGAATTGAAAGGATAGTAAAGGAATACTATAAACAACTCTGTGCCCACAAATTGGATGACCTAGATGGAATGGACCAATTCCTTTAAAGACACAATCTGTCAAAACTCACACACAAAGAAATAGATAACTGAATAGGCCTATATCTATTAAAGAAATTGAGTCAATAATCCATAACATTTCCAAAACAGAAAGCATCAGGCCCACATGGGTTCACTGGTTAATTCTACCAAACATTTAAGAAGAAATTAAACCAATTATCTTCAGTCTCTTTCAGAGAATAGAAACAAGGAATACTTCTTTTTTTTTTTTTACTTTATTCTAACTTGAGTCAGCTTACACTTACACATATAATCAAATATTAAATTAATTATCAAAAAAAGATAATTAGAAGAAACTTAAGAGACCACAGAGAAACAGGCACTCTCATATTGCAGATGGGAGTATGAAGTGTTACAATCCCTACAAAGGGGAATTTGGAATTCTAGATGAATTTACCACTTAGACCTCAAAAAATCCATTTCTAGGAATATATCTTGAAAATACACCTGCATCCATGAGAAATAGCATATGCATAAGTGTGTTGATTATCTATTGCTACATCACAAATATACTTACTAATCGTCTCAGTTTGTCAAGGACTGTGGATTTTACTGAAACTCATAACTTTCAGTGCTCAAACTAGAACAGTCCCAGGCAAACACAGACTGTTGGTCATCCTAAGAACAAATTGTCCTAAAATTTATATTTTTTCTTTTTTTAAATTTATTTTTTTATACAGCAGGTTCTTATTAGTCATCAATTTTATACACATCAGTGTATACATGTCAATCCCAATCGCCCAATTCATCACACCACCACCACCACCACCCTGCCGCTTTCCCCCCTTGGTATCCATAAGTTTGTTCTCTACATCTCTGTCTCAGTTTCTGCCCTGCAAACCTGTTCATCTGTACCATTTATCTAGGTTCCACATATATGCGTTAATATACGATATTTGTTTTTCTCTTTCTGACTTCACTGTGTATGAGAGTCTCTATATCCATCCACGTCTCAACAGATGACCCAATTTCATTCCTTTTTATGGCTGAGTAATATTCCATTGTATATATATACCACATCTTTATCCATTCGTCTGTTGATGGGCATTTAGGTTGCTTCCATGACCTGGCTATTGTAAATAGTGCTGCAATGAACATTGGGGTGCATGTGTCTTTTTGAATTATGGTTTTCTCTGTGTATATGCCCAGTAGTGGGATTCCTGGGTCCCCAGGAATAGAGTTCCTTTTTAAAGAACCTCGATACTGTTCTCCATACTGGCTGTATCAATTTACATTCCCACCAACAGTGCAAGAGGGTTCCCTTTTCTCCACACCCTTTCCAGCATTTGTTGTTTGTAGATTTTCTGATGATGCCCATTCTAACTGGTGTGAGGTGATACCTCATTGTAGTTTTGATTTGCATTTCTCTAATAATTTGTGATGTTGAGCAGCTTTTCATGTGCTTCTTGGCCATCTGTATGTCTTCTTTGGAGAAATGTCTGTTTAGGTCTTCTGCCCATTTTTGGATTGTGTTGTTTGTTTTTCTAATATTTAGCTGCATGAGCTGTTTATATATTTTGGAGGTTAATTCTTTGCCTGTTGATTCATTTGCAAATATTTTCTCCCATTCTGAGGGTTGTCTTCTTCTCTTGTTTATGGTTTCCTTTGCTGTGCAAAAGCTTTGAAGTTTCATTAGGTCCCATTTGTTTATTTTTGTTTTCATTTCCATTACTCTAGGAGGTGGATCAAAAAGATCTTGCTGTGATTTATGTCAAAGAGTGTTCTTCCTATGTTTTCCTCTAAGAGTTTTATAGTGTCCGTTCTTAAATTTAGGTCTCAAATCCATTTTGAGTTTATTTTTGTGTATGGTGTTAGGGAGTGTTCTAATTTCATTCTTTTACATGTAGCTGTCCAGTTTTACCAGCACAACTTATTGAAGAGACTGTCTTTTCTCCATTGTATATCCTTGCCTCCTTTGTCATAGATTAGTTGACCGTAGGTGCGTGGGTTTATCTCTGGGATTTCTATCTTTTTCCATTGATCTATGTTTCTGTTTTTGTGCCAGTAACATATTTTCTTGATTACTGTAGCTTTGTAGTATAGTCTGAAGTCAGGAAGTCTGATTCCCCCAGCTCCATTTTTTTCCCTCAAGACTGCTTTGGCTATTCGGGGTCGTTTGTGTCTCCGTACAGATTTTTTGTTCTAGTTACGTAAAAAATGCCATTGGTATTTGATAGGGATTGCATTGAATCTGTAGATTGCTTTGGGTAGTATAGTCATTTTCACAATGTTGATTCTTCCAATACAATAACATGGTATATCTCTCCACCTGTTGGTATCATCTTTAATTTCTTTCATCAGTCTCTTATAGTTTTCTGCAAACAGGTCTTTTGTCTTCCTAGGTATTTTATTCTTTTTGTTGCAATGGTAAATGGGAGTGCTGCCTTAATTTCTCTTTCAGATATTTCATCATTAGTGTATAGGAATACAAGAGATTTCTGTGCATTCATTTTGTATCCTGCTACTTTACCAAATTCATTGATTAGCTCTACTAGTTTTCTGGTGGCATCTTTAGGATTCTCTATGTATAGTATCATGTCATCTGCAAACAGTGACACCTTTACTTCTTCTTTTCCAATTTATATTCCTTTTATTTCTTTTTCTTCTCTGATTGCTGTGGCTAGGACTTCCAAAACTGTGTTGAATAATAGTGGTGAGAGTGGACATCCTTTTCTTCTTCCTGATCTTAGAGGAAATGCTTTCAGTTTTTCACCATTGAGAATGATGTTTGCTGTGTGTTTGTCATATATGGCCTTTATTATGTTGAGGTAGTTTCCCTCTATGCCCACTTTCTGGAGAGTTTTTATCTTAAATTGGTGTTGAATGTTGTCAAAAGCCTTTTCTGCATCTATGGAGATGATCATATGGTTTTTATTCTTCAATTTGTTAATACAGTGTATCACAATGATTGATTTGCATATATTGAAGAATCCTTGCATCCCTGGGATAAATCCCACTTGATCATGGTGTATGATCCTTTTAATGTGTTGTTGGATTCTGTTTGCTAGTATTTTGTTGAGGATTTTTGCATCTATATCCATTAGTGATATTGGTCTGTAATTTTCTTTTTTTGTAGTGTCTTTCTCTGGTTTTGGTATGAGGGTGATGGTGGCCTCATACAATGAGTTTGGGAGTGTTCCTTCCTCTGCAATTTTTTGGAAGAGTTTGAGAAGGATGGGTGTTAGCTCTTCTCTAAATGTTTGATAGAATTCACCTGTGAAGCCATCTGGTCCTGGACTTTTGTTTGTTGGAAGATTTTTAGTCACAGTTTCAATTTCATTACTTGTGATGGGTCTGTTCATATTTTCTATTTCTTCCTGGTTCAGTCTTGGAAGGTTATACCTTTCTAAGAATTTGTCCATTTCTTCCAGGTTGTCCATTTTATTGGCATAGAGTTGCTTGTAATAGTCTCTTAGGATGCTTTGTATTTCTGCAGTGTCTGTTGTAACTTTTCCTTTTTCATTCCTAATTTTATTGATTTGAGTCCTCTGCCTCTTTTTCTTGATGAGTCTGGCTAATGGTTTATCAATTTTGTTTATCTTCTCAAAGAACCAGCTTTTAGTTTTATTGATCTTTGCTATTGTTTTCTTTGTTTCTATTTCATTTATTTCTGCTCTGATCTTTATGATTTCTTTCCTTCTACTAACTTTGGGTTTTGTTTGTTCTTCTTTCTCTAGTTCCTTTAGGTGTAAGGTTAGATTGTTTATTTGAGATTTTTCTTGTTTCTTGAGGTAGGCTTGTATAGCTATAAACTTCCCTCTTAGAACTGCTTTTACTGCATCCCATAGGTTTCGGATTGTCGTGTTTTCATTGTCATTCGTCTCTAGGTATTTTTTGATTTCCTCTTTGGTTTCTTCAGTGATCTCTTGTTTATTTAGTAACGTATTGTTTAGCCTCCATGTGTCTGTGTTTTTTACGTTTTTTTCCCTGTAGTTGATTTCTAATCTCATAGCGTTGTGGTCAGAAAAGATGCTTGATATGATTTCAATTTTCTTAAATTTACTGAGGCTTGATTTGTGACCCAAGATGTGATCTATCCTGGAGAATGTTCCGTGCGCAGTTGAGAAGAAAGTGTAATCTGCTGGTTTTGGATGGAATGTCCTATAAATATCACTTAAATCTATCTGGTCTATTGTGTCATTTAAAGCTTCTGTTTCCTTATTTATTTTCTGTTCGGATGATCTTAACTTATTCTGTGTTGCCAGCATTAGCCAGGTTACAAATGCAGACAAAGACATTACAAGAAAATGAAACCAGAGACCAATATCACTTAAGAACATATGTGCAACAATTCTCAACAAAATATTAACAAACCAAATTTGCAAAAGTATAAAAAGAATTATATAACATACCCAGTGGGATTTATCTCAGGTACGTACAGCTGTTTCAATGTTTAAAAATCAATTAATGCAATACATCACATCAACAGACTGATAAAGAAAAAACACATGATCATGTCAATAGATGTCAAAAAAAATTTGACAAAATTCAATACCCATTCGTGATAAAAACTCTCAGCAAACTAGGAATAGAGGGGGACATTCTCAGCTTGATAAAAACTATTTACAAAAACCCTACAACTAACGTCATACTTAATGGTGAAAAACTTGAAGCTTTCCCACTAAAATCAGGTAAGAGGCAAGGATGTCTCCCTCGCACCACTCCTTTTCAACATTGTACTGGAACTCCTTGCTAATGCAATAAGGCAATAAAACTTATACAGATTGGTTCACAATGTATACATATATCAAATCACTATGATGTACACTTTAAATATCTTACAATTTTATTTCAGTCATATCTAAATAAAACTGAAATTCGAGGGGGAAAGGTATATAGTTTGGCAAGGAAGACATAAAACTGCCTTTATTTGCAGATGACATGATTGTCTATGAAGAAAATCTGAAAGAATCAACAAAAACTGGAACAAATAAGCAATTATAGTAAGGATGCAGGATACAAGGTTAATATACAAAAGTCAATTGGCTTCCTGTATACTGATAATGAACAAGTGGAATCTGAAAGTAAAACTCAATACTATTTACATTAGCAACCCCCAAAATTAAATACTTGGGTATAACTATAACAAAATATGTATACTATCTATAATGAGGAAAACTACAAAACTCTGATAAATGAATCAAAGAACTAAATAAATGGAGAGAGATTCCATGTTCATGGTTAGAATTAGTCAATATTGTCAAAATGTCAGTTCTTTCCAACTTGATCTGTGGATACAATATTATTCCAGTTAAAATCCCAGCAAGTTATTTCATAGATGTAGACAAACTGATTCTAAAGTTTATACAGAGATGAAAAAAACTCAATAGCCAACACAATACTGAAGAAGAATGAAGTTGGAGGACTGATGCTACTCAACTTCAAGACTTATTCTAAAGCTGCAGTAATCAGGAGAGTGTTGTATTGGTGAAAAAATAGACAAAATAGATCAATGGAACAGAGTGGAGAGCCCAGAAATAGATTTTCATAAATATAGTCAACTGATCTTTGACAAAGGAATAAAGGCAATACAATGGAGCAAAGACAGTCCCTTCAACAAATGGATATCCACATGCAAAAAAATAAATCTAGACACAGACCTTACACCGTTCATCAAAATTAACTCAAAATGGATCACAGACTTAAATGTAAAATGCAAGAGTGTAAAACTATAGAAATAACAGGAGAAAACTTAGATGATCTTCAGCATGGTAATGCCTTATTAGATGTAACACCAAAGACATGATTCAGGAAAGAAATAATTAATAATTGGGACTTCATTAACATTTAAAACTTGTGCTCTATGAAAGACAATCACAAGAGAATGCGAAGTCAAGCCACAGACCGGGAGAAAATATTTGCCAAAGAAATGTTTGTTGAAGGACTGTTACCCAAAGTATACAAAGAGGGACTTCCCAGGTAGTTCAGTGGGTAAGACTCCACGCTCCCAATGCAGTTAGCCCACGTTCGATCCCAGGTCGGGGAACTAGGCCCCACATGCATGCCGCAACTAAGATCCTGCATGCATGCTTCAACTAAGAGTCCGCATGCCACCACTAAGAAGCCCACATGCCGCACACTGCAACTAAGACCTGGTGTGGCCAAAATAAATAAATAAATAAATAATTTTTTAAAAAGTATACAGAAAACACTTAATCCTCAACAGTAAGAAGATAAACAACCTGATATTAAAATGGGCCAAAGACCTTAACAGACACTTCACTAAAGAAGATATACAGATAGCAAGTAAGCATATGAAAAGATGTTCCACATCATATAGAAAAAAAGTTTGCATGTCATCAGGGAAATACAAATTAAAACAACCGGGAGATACCACTATATACCTATTAGAATGGCCAAAATCTAGAACACTGACAACACCAAATGCTGGCAAGGATGTGGAGCCACAGCAACTCTCATACAGTGCTTGTGGGAATAAATGTTACAGCCACATTGGAAGATAGTTTCTTACAAGATGAAAATGATTTCTTACAAAATACAATTACTCTTAACCATATGATCCAGCAATCACACTACTTTGTATTTACCCAAAGGAATTGAAAACTTATGTCCACAGAAAAACTGCACGTGAAAGTTTATAGCAGTTTTATTTATAATTGCCAAATCTTGGAAGCAACCAAGATGTCCTTTAATAGCTAAATGGAGAAATAAACTGGCACAACTAGGCAATAGAATATTATTCAGAGCTAAAAAGAAGTGAGCTATCAAGCCATGAAAAGACATGAAGGAAGCTGTAATGCATATTGCTGAGTGAAAGAAGCCAATCTGAAGATATGAATCCAAGTATTTCACGTTTTGGAAAAGGCAAAACTATGGAGACAATAAAAGATTAGTGGTTGCCAGTGGTAGGGGTGGGGACAGATGAATAAGCATACCACAGAGAATTTCTAGGGCAGTGGAGATATCTGTATATTATTATGATGAATATATGTCATTATACATTTGTACAAACCCATAGAATGTACAACACCAAGAGTGTAAACAGTGGACTTTGAGTGATAATGATGTAGGTTCATCATTAGTTAAAAAAAAAAGGTGCCATCTGGTGAGTGAGGTCGATAATGGGGGAAGCTCTGCATGGGTGAATGGTGGGTGGTATATGGCAAATGTTTATACTTTCCTCTCAATTTCAATCCTAAAATTGCTCTTAAAATATAAAGTCTTTTTTGAAAATCAAGGAGTATATTAGAATAACCTTCATTATTATAGAAAAAATATTACTTAGAGAATAAATAAATATATAAAAAATAAAAATTAGCAGCTTCTGTGTATCTATAACTGAATGCTACCTTAATATTTGCACTGTAAAACGTATATATAAATTTTATTTTAGAATAGATGTGCCTTTTTCTTGGTGGCTGATGACTCAGGCTAATCACATTTAGATTTAATTTATAGAATACTTTATAATTTTTTTTTAATCTTCTGGCCACCCTGCACGTCATGAGGGATCTTAGTTCCCAACCAGTGACTGAACCTGCGCGCCCTGCAGTGGAAGTGCAGAGTCGTAACCACTGGACCAGCGGTGAAGTCCCTATAATATTCTTTTTGATTGCATGATTAGAAAATTTTTCTGTAGTTTTTATTAAAAGCTAAGCATTACTCTATTTAGCACATCAAAATGAAGTTTGTAGTGTTTTTCTTTAATCAAAATTTGTTTGCCAGTTAAATTTGCTCTAAAGTTATTTATGATTAGTAAATCACAAGTTTAATTTAACCATGTAATCTATTCACTTAGAGTATATATAGGTAATATAAATTGTGCTTGAATGTCTTTTTTTCTAAGAAAAAGTAGACTACACCACTTTTTGAGATTAAGAACTTTTTCATCCTGTCCATTAGTGTCATGGACTGAATGTTTGTATCCCCCCCATATTCAAATTCATATGTTTAATCCCTAACCCCCTAACATGATGATATTAGGAGGTGGTACCTTTGGGAGATAACTAGGTTTAGATTATGTCATGGTAGTGGGACCCTCATAATGGAATTAGTGCCTCTATAAGAAGAGGAAGAGAGAGTCATGTGAGTATACAGTGAGAAAGTAACTGTCTGCAAACCAGGAAGTGGAGCCTCACCAGACACCAAATCTGCAGGCATCTTGATCTTGGAGTTCCTAACCTCCAGAGTTGTGAGAGATAACTGTTGTTTAAGCCATGCAGTCTATTTGTCCTAGAAGCCCAAGCTAACTAAATAAAATAGTATAGAATAAACAGTAATAGTAAATAAATAGTATAAAAAGATTCTGTTAAATGGAACTTACAATTAGTAGCATTTACTCTTTTATAATTATTTTGTAAATTGCAAGTCTGATATTAGGGAAAAAAGTAGTATCTTTGAATTGCCAGACTTTATTATTTAAATAATTAGTGTTTGGGGTAGAAATCGTCATCTACAAATAAAATGTTAATAGCAAGTAAAATAAAACAAAACCGATTCAATTATTTATTTTATATTCTAAACGCTTGAATAGCAGTTCACTGAATTATGGTATCTTCCTATAATTTGAAAAGAGGAAAATGACATTTTAAAACTTTATGGATATCTGTTGTGAAAAAGATTTTTAAGTGGTTAAGTTGAAGATATAATTCATTCTCTAAATTTCTTTCAGATAGCCATTATTGGGAATTCCCTAGTGGTCCAGTGGTTAGGACTTGGCGTTTTTACTGCCGGGGCCTGGGTTTGATCCGTGGTTGGGGAACTAAGATCCCACAAGCTGCAAGGAGCAGCCAACAAAAAAAAACATAGCTATTATCGTAGGTTGATTTTTTTCATATGCACTGTTTTTCCTTTTTCTGTCTTCTTGGGAGAGCTGTAAGTATCTTACATTTAAATACGAAACGCAGACTCTTCAGAATATATGCATGAGACTTTCTATGTCATTCCAAATTATCATAGATGTTAAAGATATGATATAGAAATATAGTATTAATGCCAAATTCTCAAAGCTTTTTAAAAAAGCATTTATCTGAAAGGTGAATAGCTGGCTGTCTAGGGTTACTTATGTTTGTGATTTATTTAAAATAATTTTACAGATAAATAAATTTAAAATAAATTCGTTAGTTTAAGGCAGTTGGTAAGATACAAAATTTGAAAACTTTATGTCCATATCCTTTGCTGTGTTATAATCTAACATACATTTAGTATGCTTTTCATTGATGTTTTAAATGTATGGTAAAATAGTTTTCTATTTTAAATACTTTGAAAGTTTTATTAGGATAACTTGATTAAGTGATTTATACTAGTAATGAGAGTTAGTATTGACAGCTCATGTATTTCAGACTCAAGAGACCATTTTAAGGTGGGCACTTTTTCATTACTTCACATCTTTAATTTTTGAACAATTTCTAAAGATTCTTACTTGTTTGACCTTTTTCTGCCAGTAATGAGTTTGCATTGTAATGCCATATGAGTAAAAGTCCCTGGACTGTTGACTCCTACGGCTGAGATGAGCAGCTAAGATTAATACATAAGGTTCTAGGAATTATGAGTTGATAGAATGTGTTGTAATATAAGATGAATAAAATCCATTGTAAGCTTTGTGGGTGTGGCATTGCAACTGGACCTAGTAGGGGTGAGATTCAAATAAAAAGAAGTGAGAAGTAGCATTTGGGGTGATTGATTAATCAAAATGTGGAGGCAAAATACTAAAGGACATGTATCCACTGAAATTTATTATAAGCTCCATGAAGAATAGAATTTGAAAATTCAGGGTTTGTTCCTAACCATGGCTTTTTAATAATAATATTGATGTGCTTGGACCTACTTAAATATTGATTTAATCTACTCAATTCAAAAATCTGTAATGAAGGGGTACACTCAGTTTTTCAAGGGTTACTTGAGACTGTTCCTCAGTTGTATGTCATCACAACCCTCTGAGGATAATGATTATGTCTGACTCCATCTTACATTCTTTGCTCTGTTGCCACATACTGTTTCTAATATTTGGGATAACCAGAAAACAGTGCTGGCAAGATGTAGGAACTCAGTAAATGTTAAGCAAATGAGCAAACAAGGAGAACAAGGAGATATTGGGGTTTTGTTTTTTGTAAGGTACTTAAAGTTAGTTAAGCGGTAATTATCTGGTAGTAGTACATATGCCCTAAATACATTTTAGGCAGAGTAAATACTGTTGCTGAGAAATCTTTAGTTCAAGATACTATTTAATTATGTAAGAAATGTTTATAACCATTAGAAAATTTAAAATTATCGGGACTTCCCTGGTGGTCCAGTGGTTAAGAATCCGCCTTCCAATGCAGGGGACGTGGGTTCGATCCCCGGTCAGGGAACTAAGATCCCATGTGCCGCAGGGCAACTAAACCCACACCCGGCAACTAAGCCTGCGCACCGCAACTACTGAACTGAACACACAAGCCACAACTATAGAGCCCACGTGCTCTGGAGCCCGCATGCCACAACTAGAAAGAAGCCTGCGCACCACAACTAGAGAGAAGCACGCATGCCACAATGAAGAGCCTGAGTGCTACAATGAAGAGCCTGAGTGCCACAATGAAAGATCCCATATGCTGCAACAAAGATCCTGCATGCATGCTGCAACTAAGACCCAACACAGCCAAAAAAGGAAAAACAAAATTTTTTAAAATTATCATTAGTGCTTTTGGATATAACTGTAAAGTGAACAGACAGATCTTAACTCCCAAGAACATTAAAAAAGAAAGCATAGGGCTTCCCTGGTGGCGCAGTGGTTGAGAGTCTGCCTGCCAATGCAGGGTGCATGGGTTCAAGCCCTGGTCTGGGAAGATCCCACGTGCCACGGAGCAGCTGGGCCCGTGAGCTACAAATACTGAGCTCTGCGCGTATGGAGCCTGTGCTCTGCAGCAAGAGAGGCCGCGACAGTGAGAGGCCCGCGCACCGCGATGAAGAGTGGCCCCCGCTTGCCACAACTAGAGAAAGCCCTCGCACAGAAACGAAGACCCAACACAGCCAAAAATAAATAAATGAATAAATAAATTTAAAAAAAAAAAAAAAAAAAAAAAAAAAAAAAAAAAAAAAAAAAAAAAAAAAAAAAAAAAAAAATTTAAAAAAAAAAAAAAAAAGAAAGCACTGATTCAAGGTAGTATTAAAACTCACCATTATATAGAAATATGATAGGAAGGACTAAACATTTTTATTACATGACATAGTAGCTCATATTAAAATCTTTTTATATTAAGAAGAAAAAGACTTTGTAATACTATATAATATATAGTATTTGACAGAAAGGGATAAAAGTTTTTTTATATATGATAAAAGAGTACCTTTTAGTGAAATATTTTTATATTGAAGAGAATAGTAGATTGTTGGAGATACTCTTAGCTTCATAAGATACCACAACAAGTGCTCTTGCAGTGTTTTTTAGCATAGTAACATATACTAGGCAAAATTATAATTATTGGTAATTTGCTTTGAGTCTTTTTATTCTAATATTTCAAAGTATATTAAACCTTTCAAAACATCTCATAATAGGTATTATCAAATTAATTACATATCTCATATGCAAAAACAAAAGCTGAGAGTGGCAAAAGTATTTGCTTATGATCACATACCATTTAACTGATGGAAAATGAGTAGTCCCAAATTCCCAGTAATCATTTCTAACTCCTATATAAAATAAAATCAGTACAGTAATACCTAAGGAATGCTATTGTAGCTGCAAGAATAAAAATACTACGTCACAGCAATTTAAAGAAATATCAATATCTTTACAAATAACAATTTTGGAGAGTATGTGGAGAAAAGGGAAACCTCCTACACTGTTGGTGGGAATGTAAATTGGTACGGCCACTATGGAAAACAGTGTGGAGGTTCCTCAAAAAACTAAACTAGAACTACCATATGATCCAGCAATTCCACTCCTGGGTATATATCTGGAAAAAACAAGAATACTAATTTGAAAAGATACGTGCACCCCAGTGTTTGTAGTAGCACTATTTACAATAGTCAAGATATAGAAGCAATCCAAATGCCCATCAACAGACGAATGGATAAAGAAGATGTGGTATGTGTATACAATGGACAGTTAGTCATAAAAAAGAATGAAATTCTGCCATTTGTAGCAACATGGATGGACCTAGAGAATATTATGCTTAGTGAAATAAATCAGACAGAGAAAAACAAATACTATATGATATTACTTAATGTGTAATGTAAAAAAATAATACAAATGAATGTATATGCAAAACAGAAACAGATTCACTGATAATGAAAATAAACTGGTTTTCATAGGGGAGTGAGAAGGGGGAGGAGCAATGGGATTAAGAGTACAAACTACAGAGTATAAAATAGATAAGCAACAAGGATATATTGTATAGCACAGGGAATTATAGCCATTATCTTGTAATAACTTTTAATGGAGTACAATCTGTAAAAATACCGAATCACTATGCTATACACCTGAAACTAATATAATATTGTAATTCAACTGCACTTCAATTAAAAGTAATAAAATAACGAATAAATATCTTTACTAAAACAAGTATTCCAACTTAATTTCTGTTAAATGCAGATAAATGTATTTTTGTTAGATATTTGTATTTAAGGAGATAGTAATTTCATTTGATATTTTATTTTTAATGTCATGGTCATTAAGTTTTTGACATGGGCTCTGTTCTGGTAAGCAAAGCTCAAGAAAAGCAAAAAGTAGCATAGGCTGTGAATCAAATAGTGTCTCATATAGACTATTTATATGAGAGTACAATAAACTACTAATTTATTAAACTTGACTATTAAAAGAAAAAGAATTTTCCTAGTGGAGAGAGAAATGTAAACAAAAGAAAGTAGCTCGTCTTGCATATAGGACTTTTGCATTATTTTGTATTTTAGTTAATAGTTTTTTTCTTCCACTGTTGTCATCATTGATTAGATAGCACATGATATATTAATTATTTGAATATCATGGTAGAAGTACAGTGTCTTTAATAAGAGTTCACCTTATAGTGTATTGACCATTGAGTCAATGAAGATTAGCCAGTTGCAATATCATCCTCAAGTAATATTACCATTGCAATACTAGAGTAGAAGTAACCTAGACTATTAAGAACCCAAAAGTCCTTCATCCAGGAAAAACAAACAAAATGCTTATAAAAATATTAAAAGATTGACTGGGTAACTGAAATAATGGCAAATACATGAATCTGAATTTCCCCACACATCCTTCAAAAAAACAGTAAAGAAGAACATAAAACTACACATAACCCATGTCTCAACATAACTAGAACATAGAGAACATTCAAACTTCAAATTATCTGTAAGTAGAAAAATTAATACCAAATCATTCACACTCTTGTGCAAGCCTTGGTGGAGAGCATGGGTAGTCTGGGAAAAACTGCACAGGATAAGAGGGGAACTAGTTACAGGCTTAAGACTGATCTAAAATCACTTCCGGGAAAATAAATTTCTCCCACATTACTGAAAAACATCCTGATAGACAAGAATAGACCACAGAAAAGGGACATAGAAGTTTGCATAGGACTCAAAGAGGCAGTTTTGGAAAGGCAACTCTTTTGGGGAGAAGAGGGTTAAAAAGGAAGAAATAAATGCCTTTTAGAAGCTAAACAGTTAAATAGAGAAGGCAGAGAAGAAAATTTAGGAACCTGCAAGGCAGAAGAATATTTTTTAAAATAGGAGGGCAAATTGTTCACACCGCCCAGCCCCCAAGTCTAATCAATAAAGAAACCATACTTTACCTAAAGCAGAGGACATTTTTGAAACTAGGAATCTTATAAACTCCCCCAAATTGCCAGTTCTATTCACAGACGTGCAGAAGCGACAGCAACTTGAACTATATAAAACTCATTTAAAAAGAAAACAGAGGGCTGGGCTTCCCTGGTGGCGCAGTGGTTGAGAGTCCGCCTGCCAATGCAGGGGACACGGGTTCGTGCCCTGGTCCGGGAAGATCCCACGTGCCGTGGAGTGGCTGGGCCCGTGAGCCATGGCCGCTGAGCCTGCGCGTCTGGAGCCTGTACTCTGCAATGGGAGAGGCCACAACAGTGAGATGCCCGTGTACCGCAAAAAGAAAAAAAAAGAAAAAAACCAGAAGGTTAGGATAAAAAGAGTTCAGTTGATGAAAATATCTATTACCTACCTCTCCCCCTGCAAAAAGGCATAAAAATAGACACATAGATCCATGGAATAGAATTGAAAGTCCAGTAATAAACACTTACCTCAGGACTTCCCTGATGGTGCATTGGATAAGACTCTGCTCCCAATGCAGGGGCCTGGGTTTGATCCCTGGTCAGGGAACTAGTCCCACATGCATGCCCCAACTAAGAGTTTGCATGCCACAACTAAGGAGCCTGCCTGCTGCAACTAAGACCCAGCGCAACCAAATAAATACATTTTTTAAAAATTACCTTTATGGTCAATTTATCTTCACTAAGAATGCCAAGACAATTCAATGGGGAAAAAATAGTATTTTCAACAAATGCTGCTGACAAATGGATGTCAACATGCAAAGAATGAAGCTGGACCCATATCTCACTCACATCATGCACAAAAATTAACTGAAAATGGATTGAAGATCTAAATGTAAGAACTAAATATAAAATTCTCAGAAGGAAGCCTACGTATAAATCATCCTGACCTTAGATTCAGCAGTGGCTCTTTAGACATGACACCTTCAATCAACCAAAGAAAGAGTAAATAAATTGGACGTCATCAAAATTTTAAATGTGTGTGCTTCAGAGGACACCGTCAAGAAAGTGGAAAGACAGCAACATATAGGAGAAAAAATTTGTCAGTCATATATCTGACAAGGGACTTGTATCCAGAGTACATAAAGAACCTCTTACAACTCAATGATAAAAAGACAACCTAATTTTATTTTATTTATTTTTCTTTCCCATTATGGTTTATTACAGGATTTCAAACACAGCTCCCTGTGCTATACAATAGGACCTATAGTTTATCCATTCTATATATAATAGTTTGCATCTGCTAGTCCCAAACTCCCAATCCTACCCTCCCCCACCACCCCTCCCCCTTGGCAACCGCAAGTCTGTTCTCTTTGCCTGTGAATCTGATTCTGTTTCATATATAAGTTCTTTTGTGTTGTATCTTAGTTTCCCCATGTAAGTGATATCCCATGGTATTTGTTTTTCTCTTTCTAATTTACTTCACTTAGTATGATAATTTCTAGGTCCATCCATGTTGCTGCAAATGGCATTATTTCATTCTTTTTTACAGCTGAGTAATATTCTGTTGTGTATACTTACCGCATCTTCATCCATTCATCTGTTGGTGGACATTTAGGTTGAGGAAATCACTTTTCAAAGTCCTCTGCATCTGTCCTCCTACTGTAGCAAGTTTGCATTCACATCAGACCCATGTATCACACATTATTCTGTGATATATGCTTTCATATGTGTGGGTTTTTATTACTGCCATCAAGAACAAGGCAAGGATATCTAGTAACTCCACTACAGTCCGACATTTTACTGGAGATATTAGGCAATGCAATTAAATAAGAGCAATCAGAAGAGGTATAACAATTGGAAATTAAGAAATAAAACTAACTCTATTTGCCTACGATAGGAAAGTATATGTGGAAACCCTAGAGCAAAGATCAGCAAAGTAGCCTGAGAGCCACATCTGATCACATCAGTTTGTTTGTGTATTGCCTGTAGCTACTTTTGCCCTACACTGGCAGAGTTGGATAGTTGTGATAGAAAGGGTTTGGCCCATAAAGTTGAAAATACTTTATCTGACATTGTACAGAAAAAGTTTGTGGACTCCTGCCCTAGAGAATCAAATAATAAAACTATCTCAAACAATAAAATAATTCAGTAACTAGAAGGTATATTAGCATTCAGAACTCAACATTCTTTACATATACAAATACTTACCAGTTAGAGGATATAGTGGTTGGGAAAACCCCAGTTAAATAACAACAAAAAGATAAAATATTTGGTAATATATGTAACACATGTACAAAAACTATTTTAGAAAAACTTTAAAACACTTCTGAAAAAAAAAAAAAAACACTTCTGAAAGACACAAAAATTGAACTGAACCAATGAAAAGACAATTATCCATACTTTATAATTTTAACATAATTTCAATAAAAATACCTACTCCTTTTTTTAAATAGAGCTAGACAAGTTGATATAGAATTCATATGGAAATACAAATACATCAAAATAACCAGGAATTGTTTCAGGCAAGAATCATCAATGGATCGTACAACTAATTCATGAAGAGGTGATGACAAGGAGGATATTTTTGCAGTGTCAAAATAACCTCACCACAAGGTACTAACTAATCATTAATGGAAAAAAAACATTAACTTTACAGTGGAGGCATCACCTTTACCATTGTCAAAATTAATGTTATTAGTAATGGGACACATAGACATCATGCGTCCTGATAGGATGCACTGAAAAGAGCATAACATCACTTCTGTGGCATTCCTGCAAAAATGTATAACCTGAATTTAAACAAGAGACATTAGTCAAACCCAAATTGAGGGGCATTTTGCAAAATAAATGGCTTATATTCTTCAAAAATGTCAAGGTCAAGAAAGACGAAGAGGGCTTCCCTGGTGGCGCGGTGGTTGAGAGTCCGCGTGCCGATGCCGGGAACACGGGTTCGTGCCCCGGTCCAGGAAGATCTCACATGCTGCGGAGCAGCTAAGCCCGTGAGCCATGGCCGCTGAGCCTGTGCGTCTGGAGCCTGTGCTCCGCAACGGGAGAGGCCACAGCAGTGAGAGGGCGTACCGCAAAAAAAAAAAAAAGAAAAAGAAAAAGACGAAGAATGAGGAACTTGTTCCAGATCAAAAAATAATAAAGAGATATGACAACTACAATTCTTACCCTGGAATAGACCATGGGCCAAGACAGAAACAATAATTTATTTTATTCTATTTTTGTTATAAAGGACATTAGTGGAACAATTGGTGAAATGTGAAGGTCTGTGTATTGGTTAGTACTGTATTAATGGTAATTACCTTATTTCGATAAATGTACTTTTTAAGGAAATACATTGAAATATTTAGGAGTAAAGGGGAATGATGTCTGCAGCTTGTTATCAAATTCAGAAGAAAATCTGTAGAGGGAGGAGAAAGAGAGTGATAGAGCAAACGTGGTAAAATGTTAATGAGTTTGGAGAATCTGATGTGTATATGGCAGTTATTTGTACTTTTAAAAAAAATAAACTTCTTTATTTTAGAATAATTTAACATTTATAGAAAAGTTGAAAAGATAGTACACCCCTCACCCAATTTCAGTTTCCTCTGATGTCATTTTTTTTTTTTGGGTACGCGGGCCTCTCTGTTGTGGCCTCTCCCGTTGTGGAGCACAGGCTCCAGACACGCAGGCTCAGCAGCCATGGCTCACGGGCCCAGCCGCTCTGCGGCATGTGGGATCCTCCCGGACCGGGGCACGAACCCGTGTCCTCTGTCCTCTGATGTCATTTTAAATTACCGTGGTACATTTTTCAAAACTAAGAAACAAACATTGGTACATTACTATAAACTAAACCACAGACTTTATTCAGATTTCACCCATTTTCCATTGAATGTTGCTCTAAACTCCAGACTTTAATCACGTTTCACTAATGTTTCCTTTAATATCCTTTTTCTGCTCCAAGATCCAATCCAGCATACCACATTTCATTTATTCATCATCTCTCCAATCTCCTCTGGTCTGTGACAGTCTCATTCTTTCCTTATTTTTCATGACTTTCATAGTTTTGAGGAGTCTTGGTGAAATATTTATAGGTTGTCTCTCAATTTTGGTTTGTCATATGTATTTCTCATAATTAGACTGGTGTTATGGGTTCTTTAGAAAGAGTACTACAGAGGTGAAGTACCATTCTCATGTCACATTATGTCAGGGAGTGGATGCTATCAACAGGGTAATTCTAGTGATGTTAACCTGGTTATCTTGGTTAAGGAAGTATCTTCTAGGTTTCCCCTCTGTAAAGTTCCAGTTTTTCCCCCTTTCTATTTGGAAGGGAGTCACTAACTCAAGCCCACTCTCAAAGGCAGGGGCAGGGGGCAGGTTTAAACTTCACCTTCTGGACAGGATTGTTTCTACATATATTATTTGGATTCCTCTGTAGGGAAGATTTGACTCTTCTCCCCTACTTATTTATGTATCATTTATTTATATTTGTATGGGTTCGTATATTTTTATTTGGGAGGTTATAATCTAATACCCTCTTTGTTTGGTCGCTCTAGTAGCTCCAGCTTTGACCATCTGGAGTTCTGATAGACTTCTATGGCCTTTTGTCATGTCCCCACCCTTTTGGTTTGTGAGCATTCCCTTGCTTTCTGGTAGTACAAAATTCTTCTGCCTTGTCTTGTATTGATATTTTCCCTGTTCCAGCTCTACAGTCTGCTGTTTCTTCACAGTCCCTGGCTTTTTTTTTTTAATTGGAGGATGATATTTAAAAACCGCATTCTTGGCACTGAGTGGTTTGTGTTTTGTAGCTTATAAGTCTGAAATCACTTCAAAATAAAAAATAAAAATAGAAAAAATTGAGTTAAAAGTTGTAAAATGCACACCCTATTTATTATTTTTAACTGTTCTACATTAGTTATTATGTAAGTTATCAAATGTTACATTTTAAAATTCATAGATGTACATTCTTTCTAAATAAATTATGCTTACATTTTACTTGGTATCTGTAAATTATTAATAAAATTTCTACAGCCTCAGTAGAACATTTTTGTATGTTTTAGTTGTGCCTTTTAAATAGAGTGGGGTGGGAGGGAGACGCAGAGGGAGGAGATATGAGGATATATGTATATGTATAGCTGATTCACTCTGTTAAAAAGCAGAAATCAATACACCATTGTAAAGCAATTATACTCCAATAAAGATGTTAAAAACAAACAAACAAACAAACAAATAGAGTGGAAACACTCATATCTCCCTCTTAGGAAAAATAGAGTTCTATGATTAAATTCATAAAACTTTATATTACAGAATTAATGAGCAGTCTAGTTCAACATGCATACATGAAAGGGCATAGCAGGGGCATAAAAAAAGATTTTGACATTACTCTTAATTCTTTCAAGCAATGATACCTCCACCCTCAAATTCCATTTTAGTAAATAAGCATGATGTGGACAGCTTGGCCTGGTTTTTTTTGTTTTTTTTTTTTTTGTGGTACGCAGGCCTCACACTGTTGTGGCCTCTCCCATTGCGGAGCACGGGATTCGGATGCGCAGGCCCAGCGGCCATGGCTCATGGGCCTAGCCGCTCCACGGCATGTGGGATCTTCCCGGACCAGGGCACGAACCCGTGTTCCCTGCATCAGCAGGCAGACTCGCAACCACTGTGCCACCAGGGAAGCCCAGCTTGGCCTGTTTGACAGGAAATTCTGTATATGAAAATGTAGGGACATCCCTGGTGGCGCAGTGGTTAGGAATCCACCTGCCAATGCAGGGGACAGGGTTCAAGCCCTGGTCCAGGAAGGTCCCACATGCTGCGGAGCAACTAAGCCTGTGCACCACAACTACTGAGCCTGCGCTCCAGAGCCCGTGAGCCACAACTACTGAGCCCATGTGCCACAACTACTGAAGCCCGTCTGCCACAACGACTGAAGTCTGTGAGCTTAGAGCCCGTGCTCCACAATAGGAGAAGCCACTGCAGTGAAAAGCCCAAGCACCACAATGAAGAGTAGCTCCCCATCGCTACAACTAGAGAAAGCCTGCGGGCAGCAATGAAGACCCAACACAGCCAAAAATAAATAAATAAACAAATAAATATTTTTAAAATGTAGCATTTCTTGGGACTTCCCTGGTGGTCCAGTGGTTAAGACTCCACGCTCCCAATGCAGGGGGCCCGGGTTCAATCCCTGGTTATGGAATTAGATCCCTCACGCTGTGACTAAAGATCCCACATGCAGCAAATAAAGATCCCGCATGCCACAACGAAGATCCTGTACGCAGCAACGAAGATCCTGTGTGCCACAACTAAGGCCTGGCGTGGCCAAATAAATAAATGAATATTTTTAAAAAGAAAGAAAATGTAGCATTTCTTAGGGAAGGTTTTTAAAATACCTCTTTGATCTATGACATATAAGAAGGTTACTACTATACCAGATGCTTCTATTTTGTGTCTTAGAAAGTCATTGTAGAAAATGATTTCTTCCAGACTATAAGAATGAATAAGAAAAGTGTGCAAATGAGGATATAGTTATGCTTTAACTCTTAGTGACACTAAGAGTATATTAATAAATAATGTAAAAAGGAATATGAATAAGGATAGTTACAATGTAACAAAGGTACAATTTGTATAATCTCATTTTTATATAAAAGAATGTATACAGTTGTTCCTTGGTATCCGCAGGGGATTGGTTCCAAGACCTCCTGAGAATACCAAAATCTGCCATTGCTCAAGTTTCTTATATAAAATTTGCATATAACATATGCATGCACATCCTCCTCTATACTTTAAATCATCTCTACTTTACTTATAATACCTAATGCAATGTAAATGGTATGTAAATAATTTCTGGTACATGGCAAATTCAAGCTTTGCTTTTTGGATCTTTCTGGAATTTTTTTTTCAAATATTTCTGACCCATAGTTGGTTGAGTCTATGGATGTGGAACCCTCAGATATAGAGGACTGACTCTATGTATGTGCATAGAAGATTTCTCAATCCTTGTCAATCTGCAGGTTGCTACTATTGGTGTGTCATGAAATCAATTTAGTAAGTCCACAACGAGCATTTTTTCAAGTTAAATAGAGTTGAGAATGTCAGTGTTTAGCACATAGTGTAATTACTATTACTGCAACATTTATTTCAAGTGTATATGTGTGTACGACTGATTTCTGGGTTGTGATGTAAAATGCATTTCTTATTTTGAGTCTGAATTTTAAAAAGTATTTGAAAAATATGTTTCTAGAACTGTAGACCAAAAACATTTAAGAGTGGACCTCTGAGGACTTCCCTGGTGACGCGGTGGTTAGGAATCCGCCTGCCAATGCAGGGGACACGGGTTTGAGCCCTGGTCCGGGAAGATCCCAAATACCACAGAGCAACTAAGCCCGTTTGCCACAACTACTGAGCCTGCAAGCCACAACTACTGAGCCCACATGCCACAACTACTGAAGCCCGCATGCCACAACTACTGAAGCCCGCATGCCTAGAGCCTGTGCACAACAACAAGAGAAGCCACCGCAATGAGAAGCCCGTGTGCTGCAACTAGAGAAAACCCACATGCAGCAACAAAAGACCCAATGCAGCCATAAATTAATCAAATCAATTAATTAATTAATTTTTTAAAAAAAGAGTGGACCTCTGGTTACCAGAAGAAGGATTTTTGCAGTTAGATGTTTTGGGAGAAAAGGTCTGGAAGCTTTAACTTCTAACATGGATTTTTATTCAAGGCATGCAGGCTTCAGTAGTTGTGGCGCTTGGGCTTCAGTAGTTGTGGCTCACAGACTCCAGAGCACAGGCTCAGTAGTTGTGGCTCACGGATTTAGTTACTCCGCGGCATGTGGGATCTTCCCGGACCAGGGCTCAAACCCATGTCCCCTGCATTGGCAGGCAGATTCTTAACCACTATGCCACCAGGGAAGTCCTGGAAGCTTTAACTTCTTTATACTCTTTTTGCATAAACTGTACAGAGAAACAAGGTAACAAAATCAGGCAAATTGGTGATTAATTTGCAGCTTCCAAACAAAGTTAGTACAGTTTGTCATATCTTCCCTACCATGATCTCTTCATAGCTCTGTAGAAGCTTCTGAAGCCTGTTGTCAACTCTCTTCCTCTCACCTTGCTACTTAAGCCTTGTTCCTCAGAGCTGGCTAAATGTGCTATGTAATATACAGTATATGGACCACATTAATTTTCTAACATCCTCCCTCCTCCCATAAAATCTGAATTCTGAAATATTTCTGGTCCTAATATTTCACATAAAAAGTTGTTGATTTATTTCTTTATTATTTCATCAACAGTTGATGAAATGCCTGCTGTCAGTCTTAATTTTCATACTTTTAGGAAATCTGTTTATACTTTCTGGTAGATTTAAGATTTTCTCTTTATCTTTAATATCCCACATTTTCATCATAATGTATCTGGTTGTGACTCTTTATTCTGCTTGTGCATTATCAATCTGTCGATTTAAATATCTCCTCAGTTCTGGAAAATTTTCAGCTATTATCTATTCAGTATTGCTCCTCTATTATTCTCTAAGTAATTTCTAATATTATTATTACCTATATGTTGGAGCCTTTAGTACTATCTGTCCTGTCTCTTAAATGTACTTTTCTATTTTTATTTCTATATCTTTCTGTATTGAGAATTCATCCTGTTTCTTTGGCAAACAGTGCTGTATAACCAAAATCTATTTCCTCCACTTTTTCTTTATGAACACTTTTTCATTGTTTACTCAGTGACTGTGTGCTTTAGAAAAGACATAAGGAGTACAGACACATTGGAACACTTTTTGGCAGTTTCTTAGAAAGTTAAACATGCACTTACCGTGCAACCTAGCAGTCCTATTCCTAGGTATTTACCCAAGAGAAATGAAAACTATGTTCACACAAAAAACTACACATGAGTGTTTGTCAAAACCTGGAAACAACACAAATGGCCCTCAACTTGTTAATGGATAAACATAGTATGGTACATCCATGCAGTGGAGTACTTCTTAGCAATACAAAGGAATGAACTACTTATAAGTGCAATAATATGCATGAATCTCATGTGCATCGTGCTAAGAAACCAGACTTCAAAGGCAACATACTGTAATCATTGTGTTTATATGACATTCTGGAAAAGGCAAAGCTATAGGGACAGAACTAAGAGGACAGTGGTTGCTGGCAGCTGGGTGAGAGAGGAGTTGACTACAGTGGTAGACTGAATAGTGGCCCCCCCAGAAATGTCCACACCTTAATTTCTAGAACCTAAAAATGTTGCTTTGTATGGCAAAAGGGACCTGCAGATATGATTAAGTGAAAGAACTTGAGATGGGGCATTTATCCTGGGTGAATCCTAGATATAATCACAAGATATTTTATAAGAGGTTAATAGAGAAGGTGGCAATAGGACAACAAAGCAGAGATTGGAGTAATGTAGCCAGGAACCAATGGATGCTGGCAGCCTCTAGAAGCTGAAAGAAGCAAGAAACAGATTCTATGAAGTCCCCAGAGGGTAGCACCCTGTCAACACCTTGATTTTAGCCCTAAACAACTCATTTCAAGCTTCTGACTTGCAGAATTGTAAATTTGTGTTTTTAAGGCACCAAGTTGACACATCTTGGCTATTGTGAATATTGCTGCAATGAACATAGGGGTTAGATATCTCTTTGAGATCCTGTTTTCATTTCTTTGGATGTATACCCAGAAGTAGGATTGCTGGATCATATGGTAATTCTATTTTTAATTTTTTGAGGAGCCTCCATACTGATTTCCATAGTAGCTGTACTAATTTATATTCCCATCAACAGTGTACAAAGTTTCCTTTTCTCCACACACTGTGTTAGTTTAACTAAAGGTTTGTCACTTTTATTTATCTTTTTCAAAAACCAACTCTTAATTTTATTGATCTTTTTAATTGTTTTTCTGCTTTCTATTTCATTTATTTCTGCTCTGATCTTTATTTCCATCCTTCTACTTAGTTTGTTCTTCTTTTTCTAGTTGTTTGAGGTATAAAGTGAGGTTGTTTTTTTGAGCTTTTTCTTAGTTTTTAATATTGGCCTTTACCCTTTTAAACTTTCTCTCTTAGAACTGCTTTTGCAGCATCCCACAGGTTTTGATATGTTGTCGTTCCATTTTCTTTTTTTTCAAGATGCAGGCATACCTTGTTTTACTGTACTTCACCTTGGTGCTTTCCAGATACTGTGTTTTTTACAGATTGAAGGTTTGTGGCAACCCTGGGTCAAACAAGTATATTGGGACCATTTTTTCAAAGGCATTATTTTAAAATTAAGGTATATACATTGTGTTTTTAGACATAATGCTGTTGCACACATAGTAGACTGAAGTATAATGTAAACATAACTTTTATACGTACAGGGAAACCAAAAAATTCATGTGACTCACTTTATTGTGATATATGCTTTATTACGGTGGTCTGGAACCCATGATATCTCTGAGGTATATCTGTATTTCTTGATTTCCCTTTTGATTTATTCTTTGACTCATTGGTTATTTAGGAACATATTGTTTAATATCTGCAATTTGTGAATTTTACAGCTTTCCTCACGTTATTGATTTCTCGTTTCATACCACTGTGGTCAGAAAAGAAACTTGGTATGGGTTCTAGGTACTTTCACCATAAGCATCTTTGCCACAAGCATTTCTGCAACATAACTAATTGACCTTAAGTCAATTTTCCCATGAAAGTTAAAATAACTGATTGACGGTTTGGGGGTTGACAGTTTGGTTTCAACTCGTTGAAATGCTTTGGCATTTCTTCTGGTTAGCAACATTATTGATGGCTTTATCGACTGATAATGATTTGCCACAAGTGTTGGTTTCTTATTTTGAACACACCCTATTGCAGGAGAATAAGGGCAAGAGCCTTGAAGGCACATAGTTGAACCCACATTTCGTGTAGAACTTCGAAATGTCTATCAAGGGACATATGACAATATACCAAGAACAGCTAACAGCGTAGAAGGCTTTCACAATGCAATACAAATCTCTTTTACAAATATGCGTCCTAGTATTTGGAAAGTGATACCACCTCAATGAAGGAGGAAATTGCAATGCCTAAGGAGGAGATGAATCAACAAGCGAAAAAAAAGTATAAAATACTATGAACAAAAGACTTGGAAAACAAATGCTTAGGTGCAACACACAAAATAAAATCAGTTATTTGCACAGCATTGCCATGAATCTACACACATTTTAAACACATTCAAATACTTTGTATTTCACAGGAAAGTCTTCTTAATTTTGTTGTTAATTTATCATGTTTCTTTATGTCCTTTTTAATGCCCCTCTTTTATTTTTCATTTCATTTTTTATGGCAAAATTGCCTTATGGCCAGTTAGTTATATGGCAGAAATGTTCTTGGCATCTACAGCAAAGATGCTTGTAACTGAAAGTACCAGACGTGCTAGGTATGATTTCAAACTTTTAAAATTAGCTAAGACTTGTTTTTTGACCTATCTTGAGATATATGCTGGGAAATGTTCCTTGTGCACTTGAAAAGAATGTGTATTCTGCTGCTATTTGATGGAATTTTCTGTATATGTCTGTTCGCTCCATTTGGTCTAAAATATGGTTCAAGTCCAATATTTCCTTGTTGATTTTCTGTCTGGATGATTTATCTATTGTTGAAAATGGGGTATTGAAGTTCCATGCTATTCTTGAATTGTCTATTTATCTCTTCAGATCTGTTAGTATTTGCTTGATATATTTAGGTGTTCTGATGTTAAGTGCATATATATTTATGATTGTTAAATTGTCTTGATGAATTAACCCCCTCATCATTATATAATGACCATCTTTGTCTCTTGTTACCATTTTTGACTTAAAGTCTATTTTGTCTGAAATAAGTATGGCTACCTCTCCTCTCTTTTGGTTTCTACTTGCGTGGAATATCTTTTGCCATTCCCTTGCTTTGGGCCTATGTGTGTCTTTAAAGCTGAAGTGAGTCTCTTATGGGCCGCATACAGTTGGGTCTTTTTTTTTAATCCACCCAGCCACTCAATGCCTTTTGATTGGAGAATTCAATCAATTTACTTTTAGAGTAATTCTTGATAGGTGAGGACTTACTAATGCTATCTTATTGTTTTCTGGCTGTTTTATAGTGCCATTATTACTTTTTTCATTTTTGCTGCCTACCTTTGTGGATTAATGACTTCCTGTAGTGGTATGCTTTAATTCCCTTCTCTTTATCTTTTTCTGTATTAACTGTAGGTTTTTGTTTCGTGGTTACCATGAGGCTTACATAAAGTATCTTATATATATACAACAGTCTATTTTATAATGGTAACAATTGAACACATAAAAAAACTCTGTCCTTTTACTCCCTTCCTTTTATGTTTTTGATGTCACCATTTACACCTTTTTATATTGTATATCCCTTAACAAATTGTTGAAGCTATAGTTGTTTTTAATACTTTTGTCCTTTAACCTTTATCTAGAGTTAAGTAGTTAACGCATCACTGTAATACATTATTATTAGGGTATTCTGAATCTAGCTATATGCTTACCTTTATCAGTGTGTTATATATGTTCCTATGTTTTCATATTACTAATTTGCATCCTTTTTTTCAGGTCAAAGAGCTCCTTTCAGTATTTCTTTTAAGGCAGGTTACTGGTGATAAATTCCTTCAGCTTTTGTTTACTAGGGAAAGTTTTAATTTCTACCTTCAATTCTAAAGGCCGGGTTTACTGGGTAAAGTTTCTTGGTTGTCAGTTTCTTTCTTTTAGCACTTTGAAGAATATATTATCCCGTCCTCTTCTGGCTTGCAAGGTCTCTGCTGAGAAATCTATTGATAGCTTTATGGGGGTTCCCTTGTATGAGAGCATTTTTTTTCTCTTACTTGTTTTAGAATTCTTTTTTTGCCTTTGGTTTTAAACAGTTTTATTATGATGTCTTGGAGAAGGTTGTTTTGTATTGAAATTTTGAGGTGACCTATGAACTTGGATGTCCAAATATTTCCCCAGATTTAGGACATTTTCATCCACTATTTTTTAAAATAAGCTTTCTGCCCCTTTCTCCCTCTCTTCCCCTTCTAGGACTCCAGTGATACATGTATTATTTCACTTGATGGTGTCCCATAAATACCATAGGATTTTTTCTTCATTCCTTTTCATTTGTTTTTCTTTTTGCCTCTGTGATTGGATAATTTCAGTTGCTCTGTCTTCTAGATCTCTCTTCTGCTTGTTCAAGTCTACTATTGAAGCTCTCTACTAAAGTCTTCAGTTCAGTCACTGTATTCCTCAGCTCCAAAATTTTTGCTGCTTCTTTTTACGTTTTCTATCTCCTTGTTTAAGATCTGTTTTATTCTTCTGTTGTCTTCCTGATATCATGAAATTGTTTTCCTGTGTTCTCTTGTAGCTCTCTAAGCAATCTGTAGAAAAGTTATTTTGAATTATTTGTTGGGCAATTCCTGGGTCTCCATTTCTTTGGGGCCACTTACTGAAGATTTGGCAGAGACATATTTCCCTGATTCTTCATGATCACTGTAGCCTTGCATAGGTATCTGAGCGTTTGAAGAAGGAGTCACCTCTTTCAGACTTTAGGGACTAACTTCAGTAAGGTAACTGTTTCACCTGGTGGGGGACACACTAGATGAAGTTGTGACCTTGGTTCTAATGGTGTGGGGTGTCAAGTGCAGGGGCACGTGGCCGTACCAGGTACAAAGGGCATGATGTCTTTTTGACTCAGGCTGCTGGAATTCATAGCATCGATAACTCTGTGGGCATTGGAGAGCACTGCAGGTGATTTACAGTGGCATCAAGGGCTGTTGGTGTCCTCAGCGACTCTTCCAGGTCCAGCAACTAGGGACAAGGGCAAGCAGTGGTGGGAGCTGGAGTCAGTGGTGTGCTTACACTTGGCTGTGGGGGGCAGCTGCTAGTGCCTATGTAGTGGCAAGGGCCAGTTGCAGACATACATGTAATGGTAGGGGCCAGGGCTGATTATGGGCTTATGGAAACTGTGGAGGCCCTGACTGTTGGCATGCTCTCCTGTGGCTGCCCACGCTTACACCAGGTGTGCACACTGCAGTGGAGGCCAGTGATGGGAGTCAGGTTGGGGGCATGCAGGTGCACAGCTGGAAGTGCTAGCTACAGGTGAGCACTGTGGTGCCAGCTAGAGACAGGAGGCAGGGCCTGATCTGGTCCCACAGCAGCTGCGGTGCCTTGGCTTTCTGCATGCTCACCTGTGGGTGTACACGCTCACCCTGGGCATGTGCACTGTAGTGGGGGCTGATAGTGGGTGTCAAGCCAGTGGCGTGCAAGTGCACAGGTGGAGGGTCTAGCCCTGAGCACAGCAGTGGAGGTTTAGGCTGATGTTTTGCACTTATGTAGCTGTAGAAGCCCCAGCTGGCTGCTAGTGTGACTGCCAGACTCTGGCAGGGACAGGGAAGGACTCAGGTGGCTAGTGACTTAACATTTGTGCAGCTGCAGTGAGCTGTTTTTAACAAAATTCTATTTCCTGTGAGGTGAAATCTGCCGGGGGTCTTCAGAGGCTATGCTGGCTATTGGCTTTATCAGTAGTGAAATCGGCTAAACTCTTGTGAATCTAGATCACTCCTGCTGCATGTCTGTTAGTAATAGCCTCTGCTTTTCTTCCTTGTACCCAGCTGTCTCTATACGTCTCTGCTTAGCTGGTCTGGGCTGGGTGAAACCAAAGCAGTACCTTCATGGAGTGCCCCAAGAGGCTGGAGAAGCTGTTCACCCTGCTGTTCCTTTCCTGGCAAGAAGAACTCTAACTGGAAAGTTCCTTCTTGGTGCTGAACAATACTAGCTTGGGGGATGGGATGATGCAGCCAAAATGAAGCTGTCTCCCTTCTCTTCTTGTGTGATTATTTTCAGTTTGATCTGTTGCATTGTGTTTCTAAAACTTCCTAAGTGACTTTAGAGGTCTCCCAGAGCTAATTCTGCTCATTGATAGCTGTTCAATCCTTGATCTTTCTGGGGGGGATGGGGAAGCTGGGTTCTCCTATGTTACTATTTTTACCTACAACCTCTCCTTAAAATTTTATCTTCCATTTTTATGTTTGAAATATAAGGAGGGAGTCCACTATTATAATCTAACACTGATGTTTACCAAATAGGTAGTATGAAGGCATAAAAACAGACTTATTATCAAATAAGTGCCACACACAGAACTGGAAGAATTAGCTTAATACAATGGGTGACAAATAAGATTTTAACAATTTCTCAACGAACTATAACCTTCTCCTCCTCTTTTTCTTCCTTATCCTCCTCCTCCTTCTTTTTATCTTCCCATCCTCCCTTCTTCTTCCTCTTATTCCTTTTCTTCTTCCTTCTCCTCCTCTTTTTTCTTTTTACAAGATTAGGCTCCTTTCCCTTGTATACTTTGGATTTTGTTCTGGTACTAATGGCTGTCCAGAACTACCCTGTCAGTGTTTCTCTTGCTCTGTCTTATGAAAAATTACACATTTGGAAGGTAATAGGCCTAGGATTAAGAGTGCTATAGAACATTTTTTTCCTAAAATATTGTATACAGACTGCGCTTTGTTGAGAATAATTTCCCCTAAAACCAGAAATGGAAAATTTGTTGCAACTGGAGTCCCAAGTCTGATTATGTAGTAGTAGCAACCTAGAGCTGTGTATTGAGCATTCTGAGGCTACATCAAGGCTCTACAGCAAAGTGTGCCTTGATTGACTATTGACATACGCCATGAGCAGAGGACGAGGAAATAGTGGACCCATTATTTGCCATTCTCTTCCTATGTGTTTAAGTAAATTATGAGGTATGCCTGGAAGTTTGATTATTCAATGTTTCTATTTCATGTTTCCCATGTATAAGTAGAAATAATTGTCCTCTTAATGCCAATTCCTAAATAGTGGTGAAGTAATTTAGACATTGAAAGTATTTATTTAAATTCTTACCCTTATGAAAGTTATATTTTGTGTCACATTTTCCGTATAAATATGACTTATGAAATGCTTCTAATAGTAAATCCCCTACATTCAAGAATTACAAAAGAGCCTAGACACAAATGTTTATAGACTCTTTATTCATAATCACCCCAAACTAGAAACAACCCAGAAGTTCTTCAATGGCTGAATGTGTAAACAAACTATGGTATTTCTCTTTACACTGTACTATGCTATACACCATCCCATATATTATATAGTATACCATAGAATACTCTTCAACAATAAAAAAGAATGTACTGTAGATACATGAAACAACTTGAATGAATCCCAAAGGCAACATTGCTGAAATGACGAAGCCATTCTTGAGAGTTAACATTCTGTATGATTCCCTTTATAAACTACTCTTGAAAAGACAAACCTATATTGATAGAAAAACAGATCATTGGTTGCCAGGAGCTAGGGATTGTGGGAATGTGTGACTTCAAATGTATAGTACAAGAGATTTGGGGGAGTGGAGCATGATAGAAGTGCTCTCTGTATGCTGATTGTGGTGGTAGTGACATGAATCTGTACATGTGTTAAAATTCATAGAACTATCTACTCCCAAGGAAAATCAATTTAATATAATTTTAGCCAAATTTTAGAAAAGAATGTAGAATAGTAGTTTGAGTTAGCTTCAGGTTGTAAGTGTGCTACAGTATGAAGTGAATGGAAAATTCTGAGGATAAAAAGATCTAAGAAATTCTATATACAAAAAACCCCCAAAGAACCCACTAGTGTATACCTAGTTGGCACTTGGGGTTATTATTTAGTGTCTTATGAACTTGATTTGTATCTTGTATGTACTTGTATTTTGTAATGGAAAGGGTATAAAACATCTATATTATTGATATCACTCTATCACTGTCTGGTTGAATAAACTTGAGCAAGTCATTTAATGGCTCAGGTCATCAGGTTCTTTTTCTATAGAATAAGAAGTTTGGATCCTGTGCTTTTTAAACTGAAATACTCCTAATAAGCATTTTGCTCCAGAATATGCGTTTGCCTTAATATATAGCATTAAGTAAAATAGAGGCTCTAGGACATGCTTCATGGTTTGTTTGTTTTTTTTCTGATGGCTTCACATAGTTCCTGACATCCCATTACATCCTCAGGTTGAAATAACATGGGACTATATAATCTAATAATCTCTCTCCTAGCTGTAAATTTTTTTGTTTTGTTTTAATTTTTTCCAGATAACTCTTTTGAGTTTTCAGTTTTTAAGTATTCGATTTTTAAATACTAGGCAGAATAGAAAGTTAAGACCACTAGATGGGGATGTAAACAATACAGTGTTTGTTGTTTGTCTTGTACTCAGAAGTAACTCCATACAGTCTTAAGCATAAGTCCCTGAAGAGTGCAGAAAACAAAGAACAAATCCACACAAGTACTTGTTTTTATCTTTCTAAATGTCGGTGATATGGATTTGGGAGAAACTAACCTTCTGAATTAAGAGTGAAGTCTGTGGTCAAGTAGCATATTGTAAAACCATAATTTCTTTGAATGACTCTCCATCGTCACAATATGTGATATTCATGGTTTTATGACTTTATTTTGTCCTGCTACATATTTAATGATAGGTACAAAATCAGAAATAAAATGTAACAATTAAGATACATTGTAATTTCTTCTTCTGGGTTTTTCCATCCTCTTTTCAATACTTTAAAAAAGAGTGATCATTTGTCTCTTTAAAGGTACATCTAAAATTATGTTAGTTTCATGACTTAGTAATTTTTAGCTTTCTATATATAATTAGCAAAAACATAGCTACACAAAACATTATCTTTAAAGAATTGCTTTTAAACAAAATACCATTGTGTTATATTAAAAGACTGTGCAAATAGTCTTTTAAAGAGTACTTAGGAAAAAATTAGGGAAAGGGAACTTTCTTTTTTTCCTTTCTTATCTCTCAAATGAGAGGAGTTGAAATTGCCTTATTTCTTGAGAATTTTCTTAGCTCATACTATATATTTTTTTACTTTTCAAACAAATGCACATGGTTATTGATAATTATATGAGCTTTGGTATCTATACATCATATCACTGTTGAAGATTACCCTTCAACACAGTATAGGACTTCTATCCAATAAGGGCTGACACTTGTTTTCTTTTAGGTGTCTGTCTTAGGTTTTTAGTTGTTCAGTATTTCATCCTCAATATTTGGGCTCAGCTAAAATACAGAGGGTTTTAGCACATTTATTATAATTTAAATGATTTATCCAACAGGGAAAACTATGCCAACTTATGGCATAATTGGGATGAATTATAGATTATTACATATCTGAAATTCTCAGGTAAAATCTAGCCCCAAAATGGAGGTCTAAGACTATGATATATATATTTATTAAAGCCTGGTGGGATTTTTTTTTCTTCTTTATTTTTGGCTGTGTTGGGTCTTCATTGCTGCTCATGGGCTTTCTCTAGTTGCGGCCAGCAGGGGCTGCTCTTCGTTGCGGTGCACTGGCTTCTCATTGCGGTGGCTTCTCTTGTTGCAGAGCATAGGCTCTAGGTGCGTGGGCTTCAGTAGTTGTGGCACACAGGCTCAGTAGTTGTGGCTTGCGGACTCTAGAGCGCAGGTTCAGTAGTTGTGGCACATGGGCTTAGTTGCTCAGCGGCATGTGGGATCTTCCCAGACCAGGGCTCAAACCCGTGTCCCTGCATTGGCAGGCGGATTCTTAACCACTGTGCCACCAGGGAAGTCCCTATGATATATTTAATATTTACATCTTAGATAAGTAAATGTAACAATTTTTAAGGGAATAACCCTTCTTGTAAGTGACTGTCTACTTTTTTAAGACTGTGATTAAAATACATATAACGTAAAATTTACCATGTTAACCATTTTAAAAAATTGTGGTAACAAAGACATAGCATAAATTTTACCATTTTCACCATCTTTAAGTGTAAAATTCAGTGGTAGTAATGACATTCACACTGTTGTGCAACCATCTGCTGTTTCCAAAGCTCTTTCATCACCACAAACAGAAACTCTGTAACTATTAAGCAATAACTCCCCACTCTTACTCGGCTACTGGTAACCTCTAATCTAATTTCCATCTGTGAATTTGCCTTGAATGACTCAATTTTAATATGATTGCATATTTTTAATTTTTCTACTTGGATGAAAAACATCTAATGTGGTAAAGCCTACTGTTGTCGTTTAGAGAAATTAAAACACTGAGCAGTACTGTGTACATACATAAAAACACACAAATAGCTATGAAGCATCACAAAGAAACAAGCCCCTGGTATCTGTAAGTTTACTAAACATCTTATTCATTCTTAGGGTTTCCTAAATTCAGGATGAAGAGAGCTTACATTACTTTTGTACTATCATGTACTTTATCTTAAAACAAAAATCAGTTAACCTATATACATACATACATAATTAAGGTCCCTATTTTATTCACTTAAAGGTGACAATATAATAAAATAGTATAACATAGGAAATAAATAGAGGAATACAAATGAGAAGGAAAAAGGATTTAAAAAAAATCTTTCATTTTAAAGGTGTTTCCATTTGTTTAACTGTTTTAGGTTGTACTCAAGACACATTAGTTTAAAACTACTAATGGAAGCAGCAGATAAATGGTATAAAAATATTTTTACTGATTTTAAGAAACTGCCTCTCAGATGAAACTATTTTAAAGATAGGACTTGCACTGTAAGTCAAACATAGCCACTGGAGTTTTTCTGAACAAGAGTCAATAGAGACTTATAAAGAATGGTGTCAACAACTAACTATTCATACCTAGAATTTTCTGAAGAGGAAATTTAGACATGATTCATAATTTAATTAAAGGCTTCAGATTTTGGTGTTGCTAAATGGGAAGATACACAGTAAGTAGATCAGCAAGTGAACAGAATCCTTGTAGAACTTTCTGTGCTAAAATTAATATTTGATTCATATCATAACTAGATATATTGAACAACACTGGTAGGCAGGAGATAATTGAAGTCTTTCACTTAGACAAGCTAATATTTTGTTATATTCTCTAATAAGTTGATATGCTGGGAAATAAAATAGATGGATAATAAATCAGTTGGGGAAATATGGAGAATTATTTTTCTGTACATTATTTTAGATAAAAGTGTACCTGAATTGTCCCAGAAAAATAGTTACTTGATCTGTTTTTTAGTATCTCTTTGATGGGCTTTCTTAAGTTTCATAATTCTATAACTGGAAAGGTGTTTTCTTTGTCATGTTTCACTTATGTTGCTATCACATTCTTTACCCTGAACTTATCCTTCATATCCTGACTTGAGTAGAAATGGAGAATAGTTCACTAATGCATACAATTTTTTCTATCTCTGATTGAGGAAACAGAGGGATTTTAGAGTTGTTTGGCTCGTTCAACATCCATTAAATTACATTCTGTTGGTGCCTTGTTGTACTGAAGAGACTGGGAAGCTGAATATTGCATTTCCTGAATCCCTTGCTGCTAGCATTCTGAATACACATTAGATCCCTCTAATAAAATGCATTCCTGAAAATGTAGAAGGAAGAAGTGAAGTAAAGACTTCTGCTCCTCTTGGCTGTTGCTGCTAGCCAGCAGGTTCAAGGAGATGTTCAGAGGGGTTGTTCTGGGAGTCATTTTTAAAGGCTTTTTAGAACCTCTTCCTCCAGCCCTTCTTGCAATTTTGTATTCATCTAATTCCCTGTGTCAAATACCTTTGTTATTTGGGAAACAATAGAAGCATTGCCACCAACTCAGGAAAAGATAAGGATGCCTAATATTGCCGTGGAAGTTTTAGAAAGACAAAGAATTTACAGGCATAAAAAATTGGGAAGGAAGAGAAACTGTTTCTGTTTGCAGAGGGAATAATTCTATATCCAAAAACCCCCAAAAGAATTAGTGGAAAACCTAGTGAAAGAATGAGAGAATATAAATATCAGGTTATAAAATCAACATTAAAAAATGAACACTTTTGGGACTTCCCTGGTGGTGCAGTGGTTAAGAATCCGCCTGCCAATGCAGGGGACACGGGTTCGAGCCCTGGTCCAGGAAGATCCCACATGCCGCAGAGTAACTAAGCCCGTTGCTTAGAAGATGCCACAACTACTGAGCCTGTGCTCTAGAGCTCGCAAGCCACAGCTACTGAGCCCATGTGCCAGAACTACTGAAGCCTGCGTGCCTAGAGCCCGTGCTCTACCGCCAGAGAAGCCACCACAATGAGAAGCCCACACACCGCAATGAAGAGTAGCCCCTGCTCGCCACAACTAGAGAAAGCCCATGAGCAGCAATGAAGACCCAACACAGCCAAAAATAAATAAATTTAAAAAAAAATTAACACCTTCATAGACTCAAAAATAAGCAGTTAGAAGATGTAATGGAAGAGGAGACTAAATTTTTAGTAGCAAGACAAAAATAATGCAAGAAAAAAAATCTAGATATAAACTCAATACAAAATGCCTAAAACCATAAAAAAAAAAAAACCACACAGAAGGAGCCCAAAGGAGCCATGAACCAATAGAAAGGCATATTATGTTTTTGGATATAAATTTATTAACATCATTAGAAGGTCAATTTTTCTTAAGTTAATTTATAAATTGAAATGTAAACCTCAGTACAAATATCCTCCTTTTTGTTTCTTTAGTTCATAAAGTTTATTAAGAAAAACAAAAAAAAGCAAGAATAAAATAATAATGATATTTAAAAAAAAATGATACAAATGAACTTATTTGCAAAACAGAAATGACTCAGAGACATACAAAACAAACTTATGGTTACCAAAGGGGAAGGGGAGGAGGGATAAATTAGGAGATTGGGATTAAAATATACACACTACTATATGTAAAATAGATAACCAACAAGGACCTACTGTATAGCACAGGGAACTATACTCAGTGTCTTGTAATAACCTAGAGTGGAAAAGAATCTAAAAAACAAATATATATATATGTATAACTGAATCACTTTGCTGTAACCTGAAACTAATACAACATTGTAAATCAACTATATTTCAACCAAAAAAAAATTTTTAAGACAATAGAACATACAGTACAGCTACTATAATTGAAACAATGGTTTCAGCTCGCTAATGCAATAGAAAATCTGTAATTAGACCCAATTTGTTAAAATAGCATTTAAAATCAGTGGGGAAAAGAAGGACTTTTAAACAAGTATTGTTGGGATAAACTAGATATACACATAAGGAACAGCTGTAAGTGAAATGTTTCTCAACCATACACCAGAATAAATTCCAAATTGAACTGTGAAAAATGGAAATGTACAAAGTGAAACCATATAGTTACTAGAAGAAAACATGGATTAATTTCTTTATTACCTAGGAGTGGATAAATCTTTTCTAACCATGATAATAAACTATTGATAAAACTATTAAAATGTTTTAAATCAATAGTTTATGATAATAAAATAAACTATTGATAAAATTGATTATAGAAAAACATTTATTTTTCAAAAATACGTTTTTTGAAAAATAAAAAGCTCAACTTTCAAACTTATAGAAGAATTTTCTTTTATACTTTTCACCTCAATTCATAACTATTAACATTTTCCACATTTGCTTTCTCTCTCTTTCTATAACAGATACATTATTACTATTATTATTATCATCTGTTTAATAATAGTTGCAGGCATCATGACCCCATACCTTTACTTTAACATGTATCTGATAAAAACAAGGATATTCTGTTACATTACTACAGTATAATTATAAAAATCAGGAAATTCACAATTGTTAGACTACTAGTATCTAATAATATGCAGTCCTCTTTCAGAATTTGTCACTTTTATCTCAGCTGTTCCTTATAACAATTATTTTTCTCATGTACTGTCATTAATTGTCATGTTTTGTTAGTCTAATCTGGAATACTTCCTTAGCTTTTGTCTTTTATGAAAGTGACATTTTTGAAGTGTAGTCCAATAGTTTATAGAATTTCTTTAAAATTGGGTTTGCCTTATTGTTTTCTCATTAAATTCAGATTATGCATTTTTTCATAGCTTTATTGAAATATATTTCACATACCATAAAATCGACCCACTTAAGTTGTACAGCTTAGTGGTTTTTGATATATTCACAGAGTTGCACAACCATCACTACTGTCTAATTTTAGAATATTTTCAAACTCCAAAATGACATTAGCAGTCATTCTCAATTCGTGCTCTTCTCCCCACCCCTACCATCCCAGTCCTAGGCAACCACTAATTTATTTTGTCTCTATGAATTTGCCTGTTCTAGACACTGCATATAAATGTAATCACAAAAATATGGATTTTTTTTTTTTTTTTTTTTACTGGTTTCTCTCACTCAACATAATGATTTCAAGGTTTATCCTTGTTGAAGCATGTACTGGTATGCCAGCCATTCTTTTTTATTACCAATTAATATCCCAGTGTACAGATATACCCCATTTTGTTAATCAGTTCATCAGTTGATGGACATAGGTTGTTTTCACTTCTTGCCTGTTACGAATAGTTTGGTTTTTTTTTAAGAACATTTATTTATTTATTTGTTTGTTTTTTGGCTGTGTCGGGTCTTCGTTGCTGCGTGTGAGCTTTCTCTAGTTGTGGCGAGTCGGGGCTACTCTTCGTTGCGGTGTGCGGGCTTCTCATTGCAGAGCACGGGCTGTAGGCACGTGGGCTTCAGTAGTCGTGGCTCGTAAGCTCTAGAGCGCAGTCTCAGTAGTTGTGGCGCACAGGCTTAGTTACTCCAGGGTATGTAGGATCTTCCCAGACCAGGGATCGAACCCATGTCCCCTGCATTGGCAGGCGGATTCTTAACTGCTGTGCCACCAGGGAAGTCCCTGAGTATGTGTTTTTAATTCTCTTGGGTATGGAGAGTGGAATTTCTGGATCACGTGGTAGTTCTATGTTTAGCATTTTGATGAACTGCCACACTGTTGTTTTTTTGTTTTGTTTTGTTTTGTTTTTTGCGGTATTTGGGCCTGTCACTGTTGTGGCCTCTCCCGTTGCGGAGTACAGGCTCCGGACGCGCAGGCTCAGCGGCCATGGCTCACGGGCCCAGCCGCTCCGCGGCATGTGGGATCTTCCCGGACCGGGGCAGGAACCGGTGTCCCCTGCATTGGCAGGCGGACTCTCAACCACTGCGCCACCAGGGAAGCCCGCCAAACTGTTTTGAAAGCAGCTACACCATTTTACCTTCCCACCGACAATGTGTTGATATCAGAGTTCCAATTTCTCTGCATCTTCACTGATACTTGTCTATCATTTTCATTTGCTATCCTAGTGAGTGTGACGTGGTATCTTATTGGTTTTTATTTGCATTTCGCTAATAACTTATGATATTGAGCATCTTTTCATGTGTTTATTGGCCATTTGCATTTCTTATTTGGAGAAATGTCTACTTAGATTCTTTGCCCATTTTTTATTTTTACTTTTTGGAATGGTAAGTTTTTTATATATTCTGGATAAAAGTCCCTTGTTAGATATATAATTTGCAATTGTTTTATCCCATTTTGTGAGTTGTCTTTTCACTTTCTTACTTGTGTTCTTTGAAGCACAAAAGATTTTTATTTTAATAAAGTCCAATTAATCCATTTTTTTAGTTGCTTTTGCCTTTTTGGTGTTGTATCTAAGAAATTGTTGCCTAACCCAATATAATGAAGATATACTCCTATGTTTTCTTCTAGGAGTTTTATAGTTTTAACAATTATATTTAGGTCTGTGATCCAGTTTGAGTTTGATCCATTTTGAGACCATGTTTAATTTTTGTTTATAGTGTGAGGTAGAGGTCCAACTAAGTCTTTTGCATGTGGGTATCCAGTTTCCTTAACACCATTTGTTAAAAATGTTCTTCTTTCCCCACTTAATTCTCTTGGTACTCTTGTGAAAAATCAATTTACCGTAGATATAAGCGTTTAATTTTGGACTCTCAGTTCCTTTTCATTGTTGTATAAGTCTGTCCTTAGGCCAATACCACACTTTCTTGATTACTCTTGCTTTGTAGTAAGTTTCAAAATTGAGAAGTGTGAGTCTTTCAACCTTGTTCTTTCTTTACAAGATTGTTTTGGTTCTCCTGGGTCCCATATGAATATTAGGATCAGCTTGTTGATTTCTGGGAGGAAAAAAAAGCAGCTAGGATTTGGATGGCGATTGTTCTGAATCACTTCATCACTTTGGGGAATATTGCCATTTTAATAATGGTAAGCATTTCAGTTTGTGAACATAGGCTATCTTTCCATTTGTTTAGATCTTAATTTCTTTCAGCAATGTTTTATAGTTTCAAGTGTACAAGTCTTGCAGTTCTGTTGTTAAATTTTTTTCTAAGTAGCTCATTTTTTTAAAAAAATTATTTATTTATTTTTGACTGTGTTGGGTCTTCGTTTCTGTGCGTGGGCTTTCTCTAGTTGCAGCGCATAGGGGCTACTCTTCATCGCCGTGTGCGGGCCTCTCACTGTCGCGTCCTCTCTTGTTGTGGAGCGCAGGCTCAGTAGTTGTGGCTCACGGGCCCAGTTGCTCCGCGGCATGTGGGATTTTCCCAGACCAGGGCTTGAACCCGTATCCCCTGCATTGGTAGGCAGATTCTCAACCACTGCGCCACCAGGGAAGCGCAAGGTAGCTCATTTTTTTTAAGTACTTATTTTCTTTCTGTTACAAGATACTCTATGCCTGTCTTGTTCATTTCTTCACCCAGACTTAAAATGAGCCATTTCGCCAAGGAGCCCTGATTCTGTATAATGGGTAATGGTATTTAGAAAACATTATCAGAATGCTCAGTGTGTTCTAAAATACTCATTGTAGAGAGGAAACTAAGGCTCTCTGAGCTTAAATATCTTGTTTGTTGGCCTTCTGCAGATACTATTGTCAAGTAAAATGAGCCAGAATTGTTTGGAGAACACTGCATTCACGTTCGCAGCCAGAATAAATAAGACTGGTCTGGAATATATTATTGTTGTGAGATAGCAAGAATACTTTCCAAGATGTTTAGAAGTACTGACAAAGATGCCAGTTTCAAAGACCTTTTATTGGCTGAATTTTGATAATTTAAATTTGAAAAAGAAGACCATGATTATAATAACTAGAACTAGTTGAAGCTGTAAAAAGCCCTAAGTCCATGATAATGCTCAAAAAGAACAGATTGTATTCCATAAAATCATACCTATATATGTCTGGGGATCTATGGTCCTCAGTTACAAAATACACAAAAATATATACCTCATGGTTACTGGCTAAATAACTCATCAAGGATCAAGGAGTAGACTGTGGAGAAATGGATCTGTAACTGTGGTCCTTAGACCATGTTCAGTATAAGAACCTCCCCAATACAAGTGTGGTTGTACATATGTTGAAGGAGCCTTCAAGGAAGTCTGGAGCTTAGTTCTGGACAAATGCTCAGGGAAGCTTGGGATTTGACCTATAACTCACCTACCTCTCAGTAAATTCCCCCATGCTAGGTGTACATTGTGTACATATATCAGGTTAGCTGGCAAACACTTTCCAGAATCTCAAGCAGTGGGAGAAGTCAGGAAGCTATAACACTCCCCTCCTATCAGGAGTATAAAGTAGGTGCTGCATATCCCTGCAAAAAACCTTCATTCTGTTTGGTTAGTATCACTGGCAACTGTGTATTTCCACGAGGATTCTAGGGACCCAGGATGCTGTACAGGATGAAGTGTTGTCTAATTTCTATTTTTCCTATTTTAATGAAAGTCATATAGTTCTTTTTGTGTTTATCCTTCCCAATTGACACATTTATAGGAAAGAAAAAGTAGACAATTTTGACAGCTGTTGAAGATTCTTTATGTACAATGTGAGTCTTTGGAACTGGCAATTAAAAGGTTACAATTTGTGTATTAAACTGGTAGAATAATATAAATTAACTAAATGATAATCCTTAAGTGTATTCACAGTTGTTATACCCTTTGATCTTCAGCATTTTTGAAGTGTGTACCATAAATCCCATTGTTTGACTACGAGCACTCATATTTTTGAGCAAAATTACTATTACTATTTTCCTGTTAACCAGAAAACTATTCTTATATCATATACAAAAGTTTAGAATGTTTATTTATGGAAAATTAAATAGTAATTTCACTATAACATGATAATGATATATTTTTTAAAAAAGGCAAAAGACAGAGGGTTTGTGGGATGAGTGTGATGTGAAGAATTTTCAGGTCACTCTGAGGTCTGACAGAATGATTATATAATTGTATATTTCCCAAGTGAACCATTCTAAGAGGAGTTGAACAATATTGCATGCAATTGGGATTTGTTGTTTTATAAAAGAATTTATTGATATAATTACAAACTATATCCATGAGAAGTGGCTGTTAGTGAAGAAAATACATGGTGAAAGGCAATTAGCATAAGCATATCCAGTCTTTGATCTTAGTGATATAAATGTATTCTTTACTAAGAATATGTGAATCCTTTGTTTCTATTAGTTTGACCAATATCCTGATTATCTCTGAGCAGAAAACATTCATGTTCACCTGTTGAGCAGGCCTCTGATGACTTCAGGAAGACTAGACAATTTTTTCTTTTGTCTTATTGGTGAAATCACCCCATAAGTTCTAACTATCCTATCTGATTTGTTCTCTTCTTTTTAAAATTGGAACTTTTATCTCTGAACTTATTTAAAATATATTATACTACTCATTTTAAAAAGGATTTAATGTAGCATCTTCTAGAAGGGGTTAGTTTTTGATGTCTTATGTAGCTACTAAGTATTTTCTATCTTAGTGCATATCTCTCCTTCATGTATTTTTTTTTATTTGGAATGGTCCTTTGGGAGAATTAAAGTATTTTCTGGGAACTCTGATGACTCAGTTGAATTATAAAACATCAACTTGTAAGTGAGAAGCTCTGGTCATTCCAACATGGACAGGTTATGAGTAAAGATGGTAGGAAGGACTAGGTTTAGAGGACTGATATATTGGATATAACAGGAAATCAAGGGATGAGGTGTGTTGCAGTGCAGTTTAGATCCATGAGGGCTATTCTAAGAAAACTATGCCTAGACACATTACAAAATGAAACCCTAAGATAAAGAGAAAATCTTGAAAGCAGACAGAGGAAAGTGATGCTTTACATACAAAAGAACAGTGATTCAAATACCAACAGATTTTTCATCAGAAATCAGTGGCCATAAACGAAAACAAAAACAACAAAAGAAATCATAGTGGCCAGGAGACTTTAAAACTGAAACTTCAGTCAACCCAAAATTCTGTGTCCAGTGAAAATATCCTTCAGAAATGATGGCAAATTTAACACAATTTTATAAATGGAAAACTAAGAGAGATTTGTCTCCAGCAGACCTGTACTACAAGAAATGGTAGTGGAAGTTCTTCAAAGGAAAAAAGAATATTAACAGAAAAGTTGGATCTTCAGGAGCAAATGAAGAGCATCAGAAATGGTAAATATCTGGATAAAAATAAAAGACTATTTTTATCTTCTTAAGTTCTTTTAAAAAGACCTGTGGATGTTTAAAAGAAAATTATAACATTGTTCTTTGGGGTTTTCAATGTATGCAGATGTAATCCATAAGTGTATAATAAAACAAATCAATCAGCCGCTAGGAAATATATAAAACTATTTCAGAGTGTGGTTGGGGGAAGATGGTTAAAGGGACTGTATGCTTGTGAGGTGTCTATATTTTGTATGAAAATGTACAGTATTCTGGTTGAATTCTGATATATTTTCTTAAATAAAATACAGAGATATGTCTTAAAAGTTGATAGAAATATTAAAAGGTAAGATTAAAAATTATTTGTTATATTTTTAAAAGATAAGAAAGAAGAAATAGCAGCAATAGCAGCAGAGAGATAGAAAGAATAATAAAATATTGAATGAGATCTGATGATAACAGTAATTATATTAACTATTAAAGTTCTAAACACTGCAATTAAAAAGCAGATGTTGTCAGAGTGGATAAAAAAGGAAGACCAAACTATATACAGCTTACAAGAATTATCTTTTAGGTATAAAAACACACAGGTATGATGAAAGTAAATGAATGGACAAAACTATACCAGGCAAACAATAAGCATTAAAAGCAAGGAATAACTATATTAATATCAGATAAAATAGCTTTCAAGATAGAGGGTATTATCAGAGATAAAGAGGGATATTTCATAGTGTTAAAAGGATCAGGGGAAATGGGTCAAGATGGCAGAGGAGTAGGATGTGGGGCTCACCTTTTTCCTATAAGATACATCAAAAATACACCTACATGTGGAATGACTCACAGCACAGCTACTGAATGCTGGCAGAAGACCTCAGACCTCCAAAAGGGCAAGAAAATCTCCATGTCACCAGGTAGGACAAAAGAAAAAAGAAAGAAAAGAGCGAAAAAGGAATTGGGATGGAATCTGTGCCCCTGGAAGGGAGCTGTGAAAGAGGAAAAGTTTCCACACACAGGGAAGTCTCCTCACTGGCCAGGAGATCAGCCAGGACAGAGGAGGAGATTTGGAGCCTTGGAGGAGAGCACAGCAACAGGTTTGTGGAGGGCAAAGCTGAGAGAGACCTGCACAGATTAGTGGTGCCAACTGGCATTTCCCAGGCTGAGATGCTTGTCCTTTGGGGCTGGTGGAGGCTGGGTATTGAGGTTCGGGCTTCGGAGGTCAGACACTGGGAAGAGGACTGGGATTGGCTGTGTGAAGACAGCCTGAGGGGGCTAGGGTGTGGTGCACCACATCTGAGGGAATCTGGGAAGAAGATCTCCTTCCCAGAAGAAGGGTGTGCTCGCCATAAGAGTTTCTTTCTCCATGTGCTCTCAAGTGGCAGGGCACCGTCTACATGAGTGGGGGCAGGCGTGAGCCGTTGCTGCCATCTCAGACTCCAGAGGCAGCGTGGACTTCAGCCTCTTTGGAGGTTCCTGTGAACAGGTGCAGGTCACCGCCTCCACCTTCCCAGAAGCTTGTGCAGCCCACCAACACCAAGTGTCCCGCAACCCTGCACCAACCACTGCCCCTGCCTCCCCTGGGGTGCATGTGATCCATACCGCTTCTAAGGGTGCTCTGACCTGGCACCAACCACTGCCCCCACCTTCCTGGGAGTATGTGCAGCCAGCTGCCTTCGCCAAGGGACCCACAACCAGGAGCCAACCGCTGCCCCCGCCTTCCTGGGAACGTGTGTGTGGGCCGTGCATCTGCACACCCCTTATCAAGGGGATAATGGCCAGCACAGGCTGAGGAAAGAGATGGCAAGCATCCAAACCAAAAACAGCACTCACACCAAAAAAATTTAAACCCACATAAGCTATACAGACATGCTTCCGCATATAAATAGCCCTCCAACACTACAGTAGATATTTGTTTGTCCTAAACTCACAGAGTAAGAGAAATATAAGCAAAATGAAGAAGCAGAGGAACCACTCTCAGTTAAAAGACCAAGAAAATTCCCCTGAAGGAATAAACAATGAAACAGACCTCTTCAGTCTAACAGACACTGAGTTCAAAAAGGAGGTAATGAAAATACTGAAGGAATTAAGAAAGGCTATCAACAGAAATGCAGATTACTGTAAAAAGGGACTAGAAACTATAAGGAGGAGCCAAGAACAGTTAGAAAATTCATTTGCCAAGATGAAAGCTGAGCTCAAGGCAATGAATAGCAGAACGAATAATGCAGAAGAAAGAATAAGTGATATGGAAGATAGAATAATGGAAATTACCCAATTTCCAGACAGAAAATTTCCATTTGACAGAAAGCCAAATTAAAAAAAAAATGAAAGCAATATAAGAGACATATGGAATAATATAAAGCAGGCCAATCTATGCATAACAGGGATTTCAGCAAGAGAAGAAAGAGAAAAGGGGATTGAAAATGTATATGAAGAAATTATGGCTGAAAACTTCCTAAACCTAAAGAAGGAAACAAATATCCAGATACAGGAAGCACAGAGGGTCCCAAACAAGATGAACCCTAACAGACCTACACCAAGACATAGTATAATAAAAATGGCAAAGTTAAAGATAAAGAGAGAATTCTAAAGGCAGCAAGAAAAAAACAGAGTTAATTACAAGAGAACCCCCATAAGGCTATCAGCTGTTTTCTCTACAGAAACACTACAGGCCAGAAGGGAGGGGCAAAATATATTCAAAGTCTTGAAAGAGAAAAATCTGCAACCTAGAATACTCTACCCAGCAAGATTATCATTTAGAATACGAAGAGAAATAAAGAATTTCTCAGACAAGCCAAAACTAAAAGAATACAGCAATACTAAACCTATCCTAAAAGTAATATTGAAAGGTCATCTCTAAATAGAAAAGAAGCAAAAAGATATAGGAAGGAGGAAATCACAATTGGAAAGTAAATCACTTAAATTAACCAGGCTACAGATCAAAAAGAAAAAAAAGTGAAAGCAATGATAAATAAAAGGAACAGCAAAAGGATAAACATGAAGATGTAAGCAGGGACATCAAACTCATAAAATGTGGGGAAGGAGAGTAAGAAAATGCATATTCTTTTTTCTTTTTTAGAATGTGTCTAAACATACATGACTATCAGTCTAAAGCAAGCAGATATAGGGAGGGGTTAAAATACTTGAAAAACAGGCCAATCACAAATCAAAAATATACAGTAAATTCACAAAAACCAAAAAGAACAGAACACAAGCATAAAATAAAAGGAAATAATCAAGCCATAAAAAGAAAAACAAAAAGAAAAAGAAGAGAACAAAGACTACACTTGATCTTATCCAAAAGGCCGAGAAGCAATTGAGAACAAAGACTAAACAAAGAATCAACTGGAAAACAAGATCTGAAATGGCAGTAAATACATATGTATCAATAATTACCTTAAATGTCAATGGCCTGAAGGCTCCAATCAGAAGACATAGAGTGGCAGACTGGATAAAAAAACAAAAGCCTACAATATGCTGCCTACAAGAGACCCACCTTAGAGCAAAGGACACACATAGTTTGAAACTAAAGGTATGGAAAAAGATATTTCAGGCAAACAGAAATGACAAGAAGGCAGGAGTTGCAATACTCATATAAGACAAAATAGACTTTAAAGACTATAAAGAAAGACACTATATAATGATAAAAGGATTAATACAAGAAGAGGATATAACGCTTATCAACTTATACGCTACATATAAGCATTTAGAATGCTACACCAAAAAAAAACTGCTGAACACATATTCTTTACATTTGCACGTGGTACATTCCCACATACAGATCATATGATTAAAAAAAAAACAGATCAACAAATTTGAAAGGAATGAAATTATATAGAATATATTCTCTTAACCCAACACAATTAAAATAAAAGTCAATAACAATAAGATAGGAAGATACAGAGTATTTTGAAATTTAACAACGTACTTTGAAATTTAACAACATACTTTTTTCCTTTTCTTTTGGCAGCACAGCTATGTGGAATATAAATCTCCTGACCAGAGATTGAACCTGAGCCCCCTGCAGTGGAAGTGCAGAGTCCTAACCACTGGACTACCAGGGAATGCCCAACAATGTACTTCTAAATAAATTATAGAGCAAAAAAGAAATTAGAAAGGATTTTGAAGTGAAAGACAGTGAAAACACAACATATAAAAATTTGGGGGAGGGGCTTCCCTGGTGGCGCAGTGGTTGAGAGTCCGCCTGCCGATGCAGGGGACACGGGTTCGTGCCCCGGTCCGGGAAGATCCCACATGCCGCGGAGCGGCTGGGCCCGTGATCCACGGCCGCTGAGCCTGCACATCCGGAGCCTGTGCTCCACAACGGGAGAGGCCACAACAGTGAGAGGCCCGCGTAGCACCAAAAAAAAAACTGCTCCCAAAAAAGTACATTAATTTTTTAAAAATTTAAGCAGAGTCATCAGTGATACACACCGTAACATAGACAGATTCTGCAACTTAAGTTCAGGCAAGTTACTGAGACAAAAACCTTCTGGAAAATAAAGCAGACTCCAGAGTTGCTATATGCTCTCTAAAATGTAGTTTTCAAAAATACTAGTCATGCAAAAAAAAAAAAAAGAAACAGTGACACATACCAGAAAATAAGATAGTCAGTAGTAACTAACTCTGGGTCCAAATGTTAGACTTAGCAGACAAAGATCTCAAAGCAACTATTAAAAATACGTTTTTAACATTTAAAAAACTTAAGTTTAAAGAACTAATGGAAAACATAGTAGTAACAACTCAACAAAAAAGGAATCTAAATAGAGAAATACAATCTGTAGAAAAAGAACCAAATAGAAATTCTAGAGCTTAAAAATACTGGAAAGTACTGGAATGAAAAATTCACTAGATGGGCTCAGTAGTGAAAAGAAAGACTCTGTGAACTTGAAAATTATTAGAAATACCCCAATGCAAGGAATAGGGAGACAAATTGAAGAAAAGTGATAAAAAAGAATCTCAGAGAACTTTAGGATAGTATGAAGTATCCCAACATACATTTAATGGACATGCTAAAATGAGAGGAAGGGTCGGGAGTGGCAGAAAAAAATAATTGAAGAAATAATTAATGAAAACCCCCCAATTTTGATAAGAACATTAAACTAGAGATTGAAGAAGCTCAGCAAGCTCCAAATATGAAAAAGACAAGGGATACACCTGGATAATTTACAGTGAAACTGTTGAAAGGCAAAGACAAATAGAAACTCTTGAAAGAAGCAATGGGAAAAAAACTCATCATGAATAAGGGAGCAACAATGTGATTAATAGCTAAGTTCTCTAATCAGAAACAAGAAGAGCATCAAGAAGACAATGTAATGACATATTCAGGGTCCTGGAGTTGAGTCTGGTAGGGGAACTGACAACTAAGAATTCTATATGCAGTAAAATTATCCTTCAGTAATGAAAGTGAAAAACATTCCTTCTAAGAAAACAAAAACTAAGATTTTATTGCTTAGCAGGTCTGTACTACAACCATTACTTAATGAAATTCTTCATCATTACTTAATGATACTTAGCAATAACTCAGAGCCACATGAAGGAATGAAGAGCACTAGCAATGGTACATGTGTGGGTAAATACAAAAGACCATATAATGTTTTTCCTTGTCTTATTTCTTCAAAAACCAAAAGTGTTTAAAGCAATAATTATAGTACTTTATTGTTAGACATGTATATGAAAGTAATATAATTAATATTAAGATTACTAATGAGGGTGGTTGATATGGACCATATAGGAGCACATTTGCTATAATAGAATTAAGTCAATTATTTATCTGAAATAGATTGTCATAAGTTAAAGATTCATTTTTTAACCCCTAAAGCAATGACTAAAAAGAAACTTTACAAAATCAAATAATTTAATCGAAAGAGGAATTACAATGTTACATTGAAAACATACTTATTTTATGTAAAAGACCCTAAAGGAGTAAAAGAGGACCAAAAAAGACATTTAGAAAGCAAATATCAAAATGGAAAATAAAATCCAACCATATCAGTAATTACAATACTTACGAATGGACTTCGATTGAAAGACAAAAATTTACATTTCTTTTCTTTATTCCTGTAGACAGTATTATGACTGTCTTCCATTTGCCCTTCCAGATCCACTCTTCTCCTTAGTATACTTTACTTTTTACCATAGGAAGCTTATTTGTTTGGATCATATGGGTGTACCCTCTGGCACCTGGTCAGTTTTTACCAATGAGGAGACCCTCAGGAATACTGAAGGGAAGAGTATGTAACAAGCATTTATTTTCCCTGGCTCCCTGTGGGGGCACAGCAGGCTATCTAGGTCTGTACACTGAAAGTGGCCTTTTCTACACTACTCCCTCCTCTGATTACAGTCACTAACCCCTCTACTTAAACCTACAGGTATAAGGAAAGGGAAAGTTCTTCTGCTGTTAGCCTTGGGTTATTGCACTGTCCCTTGTGGTTCCTCTTCACTCTTACTTTTATAAATAGTACCTTTGTACCTTAACCTCCTTTGGATTGTCCCAAGTTGAATGTGCCATCTGTGTCCTAAATGAACCCTGGCTGATATATCTATGAATTTTTAGGTAGGATTTTTTTTTTTACTCCATATCAGCCATCTTCTTTTAAATCTTTTTCAATGCTATATATATTTTTCTTCATTCTGAAAAATCTTCAAAACTCTCACATCTTCATTCTGTTTTAGTGTGCCTATAATGCATATATTAATTATTTTATTTGTTATTTTGTATTATGTAATTCCTTATATTGATGAATTGTTTTTCAGTCCATCTTGTCTTTTTAATTTCTATCTTTGCCTCTCCTGTTGCATATTCTTTGAAGTAACCAAGCAGATGAAAACTGTATGTTTACATTCTGTTCAGAGGAAACCATTTATAGAATGTATGCTATTTTACATTTGCCACAGTGTCTTTTCAAAGCAGTCTCCTCTTTCTCCCTCCCTCCCCCCCCGCCCCCCGCTTTCTTCTCATGTAACCCCATCTGACATTTTTTTAATACACAGCATTGAAGAGGCACCCCTGTATACATATATATATATGTGTGTATATATATATATATATATATTTTTTTTTTTTTTTTTTTTTTTTTTTTTTTGCGGTACGCAGGCCTCTCACTGTTGTGGCCTCTCCCGTTGCGGAGCACAGGCTCCAGACGCGCAGGCTCAACAGCCATGGCTCACGGGCCCAGCCGCTCCGCAGCATGTGGGATCTCCCCGGACCGGGGCACGAACCCGTGTCCCCTGCATCGGCAGGCGGACTCTCAACCACTGCGCCACCAGGGAAGCCCACCCCTGTATATTTTTACTTTAAAAACAACTGCTGGGAAATAGCCCTCCAAGCATTAACTTTGAAGGCAAATTTCTACCTCATTTTGAAATACCCATTGACATTTGTCTTGTATGGATTAGTTGACCTGTCATGTGTTTTTTGTCTTGGGTTTTCTGTCTAAGTTAGTGTGATATCTCAGTTTACAATGCTTAGAATGTATGTGCTATATTCAAGTCTATCTTTCCATCCTTTTCCACTCCAAGTATGCAAAATTTTGTAGGTTTCCACCCTGTGCCGCTGCTTCTTTATATTTCATGCTGGCAGTTTTAGTCTCTGAAGATATTACAGACAAAAGAAGCTAAGGTGGAACCTTTGGAATCAAGCTTCTGATTCTGGCTGCCTCAGTATATCATTCTGTATAATTGGGAAATGCCTGTCTTTTTACTCATCAGTACATTGCAACATGTAGTGGTAGTTGAGTTCTTTTTCTGTCTGTGTTAGTCTGTGCTATTCTTATTCATGGAATGTACTACTGATTCCATTCCCATTTTGTAACAGTGAAAATTCCACTAAAGTTTTATTGTTTAAAGTTTCTGTACTCTTTTAAGTCAACTCCCATGTCCAGTTACTCTTGCTATTTTGTACTCCATTAACTCTCAAAGAATTTTAGATGAGGAAGAATTCATTAGAGATTATCTAGTAGAATTTTCTATTTGTTGAAGATATAGTAAAGAGGTTAAATTAGGATTCTAGGAACAACCAAATGCAATAAAATACAGGCAGTTCTTCTGTTTGCCAGTCCACTGCCCTTTGCATTATTTCATGCTACATCTTTTATTATTTGCGCTTATTTGTAGTGAATTCCATTAGAAAGAACCCTACTATAGTGATCAACATATCTAGCTTTTATTTATAGATATGTCATTAATTAGCTGAAAGATTTTGGAAGTCACTGAACTTTATTTGTAATTACAAAATAGATCATATAAGCCAGCTGATCCAGGTTTCCTTTAAGATCTATTTCAGTTTTAAGTTCAATTCTAAATGGTTTTCATTTATAAGATGCCAAGCAAAGACTACCTTAAGTTTTGGTGAGAGGGACCAGGTGACACAAAACTTGTAAGCTACGATTCTTTCCAACTCTTTTATATATTCTTTTAAAGTAAGTATACAATATCTATCTCAACTGTGCACAGTTGAGATTATGTACACATTTGAACAAATTCAAAAATAGTCTAATAGGAGAAATCTTACAGAAATGACATTTTTGAAAAACCACTAATGTCAAATGCTTATCAGGTATTTGTTAGTTAAAATTTTTAAACAGTTTTTTATAAAGAGGTAGTGTAGGAGGTTAGTTGAAAATGCCATCTTGAACACTCAACATCATTAATTATGGTGAAATGTAAACAAAAAGCACTTTACACTCTTTACACCCATTAAGGATGGTTACAATATCAAAGACAGCAGCAAACGACAGTGAGGATGTGGAGAAATTGTAACCCTCATATGTTGCTGGTGGGAATACACACGTTACAGCTACTCTGGACAATAGTTTGGCAGTTCCTCAAAAGTTAACGTATATGACTTAGCAATTTCACTCCAGGTGTATACCCAAGGGAACTGAAAACATAGGTTCACCAAAACCTGTATATGAGGGCTTCCCTGGTGGCGCAGTGGTTGGGAGTCCGCCTGCTGATGCCGGGGACATGGGTTCGTGCCCCGGTCTGGGAAGGTCTCGCGTTCTGCGGCGCGGCTGGGCCCGTGGGCCATGGCCGCTGGGCCTGCGCGTCCGGAGCGTGTGCTCCGCGGCAGGAGAGGCCACGGCAGTGAGAGGCCCGCCTACTGCAAAAAAAAAAAAAAACCTGTATATGAATGTTTATAGCAGTATTATTCATAATAGCCAAAAGGTAGAAACAATCCAAATGTGCATTAGTGGACAAATGGAAAAAGAAAATGTGGTATATCCATACAGTGAAATATTATTCAACAATAAAATGGAATGAAGTACTGATACATGCTACAATATAGGTGAACCTTAAAAACATTATGCTATGTGAAAGAAGCCAATCACAAAAGACCACATGTTGTATGTTTCCATACATATGTAATGTCCAGAATAAGCAAATCCATAGAGAGAGCAAGTCGATTGGTGGTTGCTAGGAACTGGGTGAAGAGGAGAATTGGTAGTGGCTGCTAATGGGTATAGGATGTCTTTTTTTTTTTTTTTTTTTTTTTTTTTTTTTTTTTTTTTATGCGTTACGCGGGCCTCTCACTGTTGTGGCCTCTCCCGTTGCGGAGGACAGGCTCCGGACGCGCAGGCTCAGCGGCCATGGCTCACGGGCCCAGCCGCTCCGCGGCATGTGGGATCTTCCCAGACCGGGGCACGAACCCGTGTCCCCTGCATCGGCAGGCGGACTCTCAACCACTGCGCCACCAGGGAAGCCCTAGGATGTCTTTTTAGGGTGATGAAAATCTGGAATTAGACAGTAGTGATGATTGCACAAACTTGTGAATATACTAAAAAACATGGATTTGCATACTTTAAAAGGGTGAAATTTATAGTAAGTGATTTATATTTCAGTAATAAACATCTAAGAACTTCCCTGGCGGTCCAGTGGTTAAGACTCTGAGCTTCCAATGCAGGGGCATGGGTTCAATCCTTGGTTGAGGAACTAAGATCCCACATGCTGCGCAGAGTGGCCAAGTAATAATAATAATAAAAATAATAATAAACATCTAAAACATGATAAGGTAGGTCATCACGAAATTGTTCAAAACCAGTGATAAAGAGAAAATCTTGAGAGCAGTTTGAAGAAAAGAGACACATGACTACAGAGCAACAAATATCAGAATTTAAGCAGATATAGCATCAGAAACAATGTAAAGAGGAAGACCATAGACCAGCATCTTTAAAATAAAGAAAATACTTTTAACCGAGAATCCTATACCCAGCAAAAATCTTTGAAACGTGAAAATGTGAAGTCTTTTATAGATATACAAAAGCTGAAAGACAAGTGAGTTTTGGATAAAGGTACAGAATCAACTTAATGGAAAAAGGATAGTCTTTTCAGTAGATAGAGCTGGCAAAATTGGATATCCATATGGCAGAAATGAATTTTCATCCATACTTTGCATGATATGTACAAAGTAACTCAAAATGGATCACAGGCCTAAATGTAAATAAGACCTCAACTATAAAGCTTCTAGAACAAAACATAAGGAAAGGAGAAAATCGTCATGATTTTCTACTAAGATTTCCAAAAGCTGGATCAATAAAAGTAAAAACTGATAAATCAGTTTTTATCAAGATAAAAATAAACTCTGCTCTTAAAAATATACCCTTAGGGCTTCCTTGGTGGCGCAGTGGTTGAGAGTCCGCCTGCCGATGCAGGGGACACGGGCTCGTGCCCCGGTCTGGGAAGATCCCACATGCTGCGGAGCGGCTGGACCCGTGAGCCATGGCTGCTGGGCCTGCGCGTCTGGAGTCTGTGCTCCGCAATGGGAGAGGCCACAACAGTGAAAGTCCCGCGTACCACAAAAAAAAAAAAAAAATACCCTTAAGGGAATGAAAAGATGTACTCATTTCACGAGCCACTCCTTCTTAATTTCTTTTCCTGGTTTTTCCTTATATCTCCAGCTTCTAAGTATTGCAGTATCACAGAACTTAGTCTGTGTGCAGTCACTCTTTGATCTCACCATTTCATATTTTAAATACTATAAGCAAGTAACTCCCAGATTTGTATTTCCAGCCAGGACCTTACCCCAGACTCCAAACTTACATAGCCTTCTTTGTGCTTAACATCTGCACCTGGATATTTAATTAGGGTCTTCAACGTAATAAGTAACAAACAAACCTACTGATTTTTTTAAAAATATATTTATTTTATTCATTATTTATTTTTGGCTGTGTCAGATCTTAGTTGTGGTGTGCTGGATCTTTGTTGAGGCATGCAAGATATCTTCGTTGCACTGCTCAGGTTTCTCTCTAGTTGCGGCGTTCGGACTCCTCTCTAGTTGTGGTGTGCAGGTTTTCTCTCTCTAGTTGCGGCGTGTGGGCTCCAGAGTGCATGGGCTCTTTAGTTGTGGCGCAGGGGCTCCAGAGTGCATGGGCCTTGTAGTTTGGGGCATGCAGGCTCTCTCGCTGAGGCTCACGAGCTCAGTAGTTGTGGCATGTGGGCTTAGTTGCCCCATAGCATGTGGGATCTTAGTTCCCTGACCAGGGATCAAACCTGCGTCCCCTGCATTGGAAGGTGGATTCTTTACCACTGGACCACCAGGGAAGTCCCAAACCAACTGATTTACACCAAACCACAACACCCTCACCCAAAGCAGCTCTTTTGCAGTCTCCCTATGTACATAAACACTAACTTTTGCCTTCTAGTTCCTGAGGACAAAAACTGTGGAGTCATCATTCACTAGAAATCTTTCTCTTATAGCACATATCAAATTCATCAACAGATCCTTTACCTCTACCTTTAACATTTATAAAGAATCAGACCACTTTCTACTACTTCAATCACTACCATCAGTTCTAACCTTAGTATGATCATCCTTTGCTTAGAATTTTTAGCGATCTCCTACATGGTCTAACTTCCATTCTTTTTTCACTACAGTCTGTTCTAATACTAAAGCCAGAGAGAACTTTTTCAAAGTTAAGTCAGGCCATGTCCTTTCGTTGCTCAAAACCACACAGTGGTTTCCTCCTCAGGATAAAAATTCAACATCTTTGTATAATGGCTTCAAAAGCCCTGCAGAATATGGCACTCTCTTGACCTTATCTCTTGGTGCTCTTGACCACATCAGCCTATTTACTGTTTGTTGAACAAACTAAGCATGCTCCTGTCACAGGACATTTGTAAATCTTGTTCCCTCTGCTTGGGAAGCTCTTCCCCCATAAGACTACATGCGTTATTCCCTCACTTTTAAAAAGTCTGTGCTCAGATGTCTTATCAGGAGGCCCTTTTTCACCTTTCCTAGAACTTCTTGTACATCTTGCTTTCCCTACTTTTTTCCATAAGACATGTCAAAATTATATATAGCAGGAATGTGCAAACTATGGCCATTGGATAAATCTTAGCTACCACCTGTTTTTGCATATAAAGTTTTCTTGGAACAGAACTATGCTCACTTTTTTATCTGTTGCCTATGGCTGGTTTTTCACTACAATGACAAAGTTGAGTAATCGCAATAGAGACATGAGACCTCTAAAGCCTAAAACATTTACTATTTGGCCATTTACAGAAGAAGGTTGCTGACCCTGATATGCACTATGTGTTTGCTTGTGTTTATTGCCTGTCTCTCCCCACGAGAAAGTAAGTCCTATGAAGGCAGTTACTTTTTTCACTGCTGCATCCTTAGCACCTAGAATAGTATCTGGCACATAATAGGTATTCAATAAGTATTTCAGGAACAATTAAATGACAATTAAAGAGAATACATGATATGGTCTAGTGATTAAAGGATATATTAAAGGATTTTAGGCTTTAAAGACAAAAATTCTTCTAGATTATAAGCTTTGTTATTATGTATCATTATTATCTAAAAATAAATACACTTTTTTTTTCAATTAAGCATGTTTGCAATTAAGAAAAGAGACTCCTGAAAAAAAAAAAAAAAAAAAAAAAAAAAAAGAAAAGAGACTCCTGTGTAGGGGGAATTCCCTGGTGGCCTAGTGATTAGGATTCCGGGCTTTCACTGCAGTGGCCTGGGTTCAGTCCCTGGTCGGGGAACTGAGATCCCGCAAGCCACGCATGTGGCCGAAAAAAAAGACTCCTGTGTAAAGATGGTAGAAAGAAGCTACAGAATCTCCCTCCTCTGATACCTAATGATATGATCTTCAACAATTAAAAAAAAAAAAAGATAAGAACAGCAGAACCAGAAGAAAAAAAGAAAACAAAACATTTGTCAGCAGTAACCAGAAATAAGAAACAGGATAGAATCTCAATGTCATATATTTCAAAAGATGATAGCTGAGGAAAGAAAAAGATTTGCCAAAGCATGGAATGGCACCCAGCCCCATTCTCCCCAAAATCTTATCTTAATGTCAAGATTAATGATGATCTTGAGATTCATCATTGATACAACTGAAATAGTAGGGGGAGTAACTGTGTAGAGTCTCCTTACATTTTTCTTTTTCTTACTATGTGAAAGTAGAAAAAGCTGCTGAGAAGAGATGTCTGAAAGGTGAAAAGTGAGGATTAGGGATGATTTCCTGGCAGAAGCAGAGGCTTCAGGACTACTGAATTGAGGGAATGGTCTATATCCCAATGGCTGTCTCCCTATAGGAATAAGTTTGTTCCCTCCCCAAGTAGTTAGGGTGAAACGCCAGGAAAATCTCAAAGAACTGATCCCAATTCCTCCAACAAAAGCCACACATAAAAGCTGCCGCACACAAAAACAGAAATATGGATCAATGGAACAGGATAGAAAGCCCGGGGATAAACCCACGCACACATGGTCACCTCATTTTTGATAAAGGAGGCAAGAATATACAATGGAGAAAAGACAGCCTGTTCAATAAGTGGTGCTGGGAAAACTGGACACCTACATGTACAAGAATGAAATTAGAACACTGCCTAACACCATACACAAAAATAAAGTCAAAATGGATTAGAGACCTAAATGTAAGGCCAGACACTATAAAACTCTTAGAGGAAAACATAGGCAGAACACTCTATGACATAAATCACAGCAAGATCCTTTTTGACCCACCTCCTAGAGAAATGGAAATTAAAACAAAAATAAACAAATGGGACCTAATGAAACAGAGGCTTTTGCACAGCAAAGGAAACCATAAACAAGATGAAAAGACAGCCCTCAGAATGGAAGAAAATATTTGCAAATGAAGCAACTGACAGAGGATTAACCTCCAAAATTTACAAGCCGCTCATGCAGCTCAATATCAAAAAATCAAACAACCCAATCCAAAAATGGGCTGAAGACCTACATAGACACTTCTCCAAAGAAGATATACAGATTGCCAACAGACACATGAAAGGATGCTCAACATCACTAATCACTGGAGAAATGCAAATCAAAACTGCAATGAGGTATCACCTTACACCAGTCAGAATGGTCATCATCAAAAAATCTACAAACAACAAATGCTGGAGAGGGTGTGGAGAAGAGGGAACCCTCCTGCACTGTTGGTGAGAATGTAAATTGATACAGCCACTGTGGAGAACAATATGGAGGTTCCTTAAAAAACTAAAAATAGAAGTACCATATGACTCAACAATCCCACGACTGGGCATATACCCTGAGAAAACTGTAATTCAAAAAGAGTCATGTACCACAATGTTCATTGCAGCTCTATTTACAATAACCAGGACATGGAAGCAACCTAAGTGTCCATCGACAGATGAATGGATAAAGAAGATGTGGCACATATATACAGTGGAATATTACTCAGCCATAAAAAGTAACGAAATTGAGCTATTTGTAGTGAGGTGGATGGACCTAGAGTCTGCTATACAGAGTGAAGTAAGTCAGAAAGAGTAAAACAAATACTGTATGCTAACACATATATATGGAATCTAAAAAAAAAAAAAAAAGGTTCTGAAGAACCTAGGGGCAGGACAGGAATAAAGACACAGACATAGAGAATGGACTTGAGGATATGGGGAGGAGGAAGGGTAAGCTGGGATGAAGTTAGAGAGTGGCATGGACATATATACACTACCAAATGTAAAATAGATAGCTAGTGGGAAGCGACCACATAGCAGGGAGATCAGCTGGTGCTTTGTGACCACCTAGAGGGCTGGGATAGGGAGGGTGGGAGGGAGACTCAAGAGGGAGGAGATATGGGGATATATGTATATGTATAGCTGATTCACTTTGTTATAAAGGAGAAACTAACACACCATTGTAAAGCAATTATACTCCAATAAAGATGTTAAAAAAAAAAGCTGCCACAAAAGCTCGTCTCTTCTTATTCTTTGGCCATACAAAAAAATTCACAGTACATAAGTTTCTTTTTTGACATTTTTAAAGATTCAACTTATATTGTCTTTTTTTTTTTTTTTTTTGATGTCTGATCTTATCTATTTGTTACTCTTAGAACATCTCACTTTTGACTGGACTCAGAAGTAGAAGCTCTCAGAGAGGACAGCCTCCGTTTCTTCGGAGTCTCTTCCTGGTGTTTTTCTTTGGCCTCCTTCATTCTCTTGGCCAAAAGTTTAGCATATTCTGCAGCCTCTTATTTTTCTTAGTTCGCCGTTTCTTCAGAGCAATACGCCGACGTTTGTGTTGCAGAACACATGGAGTAACAAGACACTGCACCTTGGGTGTTTTGGTCCTAGGTTTCTTACCTTCTTTTTTTAGGGGCTTTTTCACACCATACTGGCGGACATCATCTTCTTTAGGGAGTCTGAAAAGCTTGCGGATTCTGCGAGCTCTTTTGGGCCCCAGGTGATGAGGCACAGTAGTATCAGCGAGTCCAGGAATATCCTTCTCCCCGTTTTTTACGATGACCAAATTGAGAACGCTCAATTTGGCATCCACAATGCAACCCCACACAGATGTGTGCTTTCTTTCTCCAGTCCTCCTTGGTCTGTAACAGGAATGCCCCTTACTCAGTAGCAGGCAGACTCGGCCATGTCCAGAAATGGGCGGAAGACCTAAATAGACATTTCTCCAAAGAAGATATACAGATTGCCAGCAAACACATGAAAGGATGCTCAACATCACTAATCACTGGAGAAATGCAAATCAAAACTACATGGGTCAAGACACCCTGCTTCATGAGGAAACCCTGTTTGTCGTTCCCACCACTGATTCGGACCACATAACCCTTCCATTCTTCACCCAGAGCGTCAGCAGCAACTTCTGTAGCCATACGCTTCTCATAAAAGGTACAAAGTTTTCATTCATCGTCCACTTCAATGAGTTTCTGGCAGCCAGTGGCTGGAAGAGAGATGTTCAGCCTCATTCTGAAGCAGCCGACCGCCTCCAAGGCGCCAAGAAGAAGAGCTCAACTTATAGTATCTTATTTCCAGGTGATTTCTATCATTTGATTTGCCTCTGAGAGGATAATTTTTTTTTTTTTTGAGAGGATAATTTTTTTTTCTCTCTCTCCAATTGCCTCTCTTCAGTCAAGAATGGGAAAGAGAGAGAAAGGTTGTATATATATGGGGGGAGAGAGAGAAGTAATAAAAAGTAATTTTAATGCACTTGGGCTACGATCTGTGTAGCAAGCGGGATCTTAGTTCCCCAACCAGGGATGAACCCATGCTCCCTGCAGTGGAAGCACGGATCCTAACCCCTGGACCACCAGGGAATTCCCTGGGCTGGGGTATTTTAAAGCCATTGACTCTGTTTTAAACAAAACATGTTGACTTTTTTTGGGTAAACTATTCTGGTAAAACAGTAAAAGCTTCCCAGAATAAGCACAAAATAACACTTTCCAGTATTTTTGTCTCTAAAGGTGGAAAAGACACTAAAACTAAGGAAGTATTAATTCAGTGTTGCACTTCTCAGAGCAAAAGTAGATATAAAACCATACAGTTGCCAAGTTTATTAAACCTGCAGCAAAATAATAAACATTATGTCTGGCAAGAACTCAGGATCAACTATTGGCAGAATTCCTTTAATGTGATACTTTTGGACATTGTAATATCAATGATGTAATAAGAAAGCATAGTTACTCTACCTACTCTTTTCTTAATATAAATTTATTTATTTATTTTTGGCTGTGTTGGGTCTTCGTTTCTGTGCGTGGGCTTTCTCTAGTTGCGACGAGCGGGGGCCACTGTTCATGGCGGTGCGCGGGCCTCTCACTGTCGCGGCCTTCTCTTGTTGCGGAGTACAGGCTCCAGACGCACAGTTTCAGTAGCTGTGGCGCACGGGCCTAGTTGCTCCGTGGCATGTGGGATCTTCCCAGACCAGGACTGGAACCCGTGTCTCCTGCATTGGCAGGCAGATTCTCAACCACGGCACCACCAGGGAAGCCCTCTACCTACTCTTAACATGTGCATGCTAACAGATACTTTACAGTTGGGCGAAACCTTCTATGTAAAGAGCATACATGGATGTTTTACTGTTTATGAGGGAAAAGTGCTTGACAGCTTCTTGTTTGTTTTTCTTTTTAATCACTGAAAATCCATGCTTAAAGGGGAAGAAATTTTTAAATTTTGGCTTGTGGTTATTTTTTGAACCAAAAAATTTTCTGGAAAAGGTTTGTTGGATTCAGTATTGACAGAGTACAAGCAGAGAACAGGAACAACATCTCTACACTAGTTAAAGAGTTGACACTTGAATATTATTTCTCATAGTGCATTATTGCCAGAGCACAATTGTCTGTAAACAATATGGACTTTGATCTTGATTCAGTTTTTAAAGGAAATCATGAGAATTGTGCCTATGATTGAATTTTGGTCCTTGAGTATATATTCTTCAAAATGCTGTGAAAAAAAATGAGCAGTGAATAGAAAACTCTTGTTTTCCACCTTGAAACAGGTTGGCTGTCAAGAGGGAAGTTAGTCATATGAATTTTTGAAATCAGGTATGATATAAAAATATTTTTTCATGGGAATTCTCTGGCAGTCCAGTGGTTAGGACTCAGCACTTTACTGCTGGGGTCCCGGTTCAATCTCTAGTCAGGGAACTACGATCCTGCAAGCTACTTGGCAAAAAAAAAAAAAATTTCTTCATGACCCTAAAAAAGACCATTTCTGTGATTTCAGATGGCTTGCCCCAATGGCAGCATGTATCAGAAGCTTGAAAAGCCTAAAATTGTCTTTCAGGGCTAAATTATTACATTAGTGCTAAAAATAATATATTGGGACAAACTATAATGCAAAGAAGGCTTTATTACTATGAGATGGACTGTTTCACAAATTAGGATATGCATTCTTCTTCCACCATCTCCACCCAGAAAAAATAACCACTTCTAATGTGTACTCATTTCACTTTGAATACCTCTATTAGAGTATTTAACACATTGTATCAGATATTTTGGAGTATTTACATTTCTCAGTTGGACTGTGCACTCCTCAAGGGCTAGTGATCATGGTCCTCCCCAAAAGAGGTGTGCTAGTAAATCTTTCTGGGAATAAAAATAATTATAATTTACAAATAATAACATATACAATACTGTATTGTAAAATCCATATAGGCGATTGATTCTTACAGAATGCTTTGGTTGATTTTTACCAAACTCTTGTTTCTATAGCCCTGTCTGTAGCAATTGTTGAAGAATGTAGTGTTAACATAAATGGTCATTGGTATTTTTGTCTAAGTAAAAGATGAAAATTAAACTTTACTTTTTCATCAATGATGTGACTTCTCACTAACTCATTAATAGTTTTAAAATAGTATTAGAAGATTATTTATTTCAGCGTAACACTTTAAATTTAATTTGATTAATACTTTTTTCTATTACTTAAGTCGAGACCAGTGGTTCCCCAACCTTTTTGGCACCAGGGACCAGTTTCATGGAAGACAATTTTTCCATAGACTGGGGGCAGGTGGGGATGGTTTCAGGATGATTCAAGCACATTACATTTATTGTGCAGTTTATTTCTATTATTATTACATTGTAATATATAATGAAATAATTATATAACTCACCATAATGCAGAATCAGTGGGAGCCCTGAGCTTGTTGTCACTTGCCACTCACTGATGGGGTTTTGATATAATCTGCAAGCAACTGATTTATTACGGTCTCTGTGCAGTCAAACCTCTCTGCTGATGATAATCTATGTTTGCAGCCACTCCCCACCGCTAGCATCACCACCTCAGCTCCACCTCAGATCATCAGGCATTAGATTCTCATAAGGAGCGCGAAGCCTAGATGCCTCACATGCACAGTTCACAGTAGGGTTCGCACTCCTATGAGAATCTAATGCCACCACTGATCTGACAGGGGGTGTAGCTCAGGTGGTAATGCAAGAGATGGGGAGTGGCTGTAAATACAGATGAAGATTTGCTCGCTTGCCCACTGCTCACCTCCTGCTGTGCGGCCCAGTTCCCAATGGGCCATGGACTGATACCAGTTCGTGGCCCAGGGCTTGGGAACCCCTGGTCTAGACTATCAACAAAACATTAAGCTTATGCCCTGATTAGTAGCATTTGCCGATTTCTAGGTTGTAAACATTCCCACTGTGGTCTGTTTCAAGCTACCAATGTGATATCACTGGTAATAGAGTTGGGAAGAGATGGGCAGTAGCACACCACTGTATAGCTTTTTCTGCATGCTACAATGGACATAAATAACCTCAAGGGCATCGATAATAGTAAAGCATAATAAAATAAGAAGTGATGAGTTGTATTTATTTGTTTTTAATATAAGTTTGAAAATATTTATTTTTGGTAATGGTTGTGTTTAACTAGTAGCTTGAAGAATTCCTAAAGATTTAATTTTTGACAGCATGTGCTTGTATGAGTTGGATTCATCACACTGCTGCCCCTGGAGTGGTCCCATGCATAATCTACACAGCCTTATGTGACTGATTTGTTAATTGATTTAATGCAATCAACTTAACATGTTCATCATATGCCCTTGGCTTTTATGGAGGATTGCTATAAGACCATACAAATGATGTCTATGCATTGGCTATAAGATTACATCAAAACTTTGACATTTTACTCCAATGTTTTAAGTTTGTCTTATTGAATTGGTTACTTTCTTATTTATCAGACAAGAATAGTATCCTGTTCCCTCTTTGTTTTATCTGCCTTGAAACTCACAGGTAAATTGTACACTTGATCATAATAACTGTTAGTGCAGGCCAATAACATTTCATTTAAAAAAAATCTTATGTTCAAATTTTAAGATATATATATATGTATATATACGTATGTACATATACGTATGTACATATACACACATATATACATATAATACATATACAGTCCTTCATTCATACATATATATGTGTACATACAAACACAATTTCAAATTAGGTTTCCTAAGGTACATTTGATATGAAATGTTGAATAAAGTCTTAATTTGTTTCCTTTATTTACCAGTTTTCAAAGTAATGAGTTGGTTCCCTAGCATTCTTCAAAGGTGAACAATGTGTTTTTTAAGTATCATTATGAACTCATGTCTTAAGATATATTTGTTATGTTTCAATCCATTGTAGTTATTCTTAACAAGTTCAAATTGTCTCACCTTTGGCCAGTGGGAGCCAATTCAAGTTGGGTTCTTCAAATTTACTCTCAAGTCCTTTTTATATGACCCCAATAATCTTTGATAGTTTTCATGCTTAAAGGTATGATAGGGTATTTTAGGCTTATCTTGGCCATTACCTATCCCAAACCTAGAATCAACCTTTGCTTCAAGGAATTTGTTTCAGGGGCAAATGATGTTTAGTGTCCATAATTGGAAACATAAGTATGTGCTTGTTGCTACTGAAGTAGTCCCTGTTTTTAGGCATTTACAGTGGGCAGAACTAAGAAATATATATTTTTAAATATAAAATATGTGATGAGTTCATTCTAATACATCCAGTTCAAATTCACGATCACAGAATTTTTATGTAACTCATTGATTTTACATCTGTTTCTTTTTTGTCCCACATCAAAAACACCAACTTAATTATCCATTTGCTTTTTCTCAGACTATGCATACAATAATATTACAATAACACTACCAATTAATACCACAAAACTATGGCTAATGATAACAAATAAAGTTCCTATTTTGTTGCTTCTTTAAAGTTCATTTTCTTAGTTTAAATCCTATGAGGAAAGTACTGTTAAATTATTGTGTTTGTATGTGATTTTTAAAAATTACTGTGTTTAAAGTCACTTAGAATATTCTTCTCTGTATGGTTATGCCACCAACTCCATATACAATTAAGTTCATTTATTTCATTTAGATGGGATTGCTTTTAAAATTTAATGTATTTTTGTTTTATAATTATGTAAATTATTTTGTTTCCAAAATCACATTTTTATGAGAACCTTTCCTACTATTCTATCTTTACTACCCTGCTCCTTTCCTTTTTACAGGTAACCACGTGTTTTAAGGTTTTCTTTTCATTTAAAAAGTGAAATACATATATAGATGAATGGTAGCATGCCATAGATGCTTTTCTCTACTTTGATTTTTTTTACTTAACAAAATACTGGAGCTGACAGTGAAATACTTTATATTCCATATATTCTTTATTCCTTTTAAAAAATTGCATAGTACTTCACTGTATATGTGTACCATAATTAATTCAGCCATTTCCCTATGATGGACATTTGTGTTATTTCCAGATGTTAACCTAAAACAATAAACGGTCAGTTATTTTACCAGGAAAATGGGTTTATTTGGGGGCAGCAAAGAATTGCAATTCGTGACATGCGACTCTGTGAATCACATGCAAGTCCAATAAAGAAAAGGAAAGAAAATTTTTTTATAGAGGCGAAGGGGAAGTTGGGAGAGATGTTGATAAACAAAAAGTCCATTGGAGGAAACTGGGAATTCAAAGTATAATGGCTCTTAATTGGCTGAGTTGTGACAGTTTCATTGGCTGAGCTGTTGCCAGGCAAAGAAGAGATCTTTCTTCCTTCTGCTGGCATTTGTAGTAAGTAAAACAGTGTCACTTCCAGCTGGAGATGCATGGTATGTCTTTTCCTATTGGGATCATTGTATGGACCTTGACTGGTACATGGGCTCCCTCTTTTGGCCTTCAGACTCCATTTTAGTGAGGTTTCTCTATTAATTTTCATGCAGACTTTTGCTATAAGAAACAGTGCTTCAATGTATATTTTCTTATATACTTATATTTTTTCAGTTTTGGTCAGATTCTTGGAAGTGGGATTTGCTAGACACAAAATAAATGCATATGTAACTTTGCTAGATACCGTAAAATTCTCTCTCGTTGGAGTTTTTCTATTTTTCACTCTAGCAAAGAATATTTGAGAGTGTTCCTTTTCCCCACAACTGCCTCACTAACAGGCTGTGTTGTGAAACTTCTGGATTTTTGCCAATTTGTTGGGCGAGACATAGTATCTCAGTGATTCTTAATTTGCATTTCTCTTATGAACAAGGTTGAGAATGTTTCTATTTAAGGGGCATTTGCATTTCTTTTCCTGTGAAATGTCTGTTCATATCTCTTGCCATTTTTCTCTCAGGGTGTTGGTGTTTTATTCATTTTTGGATACTCTTTATATGTAGGGTTATTAAATTCTCTCTGATATGTTACAGATTTTTTTCACAGTTTCTCATTTGTCTTTATACTTCACTTGCAGTATTTTTTTCTTTTTCTCAATACAAAAGCTTTTTATTTTTACATATTGAGATTTACCAATATTTCACTTTACTGCATCTAGTTTTGACCATTGTTAGGAACGTTTTCCCTACTCTCCAACTATAGAGGAATTGACCCATAATTTCTCCTAGTACTTGTGTGGTTCAAATTTTTATATTTAAATATCAGACCTTTTTGAAATTTATTCTTGGAACAGATCCAAATTCGTCTTTTTCCTTATGACTACCCAGTTATCCCAACATCACTTATGAAAACGTCCATCTCTTCCTTACTGCTTTGAGATACAGCCTTTGTCTAAGTTAAATTTCCATATGCACTTGGGTAATTTCTCAACTTTCTATTGCGTTTATTGGTCTTTTTATTTCATGTGCCAGTGCCACTGTTAAATTATTAAGCCTTTATAGCATATTTTAATATCTGATAGTACACCCTCCCCCTACTCCCAATGCTCTTTTTCAGAGTTTTCTGGGCTTTTCTTGTTTTTTTTTTATTCCAAATGAATTTTATAACCAACTTGTGCTTATAACAGGATTCTTTTTTTGGGGTGGTGGTGGTGGTGCTGTGTGCCTTGTGGCACGGCATGCAGGATCTTAGTTCCCCGACCAGGGATCAAACACATGCCCCCTGTAGTGGAAGGGTGGAGTCTTAACCACTGAACCACCAGGGAAGTCACACAACAGCATTCTTAATCAGCAATGTTTATTTGAAGCACCATCAGAGTTTTTTAAAAAAAGGAAATAAATACTAGGCCCCCACCCAGACCTAGTGAATCTCTAGATATTGGGCCTGGGTATGTATATTTTGAAAAAGCTGTCCAGTTGATTTTAATAATCCCATTTAAAAATGACCTAAGGGGACTTCCCTGGCGATCCAATGGTTAAGACTCTGCGCTTCCAATGCAGGGGGTGTAGATTCGATCCCTGGTCAGGGAACTACGATCCCATATGCTGTGCAGCGTGGCAAAAAAAACCCAAAAAAACTTATAAAGCATAAATTCAAGGTCTAATTCCAGACTACTTTATGATTTGTTTTACCTTACGTATTCTGGACCTTACTAAGTGACTGCAGCATTTACCCAGTTCCCTAAGCCAGAAGCCTCTCTAGTTTTCCTTTAGTTCTTCCTTTCCTTTAACTCTCTGTTTTCGGTTGCTCACAAAATCCACATTTTACCTCAAAAACGTCTGGCTTTAAACCTCCAATACCACTGTCTCTTATCCCTTTTCTCATGGACTGTTAAGCAATCTCTTCATACTACAGTCTATTATCTGCACTGCCTACACAGTTATTTTTCCCTAAAAATAAGGTCAATCATGTCACTTCTTTGCTGACCTTTGTTGGCTCTCAGGATAAATTCAACCATGGTACTTAAGGCCTTTCACTCTCAGGTCCAAGCCTCCTTTTCCTCCTTAGTTCCTGTTATTCCACACCTCACACTGAATATTCCTGTTACAATGAATTTCTCACTAGTGGATGGACATCACACCTAGTAGCTCTTTGCATTTAAATTTATGGTTTCTTTCACTTAGAATCTGCTCCTGCCTTCCTTGCCTGGTAAGCTCTCAGTATTTGAGATGCAGTTCAAATGGCATTTCTTTGATAAAGCTTTTTATAGACTCTCAGAATTAGTTGCCCCATTCTCTTTATTCTCACAAAACTTTATTATTTGTATCTTTATAATGTGATTTTTGTGAGTCTTTAATCTCCCAGGAATTTCACACTTTCAACATCAACCAGAATGTGAGCTTTTCATGTTTTTCCAGCCTCTAGCAGAGTGCACAGCATACAGCAAGCACTCAAATGTTTGTTCAGTGAATGAAAACAAATAAAGCTTCATTAGTCTGTACTGATTGAAACAGAAACAAGACATGACAGTGGCCAACTTGTTCTACTATTAAGATCTCTCCTTCGTTTGGCTTTTTGTAGTTTATAGTCAGCCTAGACTTTGTTCTCTGTCCATGGCAATTCCTTACTCTTTGAAGGTCCATGTACAATACCTACAGTAGTAAATACCTGTCCATCTTTATATCTGCCTGTTTAAGAAGTTCTGTCTTGGTCCTAAAAATAGATGATGCTTTATAGAAGAAAGTGCAACAATTTAGTCTATAGTGGTGGAATAATTAGTTTATGGCATTATAATTTAGTTAAATTATTGGTATTAGTAATTAGTTTAGGTACGTATCACATAGAATTTCAGAAATAATTATCAGTTATATTGGAAAAGATCTATTTGATCATTAAATTCTTTTACAGTTCTGTACATGATCAGGTATTGATTTAGATGATGATCTTAAGTAGAAGACTGAGTGCTACGGGAGACAAATTATTTTAAAACTTGTGATTATTTTCTCTTTTTTTACCCCCTCAACTCTATGATTATGTCGTCATCTCTGAAATGATCAAATGTGATAACATGAAAAAGGGAAGGAATCATATTAAAAAATAATTTAGGCACAACTTCTTAGTAAATGGAAATCAAATACTGGAGTAATCCAGTTTCAGATTTTTAGTGTATCATTATTTTTAAAAATCAGTTTTAAAGGTAGATTAAATTGGATAATTAATATATTTGAATTACCAAATAACAACAAATTATTTTAAAGATATATTTTAATATAAAAGTTGAAGCTTTTGTTTTTTATTGAAATATAGAAAATTCATTTTATGAATTTTAGATATCAATCTGTGTGAGTTTTTCATTTGTCAACTATTTTGTTAATTCTTGATTTTCATTTAACTGTATTTCACCTTTAAGAATGTTGCAAAAATATTTTCCAAACTATGTAAAGAGCCCTGATGATAATAAAAATATAGTTTTAATATATTTTAAAGACACCAAGATCAAGTTCTTCATTATCACCAGTTTTATCCCTTATTCTAAACTTTGATGACACTAAGTCTTATTTTAAGTTACTTCATCATTCACCCAAGGAAAAGACAACTTTGTGTTATATGTGGCTTCAATTTTAAATTATATATATATACATTCACACACTCTCTTTAAAAATTTTTTTGAACTGTGGTTCTAAAGTCTCCCAGGAGAATGATAGGAATTTTTAATGTGAATTTTTCTATAAGTTAATCACTTTCATTATCTGTGAACCATTTTTTCTATTGATTAGGCATATATCCAAACTTTAAATTACTAAATGAGTTTTCTTATGTTAAATAGTTTCCCCCACAGGTTTTTTTCCTCTAAAAACTAGGCAATGTAAATTACATATTCTTATGAAACTTATTGTTTGGAAAACCAATGTGCCATCTTCAAACCCAGTATTATTTCAAAATGTTATTGGAACCAAAAATTGAACTATGCTTTGCAGTATACTGTTTAAAGTATTTAAGTAAAAGATACATCCTAGTTATCTAAGTTATTCAAGTTTGCCACAACTTTATTTCAAGAGAAATGTTTTAAGAGAATTCTTTATGAAAATTGAGACAATCTGAATCTAGCTATTTCTTTTTATCCTTTCAAAATTGAATATTTTCAACAGTAATGCTAGTGATTAGGCAAAATGTCAGAAATGGATTGTTGAAATATTAATATTAAAATACTTTATTTACATATAGAAATATCAGTGAATTGTCTTGTTTACTTCCAAATATTTTAAAATACTGTTTTGAGTAATGACCACTATTCTATAAAATGCATGAACTTTTTTATATGTTACTTTGCTAAAGTAATATGTAAATGATGGCTTTCCACACTTGTTGTAGTCTGTATTTTTCTTCTGTAACGTTATTAGTAAATTTTGATATTGTGGAACTGTTGACCAGTCATACATGTACAGAGCTTGGCCTCTGAGTTAATTAAATATGAGTTAATAATATATTATAAGGAAATTATTATCCTTATTACAGTTATTAGGTAGTTACTCAAATTATAGCTTCAAAAGGAATGCAGAGCATGGAAAACTCAGGATTAAATTATGCATTTGAACCTTACGCCAGCTTTTACTGTAGAGACAGTTTTCTGCTAAGACTGAAATTGTATGTCATTGAAATTAAATGCTTTTCTGGGGATGGAAGGTTCCAGTTTTTAATGAAATTACTGAGTGTGGTGTAGTGAAATGATTAAAATCTGTATTCCGGGAATGTGGCAGGGAAAAAAAATCAATAAATGCTAGCACAGCTTTGCTGCTCAATGTGAATCCTGAGAATGAAATAAACTACTACAAAAATAATAATTAAAAACATATCAGCACATTAATTTATTTAGCATCAGTCTCCTGAGACATCATCTTCACTAATTTTTAGCATACATTTTACTATATAATGAGCAGCCTTCTTTTCAGATATCCCTATTAGACAGGCAGTATTTCTGCCCTTCCCCCCAGCGCTCCTGCATTGCAATCATTGTACTTGCACTTATTATGTTACAAATGACCGAGGTAAGGCTGACATTCTCAGTGCATGCAAAAAGACCTAGTCTGCCAAGCTTTTTTTTTTTGTCTTAATGAAGCAGCTTTGTGAAATCTCCCCATGTGTTAATACTAATGAAGATCCTCCAGCACAATTAAAATCACAGCCAGTGGCTGAAGAGGAAACATAAAACAATAGCATCTTTTAAGATACATTTATCCACATATGCATGTACAAAATATACATATATGGTCAAATTAATTTTCTATAGCTTGCCTTTCACTTGCTCTTTATCCTGAAAATTAAATTATGCAAGTTTTCATTATATGAACTTTTGAGTCTTTAATGTGTTCCAGGGGAAAAACACTACCTCAATGAAAAAAATTTTTAATTATTTATCTTCTTGGGTAATAAAGCGTTACCACGGTTAAGACCTTTTTAAAAGAATCATTTTTAGGAAGCTACAGGGTGGTGTGCCGTAGCAGGGAATTGGGTGGACTTCACCTTTAACTTTTTTCGTTTTAGGATGCTGAAATTGGTGGGAGAAAATGGAAGGGTAAAAAATAGGAAGTTGGAAGAAATTCTGGGGATAGACAAATAGCACACCTTGTGTGTAATTTAAAGATGGAGCAATGGGCTACCCAGTTTTCACTTCATTTTTTAAGTGTTCTAATTCGTACAATTAGCTATCCTCCCCCCTTTTTCTTTTGCCCTCTCAGAAGCTGGGAGGGAAAAACTACTGAGGTTACCTTTTACAGTTCTAACTTATAACTTTAAAATGATTTACTATTTTAACGTTTTATTTAAATTTTAACTCAATCCATAAACATTACAGCAGCTTAACTTGCCGGTGTCAGGGCAGTAACGTTTTACCCCGGGACCATTTTGCATCCTGCTTTTTATTTTATTTTGAGTTCCAAACATCCACGAATTTTTGGCATATTACATTAGTTGGCTTTTAGAGTTTAACCAAATTCTGAGTTTACAGACAAAAAAGTTTAGGTAGAAATGGTTAATATATGCTCCCTATTCGCCAGTGTACTTTTTTTTAAAATTACGTGTTCAATCCTATTTTCTGTCTTCTCTACTTTTAACGGCAAAACAAAACATTTGAGTTTCTTAACTTTTTCCTGGGACAAGGATCGGTGCAAACTCAAAGCTACAGGATTCTTGGGAGGAAGAAGCAACCCCCTCCCTCCCTTGGCTACTTTAGGAGCTGATAGGTCATTTATTATTGGAACTGAAATGGTATAAACAATTCTCTTTTTTCCCTTGTTAACAGCAACTTTCATTGTTAGAGAGAGGAGAGAGAGAGAAGCCTCGTTGGTTGACGTCACTTGGTTCATGAAGCCTTCGCCTAGAAGTGAAGCTGCTGAACAAACCTTGAGAAGAATCATCTCCTGCTTCAATCTGCTGCTGGATAGGAACTAATCAGAGAGAGAGAGGCGGAAGACGGAGAAGGAGGGCGTCCAGGGCTTTCCCGATCACAAATCTCACCTCCACTCCAACTCTCTTTATACTTTTCTTGCAAAAATAATAATAGAAATAAGGAGGTGGTGGGGTTTCCAAAAACAAAAATCGTAACCTTCAACCATCTGGGGAAGGCAAAAATCCCATCCACCGCAACTCTCAGTTCGAAAGTAAAGGTGAGTTTAAAATCCTCGGGTGTGAGGGGTGCGGGTGACGGTGAAAATTCCAAATATCGTAAAGCCGGTTGAAACCGAAAAGGAGAAACTACGCTCCAGAGAGCGGGTTAGACTCCAGAGTTGCTTATCTCGAGGCGCTCGCCCTGCCCGCCCTGCTCGCCCTGCTCGCCCTGCCGCGGCTGTTTACCCTCGCCGGTCGGTCTGTCTCTTTGTTGTGCTGGCTGGAAGGCTGGGGTGGTGCTCGGGGTCCCGAGTGCAGTTTGGGGGAGGAGGACGCGGAGATGCGCGGTTCTGGGTGGGAGGGGGCGTGCGGTCTCAGGAGAATGTAAACTTTATTCCTAGCTGCCGGTGCGGGACTTCGGTCTAGCAGGGCCGCGGGCCGTGCCTCCGCCGGCGCGGGCAGACGCTGCCGTGGCGAGTCTGCCTCCTTTGTGCCGGCCGCCCTGCTCGGCCGCCCGGGCTTCGCGTGTCCTTCCTCTCTTCGGCTTCCAGCGCTCAGGTCGCCGCCAACAGTTTGGCTTCTCAAAAAAAACAACCTCTGGCACTGTTGCGATCGCCGTTCCTACCGGGGAATAGCCGCTGCTCCCCCCATCCCCGCCGGGGTAGTTTCAAGATACCCCCCCCCCCCGTCCGCCTACTGCTGCCTTTTTTTTGCCTCCGCCCCCTCTTCCCTGTAGGACTGCTTAGCTGCGCCTGCCACCCCACCCCCGATTCGGGCCTCTTTTGCTCTCTCTCCTGTAGTAGCTTGGAGCTCAGGAGTTTACAGAAAGTGAGCTGGGGGGGGGGGGAGGGGGGCAGGTGGGACTGGGAAAAGATCTGGATACCTGTGAAGGTCTGTTTCAGTACGCAGAGGATTAGAGGAGCATAGCTTTTCCGACAGTAATGTCTGTCTCCCAGCAGTTCTTCCCCGGGAGCTGCCCCCTGCTCTCAACTCTTCTTCGGTCTTCTAGTGTTCTTGTTGCTCCCCCTCCCCCCTTCCCTTTCGCGGCTCCTCTCCTCTTAAAGTAGTTCCACGAACCCTAGAATTGGGACTTGGGAAAGGAAGGAAGTGTTCGGAGAGTGAGAGCTGGCCCTGCTGTTTGGGAGATTTTCCCTTCTTTTCTCTCCCTCTGTATTTATCTTTTGTGTGTTGCTTCCTTATAAAGAGAGAAGCAGCTGCAGTCCTTGGCCGAGTTGTTGAAATTTATCCCTTTGTGTATATTACAATATCCTCCATTTTTTCCCTCTGCCCTCTAAACAACAAGCGTTTCGCCATCTTGGGCAATTTTTATTCCCAAGTCCCTCTTTTTTATTTTCTTATTTTTTAAGGAATGGAAAGAAGCCTTAGAAAGTCGAAAAGTGTGTCTGGGTAAGACAAAGTTTAGGGAATGTTCAGGGGGTCCAGTGACGTCATGTAAACTTTATGGAGAAATTTTCCCAGGAGTAAATTTTTCGCTTAATTTTTTTCCTGTTTTAAGCGACCATGTAAAGGACCATGTAACTTAACAGGCTGACGATAAGCTGTGCTGCTTATTTTTGTGTTCTCTCAAAGTGAGCCCTCTGTTTCTGCACATTTTATGTTTTGGTAACAGGTGGAAAATTATGTGCAAAAAAATGGTGGTAACTTTTATAGTGTCCTTTGGTACTCACTTAGCTTTTGTCTGCATGTTTCTTTAAAGGATTTGAATGTTATTTTTAATTAACATGTTTCCTTTCTTATTTACTCCACTCTCTTATGTGGATTTGTCTTTAATCAGCTTGGTTAATATTTACGTATACTTATTTTAGATGACTTAGATCCCCTTTTGTAATTAACTTATATATTTTACATATGCCTTTACATTTGAAAAGGTACAACTATTGAAAATACCTGGAGATACTGGATACTTGAAAAATTTAGTAGCAGTATTAAGTAAAACTATTGGTGAAAATGTAGTTAGTATTTAAAAGGCAGAATAGATTTTAAAACGTATTCTATAATCTCAAGTTATATGCCCTTTGTCAACCATTATGAAAAGATAAACAGTAAAACTGGCATTTTAATTTGGTTGTCTAAAATAGTTTTTCACCTCACTAAAGTTCGGTTGGTCACATGATCAAACTTAATGATACACTGACTGGTATATAAATAAGAGGCACTGTAAATTGAATGGGAAAGTGGAATTCTGTCTGCTGTAGTCATTTTCAGTCAGCATATTTACTTCTAACAAGGACATGAAATTGTCTATTTAATTTGCATTCTCTTTGTCTTCTGGGTTGAGGAAAAACATTGACTACAGTTAACTCAAAAAAAGCTAATAGAAACATTTCTGAGTACATTGAAAAGGTTTGTCTAACACATAAAAACTTATGTTGTATGTGGTATGCTTTTATCTCTGTAGCAGTCATATTTGGTGTTTCTGCTATGCTATTTATTTAGGAATTTGCTTTATGTAAAACACTATAGAAAGCTTGACTGAATTGAGCCTTCCATTTATGTGAATTGTAGGTAGGTGAAAAATGTTTAAATAGTTAAAAGCACATAGAACAGATGGTTCTAAATTATACATGCAACAAAGGACTAGAAGATTTGGCAGATTATAAATGGCAAGCAACAGAGGATAAGCAGTTTAAGAAAATGTTAGTTAAGTACATTTGATGTCTCACACCTATTGTAAACACTGTACATATTGTCACTGTGCTGCATAATCAATAACTTAGACACATTGAGGTCCTTGTAAGTTTCAGATAGAAAAAAGTAAGATTTTACAAATGTTTGAAACGAATTGTTGAATATAAAATTATTTTAAGCCTGTGATGACAAGAGTTTTTCTTTTTTTTGGAAAATCAAATTGTATGCTTTAAAACAGGAAGTTATTTATAAGAACTTAATATTGTTGTACTCATATAATGGTTTGGAGAGAAGTAGGAGTAAATATATATTTTGAAATACAGAGAATAATATATTTACTGTTATTATATGTTAAACTAGGGCTGAACTGTGTAGCAGCATTTACTCTCAAACACTACTGAAAAATATTTTTAGACTCTGCAGTCTTGGAAATGCATTTAATAGAATACTGTTGGCATAAGTTACTAAATACATATTAAATGAAAGAAGGGTATATTTTAGTATTAATTTTTGAGTTTGTGCATAACAATAATAAGGTTTTACTTGGTAACTATAGTTTACTCTCAGTTTTAAAAATGGAAAGATTTGTGTGTAGGTTTTGCCTTTCTAGAAGAATCTGAGTAATTATATTTTGCATTTTCAAAAGATTTAAAATAAAAGTATTCAATTTGGCAGAAATTTGTTTTTATTTTTATAAGCCATTTATTTAAAATGCATATGAGACTGTAATGGAAACCTTGGAATTTTAATTCTGTTGCCCTTTCTCCCATTTCTTTGTTTGCATGTTTATTATAGAACTGCAGTGTAAAGGAGCAGATGTTTTGCCAAACATCCTGATGTGTTGCTTTTTCTTATGGGAGTGCATAACTGTTCCTTCTGATGCATCAACTTGACAGCTGGTTGATTTCATGGAGCTGCTAAGAAGCCATTAGTGGTGTCATTGAATTGAAACAGAACAGTCACTCCCAGCTCGAACTGCAATTGTTAATGTCTTTGTTGCTACTTTTGTGTTACTATACAAGATGTAGGATATCACAGTTGCATGATAGTTCAGTTTTTTGTCTTATCTCCTTGAATTAGTGAAAGTATGCATTAGAACTTGATTACTTTTAGGTTTAAAGGTTTCTCAAAGAAAGCTTTTAAGTTGTAGTTTTTGGGTTTTTGACCTAGTCCTAGCTAGAAGCACCAAAAGAAGGTATGATTTAGCACAAAGTAATGTGGGGATTTTGACCCCTAGATGAAATTACATCATCAAGGTTTAATGATTTTTAATAAACTTGATATTCTGAGGGATTAATTCAGTTACCTAGCGAGGTATTTTAAGAAGTTTTTGCTTGTATTTAATTAAATATTTTATATCATAAGGTTTTAAAAATACTGTGCTTTATTTAATAAATGTTGACTTGTTTGAATAAACATTTCTTTAAACTTTTGTTGCAGAAGATAATCAGAGGAGAAAAGAATTATTGAGGAAAAGGGCAGTTTGGGGTTTACTTTTCTTTATAAGGAGGTAAAATATCACTAAATAATTGACTAGTAGTCATTAAATGATTTCAAAATTTGAAATTATATTTTTATTGTACTAGTAACTTTTATTGGTAGTTTCAACTATCATACTGTGGTACTAAAATGGTGTCAGATCACCATTGATGCCGAAGTGTTTTCTACTTTTCCTAATTACTTGCTTTTTTTTTGGTGGGAGAGGAGATCGGAAAGGAGAATTAAGAGTGATAATCTCAACAGAAAAAAGCACATTTAAAAAAATTTGTGTAAAAAAACGTAAGGGTGATAAGTTTAAGGATAAAACGTAGCTTATCACTGTTAAGAGATATTTTCTAGTTGTAATATTTATTGATTTTTAATTTTAAAATCTTTAAGTACACTAACAATTTTTCAAAGAGCTTGACATTTATAACATACTTAAACGTTTGCTTTTAAAAGAAATTCTTAAAATGAAATTGATAATTAGAATAGATAATTTGCTGAGGTAAATCCCATTAAAAGGACTTCTTATACAATATAAACAAATTTAAACACTTGTAATACACTGCTGAGTGATTTCAGAATTATGATTTCCTGAAATAATAAGTTTTCTGAACATGCTTTTCTTTTAAATAGATCATACATTACTGAGACTAAAGGTAAAATTTATATTTGGGTAATAATGCTTTTATATAACCTTTTAATATAATCACCATGCAGTTTCTTAAAATTATGCTGTTACCTTAGCCTATGATTCAATTTTTGAGAAATATATTTACTCATAAAATATTTGTGTCATGTCAGATATTCATATAAACTAAATGGTAAATTGAGTTGTATATTAAATGTAAGCTTTTTTTAAAGGAATCTCAATGCTTAGCTCAGTTTTAGAGATGACATAATTTTAATTGTAGTGCAAATAAGCATCCCGTAATTTAAGTAGGAGTTTTTCCACATTGGGTTTCTTAAAGGAAAGCAGTTCTAAACAGAAGAGTCATAAAAAGTTTAAACTTTCATTCATAAGTTTTTCTGTTGACTCTATTAACTTTGGAATTATGAGCAATAAATATATTTGATTGATTTACAATTACATATGGAGCTTAAACTAAAACGAATTTACATGACTTTCAAATGTGTTTTGAATGCTTTGTGATTTGTGGCAAGTCATAACATAGTTTGAGATGTAAAATATCTAAGAGACTTGATATTTTAAGTTAAACATTGAGTTTTTTAAATGAATAGCTCTTATAAGAATATGAGGTGAAAGTAAGTACAGTTTTTATCCCACATATTTAGAATTTACTATGTAAGATAAGGTGTTTTTAAAAATAAATTAATGCTTTGAAAAGTTGTTTTTATAATTTATGACATTTGGCTTGTACTTTGGTTTTTTTAATGCCTTTCAAATAAAAATTAAATGTTAGTGATAACAGTAATAATGAAGGTAATACATAGATCAGAACCTTTACTAACTTTATGTGTGCACACGTATGCATGTGTGTGTAAGGAAAAAGGAGCATTTTGTTTGAAGATAATTATTGTACTTCAGCTATGTGTAGACATAATTGTGTGTTTTTCCTCTGTTTTCTCCTCTTAACACTTTTCCACAAGCATGCACTCATTAATCAAAGACAGTGCACTCCTGCTGAGGGCAGAGAGGTTCATCAAATTGGCAGTCAGTTTGGTGTAAAGAACGGTGTCCTGAAGCTCTTAACTCGCTGGGACATAAATAAATCTAAGGTCTTTGTATGCAAACCCTGGAGGTTAATACTGTATAATTCAGTGTCCTGTCTTTGTTTTTATGATTGATGTTTTTAAATGTTTCAAGCTTGATGCAAGTCTTCTAGTAGGTCAGGTCTGACAGTCTGATTGGCCGAAGTAAGAAAGCATTAGGTTGTCAGAAGGACTTTGAGTTTGCTGCAGAGATTTTGATTTTTTTTCATACGAGATCATTGTTATATTGCCTGAGCTGTTATAGGAATGTACCAATGATTGACATCCCCTGCTGTGATAATGGACCCAGTGCATGAAATGCCAATAGTTTGGTCCTATTTGTTCAGAAGCTTACTGCTATTTGTATCCTTAACAGAGCTAACATGTAGAACAAGCAAAACTACTGGGATTTCTCTGTAGAAATAGTGCTGGGATTTGGCTTTAACATGAATTGGTTGCATATTCATAATTTAAGAACAGCTGGTTACAGCAAGCACATAGTCATTTGCAAGCTATTATAAACCATTCCACTCACACATGGAGCCTGTGCTTGGTGGATTTTTTTTTTTTTTATTGATCTACCTGCATTTAAAATCTGGTCACTGCTGCTACAGAAGCTCTTCATTTTAGCTGTGTTTGTAACATAGAACAGCTTCAATTTTAAATATTTAAACTAAATGCTGAATAAAATGAAGAAGCTTTGAAGGAACCAAATGTAAAAGGTCAATAATGTATTACTCATTATGTGTCTCATCTTGGCCCAAAACAAACCAACCTAGATTGTACAACCATTGTAATTTTTGGAAAATATGTTTTATGATTTTGTCCATAGATGAATAATCAAATTATCTTTGATATGAAAATATTGTTAATTATATTTTACTAGTTATGTATAGTTTTAAGAAACAGCACAAACAATAAATTGTGATTAATTAGCGTGTAAAACAGTTTCATCTAATATGTAGTAAAATGACAGTACTTTTAATTTTGAGTGATATAAGGCAAGATAGAAAGGAAAATCAACAAGACATTACAATTGGATTAGAATAATGCTAATCCTAAAACTATAAAGCTATTCAGAATTTTTAGAAGGAATCTAATGAGGAGTCTCTTCTGCTTTTTGGATCACTTCTGGAATATAAAGCACAGCTATACGGTTACAGTATTGAAATGACATGTGTAAGCTAGTCCAGCTATAATAGTGTCCTGCATGTTGTGCTGCCTAGTAGTGACTGAAAAGAGGAGAAAACCACTACATCTCAAGTTTTCACATTGAAAAGAAAATCACTTATCCCAAGTGAGAAGAGTAGGAGGAGAAAATGTTAAATGTGATTTCAGATATTCTGGTAGGAATCACAGGGAGCTCTGCCTTGATTTGTGTATGTTAAAGTAAGTGGATGCCTGAGTGATTTACAGTGGTGTGGTGATTATATCAAGCTTTCCACACAGCATAGTGTTAGGTTCACATGTGCATGCATGTGTTTGTCCCTACACTAGATGATGAAGTAGCTTTCAGCACTTCAAGGTTGAGTACCAGTTCTAAGAGTGCATTTTACTGTTTCTTGGCTTCACAAATGGCTGGATATGTTGATAATATCACAGAATATATGGCCAAATTTAATCTAGCTGACAGTAGGCTGTACTTTTTTTAAAATAATAAATTCAAAGGTTATTAAAGGACAATGTTTTAGTTTTGCAATAACATATATATATATATATATATATATAGTTAATTTGCCATTATTGGAGGTTGCATTAGTCATTTTGTGAATTATTCTATGCCGTTTTTTTCTCTCCCTTTTGACGATTGGCCTTTCAGTTATTTCCCTGCTCTTTACATCTTAACACAGAATAAGCTGAGGAAATAAAAGGAAGTAAATTTCAAATGAGTCTAGTTTTGCTTCCTCCCCCACTTCTTGGTAGATCAGATGGAGAGAAGTCCTTAGATTTTCACCAAAATGAAGGTTTAGGATTTTATTTGTCTACCTTTTCTGGTTCTCATTATAACAGATAATTATATTTAGATAAAAAGAAAAGTGAGTTAATGGATTCAATTTTTAAAATATTAGTAACCCAACCAAAACAGTAGAAAATTTAGCCAGTACTTGAAAACTGAATTGACTCAATAACCACAACTACGGGAGAACCACAGGTATTTGATACACTTTTATTGTTCTAGCACTAATAATAGGGGAAAAGGAGGGCAGCTACCTGCATTCATCAAGTTTGTACTGAATGCTGTCTTCAGGCATACTCGTGGAAAAAAGTTTGTGAAAGCTCAGAGTAGGCGAGAGATGACTTTTGTTCGGAATCATTAGAAAAGGCTCTTTGGTTTAGGCAGCTTTGAATTAGACCAAGAAGAGTGAATAAACTGAATATTCAGAGATCTGCAAGAAAGAATGCAACTAAAATAGGACAGCCTGAGCCCCCTCTAGAACAAATTAATTCAGGCTAGATCTACTGGGCATCTGGAGTGGTTATGCAGCCTTTTTGAGGTCACCCCAGAAGGAAGAGAAAATGTTATGGGGTCCTACTTTTCCTCCATTGTTTTAAAAGTCTGCTGCTTGGCTTTCTCTGGAGAAGGTGGGTTGATCAGTTTCAAATCATCCATTTCAATGATAGGATTGTTGTTTGTGGAAGCCAGGTTATAACTGACAAAACTGCCCTTTCTGGTCAGAGTTATTCAAATATTGTGCTTAACGTAAGATTAACCAGAACCACTTTCTTCTCCCTCATTATATTCCTATGCTTCTATAAATGTTTTTTCTTGAAACCTAATGCACGGTCATACCTACTAAGAACACTGAGCAGAGAGGACATCACCTCTGTTTCCCTTTTTTTAGAATTGATGATGGACGAACTAGCTTTCCAAGGGGGTTTGATGTCTTCTGACTCAAACACTTTTCCTTCTTTTAGTTCCTTTGGATGAATGAAGACAGACAGACATACTGGCTGCACTGTCAATAATGGGAATATCCATAAGGACAAAAAGCAACCGAATGTATAAGCCCTTACTTTAAATTACATCAGTACTGAATTTCACTTATAATAGAAATTCCACAAAGAATAGAAAATATGAAAAGGAAAGATTAAAAAAAATTCAAAGACAAATGTACAAGAAAGTGTCATAATTTTCATTGATTAGACTTTTCCATACTTCATTGTTGCTGTACTAAGATAATGAAGCTTATTCATTTTCCTTATTTGCAATATTGTGATGAACATTTACCTGAAGGGATGTGTTAGAAGAAAACCTTAAAACTTTTATGTAATCATTTCTTAATCTTGATGATGATGAGTTTTGAATAAATGAAATGTGAAAATGAGTGGAAATAGAAGGCTATCTAGTATCTGAGTTTAGAGAGAAGCCATACTTATTATCTTTTCTGGTTTCCATGATGACATGGTTGTTGAAACGTAACTTCTGGACTTCCTTGGGAAAAGGGTCATTGTTAACAAAAAAAACATTACGGTGATGTAAGAAGGAGCAAAGCCTATCTTCTGCATCTGAAAAAATTAGGGAGCAGCCTGTAAGTCACAGGATAATGTATTTCTCCTTTTATGAGTTATTAGTGTAGCATAATGAAAGAAATAGGGTCTGCAAGGCAACAGTAACAGAGATTGTGGGTCAAATCTATTTTAAAAGAAGGGTACTGCAGAGCTAAAGGAAATGTTGAGGGTAGGCAGTAACAACAACAAAAAGAGGAGACAGTTTTAAAGAAGGCTTTTAAATGGAGTCAAGAGGAGTGTAGCACTGTTACGTAATTGAGTCCTCTTGGAAAGTATCAAGATTTTCTTCATTCTGGTCTAAGTACCTTAGCATTAAAATTCCTGTGCGTTCTTATTAATATTTTTAGCAGTTGTTGAGAAAATAACTCTTATCTATAATCATACCTTGGGATTTTGAAGTAGGAAGTTGACGGGTTAGGGAAGGGCTGTGTAAACAGTAAGATAGTTTGTCCAGGAAGAGAACATGTAATAACTTTGGCCAGTTAGGTAAAAGCTCTTTCCCCTTCCCTCTCCAGAAGGAGATGTACTTGCCAAAACTCATAAAAGAGAAGAATTGGTTTAAAGAATATGTAAATGCTTTTGTACTAAGTGTGAAATGGGAGGGGAGGAGCAAGGCATGCTGGGGGGGGGAGGGGAAGAGCTAAAGAGAATGAGACCCGAATTTCCCTGTTTTTGTTTTACATGAAGTGTTGTTCTATGACATAGTACCTTGAATTTGACCTTTTTCATTTTAATGTGAAACACCGTTTGTGAAATAGGTCATTTTTGGCAATTTATTGCAAATATTTTATTCTTAGGAGGGAGCATCTGATATGTTGCAGCTGAAGTCCAGAGATACAACTAAATTAAGTATATGGGCCTGGGTAAAAATGAATGCTTTTTTCTGTATTTGTAATCCTAGCGCTTCACAAGTGAGCAAAAAATAATCCTGTAGCCACCCATGGAAACAATCACTTAACTAGTTCCTCATGTTTAGTACTGTTGTGATATGCTAATAGTTCTGTATTAGGCAGCAGTGATTAGTTAAGTTGTTAGTTAAATTGCGAACGAGAAACTGGTCAGCATCTATTTTTTAATAACTAGAAACAATTCAAGGTGCCCAGAAATAAAATGCATCGTCTATAATATGCTCAAGGAGTTAATAATTTACATAGAAAGGATGTACAGAAAGTCTCATCTTTTGTGATTTTTGTATTAGAAATTCAATTATTTATGTCAGGAAAAAAGTTTGGGGTAGGAAAGGAAAAACAATTCTTTTTAAAATTAATTAATTAATGTTTGGCTGCATTGGGTCTTCATTGCTGTGCGCAGGCTTTCTCTAGTTGTGGTGAGCAGGGGCTACTCTTCAGTTGCGGTGTGCAGGCTTTTCATTGCGGTGGCTTCTCTTGTGGAGCACCGGCTCTAGGCGTGCGGGCTTCAGTAGTTGTGGTGCTGGGGCTTAGTTGCTCTGTGGCATGTGGGCTCTTCCCGGACCAGGGATTGAACCCGTGTTCCCTGCATTGGCAGGCGGATTCTTAACCACTGCGCCACCAGGGAAATCCCGAAAAACAATTTCAATAGCCATCATTGACTTAGTGAACTTATGCTCCAAGTGGGATACATGTCCGGTGCTCTCTGTTCCTGAGTAACTCTCACAGTGGGGCATCTTGCAGTAAATGTGGCTCTTATGTCTTAATATAAATGTTTTTTGTATATCATCATAGCTTCTAAATGCAGGCTAGCTATGGGTATCCTGAGCTCAGTTACATAAATTGCATCTGCTTTATTGTTGGTGGTAAAACTGGCTGTGTTGGACTTATGAGGAACAGTATAATCTGTCTCCAGTGTGGTCCATGTCAATGACATATATTTAAAATTGTAATAATATTGGAGTATCGTTGATTTAAGGTGATATTTTTTATTATATTTTAATACAACCTAGTGAATAGAACCTACCACACTCCCCAATCCACCAGTAAGAGGAGTTTCTACTGTATATGAAGGTTGCATGGTTTGAGATAGTTTATATGCTTAAGTATTCCTGTCCCCAAAATGTTAAAAAAAAATTGCTTTGGATTTAAAAGGGTTCAGGGAGATGGTGAAACTTCAGTTGGGCTTTTTTTTTTTTTTTTTCAGTTGGGCTTTGAAGAAAGTAGTAGATATTTTAGCTTAGAACAGCAACCTGAACAAAGGAGAGGCTGGAGGGAAACCTACCTAGCTAAAATTTGTTTGAAAATCATGGGAGATAAAGTTAGAAAGGGGGTTGGGTTAGCTAATAGATTTTCAAGCAGAGGTGTGACATGATTAAAACGTTGTTTTAGAAAGATAGATTTGGAAGAAATCTGTTAACTGTATTGGAAGAAATCTGTTAACTCTATAGAAAGAAGAGGCTATTAAAAGAAAGATCAGTAATTTATTACAGAAATTCCAATGTTAGGTGATAATGACTAGACTAATAGCAATGTGAATGGGCAGAAGGATTGATATGAGGTACATAATTTAAAGGAATGGGGTTGGGCTAGTTGGGGGAGGTAGGAGATTGTATTACCTTACATTTAAATTAATTTCTTATGACCATAACAGTAATTTGATGTAGTTGAACACTTATTTCCTCCTTTTCAGACGATGAAAGTGAAAACTAGAGAGATTGACTGTGGCTTACCGCTCACCAGTGGTTAGATATTTTTTCTAATACATCATACAATCTCATGATGAGTTTAGCTTAAGACAAACTCTCATCTGCTTTTTAAAACCCCTCTACTTCCCTCCTGGTGTGTCACATTATGTATAGATGAATAATCACATCCAGTTAGCCTAATATTTATGTTTATAGCTCTGTATGTATTTATACCACTGCCAGACATCACTTTCTGAAAGCCACTGGGAGATAGGAGGCAACATACCGTATGTTATGGATCCCTGAGTGTAGACTTTCATGACTCCATGATTTTGCATATGATCTTCCCTATATGCAATGATTATTTTCTTTCTTCTTGCTTGATAGAATCTGCTTATTTTCTAATATCCTTCTGAAGAGTTACTTTTGTGAAATCTTCCCAACTGTCTACCTCCCCACAAGATTATCACATTCTTCCCTTTGTGCCCCAGTTGAGTGCTAATGGTGGAATACATTGTTGTGCAAATAGATTCCTTCCTTCCTACCTTTATAAATAATGCTTCAATGAACATTTTTTATTCATAATGCTTTTATTTGTTGTTGTTTGACGTTATTTCATAACATGAATTCCCAGAAATGCAATTGCTGGGTCAAGTGCTAGGAATATTTTAAAACTCTTAATCTATGTATTGTGAATTTGGCTTTTGCAAGGATTGTATGATTTTATATCTCAGTAGCAATACATAACTTTACCTATTTACCCCACTTTCATTGGATTGGGTATATTCATTATTTTTAGCCCTTGCCAATTGCGTTGCAAAAAACTGTGCCTTATTTTTTATTTTATTTTATTTTTTTGGCCATGCCACACGGCTTGCAGAATCTTAGTTCCCAGACCAGGGATTGAACCCAGACCCTCTGCAGTGAAAGCGCGGAGTCATAACCACTGGACCACCAGGGGACTCTCAAAAATGTATCTTATTTAATCTGCATTTCTGTGAATAATTAGTGACCATTTTTTAGTGTCTTAATCTGTTGTATTTCTCTTTTGTAGTTAGTCTTTGACATTTACCTGTTTTTGCACTGAGATCTTAGTATGTTTATGATAAACTATTTATAAATTCTTCTAAATATTAATGGTATGTTTTAATTATATTTACTATAATTATTTGGCTTTATAATAATGTTTTAATTTACAGAAATGTGAAATATTAAATTGTCAGTTCTTTAGATTTTAAAAAACATTTTATTTCCTTTTTTTTTTCCGGTACGCGGACCTCTCTCTGTTGTGGCCTCTCCCGTTGCGGAGCAAAGGCTCCGGGCGCGCAGGCTCAGCGGCCATGGCTCACTGGCCCAGCCGCCCCACGGCATGTGGGATCTTCCCGGACCGGGACACGAACCCGTGTCCCCTGCATCGGCAGGCAGACTCTCAACCACTGTGCCACCAGAGAAGCCCCCTTGGCAGAATTTTTATAGTCACTTCTCATATTTTTATCTTATTTATTTATTAAAAAAAATAAATTTTGGAGGACTAATTTTTCTCAATGAAGGTATAAATCTTTAGATTGAAGAGAAGCAGAGTTTTCTTTTTAAATTGAAGTATAGTTCATGTATAGCATTTTGTTAGTTTCAGGTGTACAGCACAGTGATTCAGTTACATATATATATATTTTTTCAGATTATTTTCCATTATAGGTTATTAGAAGATATTGAATATAGTTCCCTGGGCCATACAGTAAATCTTTGTTGCTTATCTATTTTATATATAGTAGTTTGTATCTGTTATTCCCATACTTCTAATTTATCCCTCCCCTGACTCCCTTTCCTCTTCGGTAACCATAGTTTGTTTTCTATGTCTGTGAACCTATTTCTGTTTTACATATAGATTCATTTGTATTATTTTTAAGATTCCACATATAAGTGGTTTCATATCATATTTGTCTTTCTCTGACTTACTTCACTTAATATGATATTCTCTAGGTCCATCCATGTTGCTGCAAATGGCAATATTTTCTTCTTTTTTATGGCTGAGTAATATTCCATTCTATATACAAACTACATCTTCTTTTTTTTTTTTTTTTTTTTTTTTTTTTTGCGATACGCAGGGCCTCTCACTGTTGTGGCCTCTCCCATTGCAGAGCACAGGCTCCGGACACGCAGGCTCAGCAGCCATGGTTCACGGGCCCAGCTGCTCCGCGGCATGTGGGATCTTCCCAGACTGGGGCACGAACCCGTGTCCCCTGCATCGGCAGGCGGACTCTCAACCACTGCACCACCAGGGAAGCCCCCCAAACTACATCTTCTTAAACCAATAGTCTGTTAATGAGCACTCAGGTTGCTTCCACATCTTGGCTATTGCAAATAGTGCTGCTGTGAATATTGAAATGCATGTATCTTTTCGAATTAAGAGTTTTCATCTTTTCCAGCTATATGCCCAGGAGTGGGGTTGCTGGATCCTATGGTAACTCTATTTTTAGTTTTTTAAGGAACCTCCAGACTGTTTTCCACAGTGGCTGTACCAATTTACATTCCAACCAACAGTGTAGGAGGGTTCCCTTTTCTCTATACCACCTCCAGCATTTATTATTTGTAGGCTTTTTGATGATGGCCATTCTGACCAGTGTGCAGTGATGATACCTCATTGTAGTTTTGATTTGCATTTCTCTAATAATTAGTGATGTTGAGCATCTTTTCATGTGCCTCTTGACCATCTGTATGTCTTCTTTGGAGAAATGTCTATTTAGGTCTTCTGCCCATATTTTGATTGGGTTGTTTGTGTGTTTGATCTTGAGTTGTATGAGCTGTTTGTACAGACTTTTGGAAATTAAGCCCTTGTTGGTGGCATGGTTTGTGAATATTTTCTCCCAATCTGTAGGGTGTCTTTTTGTTTTGTTTAGGGTTTCCTTTTTTGTGCAAAAGCTTTTAAGTTCGGTTAGGTCCCATTTGTTTATTTTTGCTTTTATTTGTATTGCCTTGGGAGACTGACCTAAGAATCAGTCAGAATCAGCACTGACATTGCTACAGTTTATGTCAGAGAATGTTTTGCCTATGTTCTCTTCTAGGAGTTCTATGGTGTCTTACATTTAGGTCTTTAAACCATTTTGAGTTGATTTTTGTATATGGTATGAGGGTGTGAAGAAGTGTTCTAATTTCATTGATTTACATGGAGCTGTCTAGCTTTCACAACACCACTTGCTGAAGAGACTGTCTTTTTCCCCATTGTATATTCTTGCCTCCTTTGTCTTAGATTAATTGACTGTAGGTGTATGGGTTTATTTCTGGACTCTCTGTTCTGTTCCACTGATCCATATGTCTGTTTTTGTGCTAATACCACACTGTTCTGATTAGTGTAGCTTTGTAGTATTGTCTGAAGTCTGGAATGGTTATGCTTCCAACTTTGTTCTTTTTCCTCAGGATAAAAAAAAATTTTTTTTTATTGAACTATTGTTGATTTACAATACTATATTAGTTTCAGATGTACAACATAGTGATTCGATATTTGTATAGATAATACTCCATCTAAAGCTATTACAAAATAATAGCTATATTTCCCTGTGCTGTACAATATATCCTTGTTGTTTATTTATTTTATACATAGTAGTTTGTATCTCTTAATCTGATACCCCTATCTTGCCTGACCCCCTCTCTCTACTGGTAACCACTAGTTTGTTCTGTATTTTATTTTTGGCATTTAAGTCTTCCCCATTTCTTTTTGCTAGGAAAACTGTCTTTTAATGCCCATATTAAGGCCCAACTTCCCATCAGTACTTATTATCTATACTACATTTCCTCAAAATCTCTGCTATAAGGAATGTCAAACTAGATAACTAAAGGTCAGCTTTTTAAAGCATTGTCAATTTTTTATTATTTTTTTCTACCTCTTGTAAAAGGACTCTTTCTAAAAAATATTAATTTTATTAGATAGTTCTGAACATATTAAAAATAAATTTTCATTGATCAGGTAAGGTTGTTATCCTGGTAAATAATTCTATTTCTTATTAGATACCTGAATTAAAACTATTTGAGAATATAATTTGGACCTTTAAAAAATAAATTCTAATATTATATTTGAGCTGTTTGCTTGTTTATGATAAAAATAAATTGTAAATGCAGCTCTACAGCTTGCCGGTTATTTCTTCTTACAATTAATCATGTTCATTGCCCTTTGATTTTTCTTTTTTTATATTCATTTTATTGTTTATTTTCTAACTTTAAAAAAAATTGAGGTATAGGGGCTTCCTTGGTGGTCCAGTGGCTAAGATTTTGTGCTCCCAGTGAAGGGGGCCTGGGTTTGATCCCTGGTCAGGGAACTAGATCCCACATGCCACAACTAAGGGTTCTCATGCCACAGCTAAAGATCCTGCATGCCGCAACTAAAAGATCCTGCATGCTGCAAGGAAGATCCTGCACGTGGCAAAAGAAGATCCAGTGTGCTGCAACTAAGACCTGGCACAGCCAAATAAATAAATTTTTTTTTAAAAAAAAAGAGCACTCTAAAAAAATAATCGAGGTATGATTGACATATAACATTATATTAGTTTCAGAAGTACAACATGACTTTTCTTAAAATTAAAAGTATATTTTTTACTAAAAAATACTCCCAGTTTTGAAAAACACAGAAAAGTATTAACATAAAACTTTCAAATATCCAAAATTCTATTATTTGCTTTTTAAATTTATTTTATGTTGCAGTTTATTTAGTGAAACGAAAGTGTTCATAAATGAAACAGCAAGTTAGTGTGATGAACCTCCCCTCTAAAAGGTGTAAATGAGGGGAGTGGGCATGGAGTGAAATACTTTTGTGATATCAGCTAAGAAAGAACCAAAAAAACCCATTGGATTAAGCAATAAGAACACTGGTGACCTTGGCAATAATAGTTTCAGTGGAATGGTTTGGACTAAAGGTGAAGAAATAGAAACATGGAGTTTAGATAGGTTTTCTTTCTTTCTTGTAAAGGAAAAGAAAAATAGATTGGGAAGTGTTCAGGAAGGAAATGTGGGCTTGAAGATGACTTTCTTAATGATGAAAATAAAGATATAGCGGCAGGGAATATGATTCAGAAATTCTTTGAGAAATGAGAAGAAACAGGTTCCAGACCCATGTTAGACTGATTGACATTAACTAGGAGGAGGAGTACTTCTGTAATTAGAGGGAATTGGAAAATCTGTGGATGTATACACCAGTGGGATTGCAGCTTTGGTGGAAAGAAATTTCAGAGAGTTCAGGTTCCAAATATCAGAAATTCTTCAACCAGAAATGGCTTTTTGCTGTTTTTTAATAAAACAAAGTTTTAATTTCCAATCTTTTTTCTATGTATGCATGTATATATGTATATGTCAATATATACATATATATTTTACAAAATAGCAATGTTATATGTAGTTTTGCATTCTGCTTTTTACACTTTATTTTCTTTTTGGATTATATTATGAGCATTTTCTCATGTCATTAAATATTTTTAAACAGCATATCATAATTGATTCAACTATCTAAGTTTGGGACATTTAAATTGCTTTTGGTTAGCATATGTTACAATATATAATGGAATAATATTACATCAAACATCCCCAAGGCTTTTTGCATATTCTAATTTATTTCCTTATGATACATTCCTGGAGATTGAATTGCTGTGTCAAAGCATATGAATATTTTACATATACACAGCGGTATTCTGGTAAATGTTAACAACTGGCTTGTATGTCTGGTGGAGGGAGCCCTGATTTGTAGTGTGTGTTGTTTCCTTTGGTGTAATACTCCAAACATGGTCTATTTCAATCCAACGACTTAATACCACTGAACAGATATGAGATGTGCAGTCATACAACCATTATATAGTATTTACACCAAACTGGTAAAGTAGACGTAAATGATGTCAACAGCATAGGAAATAATAAAATGTAATAAAATAAGTGAGGTAATTAGGGAGTGATCAGTTTTAAGTGTTTATTACCTTATTTTTAATATAATTTATTGAATGGTAAGTTTATGTAATTTAACTTTTAATAATGACTATATTTAACAGCTGGGTCACAAAATTCCTGAAAATTTAACAGTTGGCTCTTGTGAGCTATTATGAGTAAGCTCCAGCACACCACTGCTAGGTTATCTTTTTTTTTTTTTCTTTTTTTATCCTCCTCTTCCTTTCCTCTTCTCCTTCCTTCTTCCCTCTTCTGATATTTACGGTGGAATTTTTCTTCCAAGATTGCTGTTTTCAATATAGGAAGAAATATAAATACTTAGAAGAGAAATGTTTTACTCTTTTTGTTTATGGCTTCGAGGTTAATCTTGCTTTACTCTTGAATTTTATTATAGATGGACTCTATTCAAGTGAAAGAAGTGAGGTGTGGATTCCCAGCTTTTTTTCCCCAAAACTCTCTTATTGTTTCTAATAATTTTTTACTTGATTCTCTAGGATTTTCTAGATATATAATTATATTATGCAAATAAAGATAACTTTGCTGCCTTTGATTCTAGTACTTATAACTTTATTTTTCTGTGTAAAGAATAAAGTTGGTCAGTACCTACAAAGCAGTGTTAACATTGAGCATCCTTATTTTTTCCTGATTTTGGAAATGTTTCAAATACTGTATCATTGTCTATTGGCTTCTTTAATGATGGCATTTACCTCACTAGTTTTGGCGCTTTTTTGGCGGCTTTCAGTTTGTTATATGTGTTTATGAAAATCACATTAAGCAAGTATCCATTTATTTCTATTTTATTAAGACATAAAAAATTCAGAAAGGAAGTTTAATTTTATGTAAATGCATGAGAAGCTTGGTAATTCTTGATGACCTTCTCCATTTACCTTAGTGTTGTTTAAGTTGGTTTGGTTGTTCTATTTTGTGCTAGAGGTTTAGATATTGATGGCCTTTGATATTTGGGGTAAGCAACAAGGTGACCTGAGCAACAGAAAATAAAATTCAGATATGTTTTCCCCTAGAACTTTTTCTCTGAATCTCTTGAGATCTGTGCTGTGGGTGTACCTGTGATCCTATGTTTGAGGGTCAGCCTTTGATTTTAGCAGTTCTACTGCTTCATCCTGGCCGACCTGTAAATGGGGCCGTGGGAGGGGGCAGCAGGAATAGGAGAATGGCCACTCTAATACTGTGGATTATGAGTTTTTTATGGTGAGTCAGTGCTTACTTATGTCTGCCTAGTCAGACTTGATCATTACCTGCAAAAAAATGGCTCCTTTTCAACCCTAATGACTGGTTGAGGAAAATTAAAACAATGAGGCCAAAACATAGCCCATGATGTTTTTCTGCTGTGTGAACATGGGTCCCAAGTTCTGTGATTCCCACTTCTCCTATAGGCCTTCCGTGTCCCTAAACTTTAATTCTGCAAGTTACGACTTAGGGTATTTCAGAATATTCTCACTTATTTCCTAAAATCTACACCTTGTACTCTTGGAGCATATATGTATAAAATAAAAATCTTTTTATAATGTTGGTATTTTCCCTGGCTTCTTGAATAATGGCATTTCCCTCACTAATTTTGGTCCTTTTTGTTGGATTTTTGGCAGTGATTATGTGAATGGATGCTGTCTTATTCAGATTTTAAAGCTCATTTCACATATCCAAAAAATTCTCCTCAGAAAAGGTATACCATTTTAAACTACTGCTGCTGGACTTTGAGAATTTTTTTCATTGTATTCTTAATGGGAATAATTTCATTTTAATTTGTATATCCTTCATTGTTACGGATAATCATAGGTTCCTAAATATATTGAGGTATGGTATTTATGTTTGAATTGTTTAGAAGGAGTGGTTTTGGCAAGAGTTTTGGAGTGATGTGATAGCAGTAATCCCCAAACAGCTGGTCTCATTGTAAGGTATGGCTGGTTATTTTCACAGGTGCAAAAAGAGTTAACCATGTAGGCCTCCTTGAGTTGGCTTTTGCAAACCTAGAGCCTATACACTACTGCACAACTATTAAGGCTACAACATTAACTTGACTGTAACTTTCCATAGGGAATCTCAGCTAGGACATTTTAAAAGCTACTGTTATTTGCTTTCCTCAGGCTAGGAAAGCAAGCCCAGGACACTACCAGATTTCACCTACAGAAGTATCCTTAAATATCCCTCAAATTTCTTAAGGTTCCTAGCCTGCCAGCAAGTGATCTTCCTTATCACATGTAAGGCTGAGCCTTATAAGCCAGGGACCAGGCCAGGTTTCCTGCAAGGGCTCTCTAGGCATTGGATCCTTAAGTAAAGCCAACCTTAGTTTCTTACAAATACCTGTTTAAACGAGCATTGTTCTCAAATGTGATACTCTAGGTAACAAAACTTGGGTTGCTTAATAGATTTGTCCAATTATATCCTAATAAAAAGGAGGACAGATTCTTAACCATATCTGTGCAGATATCTCTACTGCCATGAAAGGGTGATTCACTAAAGAGTTTCTGAATTCTAAGGGTTAGAAAGAGTCAGATAATATTTTTAAAGCTTCATTTTAGTTTACAAAAGCAGAGTTTACTAAAGTGTTGTGATTATAGATAGCTTAAGAAGAAAGAAAACAGAACACTAAAACATTGTCAACAATATTCCAGTCAAATTAACTTTCTATAGTCAGTTCATTCAGTACTATGTGTGTAGTTTTTGTTGTTGTTTCTCTGGAGCTTGGGTTAGCTGTCTGTTGTTATGAACATTTCTGCTTCTAGACTAAAAAGAGTCCTGGAAATTTTTACTTGGTCCAAAGATGTTCTGAAAGTTGTTCGAGAGATGTCACCAAAAAGCCTTACCGATATTTTATTCTTTGAAGTGTTAACAGTTACAAGTACCTGGCACAATTCTTTCCACAAACTCTGAACGTTTTTTGTTGAAGACACAAACTCTCGCTTATAGCTTATGGCAGAGCTTTCAAGAAAACATCAAAGTAAAACAAAAGCTCTCTGTGGAAAACAGAGACTTAATGGCTGTGGTTAATTTGTTACTCTAATTCATAATATGAAAATGGAAGAGAGTAAAATTCTGTATTGGGGTATGGTATGTAAATATGTTATAAAAGTTTTGATCAGCATTTCCCCTGAGGGTAAAAATATAATGGACAGTGAGGGCATTGACACATCTCCAGGGACTTCTCACACCACAAAATTTCTGAAATATTTACATTAATAACATGTTACCTATACAGAATTAACCTAGGAAAGGATAGGTGTCTTTTTTGATTTGACAATTTTTCCCATGTGACTCTTAGAATAGTAACATATAAAACAAACCTAATTCTTTCTAACACCTCTGTTTTTATAAGGTGAAGCAACAAGACTTTTTGGCTTTCTTGAGGCACTCTGGGAAATCTCAAAGATAGGTTAGTATAAAATATTGTAAAAAGTTTTATATAGTCTATATTTAGGATATGATTAGGAAAATGCAAAGTTGAGAGTTGTTAGAAGATTTGGGGCTTGATAAAAATAGAATCGTGGGTACCTGAGAAATAATATTTGGTTATCTATTTAATCAAAGTAACATTAAAAATAAACATAGAAGATAATATGTTTGCTGATTCATAAGTGAGGAGGAACCTTTATTACTTTTTTTTTCTTTAGATAATCAAGGAAATAAAAAAGTGAGCATAAAGCACAGAAAATTATTCTGGTAGGACACAGCATTTCTACTCTTTGTGCACACTGCACAGAAGGTATGGAATAGCCTTTCATATTGAAGATAAAGGTATTAATCAGTACCTCAAGGAAGCAAGCCCATCAACATTGAATGAAATTTGCTAAAATTTAAAATGTTTCATAGCTTCTTTTCAGAATTGGCTGTTATAAATCAAGGCAAACAAAATTCACTTTCCAAGTTAGGTCCTTCTTTATTGTCTTTCATGTTCTGGAATAAACAGACACTTCACTAAGATCCCCTTAGAGGTTAGTGGTTCTCTCTAAGGGGATCTGCGAGGTCAAAACAATATTTGTAACAATACTAAGATGTTATTTGTATTATTGTGCAATACATTAATCATTGCTATTTTCAAACGTATCAGTAAATAAGTATTTAAAATAATACCTCGGTTTTAATTTCCAATATGATAAACATCAATAGCTATAATCCATATAAAATAAAAGCTCTTTGGAGTCCTCAGTAATTTCTAAGAGTGGAATGGGGTCTGGAGACCAAAAAAAGCCCAAGAATCCCTTCTTTGGGATGAAACACTTTTTTTTTTTGGACAAATAAATGCACATACTCAGTTGTACTTCTCTGTCACTGTTGCTCCTAAGGTAGCCTCAACTGCTCATATTGATTGTACCTTTTAGCTAAACTAATTTCTGTTTCACAGAGAAAAGTTAGGGGTGGGTAATTGAGAACTGTCTGCCACACACCAGCATTTTAGCAGACTAGCAGAGCTCTTGATCACACACAAGACAACTTTTTATAGCCATATAAATGCCTTTAAACCTTAAAGAGGCAAAAATCGACACTTTCATTAACATGACCCAGAACTATAGCCTGTCAATATTAAAATAAGAAGCAAAAGTATATAAGCTTAAAACTATGCTTAGTAATTAATGTTTCAGTATTTTATCTTACTTAGATTTTTTCCTAGGACTCTAATAATCATCATTTAGTTAACTCAATTTAATATCAGTCCAAGGCTTTAGGTTACCTAAAGATTTTGAAATTACCTTCAAGCTGCCATGCTACAAAATAGTTACTGTTGAAGAAAAAGTTTGCTAGAATAATGATCCAATTTATTAGAACATAGAAAATTTTCAAAATTATAAACATTGTATGGGATTAATTTTAGCTTATTGGGTTAAAGCCATAACTTTTATTTAAACAAAATTTATTAATCTGTTTACCAAAGATTTGCCTTAATTATGCAAACTTGGGTTCTTAAAAGGTCCTGACTTTGTTTTTATTAAGTATTTTTAAAATTTGTTTTGTAATGCACATTTAAAATATTAGAAGTTCAGTTTTTTTATTCTCTGAGAAATTTGGTTTAAAGACAATGAAAGGCCTGGAAATGGATAGTGGTGGTACTGCACTATATGAATGTACTTAATACCACTGAAATGTACATTTAAAAATTATTACAGTGGTAAATGATATGTTATATATATTTTACCACCAAAAAAAAAGACAACGAAAGGCGCAGATAACTAGGTAAGATGTCCTAGATAGGATATCAGCAATCTTTCTTTGCCTTTGGTAAGTCTTCCACAATTTTTCCTCTTAGGGACGTTATTACAGGAGAGGTGAGATTTGGATGTGCAGAACTAAAGGTATAGTTCAGATTGTCTATAGATTAAGATGAGATGCAAAAATGTGGCCAACATTTGAATATTCACTGTGGAAAACAGTCGTAGATAGGGTTGAAATATAGCTTTTGGACATACTCTTTGTTTTCTGATGTTTACAGGTTAGGATATCATATGTTTTATAAATGAACATTAAAAAATTTATTTAATTTGTCACAAGGAGATGGGGGCTTACAATTTTTCTGTTTCCCTTAGCAGTAGGGCAAGCCCATTTGGTAGGAGTTTTGGCCAAACTGCATTATATTTTAGTGCTTTACTTTGTGATATATTTGTCAAGTATTTGCTAAAGTCAAGGAACTCTTAGAGTTGGGATGGGAGAAAATAAAAAGATGAATAAGATACTTTATTGATTATCTAATTCTGTTTAGCAAAAAATTTCTAGATTTAGCAGCTTAAAACAACAAATATTTATTTCAGTTTCTGGGGGTCAGGAATCTGGGATTCATTTAGGTGGTTTTAGCTCGGGTTTTCTCACGAGGTGGCTGTCAAGTCTGTTGGGACGGCAGTCATCTCAAGTGTCAGCTGTGGCTGGCGGATCTGCTGCCAAGCTCACAGGTTACTGGCCGACCTCAGTTCCTTGTTGGCTTTGGCAGGAGGCCTCAGTTCTTTGTCACATGGTCATTTCCATAGTGCTGCTTCTGACATGGCAGGTTGCTGCCCCCAGAGTGAGTGATGAGAGACAAGAGACAGAGACTCTTTGCAGTGACTGTGTTTTGAGAGAGGAAGAAGAAAAGTTTGAACATAAAGCAATTTGGAAAAGAATAAACAGATTAAAAATTCTAATAAAGTCATGATTTTGAATACTCACAAACTTAAGACGATCCCAGAAATACTTAGAAAATATACTGAAGAAATTTCCATTCTAAACACATTGTATATATTTCACTGGTATAAGGTGTGTGTGTGTGTGTGTGTGTGTGTGTGTGTGTATACAGGAAAGGTTCATATCCATATTAACAGAAGGTTTATTTTCATTCTTAAAGATAGCTGCTTTGCTTGACTTAAAAAGTCATATTAGGATCACTATTTCAAAGAAAAATCTTAAAATCAAGTTCTATTTAGGATCACAAAATATGGTATCATATTTAAAAGCCTTAAATCTAGTACTGTGAATTTTGTTCTAGAAAGTGAATCAGGACATTGGTGATTCTAGGTTTTTGTTTTGCTTTTGTGGCCACCCATGGTGGGAGTGGAATCAAATTTTTAGAAAAGTTAAAAGTAAAATGTAAATAATTCTCAATTAAAACAATCAAGGGAAAAATACTGGACTGGTAGGCTCCTCCTTTTGAGTCTTTAAGATTGTATGAACTATGATTCCCTTCTTCCTTTTTACATTTTAGATTTTCTTAAAATGAAATTACTGTATATGCCATTCAATACTTGACTCTCACTATTTAACTGTTAAAGTATTTGCTTCTGCTTCCTGATTCTACCTTTGTTACCATAGAAACAGAAGCAGACTAGGGAACTTTTAAGATGGCCAGTAACTGAAATTAATGAGCATTCTAACTCATCACCTGTAGTTGTTGTGTCCCATTCCTGCTCTTGTTTTAATAGAAATAAGCAGGCAACATAAGGCCTGTTGACTAGGAGGCCTTAAAAAAAGTAGAAAGGACTAACAGATGGACAGACACCTTTATTCTTCACCTGTGTGTGCTCCCCCAACCCCGTGAGACCCCCAGGACGATAGTCAGCCCTGCTTCAGCGGTACCTGGCCCCTCACACCTGCCCGCCCTGTGCAGGTGTTCGGCACCAGCCCCTAGGAACATATGCTGAGGCCATGGAGCGTGTGAAGAAGGCCAAGGTGAGGCTGCTGCCCACCTGGGCAGACGCTGACCAGCGCAGTGCTCGTGTGCAGGGGCTCGGGGTGGAGGGGGCACAGGGCTGGGTCCACGCTGAGCCCCGAGAGGCCCTCACACCCCCATCCACCCACAGGCTCCCACAGGGAGGGGAAAAAAAAGCCGGGAACTTAACTCATTTGCTTCAGACTTCTTCACTTGCCTAGAGAGCTACACTATGATGAAAGAGCTTTTCTAATAGCTTGGGAAAGAGATTTTCATTCTTGTGAAACGGTTAGACCACTTTCCATTCCATACTATTATACATTAAAATGTTTATAATGTGCTTTTCATTTGTAGGTATTAAAATAATACATGTTTTTCTAGGGGATGAGTTTTGATATTATTTTGATGTTAGCCTCCTGTGGTCAAAATTTTTTTTACACGTTATTTAAGTGAACCTTGAAAAATAAATACAGATCTTAAACTCTGTAAGAAGGTATTAAAATATTATTAAATTTAACCAGACTGTTATTTGTTTATCATGTCAAGAAATAAATGTTTTAAAATACTTAAATTTTAGGAAGTTCCCTGGCGGTCCAGTGGTTAGGACTCAGCGCTTTCACTTCCAGGGTCAGCTTAGATCCCTGGTCGGGGAACTAGGATCCTGCCAACCACATGGCGTGGCCAAAAAAAAAAAAAAAAAGTTATATTTTAAAATGTAAAATGTCGTGTTTTAAGGCTAGTTAGCAGCTTTTAAAATGTGCTTCTTTGCATTTTTTGTTTTCCTCTTGAAATGTAGATAAATCTGATAATGTCCACATTGGGAATAGGAATTATTAGAGATTGCTAGAAGTTTGCTTCCTTCATTTTTTTCCCCGTTTTTGTGCAATTAAGAAATAGCATACCTTTTGGAATTTTTTGCTTTAGAAACCTAAATTAAAGTTTCCTTCCTCTGGTTGTTGCCTTTAAAAATTTTAATTCTTATATTGAGTCTATCTTATAGATTTATTTTTTGTCTAGTTTTGAAGAACTTTTACTTGGTTTTCCTTTGAGTGGTTGATTAACAAAACAGTGGTCCCTAGGTTGGGCATTGTTTCCAGGACCCCTGTGGATACCAAAGTCTGTGGATGCTCACGAGCCTTATATAAAATTGCATAGTATTTGCATATAACCTAGGCACATCCTCCTGTATGTATGTAGATATATATATATATATATATATATTATTTTTTGACTTTAAAATAACACCTATTTTATTTTTGAGTTGGGGCACAGAATACCAAAACTGGTTGATTTCCTTCCCCATGATTCTCCTACTAGCCATTAAGATAAGCCCAAGCCAAATTTATCACTTTTAAAAAATATACTGAGTTAGGACATCTCTGCATATCGTGTCCTTTCTTGGGAGTTAACTGATGTTTATGAATCCCGGGAAGGCTAGTTCTGGGAGGGATTGTGGAAGGTTTCCAGTGACAGCATCAAACATCTCCCCTATCAGTGTGAAGATTGTGATGTATCATTATGGGATGATCTCCAGCCAGTTATCTCGACTCTCTGGGTCTCGGTGTTCTCACTGGTTAAAATCGGATGCCTGTATACTTTAAATCATCTCTAGATTACTTATAATACCTAATACTATGTAAATGCTATGTAAATAGTTGTAAATACAACATAACGGCTATGTAAATAGTTTCTGGATTTGGGGCAAATTCAAGTTTTGCTTTTTGGAACTCTCTGGAATTTTTTTTTCCAACGATTTTTTGATCCTCGGTTAGTTGAATCTGTGAATGTGGAACCTGCAGATATGGAACCTGTGGATACTGAGGGTCAACTGTAGTTGCTTCTTTCTGGGTGACCTTTGTTAGGGTATTGTCTTTAAATCTGGTTCACTCTTAATTCTTCTTAGACTACATGGTTTTTAGCCTCCAGTCTTCTATATTAATGGTCTTGTTCTGAACTATTTTTGATTGTGCTTCCCTATCAGTTAAAATGTTTTGGAGCATAGATCACCAATATATGTACATTTTAAATGAACTACATAAATTTAATAATATTCTAATATAGTATGTAGGATATATGATGTACTAATGAATATAAATGAAAATAAAATGAGATAAAGATGATATAAATAGGATCCTAAAATATTTTGCTAATGATGAAGACTTTATATTATTAGCCAGTTTCTCAAAGTGCATTGAACATGTAAGGGGATAGTTGTTAACAATAGTAGATACCTATATTTCAAATGATGTATTGTTAAACTCATAGTTATTTTTAGCTGAGGTCATCCTTGTTTTTTCCTCATAATGTGGCTGATAACTTGGAGCAGAAGCATCAGCTTTGGCATTTTCATGTTGTCTCTTGTGACTTTATTACTAGTATTATATTCTGTCTTAGTCCGTTTAGCCTGATGTAAGAGAATACCGTAGACTGGGTGGCTTGTAAACCCCAGAAATTTATTTCTCACAGTTCTGGAGGCTGTGAGATCAAGATCAGGGCGCTGGCAGATTCCAAGTCCGGTGACAGCCTGCTTCCTGGTTCCATAGACCATGGCCATCTTGTTTTGCTGTGTCCTCATGTGTTTGGGGGAGCAAGGGAGCTCTTTGGGGCCTCTTTTTATATCGGCACTAATCTCATTCATAAGGGCTTTGTCCTCATGTCCTAATGTTAGCTAGCAAGGGGTCACTGCCTGATTCACATAGTAGCCAGTACTATGGTACAGGCTTTTGAGAAAAGAAAAAGCTTTATTGTGATGTGAGCTGGCAAGGCTCAAATCTGTCTCTAAGATCTAGGGTTCAGTCAAGCTTTTATGAGTTAGCTGGTAGGGTTGGTATGTGGATCTTCCAATTGGAGAGCTTTGGAACCTGGCCATTTATGGTAAAGGGGCTTCAACATCACATCTTCCTGGACGATGGACCCTTTGCTTCTGAATGGGTTCCGGTGTTCTCGTTCCAGTCATGTCCCGGTCCTTTGGTTCCATGGAGCGGGGGGATAAACTTTGGTTCCAGGTGTATTTGAGGTCAAAATTTTCTCCTCTGCACATGCTTCAGCTGCATGATTGGTGGTTTTGTTCTGTAGTCTCTTAAAAAACAACTCAGTTATCCTTCTAGAAACAGGATGGGGTCAGTTTGGGCTGGTTACACTAATTATCTCCCAGAGGCCCTCCCTCTTAATACCATCACCTTGGGGTTAGGATTTCAATATAAATTTGGAGGGGGTGGCGACACAAACACTCAGACCATAGCATATTTAATCCATTACTTTTTTTTTTTTTTTTTTTTTTTTTGCGGTACGCGGCCCTCTCACTGTTGTGGCCTCTCCGGTTGCGGAGCACAGGCTCTGGACGCGCAGGCTCAGTGGCCACGGCTCACGGGCCCAGCCGCTCCGCGGCATGTCGGATCTTCCCAAACTGGGCCACGAACCCGCGTCCCCTGCATCGGCAGGCGGACTCTCAACCACTGCGCCACCAGGGAAGCCCAATTATATATTTTTAAGTATATTTTTATCATGAAAAAGGGAGAAAAGTCACTATATCCCACCTGAATGGCTAAAAGGAAAGAGCTAAACAGTATCAAATGTTGGCAAGGATGTGGAACAACCAGGACTTTAATACATTCCTGGTGGGAATTATTATTTCCACAGTCATTTTGGAAGGAAAATAGCTTGGCAGTATAATCAGAAGCTGAACATATGCATATATTCAATTCCATTCCTATGTATATGCCGAACAGAAGTTTATGTATATTTTTACCAGCAAATCTGTATATCAATGTTCATAATAGCACTATTTTTAATAGCCCAAAACTGATAATAACTTAAATCAATAACAGAATAAGTTGTAGTATCATCACACAATGGAATACTGTATAGCAGTGAAAATAAATGGACGATCGCCAGGGAAGTCATGCACAAACCTCATAAATATAATGTTAAGGGAAAGAAACCAGAGTCAAAGAGTACATACTATGTGATTCCAGTATGTAAAGTTGAAAAAGCAAACTGCATTCATCTATGGTGTTGGAAGCTAGGGTAGTGGTTACCCTTGAGTGACTGCAAGGGGGCACTTCCAGAGTTTGCAGTGATGTTCTGATTCTTCGCCAGGTGCTAGTTTCGTGGGGTTGCTTATCTTGTGAAATGTCATCGAATGGTATGCTTACGATGGCACACTAGCTACTACTTGCGGTTCTGATTGCGAGCTAATAAATACTTCTGTTCACTGAATAGCCCGAGGGGACATGAGTCCTGTTCTTGCTTTGTTTACAGACCTTCAGGGGAAATAAGCGTTTATAAAAAGAATAGGGGGATAGTGAAGGAGAGCTTCCCAGACCATAGTCTGACTTTGAGCCATGGCCCTGGGGGGCAAAGCCAGAAAGGAGTGGAGGCCAGATGCAGCACTGCTGTTGGCGCTGAGCATGTGTGTGAGGTGGGGCTGCCCTTGACTGGACACTGGGTCTCAGACTGTGGCACAGCTGACATCACAGAATCCACTGTGAGGCTACAGCTGGGCTTCGGGACCTAGAAATTCAGACAAGACACTGCATGCATTCTCAGATTGTTTGGTTTTTTATTTAAATTGCAGTAAGGAAGCTGAAATGGGCTCTCCAGGGGTATTTCCCTGAGCCCTGGTCCCCTTTGCAGCTCCCAGCTCTAGGTCCTATTGATGGGCTTCAACCGTCACTGGCTCCACGGTCTCAGATGTCACACCTCCAGTGATCTCCAGCCCCTGGCCACTCTCTGCTGTCTCTACGATGGCCTCCATTCGGGTCCCTTCCACTGGCTTCGCCAGGATGCTCACATATTTATCACGTGAGGAGGCCACTGTCTTTGTAGTAAGACTGGCTCTGACGTTCCTGAAGAAAGAGCTGATCCTGCTGAGTCTCTCGGTGGTGGGACCTGAACTCACTGTAGATAAGCTCCTGCCCGATTTGTGCGAGGTCCTGGACTCGTTGGTGATGGGAGCACGGCTGATGCCTTTGTGAGCAGTGCCCTGCTCGCTGCCCCCTGGGCTGCCGTGGCCTTTGTCCTTTTGGTCATCTCTAGTGGCTCTGCGGCCGCCTGAGCACGGGCCAGCTGCTTTCTGGATGGTCTTGTTCCCTGCTGCCTTGTGGTGGCTTTCCACTGAACTGCAGAGCGAGGGGCTCGTAAGAGCTCTGTCCTCTCCCCAGTGCTCCCTTCTCTCCCTTCTTCCCTTGCGGGCCTGGGACACCCTCTGTGAGCTGCCATCCTGTTCACTCACTTTGCCTTCCTGTGGCAAGGTTGAGATGAGGGTCCCCTCGTCCTCCTCGTCGGCTCTTCCTTCAACAGTCTTGCCGGTAGATTCTGCTCCGACCACAGTCATGCCGGCCTCTGGGGAGAGGCTGGTGGATGTGCTGGAAGCATACCCTGACTGGTTCACGGCACCTGCCAAGCATACCCTGAATTGTTCGCAGCACCGTTTTCCTGCTCCTCAGGGATGTTCTGGCAGTGCCCCCAGTGGCTATGTTGGTTTTGCTTCCTCCTGGACCGTTGCTGGCTGTGGCTGCTGTGGCCGTGCTCTGCTCTTCAGGGGCAGGAGATTTGATCACTGCCATGCTCAAAGCACCCACTGCGGTGCCTCCTGCCACCCCTGCTGTCTCCACTTTGGTCGTTGCCCGCGATGCTGACACTTTGCCAAGCACTGTAGGTTTTGCTTTTGCAGTGGCCACATCGGGCATGGTATCGGGCTTGTGGGAGTCCAGTTGGATCCCCTCCCCCCCAGCAAAAGCGGCAGACGTGGCCCCGGCCAGCTCAGAGCACGTGTGGAGGCTGCAGATGCTCACCTGGTCCTGATCCCACTTTCCTTGGAAATCCTCCACTGCCGGGCTCCTGCCGTCGTCCTGCTCCTCGAACACAGGCAGGCCGATCATGTCCCAGGCTGGAACGGCATAGGTGCGGCTGTGACTCTCCACTGGTGGTCGCAGGAGGTAAATCAGCTCTTCCCAAGAGGTGAAGAGGTCTTCCTGCGCGTCCAGAGGGGCACACAGCTGCAGGTACCAGGAGCGGCCAGTGGCAAACTTCACGCGCAGCTGTTGTTTCTCACGATTGTGAGTGGAGATGCCCACGAGCGTCAAGGGAAGGAGCCTGGTGAGCTCTAAGGTCTTTGCAGCCTCGTGGCTCTTGCCCTTGGCGGCCTGGCTGTGCTCAGCGTGCTCTTCACAGCCGGTGGCCCATCGGGCCAGCAGCGTGGTGTCTGGGAGTGGGAGGACGGGGCTGCTGGATGTGATGCCCACGGTCACCATGCAGACACAGTTGTACACGTCAAGCAGGTCTCCCCTCTTCGTGATCTGGATGAAGTCGCTCTCGAATACCGGGGCGTCCTTGAACATGTCGCATTCGCCCTTGCGCAGTTGCTGCTGCAGCTTCCCCGTGGTGGTGTTGAACAGGCCCACCCCGGTGCTGCTCTGGGCCGTGTGATACGGGAGCAGAGAGTCCCCACTCATGGCTGTCTTTGATCACGACAGGCGACAGGCAGCGCGGTTAGGGTGGGCCTCTGGCTCTTCCCTCCCTCGGCCTCACTGGCAGAAGAGCGAGCTGCGGTGCTCGTACGTCACACACAGGCGGCCCTACGGCAGGTCTTCCAAGACCGCCCCACAGGCCCCCAGCGTTGCCTCAGGGTCTCCCAGAGGCAGGGGTGTGGGTAGGGGCACAGATGATCACAGTGGGGACGCTGTAGGGCGCCTGGACCCCAGGCTGAATCTCTTCAAGTGTGTAGAGAGGTATGGCAGGCTCCCCCTCTGCCTCACCTCACTTCTGCTTCTGGCTTTTTATCTCCCCAAGAGGCTGTGGTGAACTTCAGTCCCAGTGAGAGAAGTAACCACTTTCTCAGCCTAACCCCCTGGCACAGCCTGTTTATCCTCTGGTGCCCTTTGTGACCTATCACTGTCGCATAGCCCTTTCCTCATTGTGACCTATCACTGTCACATAGCCCTTTCCTCATTGTGACCTATCACTGTCACATAGCCCTTTGCTTCATCCCCCAGCTGCCCCCTCAGGGCAGGGCCCCCATCCTCTCCCAAAGGAGGGGGAGGACATGTCCTCCTGCGGAGGACAGGCCCATCCTGCCAGGGACTCAGGTGCGTACCGAAATAAAAATGTCTTCAACTGGGAAAGTTTTGTGTGGGTCCATTTTTCTTTTCCTCCCCCAAATTCAGCTACTGGATGAAATCTATAGGAGTGTAAGATGATGGGATAAATTTGAACCATTTAAGCTCATGGTTTAATTGTATCGAATAACATAGAGTTGGCAGTTGCGATCCTTAGTCTGTCCTTTCATAAAATCTCAGTAAACGTTGACGACGGTGATTTTTAATAATCACATTAAAAATTGCTTCTCCTAGGCACAATGCTGCATTCTTCACATATGGTGGTAAGAATGCACTGAGTTTGGTACTGTTAACTGCTGTTCCCAGTTTATAGGTGAAGAAATTGAGGTTGTATCTCCTGTTTAAATTCCCAGAGCTAATGGTAGCAGAGGCACTATTTGAATGTAGGTCTACCTGATTCTAAAGCCTTTGTTCTGAACCACTACAGTACTTAGCCTCACAAAGAAAGCTTGGCCCAGCCAAATGTTTTCAAACTGGACTGATTTAACTACCTTTAAGAGGACCTATTTGGTGCATTATTAGAAGTTGTGTAATTAATTTCATGTGTGTATATATGTTATGGCGAGAACCCAAGACAGCAGTTGGGCTGACGTGGGGATTAAATTATCCAGGGGATCACTCAGATCCTCCCTTCCTTTATGCTTGTGCAAACAGCCTGTGTGTGGAAACCTAGCTATTCTTATGACATGTCCTCCCCCAGTGAAATGGGGGGTGAGTAGCCTGAGATGCAAGCTTTGATTCCAAGAGCCTGCCAGATACCGTCCTGTAGTAACCTCCCTACCAGGCAGAAGTGGTTTGGAAGCCTTGACACCTGTGGGGAGCATGTACCATTAGACATCCTGCCTCATTGCCACTCCCACAGAGCTAGTCACAGAACAAGTGATTTCTAAATTGTGACTTGAAAGTTCTGAGAAAGGCCCTTGCTGCCAACTCTCTTATCTCCAGTTTGATGTTATGCTTTTTTTTTTTTTTTTTTTTTTGCGGTACGCGGGCCTCTCACTGTTGTGGCCTCTCCCGTTGCGGAGCACAGGCTTCGGACGCGCAGGCTCAGCGGCCATAGGCTCACGGGCCCAGCCGCTCCGCGGCATGTGGGATCTTCCCGGACCGGGGCACGAACCCGCGCCCCCTGCATCGGCAGGCGGACTCTCAACCACTGCGCCACCAGGGAAGCCCTGATGTTATGCTTGAAATCCCACCATAGAGATTCATTCCTTGAGGATAAAGGCCATCTTTCTGTTAAAATACACACACCTCTCCCTCAACAGATGACTGGATAAGCAAAATATGGTCTCTCCATACAGTAGAATATTGTTCGGCCATAAAAAGGAATGAAGTACTGATATATGTCACAACATGGGTGAACTTTGAAAACATTATACTCAGTGAAAGAAGCCACATATTGTATGATTCTATTTATAGGAAATAGCCAGAAGAGGCAAATCCATAGAGACAGATATTAGATTAGTGGTTGCCTAGGGCTGGAGGGAGCAGAGAATGGGGAGTACAGGATTTCCTTTTGTGGTGATGAAAAATTCTGGAACTACATAGTGGTGATGGTTACACAGTATTGTGAATGCACTGAATGCCACTGAATTATACATTCTAAAATTACAGTGGTGAATTTTATCACAATCTCACACACACACACACACACACACACACACACACACACACTCCTGCTCATTTAATAGATGGGTTAAGAGCAGTTATCTTTTCACTGTTCCCTGTCTCAGGGGAAATCATTCAATCTTTCACCATAAAGTATGTTGTTAGCTGTAGTTTTATTTCAGAATTGCCCTCTGTGAAGTTTAAGAAGTTCAATTCTATTCTTAGTTTTCTGGGAATTTTTATCGTGAAGGATTATTGATTTTTTTTCAAATGCTTTTTCTGCATCTATTGAGCTGATTACTTGATTTTTTTTTTTTTTTTTTGGCGGTACGCGGGCCTCTCACTGTTGTGGCCTCTCCGGTTGCGGAGCACAGGCTCCGGACGCGCAGGCTCAGCGGCCACGGCTCATGGGCCCAGCTGCTCCGCGGCATGTGGGATCTTACCAGACCAGGGCACGAACCCGCGTCCCCTGCATTGGCAGGCGGACTGTCAACCACTGCGCCACCAGGGAAGCCCTAGCAAATTTTTCTTATTTTTCATTACTAAATTTTTTTTTTGAAGGTCTAGTTGGCTTCATTAGGCAATTCATGAATCAGCCAGCATCCCATTAGCAGCTAGAAGGGCACTCCAAGGGGTTGTACAAAATGGAAGGTTTTTATAGGAAGAAGGGTGGGGCAAGGGAGCTATATTAGCAAAAGAAAAGAAAGAATTACTTTTAGACCAGGACATCTTTTTGAAGTCAAGGGAAGGCAGGGATTTTTTATGTGCAGATTGCTTCTTTTTCCTCTGGGGGCAGGGGTCAGGGTTGGGGGGGGGGGTACAGGTTGGATGGAGAGGGCCCATGTGACAGATTACCTCATTGCTGCCAACCAGAAAATTCTAAACTGGTTGATTAAGATTACATTTCTGGGGAAGAGCATAACTGCAATTGTCAGGTATTAAGTCTAGGTTTGGTAAAATTATGGGCTTTTGCACAAGTGATGCCATTTTGGGCCAGTGGTTTCCTCTTTAACAATTCCCTCCCCTTTGATCAGACTCTCAGCTTAACAGAGAGATGTGATTAAAAATTAATGTATTAGTGTCACTCTCAGCTACTGATCCTTGGCGTGGCATGAAGTTTTTGCTTAATCTCTATGACATCTATGGGTCACAGTTCCAGGTTCATGAATTTTAAGTTGGTCATTCTTTTGGTTACTTTTCTGACATTCCAGTCTTAGGGATATCATTTGCTTGGCAGTTGACTGCTGCAAAATCCATTTAAAATTTTTGAGAGAATACAGTGCCAGGGAGATTATTTTGATTTAACTATGAGCAGGATAATTCCCAGTGTTTGGAGTGCACTTTAGAGCCCTGGTCTGCAGGACTCAAACCAATCAAAGACCCCCTTGAAGGGGGGTCTTGGAGTCACCCTTTTAAGCCAAGTGGCTTGCTCAATGGTCTTATGTAACTGAGTTTTAACTTTCCCAGAAATGTCAATCCAGATACAATGGGGGGTGGTGGCCCTAGCACCTTCTTGCTTAGCTAGAAGATAATCAATGGCTATTATATTTTCAAGAACAACTTTGGCTAGAGAGTGTTAGGATCTTTGCTGGGCAGCTAATGCTCTAGCAGCAGTGGATTCTGCAGTACGTTCAAGAGTTAAGGAGAGGCTTCTGATTATATTCTCATTCATATTTACTTGTAACCAGGGAAATATAGCCCTGCCAAAGGAAGCGAACCCTGTATCATGAAAATCCTCCTGGTAGGTTTTTTTTTTTTTTAGAACAGTGAGTGGCACAGTTAAATAACCTAAGAGGCATTGCCCAGCTGTGCACTGGTCATCTAAGCATTCATAAGCCCAAGGATAATGATAATCACAGACAAAGATAAATCCTATCAGGGCACAATTGTCCATTCAAGCCAGGAGTTAAGTTCGATTTTCTTCTAGCCTGAAATAAAGAGTTATGCTAAATCCAAAGATTACTTCCCTTAGCAATGGCCTGGGGGATACAAATGAGGGTATTATCTTTCCAGGCCAATGTCAGAATAAAGGAAAGAAAGAAAAAAAGAAAGGGTTTCATGTTTAGCTAGAGTAGGGAGTCTTGATCCGGCATCTTGGGCAGAAGCAGTCTACATCGATATCAGCTACTTCTTTTCCTCATCAGTTTGATTTGTAGGTCTCCATTGTTTATACAGGACCAGATATCAGGTGGGGCCTTTTTCAGCTGTGAGATGTGTACCCAAGGCTCAATACTTTCTAGTTTTACAGCAGTGTCAGTGGTTAGGAGCAATTGGTAAGTGGGGCTCCAGGGTTGACTTTATTCTTGGTGATTTCCAATCAGAAGTGTGGGAGAAAATGGGAAACATTAGTTTGGTGAGTCTAGCCAGATATTTGAGGAAACTAGAAGAATTCAGATCTAGTCCAGTTTACAGGTATATAACAAAAGCTCAAAGGCAGTTAACAGGACTAGAATCTAATGTCTACAAAGGTGCAAACATAATTTTTCTCTCTACAATTACTCCCACTTTTTCCCAAAGATAATAACAGTGAAACAAATTTGTTTATATTAAACTTGGCCTGATTTATTTATAAGTACAGCAAGAATACTGATTGACCATATAATTTCTTTTTAAAAACTGCTTTGCCTGGGACCTTGTAAGCAGGGTTCCAGGTTGATTTTTCCAAGTAGTTCATTGAAGCTGTCTGGTCATATCTGAGTCTATGCACATCTCTCTCAAATGTGACATTCCATTCAAAGCCTTAGTAATATAGCCCATGTATCCCCCCAAATTGGACTCTGTATGATTTCTTCCTATATTTAAATAAATTGTTTAGTCTTTTTTTGCTTATGTATATCTCTTTAAGGTAGAGAGGCTAAATATTAAATCTATACCTCATATACAAAGAAATGATTTTATATTAAATTTTTTATTTTACACGTATTTTAATTTTTAGTTTTAAAGATTCACAGCAGCTATTCTCTATGGAATAGATTTATTTGCAAATAAAGTTGAACAAAGTCACAAAGTTGAAATAAGCAGGAGTTATCAAGCATGTAGGATGTGTTGATTCCACAGTGACTAAAGGGCAGCTGTTGACACTGAGAGTGCAAGGCCAGCAGTATTAACCATCTGCAAGGTTTGGAACAGCCTCACTCCAATGAAGAATTGTCCCATCCAAGATGATAGTAGTAACTGTGAAACACACGGCTAAAGTCGTATTTTAGAGTTATCATTTGTTAGGAAGACTCACAATTAATTCATAATTTTTTCTATATTATGGATTAAAATTAAAGGTCATTTACATGTGTTGATATAATGGCAAAGCATGACCGTAGAAGATATTTTCCTTGCATTGGCAAATTGTTTTTGCTCATAAAATTCATTGTAGCATTGAGCAACTACTATTGGTAATTCATTTGGCCAGGTGCTGAGACTATAGAGATAAATAACAGTTACTTTTCTCCCTGTTCACAGGCTAGTAGGAGGAAAGAGTCATATAAATAATTACAATGAAGTATGATAAGTACATCAGAAGAATTAGATTTAATGTAAAGAGGTAGCTCTGAGAAAGGTAGCTCAGAGGGGTAAGGTTTTAGGGAGAAAGTCATCATGTTGTTAAACTCTCTGAGGGAAAGGACTGCCTGCATCTTTTCATCTAAAAGTTACATATTTACAACACATGTCACTGGACCTTAAACTTGGTAGTGTAATCATAGTCAATAAATATTAGTGATTAAACAAGTTGATATCTTAGCAAATTTTTTTTTTTTTTTGGGGGGGCATGCCATCTTAGCAAAGTTTTGAAGAATTAATTGAAGTATGGCCAGGTAAGCAAAGTGGGAAGGGACAGGCAGGCTTAAAGAACTCGGACATTGTAGGAAGTGTTAGCAAATAACGTTAGAAGATGAGGCTTAGATAAGCAGTGAAAAAGCTTGCAGGTGATGGGACATCATTAAAGTTATAGGTTTGTTGTTTTTTTTTAAAAAAATATTTATTTCTTTATTTGGTTGTACCAGGTCTTAGTTGCGGTGGGCGGGCTCCTTAGTTGTGGCATGCGAACTCTTATTTGCAGCATGCATGTGGGATCTAGCTCCCTGACCGGGGATTGAACCCAGGCCCCCTGCATTGGGAGTGCAGAATCCCATCCACTGCGCCACCAGGGAGGTCCCAAGTTATGGGGTTTTAAAATTAAGTATTTAGAAAGGGGGAGAGAGATGATTAGATTTAGTTAGATTTAGATTTCAGAAAGGTATCTCTCTTAGCACTGTGGAAGATGTAGAGGGAGAAGAGAGAGACGTTATCATTTCTTAGTTGTGAACTTAACACATGTAAGACCTTATAGGATCAAAATGTTACCTGAAAATCAAGTTTTCATACTTTAATTTATATTATTTAGTCTTAGAGTTTATATTATTCTAGTCTATATTTTGTATTGAATAATTTTAATTTTTCAATGCATTTTTAGTTATCCTTTATAACTGAGTAAGTTTTTTAATGTTCAAAATAACTAATTCATTTATACTAGTGGTGTTTGGATATAGACAGGGAGAATAATTAGTGATCTTGCTTAATTTTTTTTTAAGTAAGGAAGTTTTAAGCCTGAAGTTAATAAACTGGTTCGGCTGAAGATTAGTTAACATTTTTAAGGCAGCTAGATAAAAAGCTTAGTAGTATTCGCAAGAAAAATTCTGAGTTTTATGTAGAATTAGGTGATTTGATTACTTCTACTCAGCAGACTTGAATATAGCCTAGCACCTTCCACACAAAAACCCAAACAAACAAAACTCTTTGGGTCACAAAATGAAAATATATTTTCCAGAGTCAAGTGATAACTTTTTGTCTTGAGATCCTCTCAAATCCTTTTTTGCTATGCCGAATGTAACTTCTAATCATAATATAATTACCAGAGACTCTAGATCGTCAATAAGTTAACAATTAAATGGCGATCTTTTTTTTTTTTTTTGTGGTACACGGGCCTCTCACTGTTGTGGCCTCTCCCGTTAAGGAGCATAGGCTCCGGACGCGCAGGTTCAGCGGCCATGGCTCACGGGCCCAGCCTCTCCGCAGCATGTGGGATCCTCCCGGACCAGGGCACGAACCCGCGTCCCCTACATCGGCAGGCGAACTCTCAACCACTGCGCCACCAGGGAAGCCCGCGATCTTTTTTTTAATGTGATTTTTAATGTTAAGGCTGGAGCTGTGAAATAATTATATTATTGTAAAAACAAGAATCCGCATCTTTACCACACATAAAATGACTTATTAATACATTTAAATTCTAAATATTAACTCTGCCTTACTCATACTTAAAATAAGAAATTTCTTAATGAGCATTGTAAAGGTGACTTTTGCTAAAATATGGAATAAGTAGGCCTGTAAAGAAAAAAGCCATTTATTTAGGTCAATAATATTAAAAAGATTATTTTTAAGTAAGCATTCAGGCAGCAAGCAGGTCACTGCTACAAGCCTTCTCATAAGAGAGAGAACTGGAAAACTTGAAAGCTGTCTGGCTGGCGCCATTTCACATAGGGACAAAGTCCTAGTCATTTAATGAGAGCATCACCATATTATGGCCATAGAGCTAATACATAGGAAATATCTGGTTGATTTGTTAGGTGATTCTGAGTATCAGAAAAAAGGCAACTATTTAAGAAAGAAGGGAAAGTATCTTAACCGTTTTATTTAGAATATTTAAATGTGGATACTTAAATTTTTAAAAATGGCTTCTGTTATTTGTAGAATTTACAGGAACGGAAACTTCTCCAGTGCATTTGGAGCTGATAGCTATTCATTTAATCCTTTTAGTTCAAAATGGGAAATCATAAAAAAAGACATACACATTTAGATGTAAGCATTTAATAAATTGAAACTTTCACATTCATTTGCAATTTTTTTATGTGTTTGTGAGGGCCAATCCATACTTTTTCTTTGAGGATGGATTCCCTAACTGGAAATTATTGTTGTCTTTCTTGAACACACATTGTTGTTTTTCTTGAACAAACTCCCCGAATAGAAGCTTCATATCAGATTCTTTAAATTGGTGCCAGAACTTAGCCACTTACTAAAATTTCTGGGTGCAGATCCCAGTACATTTTTTATCATGTTTCCTGCCAATATTTTATACTTGTTTTACCTACATATAATTTACCTACATCTAATTTAACAGTAAGTTTTTTTAAAAACCCACTTTTATCAAGTTTTTCAGAAGCATTGAATTTTCAGGGAAATACCTTTCTTTTTTGCACTGATTGTTTTATATTGTAATTAACTGAATTATATGAATACAGTATCAGATATTACTAACCTTAATAGGTTTGAGAACAAATAAAATTTCTTAGGCATGCAAATAATGGAAACAAAAATATGATGGCCTACTGGAAAGAGAAAGAAATAATTGCCATTAAGATTTTTGCCTTTGCAAAAATTCTTTGTTCCATGGGCTTGGTATTACCCACACTCATCATCACATCAAATCATCTTTGAAAGGTATCTCAAAGAGATCTGCCCTGAGGTAGTTCCAGGAGGTCAGCCCTGGTATACTCACCCTCCTGCTCCCCCATACCCCTGAGGTTTTTAGTACATAGACATAACACCTTCTGTTTTCCTATAGTGTCTTCATATTACTCACTTATGTTCCTCTTGCATCATAGTTTTTCCCTTTCTTGGATTATTACCATCAACATGCTAGGAAAAAAAAATCCTCTCTTGACATTTTCATTCCCCTCATTATTGTCCTAATTCTCTATATTTGCTACTTATAATGCTCTCCTACCATTCCTTCTTGATCTGGCTTCAGTCATGCTTTTGCTTCATATCAACTTCACTGAAACTGTTCTTGCCAGTGTCTCTGGTGACCTCTGTAACTTCAGTCAGTTCTCAGTTCTCATCTCTCATGACAAAACTTGTAGCATTTGACACATTTTACCATTCTATCCTCCTTGAAACATGCTTTTTACTTTTCATTCCAGAATTTCATAGTTCGTTTCTTCTCCTAGTTTTCTATTCTCCCTTTTTTGCTTGTTTCTCTTCATCTCGCCATCCATGCTCCGGGCTACAGTCCTTGCACGACTTCTGTTCTTTCACTGTCATCACTTTATTGTGAAATAATTCACTCACCTGGATTTAGATAGCATCTAAATGCTAATGACTCCCAAATTTATTTCTTTTTTTAAAAGGGGAATTTAAAAAATTGAGATATAATTGACACATAATGTTATTTTGGCTTGAGGTGTACAGCATAATGATTCAATATTTGTGTATATTGTGAAATGATCACTACAGTGAGTCTGGTTAACATCCATCACCACATATAGTTACAAAATTTTTTTCTTGTAATGAGAACTTTATTCCCTTAGCAACTTTCAAATATACAATACAATATTAACTATCGTCATCATACTGTACATTACATCCCATGACATTATTTTATATTCAGTTCCCTTCACCCATTTCACGCACCACCCCCATCCATTGCCTCTGGCAACCACCAGTCTGTTCTCTGTGTCTATGAGTTTGGTTGTCCTTATTGTGTTTTTTTTTTTTTAGATTCCACGTATAAGTGAGATCATATGGTATTTATCTTTCTCTGCCTTATTTTAGTTAGCATAATGCCCTCAAGGTCCATACAGTTATCACAGATGGCAGGATTTCCTTTTTTATTGCTGAATAATATTCCACCACATATATACATATATATATGTGTGTGTGTGTGTGTATGTATGTATCACATTTTCTTTGTTTCTTTATACATTGATGGGCACTTGGACACTTAGGTTGTTTCCATGTCTTGGCTGTTTTAAATATTGCTGCAGTGAACATCAGGGTGCATATATCTTGTCCACTTAGTGTTTTCATTTTCTTTGGATAAATACCCAGAAGTGGAATTGTTGGATCATATGGTAGTTCTGATTTTAACTTTTTGAGGACCCTCCATACTATTTTCCATAGTGACTGAACCAATTTACATTACCACTAACAATGCACAGGGATTCCCTTTTCTCCACATTCTTGCCGTCACTTTATTATTGTGTCCTTTTGATGGTAGCTATTCTAACAGGTGTGAGGTTGATATATCACTGTTTTGATTTGCAGTTTTCTGATGATTAGTGATTTTGAGCACCTAATCATGTATCTGTTGTCTTCTTTGGGAAAATGTCTATTTAGATCTTCTGCCCATTTTTTATTCAGATTGTTTGTTCTTTTGCTTTTGAATTTTATGAATTCTTTATATGTTTTGAATATTAACCCCTTATCAGATATATGATGTACAAATATTTTCTCCCATTCAGTATTAATTGCCTTTTCATTTTTTTGGTGGTTTTCTTTCCTGCATAGAAGCTTTTTAGTTTGATTTAGTCCTACTTGTTTATTTTTGTTTTTGTTGCCTTTTCTTTTTGAGTCAAAACCAAAAAGTTATTGCTAAGACCCATGTCAAGGAACTTACTGCTTATCTTTTCTTTTAGGGGTTTTATGGTTTCAGGTCTTACATTCAAGTCTTTAATCCATTTTGAGCTAGTTTTTGTGTATGATGTAAGGTGGTAGTCCAGTTTCATTCTTTTGCATATGGCTGTCCAGTTTTACCAGCACCATTTATTTAAGATGCTGTACTTCCCTGGAGAGTGGTCAAGATGGCGGAGTAGAAGGACCCTAAGCTCACCTCCTCTCACGAGCACACCAAAATCACAACAATCTGCAAAACAGCCATCATTGAAAAAGACTGATAGCTACCAGAAAAGATCCTCAGATCCTCTACAGATAAAGACATAAAGACAGAACCACAGCTAGACTGGTCGGAGGGGTGGACTTGTGATATAATCAAATCCCATACCCACCCCAGGTGGGCAACCCACAAACTGGAGAATAATTATATTACAGAGGTTCTCCCACAGAGTGAGAGTTCCAAGTCCTATGTCAGGCTTCCCAGCCTGGCAGTCCGGCACTGGGAAGAGGAGCCCCCAGAGCATTTGGCTTTGAAGGCCAGTGGGGCTTGACTGCAGGAGCTCCTCACTCTTAAAGGCCACACACAAAATGTCATGCACACTGGGACCAAGGGCAAAAGCAGTAATTTGATAGGAGCCTGGGCCAGACCTACCTGCTGGTCTTAGAGCATCTTCTGGGAAGCTGGGAGGCGGCAGTAGTCAGGCTGTAGTCCTGGGCACATAGACAGTGGTGGCGAATATACAGGGGAGCATTCATCTGCATGAGCTCTCCTAGAGGCTGACATTTTGGCGCCAAGACCAGGCCCCACCCAGCAGCCTGTAGGCTCCAGTGCTTGTAGACCTCAGGCCAAAGAACAAACTGGGCAGGGGCACAGCCCTACCCATAAACAGACAAGCTGCCTAAAGACTTTCTGAGCCCATAGCTGCCTCTAGACACACCCCTTGACATGGCCCTGCCCACCAAAGGACCAAGACCCAGCTCCACCCACGAGGCGGCAGGCACAGTCCCCTCCCACCAGTAAGCCTGCACAAGCCTCTAGACCAGCCTCACCCACCAGAGGGCAGACACCAGAAGCAAGAAAACTACAGTCCCACGGCCTGCAGACCGAGCCTGCAGACACAGGCCAGACACCACCCTGGGACCAGCTGGCCTCTGGCCCTTGGGTGATCAGAGAGGAGTGCACTGCTGGGATGCATAGGACATCTCCTACAGAGGGCCACTTCTCCAAGGTCAAGAAATGTAACCAACCCACCACACACGTAAAAATACAAATAGCAATTTAGACAGAATGAGGTGACAGAGGAATATTTTCAGAAGAAGGAACAAAGTGAAATGACAGAAAAAGAAGTGATGTGGAGATAGGCAATCTACCCAAGAAAGAACTTAGAGTAATGATCATAAAGATGATCAAAGAACTAGGGAGGAGAATGAATGCACAGAGTGAGAAATTAGAAATTTTCAACAAATAATTAGAAAATATAAAGAACATCAGGAAACGTACACAAGCCACTTAGATAGCCTCATCTACCAGAGGGCAGACAGCAGAAGCAAGAAGAACTACAGTCCTGCAGCCTGTGAAACAAAAACCACATTCACAGAAAGATAGACAAGATGAAAAGGCAGAGGGCTGTGTATCAGATGAAGGAACAAGATAAAACCCCAGAAAAACAACTAAATGAAGTGGAGATAGGCAACCTTCCATAAAAAGAATTCAGAATAAAGATAGTGAAGATGATCCAGGGCCTCGGAAAAAGAATGGAGGCAAAGATCGAGAAGATGCAGGAAATGTTTATCGAAGACCTAGAAGAATTAAAGAACAAACAAACAGAGATGAACAATACAATAACTGAAATGAAAACTACACTAGAAGGAATCAATAGCAGAATAACTGAGGCAGAAGAACGGATAAGTGACCTGTAAGACAGAATGGTGGAATTCACTGCTGTGGAACAGACTAAAGAAAAAAGAATGAAAAGAAATGAAGACAGCCTAAGAGACCTCTGGGACAACATAAGATGCAACAACATTCGCATTATAGGGGTCCTAGAAGGAGAAGAGGGAGAGAAAGGACCAGAGAAAATCTTTGAAGAGATTATAGTCAAAAACTTCCCTAACATGGTAAAGGAAATAGCCACCCAAGTCCAGGAAGTGCCACGAGTCCCATACAGGATAAACCCAAAGAGAAACATGCCAAGACACATAGTAATCAAATTGGGAAAAATTAAAGACAGAGAAGAATTATTGAAAGCAGCAAGGGAAAAATGACAAATAACATACAAGGGAACTCCCATAAGGTTAACAGCTGATTTCTCAGCAGAAACTCTACAAGCCAGAAGGGAGTGGCATGATATACATAAAGTGGTGAAAGGGAAGAACCTACAACCAAGATTGCTCTACCCGGCAAGGATCTCATTCAGATTCAAAGGAGAAATCAAAAGCTTTACAGACAAGCCAAAGCTAGGAGAATTCAGCACCACCAAACCAGCTCTACAACAAATGTTAAAGGAACTCCTTTAAGTGGGAAGCACAAGAGAAGAAAAGAACCTAAAAAAACAAACCCAAAACAATTAAGAAAATGATCATAGGAACATACATATCGATAATTACCTTAAACGTGAATGGATTAAATACTCCAACCAAAAGACACAGGCTTGCTGAATGGATACAAAAACAAGACCCATATATATGCTGTCTACAAGAGACCCACTTCAGACCTAGGGACACATACAGACTGAAAGTGATGGGATGGAAAAAGATATTCCATGCAAATGGAAATCAAAATAAAGCTGGAGTAGCTATACTCATATCCAATAAAATAGATTTTAAAATAAAGAATGTTGCAAGAGACAAGGAAGGACACTACATAATGATCAAGGGATCAATCCAAGAAGAAGATATAACACTTATAAATATATATATGCACCCAGAATAGGAGCACCTCAATACATAAGGCAACTGTTAACAGCTGTAAAAGAGGAAATCGACAATAACACAATAATAGTGGGGGAATTTAACACCTCAATTACACAAATGGACAGATCATCCAAAATGAAAATAAATAAGGAAACACAAGCTTTTTTTTTGCGCGGTATGTCGGCCTCTTACTGTTGTGGCCTCTCCTGATGCGGAGCACAGGCTCCGGACACGCAGGCTCAGCGGCCATGGTGCACGGGCCCAGCCGCTCGACGGCATGTGGGATCTTCCTGGACCAGGGTATGAAACTGCGTCCCCTGCATCAGCAGGCAGACTCTCAACCACTGTACCACCAGGGAAGCCCAGGAAACACAAGCTTTAAATGACACAATAGACCAGATAGATTTCATTAATATTTATAGGACATTACATCCAAAAACAGCAGCTTACACTTTCTTCTCAAGTGCGCACAGAACATTCTCCAGGATAGATCACAACTTGGGTCACAAATTAAGCCTCAGTAAATTTAAGAAAATTGAAATCATACCAAGCATCTTTTCTGACCACAACTCTATGAGATTAGAAATGAATTACAGGGAAAAAACCGTAAAAAACACAAACACATGGAGGCTAAACAATACGTTACTAAATAACCAAGAGATCACTGAAGAAATCAAAGAGGAAATCAAGATACCTAGTGACGAATGACAATGAAAACACGGCGATCCAAAACCTATGGGATGCAGCAAAAGAAGTTCTAAGAGGGAAGTTTATAGCAATATAAGCCTACCTCAAGAAACAAGAAAAATCTTAAATAAACAATCTAACCTTACACCTAAAGGAACTAGAGAAAGAAGAACAAACAAAACCCAAAGTTAACAGAAGGAAAGAAATCCTAAAGATCAGAGCCGAAATAAATGAAATAGAAACAAAGAAAACAATAGCAAAGGTCAATAGGACTAAAAGCTGGTTCTTTGAGAAGATAAACAAAATTGATAAACCATTAGCCAGACTCATCAAGAAAAAGAGAGAGAGGACTCAAATCAATAAAATTAGAAATGAAAAAGGAGAAGTTAAAACAGACACCACAGAAATACAAAGCATCCTAAGAGACTACTACAAGCAACTCTATGCCAATAAAATGGACAACCTGGAAGAAATGGACAAATTCTTAGAAAGGTATAACCTTCCAAGACTGAACCAGGAAGAAGTAGAAAATATGAACAGACCAATCACAAGTAATGAAATTGAAACTGTGACTAAAAATCTTCCAACAAACAAAAGTCCAGGACCAGATGGCTTCACAGGTGTATTCTGTCAAACATTTAGGGAAGACCTAACACCCATCCTTCTCAAACTCTTCCAAAAAATTGCAGAGGAAGGAACACTCCCAAACTCATTCTATGAGGCCACCATCACCCTGATACCAAAACCAGACAAAGATACTACAGAAAAAGAAAATTACAGACCAATATCACTGATGAATATTGATGCAAAAATCCTCAACAAAATACTAGCAAACAGAATCCAACAACACCTTAAAAGGATCATGCACCATGATCAAGTGGGATTTATCCCAGGGATGCAAGGATTCTTCAATATACGCAAATCAATCAATGTGATACACCATATTAACAAATAGAAGAATAAAACCCATATGATCATCTCAATAGATGCAGAAAAAGGTTTTGACAAAATTCAACACCCATTTATGATAAAAACTCCAGAAAGTGGGCATAGAGGGGACCAACCTCAACATAATAAAGGCCATATACAACAAACCCACAGCAAACATCATTCTCAATGGTGAAAAACTGAAAGCATTTCCTCTAAGATCAGGAAAAAGACAAGGATGTCCACTCTTGCCACGATTATTCAACATAGTTTTGCAAGTCCTAGCCGTGGCAATTAGAGAAGAAAAAGAAATAAAATGAATACAAATTGGAAAAGAAGAAGTAAAACTGTCACTGTTTGCGGATGACATGATACTATACATAAAGAATCCTGAAAATGCCACCAGAAAACTACTAGAACTAATCAATGAATTTGGTAAAGTAGCAGGATACAAAATTAATGCACAGAAATCTCTTACATTCCTATACACTAATGATGAAAAATCTGAGAGAAATTAAGGAAACAGTCCCATTTACCATTGCAACAAAAAGAATAAAATACCCAGGAGTAAACCTACCTAGGGAGACAAAAGACCTGTATGCAGAAAACTATGACACTGATGAAAGAAATTAAAGGTGATACCAACAGATGGAGAGATATACCATGATCTTGGATTGGAAGAATCAACATTATGAAAATGACTATACTTCCAAAAGTAATCTACAAATTCAATGCATTCCCTATGATATTACCAATGGCATTTTTTACGGAACTAGAACAATAAAATCTTAAAATTTGTATGGAGACACAAACGACCCCGAATAGCCAAAGCAGTCTTGAGGGAAAAAATGGAGCTGGAGGAATCAGACTTCCTGATTTCAGACTATACTACAATGCTACAGTAATCAAGACAATATGGTCCTGCACAAAAACAGAAACATAGATCCGTGGAACAAGATAGAAAGCCCAGAGATAAACCCATGCACCTTTGTTTAAATGATGTATGACAGGGCTTCCCTGGTGGTGCAGTGGTTGAGAGTCCACCTGTCAATGCAGGGGACGTGGGTTTGTGCCCCAGTCCAGGAGGATCTCACATGCCACGGAGCAGCTGGGCCCGTGAGCCGTGACTGCTGAGCCTGCGCATCCGGAGCCTGTGCTCCACAACGGGAGAGGCCACAGCAGTGAGAGCCCCGCGTACCACACACACACAAAAAAAAACCACAAACAAAAATAAAACAAAACAAAAAAAATAATAGTCTATGACAGAAGAGGCCAGGATATACGATGGAGAAAAGACAGTCTCTTCAATAAGTGGTGCTAGGAAAACTGGACAGCTACATGTAAAAGAATGAAATTAGAACACTCATTAACACCACGTACAAAAATAAACTCAAAATGGATTTGAGGGCTTCACTGGTGGCGCAGTGGTTGAGAGTCCGCCTGCCGATGCGGGGGACACGGGTTCGTGCCCCAGTCTGGGAGGATACCACGTGCCACGGAGCGGCTGGGTCTGTGAGCCATGGCTGCTGGACCTGCGCGTCTGGAGCCTGTGCTCCACAATGGGAGAGGCCATGGCGGTGAGATGCCCACGTACCACAAGAAAAAAAAAAAAAATGGATTCGAGACCTAAATGTAAGAGTGGACACTATAAAACTCTTAGAGGAAAACATAGGAAGAACACTCTTTGACATAAATCACAGCAAGATCTTTTTTGATCCACCTCCTAGAGTAATGGAAATAAAAACAAAAATAAACAAATGGGACCTAATGAAACTTCAAAGCTTTTGCACAGCAAAGGAAACCATAAACAAGATGCAAAGACAACCCTCAGAATGGGAGAAAATATTTGCAAATGAATCAACGGACAAAAGATTAATCTCCAAAATATATAAACAGCTCATGCAGCTCAATATTAAAAAAACAAATAACCCAATCCAAAAATGGGCAGAAGACCTAAATAGATATTTCTCCAAAGAAGACATACAGATGGCCAAGAAGCACATGAAACGGTGCTCAACATCACTAATCATTAGAGAAATGCAAATCAAAACTACAATGAGGTATCACCTCACACCAGTTGGAATGGGCACCATCAGAAAATCTGCAAACAACAAATGCTGGAGAGAGTGTGGAGAAAAGGGAACCCTCTTGCACTGTTGTTGGGAATGTAAATTGATACAGCCACTGTGAAGAATAGTATGGAGGTCCCTTAAAAAACTGCAAATAGAATTACCATATGATCCAGCAATCCCACTACTGGGCATATACGAGAGAAAACCATAATTCAAAAAGACACATGCTCTCCAATGTTCATTGCAGCACTATTTACAATAGCCAGGTCATGGAAGCAACCTAAATATCCATCGACAGATGAATTGATAAAGAAGATGTGGTACATATATACAATGGAATATTACTCAGCCATAAAAAGGAATGAAATTGAGTCATTTGAGATGTGGATGGATCTAGAGACTGTCATACAGAGTGAAGTAAGTCAGAAAGAGAAAAACAAATATCATATATTAACGCATGTATGTGTAACTTAGAAAAATGGTACAGATAAACTGGTTTGCAGGGCAGAAGTTGATACACAGATGTAGAGAACAAACTTGTGCACCCAGCGGGGGAAAACCGCGGGGTGAGGGGGGCCAGATGGTGGTGTGCTGAATTGGGCGATTGGGATTGACATGTATACACTGATGTGTATAAGATGGATGACTAATAAGAACCTGTTGTATAAAAGAATAAATTAAATAAATTCAAAAAATTCAAAAAATAAAATATAAAGAACAATCAAACAGAATTAAAGAATATGATAACTGAAATGAAAAATATATCAGAAGGAATCAATAGTAGACTAAATGAGGATGAAGAATGGATCAGTGAGCTGGAAGACAGTAATGGAAATCATTGACACTGAATAGAAAAAAGAAAAAATAATGAAAAGAAATTAGGACAGTTTAAGAGACCTCTGGGATAGTATCAAGCATGCTAATATACTGACAGGGGATTAATTTTCAAAATATATGAGCAGGTCATATAGCTTAATATCAAGAGAAAAATAAAATTGGTCAGGAGACCTAAGTAAACATTTCTCCAAAGAAGACATACAGATGGCCAACATGCACATGAAAAGATGTTCAGTATCACTAATTATTAGAAAAATGCAAATCAAAACTGCAATGAAATGTCACCTCAGAGCAGTCAGAATGGCCATTATTAAAAAGTCTACAAATAATAAATGCTGGGGAGGGTGTGGAGAAAAAGGAGCGCTCCTACAGTGTTGGTGGGAATATAAATTGGTGCAGCCATTATGTGGAACAGTATGGTGGTTCCTTGAGAAGCTAAAAATAGAGTTACCAGGACTTCCCTGGTGACACAGTGCTTAAGAATCTGCCTGCCAATGCAGGGGACACAAGTTCAAGCCCTGGTCCGGGAAGATCCCACATGCCACGGAGCAACTAAGCCCATGCGCCATAACTGCTGAGCCTGTGCTCTGTGCTCTGGAGCCTGCAAGCCACGACTACTGATCCCACGTGCCACAACTGCTGAGCCCACACACCTAGAGCCCATGCTCCACAATGAGAAGCCATTGCAATGAGAAGCCCATGCACCACAACGAAGAGTAGTCCCCGCTTGCCACAACTAGAGAAAGCCTGTGTGCAGCAGAAAAGACCCAATGCAGCCATAAATATATATAAAAAAAAAAAATGTTCCTTTAAAAAATTAAAAGTAAAGTTACCGTATGATCCTGTAATCCCACCCCTGGGCATATATCTGAAGAAAACTCCAATTCAAGAAGATACATGCACCCCAGTGTTCATAGCAGCACTATTTACGATAGCCAAGACATGGAAGCAACCTAAATGTCCATTAACAGATTAATTGATAAAGAAGATGTGATGTATATATACAATGGAATATTGCTCAGCCATAAAAAAGAATGAAATAATGCCATTTATAGCGACATGGCTGGACCTAGAGGTTATCATATTAATTGAAATAAGTCAGAGAAAGACAAAGATCATATGATATCCCTTATTTGTGGAATCTAAAAAAATGCTACAAATGAACTTATTTATAAAACAAAAAGTGACTCACAGACACAAAACAAATTTATGGTTACTAAAAGGGAAAGGGGAGGGATAAATTAGGGGGTTGGAATTAACATATAAATACTACTATGTTTGTTTAAACAACAAGGACTTACTGTATAGCACAGGGAACTATACTCAATATCTTGTGTTAACCTATAATGGAAAAGAATCTGAAAAAGAATGTGTATATATATATATATATATATATATATATATATATATATAAACTGAATCACTTTCCTGTACACTTAAAACTAATACAGCATTGTAAATTAAGTATAGTTCAACTTAACAAAAAAAAGATATAGGACATCATGGGGAGAAAAAGATGCTATCCATTCTGTAATGTGTATCTTGGCTCCTCTGTTTAATTAATTGACCATATATGGATGGGTTTATTGCTAGGCTTTCTTTTCTGTTCCATGATCTATGTGTCTGTTGTTATCCCAATACCACACTCTATTGATTACTATAGCTTTGTAATAGTGTTTGGAAACGTGATGCCTTCAGCTTTGTTCTTTTTTTCTCAAGATTGCTTTGGCTATTTGAGGTCTTTTTTAGTTCCATACAAATTTTAGGACTGTTTGTTCTATTTCTGTGAAAAATGCCATTGGAATTTTGATAGGCGTTGCTTTGAATCTGTAGATTGCTTTGGGTAGTATGGACATTTTAACAATATTAATTCTTCCAATCCATGTGCATGGACTGTCTTTTCATTTTTTTGTGTCTTCATCAGTGTATTATAGTTTTCAGTGTACAGATCTTTCACTTCCTTGGTTAACTAATACCTAGGTATTTTATTCTTTTTGATATGATTGTAATGGGGCTGTTGTTTTTTTAAATTGAAGTGTAGTTGATTCACAATGTTATGTTAATTTCTTCTGTACAGCAAAGTGATTCAGTTATACATATATATTCTTTTTTTATATTCTTTTCCATTATGGTTTATCACAGGACATTGAATATAGTTCTCTCTGCTATATAGTAGGATCTTGTTGTTTTCTTAATTTCTCTTTCTGATAATTCATTTTTAGTTTATAGAAACAACAGATTTTTGTATATTGATTTTATATCCTGCAGCTTTACTGAATTCATTTTTTAATTGTGACAGTTTTTTGGTAGTATCTTTATGGTTTAAAGATTCTGTATATAATATCATGTCATCAGCAAATAGAGACAGTTTTACTCCTTTCAGATTTGGATGCCTCTTATTTCTCTTTCTTGTCTAACAGCTTTGGGTAGAGCTTTCAATACTATGTTGAATAAAAGTGGTGAGAGTGGGCATTCTTGTCTCTTGTCTTGTTCCTGATCTTACAGGAAAATCGTTCAGGTTTTCATCATTGAGTATTATATTCGCTGTGGGATAGTCATATATAGCCTTTATTATGTTGAGGTATATTCCTTCCATACCCATTTTGATGAGAGTTTTTTATCAAAAATGGATGTTGAATTTTGTCAGATGCTTTTCTACATCTATTAAGATGATGATATGATTTTTATCCTTCATTTTGTTATTGTGGTGTTTTACATTAATTGATTTCTGGATGTCGAGCCATAGTTGTATCCCAGAGATAAGTCCTACTTGATCATGATGTATGATCCCTTTCATGCGTTTTTATAATATAAAATATAATACTTTGTTCAGGAAATTTTCGTCTGTGTTCATCAGATTTAATAGGTCAGTAAATTTCTTTTCTTGCAGTGTCTTTGTGTGGTTTTAGAATCAGGGTAATGCTGGCCTCAATGTGAGTTTGTGTGTGTTTCCTCCTCTTACATGTTTTGGAAAAGTTTTGAAAAGGACCTCTTTTTAAAATGAAGTAATTAAAAGTTGAAATTTTTTTTCTTGAACTCAGATTCTCATAGCTAACTGCCTTTTTGATATCCATACCTGCAAGTTTACTAGGCATCTCAAATTTAACATGCTCAATGTTAATGTTGGAGAACTGATACTACCCAACTTGAAGACATACTATAGGGCTGCAGTAATCAAGAAAGTGTGGTATGGGCAAAACAATAGACAATTAGCTGAATTGAACAAAATGGAAAACCCAGAAATAGATTCACATAGGCAACTGATCTTTGACAAAGGGGCAAAGACAGTAATACAGTGGAGCAAAATAGTCTTTTCAACAGTTGGTGCTGTGATATCTGGACATCCACGTGCACAAATTAATTTTGACACAGACCTTAGAACCTTCACAAAAATTAATGTAAAATGAATCATAAACCCAAATGTAAAAGGCAAAACTATAAAACTCCAGAGGATAACATAGGAAAAAACCTAGATGACCTTTGGTATGGATGCCTTTTTAGATATAACACCAAAGCCATGATTCATGAAATAAATTATTGATAAGCTGGATTTTATTAAAATTAAAAATTGTCCTATGAAAGACACAAGAGAATGAGAAGATAAGGCACAGAGTGGGAGAAAATATTTTCAAAACACACATCTGATAAAGGACTGTTATCCAAAACATATAAATAACTCTTAAAACTCAACAATATGACAGTAAACAATCTAATTAAAAAGTGGGCCAAAGATCTTTACAGATAATTCACCAAGGAAACACTGATGGCATATAAACACATGAAAAGATGCTCTGTATCATGTCATCAGGGAAATGCAAATTGAAACAACGAGATACCACTATACACCTATTAGAATGGACAAAATTCAAAACATCGACAACACAATTCTGGTAAGAATGTGGAGCAACAGGAACACTTACTATCTTTCTTTTTTTTTTTGATGGTGGGATTGCAACACAGTGCAGCCACTTTGGAAGACAGTTTGGCCGTTTCTTACAAAACTTACCATATTCTTACGATAGGATCCAGCAATTGCTCTCCTTGGTATTTACTCAAATTAGTTGAAAACTTTTGTCCACACAAAAACCTGCAGTTTCATTCATGATTGCCAGAACCTGGTAGCAACCAAGATGTCCTTTAGTAGATGAATGGGTAAATAAACTGTGGTACCTCCAGACAATGGAATACTATTCAGTGCTATAAAGAAATGAGTTATCAAGCCAGGAACGGACATAGAGGAACTTTAAATGTCTATCACTAAGTCAAAGAAGGTAATCTGAAAAGGCTACAGACTGTATAATTCCAACTATATGACATTCTAGAAAAGGCAAAACTGGAGACAGTAAAAAGATCAGTGTTTGCCAGAGGTTGCAGGGGGGGAGAGAGATGAATAGGCAGAGCAAAGAGGTTTTTTAGGGCGATGAAACTACTCTGTATGATGTTATAATGGTGGATATATGTCATTATACATTTGTCCAAACCCATAGAATGTACAACACCAAGAGTGAACCGTAATGCAAACTGTGGACTTTGTATGATAATGATGTATTCATGTAGATTCATCTTTGTAACAAATATACAATTCTGGATGTTGATAATGGGTATGCATGTGTCAGGGCGAGGGGTGTATGAGAAATCTCTGTACCTTCCTCTCAGTTTTGCTGTGAACCTAAAACTCCTCTAAAAAATAAAGTCTACAGAAACCAACTAACCCACGTGAGTCCTTTCAGTATCCTGTAAGGCCTTGCATGATCTTCCTTACAGCCCGTTAACCTCTTTCACATCATTTCTTGCTACATTTCCTCCAGTTTACTCTAGGCCAGCTACACTAGCTTCCTTATTGTTTCTTCTATACATGTCAGATACACTCTTGTCTTAAGACATTTGCATTCCCCATTTCTTCAAATAACCTTATGGCTTGTTCTCATCTCTTTCAAACCATTGCTCAAAGGGATCCTTTCACATGACTCTTTCCTTTAATACCCTAAGCAAAATTGGAAACCTTCCACCCTGCACTTAACTCTCTATCCCTTTTTCCACTCTGTTTTTTTTATGGCACTTATGGCCTTCAAATATTTTTATTGTAGATTTTCTCCAGAAGAAGGCAAGAATTATTTTTTGTTTCGGTTCACTAGTGAATAGCATCTAGACAGCGCTTGGCACATAGTAGGCACTGAATACATTTTTTGTGGAATAAATGAATCTCGTATTATTATAATTGATTTACTTGTCTCTATTTCACTTGACTATAAGCTTGATAGTCAAGTGCTGCAACTTCTGTTTCTTCAGGGTTTAGCACACATGGTTGCATACATTTGTTCAATTTATCAAAAAATATACTTCTCATTTTACACAAGTATAACATAACAAAATTACACATTGGAATTTTTTCACTTATGTTGACAAGTATTATTTTAGTTGCTATGGATTCTACGTAGTTATACATATCATTTTGTTGAATTAACTTTCACAATTCTTATGAAACCATGTAGGGAATTAATAAAACAGATAACACTGAAAAATTCTCTTGGGTTGTTGTTTATCCTTTACTTAGCTATTTATTGTTAGGAGCATTTAAGTTTTTTACAGCTTGTATTTATTACAGATAAGGTCTAAGTGAATATTTCAGGAAGCCTTTAATTCAGTAACCTGGAGGTACACCATGGTATTAAAAAATGCATGAAATTTCACATGTATAAAAGAGCCAGTATATTTCTGTTGTGAAAAGATTCACTTTAAATAGTATGAACTGCCCTAGTGCATTTATATTTTTTTCTTGGCTACTTGTTTTTATTACAGAAAGATATACTTTTATTTGGAAAAACTTGAATCTATCAGTTTATAAAGTAAATGTATCCCCTTTGGCCCTGCCAATTGCCATTTCCAGAATCACTGTTAAAGATGTTCGTTATGTATCCTTTTAGATCTTTTTATATACATATGACTACATATAAATATATGTATACATACAGTTGGCCCTCCATATCCATGGGCTCCATATCCGTGGATTCAACCAACCACAGACTGAAAATATTCAGGGAAAAGAAATTCTAAAAGGTTCAAAAAGCAAAACTTGAATTTGCTGAGCTGGCAACTATTTACATAGCATTTTAAAAATAAATAATTAATTAATTTGGCTGCATCGGATCTTAGTTGCGGCACACAGGATCTTCGCTGCAGCACGTAGGCTTCTCTCTGGCTGCAGTGTGTGAGATCCAGAGCACGTGGGCTCAGTAGTTGTGGTGCACGGGCTCTCTAGTTGTGGTGCGAGGCCTCCAGAGTGCACGGGCTCAGTAGTTGCGGTGCACGGGCTTAGTTGCCCTACAGCATGTGGGATCTTATTTCCCTGACCAGAGATCAAACCCGCGCCCCCTGCATTGGAAGGCAGATTCTTAACCATTGGACCACCAGGGAAGTCCCTACATAACATTTACATTGTATATACTAATATTTACATAGCATTTACTTTGTATTAGGTATTATAAGTAATCTGGAGATGATTTAAAGTATACTGGAGGATGTGCATAGGTTAGCAAATACTGTGCCATTTTATATAAAGGACTTGAGCCTTTTCAGATTTTGGTATCCTTGGGGGTCCCTGTGGATACAAAAGGACAAGTGTATACACAAAAACTAAAATTTAAAAAAATAGCTAGTTAATATCTGTATTTTTCTGTAGTTTATCTCTTCTAACTTGTGTCACAGAGATCTGCCATATCAATATATAAAATATATTCTTTGTAAAGATTACAGAATGATGTATAATTTTATAATTTCTTTATTGACAGACATATAATTTATATCTAATTATCATTAAAAGTAGGTTATACAAAGTTAAATATTTTCTTTCTGCAGTACAGTGTGTATGAATCTCCAAAGAGCATAAATTATATGCAATTTCCTGAACTTATTTCACCAATATTTTCATGAAGCATGTAATTCTTTCAAAGAGCTTGTCATAACTCTGATGCTCTATTAAATGTATTTGGAGCTCTGGTCAATCTTCTTATTTTACTTGTAAGAAAATTGAGACTGAGGTAATGGAAAATTGAAACCATACCCACGGTTTCTTGATACTTGTTCCATGTTGTTCCTTTTGCTTTGAATTTAATCTTCATTTAGTGCTTTTTCCTGAATTCAAATAGGAAAGTTAAACACTGGAAATTTTTATAAGGGAAAGATACTACAGGAAGTTAACACTTGTGTGTCTGTAGGTTTTTCTTGATATCAGTATGCTATGTCTTGGTAGGTAACTAGTGACAAGTGAAAAAAAGTTAGGATTCAAGCAGGTTTCTCTTTGGAGAATGATAATGCACTGTACTGCAGAAAAGAAAATATATAACTTTGTATAAGCCACCCTTTCTCATAGTTAGAGACAAATAAAGGAATTATTAAAAATTATACAACTTTCCTTAAATCATTTAAGTCCTGTGACATGAATGAACTACTAGTTCCTTTCTTATGTTGAATAATTCTTTCAGTAACTTTAAGAGTAAGAGTTACTTGAAAAGTAGTATTAAGTTTGAATGTGCCTAGTAAATTTCATAGTTGTATCTTTTGCCTTGGTCTTCATCATTCAAGTTCCTAGTTTTAATTATTGTAGTGTATAGGAAGACTGTAGTCAATCTAGATTAATTCTAGGTATGTCTTAAAATAGAGATACTGTTGAATCTCGTCACCTTAATTGATCTTACTTTTGCCTTTCTCTGAGCTGTCAGGTTCCCTCCCTTTTTTTTTTTTTGTCTCCTTGAGAATTTTATTTTATTTTATTTTTTACATCTTTATTGGAGTATAATTGCTTTACAATGGTGTGATAGTTTCTGCTTTATAACAAACTGAATCAGTTATACATATGTTCTCCTATCTCTTCCCTCTTGCGTCTCCCTCCCTCCCACCCTCCCTGCCCCACCCCTATTGGTGGTCACAAAGCACCGAGCTGATCTCCCTGTGCTATGTGGCTGCTTCCCACTAGCTATCTATTTTACGTTTGGTAGTGTATATATGTCCATGCCACTCTCTCACTTTGTCACAGCTTACCCTTTCCCCTCCCCATATCCTCAAGTCCATTCTGTAGTAGGTCTGTGTCTTTATTCCTGTCTTACCCCTAGGTTCTTCATGACATTTTTTTTCTTACATTCCATATATATGTGTTAGCATACGGTATTTGTCTTTCTCTTTCTGACTTACTTCACTCTGTATGACAGACTCTAGGTCCATCCACCTCATTACAAATAGCTCAATTTCATTTCTTTTTATAGCTGAGTAATACTCCGTTGTATATATGTGCCACATCTTCTTTATCCATTCATCCGATGATGGATACTTAGGTTGTTTCCATCTCCTGGCTATTGTAAATAGAGCTGCAATGAACATTGTGGTACATGACTTTTTGAATTACAGTTTTCTCAGGGTATATTCCCAGTAGTGGGATTGCTGGGTCATATGGTAGTTCTATTTTTAGTTTTTTAAGGAACCTCCATATTGTTCTCCATAGTGGCTGTACCAATTCACATTCCCACCAGCAGTGCAAGAGTGTTCCCTTTTCTCCACACCCTCTCCAGCATTTATTGTTTCTAGATTTTTTGATGATGGCCATTCTGACTGGTGTGAGATGATATCTCATTGTAGTTTTGATTTGCATTTCTCTAATGATTAGTGATGTTGAGCGTTCTTTCATGTGTTTATTGGTAGTCTGTATATCTTCTTTGGAGAAATGTCTATTTAGATCTTGTACCCATTTTTGTATTGGGTTGTTTGTTTTTCTGTTATTGAGCCGCATGAGCTGCTTGTAAATTTTGGAGGTTAATCCTTTGTCAGTTGCTTCATTTGCAAATATTTTCTCCCATTCTGAGGGTTGTCTTTTGGTCTTGTTTATGGTATCCTTTGCTGTGCAAAAGGTTTGAAGCTTCATTAGGTCCCATTTGTTTATTTTTGTTTTTATTTCCATTTCTCTAGGAGGTGGGTCAAAAAGGATCTTGCTGTGATTTATGTCATAGAGTGTTCTGCCTATGTTTTCCTCTAAGAGTTTGATAGTTTCTGGCCGTACACTTAGGTCTTTAATCCATTTTGAGCTTATTTTTGTGTATGGTGTTAGGGAGTGATCTAATCGCATACTTTTACATGTACCTGTCCAGTTTTCCCAGCACCACTTATTAAAGAGGCTGGGGCTTCCCTGGTGGCGCAGTGGTTGAGAGTCCGCCTGCCGATGCAGGGGACATGGGTTCGTGCCCCGGTCCGGGAAGATCCCACATGCCGCGGAGCGGCTGGGCCCGTGAGCCATGGCCGCTGAGCCTGTGAGTCCGGAGCCTGTGCTCCGCAACGGGAGAGGCCACAACAGTGGCCGTGTACCGCAAAAAAAAAAAAAAAAAAAAAGAGGCTGTCCTTTCTCCACTGTACATTCCTGCCTCCTTTATCAAAGATAAGGTGACCATATGTGTGTGGGTTTATCTCTGGGCTTTCTATCCTGTTCCATTGATCTGTATTTCTGTTTTTGTGCCTGTACCATACTGTCTTGATTACTGTCGCTTTGTAGTATAGTCTGAAGTCTGGGAGCCTGATTCCTCCACTTCTGTTTTTCATTCTCAAGATTGCTTTGGCTGTTCAGGGTCTTTTGTGTTTCTGTACAAATTGTGAAATTTTTTGTTCTAGTTCTGTGAAAAATGCCAGCGGTAGTTTGATAGAGATTACATTGAATGTGTAGATTGCTTTGGGTAGTATAGTCATTTTCACAATGTTGATTCTTCGAATCCAAGAAAATGGTATATCTCTCCATCTATTTGTGTCATCTTTAATTTCTTTCATCAGTGTCTTATAATTTTCTGCATACAGGTCTTTTGTCTCCTTAGCTAGGTTTATTCCTAGATATTTTATTCTTTTTGTTGCAATGGTAAATGGGGGTGTTTTCTTGATTTTATTTTCAGATTTTTCATCATTAGTGTATAGGAATGTGAGAGATTTCTGTGCATTAATTTTGTATCCTGCTACTTTACCAAATTCATTGATTAGTTCTAGTAGTTTTGTGGTAGCATCTTTAGGATTTTCTATGTATAGTATCATGTCATCTGCAAACAGTGACAGTTTTACTTCTTCTTTTCTATTCTGTATTCCTTTTATTTCTTTTTCTTCTCTGATTGCTGTGGCTAACACTTCCAAAACTATGTTGAATAAGGGTGGTGAGAGTGGGCAACCTTGTCTTGTTCCTGATCTTAGTGGAAATGCTTTCAGTTTTTCACCATTAAGGACGATGTTGGCTGTGGGTTTGTCATATATGGCCTTTATTATGTTGAGGAAAGTTCCCTCTATGCCTACTTTCTGGAGGGTTTTTATCATAAATCGGTGTTGAATTTTGTCGAAAGCTTTCTCTGCATCTATTGAGAGGACCAGACGGTTTTTCTCCTTCAGTTCGTTAATATGGTGTATTACATTGATTGATTTGCATATATTGAAGAATCCTTGCATTCCTGGAATAAACCCCACTTAATCATGGTGTATGATCCTTTTAATGTGCTGTTGGATTCTGTTTGCTAGTATTTTGTTGAGGATTTTTGCATTTATGTTCATCAGTGATATTGGCCGGTAGTTTTCTTTCTTTGTGACATCCTTGTCTGGTTTTGGTATCAGGGTGATGGTGGCCTTGTAGAATGAGTTTGGGAGTGTTCCTCCCTCTGCTATATTTTGGAATATTTTGAGAGGGATAGGTGTTATCTCTTCTCTAAATGTTTGATGGAATTCGCCTGTGAAGCCATCTGGTCCTGGGCTTTTGTTTTTTGGAAGATTTTTGATCACAGTTTCAATTTCAGTGCTTGTGATTGGTCTGTTCATATTTTCTATTTCTTCCTAATTCAGTCTTGGCAGATTGTGCATTTCTAAGAATTTGTCCATTTCTTCCAGGTTGTCCATTTTATTGCCATAGAGTTGCTTGTAGTAATCTCTCATGATCTTTTTTATTTCTGCAGTGTCAGTTGTTACTTCTCCTTTTTCATTTCTAATTCTCTTGATTTGAGTCTTCTCGCTTTTTTTCTTGATGAGTCTGGCTAATGGTTTATCAATTTTGTTTATCTTCTCAAAGGACCAGCTTTTAGTTTTATTGATCTTTGCTATCATTTCCTTCATTTCTTTTTCATTTATTTCTGATCTGATCTTTATGATTTCTTTCCTTCTGCTAACTTTGGGGTTTCTTTGTTCTTCTTTCTCTAATTGCTTTAGGTGCAAGGTTAGGTTGTTTATTTGAGATGTTTCCTGTTTCTTAAGGTAGGATTGTATTGCTATAAACTTCCCTGTTAGAACTGCTTTTGCTGCATCCCATAGGTTTTGGGTCATCATGTCTCCATTGTCATTTGTTTCTAGGTATTTTTTGATTTCCTCTTTGAGTTTTTCAGTGATCACTTCGTTATTAAGTAGTGTATTGTTTAGCCTCCATGTGTTTGTATTTTTTACAGATCTTTTCCTGTAATTGATATCTAGTCTCATAGTGTTGTGGTTTGAAAAGATACTTATACAATTTCAATTTTCTTAAATTTACCAAGGCTTGATTTGTAACCCAAGATATGATCTATCCTGGAGAATGTTCCATGAGCACTTGATAAAAATGTGTATTCTGTTGTTTTTGGATGGAATGTCCTATAAATATCAATTAAGCCCATCTTGTTTAATGTATGATTTAAAGTTTGTGTTTCCTTATTTACTTTCATTTTGGATGATCTGTCCATTGGTGAAAGTGGGGTGTTAAAGTCCCCTACTATGAATGTGTTATTGTCTATTTCCCCTTTTATGGCTGTTAGTATTTGCCTTATGTATTGGGGTGCTCCTTTGTTGGGTGCATAAATATTTACAATTGTTATATCTTCTTCTTGGATCGATCCCTTGATCATTATGTAGTGTCGTTCTTTGTCTCTTCTAATAGTCTTTATTTTAAAGTCTATTTTTTCTGATATGAGAATTGCTACTCCAGCTTTCTTTTGGTTTCCATTTGCATGGAATATGTTTTTCCATCCCCTCACTTTCAGTCTGTGTGTGTCTCTAGGTCTGAAGTGGGACTCTTGTAGACAGCATATATATGGGTCTTGTTTTTGTATCCATTCAGCCAGTCTGTGTCTTTTGGTGGAAGCATTTCATCCATTTACATTTAAGGTAATTATCGATATGAATGTTCCTTTTCCCATTTTCTTAATTGTTTTGGGTTTGTTATTATAGGTGTTTTCCTTCTCTTGTGTTTCTTGCCTAGAGAAGTTCCTTTAGCATTTCTTGTACAGCTGGTTTGGTGGTGCTGAACTCTCTCAGCTTTTGCTTGTCTGTAAAGGTTTTAATTTCTCCATCAACTGTGAATGAGATCCTTGCTGGGTAGAGTAATCTTGGTTGTAGGTTTTTCTCCTTCATCACTTTAAATATGTCCTGCCAGTCCCTTCTGGCTTGCAGAGTTTCTGTTGAGAGATCAGCTGTTAACCTTATGGGGATTCCCTTGTGTTTTATTTGTTGTTTTTCTGTTGCTGCTTTTAATATGTTTTCTTTGTATTTAATTTTTAACAGTTTGATTAATATGTGTCTTGGCGTGTGTCTCCTTGGATTTATCCTGTATGGGACTCTCTGTGCTTTCTGGACTTCATTAACTATTTCCTTTCCCATATTAGGGAAGTTTTCAACTATAATCTCTTCAAATATTTTCTCAGTCCCTTTCTTTTTCTCTTCTTCTTCTGGAACCCCTATAATTCGAATGTTGGTGTGTTTAATGTTGTCCCAGAGGTCTCTGAGACTGTTCTCAGTTCTTTTCTTTCTTTTTTCTCTTTTTTTTTTTTGCAGTACACAGGCCTCTCACTGTTGTGGCCTCTCCCGTTGCGGAGCACAGGCTCTGGACATGCAGGCTCAGCAGCCATGGCTCACAGGCCCAGCCGCTCCGTGGCATGTGGGATCTTCCCAGACCGGGCCACGAACCCGTGTCCCTTGCATCATCAGGCAGACTCTCAACCACTGCGCCACCAGGGAAGCCCCCATTCTTCTTTCTTTATTCTGCTCTGCAGTAGTTATTTCCACTATTTTATTTTCTAGGTCACTTATCCATTCTTCTGCCTCAGTTATTGATCCATTCTAGAGTATTTTTAATTTCATTTATTGTGTTGTTCATTGTTGCTTGTTTTGTCTTTAGTTCTTCTAGGTCCTTGTTAAATGTTTGTTGCATTTTCTCTATTCTATTTCCAAGATTTTGGATCATCTTTACTATCATTATTCTGAATTCTTTTTCAGATAGACTGCCTATTTCCTCTTCATTTGTTAGGTCTGGTGGGTTTTTATCTTGCTCCTTCATCTGCTGTGTGTTTTTCTGTCTTCTCATTTTGCTTATCTTACTGTGTTTGGGGTCTTCTTTTTGCAGGCTGCAGGTTTGTAATTTCCAGTGTTTTTGGTGTCTGTCCCCATTGGCTAAAGTTGGTTCAGTGGGTTGTGTAGGCTTCCTGGTGGAGGGGACTAGTGCCTGTGTTCTGGTGGATGAGGCTGGATCTTGTCTTTCTGATGGGCAGGTCCACGTCTGGTGGTGTGTTTTGGGGTGTCTGTGGCCTTATTATGATTTTAGGCAGTCTCTCTGCTAATGGGTGTTGTTGTGTTCCTGTCTTGCTAGTTGTTTGGCATAGGGTGTACAGCACTGTAGCTTGCTGGTCATTGAGTGAAGCTGGGTGTTCGTGTTGAGATAGAGGTCTCTGGGAGATATTCGCCGTTTGATATTACATGGATCTGGGAGGTCTCTTGTGGACCAGTGTCCTGAAGTTGGCTCTCCCACCTCATGAGGCACAGCACTGACTCCTGGCTGCAGCACCAAGAGCCTTTCATCCATAGAACTCAGAATTTAAGGGAGAAAAAGTAGAAAGAAAGAAAGGAAGGAAGGAGATAAAAGAAAATAAAATAAAGTAAGGTACAATAAAATAAAGTTATTAAAACAAAAAAAAATTATTAAGAAAAAAAATTTTTTAAGGAAAAAAAAACAATGGACGGATAGAACCCTAAGACAAATGGTGAAAACAAAGCTATACAGACAAAATCTCACACAGAAGCACACACATACACTCTCACAAAAAGAGGAAAAGGGTAAAAAATAATAAAAAATAATAAATCTTGCTCTCAAAGTCCACCTCGTCAATTTGGGATGATTCGTTGTCTATTCAGGTATTCCACAGATGCAGGGTACAAGTTGATTGTGGAGATTTCATCCGCGGCTCCTGTGGTTGCTGGGAGAGATTTCCCTTTCTCTTCTTTGTTCACACACCTCCCGGGTTTCAGCTTTGGATTTGGCCCTGCCTCTGCGTGTAAGTCGCCGGAGGGTGTCTGTTCTTTACTCAGACAGGACGGGGTTAAAGGAGCTGCTGATTCGGGGGCTCTGGCTCACTCAGGCCGGGGGGAGGGAGGGGTACAGCCCGCAGTCCCCGCCCGTGAAGGGGCTTCTAGTGTGTGGAAACCTTCTTCCTTCACGGCTCCCTCCCACTGGTGCAGGTCCCGTCCCTCTTTTGTCTCTGTTTGTTCTTTTTCCTTTGGCCCTACCCAGGTATGTGGGGAGTTTCTTGCCTTTTGGGAGGTCTGAGGTGTTCTGCCAGCGTTCAGTAGGTGTTCTGTAGGAGTTGTTCCACGTGTAGATGTATTTCTGTATATCTGTGGGGAGGAAGGTGATCTCTGTGTGTTACTCTTCTGCCATCTTCCCCCTCTCCCGGTTCCCTCCCTTTTTGTGGACATACTGTTTTTTTTTAATTATTTTTAAAAATATTTAATTAATTAATTTATTTACTTTACTTTTTTTGGCTGCATCGGGTCTTAGTTGCAGCATGGGGGATCTTTGTTGCGGCATGTGGGATTTTTCGTCACAACAAGCGCCCTTTTCACTGCAGTGTGTGGGCTTCTCTCTAGTTGTGGTGTGCAGGTTTTCTCTCTCTCGTTGTGGCGCTCGGGCTCCAGAGCATGTGGGCTTTGTAGTTTGTCACACGCAGGGTCTCTCATTGAGGCTCACAAGCTCAATAATTGTGACACACAGGCTTAGTTGCCCCATGGCATGTGGGATCTTAGTTCCCCAGCCAGGGATTGAACCCTCATCCCCTGAATTTGGAAGGTGATTCTTTTGTTTTTTTAAAAAATTTTATTTTATTCATTTTTTTATACAGCAGGTTCTTATTAGTTATCCATTTTATACATATTAGTGTGTGTATGTCAATCCCAATCTCCCAATTCATCCCACCACCACAGGCCCCGCACCACCACCACTTTCCCCGCTTGGTGTCCATACATTTGTTCTGTACATATGTGTCTCAGTTTCTGCCCTGCAAACCAGTTCATCTGTACCATTTTTCTAGGTTCCACATATGTACGTTAATATATGATATTTGTTTTTCTCTTTCTGACTTACTTTACTCTGTATGACAGTCTCTAGATCCATCCACATCTCTACAAATGACTCAATTCTGTTCCTTTTTATGGCTGAGTAATATTCCATTGTATATATGTAACACAACTTCTTTATCAATTCATCTGTCGATGGGCATTTAGGTTGCTTCCATGTCCTGGCTATTGTAAATAGTGCTGCAATGAACATTGGGGTGCATGTGTCTTTTTGAATTACGGTTTTCTCTGGGTATATGCCCAGTAGTGGGATTGCTGGGTCATATGGTACTTGTGTTTTTAGTTTTTTAAGGAACCTCCGTACTGTTCTCCATAGTGGCTGTATCAATTTACATTCCCACCAACAGTGCAAGAAGGTTCCCTTTCCTCCACACTCTCTCCAGCATTTGTTGTTTGTAGATTTTCTGATGATGCCCATTCTAACTGGTGTGAGGCGATACCTCATTGTAGTTTTGATTTGCATTTCTCTAATAATTAGTGATCTTGAGCAGCTTTTCATGTGCTTCTTGGCCATCTGTATCTCTTCTTTGGAGAAATGTCTTTTTCGGTCTTTTGCCCAGTTTTTGATTGGGTTGTTTGGTTTTTTTAATATTAAGCTGCATGAGCTGTTTATGTATTTTGGAGATTAATCCTTTGTCTGTTGATTCGTTTGCAAATATTTTTTCCCATTCTGAGGGCTGTCTTTTTGTCTTGTTTGTAGTTTCCTTTGCTTTGCAAAAGCTTTGAAGTTTCATTAGGTTCCATTTGTTTATTTTTGTTTTTATTTCCCTTTCTCTAGGAGGTGGGTCAAAAAGGATCTTGCTGTGATTTATGTCAGAGTGTTTTTCCTATGTTTTCCTTTGTTTTATAGTGTTCGATCTTACATTTAGGTCTTTAATCTATTTTGAGTTTATTTTTGTGTATGGTATTAGGCAGTGTTCTAATTTCATTCTTTTACATGTAGCTGTCCAGTTTTCCCAGCACCATTTATTGAAGAGACTGTCTTTTCCCCATTGTATATCCTTGCCTCCTTTGTCATAGATTAGTTGACCGTAGGTGCATGGGTTTATCTCTGGGCTTTCTCTCCTGTTCCATTGAGCTATATTTCTGTTTTTGTGCCAGTACCATATTGTCTTGTTTACTGTAGCTTTGTAATATAGTTTGAAGTCAGGGAGTCTGATTCCTCCAGCTCTGTTTTTTTCCCTCAAGACTGCTTTGGCTATTCGGAGTCTTTTGTGTCTCCATACAAATTTTAAGATTTTTTTGTTCTATTTCTGTACAAAATGCCATTGGCAATTTGATAGGGATTGCATTGAATCTGTAGATTGCTTTGGGTAGTATAGTCATTTTCACAATATTGATTCTTGCAATCAAAGAACATGGTATTTCTCTCCATTTGTTGGTATCATCTTTAATTTCTTTCAGCAGTGTCTTATAATTTTCTGCATACAGGTCTTTTGTCTCCCTAGGTAGGTTTATTCCGAGGTATATTATTCTTTTTGCTGCAGTTGTAAATGGGAGTGTTTCCTTAATTTCTCTTTCAGATTTTTCATCATTAGTGTATAGGAATGCAAGAGATTTCTGTGCATTAATTTTGTATCCTCAGCTTTACCAAATTCATTGATTAGCTCTAATAGTTTTCTGGTGGCATCTTTAGGATTCTCTATGTATAGTATCATGTCATCTGCAAACAGTGACAGTTTTACTTATTCTTTTCCAATTTGTATTCCTTTTATTTCTTTTTCTTCTCTGAGTGCCGTGGCAAGGACTTCCAAAACTATGTGGAATAATCGTGGCAAGAGTGGACATCCTTGTCTTTTTCCTGATCTTAGAGAAAATGCTTTCAGTTTTTCACCATTGAGAATGACGTTTGCTGTGGGTTTGTCGTATATGGCCTTTATTATGTTGAAGCATGTTCCCTCTATGCCCACTTTCTGGAGAGTTTTTATCATAAATGGGTGTTGAATTTTGTCAAAAGCTTTTTCTGCATCTATTGAGATGATCATATGGTTTTTTATTCTTCATTTGTTAAAATGTGTATCACATTGATTGATTTGCATATATGAAGATTCCTTGAATCTCTGGGATAAATCCCACCTGATCATGGTAGCATGATCCTTTTAAGGTGTTGTTGGATTCTGTTTGCTAGTATTTTGTTGAGGATTTTTGCATATATATTTGTCAGTGATATTCGTCTGTAATTTTCTTGTTTTGTAGTGTTTTTGTCTGGTTTTGGTATCAGGGTGGTGGTGGCCTCATAGAATGGGTTTGGAGTGTTCGTAAGACGATTCATTACCACTGGGCCACCAGGGAAGTCCCATGTGGATATACTCTTAATTTTTTTAACCAATCAAATTGGTTAAACAAGGAAATGTAAGTTTCTTGCTTTTCACTGTCAGAGATGTTGCTGTGAGAAATGCTTGTGTGTGTGTGTGTGTGTGTGTGTGTGTGGGAGATTATTTCCTTAAGATGAAGTAGAATTATTGGATCAAGAGTACATACATTAAATTTTATCTATTTTGGCAAATTTCTCTGTAGAAAAGTTGTGCCAATTTATATTTCCATTAAGTGTATGAGAGTTCCCGTTTTCCCACCCTTTTAATCCTTACCAATCTAATAAGGAAAAAATTATATAACATTTAGATGTGTGTTTATTAGAACATTAGATGTACATCGTAGTGTCAGTTTTCTTTGGTATTTATGTTTTCTCTGGAATTTCCTGCCTGTATATTTTGTCCACTTTTCTTTTAGGTAGATGTCCTATTTTAGTTATTCATAAGAATGAAAATTTTACCACATATGTTGTAAATATATTTTTCACAGTTTGTTGTTTACATTTTAACTTTGTATAATTAAGTGTATAAAACTTAATTGTATACATGTTCCTTATGAAAGATACTCATTTCATAAGTACTAAGATTTTTCTTTTCCCTTTACATTTTATAGCTTTGATGTTAAAGTATATGCTAATCTGCTATAACAAAGAGAACGAAACTGCTAATAAGATAAAACTTCTTTTTGCACATAATAGCCCAGAGTGGAGTGGTTGAGGAATGGCTTTGTCATCCCTACCATGCGAATTCTATATTTGAGTCCAAGGTGACTGTACTAATGGTGCTTTCCTTTCTCCAGCATCAGAGAGGGAGCAGAAGTAGAGGTGGGCCTCTTTTAAGAATACAACTTGGAAGTTGCACAATCACTTTGTTCATATCAAGTTGTCCAGAACTTAGTCACAAGGCTACAAGAGAGCATTGGGGAATGAAACTGACAGCTGATAGTGAAGTGCCCAGCTGAAATTTGGGTTTTTGTGAGGTGTTGGGGGAAATAGAGTTCTGTCACTAAGCTAAAAGGAGAGAATGGACATTGAGGGGATAAAGAGTAGTCTGTGACACAGGTGCCATGCTTACTTAGCAGGAGGTCATTCTTGTGCTAAAGTGATTCTGCTGATATTTTTAATGTTTTCCTTTTAGTCTGATTTGGAAATCTGGAATTGTGTGTTATGGATTCAGTCTAATTTTTTCTCTTAAATTTCTAGTCAGTTGTCCAACACTATTGAATACTATCCCTTTTTTCACTCATTTGAAATACCTCTTTTTAAAATATATACTAAACTCACAGGTGGGACTTCCCTGGGGGTCCAGTGGTTAAGACTCTGTGCTCCCAATGCAGGGGGCGCGGGTTCGATCCCTGGTCAGGAAACTAGGATCCCGCATGCTAGCAGCACGGCCATAGATAAATAAATAAATTCACAGGATTGTTTTTGTATTGTTTGTATTGATTTTTGTGTCTTCTTATTTCTTCCTCAGTACCTCACTTTTAATTGCTAGCTGTATAAGTTTTGATATTTCTTAGGGCAGACCTCTAATCTTTGCTCATTTACTTAAGAATTCTTCTGTTAGTTATTTTTTTCAGATATATTTTGACCATTTTTGTCACGTTCCAGAAAATAACCCTTTGAGTTTTGATTAGGGTTTGATTAAATTTACAAATTTTGATTATTCTGTTGTTTTATTTCATTTTATAATTATAGAGACAATTTTTCTTGATTTTCCCGGGAATAGAGGGTATTTTTTCATTCTTGTTTCCTGATATATATCTTTTTCATTAATCTTTTACATACTGTGTTTATTTCATGCATTTTAATGACCAAATTTTTGTTCAGCTTCCTTTTTTCCTGGTTAAGTCATCTTCATATAAGGGCAGATTTATATAGACCTATTATTTACTTAAGAATAGGTAAGATTCTTGATTTTCTTCCCTGTTTATCTGGATACTGTTTTGTATCCAGAGGGCTTTGATAATGTAGCTTTATGCAATCATTTAGTTCCTCATTCTGTAGCCTGAGAGGGTTAAGGAGGAAATTTAACCTTTCACTTTGTTGATTTTTTTTTTTTTTTCTTTGAAACCCTTAAATTCACATTTAGGCTGATACCTTTGAGAAACTGCTTGCCCAGGCTCCAATTCTGTTTTCACTCGCACTTTAGAGTGCCCACTTGGTAAGAAGATAGTTTGAAAATTTATCCCGCTGCCTAAAAGCTCTCTATCTGGTGAGACTATATCCATCCATGCTCTCATCCCTACCAAGTGCAGCCTCTATTGCTGTTATTCTACAGCTGTGAAAAAACTCCAGGAAGATCGGTGTCGATCTTTCCTGTAGTGTTGCTTCTTATATATTGCCAACTTGAGAGATTATCCCTCCAACCACACCCCGTGATCGGAGCGAGCCCTAACGAGTCTGGGTCAGAGGTAAACGATGAGGACTGGCTATGCTTATTCACTTTCAGCTGTGCTTCTGCAACAATGGTACTTTTGATCAATGGCAAGGGAAAGCATATTCCAGTGTGGTGGACCAGCCTTTTTCCATGACTCTCTTCTGTCTTCATTCCTTGTTCCTAACTCATGTGATCCTTTATTTGCTTGGTTCTAGGTTATAATTACAATGATTCAGGTTAAACCCTTCTCACTGAAGAGCTTATCTTGAAAGAGAACTAATGTATATTTCACCATTATTTACTATTTGCTCTCCTATTGGTTCTTCTATACATGCCCCAAACAAAAAGCTTTTAAAATCACTGTCTGATTCAGTGTTTTTAGTGTAGCAGAAATTTTGAAAGTAGAACATGTTTGCTTTTTGCTGACCAGCACAAAATGAAGTGCCAAGGTGCCTGTGCTTCTATGAGGTATCTAGCAGATATCATGAGATAATCTTGATGGTTTAGATCTAGTAGGATAGTGACAGTATCCTGCTTTTGGTTCTGCATAGCCATTTTTTAATATTTCCCTTCACCTATTCCTGTCACATGACCAAGAGAAGTCCTTCCAGTTGTTTAGGTTTGGAGCACATTGGTGTTTAAGTCCTGTGTGATCTGCCACTTTACTGTCTGTATAATTTTGTTAAATCACTTGATCTCTCTCTTAGATTCAGTTGCCTTTCCTTCAGTAATGCTTGCTCTATGTACCTCATTAATATATTAAGGAATAATACAAAAATATATGTAAAGTATTTTCATAAATTGTAAAATTTTATTCAGATAGACAAGATTGGAGCTAGGACACTATAAAGCAATTACAGGAGACAGATTTGGAGTTCTATCAGAAGATTCTTTACTACTTATATCTTTTCTATAATTAAATCAGGGCGTTAAGCCCTTCCATGAATACAAAGTCTTACTCACCTTTTTGTAATGTAAATTGTTTATAGGGCTTATCTAGTGATGACATAAGGCAAAAACCAAGGATGGTATATAATGTGAGAAAGCAACACTGTCCAGCAGTCTATGTATGGTATTGGCACAAATACCTTAATATTGTAGGAATGAATTTTTGTCTGAATATATAACTTCTAATTTACTAAGGCTCAGATTTTGTAGAAAATTAACAGAAGTAGATGGGAAAAAGCACTCTAATCTATTTTGCTCTTATGTTCATGTTTTGTGTCAACCATATTACCATACTTCCTTCTCATCATTATAAACTGAGACTAAATGAATAATAATAAATAAGATAAAACTTACAATTGAAAGGAAGAGTAAGATTAAAAAATAATGAAAGAAGCAGAAACTAACACACCATTGTAAAGCAATTATACCCCAATAAAGATGTTAAAAAAAAATAATGAAAGAAAAAACAAAAAGGCTACTGAAAAATTAAAACAAAGAAGCAGGAAAGAAGAAAATGAACCAAAAGTAAGATAAAATAATGTTAAATAGATAGGATAAAAATAAAGCACTTATGGAGTCTCATAAGGATCAGACACACAAGTTGACATTTTATTTATTCTGCTGTTATTGAATTATAGTTGTCAATTACCACATTGGCTGAGTCAACAGAAAACCGATTCATTTTGATCCATGAAGTGTTAGTCAGCAAGAACTGAATTCAGTGATGCAAAAAATGTTTTTTCAACATTTATAACATTATAAACAAACATAGCTCAAGGTAATTTCCCACAAGTACTGAATCTTAAAATTACTGACCAAGATGCAGAATGTCCTGATGCAAATGACCCCATTATATTTGCCAAGTTTCATGAAAGGCACAGATCTGACATCATTCACAATTAGGTGTGATAAATTGATAGTGCTTTGAAATTACATGTATTTTTTAAAAAATTATTTTTTTAAGAGCTATATGTTAATAATTCCCTGTATTCTTTAGTGTTGTGAATTAGAATTCCATTTGTAGCTTGAACCTAATTAAGCACACTTTTTAACTCTTTGTGTATAATTTCAAACTGCAGAAAAGTTGCAAGAAAAAAAATCCTGGAGAACACCCATTATAGCCTTGATCCCTTTTTCCAAATTCACCTACTTTTGCTGTTGTTCTGTACCATTTGAGAGTAGTGGCCCTTTACCCCTAATGCTTCAGTGTTTAATACTTAAGAATAAGGGTAAAGTTATAACGTCCTGTGCACATTTCTCTTTAATAGAAGGAATATTATCCTTTGCATTTATCCTCCATTCAATACGGAATCCATTCTAGGATGAAGTTTTGCAACTGATTGTTATTTCTCTTTGGTTTCCTTTAAGCTATAACTTCTCTACATCTTTACTTTATCATCTTTAACATTGACATGTTTGAAGAAAATATCCCCCCTCACTTTCTTTTCAATTGAGTGCTCCTAATTTGGGGTTGTCTGATGTCTTTGCATGGTTAGATTTAGGTTGCACATTCCAGACCAGAATACCACAGAATACTTGCACTGTCACTGACCACCTTTATGTTCAGTTCACTGCAGTTAACTCATTGAACTTTCTTTTTGCTTAGCCCTTTTACTCTAGTTGTACCACACACAATCAGGTTGTTACTTAAGAGTGCTCTTAAAAGAACACATGGTGTGTGGCTGACAGGTTCTTGGTGCTCTGACTGGGTGTCAGGCCTGTGCCTCTGAGGTGGGAGACGAGTTCAGGACATTGGTCCAGCAGAGACCTCCCAGCCCCATGTAATACCAAACAGTGAAAGCTCTCCCAGAGATCTCCATCTCAACGTGAAGACTCAGCTCCACTCAAGGACCACCAAGCTACAGTGCTGGACACTATATGCCAAACAACTAGCAAGACAGGAACACAACCCCACCCATTAGCAGAGAGGCTGTCTAAAATCATACTAAGTTCACAGACACCCCAAAACACACCACTGGACACAGTCCTGCCCACCAGAAAGACAAGATCCAGCCTCATCCACCAGAACGGAGGCACCAGTCCCCTCAACCAGGAAGCCTACACAACCCACTGAACCAACCTTAGGCACTTGGGGCAGACACCAAAAACAATGGGAACTACGAACCTGCAGCCTGTGAAAAAGAGACCCCAAACACAGTATGTTAAGCAACATGAGAAGACAGAGAAACACACAGATGTAGGAGCAAGGTAAAAACCCACCAGACCAAACAAATGAAGAGGAAATAGGCAGTCTACCTGAAAAAGAATTCAGAATAATGATAGAAAAGATGATCCAAAATCTTGGAAATAGAATGGAGAAAATACAAGAAACGTTTAACAAGGACCTACAAGAACTAAAGAGAAAGAAGCAATGATGAACAACACAATAAATGAAACTAAAAGTTCTCTAGAAGGAATCAATAGCAGAGTAACTGAGGCAAAAGAACAGATAAGTGACCTGGAAGATAAAATAGTGGAAATAACTACCACAGAGCAGAATAAAGAAAAAAGAATGAAAAGAACTGAGGACAGTCTCAGAGACGTCTGGGACAACATTAAACGCACCCACATTCGAATTATAGGGGTCCCAGAAGAAGAAGAGAAAAAGAAAGGGACTGAGAAAATATTTGAAGAGATTATAGTTGAAAACTTCCCTAATATGGGAAAGGAAATAGTCAATCAAGTCCAGGAAGCGCAGAGAGTCCCATACAGGATAAATCCAAGGAGAAACACGCCAAGACACATATTAATCAAACTATCAAAAATTATATACGAAGAAAAAAATATTAAAAGCAGCAAGAGAAAAACAACAAATAACATACAAGGGAATCCCTATGAGGTTAACAGCTGATCTTTCAGCAGAAGCTCTGCAAGCCAGAAGGGAGTGGCAGGACATATTTAAAGAGAAGAAAGGGCAAAAACTACAACCAAGATTACTCTACCCAGCAAGGATCTCATTCAGATTCAACAGAGAAATTAAAACCTTTACAGACAAGCAAAAGTTAAGAGAATTCAGCACCACCAAACCAGCTTTACAACAAATGCTAAAGGAACTTCTCTAGGCAGGAAACACAAGAGAAGGAAAAGACCTACAGTAAGAAAGCCAAAACAATTAAGAAAATGGGAATAAGAACATACATGTCGATAACTACCTTAAATGTAAGTGGATTAAATGCTCCAACCAAAAGACATAGACTGACTGAATGGATACAAAAAACAAGACCATAATAATAATAATAATTATTATTATTTTTTGCAGTACGCGGGCCTCTCACTATTGTGGCCTCTCCCGTTGCGGAGCACAGGCTCCGGACGCGCAGGATCAGCAGCCGTGGCTCACGGGCCCAGCCGCTCCGCGGCATGTGGGATCTTCCCCGACCGGGGCATGAACCCGTGTCCCCTGCATCGGCAGGCGGACTCTCAACCACTGCGCCACCAGGGAAGCCCGGGTATACAGTAATTTTGAAGTTTAGAATTTGGAAGGCCTAAGAGGGGTTTTCATAGATCTCCTTTACATTGTGTCAGTTAGTTAATAAAATCAAAGCATTTTCCACTCAAATATTGGTATTCAGAATCCACACCACTTCAATTACTGTATCCTTGAAAAGAGGTATGTCTTCTAGAATAGACGTAACTTAAAAGTTGCTGATAGAAACAAAATATATTTGTATAAATTTATATTATAGTTTCAGAGATTTGTCTTTGATTATTATACAGTTGTCTGTTTTCTAGGGAAGAGAAATTCAAGTAAAATGTTTTGTAAATAGACATTATTAAATGTATTAAGGAAACATCTATCTAAAAAGACCCTGTTTTGAATCTTTCTATATATTGCTTCCTGCTGTCCAGTTACTGTATTATACTGGCAATTCTATCACTCATTTCTAATAAACTGAACTTATAGTACATTCTCCACAATCAAGACTCTAAATCTTTTTCACTTTTCTCAAGCCCTCAACTCCTCTACCGTCCCTTGCAATGTTTTTGTTTGTTTTTAAAATAATTTTTTAACATCTTTATTGGAGTATAATTGCTTTACAATGGTGTGTTAGTTTCTGCTTTATAACAAAGTGAATCAGCTATTCATATACATACATCCCCGTATCTCCTCCCTCTTGCCTCTCCCTCCCACCCTCCCTACCCTACCCCTCTAGGTGGTCACAAAGCACCAGCTGATCTCCCTGTGCTATGTGGTTGCTTCCCACTAGCTATCTGTTTTACATTTGGTAATGTATATATGTCCATGCCACTCTCTCACTTTGTCCCATCTTACCCTTCCCCTTCCTCGTGTCCTCAAGTCCATTCTCTATGTCTGCATCTTTATTCCTGTCCTGCTCCTGGATTCTTCAGAAACTTTTTTTTTTTTTTTAGATTCCATATATATGTGTTAGCATACAACATTTGTTTTACTCTTTCTGACTGACTTCACTCTGTATGACAGACTCTAGGTCCATCCACCTCACTACAAATAACTCAATTACGTTTCTTTTTATGGCTGAGTAATATTCCATTGTATATGTGTGCCATATCTTCTTTATCCATTCATCTGTCGATGGACACTTAGGTTGCTTCCATATCCTGGCTGTTGTAGATGGAGCTGCAGTGAACATTGTGGTACATGACTCTTTTTGAATTATGGTTTTCTCAGGGTATATGACCAGTAGTGGGATTGCTGGGTTGTATGTTAGTTCTATTTTTAGTTTTTTAAGGCACTTCCATACTGTTCTCCATAGTGGCTGTATCAATTTAAATTCCCAGCAACAGTCCTTGCAATATTTTTGAAAACTTAAAAAATTTTTAAACATTGCAAACATACACACTATAAAATAATACAATGAAAATGCATGTACTGTACCTATTATCTTGTTTTAATAAAAGTTAACCTTTTGCCACATATGCTTCAACTTATTATTTTAAATGAATAACAACAGGTACATTTGAAACCTCGTATAATAGATAACCCAATCCCATTCTTTCTCTTCCCTCTCTCCACAGAAGAGAGATTTATGTTGATCATTCTTATGAAAGTGTTTGTACCTTTTTTTACCACACATGTATATGGTATGCAGCATTGTTTGGCATGTTTTAACACCTTATGTAGCATTATACTGTATATATCATTTTTCAACTTGTGTTTTTCACTAGTTTTTTTTTTAATATTTGTCCATTTTTATTGATGTACTGTAAGTCATTCATCATAATTGCTGAATCATACTTCATCGTATGACTATAATACAATTAATTTCTCTTCTCCTAATAATGGATAGGTAGAATGTTTATAATTTTTTATTATAAATGCCACAAGGAACATTCTTCTATTTGTCTTCTTAGGCATAGCTGTGTGAGTACTGAAGCATATCGATCTACAACTAGACTTGCACCTTGAAATGATTAGCTGTTGACAAATTGCTCTCTCTCTCTGACGGTTGTACAATTAACATTCCACAGACCAGTCTGTGCTGTGATTTGGGACAGCTCTGACCTCATGGCTGCCAGTGGACCACTCTCCCATCCCTCAGGGTGTCCTCTTCAGTGTTCCCAAGTGACTCAATCCCCCAATGCCTACTGCTGTCTTGGCAGTAGGCCCCTGGCTTTTCTAAACATCATCATTCAGGAGAAGTTGCTGTGACAAAATGCATGCAATTTTTCATTTCTTTTGATATTGAATGAATTTGATATTCAGACTTAAATTTTTTACCAGTCTGACTGATTACTAAATGATAGCTGATTGTTATTTTAAATTCTCTGATATTTCTGGTTGAGGAGCTTTCATGTATTTACTAGTCATCTAAGTTTCTTATTTTGTGAATTGCCTATTCATATTCTTGGCCTATTTTTCAAAATTAGGTGTATTTCTTACTATATATCCTAAATGCATTGGATATATCTCTCATTCAGTGCCTTGTCTTTTCACTTTGATTTAAGTGCCTTTGTTGTATAGCAACTTAAAAATTGTTAATTTTCAAAGTTAGCTTTTTATTTTATGATTATGCTTTTTAAAAAATTTTGCTGTTGTTTCATTGTTCCAGTGAGAACCCAAAACTTAGTTGCTTTAATCAACAACAGTTATTTTATTATATATCCTGGTTTCTGTGTGTTCAGAGTTCAGAAAGCTTATAGCAAAGTTGCCTTGTTTCTGTTCCACATGCCTCAGATGGAATGACTGGAAGTCTGGGGTGGCTTGACTGCTGTGGGCTGGAATTATCTTGAGATACCTTTGCTGGCATCTTGTGGTAGATGCTAGTTGTTGACTGGGACTTCACCTTGGCTGCGAGCCAGGAATCCCACAGACTTAGCTTATTTCATTGAGTAGGAATTATAATATTAAGCAGAAGTGGTAACAACAAACATTTACCTTTTTTTTTTTTTAACATATTGGGAATGCTTCTTTATTTTAACTATTGTTTGTGACTATTAATATGTTGTCCTCTTAAAGAAATTCTCTACTCTTCCACTAAGTTGGATAAGAATTTTTAATCACAGCTTAGAGTTAAATTTTCTTGAATACTTTTTTTTTTCTCATTTTTGAGAAGATACTGTAATTTTCTCTTTTGAATTCATTAATATTGTAACCATGATTAATAACTTTTCAAAAACAGACTCATCATTGCATTCTCTGAATGAAACCTACTTAATCATGATTTGTTAATAGTATTTTAATATTTTGCTTGATTTGATTTACTAGTTTATTTAGAATTTTGCAATTAAAATGGTTTGGTTTTGCTTTCAAAATTAAACTAGATTCATGAAAGGAGCCTTTTCCTCTTTGTCTGTCTTTCCTCATTTTCATAATAAATAATATATACTTAATCCAAAAGAAAGCAGGAAAAGAGGGAAAAGGAACATAAAAACATAGGACTAATAGAAAACAGGTAGCAAGAGGGTGGATTTAAATCCAGTCTTATCAATAATTATAATAAATGTAAATGATCTAAATACTTCAATAAGAACAAGAGATTGTCAGATTGGCTAAAAGTCTAAGGCCCAACTATATGCTGTTGAAGAGAAACTCATTTTAAATATAAAGACCTAGGTAGATTAAAAGTAAAGTGCTATAAAATATATACTCTACAAATGCTAATTAAAAGAAAACTAGATTGATCATATTAATTTAAAGCAAATTAGATATTAAAACAAGGAATATTATCAGGGCTGACAGAAATTAATGATAAAGGGTTGCTTTCATCAAGACTTATCAAGACATAAAAATCCTAAAACTTTGTGCACCCAAAAAATAACAAACAAATAACTTTATCTCAATAAGTTGACGTCTTATATAAAATGTATAATTTCCTAGAAAAATGAAGTAGCAAAATTGTTTCAGGATTTTTAAAGACCGGAGTAAATGAATAATTAAGAAAGAAGCACTATCAACAATTACAATTACCCTCCCATAAAATAAGAAAAAAATAAACAAACTAGTCATTAAGGAACAGATAACTATATTTTATATAAAACTTCTAACTTTGAAGCTATTACTTTATTGTGTTTTGGTTTCTGTTGTTGCTGAAGAATAGTATGTCCTTATTCCTTATGAGGTCATCTGTCTTTTTCCCTTTGACATCTCTTATGATTTCCTGTTTGTCCCGATGCTTTGGAGTTTCATCTTGTGGTGTCTAGATATGGATGTATTTTTATTTAACCTTTTTGAGACACAAAATATACTTTCAATCTAGAAACTTATTCTTTCCTCAATTCTAAGAATCACTTAGCTGTTAACTCTTCAAATACCACTTCTTTATCATTTCCTTCATTTCTTTCCTTTTGCCCTCCTATTAGTTATGTCTGAGCCTCTTAATGTCTCCTATGTGTCTCTTAACTTTAAAAAAAAAAAAAAGGTTTATTGAGATATAACTCACATCCCCAAAATTCTCCCTTTTAAATACACATACAATTCAATGGTTTTTCATATATTCACAGAGTTGTATACCCATCACCACTAAGTAATTTAAATTAATTAATAACATTTATTTACTTACTGCGCCATGTGGCTTGCAGGATCTTAGTTCCCTGCCCAAGGACTGAACCTAGGCCATGGCAGTGAAACCACCATGTCCTAACCACTGGATGGCCAGGGAACTCCCTTAGAACATTTTTATCATCCCATGAAGAAATCTCATATAAACCAGAAATCACTCCCTATTTTCCACTCTCCCAGGCCTTAATAACCAATAATTTACTTTTTATCTCTGTAGGTTTCCCTATTCTGCACATATAAATGGAAGCTTATAATACGTGGTCTTTGTGACGAGTTTTCTTCATGTAATATAATGTTTTCTAGGTTTACCTATGTTGTAGCATGTATCACTGCCTTCCTTCCACTTTATTACCAAATAATCTTTCATTGTAGAGATATACCATATTTTGTTATCCATTTATTAGTGATGGAGTTTTGAATAATTTTAAATATTGAATAATTAGGAATAATGCTGCTATGAACACTCATGTATAAAATCTACGTACATGTAGATTTTTGTATGGACATATGTTTTCAGTTCTCTTGGGTATATACCTGGCAATGGAATTGCTGGGTGACATGGTAATTTATGTTTAACTTACTGAGGAGCTGCCAAATATTTTCCAAGGTGGCTGCAACATTTTGCAATCCCACTAGCAATATTTAAAGTTTACAGTTTTTTCACATCTTCACCAACACTTGCTATATTTTGTATTTTTCATTTTAGCCATTCTAGTGGGTGTGAAATGGTATCTCATTATGGTTTTGCTTTGCATTTCCCTGATGGCTAATGATATTGAGCATCTTTTCTTGTGCTCATTGGTCATTTTTATATCTTCTTTGAATAAATGTCTATACAAATCCTTTCCCCATTTTTAAATTGTGTCATTTGTTTTTAATTATTGAGTTTTAAGAGTTTTTAATATATATTTTGGATATAATTCCCTCATTAGAGATATGATTTCCAAATATTTTCTCACATTACATTGGTGTCTTTTCACTTTCTTCATAGTGTCCTTTGAAGCACAAAATTTTTCATTTAGATAAAATTCAATTTATCTATCTTTCCTTTGATTACTTGTGCTTTTGACTGATTGCTTTTACTTTTAATGTCAGATATAAGAAATTATTGCCTAATCCAAGGTAGAAAAGATTTACATCTATATTTTCTTTAAAGAGTTTTATAATTGTAGCTCTTACATTTGGTTCATTGATCCATTTTGAGTTAATCTTTATGTATGGTGTGACGTAGGGGATTCAACTTTGTTCTTTTGCATTGTGGTTATCCAGTTGTCCCAGCACATTTTGTTGAAAAGACATTCTTTCCTCATTGAATTGTTTTGGCACTGATGTCAGATATCAATTGACCATAAAAGTAAAGGTTTATTTCTTGATTTTCAATTCCATTTCATTGATCTAAATATACAGCAGTAAAGCATTAGCACACTGCTTTGATTGGTGTAGATTTGTAGTAAGTTGAAAGCAAAAAGTGGAGCCCTCTGACTTTGTTCTTTTTCAAGATCGTTTTAGCAACTCAGGGTCTCTTATTACCAGACTTCTTGCATCAAGTTTTCCTTTCATGTCTTACCTCTGTGTGGTCTTGTTAACATTTCATGGTTTTTTTAATATGAAATTATTTTCTTGAGGATCACTTAAAATATTCTTTGGGCAAATTCAGTCTACCCCTTATTCCCCTGTCCCATCCTGTACTTTTTTTTTTTTCAATTTTCTATCTTTCCCTTCTTCTCTCCCAATTTCCAGAGTTTTTTCTAACTTTTTTTCTCTTAAAATATTTCCTTTTCTCTTCCAGCTAGTTAGTAAGTACCCTTCATATCCTTAGTACTCTGCTAATCTCTGGAAAAGAAAATCTTTTAAACAGTATTCTTACGTTGCTTATGGTAAATAATATGAGACAAGTATATAAATCCATGCTAGATTCTCTTTCATAAAGGAGAATCAGATTTTTGTTTTTGATTTTGATAATAGGCTTTGGTTTAAGTTTTGGTGAACTTGAAAGTAATATTCAGTTTAAAGGAGAGTGCTTATGCTAAAATAATTATTAAAGATAAAAGCAAACATTATCTATATACAAAAATTGAATATAAAAGAATAGGAAAAAGGAAAAGCAAACTCTAAAAAGTGACACAAAAATGACTATACATTTTAATAAATAAGTGTGATTTACTTCTTTTGTATTTACTTTTCACTCATTCATTTCTCCAAAAATAAATGTATTGAGTATTACTGGGTTTTTTTTTCCAAAAATGAGCAATGAATTCTCCAATTCTTCAACACCAACTGGGTCTCCAAGAATTTAATTCAATTCGTACACAAACTATTCAGAGTTAGTACAGATTCCATAGATTGAGGTCTCTGTCCCGCAAGACTGCTCTCATTTCTTATTTAAAAAATTAATTTATTTTTTGGATGCATCGTGTCTTAGTTGTGGCACGTGGGATCTTCACTGAGGCAGGTGAGATCTTTTGTTGTGGCACGCAGGCTCCTTTCTAGTTGTGGCATGTGAGTTTTCTCTCTCTAGTTGTGACACATGGACTCCAGAGTGCATGGGCTCTGTAGTTTGCAGCATACAGGCTCTCTAGTTGAGGCGCCCGGGTTCAGCAGTTGTGGCGGCACAGGGTTTGCCCTGCGGCATGTGGGATCTTAGTTCCCCAACCAGGGATCAAACCCGCATCCCCTGCATTGGAAGGTGGATTCTTTACCACTGGACCACCAGGGAAGTCCCTGTTTTATATTTTTATTGAAGCTTCTTTTTTGTTTAAGTATATGATAGGAAAAGGAAGAACACAGTGTGCACATTTTGTAGTATGTGGTTATTCTTTGGATTGCTCCAAAAACAGTCATTGTTTCATCCTGAATAGCTCACTTCCCAATTGTTTTAGAAACTAAAGGCAGATATTCTCTTCGAAATATTACAACTTTTATGCTTGTTTAATTCACTAGCAGTTTTAAGACCAAGAATCTATTTTTCACTTAAACCATCTTTTTAACTTGTTTTGAGAACAAAGCTGGGTGTTATTAATATGTAATGATTATGTATCACTGATAATATCACAAATATATGTTGGAAATATAAGGCAAGACATATTTGTTATGATGTTATGATGATGTATATTCATTGTTACTTGATAAATGCTGCCTGCACATCACTAGGTAGAGCAGAGAGCATGCCAAGTAATGTGAGGGGTTAGGTCATGGAAACTCTAATATAAGGAAAAAAAGAGTAACATAATAAAACTTAGTATGATAGAAGTAAATTAAAATTATGTCTAATAAAACTTAGATATTCAAGTACTTTAGCTTAGTAGCTTTTCATGATCTTGTCCTCTACTCCCAGCAAATTCAGTATTATCTTTGTTTCAAATTCCATCTCCTAATAATCACAATCAGGAAACTCAGGAGTGTTCTTTTCACCATCCTTTTTACCATGAATTCCAACTGCTGTTTGAATCTGGTTAACTAGTTTGATGATCAGTAAGGTACTTTTTTCTAACCTAGAACTTTAAAGAAAAACATTACCTGTTCAAACTAGAGTAATACAGGCACTGGCATATTCTTGGATGTTGTTGAAAAAAATTAAGCCAGCATTGCTTTTAAAGCCCCAAATAAGAGAGCTTTTAATTTTTTTAAAGCTTTTCAGTCTGCATAAGAACTCAGTGAGCATGCAAGTATTATGTGCTGTTACTTTTTCAGACTGTAATCCATTTATCTTGTTAAGTTTTTTTTGAACTCCTGCAGGCTGTTTTAATATCTCCCCTTTTTTCTGATTATTTGACAATTGCCAGTTTTTGTTGAATGTTAAAACAATATGCCTCCTTATGGATATCAACTGTTCATTAACTAGGTGGTATATTTGATGGTGAAGAGGAAGAGAATTCGCAAGCAGTGCAAGGATTTAGTGTTGACATTAATATTATACAATAGATCCTTATGATATCGAGATGTGTATTCTGTCTCAAAGTAGTTTTGATCTGCCATCTTCATTTTCACAAATTATAATCTTTTTTTTTTTTTTTTTGCGGTCCGCGGGCCTCTAACCGCCGTGGCCTCTCACCGCTGTGGCCTCTCCTGCTGTGGAGCACAGGCTCCGCACGCGCAGGCCCAGCGGCCATGGCTCACGGGCCCAGCCGCTCCGCGGCATGTGCGATCTTCCTGTACCAGGGCACGAACCCGTGTCCCCTGCAACGGCAGGCGGACTCTCAACCACTGCACTACCAGGGAAGCCCCACAAATTATAATCTTTTACGTTTGTCACTCTTAATTTAGAAACTGGTAATAGATGACAATCTTTAAAAATTCATTTTGACCACAACAGTGTTCACAGTGTGAACGCCACAACAAAAACGATAAATAACCCAATTAAAGACTGGGCAAAGGATTTGAATATTTCTCTAAAGAAGTTATAGAAATGGCAATAAGCACATGAAAAGGTGCTCAACATCATTAGACATCAGGAAATGCAAATCAAAACCACAATGAGATAATACTTCATATCTACTGAGAAATATAAAAAGACAAAAACTGAAAAATAAGTGCTGGCGAGGATGGAGTATATGGCAGTCTCATATGTTGTTTGTGGGAATGTAAAATGGTACAGCCACTTTGGAAAACAGTTTTGCAATTATTCAGTAAGTTAAACATAGAGCTACCATATGACCCAACTTCCATTTCTAGGTATATATCTAAGAGAACTGAAAATTTATGTCCACACAAAAACTTGTACATGAATGTTCTTAGTGTTATTCATAATAGCCAAAAAGTGGAAACAACCAAAATGTCTATCAGCTGACGACTGGGTAAGTAAAATGTGCATGTAATTGGATATTATTCAGCCATAAAAGAGAGTGAAGCACTGATTAAGCTACAATATGGATGAGCTTTGAAAACATGCTAAGTGAAAGAAGCCACACACAAAAGTTCACATATTATATGATTCCATTTATGTGAGATGTCCAGAATAGGCAAATTCATAGAGACAGAAAGTAGATCAGTGGTTGCCAGGGGCTGGAAGAGAGGGTGAAGGGGAGAATAGGTAATGACTACTTAATTGGTATGGTGTTTCTTTTGGGGTTGATGAAAATGTTCTGGAATTAAATAGTGGTGATGGTTGCACAGCATTATGAATATACGAAAGCCACTGAAGTGTACACTTTAAAATGGTGAATTTTATTTTATGTGAATTGTATCTCAATCTAAAAAATTCATTGTGATTTCTGAAATTTTAATATTTGGCAGAAGAATACCTGAAACATGTAGAATACTGCTCTGCATTGTCCATATCTTATCCTTGAATTAAACTTACGTGTGACATACTTGAACCATATGCTGTTTTAGCTGCTAAAATGCTCTCTAGTATGATGGCAATGGCCAATCTCTGAGGGAAGTTAAAGAAATAGTTCTTCAAAACTCATTATTTGGGAATTCCCTGGTGATCCAGTGGTTAGGACTCCGTGCTCTCACTGCCGGTGGCCTGGGTTCAATGCCTGGTTGGGGAACTAGGATCCCACAAGCCATGTGGCATGACCCAAACAAACAAACAAACAAAAAAACACACAAAAAACTCATTATTTTGTTTATTGCTGGAATATTTTTGACCACTCAATACAACGACTTTCCTCAGGTCCCAGTAACAAAAAGAGCTGTGCTTTCTTTAAGAAAATTATTTCTTTTCCCTTTATGAGTACTGTGAATAATACATACAGGCAAAAGCTGCATATGACAATCATTTCTTCTTTGCATTGGTTATCAGGAAACTCAAAGACATATATTTCATCCTTCAGCAACATAGAGTACAGGGCCTTATGGCATGCAGTTTTGAAACTAAGCTCTTGGCCTGATCTTATTTTTTTCACTCTAAGGTTCTTATTTTTATTATGAATATTATGTACCTTATTAGTAGCTTACCTCATCTTAGTTTATTACCTCATATTTTAGAACAAGACAGGGTATAAAAATATACAGAGATAAAAGATGTTATAATTAGAGGGAAAAAAAGCCTGAAATGCAAATGTGTTTGAGAAACTTATCTAGATTAATTTACCCTAATATGTAATTAGTAACTGTCTTTATAACTTTCAAATTCCTTATAACTATCTAAGTTTTAACTTTTTTAAGGAGGCAGGGGAAAATGGTAGGAAGTAATAAGCAAAAAGAATGGAACTTTGGAAATGATAAACATTCGTATAAATGATTGATAAACATTTGTATAAATGATTGATAATTGTATAAAATGATTGATAATATCAATATAATGATTGATAATATGAATTGCTTTCTGTTTTGAATAGGGTGATAAGTTATAGAATAGGATGGTGCTGGAAATCCAAAAGTGGAAATAGGTCAGTACAGAGGAGGGAAAAGGGAAAATATGGTGGAGATGTTTTCTGAAATTGCTGGCTGTACTTTTTGTCTAACATTGATCCTATTTAAGCCCCACTGTGCATAATCAAATAAGAGCTGTGTACGGCATTATTTTTATACTGTGCAGCTGCATGTGTATAGCTTAGAAGGACATTGCTGTCACATCATAAAATATGTCAACATTGCTTTCATATTTTTAACATGGCAGCCTCTATTACAAAATAATATTGTTTCTAAAGGATTTTTAATTTAATTATATGTGGTGTTTTCCCCTATCATTTTTAATATAGTTTCCATAGAATTATTAAATTAGCTCATGTCTTTATTATCTTTGCATTTCTAGCAGCAAGGACAGATTTATACATTTATTAAGTGCTTAGTAATCATTGATTTTGCTTTTGTAATTTTCCCTATCAGCATTTTTTCCTTCCCTAAATCCATCTCATCAGCATATAAACATGCTGTAGTATTCCTCCATCTTAATACAAAAACCTTTCAAGGTCCCACATCCCCCTCAAGCTACAGTGCTGTTTCTCTACAGTTTTTTATAGCAAACCCTTTCAAAGAGTTTTCCATATATGCTGCTTCTACATCCTCATTGCACTTTCTCTGCTTTACTTATCCTATTCAGTGCTTTTGTCCACACCACTCTGATGACAACATTCGTGTCCTGGGCACCAGTGAAGTTTATCTAGCTAAATCCAATGGTCATTTCTCAGTCCTTAGGTTAAGTGTTTTTCCAGCAGCATTGTCACAGTCAATCGTGTCATTTTTTTTTCTGAAACTTTTCACTTGGGTACTTTGCCAAAACCAAATTCTTGATTTCTTAACACTATCGATATCGCCATCACCAAACTTATTCCTACCCAAGTCTTCTCCATCTCATCCATGTTGTTACTAATAAATGCTTTTAAGTGGCATTTTTTTCATCAAGTACATAGCAATTAATTGGATCTGAGCCTTACACCTCTCTTTCATCTGTATACCTCAAAAAATTTTATAAGCATAATTAACTAGAACTTCACAACATCCTTGTGAAGTAGATAATTATGGCATGGCAAACTGATGTACTAAGAGATTGCCTAAGGTATCTTATGCATGTATGCCAAAATTTTGAAAGTGGACCAGGGTAATGTAGTCCCTGTTGGAAGCATTAGACCAGATTTCTTTTTTATGATGAAATCATTCTAAGAATTCTCAGGAAAAGTAAAATAGTAGTAATGATTACTTAATATCCCTAAATATTCATAGCAAAGTTCTTTTAATAGAAAAGAGTAAAATGTGTATTATCTGAAATCTAGTATTTATTAATGACGGCAACTTTGTTACATCTAATGAAATATATTTTTTTGATTGTATATTGTTAGATTGCTTAATTGCTTCACCAAGTCTTCATAGCCATAATCTGAATTGGATCTTTGAAAGTTTGGTGTGGAATAGTTTCATTTAAGTCTTTTAGCTATGATACATGAAAGCTTTATAAAACTACGAGCTTTGTGTTTGTCTTGATTGCTAGCCTGTTCGAGTAAGGTGGTTTTTTACAAGGCAGTCTTATCAGTGGCAAATTATTCGTTTGGCATTTGTTGACAAGACTGAGATGGACTCTAATTTAGATAAAAACTAAAATTTCCCCCAAATTTATATTCAAATAATGTATTTTAGTTTAGTTAATAGTAATTCCTAAAGGCTTTACCTCTCTATTGCTACAATTTGAGTTGAATTCCCTAAAAAACTTATGGTTAGAGAAATAAAAATACAGCCAAAACAGCATATAATTTTTCTCAGATGAAGCCCTTCATTATATTACTTCATCCAAGTGATTAGTTCATTTTTGGATATTGTGTATATATTAGCCTCAAGAGTGTTTCAACACCTCTTGACAGTGCTACCACTTTCTTCTTCTACTGGATACCCATTTATGGCTCTAAAGCAGAAACCCATGAAGAGGGAGTAAAGATTTTGAGAGGTACTAATTAGTGTTGGAAGAATAGGGTGGTAAACTTTAGAAAAACACACAGCTTTATATATACTTAAATTAAAAAACAATTCACCAAGTTTAATAGCCAGTTGTGCTTTGTTTGCGTGGTTTTTATTATCAGCAAAATTATAAAGTTGCCATCTGAGCTCTAACTAAACTTCATTGTAGTAAGGCTTACGTTAGTTGTCTAAAAATTTTGTATGTTAACCTGTGGGAATTATAACTCTTCTAGAGAAGTTTCAGTCACACAGAACAGTAAGGACAAGTGTTGCAAATGAAGGATATGATATATTTTGAGGGAATGACGGCTTTTTGTAGTAAGGATAGTGAAATTATTGATATATTTTGGTAATTTATGGAAATATAATTTTATAAGAAATGTAAAATCACTGATAATACAAGAAGTGCTGTTTTATTTTATATTTATTTTTTATTGAAGTATAGTTGATTTACAATGCTGTGATAGTTTCTGGTGTACAGCAAAGTGTACATATAGATTCTTTTCCATTATAGGTTATTACAAGATCTTGAGTATAGTTCCCTATGCTATACAGTAAGACCTTATTTATCTATTTTACATATACTAGTGTGTATCTGTTAATCCCAAGCTCCTAATTTATCCCTCTCCCCTCTTTTCTTGTTTGGTAACCATAAGTTTGTTTTCTATGTCTATGGGTCTATTTCTGTTTTGCAAGTAAGTTCATTTGTATCATTTTTTTAGAGTCCACTTATATAGATACATAAGTGATATCATGTTTGTCTGACTTCACTTAGTATGGTAGTCTCTAGGTCCATCCATGTTTCTGCAAATGGCATTATTTCATTCTTTTTTTAAAAAATAAATGAATTTATTTATTTATTTATTTATGGCTGCATTGGGTCTTTGTTGCTGCGCACAGGCTTCCTCTAGTTGCAGCGAGCAGGGGCAGCTCTTCGTTGCAGTGTGCAGGCTTCTTATTGCAGTGGCTTCTCTTGTGGCAGAGCGTGGGCTCTAGGTGTGCAGGTTTCAGTAGTTGTGGCACATAGGCTGAGTAATTGTGGCTCATAGGCTCTAGAGCACAGGCTCAGTATTTGTTGGGCATGGGCTTAGTTGCTCCGTGGCATGTGGGATCTTCCCGGACCAGGGCTCAAGCCCGTGTCCCCTGCATTGGCAGGCAGATTCTTAACCATTGTGCCACCAGGAAAGTCCCTATTTTATTTCTTTTTATGGGTGAGTAATATTCCGTTGTATATATGTACCACATATTCTTTATCCATTCATCTATAGATGGACATTTAGGTTGCTTCCATGTCTTGGCTATTGTAAATAGTGCTGCTATGGGCATTGGGGTGCATGTATCTTTTCAAATTAGAGTTTTCTCCAAGAAGTGCTTTTTTAAATGCTATCTGTTTGTATTTGGTTTTACCAGAAGTAGTATTTAGTAGTTTAGTATGAAGTAGTTTAGCTGAAGAGAGTAGTAGTTTGGAAAGAGTGGCAAAAAGTTAGAATCATGGTAAATCATCTCTTTAAAAACTTAAAGAGATGTACAACTTTTTTATTTCTGCTTTTGGTTTTCTTTAATACTTAAAGCAGTTCTCTTAAGGGGAAGCTCACTTTGTTTTAGGTTGTGATATGACAAAGTTTGGTGTTTTAAAATGAGAAACTATCATTTGTTTTACTTCTCTTGGGAGGCTATAATCACTTTTTAACTTCCTGGGTATCTCTAGTGTAGATAGTGGGCTCTGGTTATTTTCTAACAGCAGGTGTTGAATTACAGTCATCCCTTGGTATCTGGTAGGGATTGGATTAATTTAAATGGATTAACGTGCAGTGGCAGGAATCATTGGAGCTCTGGCCTTCACAGCTTCTCTGAACATTAAGGGAAGATGCACATCTAATATTTTACTGAATACCCTGCTTAGACCTACAGGTGAAACTGAGGACAGAAAGCATTCAGTGAGTATTATGCACCAAAATACTGCTTGGAATTGGAACTATCCATTCAAGCTGCCTGTTTTCTTTCCTTCGATGTCTTCCCCCCATGAAATCAGAAAGACAACTTTTAGCCAGACACCAACATAGTCAACTGTTTGTATGGGTCAGGAAATGATTTCTATCACTTTAGAGCTTTGTTGCTTGTAGATAAAGTATCTAAATTGATGGGTGCTTTTATAATTTGACAAAACTGCTTAACAAAACTTATATTAATGTTATATAAAGTCTTCTATTTATATGCCTACTCTAGACTAGACAGCAGGCTTCTTTCCTACATACCGTATTACGTGCTTAGTTAAATAAAACTCTCGTCTTGTTGTTAAAGCTTGCTCATGTTGTTTTCTTAAAACATAATAAGAAAGGGAAAATAATTGTTGGAAAAAGAGGTTCCCAAGGATCAGAACTATTAAAATTGTTAATAAAATAAATTTCTTTTTTTTCTAAGTTCTGTTGAGGTTTTAGTCATAACAGTGCATGAATAAATGAAGTAAACCACTTCTACGCAGCTGATTTAGATTTAAATTTAAAGAGATTTAAAACTCAGTTCTCCAAAATCTAAGACTACTTCCTCTTATAAGCACTATGGTACATTAAGAATTCTGCAATAAAGTAAACCTTCTTTTCCACCCAACATAAACTTGAAAGTTATTTGAAGATAAAATAACTTCCCTCCAAATTTGGAGCACTGTTCCTGAATGGAACATATTCTGCCCAACACAGTTGACGGTTTTTTCTCTATGTCTAAAAAAAATAGAGAAAATAAATTTTCAAATATTTTAGGAGGATCATTTACACTTTGATCTTAGTATAGTTTCAGAAATGCCTAGTTGCGCTAATACGGTAGTCACTAGCCACATGTGGATACTTAAATTTAAATTAGTTAATATCTAAAAGTCAGTTCCTTAATCACACTTGTAATCATATTACAAGTACTCAACAGTCACATTTGGCTATGGACTGGGTATCGGACAGTGCAGATAGTAAACTTTTCCATTATTGCATTAAGTTCCATTGCACAGCTCTGTATAGAATAGAGTTGTCCCTTGATATCAGTGGGGGATTGATTCTAGGCCCTGCCACAGGTACCAACATCAGTAGATGCACAAGTCTCTTATATAAAGCAGCATAGTACAGTCAGGCTTCCCTTATCTGTGGGACCCACATCCCATGAATATTGATATGTATTCCATTAGTGGTGGATCACATTTTTACCAGTTTCTCCGGTTTTATAGATTCCTATTATTTACAAGTATCCTTCCCCCCTAAAGTATTGCTTATTGAAGCACGTGATTTTTTTCCTACCAAGTAATTTCCCCAAGTAATAAAAAAAATAATAATAATAGACAGGATTTGAAATAGCTAGATGATGGTAGAAGCATGTGTAGATTTTTATAAAGTTTGTTATTAACCTTAAAAACGTATGCCAAATTGTGCATACTTGTGATTCTCTAAAAAGTGAATGATAAAGACAGAATTTCCATGTCTACAATCCAAGATTGCAACACTGAAATAGCCTACCAGTAGCATATGGTTTATGAGATTACTTTTCATATGTAAATTTTAGAGAGAATTTTTATTATATAACCATACCTTGAAATGAGCATAGAACACAGAGAAAACATTAAACTGGTATATAAATTAATGATTAAATATTTTAGTGACTATTACTTTAAGTGAATTTTAGGGTTAATTAGCATATATTTTCATGTTCAGATTGAATAGAGTGAGAAAAAGCCAGTAAATTTTTTATTCATTTATTCCTTTGAATCTTTTCAATAAGCTTGGTAGGGATAAATATCCTTACGTAGTATATATTGAAACTTATGTAAGGTTGTCAAGTGAAGGTGAAGTCTTGAGTATGCTAAAATTGATTAGATAAGGAAAGACTTTTTCCATTTGGGGGCAGAGGAAGAAGAAAAATAGAGATAGTTACGTGCTAATTATTGGAAACATAGTAAATATAGTTGGTAAACTGGTAAATATAGTTGAGATTTTCTCTGTGCATATTTACTAAGATGGTGTCTGGTGGGGGAAAAGTACATAACCAATGCATTAGTTGAATTATGTTTTCATAAAATGTAATATTACTTTTTATATGTCTAACTTGAATATATTTCCTAGTTTCAAGATGATTTTAAAGAATTACCTTTTCATTGTAAAAGCCACCCAGGATTTTCATGAGAAGCCCTAAGATTTGTCTGACTTTAACCTCTAGTGTCGTCTTAATTTCATGTATATTTTTTTCCTCATGCATTTGCAAATATCCAGTAAGTTATGTGTAAAAATTGCTACTACCATGATGAAGGAATGCCTTTTTTTTTTTTAAATAAATTTATTTTATTTATTTATTTATTTTGGCCGTGTTGGGTCTTCGTTGCTGCGCGCGCGCCTTCTCTAGTTGCAGTGAGCGGGGGGCTACTCTTCCTTGCAGTGCGTGGGCTTCTCACTGTGGTGGGCTCTCTCATTGTGGAGCACAGGCTCTAGGCACACGGGCCTCAGTAATTGCGGCATGCAGGCTCAGTAATTGTGGCTCACAGGCTCTAGAGCACAGGCTCAGTAATTGTGGCTCACGGGCCTAGTTGCTCCGCAGCATGTGGGATCTTCCTGGACCAGGGATCGAACCCATGTCCCCTGCATTGGCAGAGGGATTCTCAACCACTGCGCCACCAGGGAAGCCCAGGAATGCCTTTACAAGGTTTTTATACTCTAAGGATTAGGGCTTTAAATCAAGTATGCATTTTAAATTATAGATTTAGTCTTAATTATCTTGTTTTTGTCCAAGAAAATAAAAAATAAAACGGAACATTTATCTTTTTATTCAGTTACTTATTTTATTTGAATGTAACTATTTAAAAATATTTAATAGCTTTTTTAATTACAGAGTTTTATAGAAAGTATATTTGGTTCTTTCACAAGCCTTTTTATTGACTCTTTACTATCACAAGCCTGTTTTTTTTTTTGTATTGATTGAAGTTGAAAGCATAATGCTAGGAAGGAGTTCACTGAAGGCAGGTCTTTGGATACAGAGAGTAATGCATTCCATCTATGTAGGCTTTTTCTGATCTGATACGGTGGGAACATAGATAATTTGGAGAGAATAAGTTTCCGGTCTTATATTCTTTTATACCTCCATGCATCATTTAAAGCTAACATGTTCTCCTCCTTAGAAATCTTTCCTCTTTCACCTTCAGTGTATTTTCCATTTCTCTATTTCTTGGACTTAAAACATAACAAAACACCGTACAGTGTCACCTCTCTTGCTTCCCATGAGCCTTATTTATAGGTATCCCCCAAATTCTGTTGGGTAGTCTTGTCTTTTCTTTACATTCATTCCCTTGGTAAACTCTCTTGGCTTGAATTGTACTTTTTATATGACTGATTTTTAAACCTTGGACTATTCTAAATCGCAATATCTACCCGTTGTTGAGAAGCGTCTCCATTTGAATAGCCTGTGGTAACACTGGGCTTACTTACTGTCCAAAATAAAAGTCACTCCACCCTACCACTACAGGTTTCTTTCATTGTGTCCCTGGTAATCTTTCTCTGCTGTCCTCGTTCCTGTACTTAATTTAGCATGAAGTCCTCTTGTTTCTCCATGTAAGATGTATCTTGGGTTTCCCATTCTCTCTACTCATCTGCACTATCCAGACCCTCATTGTATCACACCTGTTAACTCACTACAACCACTTTCACACCAACCCCGCTTTGCCTTTTTTTTTTTTTCCTTGAGCTTCCCAAAATCTCCCTGCAGTGACTTTTTAAAATGTATACTAAATTGTTATGCATATTTTCCTTAAATAGAAATTGTAAGCATTTTTATTTGTATATCCCTCTGGGCATAGTGCTGGATGCAGTAGGAAATAAGTAATTGTTCATTCATTCATTCAGCAGCTCTTTCTTGAGTAGTTGTTGGGTTCCAGCTGTTATACTAGTGCTCCAGTGATCTCTCATGCAGCTTACAGCTGAAAACAGTCTCTGGTGAGAAGAGAAGGCTTCTCTGAGGAGGTGGCATTTGTTATCAGACCTGAATGAAATGAGAAAGCCAGTCCTGCAAAGATATGGGGAACAGTTGCTGCAGGCTGAGAGAACAGCAAAAGTCAAGGCCCTGAAGAGGGACAAGTTTGGTATGTTTGGGGAGTATCAAAAAGGTCATTGTGACTGGAACATAGTAGAGAGAGAGTGACAGGAGATGTAGTCAGGAGACCAGGTGACAGAGGGACTAATAGGCCATGGTAGGTATTATGGATTTTATCTTAAGTGATGGAAAAGCCTTTGGACAGTTTTGAGTAAGGGAGTGTTGTGAGCTGATATATTTGTTGCTAAGTTAAGAATAGAAGTAGGGAGACTATAACAGTAATATTGGAGAACAATATCTTGAACTACTGAGGTAAAAAGCAGTAATAAGTGTTTTGAATTAAGGATAGAATGAGGAAGAATGGTTGGCAGGATAGATTGGATGGGAGGTGTGAGATTTGAAAGGAACCAAGGAAAACTCAGTTCTGTGTGCTTGGACAAGTCATGTATCCTCTCCAATATCTATTTTCCTGAGTATATAATGAGAAATACCTCTTTCCTGCTTCTTGAAGGAATTGTTATGAGGATCTGATGAAATAACACATGAAAGCTAATTATGAATCTTAAAACACCATTAACATTGTATTAATTTTTAACACTAAACATTTAAAAGTTCACCTTAAATTAAATCATACCTTGTTAATTAAGAAATTTCTAAAAGCTTAGATTTGACAGGAATAAGAACTCTAACCCATATACAGCTTAGGAAATAGTATAACTTATAACTTCCCCTGGGTTTATAGTGTATGGTTCCTTTCCAATTATATTTTCAATCTTTAATAGTTTTGACACTGTTCATAAGGATTAGCATGAAGCAATTTCTCCTATTAATTGATAATAAGTAGATCATGTTCTGGCCATAGACTACACTGCTAATCTAATCATAGAGAAAAAGGTAAACAATACCTGGCTGTCTTTTGTTTTGTAGTATATTTAAGACACTGTGATTCTCCTCTCGGTAAATATTTGAAAACAAATAAAACTAACCCAAATGACCTATAGTTTATTTACTAATATGTTATATTACGTTAACCCTGGGGTGTTGTTGATTATAACAAAACATAATTTACCATACTATAATAAATAATGACCTATGAATAAACTCCAGGTGTTTTATGCTTATTTGTGTCATGCCAATTGTACTTTTCCTGACAATTTTAGATTAATTTAAATATGACTTATGGCATCAAGAAAGACAAATATTCTAAACAAACATTTTAGTTTCTGAAATCACTTACTCAAGTATGATTCAGCTGAATGCTATTTCTGTTTTTTTATTGCAGATTTCTCAACAGTTATGTCACAAGATTGACCACATTGATCACAGTAAGACTAAAATGATAATTAAGCTTTTAAGGATGTTTTGTTTTCTCTGAGAATGAGAATTAATTTAGAAAATATTTATGATTTTAGATTGTTATTCTTTCTTTCAACAGCCAAATGAATGTTTACATTTAATGATTCACATCTCACGCTCTACTTATTTAAATACTTCTTTAAATGATTTTAAAACATTTTAAATGAAAAATACACTTAATTTATAACTGAAATTATATACCTAATTATACTAACATATTTCAGTGTGAATCATAATCTGAACATCATCTTTTTTAGTTTTTGTTTTTATTAAAATATGGCATGAAACATTTAAGGTGACTTCACATTAGGAAAAAATTACAAAAATAAAATTACTTGGGACTGTAATCACATATTAAGGAAAGACTGTGAAAACAGCATTGAAAGGATTCTTAGACTTCTTGATTAAATTTTTCATTGATACTTAAATGATTTATAAACAGTCTTCCAAATATGGAGAGTTGTTGAAAAAGGATAGTTCTCTTAAGAAACTGAACTTTTCCGCTTTAATTTTATTTAAAGTGTTAATTTCTACTGTGTATAAGGAAATATGTTACTTAAAGAAAAACTTTTATCCAAGGCCTTGATCTACATTATTAGAAAATTCTGACTATTAAAATCTGAATTGCAGTAATGAAACTTTACAGCATTTTTGAAAACTCCGTTTAAGTAACAGAGGAAAAAAATTGAGTAAATTATTTACTCAGTTAATCTGCTTCTTAAATCCCGTTTAAATTGTTCATTAGAAGCAGTGATTATCAGAAATGTTATTCCGTGTATATAAAACCTTAATGTTTTAATATTTTTTTTGAAAACTGGTACATTTGTTAAATTTAACATTTTTCAGAGAGGCCAGAGACAACTTTTATTCTATTCTATTTTTAAAGGCTTTATCATCATCATTGAGTCTACAGATGTATATGGCATGTTCATTTTCCTAAGGGAGCATTTTAGCTATCTCTGATTTGTTGCTCTTTGCTTGTTTGTTTTTTCGTAATCAGAACTTTATTGCCCTAACTGAATGGTTTACAACAAAATATTAACATATTTCTGTAGTAACCTTCTGTTTTGCATCTAATGTTTTATAATCAAGGAAGTTAAAATTAGCATTGGATGAAAAAGGTGTTTTTTTTTAATTAAAAAATGCTAACTCTCAGTACATTTTTAGGGTAATATTAAGAGAACACTTAATTGCAACTGTTCTGAATTCAAGAATTTCAGGAAGAGAGGTGGTGTTCAATATTATCAGATGTTAAATAAGTTAAAAATTAAGAAGTATTCATTTGAGAGTTTCATAAGTGACTGATAGTAGAAACCCTGTGTAATAATGTACAGGTTGTGAGGCTTTCTCTAGCTCCTTGAGTCAAGAAGAGGGTAGATTTCATCACTGATTCAGGCTGAGGGTATTGAGAGAGTAGTTCAAGTGTTGACCATGGGACTGGAATAAAATGAGGCCAGGGAAGGGCTGATATATTCAGAGAAAATGGAGAAAGGACTAGTCAGAGGTAGATAAGCTGGTGAAATGAGATGATAACTAAAAGAGTAGAATGCTGTGGTTAGGAAGGGGCTATTATAGATTGTTTCAGAGCTGGAGCTGGAGTATTCATATATAATATATACCTTGTATATTTTTTTCTTCAGAACTCAGGAGAATTTCTGTTTTTACTCCTTATGTTACATTTCTCTGAAGTGTCAAGATCTTCTAAATGATTTCTTTTGCTCCTGGCCATCATCAATTCTATTGAAGCCTATATGTGATCCTCAGTTGAACTTTATTAAAGCGTTGCTCTGATTCTTTTATGTCTCTACCTGAAGATGTTTAGTGACTTTCCATTTCTTATAAGTTCAAATTAAGGCTTTCTAACTTGGTATTCAAGACCCCTCCTCAGTTTGGCTCTAACATATTTCCCAGACAAATATCCTATTATTCAAGAAGAAGAACCCTACATTCTATACAATGTGAACTACATACTCCACCTTGAGTATACATTTTGTCTCCATACTTACATTCATGTCATTCCCTTTTCCTAGAATATTCTTTTCCCTTTTCAGTCTTTTGTTTCTCCTGATGAAATCAAACCTCCCATCTAATGCCCTGTATACCTGTAATCATCTCTTTGAGGCCTTCCCTAATCATCCTAATTGAAAGTGATTCTCCCTCCTTAGTAGTTTGGTGATGCTTAATTTTTATTATTCTTATGTAACTGATAACATATATTCCCTTGTATTCTGCATATTTTAATATGTATTTTCCAATTGAGCAAATGAGTATTTAGCAAATGTTGCTAGTAATCATAAATACCCCAGAAAGAACTAAATTAATTAGTATCTTTAGTTTTCTTATATTAAAATTGAAACAAGGATATTAATACATGCATATCCAAAATTGAACCATAGGAAGCAGGGTAGTTAGGAAAGGGCATAGGTTTTAGAACCAGAGCGAGTTCAAGTACTGATGCCGCTGTATACTGTGTATATGACCTTTAGCAAGTCAGTCTCTTTGTGCCTCAGTATCTGCAGAAAATGACTTATGCATATATTTAAAAGGATTTTTATAAGTATTAGTTACCTTTCTTCCCTCTTACTTGTTTAATGTTATAGTTTACTCCTTTATTGATATGAGAGGGGTAGGACATCAACTATAAAGATCAGGGATATATCCAAATTTACCTTACTTACACATTGTGATCCTTTCATCTCTATGTTTTAATGTATGGATTTTTAGTTTCTACATTACATATAGTAATGATAACTTTGTTGACTTACATAAGTTCCAGCAAGGAGGCTGATTAGATCTATTGATACAATGTGCTTTTTTCGGGGTGGGGAGAGTCAGACCTCACTAGAATACAAATATCTTAAAAGGCCAGAATGAACTTCAGAAAAGTTTAGGTTGTGCTACATTCCCCTTATATAACAGATGAGAAAACCAACATCCAGAGAATTTGAAGGGAAGTAACATGCATAATGGTTAAGAAGAGGAACTGGGTCAGAAAAACCTCTAAGTTTGTGCTGTAATATTTATATAGCTGTTTTGATCTTGAGTCAGTTACATAGTCTAAGATCCAGATTTTTTCTCTCTAAAGCAGAGTAGTGTTTTATACTTCAGGAGTGTTGTGAATATTAAATTAAAAAATGCTTATAATAAAAGCGCAGCACAGAGGCTGACATGGTAAATTCTGTTGACCCCTTGTCATAGTCATCATCATCTATCTGTAAAGTTACTTGCCCAAAGTCACATAGTGTGAGATCTTGATCCAAACCTGGTTTTGCTTTATTCTATTATAATTTTTACTTCTGTTTCATGATCACCTCTTAATTGATTAAAAATCTCTGAATGGCATTTGTAGGAAGTATAATAAAATAACTCATAGACTTTTTTCTTCTCACATCTCCCCAAGTCCTCTATCTTCTCTGAGAGTATTCGTGCAATTTTGCTTACGTGCAGTTTTGTTTATATGTAATTTTATTAATACAGTGGCTATATTTTATTTTAAATATTCTTATTTAACATTTTGCTTCATATTTAGTAACTTGTTACAAAGCAACTTTTAAAATAAAGTGGCTTTTCCTGTTTTTATTAAAATTTCTTTTTTTCCTTTGGTAATTTTATTGTGAATATTATTTAAATTTCATAGAGATTTATCTCTACCAATAGAAATATTTAACTTAAAATTTCAAATTTAGAAGAAATTACTATATAATTTTACAGTGTACACACTATTAGAAATATTGGTGTTAGATAGTAAATTTTAAATGTCAGTTAGGTACCTACCACAGATAAGATATAAACAAGCATGGCAATGACTGATTCTTGTACCCTAATATCAATTTTCTCCGTCTACTAGTTTTGTTCCCAGCCTATGACTACCTGGAATAAAAGTATCACTTTCAGTCTCTCTTACAGCTAAATGTGGTCATGTGACTAAGTTTTGGCTAGAGATACGTAAGCAGTAGTACTGTGTGCACCTTGCAGAAAGTATTGTTAAAGGAAGGCGGGCACACCCTATTTTTCCCCCTTCCTCCATGCTTGCTGAGATGTGGGCATGATAATTGGACAATGAGTGGAAACCACAAGCTAAGAATGGGCAAAGCAATAAGATGGAAAGTCCCTGATAACTTCAGGATGTCACCCTGCCCACAGTGACCTATGACTTGAGTGAGATAAACTTCTATCTTGTAAGGCACTTGAGTTTTGGCTTTCTGTCACTCATGACCAAAATTAATCCTGATTACATCAAGGTAATTTTACAAAGTTTATGCCATTGTTTAAATGTCTTTGATTTGTTTACATTTCATTTATTTTTCTTGGACTCTTGTCACTTTTTTGATAGCTTCAATTTTAGGAGGAGAATACAAAAGGGAATGATTCACTCACTCTGTCTAGGAGAGGAGACTAGGGAAATCTCTAAAGAGAGGGGAGACATTTAGGCTAGATTTTTGAGATATGAGTTAGAAGAGAATCCAGAAAGAAAATAGGCATATAGATTGGAAACAACGTATGTTCAGGGACAGGCAACTATTTTAGTTAAATATTGTTGAAATATAAACTTTGAGGAAGTAAATGAGCCTAAAGGTCAGATCTTATAGGAATTTACAAACCAAGAAGTTTGGTAAGTGCTAAGTACCTAGCGAAGTTTCTTTTAATGTTAATAATTTTAATATTACTTATGGTTTTACCATTAAATATTTTTAAAAGAAATACATTTTTAAACAAGCTTTTAGGAAGGAAGAACAAAACTATTATTTATTTATTCACGAATTAAGATACTAGGTGATTTCTATTTGAGCCTTTAACAATTTTAGAAGACATATTATTACATTTTACAGATGGCTAAACTGAGACTCAGAAGAGTCAAGTGTCTTTCCCAGTGTGGTAGTTAAGTCATTATTTGGAAAGTACAAAAATCAACCATTTAAGAACAAGTCTACTATGTGTTGTCTGACCTTTATTTTTCTACTTTTCTAATACCAAAAAGAGCGTTATAGTCAAATTTAAAATATCTTTGGTAAAATATAATAACAGTGATCAAACCAGAAGTAAAGTCTATATAAGAATTTCCATTTTTATGCCAATGAATACATCTAAAATATTAAATTAAAAAATCTAATATCTTAAAGTTATAAACTAGTAAACATTTTGTTTTCTAGAGTCTGAATTGTGAAGAGTATCTTCAACGTTAGTGTACAGTAGCCATTTAAATTACTTCATACAAATCAAATCTCCATTGCTATTCCTAAGTGTATATTTGGATAAAAGAAACCTCCATCTCCTATTGCACCTCACCAAAAAGTTGCACTGTTTTAACATTAATGCAGCTAAAAGCATGCATGGTGTTCTTAGTATGAGTACCTATAGATAGAAATGACACCCTGCTGCAGAGACCCAACTGAACTTCTCTGAACAAGTAAAAGTATATAATGTTACACACTCATTTGGTTTAAAGATTACTTCTTATCTGAAAACTCTAAATGAGCTACTATTTAATAAATCTGCCTAAAAATAGAAAATACAGTAACCTTAATATATCTTAGAGATAATTATAGAGGCATGAGAGAATATAAAAGAAAAACTAATTTTCTAATTTGGTTTGGTGTTTTTTAATTGTAATCAGCAAAGTATCTAGCACCTAGACCACTAGGTCAGTATTTTATGAATTAAAGTGACTTGAAAGTTGATCTGGTTAATACATTATTCTTTTCCCCTCACACTTTCTAGAACACTAATGCATACATCTGCTGTGAGATGTACATTCATTGAAATGTTAGTCAAGGAGTAGATAAACTACAAGTACAGTCTACAGAAACTGTTTTTAGGGACGAGAAGAGGGTGTTATAGACTGAGTTATGGGGTTATGATATTTGACTCTTCATTCCTTTTCTATAAATACACAAATGAAAAACTGGAGGAGAAAATATTTTGATATAAATGGAAAAATTCTTATTGTATTGCATCAAAAGGGTACCTAAAATTAGCATGTCATAGATGTTTAAAAAATCTGACTAATACAAATATTCCTGATGCTCTCCTTATGTGAGTATATTTAAAAAACATTTAAAAAACATTGCATCAATAGGTACATTTCCATCATAGTATAAGATAGTACGTGTAAACTTTTCCATGTGCAAAGTATGCCACTTATTTTTATAATACTTGCAATTTTATTATCTGATTTTCTTTCTTAGGAAAACGTCCTCAACTTTTGTTCATAAAATTCATAATTATTGTCTCTTTATTGCCTTTACCAATGAAAATTCCTGTGTCTTTTTTCACTCTAGTTTGTTTCATATTTTCAGTGTCGATCATACACACTTGGCACTAAACTTAAATATCATAGCTCCCCTCAAATGTTGCCTCTTCCATGAAACCTCTGCAGTTGGAATTACTCTCCCCATCATTTCTGCCTGTCTAGTATTTGTTATTTCTATCACAGCATTGTTCTTCAACACTGGAGTCCTTGGACCTCCTGAGTATGTAGATATATTCTCTGTGGGGGAGAGAGAGAGTTTGCTATAAGAATTTACAAAGTTCAGCATTAATGTAAAAGAAATATTCTTGTATCATCCAGGATGCTTACCTTATAAACAGTCACTGCCATCGACTTTCAGGGCAATGATTGTATTTAATTATGTCAGTTTAATAAGAAAAGAACAAAAATAGATTTGATATGTACAAATGGTTCATTTGTACCAACTGAAGGCCAGTTGACATCAGAGTGAACTAAATTATAGCTTTGTAGTAATTTGAGTAGAAAGAAATGGTGGAATATTAAATTGTTCAGCGAACGCTAGACCATAAGATACACATGCCAAACTCAAAGGTAACTGGAAACTAATGGGGAAATAGCAGTCAATACCATATTCATGTTGCGTACAATGATTTTATTTTAGCAAAAACATCATATTGATAACAGTTAGAAATCCATTAGTTTTGTAGCTTTTATGTGCACACTTTGTAAATTTGTTTCGATACTATTTTTGAGTAAGATCTGGAAGCAAGAAGAAGAGTTTATCCTTATCCATAGTTTTACTTTTCTAGGTATTTCAGTAACATAATAATTTAATTAATGTGTCAACACGTGTCCACAATACATTTTTTTCTCCCTTTATGAGGATTTATACATAACCTAAGTTTCAGAAACATTCTTATAGAGCCTTTATCTGCCATATGAGGTGAGTTGTGTGTTTGGCTGTTTCAACTATTAGATGGTAAAGTCCTTACAGTCTAGTGAAGCCATAGATTATGTTTTATTAATTCCTGCAGTCCCCTTAGAGTCTGTTACAATGCCTTATCCCCAGTAGTGGCACAGCAGATATTTATGCAAAAAACTGGCCTATGCAAGTGTGCCTCTTAGTGTTGATAATCTGTTCAATTGAACTAGAATGGATAAATATATAGAAAACAATATAGGCAATATACATTTTAACAATTTGAAATTCATATAAGTTAACAAATTCCTATTTTTTTAAAGGAAACACACTCTCCTTATGACTTTTGAGTAGTCTGTTCTTTTTTTAAAATTAATTAATTAATTAATTTATTTATGGCTATGTTGGGTCTTCGTTTCTGTGCGAGGGCTTTCTCTAGTTGCGGCAAGTGGGGGCCACTCTTCATCGCGGTGCGCGGGCCTCTCACTATCGCGGCCTCTCTTGTTGCGGAGCACAGGCTCCAGACACGCAGGCTCAGCAATTGTGGCTCACGGGCCTAGTTGCTCCGCAGCATGTGGGATCTTCCCAGACCAGGGCTCGAACCCGGGTCCCCTGCATTGGCAGGCAGATTCTCAACCACTGTGCCACCAGGGAAGCCCACAAATTCCTATTTTTAAATTAAATGTCCTGTAGGATTTTGGTCACTTACAGTGTTGTATGAATTACTTTAATTAGATAATCAAAGGACCTGTAGGGTGCCAGTGGGAGAATGAAGGTTTCATGGCAGGCTAGAACTGAATGTGGAGATGTAACAAGAGTGCTTCAGTGCTTTAGAACAAACATATATTTGATCTGTTCTTATGATTTCTTTCACCTTTCAATTCCTGTCCTTTAAGGGAGAATTAATAATGAAGGCTAATTATGTGCCAGAGAGTTTCCAAGTGTCATTTTATCTTAGACTTATTGATGTTAAGTAACTGCTCCAAGTTGACATAATTAGTTATGGTCGTAACTGGGTTTCAGGTTCGTATTTCTCTAACTAAAGACAATAATGTTTCTACTATAATTTATTCAAAGAATATAAAACTAATTTGTGTTCAAGAGACCTGAGTATATATACTTAGAAATAAAGTACATAATGCTCAATAAATATTTGTTAGCTGATTGAATGACAGAAGCAGAATTATGGGAGAAAAGAATTCTAGAATCAGCCGGTATGTGCCCTGAGGTGATTTTCTAAGACACATTCTTCAAACAATTCATATACTGCCTTTCTCTCTCTTATTTAATTATCTTTAGTTTTGTATACCTTAGTTATAGTATTGATACTCAGTAAGGAAAGAGACATGATGTATGCTGTAAATGGAAAGTTGCTTGTTCTCAAATATTCTAATAAAATATTCCCTAGGTAGGGATTGTGAGTCTTTCATTCGGTCAATCAATATATTATGTGCTTCACATTCAGTCAGTCACTCATTCATTTGTTCATTCATTCAACAAACATTTATGGAGCACAGACATATTCTACCATCTACCAGTTGGGGATGCTATGGTCAATAAGACAAAGTTCCTTCTGCTATTAAGTTTACTTTCTAGTAGGAGAACAGAAGTAAAGAAATAAATATTTTCAAATATTGATAAGGGCTCCAAAGGAGGGGGGAAAGTAAGGAAAATGTGATAGCATACACGGTGGGCAGGGTAGAATGAAGGGCAAAATACATATAAAAGCTTGGGAAGACCTCCATGAGGAGGCAGTGCTTGTGTTGAGAAATGAATCACCAGAAGGAGCCAGCCATGTGAGGATCTGAGGAACTGGGAATCACAGTGCCAATGGAGCTAGGACACTGTGAGCTTGGGGAATTGAGGTAGACAGATGTCACTGAAACTAGTTAGAACTCTTTCTAATGTGAAGAGAAGCCACTTTATAATGGTTGATTTTATTTCCCCTCATCCCTTGTTTAACTTGAAAATGTACTACATTCAGCTTCCTATTGGAAGCTTTAAGGAGGAATGTCTATTACATTGGTGACATTAAAGCATTATTGTAAATTCTTTATGTTTTGTATGAATTTATATTTTTGGAGACATTCTACCATCTTATTCCTAAATTAAATACCATTACTATTGTAGTTAAGAAGTTTCTATCATCTTAAAGAGAAATTCATGGATATTCATTATTCCTTTTGAATTACTTAGGAAGTTTATAAACATGGAAAATATACTGTCCCTCTTCTCTTCTTTGAGAGCTTACAGTCTAGTGGAGAAACTGACACACAAACCAGTCATTACATATGTGGAGGATATCACAATAGAAGTATATGTATAATATTTTTTGAATATAGAAAGGATGGTGTGATCCCTGGGGGTGGGAAAGGCCTCATCAAAAATACTCATTCTATAAAAATGCTCATTCTACAAAGATTTTCATCCTGCTTTAAAAAAAAAATAAACAAATAAATAAATAAGTTTGTTTGTTTGTTTATTTTTGGCTGCACTGGGTCTTCATTGCTGCTTGTGGGCTTCTCATTTTGGTGGCCTCTCCTGCTGCGGAGCACGGGCTCCAGGTGCTCGGTCCTCGGTAGCTGTGGCTCGCGGGCTCCAGAGCGCAGGCTCAGCAGCCGTGGCACGCGGGCCCAGTTGCTCCGAGGCATGTGGGATCCTCCCCGACCAGGGATCAAACGGTGTCCCCTGCATTGGCAGGTGGATTCCCAACCACTGCATCACCAGGGAAGCCCTCATCCTGCTTTCTGAAGCATACTAGGAGCCAGGTATCAGTATTTGAACAGGTATGTTTATCCTGCAAAAAAATCTTTACAAAGAGTTTATGATTTCCAGCTATATAGCAAAATAAATAAATGGTATTTAACTTATACACTAGAAAGTCAAGTTTCTCTTCTAAGTGGAGGGTGAAAATTCGTTATGGTGCTCTTTATTACTGCTGCCCTTTTCCCCTTCTGTTTTCTCTCACCCTTTACCTTCCATTTTTGTAAGTGTACCTGCAGTAGGAAGAAGATAAAATGTTAAAAGTCTTGAAGGAAGTCTTCACAGCAAGTTTCGTTTTTTGTTTTTGTTTTGTTTTGTTTGTTTGTTGAAGGGGGTTGTGTCATTGTAAAAAGAGAATTGATTTATTTCTGAGCTGGTGATAGCATCTTCTGAGGTCCTCAACTGGGAGCTTAGATCTTTCAGTGGTGAAAGCAGGCGTTCTTTTCTTCTTCCTGATCTTAGGAGGAAAGCTTTTGGTCTTTCACCATTTACTATGATGTTAGCTGTGGGTTTTCCAGAATGCCCTTCTTATGTTGAGAATGTTCCCCTATATTACTAGTTTTCTGAGTGTTTTTTTTAGTATGAAAAATTGGTGGATTTTGTCAAACGTTTTATCTGTGTTGGTTGAGATACTCATGTCATTTTTTTCCCCCCTTCGTTCTGGTGTGGTATGTTACATTGATGGATTTTCTTGTATTGAACTATTTATTCTTAAAACTTATTTGCCTTCTCAATTAAGCCTTTCTTACACTCCCAAATTGAATAAAATATCACTGTGCTCCTCTCTAGGATGGAGAACCATGACTATCTTTTATTATTTCCTTTAGCTGCTGTTTATAATTTATTTGCTTACATCATTTTTAATATTTTTAAGATCTCTTAAACCTTGTTTATAATAGTATATAGTCTTATGAATCTCTTTAGGAAATATAATCTCTAATCAGTTTTTGTATAACATATAATAAGTTGATTTTCAGTAAAAATGCTATATGTTTGATCAGTACATCAATAAATATAATATCATTTGAATTTAATCTTGATAATTTTTTAATATATAAAGACAATTTTTTTCTACTTTGCAAGGGTAGAAAATGCACTATTTTATTTTATCAATAAATTTATTTATTTATTTATGGCAGCGTTGGGTCTTCGTTGCTGTGCACGGGCTTTCTCTAGTTGCGACAAGTAGGCGCTACTCTTTGTTGCAGTGCGTGGGCTTCTCATTGCGGTGGCTTCTCTTGTTGCGGAGCACGGGCTCTAAGCGTGCGGGCTTCAGTAGTTGTGACATGTGGGCTCAGTAGTTGTGGCTCATGGGCTCTAGAGCGCAGGCTCAGTAGCTGGGGTGCACGGGCTTAGTTTCTCCGCGGCATGTGGGGTCTTCCGGACCAGTGATCAAACCCGTGCAAGGGACACAATTTTAATTTATTTTTAATTATATAAGACATACCTTATCAACTGTTAAGCCAGGCACCTCTGAATAAGCACCTGAGGGTCTTTTCTTTTTTTTACTGTGATAAAAATGCATAACATAGAATTTACCACCTTAACCATTTCTGATTGTACAGTTCAATAGTGTTAAGTATATTCACACTGTTTTGCAACCAATCTCAGAACTTTTTCACTTTGCAGAACTGAAACTCTATACACATTAAACAATCTCCATATTCCCTCCCTCTAGCCCTTGGCAACCACCATTCTACGTGCTGTTTCTATGAATTTGATTACTCTACGTACCTCATATTAGTGGGTTTATAAAATATTTTTTGTTTTGTAACTGACCTATTTCACTTAGTATTTATAATGTCCTTGAGACATTCAACCATACTGTAGCATGTGTCAGAATTTCCTTCCTTTTTATATATATATATATATATATATATATATATATATATATATATATATACACACCACATTTTCTTTATCCATTCATCCTCCAGTGGACAAAAGTTGCTTTCAACTCTTCACTATGGTGATATCAACATTTTAAAATGACATTTTTATTTGGTTTATTAAGCATAGGTTTAAATGTAACAGTGTTACAACAGTTTAAAAGTTCAAAATTGCTTTCATTTGCTAATGTTTGAAGTTCTTACAGTATCAACAAATACACTGGTTTAGTTTTTTTTTAATTTTTTATTCATTTAGTCTGCACTGGGTCTTAGTTGTGGCTCGTGGGATCTTCCTTGTGGCATGCGGAGTTCTTAGTTGCAGCATGCATGCGAGATCTAGTTCCCCACCAGGGATCAAACCCGGACCCCCTGCACCAGGAGCACAAAGTCTTACCCACTGGACCAACAGGGAAGTCCCACACTGGTTTAGTTTTATAATTTTTGTCCTAATTCAGAAAAAGATAACTGCATCCAGTTTGGCTTTTCATTTTAAAGAGAATTATCATTACAGTTTTTCATCTTTACATTGGTTTTTTGAAATAATAAAGACATTTCGAGGTGCTGTATAAGAATTTTTTTTCAATTTATTTTTAATTTTATTTATTTTTGTCTGCGTTGGGTCTTTGTTGCTGCGCACGGGCTTTCTCTAGTTGCGGTGAGCAGGGGCTACTCTTCATTGCGGTGCGCGGGCTTATTATGGTGGCTTCTCTTGTTGTGGAGCGTGGGCTCTAGGAGTGCAGGCTTCAGTAGTTGTGGCATGCGGGCTCAGTAGTTGTGGCTTGCGGGCTTAGTTGCTCTGTGGCATGTGGGATCTTCCCGGAACAGGGCTTGAACCCGTCTCCCCCGCATTGGCAGGAGGGCTCTTAACCCCTGCGCCACCAGGGAAGCCCTGTATAAGAATTTTGATGAGATGAATGCAGTAGGAATTTGGTGAAGATCTTGGGATGATTTTGCTGAATTGTCATTTTATGTCCTTATTGGCTTTCATTTCTTTGTTAATGCACCTCATGCTTCTATTCTTTAACAAACTAAAAAATGTAAAAAAGCATCAAAACCTTCATGGTAACTATGCCAATGTTCATAGGGATTGAGTATCATGAGCATCCTTAACGGTTGTTCCTCATTACCATACGTGATATACATTTAGGGTTCTCAGACTATTCTTTTTTGCGTATTGAAAAAGTTATATTTTCTTTGTTATTAAAAATAGATTTTAAGCTATTACCTCATTTAAAAATATGAACACTATGAAACTATGCTTGAAACTCTTTGAGAAGTTTTTAACTAACAGTATTCAGTTGTAACCTCTTTGTGGACAAAACTATCTTATTCACATATGTCTGTTCACAGTGTTGGAGCTTAAGCCCTCAAACTTGTTTCCAGTAAGTATTTGTTGGATTGAGTAGGTTTCTAAATGTGTATGTATAGTTATTTACACATGTATTCAGCAAATCTGTATATAATTTTACCCATACTGTGATCCAGTTACCTTCTATTAATTTTTCTTGTCTAAGGCACCATTTTTTTTTTAAACATCTTTATTGCGGTATAATTGCTTTACAATGGTGTGTTAGTTTCTGCTTTATAACAAAGTGAATCAGTTATACATATACATATGTTCCCATATCTCTTCCCTCTTGTGTCTCCCTCCCTCCCACCCTCCCTATCCCCCCCCTCCAGGCGGTCACAAAGCACCGAGCCGATATCCCTGTGCCATGCGGCTGCTTCCCACTAGCTATCTACCTTACGTTTGTTAGTGTATATATGTCCATGACTCTCTCTCGCCCTGTCACAGCTCACCCTTCCCCCTCCCCATATCCTCAAGTCCGTTCTCCAGTAGGTCTGTGTCCTTATTCCTGTCTTACCCCTAGGTTCTTCATGACCTTTTTTTTTTTCTTACATTCCATATATATGTGTTAGCATACGGTATTTGTCTTTTTCTTTCTGACTTACTTCACTCTGTATGACAGACTCTAGGTCTATCCACCTCATTACAAATAGCTCAATTTTGTTTCTTTTTATGGCTGAGTAATATTCCATTGTATATATGTGCCACATCTTCTTTATCCATTCATCTGATGATGGACACTTAGGTTGTTTCCATCTCCTGGCTATTGTAAATAGAGCTGCAATGGACATTTTGGTACATGACTCTTTTTGAATTTTGGTTTTCTCAGGGTATATGCCCAGTAGTGGGATTACTGGGTCGTATGGTAGTTCTATTTGTAGTTTCTTAAGGAACCTCCATACTGTTCTCCATAGTGGCTGAACCAATTCACATTCCCACCAGCAGTGCAAGAGTGTTCCCTTTTCTCCACATCCTCTCCAGCATTTATTGTTTCTAGATTTTTTGATGATGGCCATTCTGACTGGTGTGAGATGATAGCTCATTGTAGTTTTGATTTGCATTTCTCTAATGATTAATGATGTTGAGCTAAGGTGCCATTTAAAGAGGGATTAATATATGAGAACTTGGGGACCAAACCAATTATCAAATCACTGTAGTAGCAATAACTCATTTAGACTGTTGCCACACAGATATCCTCAGCATTGTTTAAGGAAGCTACTGGACAACTGCAGTAACTCCAGACCACTTTTTACTGTGGATTTCACTTGGAGAGGTGGGTAGAGAGTTGATTTTATTTTAGTTAAATGTTAATAATGAAAAGAGGATATTCATATCTTTGAAGAGAGCTGAGTTCATTATTATCTGAAGTTGTACTTCTATATATGCAAAAATGATCACAATACAATACTTAAAACAGACCAAAAAAATAGACTATTTCTAATCTATTTTTTTGGTCTGTTTTAAGTATTGTATTGTGATCATTTTTGCATACTGAATATTGGACTTATTAGGAAAACTAGAGAAGGTTTAGTCTTCAAATAAGATAAACATATTTTAATAAGAAACGTGTCACCTTGTAGATCGAAGTTTATGAGTGCATAGAAATATTTTTCCCAAAGAATAAAAATTTACCACACTGTAACATGTGTAGCACCTGCCAATGTAATTATATCTTTGGTTGAGTATAATGTAAATATTAAGTACTGAGAAATTAATAGTAATAAGCTCTGATATGCTGTTTTAATTATTTATTGTAAGCATACTTCATGGAAGAAATAAGGCGTTACTAGAAGTTGACTTCCCTCTTTTGTATGTTTGTTAAATTTAAGTAGTTTCCTGAAAAATATTAAAGCTATAACTTAATATAAAAATTATTTTTAGAATACAAATTATTTCAGAATATGATTTAATTGTAATTTAACGTTTAGAAAAAAATTGTTTTCTTTTGTTTCACACATACCTCTAGAAACACACTTTATAAATCCTCCATATATTTTTAATCATGACATTGGAATAAATATGAGGTCCTTTTCTTGAAATTATGAGTAATCATTGTATAAAAATAAGTATGAAATATGAATAAAATTTTGATTTGATTGTGGCCTCTCTTTTTAAGAAACTTTCTAAGAATATTTTCTCCTTTAACCAAAGTTTATATCCATTACGTTTTTTAGATTGCACTTTGGGGTTCATTTCCCCTTTGAAATATTGTTAAGCTATGATTTTCTTTGTATGTGGGTTAGTCTATATCAAAAGGCAACTTTTTATTATTTTACATACATTCATTTTACCTCACCAATAAAGTTATGATAAGCTTAAACATGGAAACTATTCTGTTTTGGTTTTCCCTTAGTTCCTAGTAAAAGGTGTTTAATGAGTTAGCTAATGAGTAATGTAGGATCAAAAATGCAGGGTTAGTCCTGAAATTGCTGCTTTTGCCTTTAGTTTTGTGACAGTTGTGTTTTGGTTGTACCTGTAGGTGAAAATAAACATTTAAATAATTTTTTGGTTGAACTACTTTGTATTTCTCAACTTTTCATATGTACGCAAAATGTTAAATCTTCAATCAGTCAGGATTAAGACTATTTCAAAAGATTGCCTCTACAATTTCAAGTTTATTCAGAAATTAATATGATGTGTTATGTATAAAACTGAAAAGAATCTTAAAATCATATTATGTTCAGTACTCTCCTTTTAGAAAACCAAACCTTAGAGTGATTGGCTGGATGTTACACAGTTTATGGCAGAGACTCCAGTATCAGTAGCTACTTCCTAATCCAATTCTTTTTCTGAAAATTAGATGATTTTATTTCTTTTTAATGTATTATGTATTTCTTTCATATTATTTTAGAAAGATGATCACATTTCAGGTCTATTTCTGTTAATAGTATCACTATTTCCCACATCAATATATGACTGCTGTTATCATTTTGCATTACTCTCCTTCCTCTGGCTCTAGATAATCCAAACTTAAAAGTGGCTGTGTTCTAGCTTCAGTATTTTCTGCATTCTTTGTCTTCCTGTCATTCCTACCACCACCCTATTTAGGTCATGTTTAGATTGCTCTATTGGTTTACTTACTAGCTTCTCTGTCTCCAGGATCATGTCTCCTCTTCTTACTGCTTATGGTTAACATTGCCATATTAACATATCTGAAATCATGATTTCTTTTTCCATGTCTTTGTTTATAATATTCCCTTTTTTTGTGAAGATTCTTTTTCTGCCTCTGCATATGTATTCAAATGCTGTACATCCTTCAAGACCCAATTCAAATCTCATTTCCTTTTCAGGACTAGCCATATCTACCCAAAGGGAGTACCCTTTGAAAATTTAGGGTCAGTTAGTATCTGTAATCATCTGACGTCTAGACTCATGGTATCCTATTATCATAGCGTGCTAGAGCAGGAAGAGACTTTAGATATCACTTATTCTAGTCACCTCACTTTACAGGTGAGTAAGTGGTTTTTCTAGATAAATGACTAAGTACTTGGAGTGTTCAGAGCAAAGATGTATTTAGACTTGTCTCCTAACCTGTAATCCATAATTTCTTCTCGTTTAACACACTTCCACTCACTGTAAAATACCTTGTCTTTTTATATAGTTTTTCATGAGTACGTTTATTATTTCCTCTACTTGAGGCCAAGAATCTTGTTGTAAACTTTTTATATACTCCCCTTAATGTTTTGCACAGAGTAGGTCTTAATTCATTATTTACTTTGTAGAGAAGCAATATTTTAAGTAAGGTTATTTCCATTTTTATAAATATTAATGATTAAGTATATACTGTTTTTTTTTTTTTTTTTTTTTGGCTGCACCGTGTGGCATGCGGGATCCTAGTTACCCGACCAGGGATCGAACCCATGCCCCCTGCAGTGGAGGCACGGAGTCTTAACCGCTGGACCGCCAGGGAAGTCCCTATACTGCTTTTGTTTAAAAGGAATGGAAAAAGAATTTTAAATAGTTTTTGGCAGTTTGCATCTATTTCCACTAAAAAATAGTAGGAAACAACAAAATATAATTGAAAAATTTTCTCTTTCATTGCTAAGTAAATGGGTTTCACTTGTTTACAATGTAAAGAACACAGATTCGAGTGCAAAACTAAATTTTATCAACATTTCTTCATTGCTTTAATGTTCTCAGTTTTTAAGGAAATAAAATGTTTTGTATGAAATAATTTTAGAGTAGATTATATTAAATGGAAACATGATATAGTTCTGTTGTCTTAGTTGAAAACTACCTAGTACAGTCTTTTCAGGTTTTAAAGTTTTATGAATATATCTGATTGAAAGCAAGTAAGTAAAGCAACAAGAATTATAGCAAATATATGCACTTTAAAATTCCTTTACAATTCAGCATGAATAAAAATGGTACATTAGAGGGTAGTTTAAATATCAGATGAATAAAGCATGGGCTTCATGCTTATAGTTGGGGATATATGTATCTTCTGCGTTAGATATATTACAGAGGTGATGTCAAGGTGAAAGCAAGCTTGCAGAATGGTTGGAAATCATTGATATTCTGACTTGGAGGCTGTAAATGGCTCAGTGGCAGATGGAGTCTTTGTCAAGGAAGAAAAATGGCAGCTTTGGAGCATCATAGATGTTTTGCTAGCAGCTCAGCACACAGTCTGTGACCTTCTAGACTCCTTCTAGGAGTCTTTCTTATGCTCTAATAAATTGTCCTCAGCTTTTATTCACCTAACATAGTTAAACAGTACTTATCATGTTTCAGTACAAATTGAGCTGTTTTCGTTACAGAGAAATAGAAATATGTTTTATTATCTAGTTCTTAAAGAAGTAAGCTTTTAAGGGAACAGGAATTTCTTGGAATCAGAAATATTTCTCATTTAGTTTGCAAGGGTAAAAACAATAGAGTTTAATTGAAAAAGTATATTTTTAGAATTACAGAATATTAAAGCTAGAAAATATGTTAAAAATCCTAGACAAACTTTCTCATTTTACAGATGAAGGAACTGAGTCTCATAGACTGTGATTCAACCAAGGTCATTAAACTAGTTCATGAAAAACGTTAGGTGACTCTTAGATTATGACTTGTTATACATATAAAATAGCTTTAGTTATGAAGGTAAAAGAAACTAGTCTCTTTGAATAAAACTTAGAATACTACAGAGTACACCTACTTATTCATGACCACTGCATAGTGAGCATACATAATTTTAGAGACTTCTATTTACTATTTAATTGCACATATTTTTATTGGAAAGACTTCAAGTTTATCATTTTAATCATTGCTAGATTGCTGTACAGAAAAATTTTTGTTGAATGAAGAGTTTATACCTGGGTCAAATATGTATCTTGTATTGATTTATTTGTGTATTTTTAAAGGTTCTTTCTTTTAGAGATAGCATTTCATATTAAAATGTTTGAGGGTTTTGTAGATTTTGTACTGAAATGTTTTGAATGAAATATTGTTGCATGTATCAGTGAGAAATCCAGTTTTTAGAGGAATATAGGTCTCCATGAGAGTGTACTACCATGTGGAGTATATTCAATTGGACAGCTGACTTATACTGAAGAGTAGTAAGTCATGGCTAAAATTAAAAGTGGAAGCATTACACACGTAAAACCTACTAAAGCATTTGACAGTTGCTAAAGTTATAGAAAGGAATCTCTGTACATCATGGAAGAAAACTACCCTTTGTTCTAGAAGGTCAAGGTTGCTGTACAAATTGCTTCAATTTGTAGTCTTTCTTAAGCCAGTGTCTAAAGAAGTAAACTTAAAGAGAAATTTAACAACAATTATTCAAAATAATGTCCATGCATTTTCTAAAGATAAAATTATACAATTAGGGCTTCCCTAGTGGCGCAGTGGTTGAGAGTCCGCCTGCCGATGCAGGGGACACGGGTTCGTGCCCTGGTCCCGGAAGATCCCACATGCTGTGGAGTGGCTGGGCCAGTGAGCCATGGCCGCTGAGCCTGCGCGTCCGGAGCCTGTGCTCCACAACAGGAGAGGCCACAGCAGCGAGAGGCCTGCATACCACAAAAAAAAAAAAAAAAAAAAAAAAAAATTATACAATTAATTGTTTTTGATTAGGAGAAAAATTTGAAAGGTCCCCAAATCTTGAAGTAAGTTTTTTTTCTTTTGGGTTTTTGTTTTTGTTTTTAAGGATAAAACTGGTTAGACCTTTTAGATAGAAAGTGGGCATAAAAAATATTAACCATAACATCATAAAGAATACTATTCCTATCAATGGATATGTTGTTATGTAACTATTCACCTATAATCTGCTTTGATATGAAGTAAATACACTCAGATAGAGGTTAAATGATGGTTACTAAATTATTCAATAACTAATTATTGGGTGCCTAGTACATGCAAATGCTGAGGATAAGGCAGTGAACAAAACAGACTGTGCACACGTGGGGCTAACAGTCAATGAGCGAAAGAGATAACAGTTAATAAACTAATATTTACTATATTAGATGGCAATCAACACTATGAAAAAAGATAAAGCAAATTAAAGAGTCATGAGGGTCAGGGTTGTGAAGTTATTATTTGTTATAGGGTGGTTGGTGAAGCCCCTCCTAAGAAGATGACAGTTTAACAGAGATCTTAGGAAAGTGAAGGAGCAAGTCATGCATATATCTGGGTGATGACTCTTCCAAAGAAAACAGCCAGTGCCAAGACACTGAGGAAGATTGTACTTGGCATATTCCGGTAACAATAAGGAAACCAGTGTGTCTGGAGTGGTGTGAGTAATGAAAGGGAGTAATAAATGAAGCTAGAGAGATTTCACATAGACCTACATTTAAGAATTAAGTTTTTTTAAAAAAAGAGAATATTGAAAAAAATTATGTTGTAAGCTTAACTAAAGCTCATATTGTTGCTAAACCAGTGATCCCCAAAATAGTTTTGCTAGAGCCTTAGTTGTGTAGAGTGAGTATTGCTTGATAAAAAGATTCCATGGTCAAGTAAGTTTGGAAAACCTAGGGTTAATGTTAAACAAAGGTAAACAGGTTTTGTTTTGTTTAACAACTGTTTAGGCACATCTTTTAATGTGCTAACATGTTTTGTGAATCTCCAATCTTTGACCCTTCCTTCAAAGAACCTCTTAAGAGGGGCTAGTGTTTTTCAATGCTTTGGTAAATGCTGTATTATATAATCCTACAGATTAACTATTGCTTACTAAAAGGATTTTCCACAATTGCTGTTTCATAACCTCTATGCTCCTTAAGCCAACATTTCTCTCTGCCTGCTTTTTCAGTAAAGACAACATTTTTTTTATTGTTTTCCTAAGTAGTTCTCAAATCCATCCTTTTTTCTCTATTCGTGATGCCTAAATCTTTATGTAGGTTTGCATCGTGCCTCACCTGGGCTATCACGTAGCCTCCTAACTGGTGGCTCTGCCTCTAGTCTTGCTGTGTCCAGATTCAGCGTCCTCTTCAGTGACCATTTAAATGGCATCACAAATCTAACTTGATTATTCACCTACTTAAAATCCTTTACTAGCTTCCCATCACTACGGAATAAAATTTAATCTCATTTACAGGGCACATGATATCTTCTACAATCTGTCTCCTATCTACATCTAAAATTTTGCCTAAATTTCCCATGCTTAGTATTCCCCAACTTTGAAACCATTTATACTTCCTTAAAGCAGGCAGTGGGTATATAGTCTTTTTGCCTTTGTTCAGTGCTATTATTTCTTCCTGACATAGCTTTCCCTCTGTGAGTAGCCTAATTTCTCCACTCTTAAAGATTTAGAGCAGACATACTCTTCTTGAAGAATACTCTCAAGTTCTTCCTGTCTAAGTCAGGTACACTGATGTACAATTCTGCCAAAGCACTTAAAACAATGAAGTAAAACTATGTGTTTTCTCCTTTCTCTGTATCCTGTACCTTGTATCTGTATCTTAAGTGCTTCATACTTTAAGTAGATAAACAATAAACGTGGCAAATAACTCTACCAAGTAGTTGAAGACTTTCTTATAAACAGATCTATCAATTCCCCTCTTTTCCAGTTCAAGATCTGTTTGGATTATAGACATAAATGTAAAACATAAAACTGTAAAACTTTTAGAAGAAAACATAAGGGAAAATCTGTAAGTCCTAACTTGGTGAAGCGTTCTTATATTGATACCTGACACAAAAAACCACAATGCTTGAAAGTAAAAAAATCAGTAAATTGGACTTTACAAAAATTAAAACTGTTTGCTTTGTAAAATACCCTGTTATGATGGTGAAGAAACAAGCTATATACTAGGAGAAAATATGGAAAACCACATATCTGACAAAGGACTCATATCTAGGATATATAAAAACTCTCAAAACTCAACAGTAAAAATGCCAACAGTCTAATTAGAAAACTCGGTAACATTTCACTGAAGTAGCATTTCACTGAAGAGGATATCCAGATGTCAAATGAGCACATGAAAAGGTGTTCAAAATCATTAGCCATCAGAGGAATACAAAAATGAACTATCACTAGTCACCTATCAGAACAGCTAAAACAAAAATTAGTGACAATATCTACCACTGGCAAGAATGTGGAGAAATTGAGCTCTTATACATTGCCATTGGGAATGTAAAATGGTACAACCACTCTGGAAAAGAGTTAGGTAGTTTCTTAAAAAAACAAGAAAACAACTAAACATATGCGAAATACATGACCCAGCAAATGCACTCCTGGGCATTTATCCCAGCAAAATGACTGTTCATGGTTGTTTATAGCAGCTTTATTTGTAATAGCCAAAACTGGAAACTATCAAAATGTCTTACAATAAGTGAATGGCTAAACACGGTACGGTGTGTCCATATCATGCAATACTACTCAGCAATACAAAGGTATCAACTATTGATACACAGATCTCAAGGACATCAGGCTCAGTGAGAAAAGTCAATCTCAAAAGGTCACTCAATAATTCCATTTATGTAAAAACAAAATTATAGAGACTGAGAACAAATTTGTGTTACCAAGGGTTAGGGATGGTAGAGGAGAGCAGGGTTTGGGTGTGACTGTAAAGGAGTAGCATGAGAAGGATCTTTGTGGTGATGGAATAGATCTGTATCTTGTTTGGAGTGCTGTTTACATGAATCTAGATCTGTGGTAAGATGACATAGAACTATATGTATACATTGTAGTTAGTTTCCTGGTTTTGATATTGCGCTATAGTTCTATAAGGTGTAACCATTAGAGGGACCTGAGTGATGAGTACATGCAATCTCACTATACTATTTTTGCAACTTTCTGTAAATATATAGTTATTTCAAATTAAAAAGTAACAAAATTGTCTTTTTTTCTTCTACCTTTCCACCCATCTCTGAGAAAAAAAAATTGTTTTACCTTGCACCTCCATGTTTATTGCAGCATTACTTAACAATATCTAAGACGTAGAAAAAACCTGAGTCCACTGATGGATAAGTGGATAAAGAAAATGTGTTATATATTTATACAATGGAATATTACTCAGCCATAAAAAGAAGGAAATTCTGCCATTTGTGGCAACATGGATGGACCTTGAGGGCATTTTGCTACATGAAGTAAGACAGAGAAAGACAAATACTGTATGATCTCACTTATATGTGGAATCTAAAAACAAAAACAAAAAATATTACCCAAACTCATAGTTAATAGAGAACAGATGGGTGGTTGCCAGAGGTGGGGGTGGTGGGTGAAATCGGTGAGGGTTTTCAAAAGGTACAAACTTCCAGTTATAAAATAAATCAGTCCTGGTAAAAACAAACAAAAAATGTTTTGCCTCCTTACTAAACCTAAGACTTTATTCATGCTTTTTGATTTTTATCCTTTTCTGTGTCCTCCAGAGACTTGTTTCATTGATTATTCATAAGACATATCCAGCTTCTCCTTACTTGACTGATTTATTTCAGATTGTCCTATCTTAAATAAAATGATAAATAGAAGTAAACAAACCAACAAAACCTTTACTTCCCATAAGTGGTTGTATTTGTATATTAAAGATATATATATATCCATGTTAACATGTGTAGCTCTAGTTCATTTATTTTAATTGCTATATATTTCATTATAAAAACACACCACAATCTATTATTTATTTTCTAGTATTTCACTATACAAATAATGCTGTAGTTTACATTTTTGTATATGACTTTATGCATATGTATGAGAGTTTTTCTGGGTTACATACCCAGAAGTAGAATTTCTGTGATATTGACTACATACAGCTTTGATTTTACTAAGTATTGCTTAATTTCTTTCTGCAGTGGTTATATGAGTTTACACCATAAGTGCATAAGAGATTTCCTGGTCTACATTTTTCCCAACTTTTGGATTTTCCTTAATTTTTGTCTTCCTACTCCATCTATGTAGAATCTGCTATGAAGTTCAATAGATTTTACATCTATAATTTAATTTTTTGTTTCTTGCTCTACTTTGACCAGTCAACAAGTAAAAAAAGAATTGATTTATCTTATCTTTCATATTCATATTTATCTCCGTATTTCTGACTCAACTGCCACAATCTTAGTTCAGACCCTTTCCTCTTGCCTAATCTTTTGCAACAGGCTGAATATTGTAATATCCCTCTTGGAAATCGCTTTCTGCTCCAATTCATCCTACTTAAAACTGCTAGATCAATATTTCTTTTTTTTTTTTTTTTTTTTGCGGTACGCGGGCCTCTCACTGTTGTGGCCTCTCCCGTTGCGGAGCACAGGCTCCAGATGCGCAGGCTCAGCGGCCATGACTCACGGGCCCAGCCGCTCCACGGCATGTGGAATCTTGCCGGACCAGGGCTCGAACCCATGTCCCCTGCATTGGCAGGCTGATTCTTAACCACTGCGCCACCAGGGAAGCCCTAGATCAATATTTCTAATGCAAGTAGTTTACCACGGTTTGCAGTGTTGAATAAATTTAACACTTAAAGTGACATTCAAGGTTGTGTCTAATAAGGTCCTAAACTAGCTTTTCAGCCACATCTCCCACTATTTTCTATATATGCCTTATATACTAGCTAGACTAGATTACATTCACTTATTGATTGATTAATTCATTCAAACAGTAGATACTGAAAGCTTTTATTAGGCTATACAAGTGTATTAACACTTGAGTTTTGTAACTGCTACTACTATAAAAATTAATAACTCATGCTTCTTGTTATTGGGGGACTTGCAAGCTACCTCAAGCTATTCTTTGAGCATGCCCAATACTTTTAATCCTCTACCCTCAGCGTATTGTTTTCCCTCCACTTAGTATACCGTTTTTCCTAGTTCCTCTGCCTAGCCATCTTTGCCTTTCAAAAAAATCCTATATACTTTTCAAGGCCTACTTAAGATGTTAGCTTTGCATGAAGTCTTTTCTGATATCCACAGTTAACTTTGTTCCTATAGTACTATATTTCTATTGTTTTCATGGCACATACTGTATTTCATGTATTTGTCTTAGCCTTCCACGGTGATAAGTCCTTTGTCTATTCATCTGTATTGCCCATATAGCATATAACATAATGTCTTATATAAGGTAGGCAAACTGTTAACTAAAATAATTTAATTGAAGATAACATATTAGTTAAATCCAAGTTCACCAATTAGACCTATTTGGGGAAAGATCAATTTGAATTAGAAAAAAATGCTTAATTATGTAATTTTATCTAGTGTTCTTACTTTAAAACAGTATAGAAAAACTAAATTATGGGTGGGTTTCTATTTAGTGATCTTTACAACTTGCTTTGATGAATAGTAAACTTTACCTGTGATCAGAATAACAGTTGTTCAGTTCACTTTTACACTCTTAAGTTAAAATTCCCTTAAATCAGGTTTTCAAACTGTACTCTGAGGAATTGTATGAGTTGGTTCTGTTGAGATGTGTTGGCTACTGCTCGGTGCTTCCTCTGCCCCAAAGAGCAGCCCTTTATTTCTTTTTTCCTATACAGGGCTTCTTCACAGGATTTTATTTAAGAAAGGATTCTTTTGCTGAAGTAGTTTAAAATAATTGCTAAGACTGTATAATACTTCAATTTTATCCATTTATTTTATATTTTCTAAGATCTTACAAAAAATACATTATTCCCACCTTATTTTTTTGTATTACTACAAATTTAAAATCTGTAGTCCATGTGAATACGAAACTTCAGGTAATTAAGCAAATAGTAGGTAATGGGCTTTGAACGTGACAAATAGTTTATTCTCCGAGTATTCTGCATTTTAATATGGATTTTTGAGGAGTTATTAGAATATCAGGGGTTACTGGACTTGCTATACAAATTGTTAGGTAGGCTGAGGAATTCTTTAGATCATGGCTTCTTAAAATTTAATGTGCATAAGATTCTGATTCATTTGGTCTGGGCTAGTGCTTGAGATTCTTTATTTCTAACAAGTAGTTTCAGCGTTGCTGGTCTGTGGACTACAGTTTGAGTAGCAAGGAGCTTGATAACCTTCCAAAGCCTATCACCACATTTTATTAGGATTTCATCCTTTGCCTTAGTGAAAGTAGGTTTCCAGTATTGCCATAGACATTTTTTAGCTGTCTGTTTCTCTACAGTCTGATTTATATTTTGCCATTTTAATAGAAATTTCTGGGGTTTTAGGGAAATACTTTGTGTGTGGATTAATGATTGCCCTGTGATTATGTAGTTCTTTGTTTAAAATTATCCTTCACTACTTTAAAAATAGTTAGCCTTGAGAGCTATTAGACTGTCAGTGCCAACTTTCAGAGAATTTGAGTTTGATAAGGAATATCTGTTTGGTTTACTTTTCTAATAAAACTGTAATATTTATTGACTTTTGTTATTTTGCAGGATATTGTTTGAGGTTAGATATTAAGTTGTTATGAAAATAAAAATAGGAAACAGTTTTGTTTGGCTAAAGTTGTTTTAGCTGGTATAAGTACTGCTTTTTAAAAAAACTATTATAATCATGAATTAGTAGCAATTGTATACCACAGCAGGCTAGGCTGTTAATTTTATCTGTAGTACACATGAACTGAAAACTTAATTTGTGTAAATGGACAACCAATAGGACAGATAGTCATTTAGTTAAATAGCTTATACTCAAAAAGATATAAATCAATTCTGAGGGACATTAATGCTTTTCTTTAAGACATATATATCGAATATTTTCATATCTTTTGGGCTTTTATAGAAAATTGTAATAACTAAATCATAAATTTAAGTCATAAATCTTTAAGAAAATTCTCAAAATTGCTTATTTTTGATCAATGGAAATTAGTGATTAACTTTGTAGACCAGAACAGCAGAGCATTTTGGGGGGGAAAGTTATGATTTTTATCTAAAAATATGGTTATTATATCAGCCTTGCATTATTTCACCTACTAATTGTCAGTAGTGAGAACTGCTGGAAGAATTACATTATTACAAAAGTGACTTTAAAATATATTATTATTTTCTTATTTCTTAAGTAAGGACTAATATTGCTATAAAAGTTTTTATATGGAATTTATGTCAAATGTTGATAAAAGTTTTCTTCAAACCTGATTCAACAATTTTGTATAGAAATAAACCTCCTTTGTTTCTTCTGGTAGCATCCATTGATTTTTTTTTTTTTCCCAAAGATACATTAATAGTGCTGATAGAAGCAGAACAATTGGAATTTACATTAAAAATAAATGTGATGAATAAAAAGCAGTACTCTATATAATAATGTTATAGTCTTGATTTTTCTTTACCAAAGTTCCAAAATCTAAAGGACAAAAATACTGACAAGGTCAAGAAAAAATGAAAGAAAGAACAAACGATGCAAAAAGAAAATGACACTGGGGTCTTGGTTTAATACATATGTATTCCAGGTTGATGGTTGATTTCATTAGCAAATCTCATTGTTATGCAATGTCTGTTCTTCTGCAGCAAAATGAATATTGTATTTTTACAGGCTCTGTGTGTATCTATTATGTTACAATAAATGAAAAAACATATATGTGTAGCTTTCTTTGGTTTACTCTTTTCAGTTTGTCTTTTAGGAAAAGAAAGAAAATTGAATTATATTCTTTCTTTTGTTATTAAATTTATTCAAAGCTTTTCAATTTATATTATAGATATATTTCCTACTTTTGTTCCCTGAAATAAACAATTGTAAGGTGGTTAATAATGTAACCATTTAAATTATCCTATAACTTTTTACATGAATAGACTATAATCTTGATTGATTTAAGCTGATAATTAATATGAGGTTAACCATAAGCTTTCTAACATATTTTTAAATGTTAGGATGGGTTTTCTTATTGCAAGAAGAATGTTAAGCAAGTGTACATATTATGCCAAATGTAAATACTACTACCTTTTGCAATAGCAAAAATTGTATGTTTAGATTACTATAGTTAGATTTCAATTTTCATAAAATAGGAAATTCAGAAATAACAAATTTCAGTGGCTCCACATTGGAAGAGTTCATTTAATCAGGTAAAAGACTGCATGACTCTTAGGGTCATGTATATGAATTCAAATGTGGATCAAACTGTACTGGACACAATTGTCATTTAATTTTAGTCATTTTGAGGACTGACAATAATTTACAAAATCTATTTGGCTTTTGGTAGTGTTACCAAAAGTTGTCACAACTAAAATTCTTTTGACAAGCTCGAAAATAGAAAAGCCCAAGATTTGATTTAATATAGGTTGATTGTATATCATTTAGAAATTATCTATATAATAAAAATTGGGGAATTCCCTGGTGGCACAGTGGTTAAGAATCCGCCTGCCAATTCAGGGGACATGGGTTCGAGCCCTGGTCCAGGAAGATTCCACTTGCCATGGAGCAACTAAGCCTGTGCGCCACAACTACTGAGCCTGTGCTCTAGAGCCCACGAGCCACAACTACTGAGCCCACATGCTGAAACCACTGAAGCCCGCACCTAGAGCCCATACCCCGCAACAAGAGAAGCCACCGCAATGAGAAGCCCGTGCACCGCAACGAAGAGTAGCACCTACTCGCCGCAACTAGAGAAAGCTGGCGCGCAGCAACGAAGACCAAACACAGCCAAAAATAAAGAATTTAAAATAAAAATTGGCCTTCTGGTTCACTTGATGCAATCGTAATAAGTAACTTGTTTATGTTGGACAAACGAGCTGTTATAAATATGTACAGCAGTTTATTAATGCACCATCTTAAGTTAATTTGTACTTATAATGTTTACATTTTATTGTTCACAATGGGTAATACAAAATAAGAAATTTCAAAATCTAGTGAGGGAGATCCCTAAAATAATTAGAGAGTAATGTAGAGCTAAATCATGTGGAGAAAGAAGGTTTTCTGGGCTCAAATAGTTAGGCTCTGAGTGAGGAGCCTCCTGAAAGTGATGAGATCTAAGCTGATAGTGTGATAAGGAAGAAATGGGAAACAACATAAACAAACTAGTAGGTAAGAGAACATAACCTTGGCATCTTTGGGAGACAGCGAAGAGACCAACACAACTGTAATGAAATATATTTGCTACTACTTATTTATTTTACCCCACATAAAAATTAGATTGTAGCATTGTTAAATTTTAGTATTATTCAGTCAAGATGTATGGTGTGTTGAGGTGCTACTGCTGTGGACCTTGTTTTATCTTGTCTAATAAAATGGGAAATAGGAAATTGCTTTTATATTAATTTTACTGTTTTTCTCCCCCACCAATCATATGAAAAGTAAATGCTGCAAAAATATGCCAAGATTCATGCTCTAAAATAAATTGAAATTGGTGCAGACTGTCTGAGAAGGTAGGAATCTAGAAACTCTAATAAGTCAGATTTCTCTACCGTAGTTACAAATACCAAACTGAGGAGGAATGTAAATCATCAGAGATTGGGCTCCCAGGCTGTTGAACTGAGCAGGATCATGGAAGGTCAACAAAGAGGGAGAGAGGAACTGTTTTAAGTTAAAAAGAGGGATCCCTCTTAAGTGTCTGGACCTATCCTACCAATGTCTTCTCCTTGATCTGGAACCACAGTTATCACTTGCATGTCCATTTTATTTACTCATCCAGCAGAAGAATCTGCATTTAGAAAATGAAATATGAACTTGGAATATGAAAATGGACTGTGAATTCAACAAAAGATGCTGGGGATTGTTAGTGTTTGTTTAAAGATCCCAATTAGATACATAGCTTCCTAGCAAGTTGGCTCATTTTCTGGGTAACCTTTCATCATGTTATGATACCAACTTGCCCCAAAGAAAGGTTGAAAGGAATTCCATATGAAATTTGTTATTTAATCTCTGTAAAGATGCTGTTGAGAAAATTATTTTTTTGTCCAGGGTTGCATTATTGAAAAGTATGAAGATATTTCTCTCAGTTCTAAGTACTAGGGAAAGCTTTGGTGCTTATTTGTAAAATGCAGTTTATACAAAATGAGAATTTTATAATTTGATCTTGTTTCCCACTTTACTTTGATTGCTAGGAAGCTCAGAGCTGAACCACTCACGTCTTACAGTTGTGCAAGGCCTTATGACAGGCGTTTCTATGTTCCAGCTTTACTTTGTGTTTCATCTTCTTGCTTCCCTTTATTCATATTAATTTACATTTTGAAAGCATTCTGTTTTACTAATCATATGTCCATAAGTCACCTTAAGTTATTTTGAAATAAGTTGGGACATAAATAACTATGGAAAGCTTCTTTATTGTCAGCAGAATGTAAGCAAATAAATGTAGGAGCCTCTCTTCCTTCTCCTGTCCCCTTTCCTTTCATTTTCATTTTGCATGAATTCTTTAAGTCATGGAGGACTAATCTCTGTGGTTCTTAGACCTGCCAGGGGCAAGGGAATCATTTCTGGAGGTTTTTCCCTGTACAGAACTGCCAGGTATAGTTCGTTGTGCTAAGTGTGCTTTACGCAAGAGTGCCTGACTGCGAGAACAAGTTAGAGCTGAAGTATATCTAGAGGAGGAAAAGGTTTCCTTTCCTCACATGTTAGCTCAGAGGGGGTCTTTTTCTAACTCTGAGGGTATCATATTTACCCTGGTTTTCATCCTTGCCGTTTCAACCGAATTGTAAACTCTTACCCTGAAATTTGCTGACATTTGATAAAAGCTACCTTGAATGAAACAAAATTTCAAATTTATTTTCTTTACTTCTGTATTTTAATTTCATTATCCTTTAAATTTGATCCATATGGGAAACTAAGATACTCATGGCTCTTTGAAATAATTGAAATAATAGTTTTCTAATTTAAAATTTTGTTTTGTTTCCATATATGAATTACATAGTCAAAGCTACCTATTTGGTAGGAATTATATCTTAAATTATCTATAAAGGAAATAAGGGCTGTGTCTTGCATTCCAGGTAACTATAGGATATTTGAATTATTTAATTGGACCAAGAAATTCAGCTGAAACTTTTAGTAATAGTTTTCTGAAAATTTGCTATTTCATGCGTCATCATAGTAAAGATGGTGGTTAGCAACTTGCATTAATGTTGTTCAGTATTAAATATGTACTCCTTTCAAATGATACATATTAAATGTTTGTAACACAATCTGTTCCGATATTTTGTATTCTTGGCACAGTCTTGTCTACTTAGGTGTTCTTTTTGTTGTCAGTGATTTTATTGTCACTTTGTTTTGTTTTCTGTTGCAATACATTAGAGTTTTATTTTGCAGAGTAAATATACACCTGATTTAAGTTATATAATTAAAGCCTTGATTATATTGCTGTAAAAGGGTCGTTAAGAGCTCTTTGCATTAAAATCTAAAGCATGCTGTGTTCATAATAGTTCGGACAGATGCTGGGCCTTAGAATATATAGAATTTTACAGATAAATTAAATTTTGTAGATTAAAAAAGTCTCCTAAATATTTTTAAATTAGTGAATTTGTTTATTATTTTGACAGAGTGTGTGTTTGTTTTATACCCTTAGTTAGTTTAAATCAATCTTCATTCAACTATACTAAAAATTTCAGAGTGAAAAAACAGCAATTTGGAGGAAAAACTAAGGACAGAGAAACTTAATTTTCGAGCTAACAATATATTTTTAAATGCTCAAGTTAAATATTTTAGGTTTTGTTTTCTTTTTGAAATATGAATTTTAAATGATGCAGGGAGTAGCTTCAAGTTATGTAAACTTTTTGATTCATATAATTGAGATTTTTTCCCAAAGACTGCCACATGAATTATAGTTTTATTTTGCAAGAGCTTGTCTTTATTTATAACTCAGAAACTTCTTTTATCTATTTTCTTGAAGGAGTTGAAATTCAAAGACATTTCCCTACAGTTAGCAGGTTTTTGAACAGTTAATTTTAGTTTCTTTTCAAACCTTGTTAGCTAGTGTTGCCTTGTTTTTAAATTTACCTGCCGAGAAGTAATTTTTAAAACCTACTTAAACAGATTCGTTTCTCAAGCATTCCTTATTATAAACTGCGTGCCTTCACATGTCAGGAATAAACCCTCCTTAAAAAAGGAAGAAAGATAGAACTCTTTATTGTCTGTTTTGACGTTAATAAAATTAAGAAAAGAAAGATTGAGACATCAACCTCACCTGGCTTAGTTTTGTCACGTGAGCATTCACGGTTACTGGTGATCTAAGTGCTCCACCTGCCTTTCAGTTTGTTTACCAGGAAATCAAGATGTGTAAACTGCAGGAAGTACTATTTGACCCTCTCCGACAGTATCTCATTACAATAATTGCTAATCTCTGAATAAGACAGCCATGTTTTGTGAGTAACTGAGAGAGAGAGGTTGTGTTAGGTAGATTTTAGGTGTTTCAACAAATAAAGCATTGTAAATGCTTACTTGGATTATGTTTTCATGATAGCTTCTGATAAAAGACATATGGTGACCTTTAGGGTCAGCAAAGCTAGGACACAATAGTAGGTATTCTTTCATGCCTTTTAACTGAAAAATATCACGGCTTGTTGTTTTGGAGTGCTGTCACTGCTCTGAATCGAAAGGATAATGGCTACTTCCTGATTAAACCCACTCTCCACAGTAAGCTGTTAATATTATACTGTATGTCTTTTTCTCCTGTAAATGCAGTAGTATTTTGTGTTTTCTTTACTTTTTATCATTGTCTTTTCTTAGATATATCTGTTGTAAGGAATTCCTGAAGTTGAAGTTTACAATTAGAGTAGAAACTACTGTTTTAAGTTTGGAGGATTTTTTTTTTTTTAATGGAAAAGTATCTTTGTTTGGTATTAAATCCAACCTTCTCATATACTTACTGTAGATTTTGGTTAGATAAATTAGCTTTTAAAAAAGACATTGAAATGATAAATTATATTAAGCTGTCACTTTCTTGGCACTCTAAGCAAAATTTTAAAAATAACTTATGTAGTAAATCAGATTAATTTTTTCAGGGAATATTTGGGTAAACTAATTTTATTTTTATTTAATACATTTCATAAGTCTATTTAAATATATTGTCAGGATTATTGATAATTGTTTTAATTATTAAATTAAACTATTATTCTTAAATTAATTATGAGATCCCTGTGATGTAAAAACAATATTAAGTACTCAGAATATAAGAAGGGGAATAATGAGCTTCTTAGTTTTAATCCTAAAGCTGGCAGTCACTCCATCTGTGGTCTTGGGACAATCATTTAAACTGCTTACCTTGGTTTTCTTGTCTACTGTTAATATGTGTGCTAAGTAAAATGAATGTTGTTTTTCTTTATGGTAGTACAAAGTGTAAAGAAAATGATTATTCATAAGTATTTTATAAAATGGACAACAGACCCTGAACATAGAATAGGAAAACATTTAGGAGTCACAGTAGACAAGGAAATAATAGAAAAATTATTTCTATTGTAAAATAATGGAAAGTAAAGTTTAAAATAAACACCATATAACTGCCCTTTTAATTTCAACAAAATTGTTAGTTTTGCTAAATCCCTAATATAACATTACCAGAGGATTCTACATATTGTTGGGTACATGACTAAAATGAGAAGTGGAAAGCTTGGAGGTGATTTAGTAAAGAGTCACAAATATACTTAAATTATTTAACTTTTTCTCAAAAGTCTTATTCCTGGAAATGAGATTATTTAGAGTAGAGGAAAGAAGATGTGTATATATTATAGGCCTATAAGTATAGTTCACCTAAAAAGTAAGATGTTTAATTTTTAAACTCTAGAACTAGGCATCCTGGTTATATTTTAAAATACTATGAAATTATTAAACACTGAAGGCAGCTACTGAAGATGGTCATAGAACCTAACATTCAGAAATATTTAAAAAATATTCTGGGATAATGTAAATACTTTTGCTGAGAGAGTTAAGGTAACTTCTTTTGCAAAATGATTATCAAAGGTATTTTAGGTAACTTGGTAATTTATGTTATTGGTCATTCTAAGGAGATTCCAAAGATTGTATTTAATGAATATTCCAACTTGGTCAAGTTATTGAAGTAGGACTTATAGTAGTGCCTCTGTTTAATTTGTTATTTATTTATTTATTTTTGCTGCATTGGGCCTTTGTTGCTGTGCGTGGGTTTTCTCTGGTTGCGACGAGTGGGGGGTACTATTTGTTGCGGTGTGGTGGCTTCTCTTGTTGCGGAGCACGGGCTCTAGGCGTGCGGGCTTCAGTAGTTGTGGCATGCGGGCTCAGTAGTTGTGGCTTGTGGGCTCTAGAGCACACGGGCTTAGTTGCTCTGCGGCATGTGGGATCTTCCTGGTCCAGGGCTCGAACCCATCTCCCCTTCACTGGCAGGCGGATTCTTAACCATTGTGCCGCCAGGGAAGTCCTGTTTAATTTGTAATAGCAAATAATAGATGTCACTTATTGAATACTTAATATGTGCAAACTACTGCACTAATTTTATTGTAGGAGAGGCAAACTTTTTTTACCCTCTTAGAGTTCTATTTGGCAGGGCCTGAGAATTAAATTGACGTAAGATAGATCAACAGGAGAAAAGCATACACCTTTATTTAATACATAGTGTTGTGTGAAACAGAGTCTGCAAAAGGAATGAAGACCAAAGAAATGGTGAAATCTACTTCTTTTATGTTATGTTGACCAAAGAGAGGCAGTTGTGGAAAAGTGACTAAGCTATTTGGAGAGACTAAAGGAAGATAAGAATTATTTTAACAAGGTCTGTTTGTTGAGAATTCTCTCAGTCTCAACTTTTCATCTTTGATGATAAGAATGTTACTTTCCTTCTGGTATAGGGAGGACATCTTTGATATAGTAATTTCATTTCCTGCTTTTAAGAGAAAGAAGGAAAGTCAGTGTTTTTCTTGTATTTGCTGTTTTTCAAGTGCCTTTAACTCAAAACAGTCAATATGCCAGAGCAGCGTATTTTGAAGAAGGATGTTCTGAATTCCTTCATTATCATCTTATTTTACATTCATGATAATCACATGAGGTATAGGTAGTATCATTACCCCCATTTCTACTGATAAGGAAATAGCTGTAGAGAATTTAAATGATTTCGTCAATGTCCTTTAGTCAGTAAGTGCCAGAGCCAGACCAAAATCTCTAACAAAATCTAGAAAGAACTCCGTCTTCAGTGTCATGCCTTTAAGCATTGTGTTTATATTTTGGAGATAATAAAGGCGCTAAAGCCTTTGATTTAGATGGGGTTTTTTTTCAGCAGTTTACCAAATATTAGAATCCTTACTAAGTGTCAGACACTATAAGTACATTCTGCGGTAGTAATGGAAAGCAAAATTAAATCCCTCGTTTCACGAAACTTACAGTTTAGTGGAAGAGGCAAAAATATAACAGCCTATTATAGTACCATGTGATAACTGATATAATAGGGGTAAGTGCAAGATACTAAAGGTGACACAAAGAAGTTCTAATGTCTTCTTTTATTTATATATTTAATTTATATTTGGGGTGCTGTTCTAGGGATATATAAGTAAATAAAATTTTCAAACGTCTCTGCTCTTGTGGAACGTATATTGGGGTGGAGTCAACAGTAAGCATACTAAATAAGTATATAGCATGTTAGAAGGTGACAAGTGTTATGGAGGAAAGAAAAAGTAGAGAAGGGTAAGAAGGCTGTGGTGGTGATGAGTTGGGTGATGTTTGAGCAACGATCAAGGAAGTTAACTATGCAGATGTCTTTGGGAAGAGCCTTCCAGGTAGAGGACTCAAGGCAAAAGCATACCCGGTGTGTTCAGAGTAATGATTGGGGTAAAGTGAGGGAGAAGGGAGAGTAGGAGGTTTTGACAGAGGTAATTGGGGCTTCACAGAGCACTGTAGGGACTTTAAGGAGCCATTGCAGGCTTTCGGTAAATCTGGCTTATATTTGTAAAGGTTCACTCCACTTGCTATGTTGAGAATAGACGGTAGGGAGGCATTGACCACCAGTTAGAAGTCTCTTAGAGTAATCTGATTGAAAAGTAGTGGCTTAGGTAAGGCTGGTAGTGGTTAAATTCTGGATGTTTTTAAGGTACAACCAAAATGTTTTCTGATGGATTGGATGTGGAATATGAGAAAAAGAGAAGGCCAGATGACTCCAAGGTTTTCTGCTGAGCAACTAGAAGGATGGCGTTGCCATCAACCGTGAGATGGGGACGGTTTCCATAGGGAGCAGGTTTGGGATAGGGATGGACAATCAGGAGTTTGGTTTTGGATGTAGTAGATTTTTAAGTGTTTAATAGATACGCAAGTGGGGATACCATCTAAATTGAGGCTGAAGAATGAATTGGTGGTGATTTATGATGAACTTTGAGAACATTCTTTATACACTTAAGTGAATTGGCTTTTTCTACTTTTACATATTTACAAACTAGAGTAACGTCTAAACATCTAAAAAGTAATAACATTTAAAAGTAAAAAAATTGTTTATCCCAACAAATTATTCTAAGTAGTTAAGTTTTCAGAGTATTTCAGTAGCTACTGTATTCATGAGTTGTGCTGGGTGCTTTTACATATATTGATTCTCACCATAATGCTGTAAGGTAAGTTTTATTTCCATTTTACATTTGGAGAAACTGAGTCTGAAGGCGATTACAGTTGCCTAAGGTCATTGATATATTAGGTGATGGGTCTGGATTCAAATCTAGGTATTTACATTGTATTGTCCATGCTCCTTATTTTAAAAATGTATATATATTTTTTTTTTTTTTTTGCGGTACGCGGGCCTCTCACTGTTGCGGCCTCTCCCGTTGCGGAGAACAGGCCCTGGACGCCAGGCTCAGCGGCCATGGCTCACGGGCCCAGCCGCTCCGCAGCATGTGGGATCTTCCCGGACCGGGGCACGAACCTGTGTCCCCTGCATCGGCAGGCGGACTTTCAACCACTGCGCCACCAGGGAAGCCCAAAAATGTATATTTTTAATCTTGCAAAGTTTTAAACATTTGTTTAAGGTCTCAAGGAGTTGTCTTTTTTTTTTTTTTTTTTTTTTTTTTTTTTTTTTTTTTTGTGGTACGCGGGCCTCTCACTGTTGTGCCTCTTCCCGGACTGGGGCACGAACCCGTGTCCCCTGCATCGGCAGGCAGACTCTCAACCACTGCGCCACCAGGGAAGCCCAGGAGTTGTCTTTTTGAGCATTAGTTATTCTGTATTGTAGCATAATGATACCCTTGAGACATAAGATTTGTAGATTCTTGGTCATGGAGTCAAGCCATTTGTTGGTCTTTTTTAAGTTCCTACACAGTTTTCAGTACAGTTTCCTATTACAGATACTCTCTCCATTCCTGGCCCTCGTTCCCATGTGTAGTGCTTAATATGTGCTTAGAAATTTACAGCTGCTATCATCATCATCTTTATCCCTCTTTCTAATATGCTGGGACCTTGGGAATCTCAACCCAAGCTTGTTGAATCATGTGTAAATTATAAAGCCTCAGAGATTAAGGGTATGAGGACTTCCCAATTAATGAAGAATGAGTTTTAACTCATTTATTTTGTCTGATGGAAACCATTTTTTGTTTCCTTCTCTTTATTGACTGTTTTCTGGGGAACTGAATTTGATAAATAGCTGTATTTCTGGCTGGAAAAGCAATATTCTCTGAGACGCCAGTGGGTATTTTCACTGTAAAAGTGAACATAAGTCATTCTACTTTGGTAGGGAATAGAAATATAGCTGTTCATTGAAATAGATTTACTTTTGAGGTAATGATGCCATATTTTAAAAACTTAAACCTTTTGCCTTTAGATCAAAATACATTATTTCTTAAATTTCATGTGAGCTAATACTTTTTTGCGGTACGCGGGCCTTTCACTATTGTGGCCTCTCCCGTTGCGGAGCACAGGCTCCGGACGCGCAGGCTCAGCAGCCATGGCTCACGGGCCCAGCCGCTCCGCGGCATGTGGGATCTTCCCGGACCGGGGCACGAACCCGTGTCCCCTGCATCGACAGGCGGACTCTCAACCACTGTGCCACCAGGGAAACCCTCACCTTTTATATTTTTTGTTTGGATGGTATCTTATCTTTAATTCATTTGGGGAAAAAGAAAAATGATTGGTAAAACAGAATTTTCTGTTAAAAGTATCCTACTACCTATTTTTAATAGTTATAAAACTAAGTCTGTTACATCCTTGATTCATTGGAGTGCCCAGGGAATGAGTATTCTGATTATTTTTTCCCAGAAATAACAGTTGTTATTGAAATTCTTACTTAATGGATAAGTGCAAGTGTAAAATTGAAATCTTTTTTGATAATTTGAAGATGATAGAGGGCTGTTGGATTCTGATTTGACAATTTCAGCTACTACTAATCTCGTTTGGTTAAAAAAAAAAGTACAAATAAATATTAAATATGAGTCTTGATTTGATAATTTGAGCAACTAATCTTGTTTTGTAAACAAAGCATAATCAAATATTAAATGTGTAATAGTAATTTAAAAACACCAGAGATTTCAAAAGGAGGATGAAATTTAGTGCTAAATGAGTGATATAAACAAGTAAAATACTATGAGTTGATAATAAGAGAAGGTCATAGAATGATCAGGGAAGGCTGCTTTAAGGAAAAGGGACCTGAGCTTCAAACATTGAAGAGGGACTTCAAACATTACTTGTTATAACATTTTTATTGTGATATAATTTATACACCATACAGTTCACCCGTGTAAAGTGTACAATCCAATGGCTTTTGGTAAATTACATTATTACATTTTTGAAGTGGTGGTAAAAATATATAACATAAAATTTGCCATTTTAATACTTTTTATGTTTACAATTCATTGTCATTAATTACATTCAAAATGTTGTGCAAACATCACCACTGTCTATTTCCAAAAATTTTCATCATTCTAAATAGAAACTCTATAACTGGTAAGCACTAACTCCATTTCTCCCTACCCCTGCCCCTGGTAAACTTGAATCTACTTTCTGTGCTGTTGATTTGCTTATTCTAGATATTTCCTATAAGTGAAATCATATAATGTTTGTCCTTTTGTGTCAGGTTTATTTCACTCACTGTAATGTTTTCAAGGCTCATCCACGTTATAGCATGTATCCCAACTCCATTGCTCTTTAGGACTCAGTGATATCCCATTATACATATAAATAAATATTATATATATAATACAAACATATAAATGTATATATATCATTTTATTTGTCCATTCATCTATTGATGGACATTTGGATGTACAAATATTTGTTCAAGTCTCTTTGAATTTTTTTTGGTATGTATGTACCTTGGAGAAGAATTGCTAGGTCATGTGGTAATTTTATGTTTAGCTTTTTGAGGAACTGTCAAACTGTTTTCCATAGCAAGTGTCTTATCAAGCATTAATTTTTATTTTATTATACCATAGATATACAGTATGTAAAAAATTAGGCTGAATGAATACTGGCTTCGGTAAATACCATATATTTTTTTAAAAAGGGGCAAGGAAAGAAAAGAAACAGAAAGCCATGTGTTACACATGAGAAAGTGTGTATGTATAAAGAGCTACCTCTTAAAGTGAATTTTAATAAAATAATTAAACCTTCGGGTTGTATGTTATCTCAATATTGCTCTAATAGTTTATAAAACATGGTCACCAAATTTCTATTTCTCAGTCCCTAGGCATCTATTATAAATAGATAGGTACAGGTATTTCCGTAAGTAATTAGTGCAATTTAGTTTATTTCTGCCCAATTTTAAGGTACTTCTATTTTAGTTTTTTAGTTGGCTTTTTTGCACTGTAAAGTAAAATCTCCCTTAATTATATCTAACTGGAAAATATTCCAATATATTCTATTTAGTCATTTTATATTTATTTACTTCATATAGGCTAACATTTTATATAAGTCTGAGACAAAAGACTAGAGGTATTTCAGCTGACATTTAAAAAATGACTCTCTTAAAGTATAAACTCTGGAATTCAATGTGAGTTAGGAAAACAGTGTTTACCTATCTTTTCATATATCGGTGAGGTACCACTAAGCCAAAAGAAGCTTATTTCATGGGCTTGATAAGATCATGTGACTCAGGAAATGGGAATCAATATTGGGATAGGGAAACTTTTTGACCTAATTACAGATTTCCCTAGGAGAGATATGTAATATCACAAGCACACATACAGTAATGAATCACGCTTGTGAACTCAGTATGGAAATAGTAACAGCAGATGTAATGAGTCTTCCTGGTAAGAATATTGGTTAGGATATCAGAGAGGTATTTCTCATCAAAGATGTACATGTGAATATTTGATGCATAGGGAGTTTGAAATAGCCAGCAATTTTGAGAAAATTGACACAAGATAGCTCATGGAATAATTTTTGTTTTCTTTGTTCAAACCTCTGAGACAAATTCCTTAATATTGATTTGAGCTTAGTGAGTCTTTCCACACCTAAGTAGGAACAGAGATCGAGGTTATGGGGTGTCTAAATCATCAACAAAGTTTAGACTTAGGGAAAAACTTTGGGGAAATAATTTTCCACTTGGTTAAAACCAAAAAGACAATAGTCTATTAAGTACAGAATTGTGGTAGACTTTTAAATACTTTGAATAACCTACTGAAAATTAAATAATTAGATAAAATATTTTTTAAAAATTTTATTGTGGCATTGTTGAGCTAAGGAAGTAAAGAATTTAAAGGGATAAAAAACTAAGTGAAATAGAAAATTTGAGGAGGGGGATTAGAAGACAATATTCTTAAAATGTCCATAGTACATAAAGAGACCTACAGACTGAAAGCAATTCCTATTAAAATCCCAATGGCATTTTTTACAGAAAAAGAAAAAAAAAAACAATTCTAAAATTCATATGGAACCATGAAAGATCACAAATAGCCAAATCAGTCTTTAGAAAGAAGAACAAAGTTGGAGGTATCAATTTCCTCATATAAAAATATATTACAAAGCTACAGTGGTCAAAACAGTATGTTACTGACATAAAGACAAACATATAGACTAAAGGAACAGAATAGAGGGTCCAGAAATAAATCCATGCATATACAGTCAATTAATCTTCAAAAAGGGTGCCAAGAATATGTGATAAGGAAAGCCTAGTTTTTCCAACAAAAGGTGTTGGGAAAACTGCATATTCACATACAAAAGAATGAAATTGGACCCTTATCTTACACCATACACAAAAATCAACTCAAAATGGATTAAAGACTTCAATGTAAGATCTGAAGCTGTAAAATTCCTAGAAGAAAACTCAGGGGAAAAGCTTCATGACATTGATCGTGGCAAAGGTATCACGGGTATGACACCCAAAGCATTGGCAACAAAAACAAAAATTAATGAGGGAGACTGCATCAAACTAAAAAGCTTCTGCGTAGCAAAGGAAACAATTGTCAGAGAGTAAAGGCAACCTATGGAATGGGAAAAAATATTTGCAAACTACATATCTGATAAAGTGTTAATCTCCAAAACATATGAGAACTCTTACAGTTCAATAGTAAAAAAACTAATAGTCTGATTTTAAAAATGGGCTAACAACTTGAGCAGACATTACTCCAAAAAAGACATACAAATGGGCAACAGGTATGAAAAAATGCTCAATGTCACTAATTATCAGAGAAATGCAGATCAAATCCGCAATGAGATATTACCTCATACCTTTCAGGGTGGCTATTATCAAAAAAACAAAAAACAGTGAGTATTGGCTAGGATGTGGAGAAATTGGAACCCTGCACACTGTGGGAATGTAGAATGGTGCAGTCACTTTGGAAAATAGTATAGAGGTTCCTCAAGAAATTAAAAATAGAATTGGGCTTCCCTGGTGGCGCAGTGGTTGAGAGTCTGCCTGCCAATGCAGGGGACACGAGTTCGTGCCCTGGTCCGGGAAGATCCCACATTACGCGGAGCGGCTGGGCCCCTGAGCCATGGCCGCTGAGCCTGCGCGTCCGGAGCCTGTGCTCCGCAACGGGAGAGGCCACAGCAGGGAGAGGCCCGCGTACCGCAAAAAAAAAGAAAAAAAAAGAAAAATAGAATTAGCATATAATCCAGCAAACTCACTTCTGGGTATTTATCCAAAAGAATTCAACTCACAATCTTAAAGACATATTACTGCACCTATATTCATTACAGCACTGTTCACAGTGGCCAAGTTGTAGAAACCACCTAACTGTCCGTCAGCAGATGAATAGATAAAGAAAATGTAGTTATATGAATACAGTGAAATAACTATTTGGCCTTAATAAAAGAAGGAAAATCTGCAATATGCAACAACATGGATGAACCTTGAGGACATTATGCTTAGTAGAATAAGCCAGTCACAGGAAGACAAATACTACATGATTCCACTTACATAAAATATCGAAAATAGTCAAATTTATTAGAATCAAAGCATGGGATGGTGGTTGCCAGGGACTGGGGGAAAGGAGAAATGGGGGGTTACTAGACAGTGGGCACAAAGTTTCAGTTAAGAAGGCAAATAAGCTCTAGAGATCTGTTGTGCAGCATTGTACGTGCAGTCAACAGCAGTGTATTGTACACTTACAAATTTGTTAAGAGGGTAGATTTCATACTGAGTGTTCTTACGACAGAAAGATAAATTTTAAAAAAAAGAAATTAAAAGAGCGTAAAAAAAGATCACTGAAGTCAGCTTTCTTTTCAAGATACTTGCTGCACCCTGGTGATAGGAGTATTTATTAGGTTGTGTAATATTCCATAGTAGAAATCAAATTATCTTGCTATTAATTCTTTTTTAAAAATATTTATTTATTTACTTGGGTGCATCGGGTCTTAGTTGCGGCATTCAGGATCTAGTTCCCTGACCAGAGATCAAACCCAGGCCCCCTGCATTGGGAGCGTGGAGTCTTAGCCACTGGACCACCAGGGAAATCCCATCTTGCTATTACTTCTATTTCAAAATATCTCTACTTTCAGTTAGAAACAATATGGTCCCTTTTGAACCTCACTTTTTCAAACTTTTAAGTTCCTTCTTTTTAAAAGTATCTGTACCTTTAGTATAACTAACTGTTATCTACTTTGCCCCTTCTCATTTTTGTTCTTTTAATTATTCTTTTATCATTCAATTTTAAAAGATTATTGGTCATGTGGTCAGAAGCATCAGATGAATCCTAGACCTAATTTTATTCCCAGTATCTTAGTGCACTGATTGAAAAACACATCTAATTTTCCAAAATCAAATTAATCCCTGATGAACATATAGACACACACTCAAATAGACTTAATGGCTTAGTACTTTCTGGAACTAGTTTATGTGAAATTCAAATGAAATTTTTTTAGAGATACCACTGCTTTTTTTCTAGGAAGAATACCTTTCCAAGTCTTAGTTTTCACCTAATAGTTGGAATTAATTTTCTTTCTAGATATAATTTCTTTATTGCCATTTCTTGAGAGGTTATATTCTAGAGTCTAGTGCTTCTACACTTTATACATACAAAAAACAAAAGGAAAAACTGTCCAAATAGACTCGGAGGTTGATATTCCAATTCGAAGAATCCTCCCCTTTACTGGTCCAAGTAATGTTTCCTTTCACTTTGAAAGCTTTTCAAGGTCCTCTAAGGAAATATGGTTAGAGTTAGTGTCTCTGTTTGTCTCTGACATATTCTCTGAGTCTTCCACACCTATTAGTTTTTCCAGGATGCTACCCCAGACCTTGTCACCGGTAACCCTGTCAGACTGGATGGAGTGGTGTTCAAGGTATGTTTGTGGCCCTTGCCTACTACGCAAACACTGGCCTTTTCCAGTGTAACACCAAATGTGGATGAGTCAACAGCTGGGGAGTTTCTTTGCTTGCTGTTCCTCTTCCCAGATCCCCCTTTTTATCTTCCTTCTTCTAAGATTGGCCAGAATTCCTATTATCTTGTTACTCTATTGTAGTGATTTGAATTCTGAATTTTATTACTGAGTCAGCCTAATAAACTTTTTCTAGAGTTCTTAGCAGATTTCTCAAGGTTTTGGGCTTCTCTTCAGTATATCAGGCTACATTTTAGAAGAAAACCTCAATTTTTTGTCCTCAGGAACATTGAGGTCTCCTTGCTGCCATCGAGCTTTTCTTTGATGGCCATCTAGCATCTGTCAGAAGGCTCTCTTTTCTTATAATTCCAAACTTAATTGGGGACCCCAGGAATCTCTAATTTTTCATTACCATAGTTTAGATACTTTTTTAGGAATACCACGACTTCTCTGTTGGCTTATCCTGTAAAGTATCATACTTGATATTGAAAGGGTTTGTTTGTGAGTGATGGATTACTTATCAGTAATAGTGCCAATTTTTGGACTCTTTAACCTCTTTGGATATTTTATATTGTTAAGATTCTTTTACTTACCTCATTCTTTCCCTTTGCTTTTTCTTACCCTCCTCACATCCTGAGACACAACTTACGGAGGGTGGAAACGGACTCAGTACTCTCAGTTATTCATCTCTAACTCCAAAAGGAAAGTTTTTAGGATCTCAAAAATTGGGAAGTGGAGAACAGGACATTGGTGGTAATGATGTTTCCCTTGCTGGCCCTGTATTGTAATAAATATATAGTTTGTAAAAGGCAGGTCCTGTTCTCTAAACTGTAGCCTAAGTTATGAGTAGTATCCTTTCTGAAGGTTGGGGTGTTTCCTGAAACAGGCCTATCTGGTTCTTTGTGGAATTACTGCCTAAGTACTGGGAGATATTCCTCCACCTAATAAACAGCTTATAGAAGTCTATATCTATTTTCCCTCTTTGAAAGCTTTTCTAAAATCTTTATTGCCTAAGAAGATTGGTTTGTTCTAATCTGTTTATTTCATTAATCATTCTGTAGACATATTGAAACTGAACTGTATGGATATTCAATTATCTTAGTATAATATGGCAAATTGTAATTCAAATCTCTTGAATATCTGGGACAATAGGTTCCATTGCTAGGTCCAGTTACCCTCCCATCTTCCTGGCTCCCTCTGTGTGTGGGTGAGGTGGAGCCTGAAGAAGTGATAGACCATGGTAAGGGCTACCTGGTAAGGGATATGTGGGTAACTGTAGAGCCTTACCCAGATAGTCACTTGTCCTTGTAGAAACTTTTTTGGAGGAGTGGTGGTCCCATTTCCCTCCTTCCTTTCAGTATGCCTAGTGTATATGTAAAACTCAGTTTAAATAATCTACTTATAGGACATAGCAGCCAGCGCCTATGAGAGTTCTTTGAGAAGTGGAAGGAGAGATCCTTGGTTTGGATTTCTCTGTCCTTACTATGACAGGAAGATGGCTGGAAGTTCTCATACCTGCCCTTGTTACCAATCACCCTGAATGCTCACCTGGATACAGGGTAGACAGTCTGTAATATTCATTTAGCTTATGCATATATACCTATTTAGAACCTTTGTGTAACAGTAAAGCCAGTTATAGAAGCTCCCTTTACATGTATTTGCTGTTATGAATTATTTGCTGTATACAATTATTTACTGTATGAATTATTCTGTTTTTATTTTCCCACTTGGCTTTTGGACTTTAAGATAATGATTATTTCTAATTTTTTCCCATTTTCTCATGGTGCTCTTCTTTTCCAGGCTGTCTGTATATTTTTCCTACTCTTCTTGTACTCATCTTAATCCCTCTCACCACCGCATTTTAGCAGATCTTTTTCTTTTTTTCTTTGCATTTTAGTCAGACTTATAGCATCCTTAATATTAGTAATATTATATACCAGGCCAACAGTGCAATCAACATTAGTTGATTGTTATTTTCATTTGAACCCCCAGATTGATATTATCTAGTAATGTTGAATTGAAGCTTTGTAAAGCACTGTGGCAACGATTCTCAACCCTCCTTGCCCATTAAAATCTCCTAGAGAGCTTTCTAAAATTATTAATGCATAGCATTATAGCCCCCATCCCCAGAGATTCTGATATAATTGGTCTGGAATTGGGCTCTGCATGTATATAAATATTTTTAAGATCCCCCAGGTGATTCTAATGTATAGCCAGGATTGAGAATCATTGCATTAAAGAAAGTCTAGGGTAAAACTTTTTGTAGTAAAAAATTCATTTAATAGTAAATATTTGAAAACCTAGTAGTTGAAGGCACTATGCCCAATTCTCTTCTACTGTGAAATAAATCATACACTCCTTTGTTTCACTAGATTCTAAATTAAGATTTTTTTAATTGGTCAAATTTTCTCTGAGTAGATGAGTCCCTTCATTTGTAGTAGCTTATTTTATCTGTGGATATTTTGTAAATCATTTTCATAATGTTACTTCTCCTGTTCATCAAGATTTAAAGTAAATTGATAGTGTTTATATAATAAACATGTAGCTTTGTAAATCAAGTTCTGTTTACTAAGGCAGATTTTGAGACGTTTTTGCTGTCTGTGTCTTTGTTTAAAATATAACCTTTATATAAGATTGAAGAGTAGACCCAAACAAATTTATGTGAAACTGTGTTAGAGGAATATTCTAGACCTGTACTTTTATGTATTTGTATATAGTATTTTATATTTATATGAAAAAGTATCTTATTGTGTACGCTGGGTGGAATCTCATTTATCCTCTATGGGACTCCGATATATGTCTTAAGAGAGAGATGTTCAGTGAGATTCATAAAACAAATGTGACTCAACTGACCCCAGGGTGTTGCTATGTTTTAAGTAAAGTAAAATTAGCTAACAAAAATGAACTAGGAGACCCTAACTCCTTACTTTAGTGAATTTGAGAAGTTTGGTATAACTATGGAAAAGAGTTTATTAGCACAAATAGGTCACATGAATGGCAAGTTACATTTATTTATTTATTTTTTTGGTTTCAACAGTTTATTAAAATTCAGAAATGAGGACTAGGTGCCAACAGAAGACACTCTGTACTGTGTGCTTTACAAGTCAGGTTTCTTGAATGATAGGGTAAATTACTAATCAAGAGTGATGCTTTTCCTTTAATTATCACATTTATAGTATATTTATAATATACTTAGACAAAGTTAAAACAAAGTGTAGACATTTATTGTATTCAGTTTACTTGACCAGTTTGTGAAAACTTTTTGAAGAGATTTTCTGATTTAGTTTTTTAGGTGAATGAATTTTTGGAATTAAAGAGGTCTTCAGCTATTTATTCAACAAATATTCTTTGAACACATTCTATGTGCCAGGACTATTCTAGGCCTGTGAAGATACAGTAGTGAACAAAATGGATATATTAGTCAATAGTCTTGTGGGGGAGTCAGACAAATAAGAAAAATAAATGAAATAATTTTAGATGGTAATAAGTGCTAAGGAGAAATGGTGCTGGTGATGTAGTGCTGATTTTTAAATAATATGGCCAGGAAAGGCCTCATGGAGAAGGCAATGTGACAGGACATTTGAGCATTCTGAACTAAACTTTCAGGAGAAGGTTAAAAAAAAAAAAAAAAAGGAGCATTACTGGTGTATTTAAAAAAGTGACGTCCCAAGCATATGGGAAAACTATAGTTCAGAGATGTTAAATTGCCCAGTGTCACATGCTATTGATTAGTATCATAGCTGCAAATGGAATTCAGGCATCCCTATTCCCTATGCTCTTTTCTTCCTTGTTATTTTACTCTTATTTGGGGATATGAGGATGAGGTGAGGTTAGTTATTAAATATGTTATTGTTAAACCTTTCTGCTATTTATTTAGAAGATCTATAATCACCTAAAAATTGATATTTTAGATAAGAAAACATAAACAATGATAAAATGTGTTGCTCCTAAGTACAAAATTACAGAAGACCAAAAAGGATAAGTTAATATTCATACTTAAAACAGAGTGGGTACTGCTTGAAAATAAGAATGAGTAAATTTTTCTACTATTATGGTAGTGGGATTAGGTTAAGTGATAAAAGACTTGGAATACAAGATAAAGACTACTTTGTATTAACTTTAACAAGGTTATGGGAGTTGTCCAACAAAGCAGCTGGAAACACTGGAGTTAGTATAGGGTATCAAAATAGTTTTCAAGGGAAGTCAAGGTCTTACACAATAAATGAAACCATCAAATCAGAAAAATGAGGAAGAATGAAAAGTTGATAGTAGTGACAGCACTAGAGTAGAATCAAGTAGAAACAGGAGAGCGGGTTCAAAATTAGGATCATGATTGACAATTATATGTCTGTCCCTCTTACAGGTCCTTAATATTTGCTGTTGACTTTGGAGTGATAGATTAAAGGAAATGTGTAGGCCTCGTTGGTCAACATTTTTCTACTTCAGAAACTGAAAATGTATAAGCAGTTTGTGTAGTTATTGACAAGTATATTTAAGAAAACTTACTTTAAAGTTATTCCGACGTAAACAATTTATAAGAAGTAGGGAGAGACTTTTCTCAATCTTAAGTTTCTCATTTTTTTTAACTGACTGGCAACTGATGATAGATATTAAGTCAGAATTCCTCATCTGTAAAATTGAAGTAATAATGCCTGATCTACCTACTTCAGGGTTTGTCCTTAGGGTAAAGTGAGAATATATGCGCATACTTCTTTTGGTAAATTATCAAGTTCCATATACATTTTAAAGATTATTATACATTTTCATTCAAAGCCTTTTATTGAGGTCTTACATTCTAGGTTTAAGGCTGTAAAGGTGATAAGCAGTAGTCCCTGCTTCTCAAGGATCTCACATTGTGGTAGGAAGTCAGATATCAAAACAGAAAATTGCTGTACAGTGTTGTAAGTGCTTTAATTAGGGAATATACCAGAGCAACAAGAAAGGAGTACCTAAGACTACCTCAGTGAATTAGAACGGTTCCCCAGAGTAGGTAATAACATGAGATGAAACCTAGAATGTGTATAGGAGTTTAACAGGGAATAAGGGAAGGACATTTGAGGGAAGTGAACACCATGTACCAAATACATGGCATGGATGCATGGGAGACCATATTATATTTGGGGAAATGGCGAGAAGTTTAGTTACTTAGTGTATGAGAAGAGAGTGACACCAAAGATGAAGTCACAGGCCTCATTAAGAAGAGCTTTTTATGCCAAACAGAGGACCTGGGATTTTATCGTGTATTTGATGGAGAGATAATGAAAGATTTTTTTAAGTGGTAGAGTGGCAGGATCAGATTTTTATATTAAAAAGATTACTATTAAAATAAATAGGATTGCTGTGTCTGCGTGGAGGAGTGGAGAAGAGAAGCAGAGGAACCTCTTAGAAGGCTCTTGCAGTATTTCCAGTAAGAACTGACTTAGGATTATGCTAAGATGATGGTGGGAATAGAGAGAAGATATTTAGGAATCAGAGTCAGCAGAAGAGAGTGAATAATTTGTGGTTTAGAATCTCAAGCTTATTTATCTCTGTTAAATCCCTCTATTATAAAAATCTAGCTAGTCATGTGACTCTTGGAATGAAGTTGTGGAACAAGTCTGGTAAGTACTTAGGAGCTCATATGTTGGATAAACCTGTTAGTTCCCAAACTGAATTAATGTAACTTTAGCAAGTTAAAAAATTATTTCTGTATCTATCTCTGTCTCTGTCTCTACCTCTGTCTCCGTCTCTATATCTATAGAGAGGGAGAGAGAGGGAGAGAGGAGGGAGGGAGGTAGAAGGGAGAGAGGGAGAGTGATGTAAAATTAACTAAATGGATGAGTGCCTGAGTTTGATAAGTGAAACATGAAAGGTCATACTAGGGACATTCTACATTTAGTCTTGAATATGGAGGCTAGAATTGAGAATACTGATTTTAAAATTTCAATAGAGAATGCATTAAGTCCAATAGCATTTTATCAACATGAGATCCAGAGGTTCTTGTTTTTAACATCTTTGTGGACATACAATTCACATACCATACAATTCACCCATTTAAAGTATGTAATTCAGTTTTTAGTGTATTCACAGAGTTGTGCAACCATAACCATAGTCAACTAAAACATTTTCATCATTCCCAAAAAGAAACCCAATTCCCATTAGTAGTCATCTCCCATTTTTCCTCAACTGTCCCATGGCCCAAGGCAACTACTACTCTACTTTGTGTCTTTATAGATTTGCCCTTTCAGGGCATTTCATATACATGGAATTATGCAGTATGTGGTCCTTTATGATTGGCTTATTTCACTTAGTATAACATTTTCAAGGTTCTTCCATGTTGAAGCATGTATCAATACTTCATTCTTTTTATTACTGAATAATATTTCATTGTATAGATATAGCACATTTTATTTATCTATTTATCAGTTTATAGTCATTTGGATTATTTCCACATTTGTGTACAAGTTTTTGTGTGGACGTATGTTTTAATTTCTCTTGGGCATATAATTAGGAAAAGGATTGCTGGGTCATCTGGTAACTCTATGTTTAGCCTTTTTTTTGTTTTTCAAATTTTTTTTTAATTTTTTTTTTTTTTTTTTTTTTTTTTGCGGTACGCAGGCCTCTCACTTTTTTTGGCCTCTCCCGTTGCGGAGCATAGGCTCCAGACGCGCAGGCTCAGTGGCCATGGCTCACAGGCCCAGCCACTCCGCGGCATGTGGGATCTTCCCGGACTGGGGCATAAACCTGTGTCCCCTGCATTGGCAGGCGGACTCTCAACCACTGCGCCACCAGGGAAGCCCATATGTTTAGCCTTCTGAGGAGCCCAAATATTCTTAACTTTTGAACATTTGAAGTGGAATATTCAGATGAGCATTTAAAGTACAGACAGTTTTGTAGTTTCAATAGATATATGTGGTTCTATCATTATACTACATTTATCTTAGTAATCAGTAAGCTATTTATAAAGGATACTTAAATTTTTTTTATCACTTTAATGCTTGTTTTTAGAATGATCTTATTATTGAGTTGGTACTTTGTAGAAATACTAAAAAAATGGCTTATAGTTGTATTTATTATATCACTATATTTAACAGTTATATGATGTTTTCATGTATTTAGTGCAGGTCATGTTAAGACACATTTGAGATGTATACTTAGAGCCTTGTATTATGAAAGTAGGCAGTTAAATTCTCTCTGAGCAATGTTTTGAAGGGTCTTGAATCTTCCAAATGAAAAGTTAGGAGTATTATTATATTAATATTTTGGCCTGTCAGTGCAATAAGGAATGGACCACCTATATGCAGTTCAGAAAATAATAAAAAATTAAGAGGAAAATGGAAGAGGCGTATTTGAAAGGATGTTAGTGCATAATCTGACTAAGTTTTATAGCTAAGAGATGGTATAGGGAATTATTGTAACTATTTGTGAATTTTTAGAAATTATTGAAGTCATAAAGGAGAAATCTTGGTCTTTAAGTTACTAAAAAAAGTTATACTCTGAACAAAATTAATTTTTTGAATAATGAAAGTTATAAAATTATGCATTATCTTCTCAGGAAAAAGCAGTTTTACTATTTTGCTTATCTAAAAACTAAACTGAAAGTGTTGCTGGTATCTAAAAACAAAATTTTAAATTTTAGTATTATCTAAAGCTAAAGTAATGATAACCCTCTTTTGAGAGGCAGATTGACAGGGGATACTCTAATATACTGCTTGACCGTCTATTCAGATTTACCTGTGAAAGAAATCTGCTTGGAAATGAAAATGCTTTTGACATTTTTAACTTATTTTTGCTCACACTGAATTTATGAAAGAAATAGTATTGACTTTTAATGAGCTATTTTCTCACTCTTGTATATTTAGTTTGAAGAAAATAAAGATATTTGCTTCTGAATTTTGGCCAAACACTCAAGAACAAAATACCTAGCAGGAAGTGTGCTAAGCATTCTCTTCACAATTGCTCTTTGAAGGAGGTGTAATTAATCCGTTTTACTGATTCAGAAACTAAGACTCAACAGACATACTGGCTATGTGTTGAATAATACAGTGAATTCATAAAACAAATACAGTCCATGTAATTAGTAGCTTCCTGGGTAGAAGCTAAAATGCTCTATAGTTCAAAGATGGGAAGTTGTGGCCTAGGATTAGTCAGATACAGCTTTATGGATAAAGTGATTCTTGGGCCTATATTTGAAGGAATATAGTATTTAGATTGTTGAAAGGGAAAACAGAATAGGTAAATAGCATGAGTAAAGATGACAAAAGAAGACTAAACATGACATTTGTTGTTAGGAAGTTTTCTACCAGTCTCAGTTGCAAATAACAGTAACCCACTAAAACTCAATTAAAAGGATAGGTACTTGGAAGGCTACAGAGAAGTCTCAGGGAATATAGAAAAATCAAAAAGGCAGTCTAAGGAAAAGTACCTGAGATTGGCCATACTCTTATCTCCTCTCTCTCAGGACCACTCACCTCTCTGTACATGTATTCTTTCAACATTTTTCCCAACCCACTTTTCTTTAGCTTGTATATCTTTAGGCCTATAGCCTTTATGATCTCCTACTCAACAACAACTTCCCCTCCTATTAGTTAAGACATGTGTCAGAGAGAATCTGATTAGGTCATAGCATCTTTCAGAGGCAGCTAACACATGTCATAGATTTCCGGTCAGCCATTATCTCCTTGGGTAATGTCTGGTTCAGACAGCTTTGACCACAGGAGTGGGGTCATATGACCCATTGTTGAGGGTCAAGAATTACCTCAGTAGCAAGAAGTCCTGTCTGGTACCTTAGATGGACTGTATAGAGGAAGCATGAGTGAAGCACAGGGAAATCTCAGTGGGGCATGGACCTCCTACACCCTGGATGTGGGTGAAGGGTAGACTTTTGCCTTCAGGGAAACTGTCATCGTATAAAAATTACTTCAAGGCAGAGATCTTTCTTTCTTCCTGGTTGTTTACTCTATCAGTGATGTTGTATCTCCCCAAACTGTTAAGCTTTTGCACTCCCACCCTGCCTGCCCACCCCGCTCATCACCCTAGCTCTTCTTTCCCACTTTTATGTAGTATGTGAGGAGGTGGATTTAAAATTTTTTCTTCCTGTATTTTTAACATATTTTCTGAATTTTGTAAAGTTAGCACATACATTTTACTGGAAAAAATTTTTTTAATTTGTAATAATTTATATTTGGATTAGATTATGGTGAGAATAGTGTGAAATGAAGATTATTTGATGATGAACTTTTATAAGGGAAAGATTATGACATTCATCTTTATATTCTAGCAACTAAGCCATTATATAATTTTGTAGTAGATGATCAATAATAGTTGTTAAATGAATTAGCAATAGGCCAGCTATAAGAGGCAGGGAGAGAATGAATCCTTTATGTAAAATAATTTTTCCTTTAAATTTTACTAGAATTCTCAAATTTCTCATTGTCTTTAACTTCAGTAGTATTGATTTTTTAAATATATTTCTTCTTTGATTAAAATTTATATATAGTTTTGGATACTCATCTCTTTCTCCTACTTTACTGTAATATGAGATACTGCCATGTAGTCTCTGTAGATATTAAAATTTACAAGTATAGATGAACCATAAATGTAATCCATAGAGAATAATTAAAAGTATATAAATATCCTGTATATAATAAAACAATTATAAATCTGTACTTAGAATTGGATTCTAGGATGGCAATTTATTTTCAGAAGCATTTTACTTTTTCATACTAAATGTTTTTTTATTTTCCTGAATATGAGAAAATGTGTAGCTTTTAATATAGAAATACCTAATCATTAACAAAATAAAGGATAAATGTGATATCTTTCCACTGCATATTTGACTTATTTTCCTACTTGACTGTTTGCTCATCTACACATATGGCCCCCCAAAAGACTACCCCAACTCCTAAGTCTATACCATCTTTCAATACCTGGTATCACTGTGACAGTCACATAGCTCAATTTCTTGCAAGTAAGAATCTGTTTAACTTAGCCTTGATTAGATTTCCACCATTGCTTCAACCTATTAGACTCTAAAACCTTGAAGTAGACTACTTAACGTAATTGACTTATTTGTTATATCCCAAACACCTAGCATCCTTCATGTTTTAATAAGTGTTGTCTGAAAGGTTGAACATAGAATGTTTTCATAAATGGTTAAACTTTGTATAATTGATGTCACTTACAGCATCTGGGTGAAAGAACTTTGATCTATCCTTAATTAGCTAAGTGTGCAGAGTAGAAGACTAGTATTTAGGTGGCATCCCAGGTGCTCAGCAAATATAATACCCTATATTTCTTTGTCATAGGCTGGAAAATTAACAGTATAGGTCTCTGGGTCCTAAAGGAATTCTAAGAATTTTGTATAACCACTTTCACTTTAATGGACTGTTTACAAAAAGCATGAATTCTGCTAGTGTAGTAGTATACACACAAACACACACAAGAGTGTATATATAGTGGTATATATAGTATATATAGATGCTATACTAGTATAGCATCTAGTATGACTAGGGATTGTAAAATCCTTCTGTGTTTGCCTGTAAAAACTGTACATTGTTGGGAAGCCACATAGATCAGCGTTTTTCAAGCTTCTTTGACAGCAACCCAGAATATTTCACTTTTTATGACCCTGCTATGTGGATTTCATGATCCTGTGATGGGTTATGACCCACAGTTTTAAAAATATGGCTGCAACTTGGACTAAAGAATTCAGTAAATAGGAATGACTTAAAATTTGAGGATTGGTAGCCAGTGTTTCCTGTGTGTTATTTATCTTCTGTCACTGGAGTAGTGGGTTTTTCTGAAATTCTGATATAAGTTCTAGTATAAATAGTAGTTCACCAAGTCTTTAGCTTCTTTTCCAACTCTTGAAAGATCCTACCTATACCGAGTGTCATCAGCATCAGTGGAGGGGCAAGGGAAAACCCAGGCAAAGAAATCCTGTATCTGCTCCTGTTCTATGAAGCCACTTTTTTTTTTTTTTTCTGTTTAATTCTGTCTCTAACTAAACACACTGAGAACTTTTAGCAGGTATATGTGTATCACCTCTTCTGCAAATAATAATTGGACTTACAATGTTGTGGATAGAATAAAACGCTTCATGGTTTAATAAGTGCTGTCTGAAAGGTTAGACATAGATTGTTTTCGTAAATGGTTAAACTTTGTATAATTGATGTCACAATTGTGTTAGGGATATTTTAATGGAAACATTTAAGAAGTAATGCAAGATGTAACAAGAGAGTTATTTGAAGTTACCTTCTAAGTGAATAGTTCAAGATTCTAAGTGAATAGTTTATAAATAACTCAACTCCATTTTAAATAATCTCCAAGAGATTTTAAAGATATTTTCAATATTTTGGTAATATACTCTATAAACAAACCACGACAGCATGATAATAGTTTCAGTTTCTTCATGGAGGTAACTGCTGACCCAGATAACTTCTTGTCCATCAATCTTCCTCTAGAAAACTTTAATAAGGTAGTATCTGCCCTAAGGCTGCCAACTCATGCTTTGACAGTTTTAACAGCTGTAGTTACTCAGTATGAAGCAGGCTACCTCACTAAGCAAGATTTCAGTGTCTGAGGGAAGAGTATCATTTAGACAAGTGCTATAGAACAGAACTTTCTATAATGATAATGTGATGTCTGTTGAGCACTTGAAATATAGCTAGTGTGACTTTAAAATTTTTAGTTTTAATTAAGATTAATTATCTGCGTGTGGTTGGCTAATGACTACCATATTGGACTGTGCAGATTTAGACATTGCTTTTGATACACTGGTCTTTGGTTCATCAGAATTGCTTGTCTAGTTGAATGATGTCCATAAAAATTGGAATGAAATCTAATGAAAAGACTTGATTTTTAAAGTCTAGTTAGAGGTATAACCACACAGAGGAGAACTATTTAAGGTGACTTAAATATTGTAATTTGACTATATGTCCCTAGTGGACTATATTCTGAGGACCAAAATTACTGTGTTTTCAGTGAACATATTCTTGTATTATTATAATTTTGGTATTGTTATTCTGAGGCTATTGCTTGTATATTGTGTCATAAATCAAATGAGTAATTCTGTGTTGTAAAAATTGATCAGGTACAATAAAAATCCTACAGTCCTGAGTTTAAACTGAAAGTGTTAACAGGACCCTAGTTGTAAAAGAATGAAATACAATTAAAAGAAACATTTTTTTCTATGTTCCAGGCCTGTAACCTAATTTCATATACTCACAATAGCTGAAATCTTTGCTGAGGTTTGCACTCATGAGGGTACACTCTTCCATTCTTATTCCCCACAGTTATGTACATGTTCTTGACCCCTTAATCATGTCTGACCCCTTACTTCTTTTAACCTTTTGACCTGCTTTACCCATTTCTCCCACCCCTCTTCCAACCCCTACCTACGGAAACCACCAATCTGTTTTCTGTATCTCTGAGCTTGGTTTTGTTTTGTTTTTGAGATTTCACATATAAGAGAGATCATACAGTGTTTGTCTTTCTCTGACTTATTTCACTTAGCATAATGCCCTCAAGGTTTATCCATGGTGTTACAAATGGCAAGATTTCATTTTTCTTATGGCTGAATAACATTCCATTATATATTTATTTATCACAATATTTCTTTATGCATTCATCCGTCAGTGGACACTTAGGATTATCCCATATCTTGGGTATTGTAAATGGCACCGCAGTGAACATGGGGGTCCATATGTCTTTTCAAGTTAGTGTTTTCATTTTCTTAGTATAAGTACCCAGAAATAGGATTGCTCATAGTATATTCTTGGCTCCATTGTCATAAATTAGTTGACCATAATATGTATGGGTTTATTGCTGGGCTCAATTCTGTTCCATTGGTCTATGTGTCTATTTTTTAGGCCAATACAATGTTCTTTTAATTACTATAGCTTTGTAATAAAGTTTGAAATTACGTAGTGTGATGCCTCCAGCTTTTTTATTCTTTCTCAGGATTGCTGTGGCTATTCAGGGTCTTATACGGTTCCATACAAATTTTACGATTGTTTGTTCTGTTTCTGTGAAAAATGCCATTGGAATTTTGATAGGGATTGCATTGAGTTTGTAGGTTGCTTTGGGTAGTAGGGACATTTTAACAATATTGATTCTTCCAACTCATGAGCACTGAATATCTTTCCATATTTTTGTGTATTCTTTAATTTCTGTAATATCTTATGGTTTTTAGTATACAGGTCTTTCACCTCCTTGGTTAAATTTATTCCTAGGTATTTTATGCTTTTAGTTACACTTGTAAATGGAATGTTTCCTTAAACTTCTAGTTCAAATAGTTTGTTATTAGATTATAGAAGCACAACAAATTTTTTTTTTTTTTTTTTCTTTAAACCCCACATTTGTTTATTTATTTATTTTTGGCTGTGTTGGGTCTTCGTTTCTGTGCGAGGGCTTTCTCTAGTTGTGGCAAGTGGGGACCACTCTTCATCGCGGTGCACGGGCCTCTCACTATCGTGGCCTCTCTTGTTGCAGAGCACAGGCTCCAGACGTGCAGGCTCAGTAGTTGTGGCTCACGGGCCTAGTTGCTCTGCGGCATGTGGGATCTTCCCAGACCAGGGCTCGAACCCGTGTCCCCTGCATTAGCAGGCAGATTCTCAACCGCTGCGCCACCAGGGAAGCCCGCACAACAAATTTTTGTGTATTGATTTTGTATCCTGCAACTTCACTGAATTTATTTATTAGTTCTAATAATTTTTTGATAGAATCTTTAGGTTTCTTTCTATGTAGTATTATATCTTCTGCAAATACTGAGAGTTTTACATCTTCCTTTCCAATTGGGTTTACTTTTACTTCTTTTTCTTATCTCATTGCTGTGGTTAGACCTTCAATACACTATGTTGAATAAAAGCAGTAGGAGTGGGCATCCTTGTTTTGTTCCTGATCTTAGAGGAAAAGCTTTGAGCTTTTCACCATTGAGTATGATGTTAGCTGTGGGCTTGTCTTTATGGCCTTTGTTATGTTGAGGTTATGTTCCTCTATACCCATTTTGATGGGTTTTTATCATAAATGGATGTTGAATTTTGTCAAACGCTTTTTCTGCATCAAGTGATATGATCATATGATTTTTATCTTTCATTTTGTTAATGTGTTGTATCACATTGACTGATTTGCTGATGTTGAGCCAGCCTTGCATTCCTGGAATAAATGCCACCTGATCATGGTGTGTGATCCTTTCAGTGTATTTTTAAATTCAGTTTGCTAATATTTTGTTGAGAATTTTCACACCTATGTTTATCAGAGTTACTGGGTTATACGTTTTTTTCTTGTGGTGATCCTTGTCTGCTTTTGGTATCAGGGTAATGCTGGCCTTGGAAAGTGAGTTTGCAAGAGTTCCCTCCTCTTCTATTGTTTGGAAGAGTTTGAGAAGGATTGGTGTTAATTCTTCTTTGAATGTTTTATAAAATTTACCAGTAAAGCTGTCTGGTACTGGACCTTTGCTTTTTGGAAGAGTTTTGATTACTCATTCAATCTTCTTGCTAGTAATCAGTCTCTTCAGATTTTCTATTTCATCATAATTCAGTCTTGGTAGGTTGCATGTTTATAGGAATTTATCCATTTCTTCTAGGTTGTTCAATTTGTTGGTGTTTGATTCTTTGTAGTAGTCTCTTATGGTTTCTCGTATTTCTGTGGTATTAGTTGTAGTGTCTCCTCTTTCATTTCTATTTTATTTATTTGAATCTTCTCTCTTTTTTCTTGGTCAGTCCATTTTGTTTATTTTATTTTATTTTATTTTGGTCACGTGCACGGCTTGCGAGATCTTAGTTCCCCGACCAGGGATCGAACCTGGGCCCCCTGCAATAGAAGCACAGAGTCCTAACCACTGGATTGCCAGAGAACTCCCCAACTTGTTTATCTTTTTTTTTTTTTTTTTTGTGGTACCCAGGCCTCTCACTGTTGTGGCCTCTCCCGTTGCAGAGCACAGGCTCCAGACGCACAGGCTCAGCGGCCATGGCTCAGGGGCCCATCCGCTCCATGGCATGTGGGATCTTCCCAGACGGGGGCACAAACCCGTGTCCCCTGCATCAGCAGGCGGACTCTCAACCACTGCACCACCAGGGAAGCCCTTGTTTATCTTTTTAAAGAACCAGCTCTTACTTTGATTGATCTTTGCTCTTGTCTATTTACTCTCTATTTCATTTATTTCTGCTCTAATCTTTTTTTATTTCCTCCCTTCTGCTAACTTTGGGCTTTGTTTGTTCTTCTTATTCTGGGTCTATCAGGTATAAAATTAGGTTGTTTATTTGGGACTTTTCTGGTCTATTGAAACAGGCATTTATCACTGTGAACCTCCCTTTTAGAACTGCTTTTGCTGCATCCCATAAATTTTGGTGTGTTACATTTCTACTTTCATTTGTCTCAGATATTTTTTTATTTCTCCTTTGACCCATGGTTGTTCAGTAGCATATTTTTTAATCTCCACCTACTTGTGAATTTTCAAGTTTTCCTTGTGTGATTAATTTCTAGTTTCATGCCATTCTGGTTGGAAAAGTTGTGTGACATGATTTCAATCTTCTTAAATTTATTAAGACTTATTTTGTGTTCTAACATACGATGTATACTGGAGAATGTTCCATGTGCATTTAACAAGAATGCGTATCCTGTTGCTTTTGAATGAATGTTCTATAAATATTTGTTAAGTCCATCTGGTTTAATGTGTCATTTAAGGCCAGTGTCTCCTTGTTGATTTTCTTTCTGGATGACCTATCCATTGATGTAAGTGGGTATTAAAGTCCCTTACTATTATTGTATTGCTTTGTATTTCTCCCTTTAGGTCTATTTATATTTGCTTTACATATTTAGGTGCTGCTATGTTGTGTGCATATATATTTACAAATTTTTAAAGTTTATTTTGCCTGATATAAGTATAGCAGAGCTACTCTAGCTTTCTTTTGGTTTCTGTTTGCATGGAATATCTTTTTCTGTCCCTTTACTTGCAGTCTGTGTGTGTCCCAACATCTTAAGTGAGTCTCTGGTAGGCAGCATATAGATGGGTGGGTTTCTTTCTTTGTTTTTTTTTTTTAAATCCATTCAGCCACTCTACATCTTTTGATTGGGGAATTTAGCCCATTTACATTTAAAGTAATTATTGATAGATATGTGCTTGTTGCCATTTTGTTAATTGCTTTCTGGCTGTTTTTGTTGTTCCTCTCTGTTCCTTTCTTCTTCTCTTGCTCTTTTCCTTTGTGTTTTGATTACTTTTTTGTGGTATGCTTATATTCCTTTCTCTTTTCCCCTTGTGTATTTACTATAGCTTTTTGCTTTGTGGTTACCATGAGGCTTACATAAAACAACTCATATCCATAACAATCTGTTTTAAAGTTGATAACAAACTTGTTTGATTTCATTGTAGAGCTCAACATTATTACTCTCCCTCCCTCACCTATATTTTATGTTTTTGGTGTGCTGTTTTGCATAATTTTATCTTGTGTATCCCTTAACTAATTATTATAATCATAGGGTTTTTTTACTACTTTTGTCTTTTAACCTTCATACTTGCTTTATAAGTGATTAATCTACTACCTTTATTATATATGTACCTTTCCAGTGAGATTTATTCTTTCAAATGTTTTCTTGTTACTAATTTTTTTCAGCTTAGAGAAGTGTCTTTAACATTTCTTATAAGGCAGTTTTAACTCCTTTAGTTTTTTCTTATCTGGAAAACTTTATCTCTCTTTCACTTCTGAATGATAACTCTGTGAGATAGAGTGTGCTTGGTTGGAAGATTTTTTTTTTCAGCACTTTGAATATATCATGTCAGTCCTTTCTGGCCTGCAAAGTTTCTGCTGAAAAGTCTCCTTATAGTCTTATGGCGGTTCCCTTGTTCATAAAATTGTTTTTCTCTTGATGCTTTTAATATTCTCTCCTTGTCTTTAACTTTTAATATTTAGTTATAATGTGTCTTGGTGTGGGTCTCTTTAGGTTGCTCTTATTTGGAGCTCTCTGTACTTCCTAGATATGGATATCTGTTCCTTTCCCACGTTAGGAATTTTTCAGCCATTATTTCTTCAAATAAGTTTTCTCTCCCTCTTATCCTTATGGGATTCATATCATGTGAGTGTTAGTCCATTTGATGTTGTCCCATAAGTCCCTTAAGCTGTCTTCATTGATTTTCTTTTTGTTTTGTTGTTTGTTTTGCTGCTTTGATTGGGTGAGTTTCACAGGCTTGTCTTCAAGTTGGTTGATTCTTTCTTCTGCTTCATCTAGTCTACTGCTGAACCTCCTCCCCCCACACCTCACCCTGTGTATATTTCATTTCAGTTCTTGTATTCTTCAGCTCCATGACTTCTGTTTGGTACTTTCTTGTATTTTCCATCTCTTTGTTGAAGTTCTCACTGAGTTAATTCTTCTCCCCAGTTCAGTGAGTATCAGTAGGACTATTACCTTAAACTCTTTATCACACATATTACTTATCTCTGATTTTATGCTTTTCTTCCCCCCTCAGGTTTTATCTTATTCTTTCACTTGGGACATATTCCTCAGTTTCTTCGTTTTGCTTGACTCTCTGTGTTGGTTTCTATATAGTAGGTGAAACAACCACCTCTCCCATTCTTGAAGGAGGGGCCTCTAGTATGAGATGAACTTTGTTATTCAACACTGCCTCAGCTCTTGGTTTTCTCTCCAACCTTTGTGCTTGTCCAAATAGCCTATTTTTAATAGCTCCCAGCAGTTGAGAATGTTCTAAGATCTGTCACTGTCCTAAAGGGGAGGATCTCAGCACCTAGACCCTCAGACATCAGCTTTTATAAGTATGCAAATATGTACAGTCCTGTGGGAGAACAAGTATAAGCCCTGCTTGCCACTAGAGAGCCAGGTGATCTGGAGGTGTCCCCTGGGCAGGAATCACAAAAGTCAGACCTCCAGATGAGTATATTAGCTCTTTTCTGGGTTTTACCAGCAAGCTGGAGTAAGGCAGTGGGAGAGTACCAAGATGGTATCCACAGCTTACATTCCTTGAGAGCAGGTCTGTAGGCCACTAAATATGTGCCTGTTTCAGGACAAGCAAAGAGGCCTTCTTACAGAAAGACTGGGGAGTGTGCCTCAGTTCACTGTCTGCATAGTGCCATGGTGATGGTAGCCTGTCCAGAAATGTCTCTGCCACAGTCCCATAGGATGCAAGAATGCAACTTCCCCGCAGCCACCAGAGCCAGGTGATAAAGAGTGTTCCCTGGGTGATAGCTGCAAAAACTGGGCCACCAGACGTAAAATCCAGGGCATCAGACATTTGTAGTGTTCCCCTCCAGGAGACACTGACATTGTGAAGCATGGCAGAGGGTAAACACGAAGATAAGCCCTGCCCTCTGAGGTGTCTGGAAAGGATTACAGTCAGCCCCTAGACGCATGTTTATTTAGAAGCCTGCCCCTCAGTCCACAGGCATGATGATTAGCTAATAGGCCTTCAGAGAAAGACTGAGCTCCTGGGTCTGTTGTCTCTTGCTCTGCCCCTGTGCACCTAGAGGTGGTAGCTATTTAAGAACTCTTTCTTCATGGGTTATAGTCCTGTGGGACCCACAGGCATAAGCCCTACTGGTCACCAGAACCAGGTGATGTAGAGGGTCCCCTGGATGATACCCACCAAAATTGGGGCACCTTCCTGGAGATACTGGTGCTCTGGAGCACAGCAAAGGGAAAATGCAAAGATGCAGCTTGCATCCCTGGTGAGTGTTCCAGCACTCTCCTAGAAGTGTGTGTTAAATTAGGTGTCTGCCCCTCAGGTGAGAGCCTCCTTCATTTTTTAAGTCTGGACACCATACATGGCCTCTTAGCTGGGCCCTGGGGTCCGAGCATGTGAGTTCTTTCAGAGGGCTTTCTCAGATCTCTGCAGTCCTGTGGGTCTCGAGACAGGAACCCTACTGGTTTTCAAAGTTAGATTTTTTAGGGACTCATGTCTCAAGCATATGGGACGCCCGATGTGGGTTTTGAACCCTCAGCTCCTCAGGAAGAAGCTCCAGGTTTTGAGTTCCTTCTGCATTGTGGGTTGCTGCAGCAATGGTGGGGTTTATGGTGGGGTTGCATCCCAGCCTCTCCTACTATCTTTGATGTGTTTTTCTTCTTGTTTGCCCAATGTGTAGTCATCATCCACCCAGACTTTAGGTTTTTTGAAAGGAAATTCTTCCATATATAGCTGTAGGCTCAGTATGGCTGTGGGAGGAGGTGAGTTCGGGATTTTCTTATGTCACCATCTTGAACTGGGACTTCTGCACAACATTCTGAAAGATAATTTCTTGCAATAACAAACCTGTAGAAATCTTTTTTAAAAATTAGCTTAACTGTCATTAATACTAGCACATTGTAAATCATTCAAGTGGTTAAAAAAAAGAAAAAGATATATAGTGAAAAAGAATTCTCGCATCCTAGATTAATTCCCTAGTCTCTTTACCTACCAGGAAACACAGTTGCCAGTGTCTTATGTATTTTTCCAGAAATATTCTGAGCATACATTCATGAGAATATATCCCTTTTTTTCTTTTTCACACATGAGATCTTGCTATTTCTATTCTTCCTCACTTTACTCTTTTCATTCAGCAGATTAGCTAGTCTAGATCTGCTTCATTCTTTGGTAGCAACTGCATAGTATCATAATTTAACAGTTTCTTACTGATGGAATTTTTTGTTTGTAAAAGTCTTTGCAGTTAATATGTTATAATAAATATTCTTCACATATATCTTTACCCATATGTGTGATATGGATAAATTGAAGACTTTTGAACAGGAGAGTGATAATATTAGATAGAGTTAAGGTGACCAGAACAAAAATATTTCTGCATTGGTGTTCATAAACTTTTAGGCTAATTTTGTTCTTTAAGAAGTATGCTGTTTTCCCTGTTAGGTTAGCTCTGCTTCTTCCCCATTGAAACGGATTTTTTATTCTAGTTTATCAGTCATGTAGTACTTGGCATCTTTCTTTCCTTGACTTCTGAGTATATGTAGATATTTTACATAGAGTTACCTGATTTTGGTTTGTTACCCTGTTTTATTTTCTCAATCTGTTACTAAACCGCCTCAGTTACTATCCAGAAATGTCTTAGAAATTTCAGTTAATTGTAATTGTGTTTCTTAGTTAAGCAAAGATTTGGGTCTTTTTGCTTGTTCTTTGGGACCCCTTGCATTTGTAGGTGAAAGGATCAATTAATCAGATATTGTCTCTCTTTTAATCCTTCTAACATTTGTATCCTTTTTAGAAATTGTTAATTCTCATCAGTATTTAAATTCACAGACTCTACCTACAGTTTAGTTGATCTGTATATGTTAAATCTTGTTCAAATGTTTCTTTAATATTCTTTTATATCCTTTCTTGTATCTTAGGATAACCTCTTCCTCACAGATAGCTCATTGCAAAGGAATACTTAATCCTTTGGATGGAAAAGTTTACTCCTTGAATAGATATTTACTGAGCAGTATGAAAATCAGTGCTTTACTCTTGGCTAATTTTCTCATCATCGAGTCTCTTGAGGTATAAATAAAACAAGAGTAAATCTTTAAAGATTTAACAGAAATCTGTAATTTAGAATGACACACATTTGAAGATAGAATGAAGGCAAGTGGTAGGGAGGATGAGGGAAATGAGGAATTAAATTTTTTAAATATGTTAATGCAATGTGAAGGTTTTTGGTTGTTGTCTTGTTCTTTTTCATCAAATTGATATGGATTTGAGGGCTAGTTTAATTCAATCCTATCATTTTTCTGGTAAGGAAACTATTATGTAGAGGTATTGTCAGAGACTTGCTCCGGCTCACAGGCTGCAACCAGAGCACCTGACTGCCAGCCCACTTTTGTTTGGGGATGTAATTGCTTGACTGTTTACTGTAGTAGTTAAAAATGTGTCAAGCGGCAAAGGAAATTGATCCCTTTCATATATTCTTATTTTAAACTACAATGTATTATACTTAATAAGTTGAAATGACTATTTCTGAAAATGTAGGTAAATAAAAATGTTATAAATAGAATCATTTTCCTTCAAAAATATTATAGACAGAAAACAATTTTGTTCGTTGTCTAATAAGGTAATTCTGCCTCATCTCCTATTTTTCTAAATCCTTTAACAGAAAAATTTTTGTTGCTTATTTTTTGTTTTGCTATGTAATATTTTGAAGTATTGTTTATCCAAATATTCAGTTTCCTGTAAGTTATTTTTTAAATAGTTATATAGGGATTCCCTGGTGGCGCAGTGGTTGAGAGTCCGCCTGCCGATGCACGGGACACGGGTTCGTGCCCCGGTCCAGGACGATCCCACATGCTGCGGAGCGGCTGGGCCCGTGAGCCATGGCCGCTGAGCCTGCGCGTTCGGAGCCTGTGCTCCGCAACGGGAGAGGCCACAACAGTGAGAGGCCCGCGTACCGCAAAAAAATAAAAACAAAAAATAATTAAAAAAGAATAGTTATATAAAAGCCTTTGTCAGAACTTTGATAAAATAATTGACTTATAAAGCGCTACTGTTAGTGATCCTGCTAAAGCAAAAGAAGCAGCATAGTGACTGTCTCCTGATATTCTTCGCAATTATTGTTTTTCACGTGAGGTTATATTGTAAGGAAAAGTGAGTGTTCACCAAATCTTTTGTGCTTTGAACTCCCACAGAGAACTTTTGGTATTGTTAGCAAAGATAAAGACATTCTAAGAAAACTCTTTGCAGGAGAAATATCTGTCTATTTATATATTTACTTTCTGAATCTTCAGTCTATTCTATAGCTATACTTTTAAAGGATTCATGCAGGTGAAACAGAGGGCAGCTGATCATGTTTATGTTTTGGAGCCAACTTGTCTTGCCCGTCCCTATTTGCACCTGTTCAGGTTTACACCTAGCAGCTGTCAGTGTTCATAAGCTCTGTGTTTACAGAAAAAGGAACATTTGACATGTGTGAATTTGATTAGTATTATCATTAACAACTGATCATTGAATTTTTTTGGCGTGTATAAAATCATCATGCAGGGAAGAAGTTGTTTGTGGTAATTCTGATTTTTGTCTGTTCTCAGAATTGTTATAGGTAAATATCATCTCAGTAAAATACAGTAAATTCATGTTACTCAGTGTGCGTGCACATTATGATGTCATTAATTGTATATTATACATGATCAGTTGTAAACAATTAGGACAAAATGTAAAATAATAAACTCTGGTGGTATGCTGATAAAGATAGGTTGAATATAATTTTATCATTTATTGCAGTGGCAATAAATCAGCTTGAAATATCTTCTTATAATAATTATAAAGAACTGCTACTTAACAGAAAGTTTTGGTTGATTGAATTCCAAGTAATACAGTTTTTGATACTTTAGGTCAGAATTTCTTAACCTTAGCACTACTAACATTCTGGGCCAGGTAATTATCTCTTTGGGAATGTCCTGTGAATTGTAGGGTGTTTAGCACTATCCCTGCCTGGACTCTTTCTATGTGATACCAGTAGCGCCTTCTCAGCTGTTCCCAGACATTGTCAAATGTTTTCCTAGTAGATGAGGGGGTATTACAGCATCACCTCTGGTTAAGAACCACTGGGAAAGACCATGGGAAAGATCTCTAATGGATCAACTCATTTAGAATCCCTTCATCATCACACATTTTTCACCCATTCACATCAACAACTTTTTTTTACTGTAGTGTTATATGTTAAATTTCATTTGTAGTAATCTTTACCCTACCTGATTAGCTTTGTAAATAAGAAAATCCTGAAGTTATACATTAGAAAATATCCTCTCATGAATGGCCTTAAGCTAAAAGACATCCCTACTAATTGATATTCTCCCATAGGTGAGTGTGTTGTGGTGGGGATCATGTTCTTACAGTCTGCTTATTTTTATCTTGTGTCTGGGCTGGTTTTGGCCACAAAGAATTGATTGGATGGTGTTTGTTTGGAACGTGAGATGACGGTAGTATTCTTAACACACAGTCAGAATGAGAGGCTATTACAGGAGTGCAAGTATCAGATCTGGATGCTTTGGCCAGAACCGAAATCTGGGAATAGGTGGCTCTTGGATACTATTTTTATTTTAATGAATGTATTTTTCTAAGATGGTTTGAATAAATGGATTTCTGCCAACTTTTATGCAGTATGCTTGAATGATGAATAATAACTCATGTGATCACAGAGTAAATTTTTTCAACTGATAATTAATATGTTAATTTTCATTTATACTTGTGCTCCAGGTTTTTTTGAAAGTTTTGAGGTAAAGCACCTTGCCATTTGTACTTATACAATTGTGAGGCTTTTTTTTTTACTTGTTTCTTTTATTTTTTTTTATTTAAAAAAAATTTTTTTTACATCTTTATTGGAGTATAATCGCTTTACAATGGTGTGTTAGTTTCTGCTTTATAACAAAGTGAATCAGTTATACATATACATATGTTCCCATATCTCTTCCCTCTTGCGTCTCCCTCCCTCCCACCCTCCCTATCCCACCCCTCTAGGTGCTCACAGAGCACCGAGCTGATCTCCCTGTGCTATGCGGCTACTTCGTGAGGCATTTTTTAAAAATGTTTTAAAAATATTTTATTTTATTTATTTATCTTTTGGCTGCATTGGGTCTTCGTTGCTGGGGCTTTTCTCTAGTTGTGGTGAGCGGGGACTACTCTTCGTTGCGGTGTGCGGGCTTCTTATTGCGGTGTCTTCTCTTGTTGCGGAGCACGGGCTCTAGGTGCACGGGCTTCAGTAGTTGTGGCACGTGGGCTCAGTAGTTGTGATTCGCTGGCTCTAGAGTGCAGGCTCAGTAGTTGTGGCGCATGGGCTTAGTTGCTCTGCAACATGTGGGTTCTTCCCGGACCAGGGATCGAATCCACGTCCCTGCATTGGCAGATGGATTCGTAACCACTGCGCCACCAGGGACGTCCCAAGGCATTTATTTTAAATTCTTTATTTTTAAATTTTTATTTGAGTATAGTTGCTTTACAATGTTGTGTTAGCTTCTACTGCACAACAGAATGAATCAGCCATACATATACATGTATCCCCTCCCTTTTGGATTTCCCTTCCATTTAGGACACCACAGTGCATTAGAGTTCCCTGTGGTATACAGTATGTTTCCAACAGTTGTCTATTTTATACATAGTATCAATAGTGTATATGTGTCAATCCCAATCTCCCTATTTTAAATTCTTATCATAATTTATCTGGGTAAAAAAATGTCAAACATGCTATGCATATACATATAACCTATAAATAGATGTGACTCAGAAATATTTACTTGAAATGAATAATCTAAAAATACCTTTTACTGCCACATATACCCATGGATAATTATATGCACAGACATTCACTTATTAAAAACAATTGCTGACAGTTATTGAATGCTAGGTATTCAGAACTTTATATGCATTATCCCATTTAATCTTCCCAGTTATACCTTCATACTACTCATGAGGAAACTGGAAGTTCACTGAAGTTACATAATTTATAAGGTCATAGCTAATAAGGTTCAGATACAGTTTTTAAACCCAGATAACATCTATTATCAAGTGTCTTGCAGATACAATGTAATCTCTTTCTTTATTTCTTCAAGGTCTAAGTTTACACTCTTCAATTCCAATGCATACATATATATATATATTATATATATATTTTTAAGTGCTTACTGTATGCCCGACTTTGTTTTTTCTTTTCTTTACTTTTTATTTTGAAATAATTTTAGACTTAAAAAACAGTTAAAAAGCAAATACATAGTATTCACCTATATTTTTTACCCAGCTTTCCCTAATGTTATTAATTTATATAACCATAGTACAATTATTAAAATTAAAAAATCAGAAAATTTACATTGGTACAATACTATTAACCATAAACTACATATCTTTTATGAATTTTACCAGTTTTTCCATTAATGTCCTTCTTCTGTTCCAAAATCCAATCTGATCCCACATTATTTAGTTGTTGTATCTCTTTAGTCTTCAACCTATGGCAGTTCCTCAGTCTTTCCTTTTCTTTCATGACCTTGATACTTGATGAATACTAGTCAATTATTTTGTATATGGTCTCTCAGTTTGGGTTTGTCTGATGTTTTCTCATGATTCAACAGAGGTTATATGTTATTGGGAAGAATACCACAGAGGTGATATGCTCTTCTAAGCACATCAGAGGATACATGATATCAATATGTTTTATTATTGGTGATATAGTTTCTCCACTGTGGTGTTTGCCCTTTTTAATTAGTAAATATCTTAAAGGAGATACTTTGAGACTATGCAAATACCTTGTTTCTACTCAGACTTTCACCTACTGCTTTTAGCATCCTTTGGTGCACATGTATTTTAAACTTTCTCCTTTGAATAGTTCTTACAGTATGGCAAGCCAATGATTGTTTTGTGAATTATTCACTGTTACAAAGGCATTGCCTTCCTACCTTTTAACTTTCAAGTTGGTGGCTAGGATTCTTTCCAGAGTTAAGCTTAACAGGGAACAATAGTAAATAAAATCTGAAATCAATAATATTTAACTTAAAAAGAAAAACTTGATAAGCCTTGTTAATGCAAGCATAAAACAATCTTCATTCTAGAGTAACAAAGGCTAGAGTGGATTTGTTAAGTTTCTTTAAAATGAAAAGAAAGGTATCTATAAGATGAACATGGAATAGTTGACCAAATTTTGAGTTACTAGAACTAAGAAATACCTATTAAAACATGAGAAAAAAAGTTTTAACTTAAGGCCAGTGTAACAAAAAGTACTTTATGTATGAGAGGAATACTGGCTAGAAATATATATCTAAGATTAAAACAGTTGAAATAAAAGAATATATGAATAATGTATATAATAGAACTTCTAAGGAAAATGGCTGCATAAGCCTGTTTTTTAAAAAAGACGTAAACTTTCCCCACTTAAATGAACAGCAAGAACAACCAGAATAAATGAGAAAACTGCACTTTTACTGAAACTGAAAAAGGCCCCCAGCCTCATACTACTAGCTTTAGTTCTACTCTTTTGTACTGCCAGGTTTCAATTTTATTTTACCTTTAAACAGTGTTATAATAAAGGAACTATTTGTGCCTTATTTCTATAGAATAGAGCCTTAAAAGTAGATTGGTAGGGCTTCCCTGGTGGCGCAGTGGTTGAGAGTCCGCCTGCCGATGCAGGGGACGCGGGTTCCTGCCCCGGTCCGCGAAGATCCCACATGCCGCGGAGCGGCTGGGCCCGTGAGCCATGCATGGCCGCTGAGCCTGCGCGTCCGGAGCCTGGGCTCCGCAACGGGAGAGGCCACAACTGTGAGAGGCCCGCGTACCGCAAGAAAAAAAAAAAAAGTAGATTGGTAGATCCAAGTACATGTATATTTTTTATTTTAATAAATATTTCCAGGAAGAGTAATCTCCAGTGAGCAAATGTAGAAACTGCTCATTATGCCTTCCGGGTATTCGTTTTAGTCTTGGGTGAAGTTATATCAACAGAAAGAAATATACCTAGAGCTCATAACCTATTATCCTATAAAAAGCAATGACTTTCATTCATTGAGCTTTTATATGCCAGGTACTCAGCTAAAGTGCTTATCTATATTATGTCCCAAATTACTTTTGCTGTGGAGTACAAAGGCAATTTTTTTTAAAAAAACCCTTTCATTATTTAAAAAAAGATAATACATTTACCAACATCCAGTTACAAAATAAATGAGTCACAAGAATGAAATGTACAGCATGGGGAATATAGTCAATAATATTGTAATATCTTTGTATGGTGACAGATGGTAACTGACTTATCATGGTGATCATTTTGTAATGTATAGAAATATTGAATCACTGTGTCATGCACCTAGAATTCACACGGTGTTGTAGGTCAATTTTACATCAATTTAAAAAATTTTTTAATTAACAAAATGAAAAAATCATTGAGAAGCCCCCAAAATACATTTAAATAGTACATTTTAGAAATCTATGAGACAGTAAGGTTACCAGCTATTAATTTTTTTTTTTCTGTACGCGGGCCTCTCACTTTTGTGGCCTCTCCCGTTGTGGAGCACAGGCTCCGGACGCGCAGGCTCAGCGGCCATGGCTCACAGGCCCAGCCGCTTCATGGCATGTGGGATCTTCCCAGACTGGGGCACGAACCCGTGTCCCCTGCATCGGCCTGCGGACTCTCAACCACTGCGCCACCAGGGAAGCCCTCTTAATTTTTTAAAACAGCCTTTTCCTGTAAACTCGATCTATGTTTTGGGTTTTTATTTTTTTGTAAATATATGTGTTTTGTACTTAGTGAAATGAGACTTGCTGGTGAAGATAGTTTGTAGAGGAAGTTGTCAGCCATGGGCCTTGCTGTCAGACAGCCATGTGTCTCAAAGCTTATTAGTAACTGTTTGATGACCCAAAATCTGCCTTTTAAGCATTAGTTCCATGTAGCCATCAGTACCAACTATGCCTCTCCATAGTGAACGCTGATAAAGAGAAATAAAAATTCTTTAAGATTATGGATTACTCATTATAGCAGTTCATTATCTTTGGAGGTGATTGACAGCAATGTCAGAATATGAAGAGAAGTTTTTGAATTGTATGCGATTGGAAAACTCATTGAAACTGCCCTATTAATGATGCTATTGTGTCAACCTGAGATTACCTTTTCCATATGTACCTAAGAAAAATCATTTACATACCATATGGATTCTCAATTATTTAAACATTAATCTTGCATTATTTTAATTGACCAATATTTTACTTTATTTTTAAAAGTTTATTTTATTGAAGTATAGTTGATTTGCAATGTTGTGTTAATTTCTGCTATACAGCAAAGTGATTCAGTTATACATGTATATATATTCTTTTTTCATATTCTTTTCTATTGTTGTTTATTACAGGATATTGAATATAGTTCCCTGTGCTATACAGTAGGACCTTGTTGTTTATCCATTATATGTGTAATAGTTTGCATCTCCTAATCACAGACTTCCAACTCATCCCTCCCACTACCCCACGCCCTGCAACCACAAGTCTGTTCTTTATCTCTGTCTGTTTCTGTTTCATAGATAAGTTCATGTGTGTCATATCTTAGATTCTACATATAAGGGATATCATATGGTATTTACCTTTCTCTTTCTGATTTACTTCACTTAGTATGATAAGCTCTAGGTCCATCCATGTTGCTGCAAATGGCATTATTTCATCCTTTTTTATAGCTGAGTAATATTCCATTGTATATGTATACCACATCTTCTTTATCCATTCATCTTTCGATAGGCATTTAGGTTGTTTCCATGTCTTGGCTATCGTAAATAGTGCTGCTATGAACATAGGGGTGCATGTATCATTTCGAATTATAGTTTTGTCCAGATATATGCCCAGGAGTGGGATTGCTGGATCATATGGTAGCTCTATTTTTAGTTTTCTGAGGAACCTCCATACTGTTTTCCATAGTGGCTACACCAATTTACATTCCCACGAACAGTGTAGGAGGGTTCCCTTTTATCCACACCCTCTCCAGCATTTGTTATTTGCAGACTTTTTAATGATGGCCATTCTGACTGGCATGAGGTAGTACCTCATTGTAGTTTTTATATACATTTCTCTAATAATTAACAATGATGAGCATCTTTTCATGTGTTAATTGGCCAATTTTTTTTTTTTTTTTGCGGTACGCGTGCCTCTCACTGTTGTGGCCTCTCCTGTTGCGGAGCACAGGCTCTGGATGCGCAGGCTCAGCGGCCATGGCTCACGGGCCCAGCCGCTCCACGGCATGTGGGATCTTCCCGGACTGGGGCACGAGCCCGTATCCCCTGAATTGGCAGGCGGACTCTCAACCACTGCGCCACCAGGGAAGCCCCAATATTTTTAACTGAAATGAAATTATTTTTCTTAGAAAACATATAGTAATTATGTGAATTGGCTATAGCACTGCATTCAAAAATCTTTTTGTGATTAGATTATTTGAATGATGAATGTTTACTTGTGGTTGATCATAAGTTCATTTATGGGTGAGTAGTGTATTTTTTTGTCTCTTCCTATATATATGTGTACTCCTTAAAGCAACTGTGAGCTTTACAATTTCCTTGCTTAATTGTGGTATTAGTGTATGTAGAATATGAAAATGACCATAACCTATTCTAGATTTTTAAAATTTGAGGGTTTCTCTGGTGGCGCAGTGGTTGAGAGTCCGCCTGCCAATGGAGGGGACACGGGTTCGTGCCCTGGTCCAGGAAGATCCCACATGCCGCGGAGCGGCTGGGCCCATGAGCCATGGCCGCTGAACCTGCGCATCCGGAGCCTGTGCTCCGCAACGGGAGAGGCCACAACAATGAGAGGCCCACGTACCGCAAAAAAAAAAAAAAAAAATTGAGATATAATTGACATATAACGTTATATTAGTTTCAGTTGTACAACATAATGATTCGATATTTGTGTGTATTGTGAAATGAACACCACAAAAAGTTTATACCCATCACCACACAGTTACAAATTGTTTTCCTTGTGATGAAAACTTTTAAGATCTACTCTCTTAGCAACTTTCAAATGTACAATAAAGTATTATTAACAATGGTCACCATGCGTCCCATTACATCCTATGACTTACTTGTTTTATAATTGGAAGTTTGTACCTTTTGACTCCTTCATCCATTTCCATTCTAGATTTTTAATATCAACATAAACTATTACAGTAAGACCAATGTAAAGTTGTACCCAAAATAGCTAAGCAAATTAATACAGATGCTTAGAAGTGGTTAAGTCATTATAAATGGATCATACTAAAGACATTTTGAGACCATAGTTCAGACTAGACTCTAGTATAAACTCTAAAATGTATTTGTCTATTTTGGGCAGGACTCACTGTATTGGGGATTACCAGGTCAGATTCATGGATGTTTAAGACCTACAACTATATTGGTATCTGGATTTAGAAGACAGGGTTACAGTTCACTCAGACGTGGTTGTATCTTCTTGATTCATTAAGATAATATGGGTATTATGATGTAAGTGAATAGACCATGAGGTGATTTAAGAAGAATAAGAAGTTAATGTGCTAATTTTCCTAAAGTTATGGCAACACATAGTTTTATGAAGTTACTGTATTCAAATGACTATTATTGTTATTTGTGTGTGTGTGTGTGTGTGTGTGTGTGTGTGTGTGTGTGTGGTATGCGGGCCTCTCACTGCTGTGGCCTCTCCCGTTGCGGAGCACAGGCTCCGGACACGCAGGCTCAGCAGCCATGGCTCACGGGCCCAGCCGCTCTGCGGCATGTGGGATCTTCCCGGACCAGGGCACGAACCCACGTCCCCTGCATCGGCAGGTGGACTCTCAACCACTGCGCCACCAGGGAAGCCCTATTATTTTTTTATATAAGAATATTCTGCAAGTCTATTAGAAGAAGATTTGGTATACTTAACATTAAACTTATTTCATAAACTGGTATTTTAAATTGTATTATTTTTATTTATTTCATATTTTATCTCTCTGAAGAACATGTATTTCTAAACTTATTTCACATTTTAAAAAGTATTCCTAAAAGTTTGACTTATTTTAAATATGTTTTATTCTTTTGCTTAATTCCACTATTTAATACTGTAAATTAACATTTGTCTCCCTCCCATAGATATGGAGTCTGGAGAACGGTTACCGTCTTCAACAGCCTCCTCTGCTACACCAACTTCATCTTCTATACCTTCTGTGGCTTCATCAGTTTCAAAAGGTGGCCTTTCCACTGGAGCTGCTTCACTTAGCTCTACAATCAACCCATGTGGTGAATACCCTTTATTAACTCAATTTTAGAATGCCATCCTTTTACTAATTTGCATTCATAGTGTTTTATTGAACTCTGAATCAAATGTTCTCATTACATCTGTTGATCTGTTGAACAATGACTAGGTTAAACATTTAGTCTCTGCTTTTTCTGTATTTTATCAGCACACTGGAGTAGCACTGCTTATTCCATGTTTTCTATGATTTTTAGAAGCTCTGAGAGTTTCATTTTAATATCTTCCTTTGACCATTTTAATTAATAAATTAATACATGCAAACTCTTTTAAAACAATAGGCCCATGAGGGAGTGAAGAAATATAAAGGAATCCTTGATGGTAAGATAAGGTCCCAATGCCATGGACCATTTGCCCTAAATTTGCTTCCAGTATTCAAAATGACCTTCACCAAACCCCAGCTATCCTAGTTCACAAGATGTATACTAAGGCTTATCATTTACCTGATGGAAAATATTTTTAAAGTTTTAAATATTTTGAAAAATATTTTAAGGTGTTTGACAAATTTTTCTTAAACATGAATGAAGTTTATACTGCTAAAAAGGGAACTTTATTTCAGTAGTGAAAATATCCTCAGTTTTAGTTTTATGTGGAAGGTACTTTTATTTACCCCTCAAAATTACTTTTTGCCCAAACACATGTTTGGATATTTGGTAGAATACATTCTTTTTTTTAACCTAAACTTGATTAACTTATTCCTTTATCACTAGGAAGATTTTTAATCTTAAATATATTTTATCTTATAGATTATTTCATATGTTTAAACATTAGAACTAAATGATGTTTTACTTTTTAAAAATTAGATTTATAATTTTGGGTAAATGAAATACATAAATACGGAATGTTTGCTGACAAAATACCCTAGCAAATTGTCAAATATATATTTATTGAATTATTCCGATTTTTTTCCAATCAACGGAATGACAAGGATGTCATTTTGTCATTTTATCAGAACAATTTTCTAACATTTTCTTAGTGATTATAAAATAACTAAAATAAAATACCATTACATTTTAAAAAATAAATAAAATTCCTGTTCTCCCGCACCTTGTACAATCTTGGTTAAGGCATTCATTTAACAACTTCAACCACATTTCCCTTGTGTATAAAATGATGGCTATATATAAAATGATGAATGCCTTTGACGATATGCTGTGTTCAAAAATAGTGATACCATGGTTGGCATTTTACCTTGTTTCTTTGTCTAAATGATTGCACACAGCTGTACTTTTGTAATTATTCTTTCGTGCTTTTTATAACTCTTCTCCTTTCGTTTGTGTCAGCTCCTTTCATTGTGTTCCTCCCATCTGCTGTCTTACTTTGTATTTACTTGTGAATTTGTATTTGAAATATATCATATTTCTAGGGAAATGTCCTTTTTTTTTCATGTTGAAGCTTTCACTCCTTGAGTACAGAGCCTTGAGTTTTCTGGACCCTTTGCTACCACCTGTTTCTCACTTAGTTTTCTGAATTAGTGACATTTGAATTGCTTATGATTCTCAGTAGTCACCTGTTGGGCGCTATTTTTTGTTCGTGGTAGCTGAGAGTTGCAGAAGGGTGGGGTATGCTTAGTTGCTGAATAGCATCAGACATTTCCTTATCTAGAAAGGAATTAGTTTTCATCATTTATTTGTAAGTAAAATAGGTTGTTGAGTTTTTATGTGGAGATACTTAAATTGAATGAAACTATAGTTTATTTCAATGTTTATTCCAAAATATATCACTTATTAACACATTATACCTTTAGTACCTACGGCATGAGTTTTTTTCTTTCTAAGAAAATTATTTTTTGTGTTTAACATTTGCAGTGTTGTGGTTTATGTTTAAAGGAGAGCCTTACAGGGCATGGAGAATGCTCAGTTGTCCTGCATAATTCAGTTTACCATATTTTCCTGTCTTCTCTTATTTGATTCATTGTTTTTGGCCTAGTTGTTGTCTGTAATTTTCTCCTTTTAAAAGTAAAATTATAGAGTGATAATGCGCCTAGCCTCCTTATTTTAAACAATTTGAATCTCCTCAATGTTTTTGATGTATAGAAACAACAAAAAAGAATTTTCATCTGTAAAATGTCAAAACCTCACCAGTTCTTTAATGGTCCCTTTGAGGACATTCTTTTGTTTTAAACAGTTATTTTAATTGGCCTTTCTCTGTCATCTTCATTAATATTTCTGTAGGAATTCTTCTGAGTTACAAAGGATTTAATTCAAGCCTACTTTCGAACTTTGAATGATCAACTAATTTCTTTTGAATCAACACTTTGTCAGGGTCTGGGAGTATACATACCTACTGTTACTGTTATGATGCTGGTAGAAGATGTGAGACTCCTAGGTCAGAGATTTTATTACTATAGCATAGCAAATAGCATAAACATCATGTTGGCATTGGCTCCCCATGTCTCCCAAGTCCCACAGGGGCAACACGGAGGGGCCCAGTTGAATCTTATGCATATAGTGGAGGTTGTGTCACAGCTTAGGCAACCTACTGCTTTTATAGTAAATGAAAGCAAAGCCGCTCTTTGTCTGGAAGGAAATGTCACCTCATCCATCAAGGTTGCTCACTGCAGTCCTGAGAAATGGCCCAGTTTTAAAGAGTGGTCAAGACCTTGCATTCTTGGCAACAACACGCAGGGACCTTGGAGGACTGTCTCTCACAACACACCTTTAATTTTATTACAGTAACTTGGATAGAAAATAACACTGCAGTAAAGATTGATTAATCTAAGGCTCTCTGCATATAGTGGGTCTTGTCGGTCTTAGAAGAGTTATATTTCTTTTCCCTTTAAAGTATGATTTTTAAAAAATAACTTGCCTACTTCTAAATAATTTTGGACAGCTTTCAATAAATATATTGGCATAATAAACAAAACAATTAACTAAAATATTAAAAGATAGGCTCTAAAAAGTATAAAAGTATTAGCCAAGGAAAGCCACAGATCTTGAACAAAAAAATTAACTAATTAGCTGTTAAGAATAAAAAGAAAACATAGTGGGCTACATGGCTCACATACTAGTGCTAGTGAACATATCAGTTCCTCAGAGAAAAACGAACTTTTTCCTGGCTCTGAGTGGTTTGGGGAATATACCACCAGAACCTAGGTATAAAAGTCCGCATGATACACAATATAATATATGCCAATTTCATAAGTATTCAGACACTATTTCACATATTATCTCTGAGTGAAAGCTGAAAGAATAGTATTTCAGCATAGTTCCAAAATTAAAGTTTACAGAGTGGATTTGTTCGAGATTTGTGGTCATTTGACCTAATACAAACAAAGCATAGAACTTTGAGAAATTTCAATGATAGTTAAACTGTGCCATAGACCAGTGGTTTTCAATCCATTTTTGAGGTAGAACCCTTCAAACAAAACTTGTAAAATGCTGAATGTATAAAACAGAAACTGTTTAAAACTTCTCTTATTAAAGCTGGGCTATGCCTACTTTTCTTTTAAAGTTAGAGACTGAATTACACATGTATCTTATGCGCAGGCTCAGCGGCCATGGCTCAAGGGCCCAGCCGCTCCGCGGCATGTGGGATCTTCCCGGGCCGGGGCACGAACCCATGTCCCGTGCATCGGCAGGCGGACACTCAACCACTGCGCCACCAGGGAAGCCCCACACGTGTATCTTAATTGCAGGTCTACCTCTGTAGAACTGTGCCAAATCGTGGTATATTGAGGAAATCGCAAGTTGATCAGTCAGACCTCAATTTAGGGTATGTGTCAGTTATGACAGTGATTAACTATGAATAGGAACACATGGCAAATACACGTACCAGTCCATAGATCCGCAGTTCTGAGGTGGGTGATGCCATCACAGACCTGGGCTCCTAATTTCATATCCTGTCTTCTGAGGTATGGGACTTTCATGCTCACGTGTCTTATCTCATGGCTTTTAGAAGGCTGATCCACCTACAGCCCTGTTTTCCAGGAAGGAAGGAAGAAGGTGGAGTAGAAGAGGGCAAAATTTGTATGCCAGCTTACTTTGACCCCTTTTAAAGAGCTTTCCCAGAAACCCCATCCAGAGATTTCCACTTAGTATCTCTTTTGTCGGAACTATATGAATGGTAATCTCAGCTTCAAGGAAGGCCAGGAAAATTAGTTTTTAGCTGAGCATATTGCCATCCTGAAGAAAATAGAGGTTATTAGTAAGGAATAAGGAGAGAATGGAGAGCCAGTATCTGCTATGGCTAAATGGAACAGAGGGACAGGAGATCAAGCTGAGGAGTTGGTTACGGTCAGATCATTTACAAATTCATGCACCATGTTTAAGAGTTTAGACAGAATGATGTATTGACTAAAAGCAAGGACTTTGCAATTGAAAGGCCTGAAATTGAATCTTGGCTTGTCCACTTATTAGCTATGTGAATTTGGGTACATTACCCCTTCCTGAACTTCGGTCCCTCTTCTATAAAATAAATGATACCCATTTTATAATGATAAATGAGATAATGCCTGACATAGAATAGGTGCCTAGCAAATTGTAACCTTTATTTTTATTCATACTTGATCAAGTGGAAGGATTTTAATGCTTTGAAAATGCTAGCATGCTAGCAGCATGTAGAGCATCAGTTTGCAATGAGGATGGGACTAGAGGCAAAGAAGACCATTAGAAGGTACTTAAATTTATCTGGGTGAGAAATGATAAGGGCCAAAATTAAGGAGTTATTGGAGATGGAGAAAGAAACAAGGTTCCAGAGATATTTTGGGAGTAGATTCTTATAGGATATAATGACTGGATTTGGGCAAAGGGATGTTGAGAGAGAGATTGAGAGAGAAACCCCGACATGACCTGGATAACTGGGAGAAGGATGATGTAATGAGAAATGTGGAGGAAAAATACGTTTTAAAGTGTAAAAGGGTCATTTATCTTTTTGCATGTTGCATTTGAATGGACTGTACATCCATGTAAATACTCTTGGTAAATATTAGAGTTGTTGCCAACTTTTGCCAGTTACAATGTTATGACCATCATTGTACATGAATCCTGATGCATATGTATACGGATTTGAAGATGTCTTCAACTTTACCAGTAGTACCAATTTATTTTCTCATCAGCTGTGTATTATAATTCCTGATGCTTATCATTCATGTTTACACTTGTCATTGCCAGACTTTTTTATTTTTGTCGATGAATATGAAGTGGTGTTCATTAAGGTGCCTTTTAATAAGTTTATAGCTTTGGGGGTTTTCCTCTCTTTTGAAGTGATTGTTTAGGGCTTTGGTGCATATTTCTATTGGGTTGTGCATCTTTTTCTTATAGATTTGTGAGTTCTTTTTATATTTTGGATGCTGGTCCTTCCTTCAGTTATCTTTGTGGGAGATAACTTTTCCCACATGGTGTGTCCTTTTTTATTCTACATTGTCTTTTGATGAAAAGAACTTCCAATTTTAATGTCGGCAGATTTACCAATATTTTTATTTATGGTTATGCTTTTTGTCTAAGAAATTGTCCTCTACCTCCAAGGTTATGCATATATATTTTTTGAGTTATCTCTCATTTAATATTACTTTGAAAAGTGTATGGTTATCAGATACCAGGCCAGTTGTGATAGACTGAATTGCCTTTTTGGTTTTGTAACTATCACCAGTTGAGATTGTTGTTTGATGTATCAGTGAGTTCAGCTAGAGATAACATAAACCAGTGATGCTATTTTAAGCAGGAAGATTTAATACAAGGAATCAGGTACTTATAAAATTATTGAGGAGCTGACCCCTGACCCCCATGAGTGATTTCAGAGCATTACTGTTGAATTGACCTGCTTAAGGAAATTACCTCTAGTTCAGCCAGGACACCATTGTGCTAACTGGTGGCTCCATGGATCATACCACCTCAGTTGCAATCCAGTGATCAAGAACCACTGACATAACAGGCTCCAGGGCTGTTCTGTGCTGCCTGCTAGATCTGCACCAGCAAAAAGGATACCTCATGTACTGCCAATCTAACAGCTTAACTCAGTGCCAAATACATCTGATTGGCAGAATCTAAATTATATCCAGAATCCTGGCTGCAAGAGAGACCGGTAAGTATACTTTTTAGCTGTTCAGCTTCTGCATCACAGGAAGGTACACTAAAAGGAGGTTGGGGCACATGTTAAATTATGAGCCAGTTATCTATCCATTTCAGCTCATCTGGTGATAGCCCCCCTGCCATATCTCCCCACCTTTGTATCATAATAAACTCCTGATACCTATACATGAACTTTATTCCACCTTCAGTGGTTCTTTTCTTCTGAAAAAAATAGTATTTCATTAGTGCATCTAGTAGCTCATATATACTTACTACAGATCTCTTTTGATATACTATTCTATGTAATAATATAAGTTAAACCAAATAAAATAAATGCTTAACTCAAGATGATATGGCTCTTAACTGTCACAAAAGCAAATAACTATCAATTCTTTTTAAAGATTGCAAAAAACTTTTCAAGGGCTCCATTCCTCCTATACAGTATCATTAATTTTTCTGTATTTATTGGATCATGTCCATTAGTATAAAAGCATGCTCATAGTATCTCCCATCTTAAAAAATAATACACACCGAAAACCCTTCCCTCTTTCACCCCAAACACTCTTCTGGCAATTACTCTGTTTTCTCCCTTACTTTATAAACCAGACTTCTCAAAATACATAGTTGTATGTGCTTTATCCTTTTCCTCATCTTTTATGTATATCTTAGTCCACACCAGTGTCATTTTTCTGTCCTCATCTCACTCAACCTCTCGGAAGAATTGACACAATTGACCAGTCCTTCCTTCTTAAAAACCTTTTTTAGGGAAGAGTTTGTATCAAATTGATAATATTTCTTCTCTAAAAGTTTGGTAGAATCCACTCTGAAGTCATATGGGCTTGGAAGATTGTTGTTTTTTTGTTTGTTTTAATGTTGTTGTTGAGGATAATAAATCAGGAGTTCAACATTTTTTTTGGCCGCGCTTGTGTGGGCTGTGGGATTTTTTTAGTTCCCCATCCAGGGACTGAACCCGGGCCCTCGGCAGTGAGACCATGAAGTCCTAACCACTGGACCACCAGGGAATTCCCAGGAGTTCAACTTTCAAAATAGAAGTATAAAACTATTCAGGTTATCTTTTTCTTTGTGAGTGAGCTTTGTTAGTGATGTCTTTCAAGGAATTTGTCCATTTCCTCTAAGTCGTTGAATTTACAGGTACAGAGTTGTTCCAAATAGTACCTTATCCTGGGACTTCCCTGGTGGCGCAATGGTTAAGAATCTGCCTGCCGGGCTTCCCTGGTGGCGCAGTGGTTGGGAGTCCGCCTGCCGATGCAGGGGACATGGGTTCGTGCCCCGGTCCGGGAGGATCCCGCGTGCCGCGGAGCGGCTGGGCCCGTGAGCCATGGCCGCTGGGCTTGTGTGTCCGGAGCCTGTGCTCCGCAGCGGGAGAGGCCACAACAGTGAGAGGCCCGCGCACAGCAAAAAAAAAAAGAATCTGCCTGCCAATGCAGGGGACATGGGTTCGAGCCCTGGTCCAGGAAGATCCCACATGCTGCAGAGCAACTAAGCCTGTGCGCCACAACTACTGAGCCTCCACTGTAGAACCCGTGAGCCACACTACTGAGCCCACGTGCCACAACTACTGAAGTCCACGCGCCTAGAGCCCATGCTCCACAACAAGAGAAGCCATCGCAATGAGAAGCCCGCGCACCACAACAGAGAGGCTCCTGCTCGCCGCAACTAGAGAAAACCCGCGCACAGCAACGAAGACCCAACGCAGCCAAAATATTAATTAATTAATTTAAAAAATAGTACCTTATCCTTTGAATGTCTCTAGGATTTGTAATGATGTCTTATCTTTCATTATTGATATTAATAATTTGTGCTCTTTTTTCCTTTTATTAATCTTTTTGACAAACTAGATTTTGGTTTCATTGATTTTTTTTTCCCGATATTCTGTTTTCTGTTTCATTGATTTCTGCCCTTTATTATTTCCTTTAGTTTTTCCATGGGTGGGATTTCCTCATCTTTTCTCCTGATTTCTTGAAGAGAAAACTTAGATCATTTATGTTAGACCTTTCTCCTTTTCTTATATATGCATTTAACGCTATGAATTTCCCTTTTAAATACAACTATAGCCGCTTCCCATAACTTTTGATAGTTTTCATTTCATTATCATTCTAGTAAAAATATTTTGTATTTTCCTTTGTGAATTCTTCTTTGACTGATGGGTTGTTTAAAAGTCAGTAATTTAACATTTAAATGTTAAATGTTTCAGTTGATGTCCATTTTAGTTTTATTGTGGTCAAAAAACATACTAATGATATGTGCTCTGTTTTTTGGCTTCCCACTGCCACTTTTGCAGACTGGGCCCCTGTGGGTCTCCTCTGTGCCTGTGAAAGTTGTTGGGTCAGCCAACTACGTGGCAGAGATGCATCTCTTTCTCTTTGTGGTTTCCTTGCTCCTAAGATTACCCCTTGATTTCCAGCTGCTCTGCCAGCTTTTGACTCTGTTCTCTGACACTTCAGGCTTTCTAATCATGGTGAAGGTATGCACTCAATTAAGGAATACATCAAATTGAACAGATCTGCTGTGTGTAGCTCTGTCTTTCTGTACGTTCTCTCCTGGCTATTTTGTGGTGCCCCATGCACAGTGTACTTTTAGCTAGGCACTTGGAACGTTTAATCTCTGAATTTGAGTCTCCTTCTTTCTGTGGTTTGATCACTGCCAAGATTTCCCCTTTAAATTTCCTGATTTCCTGATGTTTTCTTAGTCCTGGAGTCTGACCTCTGGCACCTTTAGTTGATAAGCCTGCTGTTTCATCTTCCACTGTTTTCTGGAGTTATAGCTGTGAGGTTTAGACAGCAGTATCAGACCAGAAAGCCACAAAGTCACACTTCTCACCCCTTCTTGTTACCATTTTTTCCAGATTAAACTTTCCCCTGACTTTTCTCTGCTTTTGGATGCTTTCCAATATCTTTAGTTTTGTTGTTGTTGTTTTTTGATATTTATTTATTTATTTGGCTGCACCAGGTCTTAGTTGTGGCACGCGGGACCTTTTAGTTGCTGCATGCGGGCTCTTAGTTGCGGCATGCGGGATCTAGTTCCCTGACCAGGGGTTGAACCCCCAGGGTCCCTGCATTGGGGGTGCAGAGTCTTAATCACTGGACCACCAGGAAATCCCTTCTTGTTGTTTTAAATCACATTTTAAAAATTATTTTCTGTGGATGATTTGTGTGGCCACTTCACTACTACTCCACCTTTACCTGAAATTGTCCCCCGCAAAACGAATCACTTTCTTTTTTAAAAAAATTTTCACCTGAGACTCCAGGGGTGACATGTGATACAATCTAGCCAATCCAAACATCATATTTCCCACACAACGATGGTTAAGTGATTGGTTAAGGAAGGCACATGAGACTAATCAAAGGCAAAGAGATTCTGTTCTAGGATTTTTACTGGGACTGGTGAGGGAGGATACCCTTTTGTCCCACAAACCTAAAAGGAAGGGCCTATCTGAGGAAGTAGAGCCAAGAGACGAAAGAGAAATTAAGTCCCAGTAAGCTTTCAGCCAACCTTCTTTATCTGAAGTGTGCCTTTTCCAAATGCTTTTATGTTATATGAATCAATACGTTTACCTTTCACTTAGCCATTTTGAGCTGGATGTTTTGTACTTTTCAACCTAACTGATATACCCTCCATGATCGAATCCCAACTCAGGGTCTCAACCATGTTCTCTCTTTGTCTTAGAGGAACTGCATAAGGCTGATTTTCATGCTTTGTCTCAGGTTAAGTGTCCTGAGACATTAGAGAAGTCTCCTCTGTTCATAGTGTCTAAGTAATTGCTCTACTATTACCTGTTTTTGCACCTAGTAATTTCCTCCGTAGTACTCTTAACAGTTTATAATTATAGATTTGGTGTTGTTTTACTTATTTGTCCCTTCTACATTTAAAAGGCAGGGACGATATGGTTTTTTTTTATTGATATGTATCCAGTCAGTGCCTGGCACAAAATATATGCTCAAGAAACAATTGTTGAAGAAAGGGAGGGAAGGAGAGGTGAACTCGCAGGAATAGGACTTGCAAATTAAATGATAAATTTACTCTAATTAATAAGTTTTCTAGGCTGTATTATGCTTTGCTCTGGTAATACCAAATAACTGTGCTGATTTTAGTTAGAGATGGGCATTATAAGCCACAAGGTAAAGAATCTTAAAAGATCAGACCTTACTGACGAGGCATTGAATAAATAAACCCTGAAAATACAAAGTTATTAATTAGAACTTCTTATTTAAAAGATGGAGCTTACGTTTACAGTCAATAGAGAATCGTCAAGAGAATGAGATAGGCTTATTCTTGAGGGTTTGGATATAAAGACAAAGTTTTAGTCTCTTTGAGTATTTATATTATAGTATGAACTCTTATAACAATAATTGTTTTTTAGTTGTCTATATTCTAGATATCTCTAAGTCACAAATAAAGGCCCTGGAATGTTCAACTGTCTAGCTTTTTTTGCCTTTCAGTAGATTTATTTAATGAAGGGTTTGATCACAAGGCACCAGGTATTTTTGAAATATATTTTACCTAACTTTAAAATATATATATATATATATATTTATTTATTTATGGCTTCTTTGAGTCTTCGTTGCTGTGCGCAGGCTCTCTCTAGTTGTGGCGAGCAGGGGCTACTCTTCCTTGCGGTGAGTGCGCTTCTCATGGCAGTGGCTTCTCTCATTGCAGAACATGGGCTGTAGGAGCACGGGCTTCCGTAGTTGTGGCATGCAGGTTCAGTAGTTGTGGCTCACAGGCTCTAGAGTGCAGGCTCAGTAGTTGTGGTGCACGGGCTTAGTTGCTTCGCGGTATGTGGGATCTTCCCAGACCAGGGCTCAAACCCGTGTCCCTTACATTGGCAGGCGGATTCTTAACCACTGCGCCACTAGGGGAGTCCTTACCTAACTAACTTTCATGAGTAGAACTTCAGAGTTTTAATTAGAATTTTATAGGTAAATTACTAAGGAAAGGTAATGCCTTCAAATCAACTAAGTAATCTTAAAAATGAACCTAGGGTTATGGATAAAATTGTTTCTTCCTCCCTCCAAAAATATGTTGAAGTCTTAATCCCTGGTTCCTTAGAATGTGACCTGTTTGGAAATTGGGTCCTTAAAAGAGGTAATCAAGTTAAAATGAGGTTATTAGGGTGAGCTCTAAACCAAAATGACTGGTATCCTTATTAAAATGGGGGAATTTAGACACAGAGATGTGTACAGAAAGAAGCCCATGTGAAGACATAGGAAAAATGCCTGAGGTTACCAAAAGTTAGGAGAGAAGGATGGAACAGATCCTTCTTTAGTACCTTCAGAGGGAGCATGGCCTTGCCCACACCCTGCTTTCAGACTTTTGTAGCTCCAGAACTGAGCCAATAAATTTCTGTTGTTCTAAGTCACCCAGTTTGTGGTACTTTGTTATGGCAGCCCCAGCAAATTAATATATGACTTTTATTTTAATGCACTACCATTTTTGATGATTAGCTGTACTTTGCAGGTTGTAAACTAGAGGCTGATTTTACAATGCTGATTGTTTAAAGAACTAGAGAAAAGAGTTTAAAGACATGTTGCAACAAGTTTATGTAGCAATGAAAGGTGTGTTTTTCAAAGTTGGTTTTAGTAATTTTTGTTCATTATGGGAAATCTAAGACTTCTTTATTGAAACATAAGTAAAATAAGATTTTAGAATTAGATTGTTTTCACTGTTATTTTTTATATTTCATTATAAAAATAAAGTACATCTATATAGAAACATAAATAAAATATAGTGTAATTTTAGTATTTTAATCTGTGAACTCTAAATTCTTTCATTAGATGTAACAAAAATGCTTTTTTATAAAAGAGCAGCTGCTCCTATCTTTGAAGAATAGTCATTTGCCTGAAGTTTGATACATATTGGCTGAACTGAATCAAAATCTTGTTCACCATGTTCAGTGTTATGTAGAGTAGTAGATTTTGTTCCCAAGGCTACCTAGACTTTTTTTTTTTTTTTTTTTTTTGGCTGTGTTGGGTCTTCGTTGCTGCGTGCGGGCTTTCTCAAGTTGAGGCGAGCGGGGGCTACTCTTCACTGTGGCGTGTGGGCTCCTCACTGTGGTGGCTTCTCTTGCTGCGGAGCACAGGCTCTAGGTGCGTGGGCTTCAGTAGTTGTGGCACACGGGCTCAGTAGTTGTGGCTCACCAGCTCTAGAGCGCAGGCTCCGTAGTTGTGGCGCACGGGCTTAGTTGCTTCATGGCATGTGGGATCTTCCCGGACCAGAGCTTGAACCCGTGTCCCCTGCAATGGCAGGCGGATTCTTAACCACTGCGCCACCAGGGAAGCCCTACCTAGACTTTTAATGATTTTTTTTCCTAATGAAAAGACTGTTTGAAAGTAAATTAGTAACTTTATATTGAATCCTGGCAGATACTAACTTAACCGAGTGATCAAAGTTAATATCACCAGTACCATATAGCAACATCACAGACCCCAGATATGTTGTGCTGAGAAGGACACATTGGGTACTCTTCCCAATCATGTTTAACCTCTTCTAATCATGAGAAAGCATCAGACAAACCCACGTTGAGATACATTCTACAAACTACCTGACTAGTACTCTTTAATGTATCAAGGTCATGAAAGACAAGACTGAGGAACTGTCACAAATTGGAGAAAATTAAGGAGACACAGTAACTAAATGCAATGTGAGATCCTAGATTGGACCTTAGCACAGGAAAATGACACTAGTGGAAAAACTAATGAGATCTGAATAAATTCTTTATTTTAGTTAATTAATCGGGGTTAACTTCTTGGCTTTGAAAATTATTTTTTATCATATAAGATGTTAACATAGGGGAAGTTGGAACTCTGTACTATTTTTGCAACTCTTGTAAGTCTAAAACAATCTCAAAGCAAATACTTAAAAATAAAATGAAAGACTTTATTTCCATACCATGCTTTTCTAATGTTAAAATGTAAAGGTTAACTACTAAAAAAGTTATGAGAATAAAGGAATGAAATGAAGATTATTGGGGGGAATATTTTGTCACCATTAGCTATAGAATTCTTTCTGTTTGTTCTTTAATCAAAGTTCAAGTTTGTAGAATTTGTACATTGTGAGTTTCAGAATATTTAAACATTAATATGTTGAAGAATTTAAAAATATGGGCCAGTAATTTGAGCATTTCTTTAATTTACAGTAATTTCACTTTGTTTATTACACGCAGTTATTACTAGTGTTAAAGTACTCTTGTAACCTATATTTAAATGTGCTACCATTTTTGATGATTAACCATACTTTGCAGGTTGTATACTAGAGGCTGATTTTGCAATGCTGTAAAATGTGCTAACAGTTTAAAGAACTAGAGATAAGAGTTAGAAGACATGCTGCAACAAGTTTGTGTAGCAGTGAAAAAGTAAAGGCATTTTTAGCACACAAAAAACAGCATAGGTAGAATTCTGTCATAGTAAGCAGTCTCCTTGATTTTTTAAAAAAGATTAGACGCTTTAGGATACTTATTCCTTATAATCATTTTGTTTTAATTTGCTATTTGGGCTTTTCCTGATTGATAGGAGATTTGTCCACTGGTAGTGTAGGTTCAAGACATTAGTACAGTATTTATATTATTTTGTTCTTGTGGGAGGGAAAAACCTTATCGTGTCGCTGCGTGAAGTTCATTAATATTAGTAAAGACACTTGCAGTTACCGTGCATTGCTACTGAGACACTGGCATTTTGTGTAACTGCTTTTAATCACTTACATATAGATTGGCTGGTACAATCTGAAAAGCTCTGCTAAAACGTAGTCAGCTTACTATAACGTAAGTTGAGGATTTAGACATTACAGACATATATTTTCATTATGCAGTACGTGCACATTGTTACCTGTCAGTTAAAATGGAAACTAATAAAAGTTGCATCTATAATATTGAAACTACGCTTGAATGTTAATATCTGTAAAAAAGAATAATTATGGTGTTCTAAAACTGTTTTCATTTTATGAAGTAATTTATCAGTTTGCAAATGTGTTCTTTGAGCAAAATTGAAGAGTTTTAATCATAACAGGTTTTTATTTGGGGGGATCTTCTGATATTAGGTATATTAATGTAGAAAAAAGTTACTTCTCCAAAAGTAGGGCATGCTAATATCCAAATAATTTTATTTTTGTAGTCATAAATCTAATAGAGCTGGTTTGGCTTGTGTTGTCTTTTGTTTCCTATAAGAAGATATTCTGTTCTTTTGTTAATACAGAATATGCTTTGTTGTAAATGTAGTTGTAGAGTTCACTGAGTCATCTCCAGTCTGTGATCAAAAATCTCCTTGTGAACAAACAGTAGCTTGAAGTTTCAAGACAGTTGGAGAAGGCGAAGGGCATTGTCCTGGCAATGAAACCAAAGGGTGTAACCGAAACAGCACCGTCTTGCTGTATAACAAGATTAAAGCCACAACATAGATGTCATTAAATTAGCTTCTAATTACCCAAAGAGCTTTTAGTTACATTGTGAATGCTTTTTATAATTGGAACAGAGAAAAAATGTGATATATTTTTATCACTTAAAAATGACTCCTGGTTATTCTAGCTTTTTAAAGGAAGAGAGAAACAAAGAATTGAAAACTACCATTTTAGAGTTATCCACAGCAGGTATTATTATGAAGTATTATCCCTGCAACTGCTAACAGTTTGCTTTATACAGTGTTTTGTACAGAGTAAAAATGATTAAAAAATGATTCTTTCCTTTATACCCTTATACTCTAGTAATGGTATGATGAAAGATTGTGAATAATCATGAATATTCAAAGGAGGTCCGAAACATATCTGTCTGGGAGATTCAGGAATACTTCTTGGGCAATATTTTTTTGAGATGATTATGAAAGGATAGTTAAGGTTATAAAAGGCAAAAGAAGTCAAAGAGCATGTTATATAAGCATGGAGGGTCTGAAGAAGAAGAAATAATGTGACCCAAAATACAACAGTGGGAAACATTCATTAAGTACCTGTTATATTTCAGATTATGCCAGGTATTGGGGATTACCGAGATGAATGAGATTCAGTTTTGCTCTCAGGGAGCTAAAATCCTAGTTTAGAATTCATGTGCATAGAAGTGATAGTTAAAATAGTGGAAGCCCATGAAATGACTGAGGAAGAAAATATAAAGAGGAAAAAAGAGACAGTTGGACAAAATCTTTAAGAATCTTACATTTAGAAAAAAGAAAACCCAGTAAAGTGGACAGTAGTATTATGGAAAAATATAGTTAAGAAGAACATCAAGGGCTTCCCTGGTGGCGCAGTGGTTGAGAGTCCGCCTGCCGATGCAGGGGACACGGGTTCATGCCCCGGTCCGGGAAGATCCCACATGCCGCGGAGCAGCTGGGCCCGTGAGCCATGGCCGCTGAGCCTGTGCATCCGGAGCCTGTGCTCTGCAACGGGAGAGGCCACAACAGTGAGAGGCCCGTGTACCGTTAAAAAAAAAAAAAAAGAAGAACATCAAAATAATTCCATGACCCAGAGCTTAAGGGTAAACATGGGTTTTAATAAGGGAGAGGTAATTAGCAATGCCAGATTTATAGAGACAGGTTAAAAATGAGAAGGGTGGGGCTTCCCTGGTGGCGCGGTGGTTGGGAGTCCGCCTGCCGATGCAGGGGACACGGGTTCGTGCCCCGGTCTGGGAGGATCCCACATGCCGCGGGGTGGCTCGGCCCGTGGGCCATGGCCGCTGAGCCTGCGCGCCCGGAGCCCGTGCTCCGCAATGGGAGGGGCCACAGCAGTGAGAGGCCCGCATACTGCAAAAAAAAAAAAAAAAAAAAAAAATGAGAAGGGCAAAGGTTAATGGAATCTAGTGGTTAGGAAAACTTAAGTTCCTTTACAGACAAAATGGAAAGGAGACTTGGACTTGGCACAGCTATTAAAGATTCTGAGAAGTGAGGAGGAAGTAGACATACAAGTGTAAGAGTTTTCTTTCAAGGTTAACAAGGAGAGATGCCGAGATGGGATTGAGAGGGAAGGAGATAGATAGGGTCAAGGGACTGGTAGAAGATTGAGAGAGACCAACGGTCATGCTGAGAAATAAGGAAATGGAAATGTGGAAACCATGTAGAGTAAAATTTAAGAATTTAAGAACTTGGAGGTGGTAGAATTTTATGTGATCAAATCCAACATGTGGCCTAAATAGAATCAAGGAGAAATAAAAGGCCAAATGGTAATTAAAAAAAAATTAGGACTCAGGGTTGGTGACATGTAAGGCAAAAGGAAACTAGTAAGAAGCATCCTTGCAAGTTTAAATGAAAATTCAGGACAACTTCCTATTCTGATGAAGCCCTTTGGAATCAGTCCCATGGATGTGCCTCTTCTGCTCTTAATGAGTAATCAGTTCACTCAACAGATATTTATTGTATATCTACTATGTACAAGACACTGTTTTAGGTATTTGGGATCTGTTACTAAGTCCTGTATGTGACAGTACCAGTTTATAATATTAAAATATTAACTAACTTGTTTTATACATTGTGGTATGAAAAACAGTCTTATACTATTTCAGTTATGTTGAAACCATTGAGTTCCTTAAGACTAGGGATTATGTCTTATTCATCCTTGTATGCTAATTACTAAATGTAGCACCTGGTGCTTAATAGATATGTTCATGAAATGTGTGAATTATGGAAACTGTTGAATAAAGAACAGTAATTCTGGAAGGTTTTTACATGGGATTAGTGGCTGGCTTTTTTTTTTAAAGGCAGTGGCAAAAACAATACTTAATGAGAAAGATACACTTTTGTATCACTGACTTGTATATTCTTGCTATAAAGGCAAAATTTAGTAAAGATTATTAAATGTAATATGAAATTATTTCTCTTCTGTTGTATAACTTTATCCATGTAAAGCAAAGAAAATCTCTAATGTGTGTTTTTAATAATGCATGGTATCAATGTAATCATTATAATGTGGGCCTGATATTCTTTACTAAATACAGACGTGAACCTTTTCTTACCAACAAGGAATAGGCCCTATCGATTCTGTTGTCACTCGAGTACTTTCTATGCTTTAATTATCTTCAAAAGTTTTATAAGAAAGAATAAGAAAATAGAGTAAGGTAGCTTCTTCGTAATTTTGCTAGGCATAGATGTAACTCTGTGAACAAGACTATATTTTTTTCCCCAGTTTGAATCTATGGTGAATAAAGCTCATATTTTGTTGAAATTTTATATTCAGCTCTTTCTAGATATCACTCTTTTTAGAGTTAAAAAAAGAACTTTTAAAATTATCAAGTTGTGTAAGATTGATTCTTAATTATTGCTGCAAGAGTGACAACTTCATTCAGGTATGACTCATGTTTTCTGTTCTTGAGACTCCAAGGTTTAAGCTCATTTATTTCTTCACAATTAGAAAATTAATGTTTTAACTATACATCTAAGAATGCTGCTTACTAGCAAGTATTTCTATCAGTTTCTGACCCTTTATAATTTTAATGTGTTCTGAATTTTTATAATATTTTGTGTAGTTTTGAGCTTACCTCACAAAACTTTTTGTATTAAGTCACTGCTACATATATATAGTTGACAAATATAATTTAAGAACTTTTATTTTATAAAATATAAATGAAAAATGATTCTAAAATTCACAAACTGAATGTTTAGCTCAACTTGCTTATCAAGAAAACTGATGTAGAAGGAAATGTAACAGATCATAGTATGTTTATAAATAAAACATTTGATTAAGGACATGTCATTCAGGAAGTTGAATTGATTAGTGAGAATCGGGGATTTTATAGGCAATCACACGTGAAAATAAACACTGGCTCTTAATGTTATAGGCTCATTTTTTAGAGAAACTAGCTGGGTTTTTGAGAATTTGTTCATCCCCCCCCCAAAAAAAATTTACACAATCTTTCTGGTGCCATAGCACTAGTCTTAAAAATAATGATATTTGAGTAACCTCCTTTCTTCCAGTAGCATGCCCTATTTTGTTTTGACTTAACTTCAGTGCTAATTGCAGTCTAGAATTCTGATTACACAAAAGTACCAAATTCACAGATTTTCTGTTGAGGCTTTGATGAACAAAAACTAAGGTTGGCTGACTTAGAAAATATACTCAAGTTTGTATCCTTCCCTTGTTCTCCTCCCTCAGTTTCTTTGTGAGCCTTCCTTGTAAAAGCACTTTGAGGATCTTCCCTATGAGATCTACTTATTGCTTTGTTATAGTGGGACCTCAACCCTCAATCAGAACTTTTTACCTTGTAGGCTAATGTAAGATATACTTGATACAATCTATTTAAATCTTACTACTTCAATGAAAAATATAGTGTTATTTCAGTAAAGAATATAGGGCTTATATTAGTCAATGAGAGTACACTGTGACCTCTTTGATGACTTCCTCTTAGACCTCTTAGACCTCTTTGATGACTTCCTCTTAGTTTTCAGCGAATAAAAAAGCAAAGAGGAGGGATTTTGTTGATAACTAAATGATAACAAAGAATATACTTATTTTTAAGTTGTATTTTTTAATTTACTTTAAACATATTGTATTGAAACTATATTGTAGTGCATAGTCAGGTCTGATATAAACAGGATAATAAGGAAGCCTTATGTTTATTTTAACACAGAGCGCAATAGCTTTCATGCAGTAAATTCTTAAGATAGCCTGGAGTGTGGGTTTTTGATATTCTGTTTTCACAGTATCAAGCCAGGGAAACTTAATTATTTCCCAGAAGTAAAAGGAAGATTTCCAAGTATTAACAAATCTTCTGCCAAATCCTTACAAACTATGAAAAATAAGTTGTGTTTTTGATGGTATAACACTGCAACTTGGGGTTATGACACTTAGTACTAGATTCTCTTTAGAGTAAACGTAGAGATTGAAAAACCACACATTTGGATTGAATATGAACTTTCTATCACAATGTTTAAAAATGATTTTTATATTGATAACCACGCTCGGATGCATTTAGAAATAAATTAGTAAGTTTATTTATTAAATCTTTATGCTGTCGTATACATTGCCTTATCAGGCTAGAATATAATCCATTTTTGGTATCAACTCTCCTCACCTAAAAGATGTTCGATGGAGAACATAGCTTTAATTCTGGCACATGGAAACTAGGAACTCTTTGCCTAGAGTGTATGACAGTTTGAGTAATGAATTGGTGACAGATTCTGGATTTATTTTATTGATTTTCAACTTCGTATTAACTAGATGTTTTTATCTTCCTTCTTATGAGTAAAAAATTTTGATAAAATATTAATGTGCAGAAATGTATTAGCAGAAAGTTTGCCTCACCTCGGCAGGTTAAGCTTTACAATTAGTGAAAGTTATGTACTTAAAGCGTCATTCTCAAATCTCAAAATTCAAAGTAAATAAGGTTATACCATTCGTTTTAATTATTTTTAGAGTACTTTCATGTTTCTAGAAACATTCTGCAGGGTTTGAAGAACAGAAATGCAAAAGAAAAAAGGTATAATAAAAATTTAATAGATAAACTATTATAAATTTTAACCCACTATGAATGCTGAAATCAGATAAATCTCATCTGTTTTTTCTAGTACAACTTTAAGTGTGTTTTTTTCCCTCCCAGGACATTTATTCAGAGCAGCTGGGGATCACCTGTTTAACCTGTCCACAGTGTCGAGTGCCTTCCCAGTGGTCAGCCACCCAGTCTTTGGTCTGCATTCAGCCAGCTCAGGGCATTCAGAATTTGGTGGTTTGGGGACACTTGGTACACCCACAGCCTTAGCTGCACATCCCCAACTAGCGTCTTTTCCAGGTAAACATCTGTTACAAACAGTGTTCAAGGAAAGGAGGAAAGCTTGAAAATGTTCAAGCAGTAGTTTGGCAATTAACTTGAACAAAAAGAATAGTATTATGCCTGGTATATTAAAGCTCTTGTGCAAGAATTAACTCAGTCCTTTTTATCCTGTGCAAAAAAATAAAACACACTCTGTGCTAGGTGGCAGCACAACTGACTAGGTATTCAAGTGTTAAGCTAGAAAAATAGGCATCTGCCACAAAAGTGAGTAATTAGGCCAGGTTTTTGTCATGCTTTTTATTGAAGTAGAAAAGCATATGTATGAGAAGTATAGAGTTTGATTAATTATTCTCAGCTTTATTTGATTTTTTAAAAAAATATTTAACTTACAGTGGAAAACTGGAGTCCAGTTCTTATTATGAATATACTTTTATTTTGAGTTCTCATTTCTCTGCATTTATAAGTAAGATGAGCTTGGCTCTTAAATTTCTATTTTTTTCATATTTCATTAAAACAACCATAGATTTGCACCACTTGTGTGGCAGGAAGACCAGAATTATCCCAAATTCTACAGATTATGAGGATTCAGGAGTTCAGTAAGACACCAATTAAAGCTTAATTTAGACAAACATGCTGTAATTTCTCTTGTTATATTATTTTGAAAGTCTAAACTTTAATGTGTTTCCAGTGATTAACTTTACCTTAATAAATTTTAGTTAAGGATGCATGATTTACTGTTATAGAAAGTAGTTTAAAAATTAGAGCATAATTCAGAGACAAATAGATCTGAATTTAAATCTGGCTTTGTTACGTTTTAGCTGTGTGACCTTGATTGTACAAGTAATCTGACCTCTCAGCCTCAGTTTTCTCATCTGAAAAATGAGAATAACAATAATAATAATAATAGTATCTGCCTCTTAGGGTTCTTGTGAAGATTAAAGGCGATAAGCCATGTTTAGTGCTGAATGCAGTGTTTAGCACACCTAATTAGTATGTAATTGGTAGCCATCATTGTTTTTATTCTTGTCGAGTGTTTCTTTAAAAGAAAACAAGTATCTTGTTTGAATTATATATGTAGAATGGAAAGTTGGCTAAGTATATATTTCAAGTACTATTTCTTGAGTCATATTATTTCTTTAATTCAGAGAGGAGATAGTAATGTGGCTAGAAAGTTAAAACAAAGTCTTAAACTAAGTCTTGACATTTGCTTTAAAAATACTAATAGGAATCTATTTCAGTCAGTTTTGAGCATGGTTGCTTAGCGAGATGAGTATTCAATAGGTATTTGCTGAAATATAGTATTGCTGAATAAAAAATTAAAATAGGTAATAGTACTATAGATAGTTGCTAGTACCTTAAATTTTAAAAATTGTTTTATCATAGTTTATTGTATTTGATATAGTTTGATATATAAAGTATTAATTACTTTTGAGCATTTCTAAACCACAATGTAATTATTGTATAATTAAAATCAAATATCTTTTGCACCGAAAACATGGTTAACAGGTGTAAAGAGTTACTCATCTCAACTTCAATAATGTTGATACTTCCACTGTGTAGAAAAAAATTTTGATAACTTCCCTAGCCTACATAAACTATTCAGTCATTCATTTCTTATACAAAGTTCTTTGAGCATCTACTATGTTCTGTGCAGTAGGCCAAGCACTGAGGAATATACTAACATAATATATGTTATGTTGCTTATACTTTTTAGGAGATAGATAAACAGACAATTACAAGACAGAGTCTTTAGTGGTAAAAGTATGCCTGTATAAGCATACTTTTTTGCCAAGTGAACAGAGACTATGCCTTGTTTTAGAGGCCTCATTTGTTTAAGTTGTACGTTTTGTATAACTTAAATTTAAATTTTCTATGATTAGTTTTATTCAGAAGGGTAACCAAAATGCCAAAAATTTTAAATCACCTACTAAATAGATGAAGACACACAGGAAGAAATTACTAGGAATTTTAAAAGAGAAATAGTTTATTTTTAAATATTATCCACTTCTAAATGTGTCTGCATTTCAGATGACTAAATCAACACATGCAAATTACTTAATGGATATTAGTATAGTAAAGTTTTTTATATTGAAATAGTATTTCACGGTAAGTTCTTTTAAAACATTTACAGTTTTTAATCATTATATTTTTATATTACCGTGAATTTTCATGAAATATCTGGCTCTATCAAGTTTGAAAGATTTTTAAATTCTCCTGTCTTCTATGTTCAAATTGAGATTCAGTATATCCTCTGAAATATTAGAATCTTTCAGTTGAATATGATTAATGTTGTTACCATGCAGTTACTGCCCTTGAATACATTTAGAAATTCATCATGTGCTGGTTTATGTGATTCTTATTTTGTATATTTCATTTTATCAACAAGCTAGTTTGTGAGTGACTAAATTTTGTTTTTTTGTTTTCTTAAATTTGGAAGAGAAATAAGCTCATCACTTATCAAAAATTCTGTTATTTCCCATGAATTATTAGACATTTGTGAAGCTTGTGATCAGAAGCGCTATCTTTTTCATCTTTTTATTTAATTGATCTTATTTACCTGTATTTTTACTCATGGTGTCACCTTATTTATAACGTACACATTTTCCAGTTGTGTTTTTTTCTAATCCCTATTGTGTGCTTATTTACCATTGACATTCTAAGTACATTTTTATGTTGTTTCTGAGTTTGATTATGTCTAAAATATTTGAGTCTTATTACACTTTGACTGCCTTACCGATTTGTGGGTTGTTTACAAAGTCTGAACGTTCAACTGTAATGCTTTAATTATAGACTCTATTTTAAATAATATGAATATTTCAGGAAACTGAAGTTTCCTTTTTTATCAGCTATGTAGGACCTAGTTTTCAAACCTATAAATAACAACAGATTTCAGCTGTGCTAATACAAGCCCCAAGTACATAGTTTTTCTTCCTATCTACATACAGTTCTTTCATCTAAACAGTAGATAAATGATTTATGGTTTTGTATAGTTATTCTTGGTTCAGTTCCCATCATTCAGCCACTGCTGAATATACATTGGTGTCATTTCACTAGCAGTGCCTTCCTGCAGTGCAGAAGAATAGCTTTTGCAGTTTTCTGCTTATACTGTTTTTTAGACCTTTCAGAATGTCAGTTACCATGAACATTTCACTTTTTATTAAGCTCAACTTTTGTCTTTAGCTAATGAAGGTGAACATCACTTAACATCCTATTTTTAATAAAGAGATATTCCTAGAAAAGCTTTAAAGATCATATAATACAGTACACTGACAATATTGAATTTTTCCCATACTATATTATTGGGGGTTTTCCTCTAATTTTTTCGTGGTTATCAAGTCAATGAAAAGTATCCTATATCTCTTGGAAGATTAGCCTGAAAGGTAATAACTGATTTGGTAATCTAGCTGGTTAGCCAATTGGAAAATATTCTTTCTGAGATTTTACATGGGGCAATACAAGACTGTCCATTGGGTTATTTCAAATTTCTTCTTAATCTTCACCCTTCCCTAAATAATGTATTCTATAAAATTTGCCTTCTCTCCTTTTCTAAAAGTTTTAACTAAAAGCCACTGTTTGAATATCTAAATTGCATTTGATGATTTTCTACCATTTAGTCATTTTACATTGATAAAACATTGTTATCTGTAATTTATGAGAGGAAGTATAAATAAAATTCAGGCTTTCTTCATTAACTTTAAGGGGAGAAACTATAAATCTTTTATATTTTAATGTGACTTAACTTGTTTTAAAAATCTTCTTTGAAGCACTTTTCATTGCTTAGACACCACCCCCCCCCAAAAAAAAAGGCTTACTGATTTTGCTATCTCTATTGTTTTGAGTATAGGATGTTTTCTTCCATAAATGCATTTGAGATATGCTGGATTACAGTGGTCTTTGTATTATTATTTAAACCACCTGATTTATCAAAGCCAGCTTTATATTGTATGTAATTTAAGGAAATTCTTAACATAGGTTGTAGATGGTAACCTTAAATTCTAAGGTTTTTAAGTAGATTAAAATAGTCTTAAATATTGTTTCTTTACTAATTTAGAAAAATTATGATGTAAGTCATCAAAGAGTCAAATAGTTCTTTAATATTCCAAGTTTCCCATTTTATTTTTAAAACCATAGACTACTTTTGTTCTTCATAAATTTGAACTCAAGGAAGCTGCTAAGTGAAGATCCTTGGATACTGTCTTAATGAGCAGAATAATGAGTGTATAACTTCTAACCAGCTGTCTTATAATTAGAAAGATGATCAGAACTATGTGTAATTCAGCAATTGTGTTCCAAGATGAAATTTGAAATTTTTTTCAGGAATAAAATATAAAAAGCACTGTTAAATTAGCTAGAAAGTTAATTCAAATATTTTTGCTTGTTTGGTGTTTGGCTTTGAGGTGCAGAATGGTGGCGAACAACAGATGTTCATACGCGTGCAGGGACAACCTTCTTTCCACCATTACTGGGAATTCCACCACTGTTTGCTCCTCCAGCCCAGAATCATGATTCTTCTTCATTCCATTCGAGGGCTTCGGGAAAAAGTAATCGAAATGGTCCTGAAAAAGGTATCCATGTTAACTTTAAGTGAAGTACTACAAATCCTCCATTTCAATACCTATTTTTAATAGGGTTCACATTTAGTAACAATTATGGGGCATTGTGCTAGACACTTTCACATTGTCTTGCTTAATCCTTATAATAACTCTTTGAGATTGGAAGCATTGTCATTTTGCAGCTAAGGTTAAATAAGTTATTCAAGGAAGCACTGTTTACATGTTGACATTGCATAGCAGAATTTAACCCAGGTTTTCTAACTCCAGACTCCACTGCTTTTTCCTCTGTATCTCATTACCTCCTTCACGTTCACTCAATAAAATATATTACTTTTTCTGTAATTAAGCATTAAATTAATTAAAACTAATATGTTAGTACGCCTTTTTCTTTTAAATTGTCATTAATATTTCATAGTTGATAACTGTTGTTAGAATACATTTGCAAATTATAATAGCATTTTAGATGGTTTATTATTACCTTTCTTTTCACTTAAGTGTTTGGGGAGTTTGCTCCGAAAGGGGGAGTACTCGCATTTAATTATCTTTCTAAAAATTTTTTAATTGAAGTGAAATTCACATAAATGTAAAATTAACCATTTTAAACTGAACAATTCAGTGACATGTAATGCATTCATAGTGTTGTACAACAACCACCTCTATCTAGTTTCAAAACATTTTCATCACCCCGAAAGGAAACTTCATCCCCGTTAACCAGTTTCTCTCTATTATTCCCTCTCCCAGTCCCTGGCAACCACTAGCTTGCACTCTATCTCTATAGATTTACCTGTTGTGAATATCTCATATAGATGGAATCATAATTTGTGTCTGACTTCTTTCACTTAGCATAATGTTTTCAAGAGTCATCCACATTGTGGCATATGTCATTACTTCATTCCTTTTTATGGCTGAATAACATTCTCTTGCATAAATATATTTATTTTTACTTTCAAGGTGTAAATGGGTCAATAAATGGAAACAACACATCGTCTGTATGTGGTATCAACACATCTGTACTATCCACTACTGCTTCAAGTTCTGTGGGACAAACTAAAAGTATAAGCTCAGGTGGAGGAAATCGAAAGTGTAGTCAGGAACCAAACAAAACCCAGCCTTTGGATGCTAGAGCTGACAAAATCAAAGATAAGGTAAGTTGTTCTTTGAGGCACAAATATATAACAGATCGACACAAGTATTCTAAAGATCAAACCACCTGAATCTATGGAATAACTTTTTATGAATTATCAACTCCTATTTTTATAGATATTCATTTTTGCGGGGTGGTTTTAGTATTATGCATCTAAAAAATTAAAACTGTCAGCACCAGTATAAATAATACAAATAGTAGTCATAGATAAGATTTATTGAGAACTTAACACAGGCCAGTTCTGCTGTAATTGCTTTGCATATAATATCTATTTCAGTCCTCCTTATACCCATACTGAGGTAGGTACTATTATTATAAACTGGGAAAAAGAGCCCCCAAATAGTTGGCCATTAAGTGGTCAGGATTCAAAGTCAGGCAGATTGACTCCAGAGCCCATGCTTTAGGAAAACAAAAACAAAAAACCTTTCATTATGGAAAATTTCAAATATACACAGAAGACAGAATAGCATAATAATCCTGTGTACCCATTATTCAGTTTCAACAGTTACCATCTCATGGCCAATTATATTTCATCATAACCCCAGCTGAATTCTCCTTTTCTCCTTTGCCAGTTGGCACTATGTTAGACCTTGTCATTAGAGGGTCCTAGAGACACACTGGAAGAGGAAAATGCTTCTGTTCCTGGTTCAAGTGTTTTCTTTTTGGTCTTATGCTGTGGCTGCCAGTGGGTGGCTTCCTCACCAGCTGGCGGCCTCTCTGCCAGTTGTGTTCAGGAGACCCAGTAGTGTATACCGTCTAGTGAGTGTCACTGACATCCCAGCAGGCAGCTTATTAGTGAGTTTTTCTGGGATGCCAGTGGTTGGCTTTCTAGCTAACTTTACTGTCACCCCGATAGCAGATGCCCAGCAAGTTTTTCTGGCACTCCAGCAGGTGGTGTCTCCTGTGTACCAGCCTTGATCTGTGATACCTCAGTGAGCTTCTCTGCCATCCAGTGGGCAACAGCCACATCCTTTCCAACAAAGTCTGAAGTTCAGCCTTGGGTGAATGAGGGGTTGGAGAAGAAAGACCCTCTTCCAAGTTTATTTTAGTACTCTACCTCAGCCATACAGGAAGTGGTTCTTCCCTACATCGGCTATTCCGGTATTCTTTACAGGTCTCTTTCCCTCTTAGTAGTTCATATTCTGTTACTAGTTGTTGCTTCCTTATGATAAAATTTCGCTGTTCAAATTGATCATGTGGTTTCTGCCTCCTGACTAGACCTTGTCTGCTGTAGAAGCAGTATCAGGAGTAGGGTGGGTATGCAGATTGCACATGGTAAATTCACTCCAATATTCTGGTCACTCTAAGCCTTTGGATTTCCTCTTCCACATCATGCCAGGGAAGCTGTGACATTTCAACTTTACTAAGTATAGTTCACCACTGTGTCCAGATTTCATTCATCCAACCAAGTAAGCTGAGATACCTCCAGCTACAGGAGCTACCACATTATATCCAGAATTTCTAGTAAGTGTACCTGTATCGGTGAATTTGGTCTGCTCCTGTTGGTAATTTCTTCTTGAGAGAGAAGTCTTGGTTTATTCTGAGTTAAAGCCTTAGCATCAACTGCAAACATTTCGGAAACAAAGATAATAACTAGAGCAATGTCTTTTCGTCTACATTTTATAAAAACCACTTTCAGGGCCTGATTTTTCTGGGGGAAGAGAGTCAAAAGTTTGTGATACTGTAATACCACTTTCTCCATGACCTCAGCTATAATAATAAGGGAATTGAAAAGCTTGTGACACACCACAGCAAGAACAAGGTATGAGTAGTCACTGATTGCAGATAGCGCTGATCTGAACTTTAAATCTGAACAACATGCCTCCCAGGCTCCAATTTTTAACCCCAAGGAACTATTTTATCAAATTTTTCTTTGTCCTTTCTCAAGACAGCATTGAGCTCCATATATTTTCCAGGATCAGCTAAACAAATAAAGGTTTCTTCCCTCTTGCCCAGCATATTGTTACCACAGCAGCTGTAACAGTCTTTTAAAAACATAAGTGATTTTTTATCGTTTTAAAACATCCTGTGTTATCACTCTGTCTAATAGTTTCCTATCCCACTAAGAATAAAATCCTTGCCATGGCCCATAAGACCATGTGTGGTCTCACCCCTGCCAGTCCATCCAGCCTTATTTCCTACTGTTCTCTCCCAGGTTTCTGTGCTGTAGCAGGTCTAGCTGACTTTTCCATTCTTTGAACATGTCAGACTTGTTTCCAGCTCGTGGCTTTTGCCTTTGCTGTTTCCCCTGTCTTGAAAGGCCCTTTTATCTTTCTATGACTGGCTCTTGCTCTCCATTTAGGTCTCAGCTCAGAAGAGTCTTACCTGACAACTACATCTAAATGTCCATCCAGCATACACTGTCTACTCAATTATCCTGTTTTAGTCATGGTATTTATCACTGAAAAACCCTTATTTATAGTTTGTTGATTCTCTTCTCCCTGTTCCCATGAGAGCAGAGTTGCTGTCTGTTTATCACACCCTTGTATCCCCAGAGACTAGAGCAACTGTGCCTGATACATAATAGCCTTGAATATGTATTTGTTTTGCTCTTGAATGTAAGAAATATACAGTGAAATGAAAGTTCAAGGAGAGGGTTCTGAAAAGCTTTCCCAGGTTGGTTGGGGGTTGGAGTTTATTATCAATGAACTCTCCTTTGATCATTTTTTTGTGAACCTAAGAAGACTCATTTTTAAAATGTATAAATGACAGAAAAAAGACAGACTACCTAATTGTGAGCAGGCAAAAGGACCACCCTCACCCCCTGCACATGTTAATAGGGACCAAGGAGATGGGCTTGGTGATATTGAAATTCATTTTTCTCCAATACTTGGACTTGTCTACTCATGTCTACTTTTTTTTTTTAACATGGGTACTAAATTTGTTACTTTATAAAACACAAACCCTTTGCACACTGTCAGAGTATGCTCTGCAAAGACCACCTGCGCCAGAATCACATTAAGGGCTTGTTTCATACAGATCCCTGTGCCTGTTTGGAATTGGGACCCAGGAATCTGCTGGTTGCAGCAACTTCTGTGCTGAATATTATGCTCCCTAAAGCTTTAGAACCCGCATCTCTAGACCCACTCTTGGGGAGTATAGGACCCATCTGTCATGCTGCCTTTAAATTAAAACTACACAGATTACTTGGACATTGAAATAGGAGTTTATTTTTTTCTGCCAAATCACGGTAGCTCCCTCATTCCCTTCCTTACTTAGCCTCTACTAAATCCGAAAGTGATAACTTTGGATTTGACTTTCATAGTCAAATGAAATGACTTTCATAGTCTTGCTATACATGCTTAGAAAACTCAACAGCAGATTTTGGTTGCAAAGAAGGAGCGGTTTCTCTGCCAAATAAATGATAGGCTTAATGTTATTATATTACTATTGTTTCCCTTTAATCTCTGCTTTGGTCTTTCTCATCCTTTGATTTCCTTTATTCCAATTCACTTTCTGCTTTACTGTGAGGGAAGAAGGTAGCTCAGGGAATGATGGAAATATTAGCTTATTGAAGGGTGTGTCTGTGGAGGAAGCATTACAGTTGCTAGTTTGGAGCAGTTAACACAGTACCATGGCAAACAGAATATAACAGGAGTGACTCTCCTCACTCATGTATTTTATATGATTTAAATCAAATTTTAGAAGACACAAAGGAAAGAGTGTAGGTTTGCAATCTGTAACTACGGCTTCAACCTGGCATCCTGTTGTAGAGGTGTATTACTGTCTTTTATTCTCCAAACACAGTAGTTATGAAAGGCTGTATTTCTATTAAGGCCATAACTTTTCTAATTTGCTGCTTTTGTAATTTATTGCTGATTTTTCTGTATCTTGTTCTCTATTTTATCTACCAGCAAACACTATAGAAATGTTCCTAAGTAACTCTGGATTGTACTCAATCTTGTTGCTCTGTCGTTTTGACATTTCTCCTTTATAGTCTTCCTATTGGCAGAATTTTAACTTTTTCACTGTTATATAGTTATTAGTTATAATTCATCTCATTATTTTTCATCTTTTTATCCACTACCATTGTCTGTCCTTTAAACACACAACTTTCCTTTTATGCGACCAAATGTCCCTTTCCAGCTTCGGATTTTCATTGTCCTATAGGATTTTAAATGTTCCAGAAATTAATCTCCTTCTTTATCATATTTTTCTATCTTTTTGATTCAGAAATATTAAAAAACTTAAATTCCTTGACCCTAATTAAAGCAGCCCCTTAAGCCTTTTCTACCTATTTTGTCTTCTCTCCAGTACTTTTTACTATATGGGATTATTTGTTTTGAAATTACTCTCTGTCTAGTCCACCACCACCACCACTAGAATGTAAGTTTCTTGAAGGCAGAGGCTCATCTTAGACTTCATTGGAGTCCAGCACCTAGAAAGGTGTGTTTGGCTACTGACTCACTATTTGCACAAAGAAAGAAGACTAAAAGCTAAATGTAGAACATCAGTGTATGTAACCCTATCATAAATTGCTCTTTTTAATCTGTCCTACATTTCGAAGCATGGCAGTCATATGAGTGTGTATATATGTATACATATGTACATATATACACACTATATTGATGTTTTCAATATTCTGTACAGAATACTGTATAGCATATTGACAGAGTTTATACTTTTTACTGGAGAGTTCCTGTCAGATAAGTTAATTTGATCAGTTGGTTGACTAAATACCCTTAAAACATGTGACTTTTTACTTTTTTCTAAAATGACATTTTAGAAAAATGTTTTGAGATTGAAAATATCATTAAAAAATTAAAAGAGCATACCTCTTACTGAAACTTGAATTTTTTCCAAAAATAGAAGTCTTTTTAAAAATCTTGTCTTTATCCAGAAACCAAGGAAGAAAGCTATGGAAAGTTCTAGCAACAGTGATAGTGATTCAGGCACCTCATCAGACACATCAAGTGAAGGCATTAGTAGTAGTGATTCAGATGATCTAGAGGAAGATGAAGAAGAAGAAGATCAAAGTATTGAAGAAAGTGAAGATGATGATTCTGATTCAGAGAGTGAAGCACAACATAAAAGTAACAACCAGGTGGGTACAAATCATTTCATTGGCAATATCTACACATTATTCAAATTTAGGAATTAACTGTCTTATCTTAACTCTCAAAGTCTATAAACTTTAAAGTTAATCATTGCCTTTAGTTCTTCCTTTTGCATAAGAAAAAAAATGAGGTGGTGAAACACTTTTAAAGGAACATTTTGTGTATTTTTTAGTGAGTTTTGTATATCTACTGTAAGTCATTAGGAACACTTTTTTAAGTACCCTTTTTTTCCTCCATGTTTTACTCCTTGATGCTCTTTGTTTTAATAGACGTTAAGAAGTTGCCTTTTAATTTGTATTTACAGGTGCTATTACATGGTGTTTCAGACCCAAAAGCAGAAGGACAGAAAGCAACTGAAAAAGCCCAGGAAAAAAGAATACACCAGCCATTACCTCTTGTGTCTGAATCCCAGACTCACTCATCATTCCAATCCCAGCAGAAGCAGCCTCAGGTTTTGTCACAGCAGCTTCCATTTATTTTCCAAAGCTCTCAGGCAAAGGAGGAATCTGTGAACAAACACACAAGTGTAATACAGTCTACGGGATTGGTGTCCAATGTGAAACCTTTATCTTTGGTAAATCAAGCCAAAAAGGAAATTTACATGAAACTCATAGTTCCTTCTCCTGATGTACTTAAAGCAGGGAATAAAAATACCTCTGAAGAATCTAGTCCTTTGACCAGTGAATTGCGTTCCAAACGGGTGAGTTAAAAATTATTTACAGAAGAATTTTACTATTATAAAAACAGCTTTTATATAGTCTTATATAAGTTTAAACTGAATTCTACTCTTATTGTTATACTTTCTTAGTCACCAGGAATAGAATATGCACATCATAAAACTAAATTTCTCTGATTTTATATTTACATACACACCTGTTGAATGTATTTTTGGCAACACAGTCTTGTCATTTTTCCCCAGGTTTAATGATTTAGCAGTAAGGGGAGAAATATGTTTGTATTGGACATACTTTACAATTACTTTTGTTTAAAATCAATGTCCTTTTTTTTCTAATATTAGTATATTCTTTTTTAAAGAAATGAACTCGAGTCATTTACCTCTGTAGTCCTATAATTTGTCAATTTTAAGTATAAAAATCCTTTATAAACAATGCTTTTCCTTTACCATTCTTAATTAATTATACAAAATACAAAATATTTTTAGTAACGTTACTTCTATAAACACCAGAACCACTCTCATCAGAGAATTTTTTTCATCTTTATTTTCTTGCTGTTAGTTTTATATTATAATATTATATAGTCTACAGTCATATGTCCAGAAGAATCCTAGTAATTAAATAACCAGTGCTTTTTATTCTAGAACTCACCCAGACTAGAGAAAAAATATTATTTTTGAACACAGTCTCCTGTCTTTTGGTTATACAAATTACCAGTAGGCATCCTAATCATTGGAAAAGACCTGTAGAGCACTTACTGTTTTGCCAGCCATTCATTGTTTTAAGTGCTGAACATGCATTTACTCATTGGATACTAACATCTGTAAGTGCCACTAATAATATTATGTCCATTTTCAGATGATCAAATTGAGATTCATAAGACTTACATAACTCTCCCAAGATCACACTGCTAGTTGGTGATGGAGCTAGAATTCAAACCTAGGCAGTGTGGTACTAGAATCCTTGTTCTTAATCACTGTGGTATGCTGCCTTTCTTTCTCAAAAAAGTTGCAATGTCCTTGTCCACTGACTTTTATTTTACAGTGAAGAATTTCAGAACAAGGTTAAAGAAAAATGACTTGAGCAAATCAGGCTCTTTTGAGAATCTAAATGAGTAGTTCTCAAGACTAAGTGTACATTAGAATCACCTGGGAAACTTTAAAAATGAACTAACCACCTTAGAACAATTTAAAATCAGGATCTCTTGTGTTGAGACTGAGGTATTACATGTCTAAAAAGCCTCCCAAGTGACTCAAATGTGCAGCCAAATTTGAGAACCACTGATCTAAATGGAATGACCAGTGGTATCATAATATCACACATATGAGAACTTGTAATGCATGGGTCAATCATAAGGAGTTATTGGCATCACATTATTGACTCTCCTTGAGAAATTAAGCAAATTAAAAATCACACTGGGTTGTTTTTTCATTAATATATATTCCACTTTAAGACAAATGAATGTATAGAGCCACATCGAGTTACTTGCATTATGAAAGTTTTCTTAATTTTTTCAGTTTCTTAAATTCTTATTTAAAGATTTTCATATGACTGCCTATTAGAAAGTCATTTATTAAACACTTGCTTATTTAAATGTAGCCAAGCTAGGCTTTCTACACATAGGATCTTATGTAATCCTTACAAAATTGTGTCAGGTAAAGGAACTAAGGCTCAGAGAGGTTAAGTCACTTTTCAACATCATATAACAAGTTAAGAGCAGACAGGTTTTAAACCAAGATCATTCTGATTTCAAAGCCCATGATTAAGATGAAATAATTTGGTGTTTCTGAAATGATAATGGTTGTTAATGGGAAATATTTTATGTGAATGGGCATTCACAGTAGACTCAAATCTCAATGACTTTATCTACTTTTTATTGGTATCTACTATTGAGTTAAAGGGTATTTTTAGAAATATTTCTCTTATATCAGTTCTCTTTCTTTATGTGACAGTCTAACAGAATTTTGCTTGATTTCTTATGATAGTCTCAATTGTTTCATGCTTCCTGCTATGTATCTGGCTCCCACACTAGTCTTATGATTTTCTTCAGTGTTATTTAATCATTGGATCCTTTCATACCCTTATACTGTAGACATTTAATTTAAATCAATATACATTAATCATATATAAAGACCAGGAGTGAAAAATCTTTATCAAGTTTTGCCTAGTGGATTTTTTATGGCCTCACAGAGACTCAGGTAAGAACTAGGGGAGCAAGAGCTTTGTGGTAGGACAAAGCTTCGAACCTCTCTCTTCTCATACTCCTGTCACCCAAGGGGATATCTTTTTTTTTTTTTTTGCGGTATGCGGGCCTCTCACTGTTGTGGCCTCTCCCGTTGCGGAGCACAGGCTCCGGACGCGCAGGCTCAGCGGCCATGGCTCACGGGCCCAGACGAACCCGTGTCCCCTGCATCAGCAGGCAGACTCTCAACCACTGTGCCACCAGGGAAGCCCCAAGGGGATATCTTAAAGTAGCAGGACACTTGCTGCTATACAGGTCTCTTTTTTCTCCCCTCCTACTTTATGTACACCCCTAATATCAAAAAAGATAGCATGTTTGCTGTAAAAGAGTTACTGATACTAGTCTTGGGATAAAATACAGTGATCGTTGGTTATTTTCGAAAACCTTCAGATGTCAGCATGTGAGAAGTGATTCTTCAGAGTTATAGAGTGAGGAACAATTTCAAAAAATTAAAATATAAAATTTTAAACTAAAAGGAAAGTTTTTATTTTCATTACTCTTTTGATCCTATGTATTTGGAAGGAATATTTACTACCTATTAAAAAAAGAATACAAAATGATTATGTGACAAAATTTTGTTCTAAGAAATGAAAATACACTAAATTTTTCTGCTGAAAATTTAAATCAGTATATGTATAAAATATGAAGTATAAGTACATTATATGTATACTCACATAATATAACATAAAATATTTATGTTTCATATAAATATTAAGTAAAATTATATTAAAATATCTTATATAAAAATTTTGCCATAAAATTCTTTTAAAAAGGTAAACACAATTATGTAGTATAATATTCCATATTTTATTCACTGAATAAATACCAATTAAGCAGTTTCTCTTTGTGAGGCATTGCCTTATGTATCAATACAAATATAATGTGACAGTCTTTGTTTACAAAGTACTAACTTAATTTTCTAAACAAATACAGTGAGGATAAGTTAAATAAGATAAAGAAGTTTATATGGGAATTTCTTACTGCTTATTAGTACCGGTGCTTTAAAATATTTAATAAGTCATTCTATATGGCATTCCATCTGCATTTATACTTGTGAAATAACCCACCACAAGGCTTTGCTGACTTGAGTGTTAACAGCCCGGGTCCAATGCTGACAGTACTGCTGATTTTAATTTCAAGGCAACCATTTTCATTACAGAATTTTACCTTTCAAAATTCAACTCTATTTCTATTAACTTGATATTTTAATCATACTATTTCGGTTTGTTTTTTTATATTTTAATTATACAAATTTAATGAAATTCATATGATGTTATTCTTTTCATGAAGATTCTGATAGCCAAATAATTTTTTGTTTCTTATTTACATATGTAAATTTTATGACTTAATGGTTTACAAAATAATTTTTCCCAAGGAAGGTATAATTTTTCTAAACTATTTTCTAAACTCTTTCCAATGTTAATGTGCTGAAGGCACTCAAAAGTATATCCCACAGAATGTTGAGCCAGCCTTCCCACTAACCTCAAATCATGATTACTGTAGGTAATACAGGATAGAATAAAAGGGGGTATAAGGGAGCTCAAGGATAGAGGCAATGAGTGCTTTGGGCTGGGACAAACAGGGAAAGCTTCTTGGGTTGGATTTTGAAGAATGAACAGGATTTCATCTGCTTAAAATTTATTAGAGGAAGATGTTTCACGCAAAGAAAATGGTGATGGCAAAATGTGGAGGTGGTGAAAGTATGACATGCACAGGGCATGGCAAATAGCCCACTTGGACAACAAAGGTAGTAGAAAGGAACTTGAGGATCAGATTTAACTGTTTAGGGTTTATAAAGTTGGCAATGATGGAAGAGGCACTAAAGGTTTTGACCAAAGAGCTAATATAATAAAATACGGCTTATATAACGAGAGAATTGACATTGGCATATAGCATATATTGGGAGTTGGTTAGGAAGAAGTGATAGTACAGCTTAAATTTGAGCAATATTTCAATGAGAGAATCCAAACCACATAGTAATATGGCTGACTTGGAAAAAAGAAAAGTAAAAGATGTTCTCAGAGTTTCAAGTTTGGGTTATTGAGAAAAACGGGAGCTGTAGTAATAAGAGGTGGGCAGTCAGGAAACATGTTTTGAAGCAGAAAGACTAATTGAATTTTTAAATATGTCTAGCAAGATTCAGGAACCAGCTATTCATTATTGCCACTACTTTTATAGCACTTGTATATCATGATTTAAATTTGTATATGAGTAGCTGTGTCAGATACAGAAGGCAAAAAAAGAGTAATTTTTGTTCTTATGGTGCGTTATTGTTTTGTTTTTTTTAAACTTATGTTTCAACAGGAACAATATAAACAGACATTCCCAGCTCAGTTAAAGAAACAGGAGTCATCTAAGAGCCTGAAGAAGGTTATTGCAGCTTTGTCAAATCCAAAAGCAACCTCTAGTTCACCAGCACATCCAAAACAAACATTAGAAAACAACCACCCTAATCCTTTCTTGACAAATGCACTTTTAGGTAATCATCAACCAAATGGAGTTATTCAAAGTGTCATTCAAGAAGCTCCTCTGGCACTTACTACCAAAACTAAAATGCAGAGTAAGATTAATGAAAACATTGCTACTTCAAGTAGCACCGCTTTTTCCTCACCTGTAAATCTGAGTACAAGTGGGAGAAGAACCCCTGGCAATCAGACAACTGTCATGCCCTCTGCCTCTCCCATACTGCATAGTCAAGGGAAGGAAAAAGCAGTTAGCAATAATGTGAACACAGTAAAAACACAGCATCACTCTCATCCTGCAAAATCTTTAGTGGAACAGTTCAGAGGAACAGATTCAGACATTCCTAGTAGCAAAGATTCTGAAGATTCAAATGAAGATGAAGAGGAAGATGATGAGGAAGAAGATGAGGAAGATGATGAAGATGATGAATCTGATGACAGCCAATCAGGTTATTTTCTACTTTTAAGTTTAAAGTATTTCTCTAAACGCTATGTGAACCAAAGCATTTTAAAGAGGTTCTTCATTCACAGACTGAAAATCATTGTCATTGACTGTGTTTCACACAGCTATGCGCCTTTCTATAATGAGTGGTAAAATACAGGAATAATTGAAATTGGAAATCCTAAATTAAGTTCTCAGCTCTGTTATTCATTTAACATTAAACAAAGAACTTTAAATTGAATATAAATAATTCATGAATTAAGAAATTCAGGAACTTGCTTAATTTTCATTTAATTCATGACCACTCATTTGTCCTTTCTTTTTCATCTCTTCTGCTGCTTGTTATATTGTGTCACTAGATATTTTGAATAAAGGTAAAACTGTAGTCACAGTCATTCAGAAAATACCAAAAACCTATATCCCTATGAATATTTGTTAGCAACACAGAACGTATTTAACAACATATATAGAGTACCCCCTGATTTTATTTTGATTTACTTTCTAGTTTTCTTTTTAATTTCCTTTTGTTTTATTTCCTCTTAACTCTCCTCCTTGTTCCACAGAAGATTGAAAACATAAAATATAAGATAGCTTAAAATTTAAATACAAAGATGAAATACATATCATGAAAGGTTTTGGATTTGTTCCTAGTCAGCCGCAAATCCAATTGTAAATTTTCTATCTACCAATATGAAGAGGAAAATATAGTCAATTATACAATTTAAAAAGTGTCTATAAGGTAAAAACAACCTATTTGCTCAGGGTAAGAACAGCTTTTCCTGATATTTTTCCTAAGGTTCCCATAAACACAACTTTGCATGATAGATCATGGATATCAATATTAATCACTTTCAAAGATAATTTTTATAATGAACTTCAGTGTAGACAGCTAGTACTACACAAAAAACAATTCCACAGAAGCTGTTGTTCTGGGAACGATTAAGATACAGTCCAAGTATTAGTCTTGTGTTATCAAGTTTAACCCAGAAATAGATTTTACATATCTATAGGAATGGATGCATTTATAGGACTACATTGCTAGCATGAACTTAAATTATTAAATCATTAAATTATTCCCCACAGTTATTTCTGTAATCCTAGTCTTTTGTAAAACCTGAGAAACTTGATGAAATCTTGCAGCTAAATAGAATAACTGTAACCCCCAAAGCCAAGCATCTCCCCGCAAAAATTGTTTTCTTTGGCCTCAAAGCCCAGAAGAAAGGGTAATGATAGTTCCAGAGTTCTCTTCCTCATACTGAACCTAGTATACTTCTTAAGCTACTAGAATCTATTAATTTAAATAATCAATTCTGTTTCCTCTATACTTTGGCTTCTTTATTAAATTAAAAGTGCTTTTGAAACCACTAAGCAGAACTCATCATGTGAATACTGTCATGTGAGAAGAACTGTTTTATGATGTAAGTTTTATAATTTGAGTAAAACAGTTACTTTTAATGAAGAACTTTGAGGACTTATGGCCTGCATACATTGTACTCAAATAGCTTTTAAGATAGTAACTTTTACATTTACTCTTCAGAAAAGTTGCTCACTTGAGTTCTCAGTCATAGATGCTGATTCCTGAACTATTCCATTTAGATACAAACTGCAAACTGTTGGTGATTATCTAGTTATAATATACAAATGCTTCTTTTACTTCCCAGAATCAGATAGTAATTCAGAATCAGATACAGAAGGATCAGAAGAGGATGATGATGATGATAAAGACCAAGATGAATCAGATAGTGATACTGAAGGAGAGAAAACTTCAATGAAACTGAATAAAACAACTTCCTCTGTCAAAAGCCCTTCCATCAGTCTCACAGCTCACTCAACACCTCGTAACCTCCACATAGCAAAAGCCCCAGGCTCTGCTCCTGCTGCCTTATGTTCTGAATCCCAGTCACCTGCTTTCCTTGGCACACCTTCTTCCACACTTACTTCAAGTCCACACTCTGGTACCTACACTTTATTTTTATTATTGTGAAGTAGAAGTCAAACCATAACAAGAATTCTTATTTATACAGTGTTCTGGGGATGATCTCACTGGAATCAAGGGCTAGATTTTAGGTTGGCTAAGAAAGGTCAGCGTGTATTTTCAAAGGATATGACTCATTACCATTTTTATTCTCTGTGCTTCCAATTTAAGGACCTGATTGATGGCAGCTTTTGAGTTTGCATACTTTCCTGTTTTTGTGTTCAGTTTATGCTTCTAGCATTTAGAGTTTGACAGTGGACTTTTTTTGTAATTTATAAAAATGAGCTCACTTGGTTACTTAAGGTACAATTGCATATCTGCCCAACACATAGCCAATGTCATTTGTATTAGTGAGTTAGCATTATTATTCCTTTAACATGCCATATCTTTTTTATCTATTTGACCTTTTATAAAATTGCAGAGGTCTTCATTAAAAGGTTTTACATTAATACTCCCAAATTAATCTCTATTCTCATTCAATAGCTAAGAAAATATAGATGTGTATAGTAAAATATTATATTGTTTTACATATTTCACTGTTTTCTTGAAATTTTCTAGTTTTGTTTTCATTTGCCACAAACCAATATGATATCCTACTAATATAAGATGTGTGCATTTGCATTGGTGAAGCTTGATCATTATCTATGAAAAATTTTCCATATAATCATAATCCTATTCTTTGTACTCTAGATTAATTAAAAGTGTTTTTGACTATAGATTCATATGGCTATAGAAGTTATATTATTTTAAAATCTATGATCCAGATGTTGAAATTTTTCAGCATCTTAAAACTCATATTTTCAAAGAAAACAACTGTACATAGTTTTCCAAAACCTCTATCTGCTATTTTCCTCCTACTTCTTTAGCCATTTCATTAATAACAAAATGATGGGAAAGCTGTATATTTTTACCTTGCATTGTCTTTTCATTAGAGAGGAATACTAGTTATTCTGTCATGCAGACCAAAGAAAAAAGAAAAACACCCTTTACTTTATATACAATGTGTTTTGTTGAAAAGAATCTAAAAATAATGCACAAGTTGCAGAAATACACTAAATAATTCAAGTCATTAAGATATATTAATCAAATAAAAGTTTCAAAACTATCAAAAAATTTTCATGTATGTAAACTAATCTTTTATGTTAACTGGTTGAATTTTCTTGAAGGCACTTCCAAAAGAAGAAGAGTAACAGATGAACGTGAGCTGCGTATTCCTTTGGAATATGGGTATGCAAAATAAGATATATCTTTATATTTCCCCCCACATATTTAGGCATGTTTGATTTCTCATTCTCTACTATTAATAAGAGAAGTGAATATACTGCATAGTTATTTGTTAGAGCAGAGGAGCAAAGCTGATATATCTGAAGTTGATATACCAGAAAAAAAATTAAGACTAACTTCTGGGTTTAGGTATGACAGATGGGAACATATGCATCCAGGTGGGAATATGACTGAAAAAGTCACAAGAGCAAATCATTTGGCAAAGAGCAGAGACACAGTTAAGAGTGTCAGAGGTTTTTGTGAAGATAGATTTAAAGGAAGGTGAAAGCCACTGTGGGCGAAACTGAGGGACTTGAGCAGAGTTTGGCTAAAATGGTTGAATAGGAACTGAGAGTTTTCATGATCCCCAAAGAGCAGAGAGCCAGGTTTACTGTACTCTTCTCATTTAAAGCTTTTCACCTGTAAAAAAGTCAGCACACATTGACACATGTGCCTGAACATGTCCGAATACCCAACGTAATGCCAGTATGATCTCTTAAAAAATTTAATGGAGTTTAATATTTGTAAATTGAGTCCTTGATTAATTTTTAGTTGAATTACTTAGCAAAAATATCTAAATTATTTTAATAGTAACTGTATCTGAATTGCATGACTGGCTGTTTATATTTGTTTTCTTTGTATTTTTCATGTTTTCTAAAGAGCATGTGTTCTCAAACTTTTTTAAAATTTATTTTTAAAAGCTTTCTTAAAATTACGTATGTGATAACCCTCATTTCTATTATGTGTAGCTGGCAGAGAGAGACAAGAATAAGAAACTTTGGAGGGCGCCTTCAAGGAGAAGTAGCATATTATGCTCCATGTGGAAAGAAACTTAGGCAGTACCCTGAAGTAATAAAGGTACATACTTTTCACCAAATGACACACATTTGGTGCCTATTAAGCATGCTTATGGAAAAAGAAGTACACTCCTTTCTCAGATAAAGTTCCTTGATACAAAATATTCTCTTGTATGGGACTAATGAATGTGCTTAACCTAAATTGATCTCCTGTAAATCCATAGCCCCTTGATAGAATATGCAAAACAGTAGTGTCCTGAAGATAGCTATACATCAGAGCTGGGTTGTAATTATTAAAACCTGAAGTGGAAAAATATGTGATTTTTTCAGTATCTCAGCAGAAATGGAATAATGGATATCTCAAGGGACAATTTCAGCTTCAGTGCAAAAATAAGATTGGGTGACTTCTATGAAGCCAGAGATGGACCGCAGGTATCCACTTTTTAAAAAGTACAGTCTTTGAACCAAAAAGTAGTAACATAACCTAAATGAAGTAGATTTCGCTACACTCTGGAGCATTGCCTTTTGTTAGTTAATTCGTGTAGCTATACATATAACTTTGTGGTAAACACTCACAAGACCTCAATTTACTATATTTCAGTAACGAGGAGCTTTGACATTTTTTTCAAATTTCTTAAGTAAACTTTTTCCTGTTTGTTAGTTCTGTCATTAATTTTACAGTTTATACAGGTATAAAAGAATCTGTATGTTCATGAGAAATATAGGAAAACCTTAATTCCCTGAAAGGTAAACAGTTTTTGGAAAATTAATTTGAATAGGAGAAAACGTTGTTTATAAGTCAGTCCAAGAGAGGATAAATATGCCTTCGTTTTTGGAAGGATCTTGTCCATTTGATTATGCCATACTACATGCATGATTCATTGTCACAAGTTTGATAATTTTTGATGGGGGTAGGGGGAATCCCATAATATTAAATGAGTGAAATTTCTGCTTTTTGCAGAAATTGAATTTTTAAATAATTATACACATTTCTGAAATTATGACCACAGCTCCCTTTGCGCTTGAGGATTAAGTACACAACCTCACCGATCAGCGCAAAGAACTTACCACTGAAACCTTGTTTCCTATATGTGTCCTTTAATGGTTTGCCTTTGTCCCTTACTTAGATTCAGCTACATATGCTTATTATTCCCTTTAACTTTATTAGCTCCATTGAAAGAGGTCATAGCTACGGACTAAGGAGACCTAGGTTCTTGTTAACCCATGAAATAGTTTTGTGATTTCAAACAACAAAATAATGCCCACTTTTTCTTCAGTTTCTTTATCTGCAGAATAGAGACAATCATAATTTTCCTTCTGCCTCATAGGATTATGGTGAGGTTAAAATGAGATCATACGCATGAAAATGTTTCAAAAGGTTAAAATGCTCAACCAACTGAAGTTGTTATTTTCTTTCTTGATTGAGCCTTTCTCTCTTTTGGCCCATTATAATGCACAGAAAGATTCTTTCTGGCAATTAATATTTTCTGTTGTGAATAGGCAGGCTTTTCCATACTATTTACCCTTTAATTTTATGGTTATAGAAATAGAAGAGGCCTTCCTAATTCTGCAGGAAGTTCATTTTGAGAGCTCAAAGATTAAGGGAGTTTTCCAAGATTACACAACCTCAACCAGGCAGAGACATAATTGAACTCAAAATTTCTAACAAGTGTTCTTTTGCATTCATTGTGTAACCTATTTTCCATTGTTGTCCATGACTTTTTATGTCCACATCCACTTGTTTCTTTACCAGTAATTCTAAAATGCCAAAATATATTCATCTGAGGTTTAATTTATTTATGGAAATATATTCTAGGATTTTTCTTTTTTAAACTTAAAAATGTGTCTAACTTGGACTGAATTTGTCACCAAACAGATTCTCGGAATTTTAGTGAACCACAGTGTTATTTTCCACACTCCATATATACTAGATTAGTTTTTAAGTCACAAAACATATTAGAAGGCAATAATAATTTTATTTAAAACTTCTCATTTTTTAAATCTTTTGATTTTCATGTTATCATAACCTTACTTGTTTCATTTAAATATGCTAAAGATATCTTTATGTTTTTAAGTTCAATAGAATTTTATTCTGAGAGGAAAGCTAATTGCTGTTCAATACATAAAGGACTTTTAGTTTTTTATCAGTGATAATTAGACTTAGTCTGTAAAGCCTTATTAGGCAGAACAGATTGTTCTTTGACATCCATTCACTTTTTATTAAATTTAATCAGTGTTTTCCAAAGCATATTGTCTTGTTGAAAGATCAATTCCAATCAAGGAAATATGATGAATTACTAAATCCAGAATGTGTTAAGCTGCCAACATTTCAGCAGACTACTAAGGGAAAATATTAGCATTTTTGACTGTACTTCTCTTGGTTAAAAAATAAGAGTAAGTTGAATTCATTTCAGGATACTTTTAGAGAACAACAATTAAAGGTGAGTAATCAAAACATTTAGTTAATTAATTAGAGATGCATATAGTTGAAGAACCATATACTTTTTTATTGTATGATCAATATGTATAAGCATATAGTTAATTAGAAATGTATATACTTACAATTTTCTATGAAAATGAGCAAAGATTACATATTTTTGGTAGAGTAACTGTCATGTGTAATAACTTTGATTGGCTTAAATTTTGTAGAAGATATAAAATATAATTTGGGATAAAGACACCGTTACCAAGCAGTGATGATCTGTATATGTTTACAATAGGTCTGCCTCTATACAAATTGTATAAATGGTATGATGGCTGTACGTATATTGAAAAACAACACTATGCATATTGAAAGACTGAAAGGAAATGTACCAAAATTTTAGTAACGGATGTAATGATTGGTGGTACAGTGGAACTTTTTTTTCCTATGTTCTTGCATGTTTCATAATTTCTAAATTGTGCTCGTATTACATATATAGTATGAAAAACAATTTCCTATTTAAAAAAAAATTGCATCTACCCCTTGTAATCCAATAAAGCTGAGCATGCAGTTTTCCAAATGCATGGAGATTTTACATAACGATTTTAAGTGTTACCGCTACAGTTTTCCAAGTTTCATATATTTATTTTTGGTGTTTGAGAGCAAATGAAATGCTGTATTTGTAAATTCATTAGTCTTCTTAATCACTCTCCTAATAAAACATTTGCGTTGGAAAATGTAATTTTCTCCATCATATTTTTCTTTTTTCTCTTAAAACTTACCAAAAAAAAAAAAAACACAACCAATAGTAGTTCTCTAAGTTCTAATTTCATTCAAAGTATTTCCAAAAATTGCAGCAGTGGTATTCCAAAGCTCTATATTTTACAGATGAAATTTAGGAAATGGTAATTTCTGTTAGAAGATAATATCTGCAGTAGAGAACCGTGGTTATTTTATATGTTAATCATTTTTGACTCAAGGTATTTCTGAGCTTAAGACAGTGACTATATATATATTTATTAACAGCAAACATTTGTTGAAAGTATTGACTAATTTTGTGTGCAGTACAGTAAGATGAGAGGTATGAGAGTTCATATTTATTGAAATTTAGTAAATTCATCATTAACTAAAGGACAAAAATCTAATGATTAACTTTAAAAAAATTAAAAAGAAGTCCTTAATTAAATAAGATAGGGTTGACACAAGAAATTGGGGTTGGGGGAGCCTTTAATCTATCCATTATCAATTTTATTTATTTCAATCTACAAATGTGGTACGAGATTTGCAAAATCATCTACTGGTTAGTATCTACTGATCCTTAGATACCAAACACTTCCTCCTGGCTTCTATAAAAATCATGATTTTAAGGATGATAGATTTCATGGAACAAAATGAACCATGGCACTCTTTATAATCACGTGATATACTGGCTGGCTACCTTCTTACTGAAATTCTTTTAGCTATTTTAACCAGTGAAACCCCTTTGAAAAGGCAATAAGGTAAATATATTTCTTACAGACTTCTCCATCACATTATAAAGAACTAGTTGAACCTAATGTTTATCATTGTTTTCATTTTATTTTGGTTTTGAGTGTCAGAATAATAGAAAGTATGGTTGAGCTAGGCAAATTTTGGTAAATATAAAATAGGGTTATTTTTATTTTCCTAAATATGATACTTAGGTAAAAAGGTAAAAAGTATTCACATTTTTGTTAGCGATATATGAAGATTTCAAAATGAATTGTTAATGGCAAAGATTATTTTGAAATATATGATAATCTAATTTGGGAAGGATTTTTTGTGTGTGAATGGTAGAGAACAAAACGTCTAAGCATAAATATAACAATTAAGTTTATTTTTTTCAACCAGGAAGTTAACAAGCAAAGGTCAATGAATGTCTGCTGCATTCAGGCCAAAAAAGCAAAGAAAAGGAAAGATGCAAAGAAGGAATAATTAAAAGTGACTTAGGAAAAAAACGTTGCTCTCTCTATTTGAGATGTATTTTTAAAGATTTTTTTTTAATGGCATAATGCCACGAGAAAAGAAAAACATCTATAGTTCTTACTGAAAAGAGCCTTTTTTTCTTATTTAATCAGTTGATATTTGTGGCAAATACTTAATGTTCCAGGCATTTCTTCCCAAATAAATTTTCCCTAAAGGCATTTTCCATAAAGGAAATTGTGAACACATTTCACTACAGAAATGAACTTGAAAGCCTGACTCTGAGGAAAAACTAATGTTCATGGAGAAACTGCAGAGTACAAAAGAAATAGAAGTTATGATCACTGGTTTAGAGAAGCTTGTTGTCTGGGGAAGATAAAACACTAAGCACAATGCTTTTCAGCTAAAATCAGGGTTTTGTTAATAAGGAATAAGGGGAGACTTCACAGTAAAGCAGTCAACACGCAGTCTGTGGCAAGACTGTAATGCTGGTAATTATTTCAAATAAGTAAAGAACAAACGATTGGGAGTCAACACCCAGGGTTCTAATTCAACTCTACTGTTAACTGTCATACCGAATGCAACACAGCTGTGGGCATATATGGACCCTGAGAACACGAAAGATCAGTACCAGAAGTCCAAAACTCTGGAAATTTATGTCACTAATCTACCAGGTAGGATTTTTGATGGCTAGGCAAAGGCCTATACTAGGAAGCCAACTGTAAGAATCCAATAGTAGTGCTAAGGAGATACCTGACAGTCCTAACTCTTTGAGGGTAACCTACTGTCACTGGAAAGCATAGTCAGTGTTATGGAAACAATTGTATCAAACCACATCTTCCTCAACTGTTTTTAATAGGTGACAACCATCTCCCAGCATAGATAACTCTTCTTACTCTTTCACATCTTTAAAGTGCTATTCAGTATATGATATTAATATAGTTTATTATTAAGATTAAGAATCCCTAATGCTGTAAAGTTTATGGTATATAAAGCTCTCACTACCTACCTCTGGCACCACAAAGTAGCTAAAAATAGACATAATACTAAACTGTGAATTAGGGGTAAGGAAATCCAACAAAATTCTGATTTTTCTCATGAAAATAACTTTAATGTTTTTCTTAAAATATGAAATGTCAAGTTCTGTGAAAAATATTTGATGTCCTTGCTTTGCTTGTGCCCTAAGATTTTTTCTTAGACTCCTAGCAGGGTAATTCAGCATCCTATGTTACTTTGAAAAATGGAATCCTACTTTTCTAGGCCTTAATTTCCTCATCTGTAATGTGAAGTATATATATTATAGGAGGTCTTTAAGATCAGTTCCCTTTTAGGCGTGACATTCTAAAGTTTTTTAATAAACTAAGTATCAGGAAGTAAAGGATTCTGAAATTACACTTGAAAGAGAAAAGTAGTAGAAAAAATTGTCTTTGTTTACTTGAACCGTGGTTAAATTTACTGAAAATTATTTAGCCAGAAATCAATTCGGTAAATGATCCTTCACTGAATGACCAACAGACCTAAAATTGTCAGACCAATGCCTTAAGCCAGATCTAAAACATTCATCACAGCTATTTTTCTATCAGAGTCAAAGACTGGGATAGATAGAGGTCCTGATCCAGAAAACTATGAGTAAAGATCATCTATTCGCTTATATAACATTGAGCATTCTAGAAGTAGTAGGCATCTCAAATATTAATGAGGGCATTGACACTTAGTGGCCCAGGACTGCAAATCCCTGGTGAAATTGCTGCAGCAAAGTCTTGGTGATACTAAAACTTAAAAAAATTAAAAAAAACACAGTAACTTGGTAAATAGATCATTCAGTGAATTGTTTTTTGGTGGACTGGTTTACTTTACTTATATGCTGCTTTCCCCCCGAAATAAATAAACCTTCAAGTATACAAAATCAAGCAAAATGGGAGCAACAAAAGAAAAATAAAGATAAGCTAGAGTATAAAATTGAAGCAGGAGTGAGACTTGGTAACACATCCCATTAAGACCTAAACATGTTTCTGGTAAGCCACAAATTGACTTTAGTTATCAGTGAAATGTAAGAGTTAGGACTGTCAAATATCTCCTTAACTAGACAAGTCAGTGTCCATAACATAAGGTGAAAACAAAGCAGTTGCTCATGAGATGTTCAGAGTATCATTTATGAAGAATAATAGAAAGGTTAAAATAGAATAATCCTATTTAAGTTAAATTTATTAGCATCTTTTTTGAATTTCTGAATACAGAAAACATTTTAAAACTTATTCATTTCAAATGTTTTCTTTAAAGCTCTATTTTGTCTTTAAAGTATAAAATACCTGAAAGCAATAAATTTATTTGCCAGTTTTCTCAAGTATTTCTCCAGACCTTTCTGGTCTCCATTCAGACTTCTCTCCTTCACATCCAGGAAGTTCTCTCTCCAAAAAAAGAATAAAGTATTCACTTTCCTTTCCACTCTGATTCTCAGGTCCTAATCTAGACCATCATTATTTTTTAAGTGGACAATTGAGGCAACTTACTGTCCCAACCTCTAGACTTTTTCAAATTCATTACTGCTGAGGGTGTGGTCCTTGAATCACCTGCATTAGAATAGCCGGAGCCTCGGGTCCTAGTTAAAAATGTTGGTCATTTGGGGGAGAGAACTCTCTCTAGTTTACCTTTAGAAAATGTTATGCCGATACAGAGTAGGTACTTCAACAAATGTTCAAGTAGTTGGAAACTATTTCTATTATACATTATAGTCTTACAGTGTAGTCTTGTATAATGCATTAGAGTGTATAGTATATAATGTAGTTATCTCATTCACTTAACCTTAATTATTTTGTTCAGTCTTCTGAAATAAAACATAAGCCCTTTTTTCCTTCTCTTTGTAGTATTTACAGAAGTATGTTATTGCTAAGGCTTTAAATTAGTAACTCTTGAAAGTGGAATTATAATGGTATAAGAGACTTAATCTGCCATCATCTCCATCATGTTGAATATCTATTTTCTTTTTATCCATATCTTTTAAATCTTAGTCAAGAAAGATTATTTTCAGGAACCATTTACTATCTTAGTTTTAAAAATTAAGAAAAAAAGTAATAAATTTACTCTTTTGATGAATAATTTCAAAAAATTTATAGCATATGAATCAAGTGATGTAAATTGTATTTGCTTTTCCTAAGGAAAAGTTTATTAAGAAAAATGCTTCTTTTTTTCCCTTACCCACGGTTATCTTGGCTACTCAGTGAATTAAAGCTGTAATATAAGCTTCAGATTCCTAACAATCCATTTCTCATTTTCTAAAATCCAGGAGTCAAAAGACATTATATGTAGTCCAATATATGCAACTCCCTTAGAAAGCATTTACTTTATAAATGCCAAGGGCAAAAATGTAAATGATAATGTCACTGTTATGTTACCAGTTTGGGGCACCAACATATTCTATTCCTTTTTTGACACAGGCAGGTATATTTTCCTAGCTGAATAAAACATAACTGTAAAATTATAACTGAATAAAAAAATAAATTGATCAAACCCTTCAAATCTTGGCTAAAAGTTGATTTTATTATTAATAAGGTACTTTAAAAACTGAATGCAGATTCCTTTACAGACTCCTTTATTAGTCTTTCTCTTCTACTTCAAGTGTCACGAATGTCACTTTTATATTTTTCAATTTATGTGATGCATGCTGCCTTGGTGCCTAAGAGCGTAATAGAAAAATGAAAGCCTGAACTAATCAAAAGCTTCCCATACTGGTGAACATAAAAATGTTTTGATGGCTTCCTTCTTAGTGGTTTACGGCGTGAGAATGCAGTTGGTACAACTACTGTTTCTGTTGACTTCATTGAAATCTCAGCCAAAAAAATTCTTACTTTCCTCAGAATTAATTTGTAAAATTATTTTTAACCTGGCAATTACTGAAAAGAATTAGTATAGATATTATTTTAAACACATATGGATTATATGCATTAATTTTTTTCTGCCACAACCTTGCCTTGCCATAACCTTGGCTGTGCTTTCATGGCTGAATATTGTGATCAGTCATTTATCAAGTATAAGAACATCTTTGTAACATCAATTAAGTACATGTAGTGGTTAAGAGCACAGGTTTTAGAGTGAGACAGTTGGGTTCAAATCATAGTTCTGTTCCTTATTGCCTCCTTACCTTAGGAAATTATTCAACTGGACCTGAATTCTCTCAGTTGTAAAGTAGGTACAGTAAAATCTACCATATTAGATAGTACTGTTGTGAAGATTAAAGTACATAATGTAATCAAAATGCCTGGAACTAAGCAGAGTGCTTGGAATGTGGGATGTAACCATCATCCGTAGTGGTAGCAGGAGTGGTATTTGTGTTTTTAGTACCCATTGAATGAGATATTCATAGTCTCCTTGCCCCAAGTTAGGTATCATGGCATAAAGTATACCTCAAGAACTTTTGATTATTTTTGGTTGCAGAATTGCCCATAGTGGTTCAAGCTAAATTCCTAGTTTGAGATTCTTTTAAGAAAAAAAGCATGTTTAAAACATTTTCTTAAATGTCACACTGAAGGAATTATCTCTTTAAAAAAAGAAATAAGAAAACAATTATATTAGAAGGATTATTTTAAAAGGGTGCCTTTCCTGTATTTGAACATGTTGATTTGGACAATAAGTAAGGTAATATAATAATGTATTTTTTAAGAGAAAAGCAGCTCATCACAAACAAATAATATATTTGTTTTGAATGACATATGAAGGCTAATGAAAACCAGACACTGATGGTATCTATACACTGAACAGGATTATTCCTATAATACACTAGCATTATGCTGGTGAATGTGTTTCCATCAGGAGACTTATAATGGGAAATCTCAATTATATACCATATATTCATCATTGGCTGTAGAAATTATCATGTGGCCAATATTATTTTACATATACCCCCATCCACTTCTCCTCTTCCATAATTTGTTGAAGCAAATAATATACATGTTATTTCCTCTATAAATGTTTCATTCATATCTCTAAAAGATAAGGACTCTTGTTGTCTACAAGAGTACCATGGTACCATTATGACACTTTAAAGTAATAATTCCTTGATATCATCAAATAATAGTCATTGTTCAAATGTTCAATTTCCCTTAACTGTCAAAAGTTTCTGAACAGTTCGTCTATTTGAATCAATATCTAGGTAAGCTCCACACTTTGGGATTGTTTGGTACATCTTTTAAGGCTCCTTTAATCGTCCCACAGGTTTTTTTACCTCTTGAAATTTATCTGTTGAAGAAACTGTTGAAGAAATTTGTAGTATTTCCTTGACTGGATTTTGCTGTGTAGTTAACCATACACTTCTCACCCAGTTTTTCCTGTGAAGTTATAGTAATTAAGTCTAATCTAGATTTGATTTCATTTTGTAGGGGACAAGACTAATTTATAGGTGATCGAGTGAACCTCCATCAGGAGGCTAATGTCTGTCTGGTTGTCTCTCTTTTTGGTGATTGGCAACCATTCAAGTTCAGTGCTTAGACTCATTAATTCATCAGGTATTGCAAGATGCTGATATTCTAACTCTTACATTCCATCTTGATTTATTAGCTCTAATATTTCTATAAAGAGAACTTTCATCTGTTATTTGGATAGTTTAATGTTTGGTTTAACTGTTAACCCATGAGAACAATCCACAGAGGTGTCATCACACAACTAATTTTCAAATATCTGCCAACTTTATGGTCATTGTAGTTCAGAAATGGTTATTTTAAAAATATATATCTATTTATATGTTTATAGATACAGATATAAATCTCTTTGTGTTTAAAGTTGAATTCATTAAGAATATCAAAACGATGCCAAGTCCATGAATAATTATAAATATAAATTTAATTAAAAAAATAAAATTCCTAAAGTTTGTACCAGCCTTATAAATTTCAAAATATCTGTGAATTTGCCTAGAATTTTCTGACATATTGATCACTTATGTTTATTTCATTTGTAATCTTTATTTCTATAAAATGTTAATTAAAAGGGAATGCAGTGGTGTCTTTTGAAAGAAGAGGATGTCATTCCCCGTATCAGGGCAATGGAATGTCGTAGAGGAAGACCACCAAATCCAGATAGACAGCGAGCAAGAGAGGAATCCAGGATGAGATGTCGGAAGGGTCGGCCTCCAAATGTTGGCAGTGCTGAATTTCTAGATAACACAGATGCCAAGTTACTAAGAAAACTGCAAGCTCAAGGTAAGAAACAGAACGTATCTGACTCTGTAATAGTCATATTAAAAAGTGTAAATATTTCTTATATTTTTGACTGATGAAAGATTAACACTGCTCTCAATTTCTAAAAAGTAGATATTTGTGTTAGAATAAAAATGAGAAAATAAGGAGTCCCACTGGTAACTGGAGTTCTTTGATTAGGTAAGCTCCTTTCAAGAGCCATATTCATAAACACAGCAGACCCTGTGTGTTGAGAACTACAAAGGTGGGTGATAAGCTTTTAAGGCTTGCACTGAAAGGGCATCTACCAGCACTCGGCACATGCCTTAAGGTTGTGCCAACCTTCTGGAAATTCTCATTTTAACAGCTCCCGATTCCTTGAGGTGGTACAAGGGGATAACTCCAAAATATGTGGATCTGTGGAGTAAATTTTCAGTCAGAGAACTCCAATTACTGGTAAGTAACCCCAGTCTTTGGGTTCTTCTGTAGTATGCACATATTACAGATATTTTCAAAATGCCCAAGTAATAGATTTAATTCACAAATATTTATTTTAAGACCATCAGAAAGTACCACTGTCAAGCACAAAGTGCTCATAATAACAAAGTGCTCAAATGTATTTATGACTCAAAAGTGTACATAGCGCTTCCCTGGTGGCACAGCGGTTGAGAGTCTGCCTGCCGATGCAGGGGACACGGGTTCGTGCCCTGGTCCGGAAAGATCCCACATGCCGCGGAGCAGCTAGGCCCGTGAGCCATGGCCACTGAGCCTGCACGTCTGGAGCCTGTGCTCCGCAACGGGAGAGGCCACAAAAGTGAGAGGCCTGCGTACCGCAAAAAAAAAAAAAAAAAAAAAAATGTACATAAATTTTTAACATTAAGTTCCCAGGCTATGTCTGACACAGAAAAAGCTGACATAAATAAAACAGTCCTGCCCTGAGTTTGAGTTACTAGTTACAACTGGGAAGACTCTTCTTGTGAAGGGCTTCTTGTGAAGGCGATTCTGAATATATATCAGTATATGTGTTGGTGTCTTATACTCACAAGCATATATATAAACATGTATATCAATGTAAAATAAAAGTTCAACAATAAGAACTAACTTAGAAGACTAACAGGATTTTACTTCTCATAGGTTCTCTCTGGGGGAAAAGCCTGACTTATTTGTTTATTGTAAACATCATAATGTTGACTTCTTTGTAGCTCCTTTGTTTTTGTTATGAAACAAATATCTATGACAAAAGCTCATAGAACAGAAAACTTTCTGTAAAAGATATTCGTGAGTGGAATCATTATTAACAGTTTTTTGTTAGGCTATCAGAGACTCGTATACATAAACTGTACATAAACTCCTATACACACATGCCTTCAAACACTCATATATATACATATGCATATACAATATGTTGTATTACATATATATCCTTTTTGATTTCTAAAATAAATGGCTTATAGTGTACATACTATTCAGCTTGCCTTTTTTTCCACTTAATTTATTTTGAACATCTTTCTGTATCAGCACTTAAAAATCAACCTTATGTTTTTAATGGCTGAATAGTGAGTGATACTGTGTATGATTCTACCAAACTTCATTAAATTAGTCTCCTTTTGGTGACTGTTCTAGCTATTCCTGACATTCGCTATCACAAACAGTGCTGCAGTAGTACATATTACACATATCTTCACATCCTTCTACAGGTATGGCTATCTATAGTATAAAATCCTAGAGACAGAATCTCTGAATCAAAGGGTGTGTGCGTTTTCAATTTTGGTAAATAGCAGGCAAATATTATCTCCAAAAAGATGGCACCAGTCCATACTTCCACCAGTGGCATGTAAGTTAACTGCCTGGTATGTAACTTAATGTTGTATAAGTTTTTCTCTGTCTTAGTATGTTTTTAAAATATTTTTAAAAGTTATTCTGTTTGGTTTCTATTAAGACGTTTATCTCCCTTGCATAGTTTTGAGTGAAGGTTAAAAATAAGTTAATATATTAACAGATACAGCCATATATGATGAGTTTTTAAAGTTAGTATTGTCAATAAACCACTGGCTCTTCTAAAGAATGTATAATAGTGGGGAATGTGCATTGTTTGCGTAAAATAAGAAAGCTTGAAATTAACTGATGTCCAAAGTCTGGGCTCTTCATGCATGTTTTGCATATCTTATACAAATAGCATTAATACTTAGTATCCAAAATGGCAACTTTATATTTGAAAAAGTAACTAAATTTTTACAAAATAGAAGTTGATTATTCAACTTTTACTCAATGTTTTTTCTCCCTCTAGATTTCAAATTGGTTTGTATTCTGTTACATGCTTTTCCCTTGTTGTATTATGTTGCATTTTGCAAATTATTTTACATTTGACCTTACTGTGTATATATGTTCTTTCTCGCATGTATATAAATGTTAAATATTTAACATTAGGTAAATAATAATTATTAATATGTACAAGCAAATGTGGTATAATATGCATTTTTTTTTCTTGGGAAGAAAAGAAAATAGCAATGAATCACTATCACCCCTTTTATTTCTAAAAGGCTTCTACATTAACAGTTTGAGGGGGTTATCCAAGGGGATTCTATAAGTTTCTGTTATATATTATCATCATACATGGACTCAACTAGGCTGAACAACTGGACTTAATTTGAAGAAGGATTGAGAACAGTAAAATAAATGCAAACTTTGAATGTACTTTCAAGCATTGTGAAATGAGAGGTCTCTAATTTCTCAGGGAATACAAATAAGAATCTGACAAAGTTTGAATATGAAAAAATCTTTTAACCTATCTAAATAAACCTGCTTCTTAATTGGCCAATACCATTCATATCTCAGATTTTCTGAGATACCGCGTAACACTTGTCCATTTCGTACATTGTAGAATCTGAGATGCCCTAATCTGTGCAATGCCCCAGTATTTTAAGATGTTCCACTAAGGAAGAAAAGAGCTGCCAATTTTTACACACACTCTGATTTTAGACATGTGTAAAAATGCATCTTAGAATCAAAGAAGTGTGGTATATGTAAAATATCCCTAATTCTAAGTGAAAATAAACTTTATTTCAAAATAAATTTTTACCTTTGAAATTTAAAGAGACAAATTCTTCAACCATGAAAGATAGTTTTCAAATTAATATTTCAAATGCTCATTACAATAATAATATATTCAGGGCTTCCCTGATGGTGCAGTGGTTGAGAGTCTGATGCCTGCTAATGCAGGGGACACGGGTTCGAGCCCTGGTCTGGGAAGATCCCACATGCCGCGGGGCACCTGAGCCTGTGAGCCACAACTACTGAGCCTGCGCGTCTGGAGCCTGTGCTCCACAGCAAGAGAGGCCGCGATAGTGAGAGGCCCGCGCACCGCGATGAAGAGTGGCCCCCGCTTGCCACAACTAGAGAAAGCCCTCGCACAGAAACGAAGACCCAACACAGCAAAAATAAATAAATTAATTAATAAACTCCTACCCCCAACATCTTAAAAAAAAAATAATATATTCAGCAACCATAAACCAAATAAATGAGAAGATATTGGGGGCAGTTTATTCCTCAGAGCCTGAGTGAATTTTCTTGGTCCCTAACTCATTCTCCTTCCTCCATAGTGTCTCTAATTTCTTTTAACATTTTTTTTCATGTTTTCTCCAACTGTTCATAACGTGAAAGTTAAGCTATATAAATTTTAAGTGATTAATCCAAATTGTATCTTCCTTGCTAAAGTGAAAAGATATGAGTTGAGCTTTTTAATGTTTTTCTTTTCCAGGAGTTTAAACATGAAAATTACTGTGAACTTGTGTGGAGTTTGAAATTGACTGATACATTCATATACAAAAATATGCCAATATATGTGATAAAAATTTCTTTATTATAAGCCAAACTTCTATTAGAAAGCATCAGTTTAGCTTGGAACAAAGCATCATACTTGTGCCACCTTTTCTAGGAAATTTTTTTTTTTTAACCACTTAGCAACCCTTTACATTTTAAGGCAGATTTAGGTCTTTATATCAGAGTTCAGTGAAAGCCTTCAATTCTTATATGTTAAAAAATAATGTTTACCTGGATCTATCATAGATGAGAACAGTGTCCTGCAGGTGTATTATTATCAGAGCTTGCTAACTCTGCAGGCCAGTTGATACATTTTTATTTCCCAGAGTATTTCGTGAGCAGGAGAATCCTTTTTATGTGGCTCAGAAATTTTTGATGATGCTTAAAACTTCTTAATACTGAAAATTATTGGAAGATTGGAGGTATACTTTAGTATCAGCTTCTGTTTCATTGTTTATTAACACTTCAAGTTTCCTAGATAAAATCAAACCTTCTTATATCCCCTCCCCTTTTTTTAAGTCTTCATGATAGGAAATCAACCGTAGTAACCAACTGTACCTCAGCTGTTACAAGGACATAGGGTTAAGTTTCTTTCTAAAATCTCAAGGCATTTAAATTTCTCTAAGGGTTTTAGAAGTAGTAACATATAGACTGTGAAGTCAGAAAGTCCTGGGTGTGTATCTTAGCTCTGGTCTTTAACTTCTGGGAGCCTTAGTTTATTTCATTTGTAAGCTGGGCATAATGTTGCCTCTCATAAGGTTGTTATGAAAATTAAACAAGATCTTGTAAATGTAATACAACAGTTCAATAAATGGTGGAAGTTATGAGTAGAACTCAAGTGATTCAGGTAATCGTGTGATTACCTGAATCACACGATTACCTGAATCAATCACTTGATTAGGTAATCACGTCATTACCTAATCATATTCATTATTAGTGAATATAAGTTTCTTAAAATTCTTCACCTGCTACAAAGTTGAAAACAATGTCTAATGTAAAGTGGTGTTTTCTAAAATGATTTTATGAATGATCCACCACTTTTATAGTTAGAAGTATTTTGATCAAGTTTGCCAGCAGAAGAAAAGTGTAACGTTACATGCTTTTCTATATCAGCTACCTATTGCCACATTAAGGCCAACCACAAAACCTCAGTGGTGTACAACTCTAAGCATTAACTATTTGTGCGGATGGAATGAGCTGGTGGCAAGTTAGGCAGTTAGGCATCTCTGCTGATCTTGGCTGGGCTTTTTCACATTAGTGGAGTCAGCTGCCTCCATGTGTCCCAGCCTCAGGCAGCCTAGCCCGAACTTGTCCTCATAGTAAAGGGCAAGGCACAAGAGTAAAAAGAGTAGAGAGTACAGGTATACTTTCAGACTTCTACTTGCATCACACTGTTTACATCCCATTGGCCAAAGAAGATCCCATGGCTGAACTCAAAATCAAGGAACAAGAAGATATATTCCACGCATGTGTTGATGAGAAGGGACCGCAAAGTCACATTACAAATGGCATGGATAGTCAAGGAATGAAGACTTGGGACCAGTAATTATGTCAGTCTATCCCAGTTTCATACATTTGTCCTTAAAAAGTATGAGAACTAGGTTGTCCTTAAAACTCATTGACATTCTGTACTCTTTATTTAGGAGATTTAGTCACTTTCCTTCATAAATGAAAATATCAATGGATTCAAAAATTTTACCATTTATATAGCGGACTGAAATGCTAAGTTTGGGGGCTTTGTTCTATTTTGGGTTCTCTTTCTTTTTTTTATGTATTTTGTTATTTTTAAGACTGAAGCTGCATCACTTTTTTTTACATATTAGCAGGTACTTTCATACTAAGTGAGGATTACATGAAATGTGAAAAAAATGTACTTATATTAGCCTTCGTGATGAGGATTAAGAGCGGCATCATTTTTCTTATGTATATGGGATCATATTCGATGAAATAGTTTGGCAATTTCTAGGGGAAATGAACATGACATTTTCTGAGGTTCTCCTACTTGGTATTTAATGTTTGGCAATTTTCTTAAAAATTATGTCCTTCATGATGATACCAGTTTCACAGGTATTGTTTTTAGGTTAGCAGTTATGTAAAGTTGTTAATAACATTCCTTGAAATTTTGTATTTTTCAGAAATAGCCAGGCAAGCAGCACAAATAAAGCTTTTGAGAAAACTGCAAAAGCAGGAACAGGCTCGGGTTGCCAAAGAAGCTAAAAAACAACGAGGTGGGTGATTTAAACGGTAGCCTAAACTTGAAGAGTGAGTATTGGGTAATTCATAAGAGGCATCTCTTCTTTGTTCCTTTTCTGATGATATCTGTGCCTTGATTTTTCATCATAGCAATAATGGCTGCTGAGGAGAAGCGAAAGCAAAAAGAACAGATAAAGATTATGAAACAACAGGTACGTTTATTCATTGGAACTGATTTTTAAAACACAGGCATTGTTTTGGGATCTGTATCTTTCTATGTGTACATTATTTTCATTTTGATTTCTGAAATAACTGTATTTCACATTAATGTTATGTATCTTATTTAGAAAGTTGTCCTCTTTCATTAGTTAAAATTCACCTCATTTTATTTTATTTTTTATTTATTTATTTATTTTTGGCTGCATTGGATCTTCCTTGCTGCACACAGGCTTTCTCTAGCTGCAGCAAGCGGGGGCTATTCTTCACTGCGGTGCGCGGGCTTCTCACTGCGGTGGCTTCTCTTGTTGCAGAGCATGGACTCCAGTAGTTGTGGCCCGTGGGCTCTAGAGCACGGGCTCAGTAGTTGTGGTGCACAGGCTTGGTTGTTCTGTGGCATGTGGGAAGTTCCCGGACCAGGGCTCAAACCTGTGTCCCCTGCATTGGCAGGTGGATTCTTAACCACTGGGCCACCAGGGAAGTCCCTAAATTCACCTCATTTTAAAGCGAAGTCTTCTACTTCCAAGTTTTTCTGAGAATTGATTACCACCGGAGCCTGTGCTCCGCCACGGGAGAGGCCACAACAGTGAGAGGCCCGCGTACTGCAAAAAAAAAAAAAAAAATTGATTACCAAACAGTAAATTGTATAAGTACTTTTAATATCCTGATAGACTTTGAATATAAGTTGACATCATGAATAACTTTCACACTTTTTAAATTAATGTATTAGTAAATGAAGGATATTCCTTAAACATTCAAATTTTAATAAGAAAAGTTGTTGTCCTAAAACATGTAAAATACTAGTAAAAAATTAAATTCAAGTTATATAGAATAAGGTTTGCCTCCATTGCTTGTGATTGCTTTCAGAGTTACTAAAAAATTACTGCAGTCATCTCTCAGTATCCACAAGGGATCGGTTCCAGGACCCCCATGGATACCAAAATCCACAGATGCAAGTCCCTTATGCAAAATGGTGTAGTATTTGCATATAACCTATGCACATCTTCCTGTATACTTTAAATCATCTCTTGATTATTTGTAATACCTAATACAATGTGAAGGCTATGTAAATAGTTGCCAGCATGGGACAAATTCAAGTTTTGCTTTTGGGAACTTCCTGAAACATGTTTTTCCTAACTTATCTTTGATCCATGGTTGGTAGAGTCCATGGATACAGAACCTGCAGATAAGGAGAGCCAACTACAGTGCAAAAAATGAAAAAAGCATCATTTCAGCAGCATTCTGTTGTATATCTACAATACCTCTCCTGTGTGTAGTTTTCGAAATTAAGTATAGGTAAATAAAGTAATTTTAAAATCCTTACAGGTAAAGTATTATATGACAAGATATTCAACTTTATTGAAGATGGGAATGTGTACGCTACTCTCCCATCTCCGTATATTCACTGTAATCATTAAAGCAGAAAGGAAATGGGGGTAACTAATATTCTTTTAAAAAGTTTCAATGGCAAGTAGTTACTTCTGAGTATGAAATGAAGCCAATTGTGTTATTATATAAATAGCTGCTAAATAAATGGCTTGGATTGGATTTGATGTGGCTGTCTCGAAGGTTCTTTCCAGTATTGACTAAAGTCGTATGATTAGAAAGAGTTGATATGGAATTGGGATTCAGAATTTAGTTTACAGTCTGGCAGACTGTAAGAGTTGAATATGGGCTCTGCTACGTAAGAATTTTGTAACCTTAGATGAATTTCTTAACTTCTAAGTCTCTGTTTCCTCCACTGTGAAAGAAAATAACTGCATTATCTGAAGATTAAATGAGGTGATAAATGTAAAGTACATGCAACAGTGCCTGGTACAAAGCAAATGCTCACTTTTTAAAAGATGATATAAAACACCAAACTGCATAGTAAACTCTTTTACCGTAATTTAAAGTAGTCAGCAGTAAACTTGAATTCCTTTAGTTTGTTAATTCCAAATAGTTTGTTAATTGTCACTGCTAAAGACACTATAAGACTGACTTATAAATATCCAGTCTAATGAATGCCTTTATTAAAATATAAATATTTACTGTATATCACATATATATAAAAATAAGTTTATGTTTCATTTTAAAGTGAAATACTATTGTTTCTAAATATTATACCTTTTTATAGCTCATCCTATTTCCTAATGGCTAGAGGTCCATCAAATCTTATCAGCACTTTAAATTCAGCTTTGTGACCCTAAAGTCTTGAAGTGGCTACAACCTAAATATACATGGTTTTTGCCGCTCATCAAAAAATCAGCTGCATAGCACAAGGAGATCAGCTCTGTGCTTTGTGACCACCTAGAGGGGTGGGATAGGGAGTGTGGGAGGGAGACGCAAGAGGGAGGAGATATGGGGATATGTGTATATGTATAGCTGATACACTTTGTTATAAAGCAGAAACTAGCACACAATTGTAAAGCAATTGTACTCCAATAAAGATGTTATAAAAAAAAAAAAGCATTGGAGAACCAACGTTTCAGCAACGTTAATACAAATGAGCTGATCGTAGAGTTTTGTCAAGATATTTATCTGAGGCTAGTTTCAGAATACAATCTGACTTATTCCGTATTGCCAACAAAGTGAATCAAAGTATAGCTTAGGTCTACTCACATAGTCAGTTACATAATGCCTATTTTAAAGTCAGCTTTAGATCTAGAATAAAATAGTAGCATGTGCTTCTGGATTATTTTTTCCACCTAGTAGGCCAGTATCACCATATAGTCCTCAAGACAATATTCTGGAAGCTTACAGAAGCATTATTATGAAGCAGAAGGAACAAAAGCATTGGAATGTGACCAAGGCTCTGTATTTACTGTTTGATTTAAGGCCAAATATTTACTCTCTAGGAACTTTAGCTTTCTATTAGGTAAAAAGAAGATAATTTCAACTCTTTTCGTGATCAATAAGATATTTTATGTAGAGTGCCCAGTTGAGGGGTTGGATACCCAATATTATAAAGTGAATCTGTATTATAGTAACTTATAAATAATGTTTATCTCTACTAATGCTAATGACACCACTACCATATATATGTGTGTGTGTATATATATGTCTATGTATGTCTATGTATGTATATATTGAGATCAATAACATCAGTGTACATAAAAAGAAATGTTTAAAAACGTTAAAGTATAGCTTGCAAAGGTACAGCTAGCATCTGGAAATTGGAACAGGTATTATAACATTGAGCAGTATAAAATGTGTTCGCTCCGGAAATCCTACGACAAATGCAATTTGCTAGTAGGAAAATTGGGGTGTTTGGGGGCAAACGATGTATTATTATTGAGTACCAGTTTGGGACTTTCAAAGGGGTTTCTGAACATGAAATTGTTAACATTGTGCTGATAGCATATGAGTTAATGTTTTTAAATCAAAATGTGAAGTTTTATCAAACTTTAATCACTGAATTCTAAAACAATAACTAGTACATTAAATTTAGACAATGTGAACACCAATTATGCCATTGGAATCATTCTCTAGAATGTTAAATTGTAATTAAGCCTTTTTAAAATAATATTACAGATTGTTTCTGAATTTGGCTTATTGTAGTAGTTAAAAGCAATGTAGGGCTTCCCTGGTGGCACAGTGGTTGAGAGTCCGCCTGCCGATGCAGGGGACACGGGCTCGTGCCCCGGTCCGGGAAGATCTCACATGCCGCGGAGCAGCTGGGCCCGTGAGCCATGGCCGCTGAGCCTGCGCGTCCGGAGCCTGTGCTCCGCAACGGGAGAGGCCACAACGGTGAGAGGCCCGCGTACCGCAAAAAAAGAAAAAAAAAAAAAAAGCAATGTAATATTATCATGTTATTCATCATGTGAAGTAAGAAATTATAGTATGGAAATTGTTAATGATAATCGATTACAGTTGTGTGGCACCACACACTTTTTTTTATTATAAATTTATTTATTTATTTTGGCTGCGGTGGGTCTTCGTTGCTGCCCGCGGGCTTTCTCTAGTTGCGGTGAGTGGGGGCTACTTTCCGTTGCAGTGCGCGGGCTTCTCATTGCAGTGGCTTCTCTCATTGCGGAGCACGGGCTCTAGGCACGCGGGCCTCAGTAGTTGTGGCTCGCGGACTCCAGAGCGCAGGCTCAGTAGTTATGGCACACGGGCTTAGCTGCCCTGCGGCATGTGGGGGTCTTCCCAGACCAGGGCTCAAACCCGGGTCCCCTGCATTGGCAGGCGGATTCTTAACCACTGTGCCACCAGGGAAGCCCCTGCCACACACTTTTTTAAGCATTTTAAATTTATTCATGACATAGTGAGAGAGGGCAAACACCTCTCCCTATTTTATACAAGAGTAGTTATTCTTTGCTCAAGATCATCATATGAATGACAGTAACTCAGGACTAGCCTTAGGTTTTCTCACTCCTGATACACGATTTTTCTACTTTTCTGTCCTATTTTTATTTAAAACTAAGTATAATTGTAACTGCAGATACTTATAAAAATTCACAGGCTAAATGAGTTTAGTTTATGTAGTTTCTGTATTCATATTTAGCATTTGTATTTTACAAATTGTTTTGAGAAATTTTATAAAGTCATATTAATTTGACATGAACTTACATATGATGTTAAACTAAACAAGTTTTACATCCACCATGGGCAACCTTTGGTAACTCTGTATTTATATCTCAACTTACTTGATTTGACTTAAATACTTTTCACCTAGATATTTAGTTTATTTTATTATCTTAAATTATTATAATTTTTTCTACAGGAAAAAATTAAGAGAATACAACAAATCAGAATGGAAAAAGAGCTTCGAGCCCAGCAAATTCTAGAGGTAGAATTCTTAAATGTGATGTGATTAAAGTAATATAGTCATATATTTTAAAGTCTCCAAAAATAAAAATCTTACCTACGTATTCTGTCACTTATACAAATTAATATGTCCATCAGAAACTCTCTTTAAGCATAATGCATAGAGTAAGACCGTATCTGATCGTTATTTAGCAGACTCATCTAATCCTAACAACCCAGGAAATAAGACAAAAGAGAAGAAGAAAACAGGGAAACTTATGAACAGCCAGTATAGGTGTCGTAAGGTTCATGTGCTGAAACTCGTGTTCTTTGCTTTTAGAAAACTCATTAGGACTTATAGTCAGATATTTAATTTAGAAATAAAACATTACAAGAGTGAAAGTAGAATTTAAACGTAGAAACAGTATAATCAGCTTGTTTTTCTGGCTTCTAATATACCCTGCTTCCCCACAAGCTGATGGAATAGGACTAGAGGACATATATTGGAATCAGTAGAATGATAGCCGCAAGATAGCAAGGGAAAATACAGAAAAACTCCAACCAGCATGTATAGGGATTCAAAAGCCTACCAAGAGTCTGTAATCTTTTAGTTGAATAGCAGGCAATTTTCAACACCTTAGCAGCTGAAAGGCATTACTCTGTGGAACTGTACAGTATAATAACTGATGTTCAGAATAATTGCCCCAAGTCATCAAGAAAAAGCCAAATTATATTTAGTGTAGTGTGTCTAAACAGTATATGTCTCAAAATTATTTCCATCCAAAATAGTGAAAATAAACGTTTAATGTTCAAAATTGCTATAACCTCCCAGCTATTCAGGAAACTCTTGGTATAAACGATTTATTCCCTGAGGGTGTCAAATAGCTGAAGTGTTCTATGTTACATGATTATTCCTTCTAGAAATATACACATGTTTCCTTATCCATTTCAAATTAATTTTTAAAATCCAGATCAAAAGTACTCCTACCTTCAAGTAAATTGACAATAGCTACTGGATAGTTATCAAACTACTAGATAATTAATGACTTTAACATTATGACGCTCAGATTTGTTATCATGACCTTGATATTCAAAATGTACTTCATGAAAGATTAGAAGTTTCTGTTCTATCTTTTTAAAAAAACCTTGAATTTAATCACAATATACAGCTAGAGAAAATCAGATTTAATGTGTTTCATTTATATCAGCTGAGTAATGGATTACTTTATCTCAAATTTCAAATATTAAAAAAATCCAAATAGACATGTTCATTTTTAAATGTGTTACTGATTTATTATTTAAGTAACTTTTATTATCACTTAAAATCTATCCCATCTTCTAAATTTTTTATGATCATGTTTTACTTTTAAAAATCAGGAAAAAAAGGAAGAATTATATAAAATAATTTTTTCTGTGATTAAGTTTTAATGTAAAATAATAAACACTCAGTTATTTCAGACTTTTAATATAGAGTTTGAAGAAGTCAAGAAAAGCTGACATACTCTTATGAATTTAAGAATTTTTTATATCTTAATGCTAATTTATACATTAGAAATGAAATTAGTATGTTAAATACAATATTGACTGTGGGAAAATGTGTAATTGTTTACATATATGTTCCATGTTGTTTTGTACCTGTGAGGCATGTAGCTCCATTTTCAAGTCATAGGTTACTTTCAAGTTGCAGTGGTGCTGTTGCATGACTTTGAGACCTGTTTTGCATGCACAGGCAAAAAAGAAAAAGAAGGAAGAAGCAGCAAATGCCAAATTATTGGAGGCCGAGAAACGAATAAAGGTTAGTTTAGATGAGAATCAGTTTTCATTTTTCAAAAATAAAAGCTGTATGATATTATACCAGTATCAATTATATTTAAAAAAAGCCCTCCTCAAAATGACTATCTAAAAAAATGTTTAGCCCAGATAAAACATGTGTATAGTGTGTGTTTTTATTGTATGTATATTGTATGTATTTTTTTATATTTCGTTATACAGGTTATATGTGATAGTTTGAGCTCTTTAAATAGCAGACCAAATCAGAAATGCAAACTATTGCATAATACCTGTATATAGTTTTGATGGATAAGATCTCCCCAGAGCTATTTTGTATCATTTATGTTTAAGTTTCAAATTGTGTTCCAAATCCGATTCTCTCCTTAGATTATAACGTTCTCTTTGTTAATGTCTAATAACTGTTTTAACTATTAAAAAGTGAAAAGCCTACAGAAACAAAAACCTAACTTTATCAGCTATAATTTGCCAATAATAAAATTAGCCATTGTTATATATTGTAACTTGATGTGTTGTTTGGGGATGTTTTGGTTTTGATTTTCTGGCGTGAAACATAAGAGAGTTGGACCCTCACTCCCCCTCCAGCCTCCACCCCGACACACATTACACCCCTACCTTCCATTTTTTTCTGATAGTTATTTACTGAAATTGGGCAGCCATGTGGTCCTACCAGTTCAAGAAACAGCCACTACAGCTATATCTTATAAAACCAGGGAACTGTTTGTTACCTTTTTCTACATAGACTCTCTTACTTTGTTCTTTAAATTTCTACTCCTTTTCAAAATGGCTGCCCTTAATATTAATTAATCCGTATTTTATCTTTATAAAAAGATTCAAATTGGTGACATTCCCAGAACTGTTTATATTAAGCCCTACCCCTTTGGGATGGTGCCCTCAATCATAGGTGGGCATAAAAATCTCAAGCTTATTCCTTTTCTCTTGTCACTTTCATTCCTACACAGTGATGGAAATGATATAGATGCTGTTAATCCCAGAGTGTATTTAGGGATTTATATTCAGAGTGGAGAGAGTTTTAATTAGCTAGATTTGAGGGTTGTTTCATTATGTTTTCTTTCTTTTTTTTTTTTTTTTTTTTTTTTTTTTAGTGCCAGTTGTATCTGATATGCTCTAGCTAGTCAGTTCAGTGAATGGGTCATTGAAGTGTGTCTACTATTAGGTCACTGAATTTTAACTCTAAATGTCTACTGAATAAGGATCCTTGCTCCTGTCCTACAGTTTTTATATATTAGGTAGAACCATATGAAGTTGCCACTATATAAGTAAAAAATTATTGGATGTTTGCAGTTTCATATGGTTCAACCTAATGGAAGACTATAGAATCTCAGAAAAGGAACTTTTAATACTTGTTGCGTGTTCTAAAATTTCCCTAAAAATCCATCTTAAAAGTTTCTTATTTTTAAGGAAAAAGAAATGAGAAGACAACAAGCTGTTCTTCTAAAGCATCAGGTCTGTAGACACATAGTTATACAGTTGTCGAAATGTACATTTTATAATTTTTCTTAAATCTATTTTTGGAAAAATCTTCAAGATATTTTCTTTAAAAGTTCCAGTATAATTCCTGCTTAAATTCCTGGTTTTGGGATTGGTGTCTTTCGGGGGGTTAAAAATTGGTTTCATGACTCTGTGATTTCTGTTTCATAATGTTGTGCCAACTCTTTCTACCAGGAGTTGGAGAGGCATAGACTAGATATGGTATGGGTATGTTTATTTCTGTACATCTAACACCGCATTGTGATTTGGTTGTGATATGGTTGTCATAGCAATGCATAAAGTGTAGCACTGGCTGCTGTCATATTACATACTGCTGCATGGCTTTACAGCACAGTGCATTGCATACATCTGCTTGTCTGTCTATAAAGAAATATGGTACATTTCCAAGATTTTCAATTGAATTGGGCAGGCCTTACATAAGGCTGCTGTCTAAAAGTTTACGTTACTGATGTCACAGTGAAAGTTGGATCACTATCCAATTAGATACGACTATGACCCATATTCTCCCATCATTCTAGATGCAAAACTGCCATTGAATACAATGGGAATTTTGAGTTAGGTTGATGAGAGAATATGAAATATATTCTGGTTTTATGGACAAATTTTAGAAATTTTTAGAAATATCCCTTTGGGGGAACCACGTATATTTAATCAAAAAGAATGATTCAGTACTATAGCTATGTGACTTTTTTATTTTAAAGTAAAATGAGACTATCGAAGTAAGCTAATGCTTACCTTATTTTCATACTGTGCCTTTTGGATTCCACTGACGAGCCCATGGTGCAGCTTTTGTGGCTTTAAATAGTGCATCAAGTGGCAGACATCAGTAAACAGGAATATCCCATTTCATTGATGTTGTTATATGAATCATGCCTATAACAGCTTGAAAAAAACTTTCTAATTTGTCGGTGGCTTATTGGATTTACAAAATGATAGTGTACTTGAAATAAAAATAACTAATTCTAAAGCCATGAAGTAAAAGTGAATACAAATCAATTTCTACCTGATCTAAAAATTTAAGAACAGCACAACCTTTGGTTTAATTGGCTGTAGTACATATTTGTGGTTTTTCTAATAGCAGATGTAAGGTAACTGACCTGTTCCAGCCAACCATTATGCTTTTTGTTCTGCCAGCTTTTGAAGGAGCATCACAACTGACCATAAGTAAACCTTGTATGCTTCTGTTTACACTGTCTCCATGTTCATTGCTTTACCTTTTTGCTTTTGATTGTTCTTGTATTTGCTTTCTAAACCTGAACTAAAACATGCACAGACTGGCCATTCTTGTCTTATATTTAGTATTTACTGTGACTTGTCTATAAATGCTAAACATGCTATACCGAGTTTTTTTGTTCTGTTTTGTTTTGTTTTTCCATTTGAAAATCAAACTATTAACTATGGTTGAGTTATATTCCTAATTTTATCTGGCCTAATAGGAACGAGAGAGAAGGAGACAACATATGATGCTTATGAAAGCTATGGAAGCGCGTAAAAAAGCAGAAGTAAGTGTATGTTTCTGGAAAAATATTATCTTGTCATAAATTAATATTTTTTCTTAAAACATTGGCTCTTCAAGGTATAGATTTTTTGGAGTAGGGATTGTCATGATTTACCGACTCTCATAAGCAAACTAAAGGTTAGAGATAGTAACCAAGTGTTAGAACATAAAAGGATCCATAGGATGGATTCCAATGTATGAGTTAATTTTCTTGGCTAAGATTTTAATTACCTTTTTAAAATATAGTGAATGGCATTCATTTGGATAAAATGAATTCTTCTTACTGTGACCAGAGTTTCACAAAATTACAGCATGCCTAGACAAGTCCTATGTGTCCTAATTCAAACATCAGTCAGTTCAACCGTGGACTTCTGCCCTCAAAATTACTCTTTAGCATTCTATGTGTAAAATTAGGCCTAAATACTATCTTTGAAATAGACTTTTACCATATACTTCAGAATAAGAAAATTATTGCAATAAGTCAAAATGAACTTATATGGATGTTAATAGAAATCACTTAAAGGTTAAAAAATGTTACAAAGGAATGCATTCTGAATTAAAACAGTTGAATAGAGGTCTGGCCATTATAACCAGGGCTTTGGAGTTTCAGAGACTCAGATACCTATGCTGGCTCTAAACCAACTTGCTTTAAGCTCGTCAGGTTATTTCTTCTTTAAAATTGAGATAATGATTCTGGTAGGATTATAAGATTATCAAGTGGGATAAGCATTTAATAAATAATAATTAATGAAAATGAGACTATTTGGTCTAGAAGTTGAGTGCCCTATATTTCAGTTTTTTAGCCTCAGCTGTGGCTTAAACTCTCATTACAGATTTCTGATATGAAGGCACAGTATGTGTATTGTTTAGGAACCTGGACATTGTAACCAAGTGATCAGGATTTGAATTTTAATTTCAGTACATTCCAGCTATATGACCTTGGGCGAGTTATTTAACCTCTCTGCGATTCAGTTTTTTCGTCTGTAAAATGGAGATGATACTAATTCCTATTTCATAGGGTTTGTAGTTATGATTAAATGGGTGTGTGTCTATATGAGCGTATGTGTAAAGTTCTTGGAACGGTGCCTGGCACCACATAGTGCCTACTTACTTATCATAATAAGTTATTTATTACTATGTAGGTGTTTTTTTCCTTACTTGTTAATTATCCAGGGCCACTGACACCCTCTACACCTAACACAACAAGGGAATCTACACAAGGATTTATAACCACAATCTCTGAAAAATGACAGGCAGGGAAAGAGAGAGAGGTGACAGATTCCAGGATTGGGCATGGCTGCGAACTCTGTTCCCTTCTGAACACAGTGGCGGGAAATGTAGGGAAGGGGATTAATTAAAATTCTAAAAGCTCGACCTAATTTTCTCCTATCTGGAGAGATGGGAACTGAGGGAATAACTCAGGGGAAAGACCTGGAATATCCCTCAAGAGTCAAGTTCTTCCCTGCCAGGTATTCCTCTTACCAGAAGGACCAAGAAGAGCCAGGGCTTGTTATTCTGATTTTTCCTCTTGGAGAGGAAAGCTAAAGAAAGGCAGAATAATGAAAATAGCCAAGAGCATTATCTCCAGATGTACTAGGATTTGGTAGAAGGGGACACCCAAGAGAATAGTAAGGATAAGATCATCCGAGGGAGTGAATGCTCAGGTTAAGAGGTACCCAAAATGCCCAAAAGTCATGACCTCTCTCACTGGTTTTTTTATATTTGCTCTGTGGCCTGGGAGGAGAGTAAGAAAAGCTGCTGAAGAGAGGTGAGTAAGATCTGCATTGAGTGGAAGGTAGCAGCCATGGGATAAATGAAGATAATTCAAATGAAATCTTCTAAGAATCTCTCAAGACCCAAGAGCATCTTTCATGGGAAAAGGATATAACCTTGACTAGATAGAGTGAAATCAGGTACACTGCCTTCCAATAAAACTTGGAAAGGGATATGAGAAACCGGGTACAGCTCTCCCTCTTCTAGCTACCTTCATCCTCAGAAAAAAGGAACATGAATAGCATACAAAATACTCTTTAATTTGAAGTACTTTGAAACATAAAAACAATTATCAGATAAAGTGAGAAGAAACTAAAGGAAAATTAACCCACCTACATTGGAGCAATGCAAGTTCGTGATAGGGCTGCCCATATCAAGCATGAGTAATTAGAAAAGAAATGCAAGAAAACTATGCCAAAATATCAAACCAAAAATATATGTGTGTACGCACGTGTGCATGCATGTATACATAAAGTAACAGCTTAAAGCATAATAACTTAAAGAACCTGTTTTCCCTGCTTTCATTCTTGCTTTCCTCAGCACACTCCCTATGCATTCTCCACAGAGTAGCCGGAGTGATCTATTCAAAAAAGAAACCAGATTATATCTGTATAAACACTATCCAGTGGCTTCTCATTACAATAGTAATAAAGTCCAAATTCCTCACCAATGACATATCAGACCCACATGCTCTGACCTCTGCCACCCTCTCCAACTTTACCTTATACAATTTGTACCTTATGTACTATGTTCCAGTCATTTTTGTCTTTTTATTATTTCTAAACAAAGGGTCTTTACTGTTGCTGTTCTTCCACTGAATATTCAAGTGGTTCTTATCTATTGTTCAGTCATAGGTCAAATATTAACTTATCAAAGAGGCCTTCCCAGAACAGAGTACATTATATGTTTTCTGTCTATATAATTTTCTTTACATAATAATAATAAAGTCATTTTACTTTATTCTAGGTGGTTTTCTTTTTTTAAGCACTTAGGAACTATTATTTAAAATAACAATACAATAACATATGTTACAAATAATCCTTTATCAGGATGTTTGAGAGAATCCTATAGGTAAAGCTGAATTCTTAAAATGTTGTTATCCTCTGATAACTATAGACCTGTGAACAGGACTAGAGAATTTTACCAGTTATTCAGATTTTTTTTTTTTTTTTTTTGGCCACACTGTGCGGTATGCAGGATCCTAGTTCCCTCCGACCAGGGTTCAAACCGCGAACCCTGCATTGGGAGCCGTGTAGTCTTCTTAACCACTGGACCACCAGGGAAGTCCCCAGTTATTCAGATCTTAAATTGTGTTCCTCTATTGAATGATACCTATAGATCTTAGTAATCAACTAAGTATGTTTTCACATTTCTTAAAAGACTATTGTGTACACAGCATTAAATTAGATGCTGCAGGAAAAGCAAAAAAATTAAAGATGCTTTTTATCATATCAGAGAGAGAAATCTTTACAGTATAAACAGTTAAGCAGTGACTAGGCATATATTTTTACTGATAATCCAAACTTTCACCATATCTTTTACATAAATTTACACCTCCGTGAATATTAACAAACCCTTCCTATGTCTATTTGTTCATTTCTTCGTTATTAATGTGCATGAGATGTAACTAGAGTAATGCCAGTAATGGGCACATCTTGGCTTCATATTCTGCCTCTTATTACCTCCTAATAGCTCAACTGCAATTTTTTCTGTTATTAACTGTTAAAAGAACAAACTTTATTGTAAAGTTAAAGCCATATGATACTTAGGCAGGGCTAACTCAAAATTCTAAAATAGCCTATGTGTAACCCTTGATTCTAAACTTTAATACCTTTAGACATTTAATTATTAAGTTGTGAAGAAAAAAATAAGATAAACAAAAATGCTGATGTTATAGGTAATGTTTATAGAATTACGAGGTTAAAAAATTAATTGCTTTCACCTTGTTAATTAAAAATCTCTTATAACATCTGAATTTATTCCAAGAAACTCCCATAGTCATCAAAAAGGTAACACAAACACCATTTTTATGTTTCTTTGTGTACACTACACTGATCTTACTTTTTGATTTAGTGTTAACTTATTTTTCACTAAAATCATCCCAAATTTATATTGGTCCCCTAACTTAGGAATCTAATTTCTATAGTTTTTCCTTTATATAAAGCTATAATTAATAAGAATATTCAGACATATAAATTACCTTACTTATTATTATATTAATTTTAGTGTATCATCATAGTTCATAAATATTTTTATTATATAATGTAAGAAAGGATAATCTTTAGCTTCATGAATAAAAAAGGCTTATGTCCTAGTATAATTCAAGTCTTACAATATATTTGTGCTCTCATTATTACTAATCACTGGAAACTTAGGTTGGTTTAACCAGTGTGACAAAGTTGCTCAAAATCTCCTGTTTCATTTATAAAAACTTCAAACTATGTCAGTCACAAGTTTATAAACACTTTACTCATATTATCTGAATAATCAACCGTAGTACCCGTAACAGAGTCTTTTGTATATGTATCTCCCCGAGGATCAATAAACAACAAAAGGTTGTTAAACATGCGTCTATTACAGAATGACTATGTCAGCACTTTAGGAGACAAAACCATAAAATAGAAGAGAGTAGTTCAGGTTTCAGAAATCATCTAATAATTTGCAGGCATAAAAAATGTATCACCCATTCAATGATTCAAGTCATGAGAATATTTTATAATCCTATATTTATACTAATCATTACTTAGTGAAGAATAAAAAGAATTGCTCATGTAGATAGTTTTGTTTAAACAAACCCATTTTTCAGTTGAAGATATAATAAATGTACTTATATGACATACTTGTGTATTGTACTTTATATAATGTACTTAATTTCAATTTTAAAATTAAATTGTCTTTAAAAACATGTAAGGACTTCCCTGGTGGCGCAGTGGTTGAGAGTCCGCCTGCCGATGCGGGGCACACGGGTTCGTGCCCCGGTCCGGGAAGATCCCACATGCCCCGGAGCGGCTGGACCTGTGAGCCATGGCCGCTGAGCCTGTGCGTCCGGAGCTTGTGCTCCGCAACGGGACAGGCCACAGCAGTGAGAGGCCCGCGTACCGCAAAAAAAAAACCCCCAAAAAACCCCATGTAAAATGATTTTATATTAACTATTCAGTAAAATGTTAAATGTCATACACATTTAAAAGATACATGCAAATTTTGGAACGAATTATTATCAATGTAATTTAGATGTATTAAAATCTCTACTTATCTGAATCAAGAATTAACAATTTTGATTTTAATTTAGGAGACATTTGTATAGTAGTAGCTACTCCAAGAATATTTGGTGATAGTTAATCTAAAGTAAGTACAGACTTTTGTGTACTACTTTGGTGGATTTTATGAAAATGTGATAACTGAAAATTTTTACCCTTTTTAAATAGTATTTTATATCGATACCTGTAAAATACAATAAAATATAATATAAATAATATATAATTTTATTAAAAATGTTAAATATAAGGATTTCTTTTATCATGGATTCATAATTTTTTCATTTGTTTAAACTTAATTTATTATTACATTTTAAATGTAAAAATAGGCCCTTTAAAAAAAATTACCCTGATTTTTCTACTCACGCTCAATATGTGACATAAAATAGTATCACTTTTATTCTTTATATCTGTCTTCTATAAATGGCTTATGTTATTAATCTTATTTACACTTTATTCTTCTTGCACCCTGAGGTAAATCTGTGTCTCTTAAAGAATATTTATGTCTTTGAAATTTAAGTGCAGTTGCTGTGAAAAGAAATGTAATTTCCTAATTATGCCCAGAGCAAACACCTAAGAGACCCAGTAGAATCATAAAATACAGGAAACATAGGCATCTTTGCAACATGGCCTCTTAAAAATGGCCTGTTTGGCAATTTGATAAGTTGTAAAACTTTATAATAACAGATCCTCCTACCACACTCATTGCTTAGTTTTTCAACTTCTATGATTCTAAAATAGAATAAATTCATTTCATACCTTTGTTATTTTGCTATAGAGTTCTAGAAATACTTTCAGTTATGCGTTTAGAGTCCCTAAAATAATCCTTTTATGCATTAAAATTTTTCACCCTATGTATCTTAGGCTATTTAGTGTAATCTAAATTTAACACTTTTGCTATTGAAAAGTGTTGCAACTTTGAATGAAATTTAAATGACTTCTTAATTAGGATATTAGTAATATTTTAATACAGAAAATTTCATTACTATAATTAAGATGATAAAAAGATATTTTATTGTAAATGACATATATACCAAGAATCTACATTTATTTCATAAATTTTTACATCTAGAAAACTGCGTAAGGATGGGGAAAGCTGGGAATAAAGGCCCCCATAAATTGGAAGGAGGCATTCTAATTTGCTTGTAATTGTTTATAGTCAATCTAAAATATAGTTAAGAGCTATATTTCGTAGTCATTTGTAGACACTGTAAGTTATTGCCCTGAAATTTAAACAATGTGGCATTTGTAGATTTAATCATTCAGCAAATTAATCAACGCTTAAATAATTTTTATATGCTAATGCACACTGTATATGTCCATTAGAGACATATGATAACTATTATAGTTGGAAATAAGAACAATATTTAGACCAGTGCGAGAGGAAAATTGCACTGATACAGGCTTGAGTTGTCAGAGACAAAGATAATATTAAAAACTCTCCTGAGGGTTTCTGGCAAATTATACTGCTGGGAATTGAATAGGTCCATAAAGAGGTGCAGAAGTTGGTTCCTCTGATCTCTAGAAGTTCACACTACAGTGCGAGAGATCAACTTTAAACAAATAATTGGCACTCAGTGCAATAAATGCTGTAATAAGTTATGTGGAAGCTCAAAAAAGGGAAATGTTAAAACTCCTGAACTAGCTGTGGGAAAAAATAAAACACGGGCTTTATTTTTGTGTGAAGTAGGAAGGGCTATGCATTCCAGTCAGAGGGGATGACAGGTACATAAATACAATGTTGCAACTAAACAGGACCTCTGGGGTCTTGGGAGGAAGGTACAAAGAGGGGGTTAGTCAATTTTAAACTTGTGCATATACCTCTCTTGGCTTTGCTGCTTTTCCTCCTCTTCTTCCCCCTCCTCCCCCCCTCTCCCCCCTCTCCCCCCTCTCCCCCCTCTCCCCCCTTTCCCCCCCTCTCCCCCCACCCTCCTCCCCCCGCTCCACCCCTCATGATCATTATCATTATCATCCAAGCAGTGCCTCAAACTGGTTACACTGTTTGCTCAACACAGTTGTATCACAAAATGTGCCTAGAGTTTGGGAGATTCGCTGAGAATCATGAGATAGGAGACCAGAACTTGTGTGGGGCTAGATTGTGACTGTCTTTATATGCCATTTTAAATATTAGTTGATCGTTGAGGGAATCCTAGAAGCTCTGGTTCTTTGAGAGTCATTTTGTACCAAAACCACAGGATTTGTATTAGTCCTATACAATTCAGTAGAAGTCACTAAATAAATTAGTGAATAAATGCATTAAATTTAGAGACTCCACGTTTCCCTTAAAGTATCCCATTGAGGGAGTAGATGCTTGTCTTTAAGTAATAAAGGTCCTATGAATTTCTAAGATTTCTTGCAAACCTCCATTTCATCCTAAGGTATAGATGTCACCTTTACATTCTATTCCATATTATGGACATGCTTTTTTAATTTGAAAGATACTGCATATCACTAGGTAAAAATAATATCCAAGAATCGTGCTTTCTCAGCTCTTGGCTGGGAATGTATTACTTCTCCACTCCTCTCTGTCTCCCCCTTGGCATGCTCTGCCACAGCAGTCAGCGTGCTGTCTTACCAGTGATAATTGAAATGGAGATGGTTAAGATATGGGCAAAAATGCTAATATACTAGAGGAAGCAATAGTGCTAGGTTAAAATTATAGGTAAGAGCTATAATTAGGTAAGACGATTAAGAGAAATTAGGAATAGGAAGGAGGTGGAGGTTTTTAATTAGGATTTGTATGCAAGATGGGAATAATGACCTTCTTAACTGGAGTACACCAATATAAGGAGGTAAGGAAACAATAGATGTTTATCAGGAATAGCAAATAGTTTGACTAAATTTACATAGACTATAACAGTGGGAGATAAGGTTGGAAAAGAAGAGAGTCCTGAATTCAAAAGTAAGGATTTGGACTTTATTTTGGCAAAAATAAAGAAAATTGAAAGACGTATGTGGTAATAGTTTAGAATTGCCTGTTGATTCTACCATTATTTCTCCTCTAATAAATAAGAGTTGTATTTGATTTGATCGTGGGCAGAGGACAATGAGATATAACCTCACACCTGTCAAAATGCCTATTATCAAAAAGACAAGAAGTAACAAGTGTTGGCAAGGATGTGGAGAAAAGGGGGTGTTTGTCCACTGTTGGTGGGAATGTAAACTCGTGCAGCCACTATAGATAACAATATGGAGGTTTCTCAAAAACTTAAAAATAGAACTACCACATGATTCAGCAAGCCCACTCCTAGGTATTTATCCAACGAAAATGGAAACACGAACTCGAAAAGATACATGCACCCCCATGTTCACTGCCTCACTATTTACAATCGCCAAGACATGGAAGCAACCTATGTGTTCATCAATAGATGAATAGATAAAGAAGATGAGATATATGTATATACACAATGGAATATTACTCAGCCATAAAAAAGCATGAAATCTTACCATTTGCGACAGCATGGATGGACCTGGGGGGTATTGTCTTAAGTGAAATAAGTCAGACAAAGACAAACACCATATGATTTCACTTATATGTAGAACCTAGAAAGCAAAACAAACATAAAACAGAAACAAGCTTGTAGATACAGAGAACAAACTAGCGGTTGCCAGAGGGGAGGGGGATTGTGGGGAATGGATGAAATAGGTGAAGGAATTAAGATGTCAAGTTATAAAATAAATAAGCCATGGGGATGTAATGTACAGCATAAGGAATATAGTCATTAATATTGTAATAATTTTGTATGGTAACTAAACTTGATTATGGTGATCATTTCAGAATGTATAAAAATATCGAATCACTGTGTTGTACACCTAAAACCAATATAATATTGTAAGTCAGTTATACTTCAGTTTAAAAAGAGAATTGTATTTGATGTGTGACGATAAAGTAATGACACCAGTATTATTATAGAAAGTCACTTCTTCCAAAAGAATGCCATACTCTACAACAGGGAAACAGGATGATTATTTCCATATTGTTGCCATTACCCAAAATAATTTTAAAGCTTTTGGAATTGCCTTCAAAACCCATTTTACATTATTTTAAATGTTGTTTAGAGTGGTAAATAATATTTTTATTTCATCATAGGTGCACGTCTTAAGACTAGCTAATTCACTGTGAAAGAACTGCATTTGCAGATTCAAGCATGTTGCTTCCATTTTCATGCTGTAAATCTTTTCTTGCTTCCTTGTGCTACACAAAAATTTTTGTTCCTACTAGTTAACTTTTTTTATGAATGTTTACTTGCCCATGTGCCTTTTATATACCTGCTTTTATTAATAACTATTTTATTCTCATATTATAACCTGGGAAAGGATTGAATAAATTTTGAATAATGAAATAATCTGGGTTGAAACTAATATTGATATTTTGTATATGTATGTATATATACATACACTCCTAAGATTATTTTGAAACTCAAAAGGTGAAAACGCTGAAAAGCAAAATACGTCATTGTTTCTATGTAATTCCAAGTCTATTCCTAAACATCCTAAGAGAATTTTTTTCATGGAAATAACACTTTGATTACTTTTTAAATTTTAACTGGAGGCTTTTTAAACACGTATAATGATTAAACAGAATATGTGGACATGGTTTTCTTTTTAAGGAAAAAGAACGGTTAAAGCAAGAAAAACGTGATGAGAAAAGATTAAATAAAGAACGTAAACTAGAGCAACGAAGATTAGAATTAGAAATGGCAAAGGAACTAAAGAAGCCTAATGAAGACATGTGCTTAGCAGACCAAAAGGTAATTTATCAAGTAAACCATTTCATTAATAAGTTTAATTTTTTCTGTGTTCTCACCTGATTCCTTTGCCAGAGCGGCCATTATGAAAGCCTTGTGTTTTTAGCTGGTGCAGTGGATTTCCAAGTCTAGGTCAATCTGTCTCTCCTGGATGGCCACCAGTAAACCTCTCTAGAGCCCTGTGCTGATAATGGCAGTTCTTAATATACAAACGGAGCACTGTAAACCTTTTTAATTTAAGTAGAAATACTGCAGAAATCTATAAAAATGAATTATAGAAATAGATAGGATTTCTGTGTTTCATTTGGTCCTTCCCAGGCATTTAGTTACAGAAAGATCTAACTCCTCCCCCATGCCTCCATGGATATTTAAATAAATCAGGATTTATAATCTATAACCTCCTTCAATGCTTTAGTGATGGTAGCTAACTATTGAGTATGTTTAGTACATGCCAGGCCCTATGCTAAGTGCTTTAAATGAATTTTCTCATTTAATCCTCACCACAGTCCTATAGGACTGGTATTTATGCCCATTTACAGATGAGAAAACTTGAGACACAGAGAGGTTAAGGAACTTGTTCAAGATTATGGAGCTCATAAGTGGCAACTTGGATGTAGTCCCCAGTTTTTTAAACTCCAGAGCCCATACTGTTTATGATCCTGAAAGCCAAGAAATGTGTCCAAGCAAAGTACCTCATGTGTGTTTTCTCTTCCATCATGCTTCACAGATTTATAATGTTGCTAAAATACAGAAAAGTAGCCACTTGGAAAGAGCAAAATCACCGTGATAACTGGCATGATTTCACATACTTATGAATAGAAATCAATTATGTTTGGCTATAGTTAAGAAGATAGTCTTCCTAGAAAATTATACAATAATGCATATCATATCTATAATACTGTCTCAGTAATAGAATATTATACTTGGTCAATAGCATCTATATTTACTTACATGCCATATGATATACAGATAGTGCTTGTCTCTTGATTATGCAAGCTCTTTTCTAAAGTGCTTAAAGCAAACTTTTAGTACCCAAGTGGAAAATTTAATGATACTAATATTCTATTTATTTGCCTAGCATAAATGCTTCTAAATAAAAATGAAAGTGTACATTCTAGTTTTAGTCAATTTGATGTTTAAAATTTCCTAAGCACAGAATGGGTATAGTGGTTAGTCAACACATTTAATAAGCTCCTGGTGAGCAATTTTTTTAATCCTAAGTGAGCTTTATTTTCTTGCTAATCCTAAATGATCTTCTTTTAATCCTAAATTGTCCTAAGTGATCTTTTGTTTTCATTTAAATCCATATGCACTATATCAAATATTTGTAAGTCCATTTTAAGCCTTACTTTCGTTAGCTTTGTTATATAAATTTTTAGAATCATATGGAAATGTGTATGTCTGATCTGATTCAGGAAAAAAGAAAACTCAGAATTAAATGGTTTTCATATGTAACAAAAGATTTGTATGATATCAGCAATTGTCCATTGTTCTGTGTTTCCACACGCTATTAGTAGAAAAAGTCTTTGGTTAGTTATTTCAGCAAGCAGAGTGGAGGAAACGTTTTTAAACAAGGGCAAATTTAGATAAGTAGAAAGATTTACAAGCCACGTTTTTCTCAATCAGAATTGAAAGTACTATTATTGAATCCCATTCATGGACAAAAATGTTTTTAATTTAGGTTACTTATTTATCTAACTTTTAAAATGTCCATAACAACTGATAATACAGTTTAGTCATTAAAATGTTAATGTGTGAGCATATTTGAGAAATAGTGAGAGAGCTCTCTAATTTTAACACTGAAATTCAATGTTTCACTAATATACTGGAAACCTAAAGACTGATAGTTGCGGTATTACTGGGTTCTTGATAGGGTCATGGGTTCTGGTCATGTGGACCTAGTAATTTATCTGCAGTCATTAGCCAAATGTGGTACTCTCTCCAACCATGCAGCACACAGATGCACACTGTTAACTTCTGAGCTCCCAAAAGAGTGTGAATTATAAATCAGTGTACATCAGTAGAAGAAACTATTGCACGTGCCCTACTAAGTATGTCCATGTTAAAGGACTTTTGAGATGTTTATTTCTTATGTTATCTGATTTTTGTTCCAGTTGTATAACGTGTGTTTTATCAATACCTAAGTTAAAATTAGTGTTCTCTTTTGCAGAGATCTAAGTTCATGTTGAGTTCAACCAAAATTTATTAGTGGCTACTTGTGTTCAGGATTCTATGCTTAGTACCATGGGGTTATAGAAATGCCCCCAGGGAATTTACAATCCAGCGGGAAAACCACTGGTATAATGCAAGAGAAAAATAGCAACTTACTTTACTTCAGGAGCTATAAAATCATGGCTTTTTGAAATACCTTTTCTCTCTTTTCTTTTATTTTCAGCCTTTGCCAGAGTTGCCTCGTATTCCAGGACTTGTTCTCTCTGGAAGTACATTTTCAGACTGTCTCATGGTGGTGCAGTTCTTACGAAACTTTGGTAAAGTTTTGGGCTTCGATGTGAATATTGATGTTCCAAACCTGAGTGTTCTTCAAGAGGGATTGCTAAACATAGGGGACAGCATGGGTGAAGTACAAGACTTGCTTGTGAGGCTCCTCTCAGCTGCTGTATGTGATCCAGGTCTAATTACAGGATACAAGGTAAAAAAACCCAAAATATAATATTTTTAATTTGTACTGTCAGTGCATTGATAGCTGGCTTTAGTGTATTAGCAGAAGATTGTATAGACAGATCCAATTTTTTCTACATAACTTCTTACAAAGTTAAAGGTAGATTGGTACAATTGGTGCAAACTTAGAAAAACCTGGTTCACAAAGCCTAAGGAATGTAAATCATTACCAAATTACTTTCTTTCCCTCTAGCTTTTGGCAAAAAGCAATCTGATTTAAGGAAATACCTAAGTGATATTCAGCAAAACAGAGAATTCTTAATTCATAAAGCAATTAACTTATGTGTGCCTTCTGAAATTATACTGTGTTCTCTCTGAAACACTATGAATAACCGAGGCTAATCAAGGCCCCTACAGACCAGCATGTTAAGATACTGTACTGCTAAGTGGATACTCAATAAGTCAAATTTATCTTAATTCCAATTAAGATACACATTTCAGTCAGCTTTGCTCTAGATAATGTAGAGAGAATCTTCCAGATGCACCTGTTACTTTTTTTTCCATCTCCCTATTCATTCAGCATACTAGGCAGTAAAATCCGTGACACCATAGAGCAAGAAAACACATTGCTAGTACTTTTCAACCTCTCCCCCACTACTACTGGTAGAGCCTGGATAAAGCTTGGGATGGTGTCTGTAGTCAAAGAAGGTATGGTGAGACCATTTTTAGCCACAAGTTCACATACCCTTTCCCCCACCGAACTTTTTAACCAAGGGTTTGAAGAAGGAATAGAAAAATTACAAGTACTTGAAAACTTGTCTATCATCTGTTGAGTAAATGACGTTGAACGTCGTGTTTTATCGCCACTTGATCAAAAATGTGAATAAAGCCCTTGTCAGTAATATCTAAATCATATAATACCAATATTTAAAAGTCTTATTGTTTATATCTTATGAGTCGTTGTGGTCAATACTGATAAAAATGCCAACCTTTTATAGGCCAAAACAGCACTTGGAGAACATTTGCTGAATGTAGGTGTGAATCGAGACAATGTTTCCGAGATTTTGCAAATTTTTATGGAAGCACACTGTGGACAAACTGAGCTTACTGAAAGCCTGAAGACCAAAGCTTTTCAGGCTCACACTCCGGCACAGAAAGCCTCAGTTCTGGCTTTCCTGATCAATGAACTGGCGTGCAGCAAGAGTGTGGTGAGGTAAGCATATGCCCAGACGTTTCTGGTGATTCTTTTCTGTTTTGAATTTGTCTGGTCACAAAGTAATACAAATTGCTTGTAGAAAATTTTGAAGTTACAGACTACCACAAAGAAAAAGATTAAAATTACACTAATCTCACCATTCAGAGATGACTACTGCTAATAATGTTTCAGTGTATTTCTTTGCAGTCTATTAGAAAAGAAATTTTGAATCATACTGTGTATAGTCTTTGTAACCCGTTTTGTTTATTTGGTAATTTTGTTATTTATTTGTATACTGAAGTGTAAACAGGTTTTTCTTGCTATGGCTCCAGAATCCAGCACTGTTGCAAAAACCTAGAATTTTTCTTTTATCTTTTGATGATAAATGACTACCTGATTTTCCTTAGTAGCTGCCATTTGTAGAATTATCTACCTACTTTTTATCATGTGCTGATACAATCTTAATATTATTTATTTATTGTGTATTAATTTGCACTTTAAAAAAAAGTACTTAATCTCATTTCAGAGTCAAAGTAAGTCCTCCACTATAGTATTTGAAGATTTGGTGAACAAATTTCATGTTCATCTTGTTCTTACTATTCATTATTTTACAGATTTTAATTATGTTACTTTTATTCCTTTACCTTTCTAGGAAAATAATCAATCCAAACATTTCAGAGCCATGCATTTCTACCATTGCTGGGCATCTCTAAGTTTTCTATACATCTCTTAGCTATGTATTAATATAATTTTTCATTTGTTTTTGCTGTTCATTGGCAATCATCATTTGTACTTACCCCAAAACTGCATCATTTTGCTTACCAAATTAATGTATTGCATAATGGATTAATATATGTCTTCTAATAAACTTTTGCATTGGCAGTGAAATCGACAAGAACATTGATTACATGTCAAATTTGAGGAGAGATAAATGGGTGGTAGAAGGTAAACTCCGCAAGTAAGTTATGTTTTATTAAAACTAATATACTGTTTTCCTTTTTTGCAAGTTTCTGAGTAAAACATACAGATTGCAAAGGTAGAATTTAAACTTTATTTTGTCTAAGAATTAGAAAAGGTAAAGCTTAATTAAGATGAGATATAAAACTAATAAAACTCAGGGCCAGAATTTTCAGTGGACAAAAGATATAATGATATTCACTGAGCTCATATGCTTCACACTTAGAAGAAAGTCAGTTTATCTTTTTTCTTTCAAAGAAGTCAAGCAATCACATATTCTAAGATTGTTGTTGCTGTCAGGTTATTTTTGTCACTACTTTTTTCCTTAATTGCTTTCTAATTAAAATTTGCTTTTATAAAGGGCCTAACATGTCCAAATGTATTCAGCATTAAAACTTAATTAGCTTCCTGCTAGGAAATATAATGCTGAAATTATTCAGCTTCTGTGTTAAGAGGATAGTTTCTTTGCAGTAATTTGAATTGAAACTTATTCAGTCAGATAGTATGGGATCAGGTCTTACCACTTGGCCATTCCTGAGTTAATCGTCTCAGTTTTCTGGTTTTTTAAAAAATGTATTCTAATTCCAAAGAGATAGCCAGAATAATTCTTGAATGTTAATATATTTTGTAGTTTCTGGGAACATATTTCTTAAGTTTCCTTCATGCGAATTTTTATTGTCATTCATTTATTGATTACTGTGAGAGAAATACCAGAAGGTATTTTTGCTTACAACTCATAGTATGCTCTTCAAAAAGTATAAAAAGAAGGCTTTTCTTCCATATCATCATTTTTTCATACTTAAAGGCTCAGAATCATTCATGCTAAGAAAACAGGCAAAAGAGACACTTCAGGTGGCATTGATCTTGGAGAAGAACAGCATCCGTTGGGCACACCCACTCCAGGACGCAAACGAAGAAGGAAGGGAGGAGATAGTGATGATGATGATGATGATGATGATGACAGTGATGACCAAGCTGATGAAGATGATGAGGACGAAGAAGATAAAGAAGACAAAAAAGGAAAGAAGACTGAGATCTGTGAAGATGAGGTAATCAAATTTAGGTCGATTTCAATACTTAACAGAATTTGAAGTCAGATAGATTTGGGTTTGAATTTCGTTGTCACACTTGACTCAGTTTCTTCACGTGAAACTGAATATTATAATATTCACCTCAAAGTTTTTTGTGATGGTTAGGTAAATATTGAGTAGAATACAATGCCTTCTATACATAGAGGGCATTTACATTGAATAAAAGAAGTTAAGTTTTTCTGTTTATATAATGAGAGTTCTCCAGAGAACTATTCAGATTCTTAATTTTAGGTACCCTTTTTCATTCTATCTATTTAACATGCTATCTTACATTTATTTTGTACAATACTTCATGCCTTAAAAGTGTTGTCAGGTTTAATGAAAGTGATGTATTTCTCAAAGCCCAGTTTATTAAGTGCCTAGCTCTAGGCATTTTTTCTTTCCCTTTTTTTTTTTTTTTTTAGCTCTAGGCATTTTTGATCAAAGTCCCCTCTCAATTTACAGTCTCACTGAGGAAGATTTACGGTAAGAAAATGTAATGTGTTAAGTGTTAACTGCTTTGATAGCGGTATTTACAATGTACTAGGCAGGTACAAAGGAAGGACATTGAACCTTTCTGAGGAATAAATTTTCACAGAGGCTTTCTGGACTCATTAGCTGAGGCTACCAGTTGGACTAAATGTTAACCTGGAGAGGAATCCAGGAATCCATGGAAAAATCTTCCAAGCAGAGAGAACAGCATGAGCAAGGGCGCAGAAGCCTTGAAACCACAACGTGCTTTAAGCGACTTACAGGTGCTCTAGTGTTACGAGACAGCTTCACGTGCCACAACCGTGAACTCGGATTTTATAGTTTTGTGGTAATAGGAAGCCACTGAAGGTTTATAAGTGAGGGAATGACATGGTCAGACTTGATTTTTTTCATTGGCTCACTATGGCAGCTCTGTGGAAGATAGAAATAGATATGAACAGAGCGAGATCAGAGGTAGGAAGATCAGTCAGGAGATATTGCAGTAGTTTAGGTGAATTATGAGGGGTCTGAAACTGGACTAAAGGAAGGAAAGGATTCAATAAATATTTAGGAGGAAAAATGAGTAGTATCTGAAGATGGACTGTGTAGGTTGATGGAGGGAGAGGTAGGATTGATATCTGGCTTGGGGACTGCTTGCTCTGCTATTGTTGCCATTAACTGAGACAGAGAAATCAGAAGGAGCAGAGGAGATAGATGACAGGGGAGGAGGGGAATATGGAACAGATATCTGAAGACAGGAAATGATGGAAGGTTTATTTTGGACATGTTGAGTTTGAGGTGCCTGTTCAGAAGCTCAGCAGTCAGTTGGATTTAAGAAGCTAAAGTCTGAGGGCTTCCCTGGTGGCGCAGTGATTGAGAGTACGCCTGCCGATGCAGGGGACACGGGTTCGTGCCCCAGTCCGGGAAGATCCCACATGCTGCAGAGCGGCTGGGCCCGTGAGCCATGGCCGCTGAGCCTGTGCTTCCGGAGCCTGTGCCCCGCAACGGGAGAGGCCACAACAGTGAGAGGCCCGCGTACCGCAAAAAAAAAAAAAAAAAAAAGAATCTAAAGTCTGGAGAAGAGTTCAGTCTTGAAAGTGTAGATCTGGAAGTTATTAGCACATAGACAATAGTTTAAAATAATGAGTTGGATAAGTTTGCACAGCGGGATTGGTTTATTAATTAGAGCAGTGGACTGAGGTTGGAACCCCAGGGAATGTCAATGTTTAAGAAGAGCCCACAAGGCTTCTTGTTGAAGAAGGAACAAAGAGGTAGAAAATTTCTGTAGTGGGTCAGGGATTTCCAATACCAAGACCACCTCCAGAGTCAGAGCGATTCACTAGGATGACTCACAGAAATCAGCATCTAGTCATGCCATGGCTACGAGTTATTACAGCAAAAGGAAACAAAGCAAAACCAGCAAAGAGAAAGGCATATGGGCCAAAGTCCAGAGAAAACCAGGCCCAGCTTTCAAGAGTCTTTTCCCAGTGGAGTCACACAGGATGGGCCTAATTCTCCCAGCAGTGAACTGTGACAGTCTGTGAAATGCTGTGTTCTAAGGAAGCTCATTAGAAACGCTGTGCCCAGAGTTGTTTATTCAGGGCTGGCCACATAGGCACCCTCTGCATAACATGTGCCAAATTCCAGATTCCCAAAAGAAAAGTAGATGTTCAGTATAACCCACATTGTTAGCACAGTTTAGGTCCAGTGAGCTATTCTTATCAGTTAGGGTGGGAGAACCCCCCAAAATTCAAGTTCCCAGACACTAGCCAAGGGCCAACTTTGTAAGCCGACCTTTCAAGGGCCTACAGTGTTAACTCTCTTCTACACATGTCATAATAATAAAAATCAAGAAACTTGAACATTTTAAAAAGGAGGGAATGATAAACAATGTTAAGGGAGCAGGGGCCTAGTGTGACAAGGGCTGAAAGTGTTCGTTGTATTTGGCAACACAGAGGTCATTGGTAACCAGTGCCAGCACCGTTTCGTTGGAAGGGTGAGAGCACAAGCCAGGCTATGATTGATTGAAAACAATAGAAAGTGAGAAAGTAAACTTAACTATTTCAAGCATTATGCCTCAAAAGAAAGGGTAGTTCCTAGAGGCAGACAAAGACCAAGGATTTTTCATATGCGGAAGGTTTGAGATGATTTTTGGTTGAAGGGAAAGAGCCAATTAAATAAGAGGGGGGCACTGAAGATTAAAGAGAGGAAGAGAATAATTAATGGTATAAGGTCCTGAAAATTATTGGAGGGGATTCAATTAAGGTAAAGAGAGGGGCTAGCTTTGAAGAGCAGGCTAAAGGGAAGAAGGCAAGGTCACAGAGGTGTGTGTGTGTGTGTGTGTGTGTGTGTGTGTGTGTGTAAGGGAAGCTACCATAAGCCATGGAAATGGACATATATAAAAAGGAGATAAGGGTTGATGTTTACCTTTTACCAGAAAAGAATGCTAGAAATATTGATAGGGTTGCAGAATGGCATTCAGAAAACAATATACAGCCAACTATTCCTTCTGCCCTTGATGCCAGGAGTATTTAGCCAAGGAAGTCTAGAAAGAACTCTTCTCCTTTCTTGTATCAACTCAGTACTGCTGGAGAAATAAAGAAAGAAGACTTAGAGAGATGAATTATTGATGGAATGTGTGAAAATAATATCTAATCAAGACCAATGACAAATTACTGAATCAAATTTTTTACTAAATCTGGATAATAATATAATTTATAAGATCATGTGCTATACAATTTCTTGTAAGTAAAAATAGCATAAATACACAATGTTTTCATAAATTCCACCCCCCATGTTATATTTTAAACCAGAATGGTTTAAATGGTTAGAGTGAGCTTTACTTCTCTTAAGAGTACCAGGCTGAAAAGGAGACTCCACTGAGATTCCTTGCAGAAATTACTTCATAATGTTGTATTTCTGAAACCACTTGATCAAATGCTTTCATGCTGTGACAGATAATGTGAAGGGTATATAATTTGGGTATCAGTATTGTAATGACCCAAAGATACTATTTATAACCAATCTGCTTCATTTGGCAAGTAGAGCTATTTCCACAGCAGGAATTAAACTTTTCTGACCAATACTAATCACCTTTTTATAGAATTAGCATCCCTTTTCAGCACTTAATATTATAAATTGTTTTAAGGTGTTAACTCTCATAAATTTGACAGCCTTGTGTTGGGACTTCAGTATCTTCTACTGGGTGGTCATCCCACTAAATTGGAATTTATTTACAGAAATTATGTGTTTCACCTGGCCTTTTTCACATGGAGAATTAACACACTATGCATTTGTTTTTCTTTAAGGGAGATGAAGACTATTAAAAATCAGTACTAATGATTTAAACATCATTTTTAATATTTTAAGACCAGATGTGTCATTTAAAGTAGTCATTTGTATTTTTTATGAATGTTGAATTATAGAATTAATTAGAGTGATCAAAATCCTGGCAAATGTGTATTTGTTATTAATGTGAGAAAACAGTTTAAAAACATTTGAAAATACTGAATATTTTAGGACCTAAGAAACCAAATTAGCATTTCCTTTAAATTATTTGAGAGTTTTTCTTTATCATGAAGAAGTGGTAACCACTTATCAATTTCCTAATAAAATTAAAGATTAACTATTTAATGAACCTTATTGATAAGATTATCCTCTGAAAATAGGTCTGGCCTCTTGATTAAAGTATAGGTAGAGTGTCAGTGGTTATACTCCTTAAAGGACTAATTGCAGGAGCCTTTCCACTGAGACCCATGTGATCCCTTTCAATTAGAAGATACTGCCCTGAGACTAAGTCACAGCCCTCTGTCTCAAGGGTGATTCCCACTTTTCTTCACTCTTCATTCCTTCAACACATGGACTCTTTCCCTAATACTTAGGTTTGTGTTGAAATCTATGTGAGCTTTAACCTCACAAGTTGCTGTGGAGGAGGTTATGTGGACAACTAAACTTTGATATCGAGTGACACATACAACAGCCTTCTCTTCTGATTGGGAAACCATGGGGAACCATGGCAGGGATAGATTCTGCCTTCTTAGCTTTGTCGTTATTGCCTTTCTCTCTTTCAAATTCCTTCATATCTCTTAAATTATAAGGACTATTAGCCAAAGCTCCTTTAAATAAAACTTTAGTAGATATTTTACTTCTTTTTCATCATAAGAAAAGTCTTAGAACTGGTAGTTAGCTAATTTGGCTGATACGTAGCTACTTTGATGTCTTATTTCAAATATTTGTTGATAGAGTTGATTTTTATGTAAGCAAATTATCAAACATCCTGCTGGTCAAACGGTCACTATACAATCATATAGCTATTAAATATCTATTTAATTGAAGAGTCAAGGTTTAAGGGTCATTGAGCCTGTTCTCTTTTAAATAGAAATGGTGTATATATGGAATCTTAAAAAAAAATGGTTCTGAAGAACCTAGGGGCAGGACAGGAAAAAAGACGCAGACATAGAGAATGGACTTGAGGACACGGGGAGGGAGAAGGGTAAGCTGGGACGAAGTGAGAGAGTAGCATTGACATATATACACTACCAAATGTAAAATAGATAGTTAGTGGGAAGCAGCTCATAGCACAGGGAGATCAGCTCGGTGCTTTGTGACCACCTAGAGGAGTGGGATAGGGAGGGTGGGAGGGAGGGAGACGCAAGAGGGAGGAGATATGGGGATATATGTATATGTATAGCTGATTCACTTTGTTATGCAGCAGAAACTAACACAACATTGTAAAGCAATTATACTCCAATAAAGATGTTTAAATAAATAAATAAATAAATAGAAATGATGTTATTATTACCACAAATAATATGCCTAAATGCCTTTGTAAATTGGTCCCCTAAATTTGTGTAAAGAGTAGATAGAGCAATTATACCCCAATAAAGATGTTTAAAAAAAAAAAAAAAAAGAGTAGATAGAGAATGGTAAAACTATTGAAGTTTTCCTTTCACTTCTTTCTGTTGGCAAGATAACTATACTGGTTTAGAAATATCTGTTCGTGAGAGTGGTTGGTGGCAGTGTGGCTTTTTTAAAAAGCATATAGAAAGTGAACATCAAAAACAATTGCTTATGTTTTTTAAACCTGAGATGTACCTACATTTTCTAATTAAAGGACAACTTTCAGAAAGAAGGAAAGTAACCTTATTTATATATTATGTACCAGGAACTCTGCTAGTTGCTTTCAGATCTGTTCTTATTTAGTCCTCACAAAAATCCCATGTTACAGATAATGTTATCACAAGATAATGTTATCACCAATTTACGGATTAGGAAACAGTTTTAGAGGAGTTAAATAATTTGCCTATATGAAATCGTGCAGCTGAGGTCCAAAGAAGCACGTATACTTTATATTATGTCATGCTTTCCCTCTAAAACATATACTTTGGGTGTAGCTTTCCTATATTCATTTTGTAGGGTGAAAAATTTTATATAATCACAAAATTTCTATTTATGAAATCAGTACTCTATATAGTAGGGATTATTTTTCTTCTAAATGCTCAAAATGTGTTCAAAATATAACTTACCCTTTTTTGCTCTAAAATGGCTCTTTCAGTTAATGATACCAATATTTTTGCAGTCTCCCAGATTTAAACCCTTAATACCATAATTTACTCCTTCCTTCATCTCCCTCACACATTTCTGCCTCGTATCCGTGAGCTGCCAGGACTTAACAGTTCTGACTATGTACTATCTCTTATATCCATTTCCTTTTCTCCTTTTCTATTTCTTTTATCCTAGTACGACCCACATCCTCTTTTCCTCTTGAATCATTGCAACAATTTGCTAACTAGATTTGCCAACTGTAGTCCTTTCCCTGCTCCAGGCCATCTTACAACTATTACCATACTAATCTTTGTAAAGCATAGTTCTGGTATTTAATCTCCCTCAAAGGATCATATTATTGTCCATTGCCAAGCACTTACAGCTCTAGATAATTTAGCCCTAAACTCATCTGTGCCTCATCTCCCCACCTTACCTCTTCAGGTCAAACTCTTTCTGAAATGCCCTGTCCTCTTTTCTCTGATCAATCAAATCCTAACAATTCTTCAGTAGCTGATTAAAACATAACTTCTTCCGTATAGCCTCTCTTGGTATAGGTTCCCACTAGAAGTAATCTCACCCTTCCCTGAGCTCCATGACTCTCAATCTCCACCTCTCTTGAGGTCCTTATAGCTTTCTGCTGTTTGGCAGTTTTTATTTATTAGTGTAATGTTTTATGTGTCTCCCTACCAGATTAACGCTTTATCGGGAGCAGGAACTGATATTGATATTCTCATTTCCATGGTGCCTATCCTAGTACTTTGTATATAGGAAGGAGGCTTTCATTAAATATTTGCTGATTGAATAAATAAATCTTAAAAACAGGTAAATGATACTGTATTTTGTTATGTATAGGATGAAGGTGACCAAGCAGCAAGTGTTGAAGAGCTAGAAAAACAGATTGAAAAACTGAGTAAAGTAAGCACTTTTCAGATTACAGTTTATATCTTTTATTTTATTTTATTTTTTTGCAGCATTTCAAAAATCCACCTTGTATGGGATTAGGTTTTCTGGTTGCTAAATAAAAACAAGCTTTTTGTAACTAACTAAAATGAGGAGCTTTAGAAACATTCTCACAATTAAACCTTAAAAGTTTAATGCCAAGGTTAAAAACTTGCCTCTTAAGACATGGTACTAAATTTCACCAGGGCCTCTATTCTTCAGGTCTTCTTTTAAGTATAAAATACCAATAAATGCATGGTTTTATTTCTTGGAATTAATTACTTTAAAAATTCAGTCGAATTTTATGATAATAGTTTTGGCAGCTCATGTTTTATTTTATATTAGTACATTTGTGGATTTTATTTTCACTGGATTTGTAAACTATAAATGTTTATGAACTTCTCATTAAAAGTTGAATTTCAGTAGTATTAGTGAAGTTTTAGATGAATTTTTTGTTTTAAAAAAATGAGTTTTTAAAAGTATTATGAAACTGATATTATGAGATACCTGTATACTATAGCCATGTTAGATTCATCACAAATTTATCCCAAAATTTAGTCATATGTTACCTAGGTTTACAACATGAGTATAAAAATAGGCAAATAGAGGTCTGGTCAATTACATATATGAGTGTTATTTGTTACATATTGTAATCAATAGAATTAAGCCAATTTGCTTTGGCTTAATGAAATACCTGGTCACACTGTTTATTATTAAGTATAAGACATGCTTTACTATACTATACTTGATAAAATAAACTTAACTCTTTAATCCACGGCAACAAAAATATTCCATCTACCCTCAAAGTAATTTCTATATTTATAAGTGTAACTAAAATTGAAGTCAGGCTTGTAATATTTAACTCTTTTGCTGTCGTTTCCCAGTAGTGAAATTTATCTGCTCTAAAGGCATAATAAGTGTAAAGTCGCTTATGTATTAATTTTTAAAGCACTTAACATCCGTAGCTTAATTATATGCATCATTTTTTAACAGCAACAGAGTCAGTACAGAAGGAAGCTCTTTGACGCTTCTCACTCTTTACGTTCGATGATGTTTGGCCAGGATCGTTACAGACGCCGGTACTGGATTCTTCCCCAATGTGGGGGGATTTTTGTAGAAGGCATGGAGAGTGGTGAAGGTAGGAACTATTAATCTGTTACAAAGTAATATAAGGAACCATATTTTTAAAAAACCCTGTTACTCCTTCAATATATTTTGTGCTTCCAGAATCAAATCTGCTTTATGGTTAAACATTGTAAAACCTTGATTCCCATTCCTTTTGAACTCATAATGCCCCTTGCTCTGATAAATATTCCTTCTCTCTCCATGATTTTTCTTCTGCCACTCTTTCTGACATCAAACATGAACTATTCTTTTTCTTTAGCAGACAAAGGTCTTCACCTGTATTATCCTTTATAACTACTCCTCCATTTCTCTTCCTTCCCATTTTCAAGTTTTCCAACATGTGGTTTTATTCTTTAACCTTCCCAACAAGCATCCATCCCAACAGTATCCCTGGAGGTAACTTGCTTCAATCTAAGACCCTTATTATAATCCTCATTCATCTTGAAATCTTGTTCATGTTTGAAATTTGTGATCACCTCCTCCTCCATTAAACTTCTTCCTTTCTTCAGTTCTGTATTACCACACAATTCTACAGTCTACCTTTGGACTATTTTTTGCTGGCTCCATTCCTGTTACATTAACTAGCACGTAACATAATGCATATACGTGCTCAATAAACCATCTGAATTGAACTTTTTAGAACTCTGTACCTGGACATTTCCAAATGTTTAAATTCTGATGGGGCCAAAAGTGTTATGTCAGTGCTTACAGGTTTCAGGGTATAGCTGTTTCCCCATGGTGGTACATGGAGGTAAAATCTTCTTGCAAAACATTTTTTTTTTGGAATACCCACTATATGCCAGGCATTTCTAGGTACTGCAGGAAGTTGAAAGATATGAAAAACATAGTCCATGCCATGTAGAAATTTAACAGTCCATTGGAGAGAGGGGATTGATTAATCACATAGACATCTAGAACAGAAATCATACAAAGTAGTTGTTTTTAAATTGATGTAGATGTTGATTTAATAGGATAGTGTGGTGGGTTCTTTTTTTAACTGTTTGCTTAAAATATTTAAAAATAAAAGTATTTTTAACCATGGAAAATATATTAATTAATTAAAATAATAAATTAAAAATAAATAAGTGGGACTAATCATATTAAAAAGCTTCTATACAGCAAAGGAAACCTTCAACAAAATGAAAAGGTAACCTATTGAATGGGGACAAATATTTGCAAATTATATATCTGATAAGGGACTAATATCCAAAATATATAAAGAACTTATACAACTCAATAGCCAAAAAAAAAAAAAAAAATCTGATTTAAAAATGGACAAAAGATCTGAAAAGACAGTCTCCCAAAGAAGATACACAGATGGTACATGAAAAGATACTCAACATCATTAATCATTAGGGAAATGCAAATCAAAATCACAGTGAGATATCACCTCTCACATGTCAGAATGGCTGTTATCAAAAAGACAAGAAGGGCTTCCCTGGTGGCACAGTGGTTGAGAGTCCGCCTGCCAATGCAGGAGACACGGGTTCGTGCCCCGGTCCGGGAAGATCCCACATGCCACGGAGCAGCTCGGCCTGTGAGCCATGGCCGCTGAGCCTGCGCGTCCGGAGCCTGTGCTCCGCGACGGGAGAGGCCACAAGAGTGAGAGGCCCGCATACCGCAAAAAAAAAAAAAAAAAAGACAAGAAATAACAAGTGCTGGTGAGGGAGGATGTAGAGAAAAGGGAACCCCTGTGCACTGTTGGTGGGAATATAAATTGGTGCAGCCACAATGGAAAATAATATGGAGGTTCCTCAAAAAATTAGAACTACCATATGATCCCTAGAAATCTAATTTAAAATGACAAAGCTGTGAGTCACTTGAGGGTGCAGAGCCTTGGTAAAGCTAAAAAGCAGATAAAGAAATGTCCCGGTGAGTGGCTTTGCCTTAGCTGTATTAAGAATCACCTGAGAAGCTTAAAAAAAAAAAAAAGTGAGCCCTACCCCAGAACAATTAAATATCGCTCAATTTGATTAAGGGTCACGTCATTCTTAGTCACCTGGGCATGTAAACTTGAAGTTATCTAGGACATAAACTTTTCCTTCAAAATATCTGAAGTCAGTCTCTCTGCAACACCAGTGAAATCAGGTCTTTTTCAATATATATCTGAATTATTACCGCTGTCCTCAGCTTCTCTCTGTGCAATCCCCTTCTTCCATTGCATTCTGGCATTGTATCATGTCTCTACTCCAAAACCTCAAATGACTCCCTGTTGCCTATAAAATGTTGAAATAAATCTGTATGTAACCTGGCATTCAAGGCCCTCTATAAATCTGACCTCAAAAGATCTTTACATGGTTCTCCAGTATGAATGTACATAGACCAGTCTATTTACTGTTGCTCAACACATGTGTATTCCTCCCCCTGTAACTTCACTGTGCTTTGCCAAATTCTGTTCAATGTAATGCTAATTTGCCTTTTCTTCAGACATCTAAATTTTGCCCATCTTTCTTGATCCAGCCCAAATCCTAGCCCTTTTGAAACTCTTCTCTAGCTCATTTAAGTGGAACCAATTTTTACTATCTGTGAGTTCCTAGAAAACCAAATAATGATACCATTATCTTGGCACATTGATCCACATACTATTTATTTATTTTACTTAAATTTGATAATCCTTGTATGTACAACTTTTTATTTTCCATAGTGTTAAGCATAGTACCTTATATACCTAGGCACACTAAAAATGCTTTAATTAAGAACGTAAGTAAATAATTAATTAAATGTCTATAAGGTTTATAAGAATAGCTTATAGGAGACTTTCTTTTTTTTTTAAATGTTAGGCCTCTCCAGTTAGATAGCATTAATTGAATTTGTAGTTGTTAGAACTCAGTTTCCATTCAGGCCCCACCACTTAACCTCTCTAGACTCTGATTTTCCTCTCTACAATAGAATTTTAATAGGCTCTGTATAAATTCTTTGGTTGTTATAAGGATCATGTCACATAATGAATCTAAAAGAGCTAAAAGATGATATTTAACTATTAATTGTACCTTATACTATTATTTGGGTTCATTGCACAGTACATGGGAAAGGTAGGAATAATTTTTTATTTAAAGATTATTTACTCATAAAATTTTTATTAATTCGATAATTTACATCTGCTGTATTATTCTAAGTGCTATGGAAGTCATAAAATAATTAACAGATGTAGATTCCTTTTCTTTAATCATGTTTACTATGCACCTATACTGTGCCTTGTACTGAGTACTGTGGAAATACAAAAGAATCAATTAACCTATCTCTATCCACAAAAAGATCACAGTCTAATTGGAAAGATATAGCATATATGAAGACAAAGAACAAAAGCATGTAAATATGTAATATTATAGGCAAGTACTATATCTGAGAGGCAAGGCTGATCAGGATGAATAAGTACCAGCTATTAGAAACTACCATGAAATAAGAGGGTAATGAAAGTTAATACAGTGTTACCAATATGCTTTTTTTTTTTTTTTTTTTTGTCTGTGTTGGGTCCTTGTTGCTGCGCATGGGCTTTCTCTAGTTGCGGCGAGCGGAGGGCTAGTCTTCGTTATGGTGCGCAGGCTTCTCATTGGGTGGCTTCTTTTGTTGTGGAGCACGGGCTCTAGGCGCATGGGTTTCAGTAGTTTCAGCATGCTGGCTTAGTAGTTGTGGCACATGGGCTCTAGAGCGCAAGCTCAGTAGTTGTGGCGCGTGGGCTTAGTTCCTCCGCAGCATGTGGGATCTTCCCGGACCCGGGCTCGAACCCATGTCCCCTGCATTGGCAGGCGGATTCTTAACCACTGCTCCACCAGGGAACCCAACAATATGTATTTTTATATTCTGCTCATTTATCACTTTTTAAAAGTTCTATAAAAGCACAGTCTTTACTTAATAAAGTTAGATTTAATACTCATCTATTTAAAAGTTTAAATACACAAGTTTTTTTAAAAATCCCTATAATATCATTATGATCAATAATATTACACAGAGATGATAATCAGATCTTGGATTACCTATATGAGTATAAGCCCTGTGGAAAAATCTCCCACTTCTAGAGTGAGTGTATAACAAATTTTAGAACTGTTTGGAGTGAAGAGGGAATCAAAATTGACCCTCCTGTGGGTATAGCTAGTGAGTTTCATCTGGAAAGCAGCAGAGTATCTACATTTGTATCCATCCATTCATCCATAATATGAACAACAGGAACCTCCCAACCACCTACTGAAATCATGAAAGGTACCAAAAAAGGAGAGGAATATTGAGGTATAAAAACTCAGGATCCTGGGCTTCCCTGGTGGCACAGTGGTTGAGAATCTGCCTGCTAATGCAGGGGACACGGGTTCAAGCCCTGGTCTGGGAGGATCCCACATGCCGCGGAGCAACTAGGCCCGTGAGCCACAACTACTGAGCCTGCGCGTCTGGAGCCTGTGCTCTGCAACAAGAGAGGCCACAATTGTGAGAGGCCCGTGCACCACGATGAAGAGTGGCCCCCACTTGCCACAACTAGAGAAAGCCCTCGCACAGAAACGAAGACGCAACACAGCAAAACTAAATAAATAAATTAAAGTCTTTAAAAAATTTTTTTTAAAAATAAATTAATTTAAAAAAACTCAGGATCCTGGCATACCAAATAGAGTCCTCATTTCTGCTCTTCAACTCCAGGAACTTCATGAAAGTAGGAGCATCTTTATGAGGTATAAGCAGTATTCAAAGTAAAAACAGTCCAAGGCAGCCAGACCAGACAAGTCTTACAGAGGTCATTGTTGAAGGGGTTGGTGCAGCTATCTTTTATTTTTTTAAACACAACATGATTATATTTTAATACACAACCAAAATGCAAAACACCATAGTAAACTGATGGCAATAAAATATAATATTGATATTTCATTTGCATTGCATGACAGATGGTTAAACATCCTTAGTCCTAAATGAGTTCTTAGAAACCAGTAACAAAGACATTAATAAACGAAGGGAAATTAAAACAGAAACAAACCAGAAGAAAATGAAATAACACAAGTGACTAGTAAGGATTAAGCATATATGAAGATGACTGAGCTGAACAATAACAGAAGAAAAGCAATTTCTTTGAAATATCATATGACTAAAGATTAAAAATTTAACATTTGTACAGTTTTAGGAAACATACCCACATAAACACTGGGGGACAAGATTGATGAGGTCCCATGTATATAGTAGGGGAAACTCTAATTTGGACTCAAAACTATAAAATTTTGGATATCCTTAGTTCTAGCAGTTCCAATTCATTGGAATTATTTCAACAAATTAGTTGGATAAATTTACAATTTATATATAAATCATGTTTACTGCATGGAAAATGTGTAGCTAGTATATAGACCCCCCAAAAATGACTTGCATATTAATTTATCAGTACACCCAAAAGTATGTGTACAAAATTTCATTAATAGTAGATAACATAGTCGGAGGTGGCAGAATTAGAGGAGGAAAAAAGGCATTTAAGAAGTAAAATATTGGGCTTCACTGGTGGCGCAGTGGTTGAGAATCCACCTGCCAATGCAGGGGACACAGGTTCCAGCCCTGGTCCAGGAAGATCCCACATGCCACGGAGCAACTAAGCCTGTGTGCCACAACTACTGAGCCTGTGCTCTAGAGCCCGCGAGCCACAACTACTGAGCCCACATGCCGCAACTACTGAAGCCTATGCTCTGCAACAAGGGAAGCCGCCACAGTGAGAAGCCTGCACACCAAAACGAAGAGTAGGCCCCGCTCGCCACAGCTAGAGAAAGCCCGTGCACAGCAACAAAGACCCAATGCGGCCAAAAATAATTAATTAAAAAAGAAGTAAAATATTATACTTCACAAATTTCCACATCCTTTGAAATTTTGAAAAAGATGATTTTTTGTTAATCAATTTTAAATTTCCCTGTGATAAGTGAAAATTTTAAATATATGCACTTAATACTTACAGGAGCATTGAAATGAAGCCTCAGAATCACACCATTCTGAGCTTCTCCATGTAATCATGCCACCATCATTCACGCTTCTGAGATTTAGTCCAATGGCAGCAATGAGAACAGTCAACAAGCCTGGTTACAATTGGAGCTATCTTTTAGAATGCTATTTCTGCATTCTCTACTGCCTGTGGGTAAGGGGGAGCATGAATCAGCCACCCAATACCATATTAGTAAGCCCATTGTTAAATGGCAGAAGCTGTGAAAAAAATCCCAATTGTTTGTATAATTTTTGGAAACTCCAATATATAACAAATACGTTTCAGTCTTAATAGTATGTGTATTGTCTGCACACACAAGGGACACAGTAACTCCATATCCAGAAAAGGTGTATATTATTCAGTGGCTAGAGGAAATCAGATATCCAAAAGCTAACAAATGTCATCAGAGTCTCTTTGTCAGAGACTTTAGTCACAGATACTTGTAGTGCTACTATCAAATAAAGTTGACTAAACAGGGTTGTTAAATTGTGAAATGAGGTTGCTCAGTACCCCTACCTGAATCTCTGCTTGTTTAACAAAAGCAATCTTGGGCTTCCCTGGTGGCACAGTGGTTAAGAATCCACCTGCCAATGCAGGGGACATGGGTTCGAGCCCTGGTCTGGGAAGATTCCCACGTGCCGTGGAGCAACTAAACCCATGTGCCACAGCTACTGAGTTTGCGCTCTAGAGCCCATGCGCCACAACTACTGAAGCCCGCGTGCCTAGAGCCCACGCTCCGCAACAAGGGAAGCCACTGCAATGAGAAGCCCGCTTACCACAGCGAAGAGTAGCCCCTGCTCACTGCAACTAGACAAAGCCCATGCACAGCAACAAAGACCCAACACAGCCAAAGATAAATAAATTTATTTTAAAAAAAAGAAGAAGAAATGCAACCTTTCTCCTCCAGGTATGCAACACTGTTGCACAACCTGGCCCTGTAAGTATAGCTGGGTTTTGGCAACATACCTGACCAACAGGTATAGAAGCTACCAGTAGAGGTCACAAAAAATAAGTCCAACTGATATGTGGGCATACTTGTGCAGGACTTAAGTACCCCAGTCTGTCCATGCCAGGTATGCAACCTGAGGAAGGAATGAGTTCATGCAAAAGCTTTTGCAGTGATTGTGATTCTGGTCTTCCAGCCATAGTGAACCCAGAATCCCAACCCCAGTAGGGAAATGTGTTTGCCACGGCTCTTTTGCATTCTGGAACAGTAGATACTTGGTTCCTCATGTCTAGCAAGCCCATAAACGTTTGAGGCTGTTCTCTTTTCCAGCATAATGAACTGAGGAGTATGGTTAGTGATCCCTTGGAGGAGACCCTGGGGACTGAGCCCAGCCCTGGTCCTCCTTAAGTTTGAAAGAGCTTAGGTCAGGGAGCAAAGAAACCTGGCTTCAGGAGTTGAGTCAAACTCATAAGGTGGAGCTGATGTAATCCCATTTCAAGAGAGTCAAGTTAATGTAGGGTATTTCCCTCAGCTCTATCCTCTGAGTTCTTTTCTGAGGAGTGTAGAGGCCATGAGATCTTACCAGATGGTTTGTGGGAGTGAGGCTTAATAGCTGTAATCCCTGAAGGAGATTCCTTACCAGGGACCTTCTCCACCTAATCTTCTGGTGTCTCCCACTCTTCTAACAACTCTTCAGTATAGCATGTGAACCATTCAATATTGTGTCTTACCTCACAGGAATGTTTTTCACGGTCTCAGGAGGTCTTTCAAGTTTCTGAATAGGACCACATTCCCGCACTCCAGGATTACACAACCATCAACTTCTGTCCTATTAATCCTTCTGCTTATGAGCAATACCACACTTAGTGGTGTGCGGGAGCCTCTGCCAGAAGTCTAGCCTGTCTTTGATTCTTTTTTCTTTTTATCTTCTCCTTCTTTTGTTCCTTTTTTCTTTTTCTTTTGTACGGAAACCTGTACCACTTACTAAGCTCCCTCTTTCCATTTCCTCCCCTGAGATGGGGCGTGTGTGACCTAAAAGAACTATTTCATTTCTATCAGTGCTTCACACGTGATGGAGTAAAGTCAAAGCCGTCGTCCGCTCAGGGGGACCTGTTCTGATTTGATCATTCAACATACTTTGCACCAAGAACATGTTGTCAGGCCTTCCCCTCTCAAGCCCTGGGTTTTCTTATAATCATGCTAACGCAGCCAGGGTCTCAGAACAGCTACATCCTCTGCGGATCTAGTCCCACTCACATTCAAGGGTCAGGAAAATCACGGGGCTATATTTTACCAACACTACCAAGCATTCAGTTTGGAAACAGGGTGGCAACGCCTATCTCAGCATTATTAGTCAACCCAGACTGCTCATTCTGTGACGGGGGCATGTGTTCCCCCTTCTCAGCTTCATTTAATATCACTGCTGTCCCTCCATCATGCAAACAAACACGCCAAACCTCTAAGGATCCTTCCAAGTGCGTATGGTAGTAGACCTGTTGAGAACCTAGTTCTTACTCTGTACACTGCTGGATTTCCTCCCGCTGTTGTGTCCACTCAGATTCCTTTAGAGCATGCCTCACAATAACTGGCTTTTCACATACACAGGGGCCAGTTGCCTCATGTATTAGTGGGAGTTTGCCCCACTTTCCCTTCTAAAGGGGCTGCCGTCACCCTTTTTAGTTTACCATCCCCCCCTTAGGGCTCATGAAAATCTCTAAGCTGGTAAGGAAGAGAGACAGAACTGGATTTCAAGTCAGCTTGTCACCACTAGTCATCCTCTTTAGTATACCACGTTTATGGCTTCTGCCATCTTCAGGCATTGCTACTAAGACCATTCTAACTCTACCAAGTGAATTACCACTGACCCCAAGAAGGAATTCTTCCACCCCTGGGTGCGCCTCTTCCAGAAATCCATGACATCAGGATTTTGTTGGTCACCAATTGTACAAGATGCATGGTCACAAAAATCACTAATGACATACATAGTGCTAATAACAGCATAATTTATTAGTGAAGGCAACTTATAAGCAGAGAAGTTACAGTATATAGGATCTCCCAGCTCCCATAATGGTTCCATAGGACTTGGATGTGTGACAAGAACACTCCAAGAGACAAAACACTATACCCCATACCTTGCTCTCTATTTATGGGTTAGTGTAAGAAGGGGTAAGAAGCACTGAGTTTCTCTAAGTAACAGTAAACATATCAAGGGACCTTTGGGTCTAGGAACAGTGCTTGCAGGTATGCATACCAAGAATCAAAATCTACACACCAAGGATCCTGAGAACAGTGTTGACATTGGCTGGCTAAAGGCCCTGCTATCCTTCTGCTGGCCCCCAGGAAAGTGGGAAGGAAGAAAGCCCCATGGCCACTCAGCCAAAGCCAAGGATTTGTTGCCCTTCAATTCACTGTTCTGTTTGGGGTATATTGGATTGTGGATAATTCCTTCAATATTGGAAGGAAAATGAAACAAGTTTTTTGTACTGTGATGTGAATATTACTCTTGCATTTTGTATTAGGATATGTTTACAGCATTAGGTCTGTAAGTGTAGAAACTAATTCCTGTTAGGATGTGTGGAGGAATCTTACCTGAAGGATGAAGGTATTATGGTAAAAGGCATCTTTTTAAAAAATTCCTGGATCAGACTGGGAAGGAACAATCCTAGATAGACAACGATAAGAACCTGCTTCCTTGAGTCTTCTCCACGGTAATAGCAAGATGTCTCCTAGGAGCTGAGTTGTGGTAGTACTGACAACATGAATTCAGTTAAGGAGCTGTGAAAGTACTCCTGAGGTTAGGCTATACTGAATGGGTGAGAGCCTTTGGGGTGAACCCTGGGAGGAAGCCACTGAACAGAGACCTGTATTCTAAATGCCAGTGTTTTTACATTTCTTGTGTTCTTTGTTTGTGTTTCACTTAAATTTTAGTAAAATCTATTTGAAAGTTTTAGCCTACTTCAGCCCAACTAAGGAGAGGCAAAGGAAAAAATTTCATTCGAACTGAGAATCGTGGACCCCTAGGGTCCAGTGACAACTATTAGGTAAACTAAAGCGTTTCAAAGTGATTCTGATAAAACTCAGGAAGACATAGTCTCTTTTCCAATAGCAAACTTGCTCTTATTAGGATTGGTTTCAATTGGTTTAATTGGGAAATGGTATTTTCTTTGTCATTATATACTTGCAGTTACTACCAAGGAAATCAATCAAGTGAACGGCACTCCCTGTTTCATCTCTTACTTATTTTCCTCTTCTTTAGTCTGTTTTGAAGACTTTTTTTTTTAACATCTTTATTGGAGTATAATTGCTTTACAATGGTGTGTTAGTTTCTGCTTTATAACAAGGTGAATCAGCTATACATATACATATATCCCCATATCTCCTCCCTCTCGCGTCTCCCTCCCTCCCACCCTCCCTATCCCATCCCTCTAGGGGGTCACAAAGCACTGAGCTGATCTCCCTGTGCTATGTGGCTGCTTCCCACTAGCTATCTGTTTTACATTTGGTAGTGTATATATGTCCATGGCGTTCTCTCACTTCGTCCCAGCTTACCCTTCCCACGCCCCATGTCCTCAAGTCCATTCTCTACATCTGCGTTGAAGACTTTTTTTAATACTCATTGATACATGTCAAAGAAGTAAGGGCTGGAAAGAACAGAGGATTGTATGAAATAGGAGATAGACAACTATTTAAAAAATCTTTTTACTAGATATCCTGTATATTTTTCAAATTTTTAAAAATAATTTTACACTTCTATTAGAGGTTTAGTTGTTTATAATTAAGCAATTTGAATATAAAAGTTAAAGACAACCACGAATAGGCTATTGAAATGTATCATCAGCTCACATTCCTAGGTGCAAATGGGAAGTCATCAACTAGTCTCAAACCAGTAAAAAACTTGTCTGTTGGTTGGTTGGTCTGTTTGTTTTTGGATATATGACAGTGGTTTTTGAGATACTAGTTCTCAGAATAAATCAAGCACAAATATTAATATTTCCTTACTAGCCAATAATTTGTGTAAAGTTAAGGAAATTTGTGAGCATGGGTATTTGGAGAGAATATTTGTGACTCTTTTCACGTGTGCCTAATTGGAGGTGATGAAGTAGGGTGGTCTTCTAAGGGCAAATGTGCAGAAGTGCATAAAGATCATATGAGGCACAATATTTTTTTCTGGCTGTTTTTAAGATTTTCTCTATTATTGGTTTTGAGCAATTAGATCATGGTATGTCTTGGAGTAGTTATGTATCTTCATGTTTCTTTTGCTTGGAGTTGAGTTTTTTGGATCTGTAGTTTATAATTTTCATCAAATTTGGCAATTTTTCGGCCATTATTTTTTCAAATTTAATGACCTTGCCTGCTAATGCTACTGTCTTGTCAGTTTGAGGTTAGTTTTCATTGATTGAGTTCTCTAATTATGTATCATTCATGTATGTCTTTTAATTTTGATTGAATGCGAGACATTGTGAATTTTACCTTGTTTGGTGCTGGATATTTTTGAATTTCTATAAATATTTTTGAGATTTGTTTAGCTGAAACACAGTTAAGTTACTTGGGAAAAGTTTGAGCCTTTCAGATCTTTCTTTTAAAATTTGTTAGGCAGGACTAAAACAGTGCTCAGTCTAGTTTATCCCCTAACTAGTAAAGCAAGATCCTTCTGAGTACTCCACCTGATGGCCGTGAATCTTGAGGTTTCCCAATCTGGTTGGTAGGAACAGGTACCAGATACCCAGCCTGTATGAGCACCTGGCACTGTCACCTCCAATCCTTTCAGGTGGTTCTTTCCTGGTCTCAGATAAGTTCCTCACATGTACACACTGCTCATTATTCAGCTGAATACTGCAGATCTCTGGAGTTCTCTCTCCATGCAGTGCTCTCCTCTCTTGTACTCTCTCCTGGGCACTGTAGCTACTTTGATCTCCCTGGACTCTCAGTTCCATCTCCTCATCTCAGGGAGTCTGCCAGGCTCCACCTGGATTTTTCCTCCCTATGCTGTAGCCTGGAAATCAACCCAAAGCAATAAGCTGGGGCAATCATAGGTCTGACTGTGTCTGTTTTCTTTTTTTGTTGCCTGAAGTCCAGTTTCTTGCAAACTGTTGTTTCATATATTTTGCCTCTTTTTTGGTTGTTTCATGCAAGAGTGTAAATCTAGTCCCTATTATTCCATATTGTCCAGAAGCATAAGTCTGAAGTATAGGATTTTAATTTGGGGTAGAAACTAATTTCAAGAGAAGCATGTGAAAGCCATTTCAAACATTAGTAGAGGATTGGTTAAGTTATGATTTATCCATAAAATAGAATATTATTCAGCTGATTGAAAAAAATGAAGTACAGTTATATGTTTTAGCATGGAAAACTGTCTAAGGTATTTAGTGAAAATATCAAATCCATCCTTTTATTTCATCGTTCAAGAAATATTTATGGAGCTTCTGTTTTATAGCAGCCACCATGTGAGGCATTTGGGATCCAATAATAAGCAAGAGAAACATTGCTCTGCTTTTAAAAGCTTGCTGATTTAAATTCTAGTGGGTGGGAGTAGAAAATAAACAGATAATTAGGTTATTGTTTATAATGATAAATTCTGTGACGGAAATATGTAGGATGATATTCTAAAGTGAATGGGTAAAATAAGACACAAGGCTGTATTGTACAACACAGGGAATATAGCCAATATTTTTAAATAACTGTAAATGGAGTATAACCTTTAAAAATTGTGAATCACTACATTATATACCTGTAACTTATCTAATATTGTACGTCAACCATATGTCAGGAAAACAAATAAATCAAGTGAATGGAATAGGGAACCTACTTCAGATAAAATGATCAGAGAAAACCTCTGTGAGGAAATGACTTGATCTGAGACATGAAGGATGAGGAGCCAGTCAACAAAACAATATCCCAGGCAGAGGGAGCAGCAAGTGCAAAGTGCCCAGAAAGGGAAAGAACTGGGTATGTTTGGGAAGCTGAAAAAAAGGAAGAAAGGAAGAGCAAGGTTAGCAAGGACAAGAGTGGTCAGAGGTTGTAGGAATTTTCAGGAACCAGACCATACAGCATTGTAGGCCTTGCTTAGGAGTTTGGATTTTATTCTGAGTTGCAGAAAAGTGAAGGGTAGTATCCATTTATGTAATACTGCAAAATGATATTCCTATAGATGCATGTAAGATTTCCAGAAGGATATATAGATATGATAGATTAACCGTGGTTACCTCTGAAGAGTAGAAATAGGGACTAAGCGAGTAGGGCAGAAAGGGTTTTCTTTATACCTCTCATTACTGAATATTTTACCTTGGACATATATTACTTTTCAAATTGAATAAAGTAGTGGATTTATATTTTTAAAGAGTTCTTATAAATTATTTTAAAAACACTGTTCAAAAATATGAACCAGAAGTTCACAAAGGAGAAATGCCAGTAAGCCCATGAAAAGATACTCAGCCTTACTGGAGATCAGAAAAAAAAATGCAGCTTAGATTTTTATCTCCCAGATATTGACAAAAACAAAAAATACTGATAGTATTTAGTTTCCTTGAGGGTGTAGGCAAACAGATGCTCTTGCTTCTGGTATGAACGTGTATTGATCTAGACTTTCAGTTTGACAACATATTTCAAAAACTCTGAAAAGTATATATCTTAGGACTCAGTAAATCATTTATAACATTTTTTATAACAGTGAATAACTGGGCCCTATTAATAAACATCAGTAGAAGATTGATTATTTAAATTATGATATATTCTATTGAATATTCTATAGCCATTAAAATTTATGATGTAGTTATATATTTATTGACATATCAGGATGTTTACAGAGAAGAACACGTAGGTTAGGCATTATGTATATAATAAGATTTCCTTTTTTTTAATTTATAGGTTTAAGTGTGTATGTGTGTACATATAGAATGCCTGGAAGGATTTAGACAAAAATATTAATAATAATTTTTGTTGTGTATTAGGGCTTTTAAATTTTTTATATTTTAGTTTTTCTAAAGCTTAGTCACAAAATTACATTAATTTTCCAATGAGCAAAAGAATCTAATCTATAAAAAAGGGGAAAATGGGGAGTATTAAGTAATCTAGAAAAGTTTCCTAAAATATTTATGCATATAGCTTGATGAGTAATGAAAGAATATCATTATAGTATTGGTTTGATCTGGAGTAACTGATCTTAATAATGCTTTTCAATTTTTTAGGACTAGAAGAAATTGCAAAAGAAAGAGAAAAACTAAAAAAGGCAGAAAGTATCCAGATCAAAGAAGAAATATTTGAGACTTCTGAGGACACTGTAAATTGTTCAAATCCAAATCATTGTGAGCAAAAGGAAGATACTAAAGAAAAAGATAACACAAATCTGTTTCTTCAGAAACCTGGTTCATTTTCAAAATTAAGCAAGCTTTTAGAAGTAGCTAAGATGCCTCCTGAGTCAGATGTAATAACCCCCAAACCAAACAGTAGTGCAAATGGGTGCACATTGTCTTATCAAAACAGTGGAAAACATTCATTGGGCAGCATTCAATCAACAGCAACACAAAGCAGCGTGGAAAAGACAGACTCTAATAATCTGTTCAATACCAGTTCAGGTGGTCCGGGGAAGTTCTATAGTCCTCTCCCCAATGACCAGTTGTTAAAAACATTGACTGAAAAGAATAGACAGTGGTTTAGCCTTTTGCCAAGGACACCTTGTGATGACACATCACTTACCCATGCAGGTATGTCAACTGCTTCTTTAGTGACCCCTCAGTCTCAGCCACCATCTAAGTCACCTTCGCCTGCCCCAGCTCCTCTTCTTGGATCATCTTCTGCTCAGAATCCTGTTGGCCTAAATCCGTTTGCTTTATCACCTCTTCAGGTTAGTACTGCTAATTGTAACTCATTTTTATGTTGCTTTATTTAATCTTTGACCCCATAAAGATTTTCTCTCAAGGGAAATCAGTTGAATATTTATAATATTATCTCCGCCACGGTTTGAAAATTGAAGAGTCAGAATTGCTATCACCAAGCTTCATCAGAACTACTGATGTCTAAGTCAAAGCCTTCTTTAATTACTTTTTAACTTATTACTGTTGCATTATATCTAAAAAGAAATTACTTGGGGAGCAAATGAAATGACGTATGCCTCTAATTGTGATAAGTGAAAGAATGTTTTTTTCCGAATTTTATAAATAATTTCTGGTTCTAAACACTTTTCCTAACTTCTTAGATTGTTCTACTTTTTAAATGTTATGGTTTATTTTGCAGATGAAAAGTGGAGTATCTATGATGGGACTCCAGTTTTGTGGGTGGCCCACCAGTGTGCTTACTTCCAGCAATCCATTTACATCACCTTTACCTGGTCTTGGATCAGGGTTGGGATTATCAGAAGGAAATAGTAATTCATTCTTGACTCCTAATGTTGCTTCAAGTAAAAGTGAATCTCCAGTACCACAGAATGAAAAAGTCTCTTCAACTCAACCTGTAGCTATTGAAGTAGCAAAACCAGTAGATTTTCCTAATCCAAAACCTATTCCAGAAGGTAGGTACATTGAGATGGTTTATAGCCACTTACTTACTTTATTTTATTGTTATAGATTCCTGCATTATAACCGAATCTTTGATGGTTTTCTACATAGTTATAAGTCTTCTGATTTGCATTGTGCCATTAATTTATATTCAAAATATTTGTAAAAAGATCTACATATTTATCTTAACTTAGAAATGCAGTTTGGTTGGTGGAGAATTATTGACCCAGAGGACCTAAAAGCTTTGCTCAAAGTGCTCCATCTCAGAGGAATAAGAGAAAAGGCGTTACAAAAACAAATTCAGAAACACTTGGATTATATTACTCAAGCTTGCATCAAAAATAAGGATGGTATGTACCTAAAAGAGACTTCTGCTCTCTTGCTTAGTTATGAGAATTAGTTCTTTTATCTTAAAACATATTTTAGTATATCCTAATTCTTAATTTATTACGAATAGGCTTTTTTTTTCTATTTTGTTCAACAAACAGTAACTCTTTACATTTCTTAAATAGGTATTACTTTCTCATAGTTTCTCACAACCTGCAGACACACTGTTTTGTTTCTTAAAAAAGAATATTCCTACTTTTAAGGGTAATCTGCCTGTGTATGCACAAGTACATTTGTGTGTGTTAAGTTACACGTATATGTTATCCCTGGAACCTTATTCACTTTTTAGAAGAAATCATTGAGGGATAAAGTGGATTTTAAAATTAATTTCTTTTCAAATATAGTTGCTATTATTGAATTAAATGAACATGAAGAAAACCAGGTAACTCGAGATATTGTGGAGAACTGGTCAGTAGAAGAACAAGCAATGGAAATGGATTTGAGTATTCTTCAACAGGTAGAAGATCTAGAAAGGAGAGTTGCATCAGCAAGTTTGCAAGTGAAGGTAAAATTGATTGGAATGAAATCTGTTTTAAGGATGATGGAAGGTAACTATTATTTGTTGTATACCTGGTATGTGCCAGTTACTCTGCTAAATGTTTTCACTTTATCTCATTTAATTCTCAAAATGATCCTGAACTAATTTCCCCCATCTTACAGGTAAGGAACAAGACTCAAAGTAAGTAACCTGCCAGTGGTCATATCGTAAGCTAAGTGTGTATTCATCCAAGTCTGTCTGACTCCAGAACCTGTGTTCTTTTTACCAAATCTTGCTGCCTCCTTAATGGTATTCAAAAGTGTCATTTCTAGTTTTACCCATGATAAATATAACGCTCTATCAAATTCCTACTATACTGTTTCGTGTAGAGGACCTCCTTGCATCAAGCTATGTTGTATGTCAAAATTTCGCTCTATATAATTTAAAATTGGAGAATATAGATATATCCAAATATACACTGTATCATTATACACATACCCACACACCCTACATATATATGTAAATTTTAAATTTATTTATCTACTGGGCATTACCATGTCACAAGCATTATCATGATCAGACTGGCTTCCAATGGACAGGCAAAAGGAAAGCTTTACCTTAGTGCAAGAATTTTTAGTTTTGGTAAGAGAGATATAAAGTCTTCTCAGTTGATAATAAGGTGATGTCTCTGAGAATAAATGGATGGATGATGAATAAGTATGAGACACCTGAAAAGGTTTAGAAAATGTAGTATCCATGTAATTTGATTTGCTATTTTATGTTTTATTCAGAATGAGAAACTTATGCCATAATACTATCCTATGGCATTTGGAAACTTTTGAAGTTCTCCAAAAAATGTCACTTTCCAGAGCTAATAACATATCCCTTTCTTGCCGCAAACATAATTACCAACTTTGGGAAACAAAATTTATCATTTGTTGACTCTATTTTGCTAGCAAACTATATCTTCCTCCTAGTACTATAATACAGTATAAAAATGCCTCATTAATTTGGTATCTTCAACAAATGAAGTCTTCCACACAAGTTACTTTTCTAGAGAAATGAAAATTATTCCATTTAGCACCATAATTCTTTAACATGTTTGTCAGATCGCTTATGTTACGCATTACACTGCCTTCTTAAATTGAGAATAATGAGTTTGATTTAAATTATCTTGGTGACACAGGATCATTAGCGCGAAGACCAATTATTAGATGATGATTCCCTCAGGAAATGTGAAGAGGTTTTGCCCCTACATTAAATGGTCCTAGTGTGCTTTGCTTTTAAACGACTGTGTCTGCTTTCTATAGTCTGTTTCTGTCTTCTCTCATGGTCAGTTGCTACTACTTGCTGGTTTAAATTTGGTTGGTTCTACTGGCCCAATTTTCCCCCAACTTCCTCCACCTAATTTGCCAGTTCTAATTGGCTATTGGTTGGGAAAACATATCACCAAGATTTTTTTTTTTTTTAAGATATAGTTTTATTTGTTTTTGGCTGAGTTGGGTCTTCGTTGCTGCACGCGGGCTTCTCATTGCGGTGGCTTCTCTTGTTGCAGAGCACAGGCTCTAGCTGCGTGGGTTCAGTAGTTGTGGCGCACAGGCTCAGCAGTTGTGGCACATAGGCTTAGTTGCTCTGCAGCATGTGGGATCTCCCCGGACCAGGGCTCGAACCCGTGTCCCCTGCATTGGCAGGTGGATTCTTATCCACTGTGCCGCCAGGGAAGTCCCAAGCTTTTTTACGTTAAGTATAAAGTCAGGGTGTGGGCCTGAAACATTTTCCCGGAGCCATACTCATATTTTCCTGCATTAACCTTATCACATTACTGGCTGCTTAGACAATCTTGGCTGTGTTCTAAGTATATAAGAAAAGTAGAATTTGTTTTTTAAGTGAAATGTTTTAATATTCTGTTATTAAGGTATTACTAAATTATTCTGTATTATTCTGAAAAAATGAATTATATTATTCTTGAAGAGTCTAAAAACACGAATGATGAAAATAACCATAAGACATTATTTTAACATCTATAGAAGATTTAATGTTTTTTTTTTTTAAGAAAATAGAGTTATATGTTTAACGTGGGGAACTAGCCATTGTGAAGACACATCACACAGGTGGCCTGTGGGACTTACTTAGGTGCATTCATTTATATTTTTAATATTGCTTATAATTTGGACATTCTTTATTATTTTGTAGGAAAATCTGCAAGTCTCTTGTCCTAGTTCTGTTGTTGCGAGTATACAAAGAACCTAATTACTCTTCCAGCTCCTCTAAAGATAGCTCCTGTGTCTCTTTCTAAGTTTTCTCTTTTACAAGCTAATTAATTCCTTCAACCATTAGTCCTGTGAAATAGTTTCCATGTACACGATTCTCTTCTGTATAAACACCAGTGTTAATATCCTTCTTAAAATGTTGTATCCATAACTGTACATAGCGCTGTCTGAATGTGTTCATGGGACTTTTACTTTCCTTAATCCAGCACTATACTTCCATTAATGCTGTTTGAATTTTGTACTAGCTTTTTAGTATCCACATCATACTCTTGCTTCACTGAGTATACGCTATGAAAAGACAAACTTTGGCCCTCTTTCAAAGAGCTTTTAAGTGCGTTCTATCACATATAGTATTCAATATTTCTGTGATTAGTTGCTTAAACTTCAAACCTAAAATTTACATTTATCATTGTTTTATTTTTATTAATTTCATGTGAGTACACTTTTCAGCATATGGGATTATTTTTATCTTAGTCCTGTTATACAGAATATTAAATTTTCTTCCTAGTTTTAAATCATCTGCAGATTTAATAACAATCAAGTTACTCATAAGTGTATTAACAGGACAAACCAAGTACAGAGCCTTTTGGACATTGGCACTGGGGACCTTTTCTGAGGTGACACGAGTTCTGTCAATCACCATTTTTTGGAAGCAGTTTTCAACCCTCTAGATTTCTTTAATCTAGTCTTCATTTTTTGTCTTGTCATTTGCCTTGCAGACATCAAGATATGCTATGTTTACAGGGTTCTCTTGATTTATCAATTTAGAACCCTTTTCAAAATATGGGAATGAGGTTCATTTGACATGACTTGTACCTAATGCACTTACATGTACTATTCATAATTCCATCCTTACTTCACAAATATAAATGTTCTACTGAATTAAAGAAGAGGAATTGATCCTAATATACAAGATAAAATAATTATCTCTAAAGAGGTTTAATAAAAAGGATAATGTTCATTCTGTTTCTCATTTAATATGCACTTACTAAGCCCCTATTCCACATCAGACAGTAGGCACCACAAAATTGGATAAAATGTGGTTTCTGCTGTCAGAAATCTTGTCATCTAATAGGGAGATAAGTCATATATACATCTCCGCAGAATCTGTTAACTGATCCTAGAGGAGTACAGAGTCATACATGAATTTAGAAAAAGAATACATAACTTCTGATGGAGACATGGGAGAGATCAGGGAACATTTCACGTAGAAGTTGAGATGGAACTTGAGAAGGTGAGTCAGCTTTTGACAAGGAATGCCATACTAGGAAGAGGGAACAGCCTGAGCAGAGCACCAGGATCCAGAAGTTTAGGGCGTTGCAAGTTGTGGAATTTGCAGTGTAGGATGTGTGAATGGGAACATGAGAGGAAGAGGCAGATTGAGGTACTTGAATGTCATGATAAAAATATGGACTTTGTTAAACAGTAGGGAAACTTTGAAGGATTTTGAGGTAGAAGATCAATAAAAGCAAGCTGAGTTATAAGATCATTCACTTATTCAATCAACATGTGTGTTTTGAGTGCCTACTATTTGCTTTCACTGTGCTGGAGATAAAATGAGTAAAAGCCGATGTGGTCCCTGCCATCATGGAATTTAGAGGTAAAAAGATGTGAATCAAATAATCGCAATAGTAAAAAATTGTGAGTACCACAAGGCTGTGGCATACTATATGGTCCTTTGTGGGCTTGTAATATGGAGACTTACCTGCTAAAGCAGGTCAGAGAAGGATTCCCTGAGGACTTTTAAAATGAGAGCTGCAGGATGAGTGGATTTAACCAGGTTAAGAGCAACAGGGAAAGGCTCTACAGACAAATATAACAGCTCACGCAAACTCCTACGGCTGGAGGAAAAATGGTAAGTATTGTACAGACCCCTGTACTGAAGAGTGGTAGAAGGAATGGAAATGGAAAGGAAGAGCTAAATTCAGAGACTACGGAGAGATTTCTGTTGAAATGAATAAGCATGTAGTCTAAAGTCTCTCAGAATATTTGCTGATTTTCATTATACCTTTCATAGTATCAAAAGTTATTAAATTTTCTTCTTCAAACTTCTCACAGCTGTTTCTTTTAATTTTTTATTCTTGTTTCTACCTAGCATTAGGAAACACAAGATAAAAACTTTTGGTAAAGATCCTTAAGGTCTGCTGGTGTCTGCTGCTGTATTTTAAGTAAAGGTAATTCACCCAGCAGGCATTTTAAGAGGAAACCATAATAACATTATTCTTTTGATATATAGGGTTGGATGTGTCCAGAGCCTGCATCAGAAAGGGAGGACTTGGTATATTTTGAACATAAGTCATTTTCTAAATTGTGCAAGGAGCATGATGGAGAATTTACTGGCGAAGAAGAAAGCAGTGCACATGCACTGGAACGGAAGAGTGACAACCCCCTAGATATAGCTGTAACCAGGCTGGCTGATTTGGAGCGGAACATTGAAAGAAGGTATCTGAAGAGCCCCTTAAGTACCACCATTCAGATCAAACTGGATAATGTGGGCACAGTTACTGTCCCTGCTCCTGCACCATCCATTAGTGGTGATGGTGACGGGTAGGTTATTGAGATTAACTTGAAAAATTATTGTGCTTCTTTGCTAATTGGAGCCTATTTTCTATTGCCTGTTATCTATGTATCTTCTTGTACGTCTGTGATCCATATGGATCATGCTGTTTGCATGGTGCTTTGTAAAAACATTTTTGTTGTTGTTATGTGTGTTGATAATCCTGCAAAGTGAGCTTACATTTACCTGGTTGTGACTAAGCTTTGAGGCACGTAGCCACAGTCTGTGCACTACATCAAATTTAGTTGCTTAAACCTTACACTTATTGGCTGTTACATGTTTTTGTCATTGCTTGGCTTTCAGTGTGACGATTGTTTCACATTCAGTAACCATAAATGTGGACGTGACCTACTTAATTTCTCTATATTTCAATGCAGAATTGAAGAGGATATTGCTCCAGGGCTCAGGGTATGGAGAAGGGCATTATCAGAAGCTCGCAGTGCTGCACAGGTAGCTCTGTGCATTCAGCAGTTACAGAAATCAGTAGCATGGGAAAAATCAATTATGAAAGTTGTAAGTGTTTTTATTTAAGAAATACTATAATTTACTTTGTCCTGTTTTTTTTCCAATCTTCAGATATTTCTTAATTACGCATTACTTATTGTCAAAATAATGTATGCTGTACTTGAGAATTTCCTTAATTCTTAAATACTGTATAGTTTGATACTTTCCTCCTTATTTTGAGCTTTTTGAAGGAACCTACCAAATGTTATCTTTCGTTTTTTTAAATCTTGTCTTTCTCTCCTTTGAATATTGTTTATAACTCTGACTGAAGTTGTCTTCTCCATTCTGTCAACATAATAGTTGTTAATCTGAATGTTTTGAAGGCCCTTTCAATCTTGTAAGCACTCCAGTTGCTAACATTACCTGCTAAGTACGTTCACTTCATTTCTAAAATATCTATATTTGTATCAATTTTCTTTTCTTAATACCAGAAATACTTAGCTAAGTAAATACAGAATAAGCAGAGAGCTCTTCCTTTATGCACCAATATCATGTTTTGGGTTGGCCAAAAAATTGCCTTAGGTTTTTAAGTAAAAATAAAAGATACATTTTTCATTTTCACCAAGAACTTTATTGAACAGCATACTGACCCTTTTGTTCCACTACCTTCTACCATTTTTCAGGCAACTTCATAATTCCATCTTCCCAAAACTTTTTATCTTTTTGAGCAAAGAACTGATCCAGGTGCCTTTTACAGTCTTCCAGGGAATTAAAATTTTTCCCATTAAGAGAATTTTGTAAAGCCTAAATAAATGGAAATCCAAAGGTGTAATGTCTGGTGAATAAGCTGGATGAATCAGAGCTTCCCAGCTAAGCTGTAACAGTTTTTGCCTGGTCATCAAATAAACATGCAGTCTTGCATTATACTGATGGAAGATTATGCATTTTCTGTTGACTAATTCTGGACACTTTTTGTTGAGTGCTGCTTTCAGTTGGTCTAATTGGGAGCAGTACTTGTTGGCATTGATCGTTTGGTTTTCTGGAAGGAGCTCATAGTAGAGGACTCCCTTCCAATCCCACCATATACCGGCCTTTGGTGTGGTTGGTGGTGTTTCATTTCGCTTGCCCCACTATCTCTTCTATTCCACATTATTGTACAGTATCCACTTTTCATCACCCGTCACAATGTGTTTTAAAAATGGAACATTTTCGTTATGTTTAAGCAGAGAATCGCATGAGGAAATACGGTCAAGAAGGGGTTTTTTGCTTAATTTATGTGGAACTCAAACATCAAAGCGATTCACATAACCAAGCTGGTGTAAATGATTTTCAGCACTTGATTTGGATATTTTGAGTATGTTGGCTATCTCCCGCATGGTATAACGTTGATTGTTCTCAATTAATGTCTTGATTTGATCGCTGTCAACTTCAACTGGTCTACCCAACCGTGGAGCATCATCCAGTGAGAAATTTCCAGCGTGAAACTTCACAAACCACTTTTGATGTGTTCAATCAATCACAGCACCTTCTCCATACACTGCACAAATCTTTTTTTGCACTTCGGTTGCGTTTTTACCTTTCTTGAAATAATAAAGCATAATATGCCGAAAATGTTGCCTTTTTTCTTCCATCTTCAGTATTAAAATGGCTACACAAAAATTCACCAATTTTGATAAGGCTTTTTTTAAATGCACGCTGATATGATAGGTGTCACATACAATCTAACAAAATTGTTTTGAATGAACTTATAGACAACTAAGTGTTACTAGAGCCATCTTGCGGAAAAAAAGCGAACGAACCTTTTGGCCAACCCAATATTTGGATATAGTTGGCATTGAGTAGATCTTTTAGTCTTTCCTCTAACAGTTAAAAATGTTTTTTCTCCTTCTTTGTTCAAGGTCAGTTAGTTATCATGTAGTGGCCTCTACTTTGTACTAGGCAACAAATGCTATATGTTCAAAATAAAAGCTATATTTCTTATATTTTCCAGAGAGAGATTTATTTTAAATCATGTACGTGTCCCTTTTGCCTCTTTTGTATCATATACAGAAATATCTATTATATGTAGACTTTTATGAATTACTTTAACAGTTGCTTTTGAATTACAGGTTAGCTTTAAAATTCAAACATTTGCGATTTGTTTTCATGAATGACTAAGGGTAAAATACCTAGTTTAAATAATCTTCCCCAAAGAAAAGAAGTGATTCTTAAATAATTTAGCATTCTCTCCTTCCTTTTTACCTCTATACTTAGACTACTCAATACTTTATTCATTCTATACAAATAAATTTGCTTTCTTCTATGGTTTTTTTCACTTCTTTCTAAAATGTCCATGGAATAATGAATCTGCAGTTTTCACAATATGCTCAAATTTAGGTCTATCCCTATATAGATTAGAATTTACTGTAAGTTTTAAGGCATTGTTCAGGTCATCTGGTAGCATTTTTACCAGGTAAAAATACTTTTCCTTCTAAAAATTATTATTAAAACCAGTTTTAAAGTCACCTTAGACAAATATATTTGGTGAAATGTAGGCTATAATGATAAAAAAAAGATTCAATTCCTATATCAGAATGAAATTTGTACAGTTACTTTTCTCATCTACACCAAAACAATCATCACAATGTAGGCAGTTTTTTTATAACCTATACACAGAAACCCAAAACTTGTACCAAAATCTACCTTTATATTAGTGTACTTACTTTCTGCAATCTAAAGTTTTATTTCAGGTTTTGCAAACTTCTTTTCCATTGTTATTAATAAATTAATACACATTCATCATTATTTAACTCCATCTCATAATTTTTATTTCTTTTTTTAATGTTTAATAATACATTATTTGCTATAAAACTACTTTGAAAAGAAGGCAGAGTTTCTTATCCAAAGATTAATGAGCACTTGGTAACCTTGAATTAGAAACGTAACAAAACCTATAATAATCCTCATAAGAAGTCCTAAAAAAAAATGTTAAAGTGCTCAATGTCTTTAGAAATATCCTCTTTACCAGAAACCATGCTTACTAGGAAAGAAGGAGCTGCCATGATTTGCCTCCAGATACTTCTCAGCCCACAATATGTTTTCTGTTGTTAATGGTAAGCAATCGGCAACATCCACTGTTTTTTTTTTTACTGTGGTAGCAAAGGAGTTAAAACCAAATATTACTACATTTGCTCTAACATATTGTGAGCTATTACTGTGGATTTTCAAAGATGTTATGAACTTGATACCTGCCACCCTTTCTTTTTTTTTTTTTTTTTTTTTTTTTTTTTTGCGGTACGCGGGCCTCTCACTGCTGTGGCCTCTCCCGTTGCGGAGCACAGGCTCCGGACGCGCAGGCTCAGGGGCCATGGCTCACGGGCCCAGCCACTCCACGGCATGTGGGATCTTCCCGGACCGGGGCACGAACCCGTGTCCCCTGCATCGGCAGGCGGACTCCCAACCACTGCGCCACCAGGGAAGCCCGCCACCCTTTCTTAATAAGTATCAGAAAATAATTTTATTTTTAAATCATAAATGTGAGATGTAAGACAGGCTTCATAGTATTTTTAGCTATTGTAGAAAACAATGAGAATTTACTTAATGTTCATGAACCTGACTTTTAAAATTTATTGTTATAGGGATTGAAATATAACCTTCGAAATGTTATTTCTCAATGAGTATTTTTATAATAGAAATTTTAAAGAAATAACTCAGATTTGGAGAAATAACACCATATTAAGGTATTTAGTGATGTGGTTATCAGGAAAGGTCATAAAATAAATACTTACTGTTGGGATATTAAACTCTACTGCTTTTGCTCTTAGTACACATGCCAGTTTTAGTATTACATGTATATCACATATATTTGATAGATATTTGTTAAGGTGAATAGCATGTATCTGCTGTTTTGATAAGATTCTTAAGCTATCATTTGTGTACGTATTGAGTTATGAAAGACTATTTTAGACATTCCCAGATTAAGATTTAATGTTTTATTGAAATTAAATTAAGTTTGAACAATTAAGCTATTTTGTTTTTAACAGTATATAAATACATAACTTAAAATTAGTACAGATGATTTATAATTTAAATGTTTTAATTATTTTCAGTTGAAATGTAGTTGTACAATATTATATTAGTAATGTTTTCATTTTTTGGAATATTGATTACAGGACATTGTCTACTGTGACTGAAATAAAAACTAAATGTCAAAATATAATGTTAGTACTTACCATTTTTTAAAGCCATCTTTAAAGTTTTTACCTGTCTAATCTTCCTTCTTTCCCTTTGTGAAACTTGTTATACAGAATATGTGTGCATGGGGGAAAAAAAATCTCTTTATAGATTTTAAAGTTCTTAATGGTATTAGAAGTTTTTCAACAGAGAAGGAACAATTTAATTTTTAGTCCTAGAAAATAAATTATGACTTCTAAATTCTTTTATTTAATTTATTGTATCAATTTCTTTTTCCCTTAGAAATCATTTTGTAGGATCCATTTTCTACATTTGTGACACATGTTTGATTTGGGTTGATTTCCAAAGTTTCCTGATTTGGACATAGTCAAAATACAGTGACATCTTATTATTATTATTTCTAATTCTGTTGCTAATACATGTTCCTAATTTTGATCTTAAAAATTACTCTAACTCTTACTTATTTCTTTCTCAGGATATCATGAGGATGCTAAGATAAGCAAACGATGAAATATATTAAAAAATTAAAACACCATGTATTAAAGCTATTCATTGCTTTATGTGCTCTAATGTCATGTTAATTATTTCATATGTTAATGTGTACATGCTTCTGAAGTGTGTGCAGGCATTCAACCTCTAGCTTTGTTTTTTGCAGTGTACCTGAAATGTGCATTTACCCCAACTGAACTGCTCACCCCATCATGTGGTCCATATCTGTGTAACGAGAGATACATAGATGTGTATGGCTACTGTATATTTGTTAGCAAGCGGAATGTTCATTACTAATATAAATTAGGAATTAATGGTGTGTTTAATATCCCAAAACTATTATTTGTAGCAGAGTGTTAATTTTAAATGATTTTCCATGTATTATAGTACTGCCAGATCTGTCGAAAGGGAGATAATGAAGAACTGCTCCTCCTTTGCGATGGCTGTGACAAAGGCTGTCATACATACTGCCATAGACCCAAGATTACAACTATACCAGATGGGGACTGGTTTTGTCCAGCTTGCATTGCTAAGGTAAGACTGATCTAAAACTAAATTTTTTTATTGAAGTATAGTTGATTTACAATATTGTGTTAGTTTCGGGTATACAGCAGAGTGATTCAGTTATATTTTTTTTTTCAGATTCTTTTCCATTATAGGTTATTACAAGATTTTGAATAGAGTTCCCTGTGCTCTACAGTAAATCCTTGTTGCTTATCTATTTTATGTATAGTAGTTTGTATCTGTGAATCCCATACTCCTAATTTATCCTCCCCACCACCACCCCCAGCACCTTTCCCCTTTGGTAACCATAAGTTTGTTTTCTAGAAATCTGTTTTGTATGTAGATTCTGTTTTGTATATAGATTCATTTGTATTATTTTTTAGATTGCACGTATAAGTGATATATTTGTCTTTCTCTGTCTAACTTACTTCGCTTAGTATGATAATCTCTAGGTCCATCCATGTTGTTGCAAATGACAATATTTCATTCTTTTTTATGGCTGAGTAATAGTCCATTGTATATGTGTACCACATCTTCTTAACCCAGTTGTCTGTTGATGGGTACTTGGGTTGGTTCCATGTCTTGGCTATTGTAAATAGGGCTGTTACGAACATTAGGGTGCATGTATCTTTTCAAATTAAAGAGTTTTCTTCTTTTCTAGGTATATGCCCAGGAGTGGGATTCCTGGATCATATGGTAGCTCTATTTTTAATTTTTTAAAGAACCTTCATACTGGTTTCCATACTGGCTGCACCAATTTACATTCCCACCAACAGTGTACTAGGGCTCCCTTTTCTCCACACCCTCTCCAGCACTTATTATTTGTAGACTTTTTGATGATAGCCATTCTGACTGGTGTGAGATGATACCTCATTGTGGTTTTGATGTACATTTCTCTAATACTTAGTAATGCTTAATGCTGAGCATCTTTTCACATGCCTATTGGCCAGCTGTATGTCTTATTTAGAGAAATATCTATTTAGGTCTTCCACCCATTTTTCGATTGGGTTGTTTGTGTTTTTGATATTGGGTTGTATGAGCTGTTTGTGTATTTTGGTTATTAACCCCTTGTCAGTTGCATCATTTGCAAATATTTTCTCCCAGTCTGGTAGGTTGTCTTTTTGTTTGGTTGGTTTCCTTTGCTGTGGAAAAGCTTTTAAGTTTGATTAGGTCCCATTTATTTTTGCTTTTATTTCTTTTGCCTTGGAAAAGTGATCTAAGAAAATATTGCTACGATTTATGTCCAAGAATGTTTTGCTTGTGTTCTCTTCTAGGACTTTTATGTCTTATGTTTAGGTCTTTAAACTATTTTGAGTTTATTTTTATATATGGTGTGAGGGTGTGAGGGAGTGTTCTAATTTCATTGATTTAGCCGTCCAGCTTTTCCAACACCACTTGCTGAAGAGACTGTTTTTTCTCCATTGTATATTCTTACCGCTTTTGTTGTAGATTAATTGACTGTAGGTGTGCGGGTTTATTTCTGGGTTCTCTATTCTGTTTCATTGATCTGTATGTCTGTTTCTGCCCCAATACCACACTGTTTTGATTACTGTAGCTTTGTAGTAGTGTCTGAAGTCTGGAAGGGTTATGCCTCCAGCTTTGTTCTTTTTCCTAAGGATTACTTTGGCAATTCTGGGTCTTTTATGGCTCCATATAAATTTTAGTATTTTTTAAGTAGTATTATTACTTAAAACTTTTTAATTGCCAGATCAAAATGAAGAGTTTTATGGGGATTTTTTTTGAGATATAATTTGTATACTGTAAAATTCATTTTAAAGCGTGCAATTCAGTGTTTTCTAATATATTCACAAAGTTGTACAACCATCACCACTATCAAATTCCAGAACATCTTCATGATCCTCAAAAAGTATGCTTGTACACATTATCATTCACTCCCCATTCCCCTTCTCTTCTCAGCCTTTGGCAACCATTAATCTATTTTCTATCTCTGTGGGTTTGCCTATTGTCATTACATATACATCAAATCATACAATATGTGGCCTTTTTCTTTCACTTAGCACAATATTTTCAAGGTTCATCTGTGTTCTAGCACTTTATCTTTAAAGTCAAATGATATTTCATTATATGGACAGACTACATTTTGTTTATCTGTTCAGCTGATGGACATTTGGGCTGTCTACATTTTGGCTTTTATGAATAATGCTGCTGTGAACAGTCATACCCAAGTTTTTGTATGAATATATGTTTTCAATTTTTCTGTTATATACCTAAGAGTAGAATTGCTAGGTCATATGGTAATAAGCATATGTATTTTAAGTCACTTTCCAGTCACATATAAATTGGAAACCTGTGAATTCTAATACTAATTGATTAAAGAGTAGCACTATGATAAAGTAGAAAGAAATGGGTTTTAGAGTTATAAAGTAAGGAGTAAGAAGTGTGAAAGGGTTAGAATGTATTGAGGGCCAGACTCTTCATTAGGTTTCCCCTATCTCAGACACTCTCTTCCATGTTTAATCCCTTGACGTAGTTACTACCAGTAACTACCACCACTTCATAAACTCAGTTTCAAGCATCCATCTCTCCACTGCCTCCTTTCTTTCCTGTTCACTCCCTCTAGTGCTCCAACTCCAATAATTCTTTGATCTCATCAGGACCTTCAATTCATTTATCTTAAGACCTTTTCACTGTCCCTCTCCCCATTCATGTCCTCTCTTTCCTCCTATAATCACTGCATCCACCCTTAGCTCCTGTGCCTCTCTCTCACTTGGTAAAACCATCATTCTGGTTAATCCAACTCTATGACTTCTCCAGCACCTATATATACAGATACAAAGGTATCTTGAATGTGGCTGGAGAAAACACCCACCCCTTTAAATTTAAGGCTAAGAGGGCCTTTAGTGGTGCCTGATAATTTACTGTCTCCTCCATCCTCATTCTCAGCTGATGACCTTACTCCCGTTTCACTATGATAATGGAAGCCATCAGAAGAAAATATCACAAGCATCTACCACCACACCTACCATCCTTCCTATATCTGGGCTCTCATACTCTACCCTCCCTCCTGTTGCCATGAACTGCTTGTGTGCCCCTAACTAAGCCAATAACCCCACTTGTGCTTCAGATCCCATCCCCTCTCACCTCCTTAGGAGAATGGCTCCAGCAGTTCTGTCTTCTCCTACATCATCAGTTTTTCCTTCTACACTGGGTTCTTTCTCATCAGCCTACTAACATGGTACTCTTTCTCCCATCTTACAAAAACTAAACAAAAACCCTCTTTTGGCCTCACTTCTTCCTTGATCCACTTCCCCCATTTCTCCCCTTCCCCTTACTGGAAAGTTTTCTGTTCTGGTTCTTTCTGATTTCTCTCCTCTGATTCACTCTTAAACTCACTCCAGTCATATTTTCATCTCCACAGCTTCTCCAAAATTTCTCTTACTATGCCCACAAATGACTTCCACATTGCTCGGTCCAGTGATCAGTGCTTAGATCTCATCTAACCCATCACTTAACATTTGATAGAATGGAACTTCCCCTCCTCCTTGAAATCCTGTTTTCACTTGTCTTCTAGGATACCATACTCACCTGATTTTCTTCTTGCTTTTGCTCCTTTTCAGTCTCCTTTGCTGGTTTTTCTCACCTCCCAGATCTATAAATATGGAGTGCTTTCTTAGCTTCAAAGTTATATCTGTAAAATGGAATCGTATCTGCTTTGCGAGGATTTGTAAGGATCAAATATTGTGTGTTTGAAGGTTTTTATGACTTTAAAATTCTGTGATCTATTTTGGGGGGGGATATATTTATATTAATACCTTATTATATTTTAGGCTATATTTTACAAAATAGCAGAGGTCTCACATGGCACCATATTCACTAATAATTGCTTTTTTATTTCTCATTACTTGATCATTTTTGTTATATATAGTTAATGTAGTTTAATAATAATCTTCCCTGATGGTACATAACTTATCTTTTAACTTCATAAATGTCAAGTTATAGAAAAGTGTCTCTAATACTTTATGAATTACTAACAAATCAGTGTTTTAATTCTTGGGGGTATCATCTGGTAGGCTATAGGAGGTTTTGTTTTCTGTAAATTTGCTTAAATTAGAATTCTGGCTATGTATCATTCCAGGAATGGACTAGAAGATGTGAGGTGTATGATCTCATCTAAACCCTTCTATGTAAATGCAGCTTTCTAAACCTCTGCTTTCTTGTTTTTTAAATGTGGTGGATTAGGTGTTATGTTTCTTACAGCAATAAAAAATGTTATAAACATTGGATTTTGGTAAAGATTTTTAAAGTTGAGATTTTAAAAATATCTTTCCAGTAATTCAGTTATTTACAAATATCTATATTATACATCTTGCTCTCAAATAGCTATTTCTGCATACATCATTGTGACTGTTTTTATTCTGTGTATATGTGTGTTTTCATGCCAATATATATACATACACTATGTATATATATTAAAGATAGATATATATACTTTCTCTCAGGATCACAGAATCAAAAAAACTTGCCTGTGTGTATATATACATATTTATACACACTCATACACACACACACACACACACACACACACACAAGAAATTTTAAATTCCAGTGCCTACAAAAGTCAAATAACACAAAAGAGTTGGGACTGTAGCAAACAGGAAAGTCAAGCCATGGCCCCATTTATATGTGACAGACATTGCTCAACTCCAGCCGTCATGTAGACATGTGGGCCCAGTGTTCCAGGATCTACCAATATTTCATTATGGATTTTTATGCATGCCCTCCCAAATGTTAAATGTTGGCAACAAATTCAGGATTTTTACAAGCATTATGAGCCAAACAACAACACATTCTGTGGGCTGTTTACAGCCTCTGAGCCACCAGTTCACAACTTCTGATATATAGATATACAAGCATAACAGAAATGAGCCCTTGTATGTGTAATCTGATAGGTTCGGCTTAAGATATCCTGAAGTTCCTCTTTGGATTTGGGCTCTAATAAGATAGAAAGGGTGGGGAACGGGGACTTCTCTGTCCAAGAACAAAGTCATCAGTAACAGAGCAACTGTGTAAAAGCTTGCTTTTACATGTGCATGATCTAATGAGGTCATCATTTATAAAAGAAAGAGAGAGGCTTCATTGTCTTTTTAAAACATCGCGAAAGTTTTTATTTCTGTGGATTTAAATTTCATGTTTTCTTACTATGAGTATTAATTTGTTAGAATATGATCCCAAGTATTGGGATCCGTAACATCTTATGGAAAAACCCGAATGAACTTTTTGGCCAACCCAATAGTATTTTCGTTCAAATAGGAACTAGAAATTTTGACCCATTATTCATGAAATTTTGTTCTTTTTAAGTAACACAATTACTCAATCTAACTTGATTTATTCCTCATGAACTAAGCATTCTCTTTCTCTTTTTTTATGATTTCAGAGTGCTAAAATCTCAGTGTAATATAAAAACTCAAAATAATCAGATTTTAGTGAATAAAAATTAATAAACTAAATGGAGAAGAGGCTTAGTAAAACATTTTAATTATTCCAGTTAGTTTCAAGGGGTAGTGATTCTTTCATATGGTATGGGGAAGATGTTAGATTTATGGTTTGTTTTATTATTTTAGTCAATTAAAATATCTCTTTAACTATACTTTTAACCTACCAATAGAGAAACAAATAATTTTAATTGCTTGATTAAAAGCAATTTTTAAAAATAATGCTAGAAGAGGTCCTGAAATCCTCAAAGAAATTGGTATGAAATACTCCAGAGAAACGTTTTTCAGCCAAATTCATTTCAAGGATACATCCAACTTTAAATTACAGCTGATTGATATCTGACCCTAAGTATTAAGTCTAAGATTTCTTAATAGTCTGGGTAAGAGAGGAAATAATTTGCTAAAAGAGGATAAACACTGTTCCGGAAAATTAAAACAAAAACCATACATTACAGGGTCTTTGCACTGATATTCTTCTATGATCTGATATATTTATTGTAGTATTGTAAACTCTGAAAATACAGATTTATTTCGCTATTTCTAGGTTGAGGGGTGTCGTGGGCAGCTATTGTTACATCAGTGTGCTACCTGTACATTGTAGTTAGATTGCGTAAGGCCATGTTGAGTTTTTTTGAAGTGTTTTTTGTTTTTTTGTTTTTTTTCCGTGTAATTTTAGAGCTAGAATGACCGTACGAATTGTGTGGCTTATCTTTCTTATTTTACAGGTTAGAAAACAGGGACTCACAGATATTTTTGTACAAAGTTCCATAGCTAGTTACTGACAGTGCCATAGCTGGAAATCATATTCTTTGATTCCAAATATAATCTCTTTTATACTATTTCTTTATTGCTTTCCTCAAAAACAGACATCTTTTTCCCTCTTCCTTCACCTCTGCTTTGTTCACATCTGGTAACCACAAGTTTGTGGAACTCTATTCTTATAGAAAATGCTTTTTTTCTTTATCTAGAAAGAAATATCAATTTCCAGTAGATCTGATCATTTACAAAGGACTTTTTCTCTATTGGACACTTCATGAGCTATTTTCCTTGTTTTGGCTTAGCTTCTTAATTATCTCAACTTTCTTATTAATAAGATCTATATTTTTGTTTATATTCAACCTTTGTTCTTAATTATACTGTGCTCCAAAAGATAGTACTTTTGTATCTTTAAACTCATTCAGTTAGTGACCTAGACCAGGGGTCCCCAACCCCCAGGCCTCAGACTGTTACCTCGGTGGCCTGTTAGGAACCAGGCCGCACTGCAGGAGGTGAGTGGCAGGGAGCGAGTGAAGCTTCATCTGCCGCTCCCCAATCCTCCCGATCGCTCACGTTACCGCCTGAACCATCCCCCGTCCATGGAAAAATTTTCTTATGTGAAACCGGTCCCTGGTGCCAAAAAGGTCGAGGTCCACTGACCTAGATTAAAGAAATACTGCTGATAAGTTCTATAGTTCCGAAGATGGATTACCACGAGATCAACATCTTCAGATTTTAAGAATTCCTAAAATAAATTTTTCACGCTTTATTAGATTTTTGCCTCATATTATGGGAGAACAAATTCATAGATCTCTCTTGAAAATAATAAAATGATCAACCTTCGAGATCAGAGATAATATTCTTTTTGTTGGCCCTGTCAGGCTTTCCTAACTTAAAATAATAAAAGGCCTGTAGACAGTTATTTTTCTTATACCTCATTTCCTTTTTTTTTTAAATTAAAGGCAAGTGGTCAGACTCTAAAAATCAAAAAACTTCATGTCAAAGGAAAAAAGACTGAGTCAAAAAAAGGCAAGAAAGTAACTTTAACAGGGGATACTGAGGATGAAGACTCTGCATCTACAAGTAGTTCATTAAAAAGAGGAATCAAAGACCTGAAAAAAAGAAAAATGGAGGAAAATACTTCTATTAGTTTGTCGAAACAAGAAAGTTTTACTTCTGTTAAGAAACCTAAAAGAGATGACTCCAAGGACCTAGCTCTTTGCAGGTATTATTTCAGTTTTCATGTACTGTATATTTACAACTTCCTATTTTATTTGCTTAGAAATCTTCTGCCATACTAAAGGCAACTTTTTGACAATTTGTGTAAGTAGTAAATGAAAGTCTATAGTATAAGTAAATATATTCTTTTATCTTTTTAAATAAATTAATTTGCATTTTTTACTTGAAGGATTATGAAAGGTAAATTTTTAATAAAAATAGGTATTTCTAAAGCATAGATACTGATTTCAGACATTGTTTTCTTTAGTATGATCCTTACTGAAATGGAAACTCATGAGGATGCATGGCCTTTTCTACTTCCTGTAAACTTGAAACTTGTTCCTGGTTATAAGAAAGTTATTAAGAAGCCTATGGATTTTTCCACAATTAGAGAGAAATTAAGTAGTGGACAGTAAGTAAATCATTTCAGTTCGATATTTATTGAATGCTTGGTACATGCTGGGTACTTTTCGAGTGAGCCAAAAATACATTAACAACAAAGACATAGGCTCTGCCTTTGGAGAGGGGTGTGTGTGTGTGTGAGTGTGTGTGTGTGTGTGTGTGCCCGCGCGTGCGTTTGGTCAGGGTAGTATAGTATGTAAGACAAATCAATTAAAATTATGTAAATAATTAAAAAGCAGTGTGATAAAGCATTTTGACATTGGAAGGGCACCAAACTCAGCCTGGAAGGTAAGGAAGAGTATCAAGAAAGCCTCCCAAAGTAAATTACATGTAAGCTAGAGCTTGTATTGTACATCAGTGGAATATTGACACTGTCTCATGTGGATTTAATAAAAATTGACTCTGTAATATTTTCAGATTATTACAATGTAAGATAGAAGATCACTGGAAATTTTAACTATTAAAAGCTTTATTGTGGGGCTTCCGTGGTGGTGCAGTGGTTGAGGGTCCGCCTGCCGATGCAGGGGACACGGGTTCGTGCCCCGGTCCGGGAAGATCCCACGTGCCGCGGAGCGGCTGGGACCGTGAGCCGTGGCCGCTGAGCCTGCGCGTCCGGAGCCTGTGCTCCACAACGGGAGAGGCCACAACAGTGAGAGGCCCGCATACCACAAAAAAAAAAAAAAAAGCTTTATTGTGAGTTGTTGGAGAATACTAAAAATGTGTTTATTAAATGTGGAAGAAAATTATTATTTGCTCCTCTCTACCATATTCTCTTTGTGATCCTATCCAAAGAGCAAAATGACTTCTGGCCACAGTTAATGATCTTTGTTAGATTGCCTCAGACTTCTTGCCAGAGAGTAGCAGCTGTTAGATGTTGGCATTTAGTTGGTTCTGGACATTGGACACTGGTTCTAGACATTTTGGAGCCACAAGAATAAGGCTGTTCTCTTACAAAACAAGCCCACACAAAAGCATTCCACGTGTTAATGGCCAGGAGCTGTGCATCTCCCTTCTCCATTCTCCCTGCACCCTTTATTCCTGCATACCAGTTTACCTTAGTGTAGCCCATGCGCATCACTTCAAGCAAAGTCATAAATAAGGAGAAAGAAGGAACTTTACATTTAAAAAAACTATAAAATATATTTAATTGCATTATTATTGTTATTATTATTATGTTCTTCCTAGATATTCTTTTGGTGAAAATCACTGTAATCTGTAATTTAAACTCAGTTTAGAAGAGTTGAGTAGAACTTAACTCATAAAGATCAGTGTCTGTCTTACATGTATCAGATGATTTACGAGACTGACCAAATGACTAGTTTATTTCTCTGGAGGCTGAACTGTCAATCTTTTAAAGAATTACGTCTGTCCCATTTTATTATTTTTTAATTTCGAAAGGGACCTGCCTAAATTCCGAAAACATTAAAACTATTGGTTCTTTTTTTTTGCAGTACGCGGGCCTCTCACTGTTGTGGCCTCTCCCGTTGCGGAGCACAGGCTCCGGACGCGCAGGCTCAGCAGCCATGGCTCACAGGCCTAGCCGCTCCGCGGCATGTGGGATCTTCCCAGACTGGGGCATGAACCCGTATCCCCCGCATAGGCAGGCAGACTCCCAACCACTGCGCCACCAGGGAAGCCCTAAACTCCCTTTTGAGAATGAGCGCCAGTAAATGGAGGCGGTCACAGCAGAAGCAAGCAGAGAGAAGCAGTTCTGTATAATCCTATTTGTGATGCCAGGTGTGGGAGACAGAATTCAGAGAATTCAGACTCCTCTCACTTCGACTTATTTCATTAAACCCAAATTAATGAGCTGGGACCCAAACTCACAAACAGTATTTCAAATTTTAAACTAGAAACTTAGAGAACAGAGGGGAGGAAGTGCCTCCTTTAATGAATCTTTCTGGGTTCCATCAGCTTCCCCCTCCTTCTGTTGTACTTATTTCATCTAGAATCTCGCCTAAAATTCTCTCCCGGATTTGTCTCCCTAGTGCTAATCATTAACCTTTTCTTGTAGTAAGGAACAGTCTAAAGAGATAAATATTTCTCAAGGCAACTTTAAAATATTTTATAAAAATTATTCCCACACATGTTATATGATTGCATTTATATGAAATGTCCAGAATAGGTAAATGTATAGAGACCAAAAGACAAGTTGATGGCTGCCATGGGCTGGGGATAGGAAGGAATAGAGAGTAGATGCTTAATGGATAGAGTTTCCTTTTGGGGTAATGACAGTGTTTTGGAACTAGGTAATGCAATGTTGTGAGTGTGCTAAATGCCTTAATTATCTACCTTAAATGGTTAATATGATGTTATGTGCATTTCACCTTAATTTAAAAAATAACAATTCTCAGAAGAAAAGGAAAATGGGTGAGGTTACATAGGGCTGACAATTCTGTGAGCTCATTACAGATAAAGAAATTTTCTTCTTTTATTATTGCACATATTAGAAGAAAGGAGTGAAAAGACTGTACAAGGTATTTCATCAAAGAAATAATTCCACTTTTACCAGATCTCAGAGCTTCAGTGTGCGCTTCATAGGTATTTCTAATGGGTAAATTATTTTAGTATTCAATTTGTCATAAGTTAGAGTTAATTTAAATTTGACTTTCCAAAAGCCCTTTTTCAAAATGTATTGATTTGGCTTGAAATGCACCACTCCTTCCTTATTAATAAGTCTAGTCGTGCACCTTTCAGTTCTCTTCTCTGTGTTCTTACAGGGAAAGAGGACTGGGATTATCCCACCAAAAAAAGCACTGAATTCACAGTGCTTCTCACTGAAAGGCAGTTTCCTGATAATGTTATCTCCAGTAAAGAGATAGCACATGCTTTTTTTGCTTGTTTTCGATCATCATATGACAGTGTTTGAGCAAAGGAGCATATCTGAAGAGAGAAGAGAAATGGGAAAGGGGCAAGGTTTAACACAGAGTGACCTATCCTGGGATGTATGTAAAAGCTACAGGGCAAGTGTCATGTACATAGTGCATGGGAAGCATTTATATTATTTCTACTGTAGCTAAATATTTTTGAGTGTGAAAAATAGGGTACTGCAAGTGATACAGTTGGTAAGAGTTAATAAACTAATCAAGTAGGATGAGTCCTGTAACAAAATTGTGATACAGGTCGAACAGGAAGTTGGATGTAAGAAAAATGCTACTTTGTTGAAATATATCTTGATCTTCAAGAGAAATCTGCTTTCCATTTAACCTGTCTTTAAATTCTATATGTCCAGAACACGTGCAGTCTTTTAAACGTCCTATTTATAAGAGGGTATAATATGTTTTATATCAGTTTAAATGCAGTTACCCTAATCTTTTTCTTTTTCCTTTCAATTTTATGTTTTATTTTATCTTTTATTACCTCTTCATTTGTTTGCAAAACAAAACCAGCCTACAAAAGCAACCTGTAATCATGTGTTTTCTTCCAGGTATCCAAACCTTGAAACTTTTGCTCTAGATGTCAGGCTTGTTTTTGACAACTGTGAAACATTTAATGAAGATGATTCTGATATAGGCAGAGCTGGCCACAGTATGAGGAAGTATTTTGAAAAAAAGTGGACAGATACTTTCAAAGTGAGCTGAAGTTATAATAATCTCTCTTGTTTTTTTTCCTTTTAAACAAGGACAAACGAACCAGCAATGTGAACTGTATTTACATACATGTGCAAGGCACATACACAATGACTTTTTTTTCCTTAAAATAAATATCACACAAAAAAAAAGTATCAGAAGAATGATACCGTTTTTAAAGGCTTCACTCCTACAACAACCAAAGCCCTTGGTTATTGGTTTGTGTGATTTATCAGCTAATTTAGGTAGAACAGGGAAGCACACCCAAAGAATTTTCAAAGGAAAGGGTGTTATAGTGCAATAGCAATTAAAATGTATCAAATCGCACTGAATATTCAACACCAGAGCTCTAACGTGGGAAATGGTTCTCCTTTCCCTCTCAATAAATATCTATTTTTCATTTTTTTACTTTGTAGTTTATTTTTTAGTGAATGTATTTAATTTTATGAATTATTTATGATTAAACCACATCCAGAATCTTCGTTTTCTGTGAAAAGGAAGAACTAGAAAAATTGCTTTAAATCTTGAAAATACAACAAGGAATGTTTTAAAATATAAAACAAAGCCAAGTTAAACTGTTTACACTGATGTGCTATAAAAGCACCAAAAATAAACTTTACTGTAGAGTTACAAGTACATTTATATATATATATATATACATATATATATGTATATATATATATATGTTGCTGCATCACTTGTGTAGTTAAATTGTATTTCAAGACAGTGAAGAAAAATTGACATGTATATACTGTTCATTATTGTTTATATTAAGTCTTGTTTTAAATATGTATTATGTGTATATATTGTTTGCAGACATTATTGTTTATGCCTTAGAAGGATTGTAGCATTTTATTTTAGTCTGAAGGTAATTATAGCTATACAGCTTGTACAGTAATTATCCTCTACCAACACTGTGGCATCTCCTTGATCTTGGTAGTGCCTGCCTTTGAAACAGGGTGTAGGGGATATTAGTTTTCCATTTTTTCTATTTTGTTATATAATTTTAAGCCACCAGGGCCTAAATTAAAGTATAATCATTTGTATCCATGTGGAATAAAATTGTGACAATTTCCTACGCACACAGTATTTTTTCATAGAAACATTTCCCTCCCATTTGCCTTGCCTCAGAAATAAATTTAAAAGACATTTGTAACCACTGTGTTTTATCTACTGTGTGTTGTGGTGGCCTGTTGGAGGCAAGTAGATCAGAATTTTTTTGTACCTATGTAAGAGTACTTGAAGTTTTATTTAAAATAAAATGTTGTGGAAAAGGTAGCATTCTTTTTTTTAGGAGTGTTATTTTTCACTACTATGTGTGGCACGGATACAATAAAAGACTTTTACAAACTAGTTTTTTAGTTTTTCTTAATGAACCTGGAATTTTTTTTTTTCCTCAAAAGAAGCTAGTTAATTTAAATTTGCTTTTTACAGAATCATAAATGAGGAGCAGCAGAGTGTGGTTCAAAGAGCACTGGGCTGGGTGGAGGAAGGTGGTCTTAAGTCAAGTGATGTGACTTTCATGAGTCTCTGAACCTCTCTGGACCACTTTTTATTGTTTATTTCACATTTCTAATATGAAAATATCAGAATATTTTTTAAGGTCTTGTTCTAATAGGTGAAATGTCTCTGTTGTAGACATACAACCCGGTTGTCATTAAGAAAAATTTATTGTATAAATTGGTCTGATAAGTCATGAGATACAAGTTCAAGCATTCATGAACTATGATTTGATGCCTTGCTGGGGTCTGAGGAATCACTGAATGAACAAGACAGGCACAGGCCCTACCTTCATGGAGCCTACAGTCTAGTGCAGACGTGATCCTTAGCTAATGTCCTTAGTAAAGGGCTTTTCATAAGTAGTGAAGGGAGAATAGAAAAGTTTTGAAGAAATATTAAACTTTAGAATGCTTCATAACCTCAGAGTATTTTCCAAAATTCCTAGAGTGTTTGTGAAGGCTTATATGAAAATCAGCTGTTATTATGTACATATGTCGGTTTCTGTTAACCAAATATTACAGTGATGCCTTAAGGAGCTGGTGCTCAATCAAAAATACCATGTGGAACAGAGAACAAGGTGGTGCTGTGAATCAAGTGTGTGGTTTTTGTGTTTATAGAACTGGCTGCCAGATGCTCCATGGAGAGTCGTCTTCATGGGGGTGTTTTGCCTTAGGGAGCATATGTGGTTACATTACTTTATATTAGACGGCATATAAGAGCTTGATATTAACACGTCTGATGTCCGAGGGGCGAATGAGAAATAAAATACTTAAACACACACGAAGAACAGTTTTTCAAGAGTGATTAATTTTCTTTTAAAAATAAATTAAATAGCCCTGAAAAAAAGAAAGGTGACTATTGGCTACTTTGGACTACTGTCTTCATCGTTGCTACTCAGCAGGAGTAGCTGTTCAAGAAGTACTGGCCGTGATCCCCAAAGGGCCACAATTAGTCTCCAGAACAATTGTTACCATACACATGTGGATCATTTGTTATGTGAATGACTCTTGCATTCACGGTGCCATAGGTTGGGCCTATCTTCAATAAAACCAGTATTATTATTCTCCTCAAATATAAAAACATTTTCCTAACCTTCTGCTATCATACAATTACGAGTATGCACAACATACTTGTTCTAAGATAAATTAGGCTTTAACCTGAACCTTCTCCATTTTAGTCCTGGTTGCTCTGTGAATTGTAAAAAATTGGCCTGACCTCAAGTATAGATTTTGATTTATCCTAAGGATAAACCAATCAATCCACTACTACTGACCCCCAAAAATAGTCATCAGTTTGAAACAACATCTAGAGAGTAAATTAACATATTTATTTAGTTGTTAACCGTGGTTAAAATTAAACAAATGAAAATTTATCTGTGGGTATACCTTGAACTCAAAAGAACGAAATTACCATAAATGCAAGGTAATCTCTTTTTCTTATTTCAACCCCAAAATGAAATTTGTTAAAAGCATTAGTTTTAATCAAAATCATGAGGGAGCTGATCTGTCTTTGGTACCTTAATGCACCCCCTCTGTGCTCCTTCTCTTTTATATCCCCTCTACCCCCATACCCTTTCAAGAAATTTAAAATCCTGTTCATTTAGGCTCCTATGAAACACATCCTTAACAAGGAGATCTGATATCAATGATTTACTCCTTTTTATAAATTGTATTTGTGGGCTACCTCTCTCAAGATTATTTGCATTTGAGAAACAAAAGAAGTTTGTGTTCTGTTAAAAGAATTTCATTCCAACAAGGAGATAAGAGAGGTATTCTAAGACAATTGAAATTTTCCTTCCACAGGAATATGACTCATAAAAAATACAACACAGAGAAACTAGTAGAACCTTATCTACTAGGAATTTTGCCTCAGTGAGATCTCTTAGGAGGCCTGCTTGGACCACATTACAACTCTGCCTAAAAAAAAAAAATTTTTTTTTAAACCTCAGCTACACAGAATTAAGATAATTCCTCTCCTCAATTCATGACACACTCTTCACATTGTTCTTGCAAAGCCCCTCTTTTCTTTCATTTTCTTACTTCTTCCTTCAGCTCCTCTTCAATTCCCTTTCCTCCCACATACAACCACATATGTCTTTCCAGTCAACCTTTTATATATGTATTTAGCAACACATACATCTTTAAAAATATATAGTGTGGGGAAAAATATATATATATATATATATATATATATATATATATACACAGTGTTTTTCAAACTTGTATCAGTTGCATTATGCTATACATGTCATTCTATTTTTCTATTTTTGTTTCTTTTGAGTTGAAAAAGGAATACTTAAATCTGGTTCATTACTTTTGATTGCTACAAGGTATTCCATCACAGGCATATACTACATTTTACTTTCAAACTTCTCTCAGAATGAAAACCTAAGTTGCCTGCAACTCCTTGTCACTGCAAATAATACTGCGGTGAATGTTGTCATACATGTCTTCTATGGACCTGCGTGTGCAAGCCTGTTTCCTAGATGGTCCCACATGATTCATGCCCCTGTGTAATCCCTTCCCACATTGTATCGGGTTTCGCCTGTGTGACCAACATAATGTGTCAGTGATGTGTGAATTCCCAGACTAGGTAATAAATACATTGCTATTTCCACCTTGTTCTCTTGGATCACTTGCTCCCAGTAAAGCCAACGGTGGTGTTGAGGACACTGGAGCAGCCCCATGGGACAGCCAACAGCTAGCACCAACGTGCATGTCATGGGACAGCAGCATCTTAGAAGTGGATCCTTCAGCTGAAGTTAAACAGATGACAGGAGCCCCGGCCAACATCTGGACTGCAACTTTACAAGAGACACTCCTGAATTCTTGACCCATAGAAACTGTGGAATAATAAATGTTTATCGTTGTTTTAAGCCACTCAGTTTTGAGTAATTTGTTACATAGCAATAGATAACTAACAGACTGTGGTAAGAGTTTCTCTAGGATCTATATGTAGGGGAGAATCCCCAAGTGGTTAGGTATGTGGACACTAACTTCCCACGCTGTTGCCATACCACCCTCCAGATGACTACACCCGTTTACACTCCTACTAGCGGTGGAAGAGGATTCTTCCCCCTACTTCTCAACCAGTATTCAATATTTGTTTGGATTAATTTTCACTCACAATTTATTACAGATTTTGAATCTGAATACCATGTTTTGAGGGATATCGAGCAATTTCTCCAATCTTTTTAGCAGCTTCAACTTTGATTCTTTTTGTAGTTTTCGTTTTATGTAGCCATCATATCTAACCCTATCTGCTTTTTAGGGACTATAACACTGCCCCAAATTTTATATTCAGCCAATGATATTCAGGAGACGGAACATTCAGGAGATGAGCAGGCAAAAGCTCAGGTAAATGGAGGTGAGTAGAAAATATTGAGCGTTCTTAGGTATTGTTGGAGCTTATATAGACTTATGAGTTACTGTAGCAAAAGCAGTGCTTGGAAGTGTGATGGGTAACAGGTTGGCTAAAGGCAGGGTTAAAGGAAAAGACATTTGGATCCTCTGGACCTTCACTGGAAGAGAATTTTGCACCTTAGCAAAATTAATATCTGAGATTTATTTGTTCTGTCTCTACCCTGACCATACACGTGAAGATCATTTGGGTTGTTCTCACTTGGATGACTAAATAAAAGCATTGTGAGGTATACTGTAAGTTGTACGTAGTTCATTCTTGAAATTAAAAAAAAAAATTTTAATATCAAGCTGGACTTCTAAGAGTGCCCTTATTCTCCCTGAACAAACTCCTTACCATGTCCTTTAATAAAAAGTAGCCCTGGGACTTCCCTGCTGGCACAGTGGTTGAGAATCCGCCTGCCCACACAAGGGACATGGGTTCAAGCCCTGCTCTGGGAGGATCCCACATGCTGCGGAGCAACTGGACCCGTGCACCACAACTACTATGCCTGCTCTCTAGAGCCCGCGAGCCACAACTACTGAGCCCGTGTGCCACAACTACTGAAGCTAGCGTGCCCAGAGCCCATGCTCCGCAACAAGAGAAGCCACCACAGTGAGAGGCCCACGCGCCCCAGTGAAGAGTAGCCCCCGCTCGCCGCAACTAGAGAAAGCCCCCGTGCAGCAACAAAGACCCAACGCAGCCAAAAATAAATAAGTTTGTTAAGGGGGGACCTTGAAGATGGCGGAAGAGTAAGACGCGGAGATCGCCTTCCTCCCCACGGATACACCAGAAATACATCCACACGTGGAACAACTCCTACAGAACTCCTACTGAAGGCTGGCAGAAGACCTCAGACCTCCCAAAAGGCAAGAAACTCCCCACGTAACTGGGTAGGGCAAAAGAAAAAACAGAGACAAAAGAATAAGGACAGCACCTGCACCAGTGGGAGGGAGCTGTGAAGGAGGAAAAGTTTCCACACACTAGGAAGCCCCTCCGCGGGCGGAGACTGCGGGAGGCAGAGGGGGGAGTTTCGGGACCGCGGAGTAGTGCACAGCGACGGGTGCGGAGGGCAAAGCGGGGAGATTCCTGCACAGACGATCGGTGCCGACCAGCACTCACCAACCCGAGAGGCTTGCTGCTCACCCACCGGGGCGGGCGGGGCTGCGAGCTGAGGCTCGGGTTTTGGTTTTGGACGGAGCTCAGGGAGAGGACTGGGGTTGGCGGCTTGAACATAGCCTGAAGGGGTTAGTGCACCACGACTAGCCGGGAGGGAGTTCGGGGAAAAGCCTGCACCGGCCGAAGAGGCAAGAGACTTTTTCTTCCCTCTTTGTCTCCTGGTGCGCGAGGAGAGGGGTTTAAGAGCGCTGCTTAAAGGAACTCCAGAGACGGGCGCGAGCCGCGGCTGAAAGCGCAAACCCCAGAGACGGGCACGAGCCGCGGCTGAGGGCGCGAGCCCCCAAGACGGGCGCGAGCCGCGGCTGAAAGCGCAAACCCCAGAGACGGGCGCGAGCCGCGGCTAAAACCGCGGACCCCAGAGACGGGCGGGAGACGCTAAGGCTGCTGCTGCCGCCACCAAGGGGCCTGTGTGCGAGCACAGGTCACTCTCCACACCCCTCTTCCGCGGAGCCTGTGCAGCCCGCCACTGCCAGGTTCCCGGGATCCAGGGACAACTTCCCCGGGACAGCGCACGGCGGGCCTCAGGCTGGTGCAACGTCACGCCGGCCTCTGCCGCAACGTCACGCTGCCTCTGCCGCCGCAGGCCGGCCCCGCACGCAGTGCCCCTCCTTCCCCCATCCCCCAACCCCCGGCCTGAGTGAGCCGGAGGCCCCGAATCAGCGGCTCCTTTAACCCCGTCCTGTCTGAGCGAAAAAACAGACGCCCTCCAGCGGCCTACACGCAGAGGCAGGGCCAAATCCAAAGCTGAGCTCCTGTGAGCTGTGAAAACAAAGAAGAGAAAGGGAAATCTCTCCCAGCAGCCACAGAAGCAGCGGATTAAAGCTCCACAATCAACTTGATATACCCTGCATCTGTGGAATACCTGAATAGACAAGGAATGATCCCAAATTGAACAGGTGGAATTTAGGAGCGAAATCTATGATTTTTTTCCCTTTTCCTCTTTTTGTGAAGGTGTACGTGTATGCTCCTGTGTGACATCTAGTCTGTATACTCTAGCTTCCACCATTTGTCCTAGGGCTCTATCCGTCCATGACTTTTTTTTTAAAAATTCTTTTTCTTAATAATTAAGTTTAATTGTAATAACTTTATTATACTTTACCTTCGTTCGTTCTTTCTTTCTTTCCTTCCTTCCCTCCCTCCTTTAGACAACGAATCACCCCAAATTGAGGAGGTGGTCTCAGGGAGCAGGATTTATGATTTTTCCCCCTTTACCTCTTTTTGTGAAGGTGTATGTGTATGCTTCTGTGTAAGATTTTCTCTGTATAGCTTTGCTTCCAACATTTGTCCTAAGGTTCTATCCGTCCCTTTTTTTTTTTCTAAATATTTTTTAATTCAATAACTATATTATACTTTATTTTATTTTTACTGTATCATCTTTCTTTCTGTCTTTTTTTCCTTCTTTCCCTCCTTCCTTCCTTCCTCCCTCCCTCCCTCCCTCCCTCCCTCCTTTCTTTCCTTCTTTGCTTCTTTCTTCCTTCCTTCCTTTCCTCCTTTCCTCATACTTCTACTAATTCTCTCTACTTTTTCTCCCTTTTATTCTGAGCTGTGTGGATGAAAGGCTCTTGGTGCTCCAGCCAGGAGTCAGGGCTCTGCCTCTGAGGTAGGAGAGCCAACTTCAGGTCACTGGTCAACAAGAGACCTCCCAGCTCCACATAATATTAAACAGCGGAAATCTCCCAGAGACCTCCATCTTAACACCAGCACCCAGCTTCACTCAACGGCCAGCAAGCCACAGTGCTGGACAACCTATGCCAAACAACTAGCAAAACAGGAACACAACCCCACCCATTAGCAGAGAGGCTGCCTAAAATCATAATAAGGCCACAGACACCCCAAAACACACCACCAGACGTGAACCTGCCCACTAGAGAGACAAGATCCAGCCTCATCCAGCACAACACAGGCACTAGTCCCCTCCACCAGGAAGCCTACACAACCCACTGAAACAACCTTAGCCACTGGAGACAGACATCAAAAACAACGGGAACTACGAACCTGCAGCCTGCAAAAAGGAGACCCCAAACACAGTAAGATAAGCAAAATGAGAAGACAGAAAAACACACAGCAGATGAAGGAGCAAGATAAAAACCCACCAGACCTAACAAATGAAGAGGAAATAGGCAATCTACCTGAAAAAGAATTCAGAATAATGATAGTAAGGATGATCCGAAATCTTGGAAGTAGAATGGACAAAATGCAAGAAACAGTTAACAAGGACCTACAAGAACTAAAGATGAAACAAGCAACGATGAACAATGCAATAAATGAAATTAAAATCACTCTAGATAGGATCAATAGCAGAATAACTGAGGCAGAAGAACGGATAAGTGACCTGGAAGATAAAGTAGTGGAAATAACTACTGCAGAGCAGAATAAAGAAAAAAGAATGAAAAGAACTGAGGACAGTCTCAGAGACCTCTGGGACAACATGAAACGCACCAACATTCGAATTATAGGGGTTCCAGAAGAAGAAGAAAGAAAGAAAGGGACTGAGAAAATATTTGAAGAGATTATAGTTGAAAACTTCCCTAATATGGGAAAGGAAATAGTTAATCAAGTCCAGGAAGCACAGAGGGTCCCATACAGGATAAATACAAGGAGAAACACGCCAAGACACATATTAATCAAACTGTCAAAAATTAAATACAAAGAAAGCATATTAAAAGCAGCAAGGGAAAAACAACAAATAACACACAAGGGAATCCCCATAAGGTTAACAGCGGATCTCTCAGCAGAAACCCTACAAGCCAGAAGGGAGTGGCAGGACATACTGAAAGTGATGAAGGAGAATAGCCTGAAACCAAGACTACTCTACCCAGCAAGGATCTCATTCACATTTGATGGAGAAATTAAAACCTTTACAGACAAGCAAAAGCTGAGAGAGTTCAGCACCACCAAACCAGCTTTACAACAAATGCTAAAGGAACTTCTCTAGACATGAAACACAAGAGAAGGAAATGACCTATAGTAGCGAACCCAAAACAATATATAAAATGGAAATAGGAACATACATATCAATAATTACCTTAAATGTAAATGGACTAAATGCTCCCACCAAAAGACACAGATTGGCTGAATGGATACAAAAACAAGACCCTTATATATGCTGTCTACAAGAGACCCACTTCAGAACTAGAGACACATACAGACTGAAAGTAAGGGGATGGAAAAAGATATTCCATGCAAATGGAAACCAAAAGAAAGCTGGAGTAGCAATTCTCATATCAGACAAAATAGACTTTAAAATAAGGACTATTAAAAGGGACAAAGAAGGACACTACATAATGATCAAGGGATCGATCCAAGAAGAAGATATAACAATTGTAAATATTTATGCACCCAACATAGGAGCACCTCAATACATAAGGCAAATACTAACAACCATAAAAGGGGAGATCAACAGTAACACATTCATAGTAGGGGACTTTAACACCCCACTTTCACCCATGGACAGATCATCCAAAATGAAAATAAATAAGGAAACACAAGCTTTAAATGATACATTAAACAAGATGGACTTAATTGATATTTATAGGACACTCCATCCAAAAACAACAGAATACACATTTTTCTCAAGTGCTCATGGAACATTCTCCAGGATAGATCATATCTTGGGTCACAAATCAAGCCTTGGTAAATTTAAGAAAACTGAAATTGTATCAAGTATCTTTTCCGACCACAACGCCATGAGACTAGATATCAATTACAGGAAAAGATCTGTAAAAAATACAAACACATGGAGGCTAAACAATACACTACTTAATAATGAAGTGATCACTGAAGAAATCAAAGAGGAAATAAAAAAATACCTAGAAACAAATGACAATGGAGACACAACGACCCAAAACCTATGGGATGCAGCAAAAGCAGTTCTAAGGGGGAAGTTTATAGCAATACAAGCCCACCTTAAGAAGCAGGAAACATCTCGAATAAACAACCTAACCTTGCACCTCAAGCAATTAGAGAAAGAAGAACAAAAAAACCCCAAAGCTAGCAGAAGGAAAGAAATCATAAAAATCAGATCAGAAATAAATGAAAAAGAAATGAAGGAAACAATAGCAAAGATCAATAAAACTAAAAGCTGGTTCTTTGAGAAGATAAACAAAATAGATAAACCACTAGCCAGACTCATCAAGAAAAAAAGGGAGAAGACTCAAATCAATAGAATTAGAAATGAAAAAGGAGAAGTAACAACTGACACTGCAGAAATAAAAAAAATCATGAGAGATTACTACAAGCAACTCTATGCCAATAAAATGGACAATCTGGAAGAAATGGACAAATTCTTAGAAATGCACAACCTGCCAAGACTGAATCAGGAAGAAATAGAAAATATGAACAGACCAATCACAAGCACTGAAATTGAAACTGTGATTAAAAACCTTCCAACAAACAAAAGCCCAGGACCAGATGGCTTCACAGGTGAATTCTATCAAACGTTTAGAGAAGAGCTAACACCTATCCTTCTCAAACTCTTCCAAAATATAGCAGAGGGAGGAACACTCCCAAATTCCTTCTACGAAGCCACCATCACCTTGATACCAAAACCAGACAAGGATGTCACAAAGAAAGAAAACTACAGGCCAATATCACTTATGAACATAGATGCAAAAATCCTCAACAAAATACTAGCAAACAGAATCCAACAGCACATTAAAAGGATCATACACCATGATCAAGTGGGGTTTATTCCAGGAATGCAAGGATTCTTCAATATACGCAAATCTATCAATGTGATAAACTATATTAACAAATTGAAGGAGAAAAACCATACGATCATCTCAATAGATGCAGAGAAAGCTTTCGACAAAATTCAACACCCATTTATGATAAAAACCCTCCAGAAAGTAGGCATAGAGGGAACTTTCCTAAACATAATAAAAGCCATATATGACAAGCCCACAGCAAACATCATCCTCAATGGTGAAAAACTGAAAGCATTTCCACTAAAATCAGGAACAAGACAAGGTTGCCCACTCTCACCACTCTTATTCAACATAGTTTTGGAAGTTTTAGCCACAGCAATCAGAGAAGAAAAGGAAATAAAAGGAATCCAAATCGGAAAAGAAGAAGTAAAGCTGTCACTGTTTGCAGATGACATGATACTATACATAGAGAATCCTAAAGATGCTACCAGAAAACTACTAGAGCTAATCAATGAATTTGGTAAAGTAGCAGGATACAAAATTAATGCACAGAAATCTCTGGCATTCCTATATACTAATGATGAAAAATCTGAAAGTGAAATCAAGAAAACACTCCCATTTACCATTGCAACAAAAAGAATAAAATATCTAGGAATAAACCTACCTAAGGATACGAAAGACCTGTATGCAGAAAATTATAAGACACTGATGAAAGAAATTAAAGATGATACAAATAGATGGAGAGATATACCATGTTCTTGGATGGGAAGAATCAACATTGTGAAAATGACTCTACTACCCAAAGCAATCTACAGATTCAATGCAATCCCTATCAAACTACCACTGGCATTTTTCACAGAACTAGAACAAAAAATTTCGCAATTTGTATGGAAACACAAAAGACCCCGAATAGCCAAAGCAATCTTGAGAACGAAAAAAGGAGCTGGAGGAATAAGGCTCCCTGACTTCAGACTATATTACAAAGCAACAGTAATCAAGACAGTATGGTACTGGCACAAAAACAGAAAGATAGATCAGTGGAACAGGATAGAAAGCCCAGAGATAAACCCACGCACATATGGACACCTTATCTTTGATAAAGGAGGCAGGAATGTACAGTGGAGAAAGGACAGCCTCTTCAATAAATGGTGCTGGGAAAACTGGACAGGTACATGTAAAAGTATGAGATTAGATCACTCCCTAACACCATACACAAAAATAAGCTCAAAATGGATTAAAGACCTAAATGTAAGGCCAGAAACTATCAAACTCTTAGAAGAAAACATAGGAAGAACACTCTATGACATAAATCACAGCAAGATCCTTTCTGACCCACCTCCTAGAGTAATGGAAATAAAAACAAAAATAAACAAATGGGACCTAATGAAACTTCAAAGCTTTTGCACAGCAAAGGAAACCATAACCAAGACCAAAAGACAACCCTCAGAATGGGAGAAAACATTTGCAAATGAAGCAACTGACAAAGGATTAATCTCCAAAATTTACAAGCAGCTCATGCAGCTCAATAACAAAAATACAAACAACCCCATCCAAAAATGGGCAGAAGACCTAAATAGACATTTCTCCAAAGAAGATATACAGAATGCCAACAAACACATGAAAGAATGCTCAACATCATTAATCATTAGAGAAATGCAAATCAAAACTACAATGAGATATCATCTCACACCAGTCAGAATGGCCATCATCAAAAAATCAAGAAACAATAAATGCTGGAGAGGGTGTGGAGAAAAGGGGACACTCTTGCACTGCTGGTGGGAATGTGAATTGGTTCAGCCACTGTGGAGAACAGTATGGAGGTTCCTTAAAAAACTACAAATAGAATTACCATATGACCCAGCAATCCCACTACTTGGCATATACCCTGAGAAAACCAAAATTCAAAGAGAGTCATGTACCAAAATGTTCATTGCAGCTCTATTTACAATAGCCAGGACATGGAAACAACCTAAGCGCCCATCATCGGATGAATGGATAAAGAAGATGTGGCACATATACACAATGGAATATTACTCAGCCTTAAAAAGAAATGAAATTGAGCTATTTGTAATGAGATGGATAGACCTAGAATCTGTCATACAGAGTGAAGTAAGTCAGAAAGAAAAAGACAAATACCGTATGCTAACACATATATATGGAATTTAAGGGAAAAAAATGTCATGAAGAACCTAGGGGTAAGATAGGAATAAAGACGCAGACCTACTGGAGAACGGACTTAAGGATATGGGGAGGGGGAAGGGTGAGTTTTGACAGGGCGAGAGAGAGTCATGGACATATACACACTAACAAACGTAGTAAGGTAGATAGCTGGGGGGAAGCAGCCGCAAGGCACAGGGATATTAGCTCGGTGCTTTGTGACAGCCTGGAAGGGTGGGATGGGGAGAGTGGGAGGGAGGGAGACGCAAGAGGGAAGACATATGGGAACATATGTATATGTATAGCTGATTCACTTTGTTGTAAATCAGAAACTAACACACCATTGTAAAGCAATTATACCCCAATAAAGATGTTTAAAAAAAAAAAAAAAAATAAGTTTGTTAAATAAATAGATAAAAATTTTAAAATAGCCCTAATAATCATGGTAATGGATACCAAAGAATGTGGTTGAATCTTGAAGAGGGATTCAGTAGTAAATGAAAGACACCTAAGGCTTATAGCCAGTTGGGAATAAACCTTGCACTGAGATGAAAGGAAAGCTCAGCAAGGTCATTACATCACCAAAGGCTAACAAGACATTTACATGGCAGGTTTGTATGGAGACAGTGGAAGGCCTTGAAAGGTATGTTCTCATCTGTGATTCCTCCAATTCTTCAATTACGTTTACAGCTCTTCTTCAATATTGCTTTTCTGAATATCCTCATTATAGCAAATCTCAATTCTTTTGAATATAGAAGTGACTGTTTAAAAACAAAGGCTGATTCTATTCATCCATTAAAAATTATCATGAAAAATCTATATTAATATTGGTAAATTAAGTGAAATGGCTGGTTATAGTATAGTATGTATAGTAATTCTGTTAAAATATATTTAATGCACTTAGCATGGGGCAAACTGCAGGGATGCATATACTAAAATGTTAGTGCTTTTTTTCTGCAGGGATGTATAAAACATTAACAGTGCTTTTTTTCTCTGGTTGGTAGAATTTGGGAAGACTAACCTCTTTGTCATCTTCCTTATCTATAGATCATAATATCTCTGCAAAAAAATGTGCTTTTTTTAACATTTGAAAAGTCACAAACCAAGTATGGTAAATTTAGCTGGTAAATATAACTGGTGAATATACTGAATGATGCCATTTAAAGGTTAAGGCATAACATTTACATAATAATTGAGTTGTGGATTACTTTCACATCTATTATTTCACTTAAGTTAAATAGCTTTTTATTGTATAGGTATTTTTCATGTGGAAGACACTTTAGTTGCCTATTCAGTAGCTGGCTGTCTTGTCTTCTTCCTTCCATCCACTCTGTAGATGTTGGTTGGCCGTAAACTTCATGGGAAAGTGGGCACTTTTTTAGCCCCAGGAGGATAAATCTTTTAATTAGTAAGCCAATCATGGTAATTCCATTCCTGTTGAAAGTAGTTGCTTAAAGAATGAGCATGTGATATAATCCTGGGCAGTGACATATGAGAGAAGTCTTCTGGGGAATTGTTCAGAGGAGAATTTCTGTCCCTTTTGGTCTTTGGAGATGGTTATAGGAGGCCATGATGCTTGGAGCTACTGCAACCATCATTCAGCTATGCAGAGACAAACCTGAGAGATGATAACAGTAATGCTGAAGATGGGGGAAGTGAGGGAGATGGAAAGGACTTTGGTTCTTGATGACATGAGCCATCAAATTAATCTTAGAGCCACACTCTCTCTGAACATTTTGCTAGATGAGATAATTTATTGCATAAGCAATTTCGATTTGAATATTTTGTTTCAGATGAAAGCATCTTAATATAGCCTGGGCTACTGCTTTGCAGCAATTCAGGCTACATGCTGCACAATTCCAGAGGGCCCCATTCATATAGGCCAGGATGTAGCCCATTTTACAGATGACAAAACCAATACCAAAAAGGTCGAGTAATTTACGCATTGGCAGCAAACTTAGTAAGCTTCCGTTGGTAAGGTCTTTGGCCTTCAAATAAAGTTCCTCAGAACATAAGAGTGATTTTCTTGATTACTTTGAACATTATTTGAATGCATTTTCTCACCAAAATATTCCAAAACTAATCTGAGCGTTGGTAGTATTATGGAATAATAACAAGATGGTAATTTTTAAGAGATGAATGTATTCTAGTTTATTTAGAAATAGTTACACTGCTATGGAATCAAAACCTAAAAAGAATATTGAACACTAAGTTCACTTCTGTACATGAGGAACTGGAATTATCTTTAGCCTCCTGCTGTAAGCATTCAGGCAACTGAACAAAGTATATAAAACAAATGTTTTTAGACATGTTTTTAGACTACAACACAAGACTAATTCCTGAAATAAGAGTAAGAAATGAAGCTGGCCTTACAATTACCCTGGCTAAAGATTTAGTATCTGGAGGTGCTCCAGTCTTAATTTTATTATCTTACCCATTATTCTGATTAACTCAGCACTTTCCAGCATGTGATGCAGTATCCTCCACAGGTAGAGGATTTTCACTGCAGTTCATCCTTTGGTGTTGATGTTTTTCATGATGGGACTGGTGCTATGATGGCATAAACTATGTCTAAATCCTTAAGGTAAGTTAAGAGTCATATTAGTTGAAAGACAAGTGGAAAGGAACTTCATTTTGTAATGTGGGGTAACCCAGCTCTGACTATAACAGATTGATGCCTTATGTAAACTTGGAATAAAAGTTACATTCCTTACTCATCTTCATATAGATTCAAGTATTACCTCTATAGTGGTTCCCAATCTTTTCACTATTATGTCCAACTGTTATTGTTGTTTTTATTTCCATGTCGCAATGCTTGAAGAGTTTTATTTACAAAGCAGTGGCATTTAAAAAAATAATACCTTGTACACCAAAATTACAGGCGCACGTGCCATTCATCTGAGACTATTTGGGTCATTAAAAATAGCATAAAACCCCTAGTTATAACATTCAGAGTCTGCCTAGAAGTTGGAAAACCTCAGGCTTACTTATCATTGATGATTCCTGTATCAATAAATACATACTATATTCTTCTTCTGACCTCAAACTCTATCTTAGGACATGACACAGATAACACAACCTCAACAATCTAAAAATGATCTCATTGTCTTCCTACTTTTCACACTTGCTCTTTCCCCTGTATTCCATACCACGGTTAACAGAATCAACATACATCTAGCCACCCATGGTAGGAAACCTCAGAATTCCTCTGGACTTCTCACTTTACCCATCTCTCCATGACATCCTGAAGAATCTTCCTCTAAAATTCCTATGGTGTACATTTATCTCCAATTTTCCATTCCCTCTGCCACTATACTAGTTTAGGCCTCATCATTTGCTAAGTACCAGTATCTCATTTTTTCTAGCCACCCTCCCTTTTTAAAAAAATTGTGGTTAAATATACATGACATAAAATTTGCCATCTTAATCATTTTTAAGTGTACAGTTCAGTGGTGTTCAGTAGATCCATATTTTTGCACATCTATCACCACTATCCATTCCAGAACTGAGACTCTATATCCATTACACAGTAACTCCTCCTTCCCCCAGCCCCTGGCAACCACCATTCTACTTTTTTGTCTTTTTGTATCTGACTTATTTCACTTAACATGTCTTCAAGATTCATCCATGTTGTACCATGTATCAGAATTTCCTTTCTTTTTAAGGATGAATAATAATATCATCGTATATGTATAGACTACATTTTGTTTATGTATGCATCTGTTGATGGACATTTGGGTTGCTTCCACTCTATAGCTATTGTGAATAATGCTTCTATGAACATGGGTGTACAAACATCTCTTCAAGACCCTGCTTTCAATTCTTTTGGGTTTATACCCAGAAATGGAATTGCTGGATCAGATGGTAATTCTATTTTTTAAGGAACCACCGTAATGATTTCCACAGCAGCTGTACCATTTTACATTCCCTCCAACAGTACACAAGTTTCCAATTTCTCCACGTCTTTGTCAACACTTGTTTTGTTGTTTATTTTTTGATAGTAGCCATCCTAACAGGTGTGATGTGCTATCTCACTGTGGTTTTGATTTGCATTTCCCTGATGGTTAGTGATAAGTATCTTTCCACTTGCTTGTTGCCCTTTTGCACGTCTTCTTTGGAGAAGTGTCTGTTCAAGTCCTTTGCCCATTTTAAAATCAAGTTGTTTGTTTTTTGTTGTTGTTGAGTTACAGGAGTTTTTTTTATATATTCTAAATATTAACAACCCTTATCAGATATATGATTTACAAACAGTTTCTTCCATTCCATGGGGTGCCTTTTCACTTTGTTGATTGATTATATCCTTTGATGCACAGAAATTTTTAATTTTGATGTAGTCCAATTTGTCTGTTTTTTTCTTTTGTCTATGTTTTTGGTGTCCTATGCAAGAAATCATTTCAAATCCAAGTCATAAATCATTCCCCCTATGTTTTCTTCTAATAGTTTTAGCTCTTACAGTTAGGTTTTCGATCCATTTTGACTTAATTTTGGTACATGGTATAAAGTAAATGTCCAACTTCATTATTTTGCATGTGGATATCCAGTTTTTGCCATACCATTTGTTGAAAAAACTCCTTTCTCCATTTCGTGGTCTCAACACCCTTGTTGAAAATCATTTGACCATATTTGTGAGGATTTATTTCTAGGCTCTCTCGTCTTTCCCAGTGGTTTTTTCCATTGTTGTAATAAGTTTTGAAATCAGTCTAGTCATCCTCCTTTTGTCCACCACTCTGCCATCTTGAATCCAGATCTGATTCTGTTAGTCCCTTGCTAAAAAGGTATTTGTGTAGCATTAAAGGCTCTTCAGACTTAGCCTCGGCCTATTCTTAGTCTTTTGTCCTATCATAACCCCATCCTCTCTTCCCTACATTGGCTACTCATCCCACAAAATAACTCCAGAACACAATGTATACCTACCCACCGCCTGCTAAATTCTATTATTTGTGCCTTCCTCTAGTCTCCTTCCCACCCTCCACCCCCAGGTGGCAGTTACTTTTTACTCCTATAGAATTTTGTTACTATCAGAGCCATTATCACATCAACTAAATTATGATGGGAAAGATTCCATTCAACTAGCTAAAGTACCATGTCCAGGTTTCCAGTGTCACGATATCTAAGAAAGAGACTGAATTATCTGAAATATACTAGGTGAGCATATAGACTCAACACAATGAGAATGAGATATACTTGGGAGTGTTTTATCCAGGCACGGTAAGGGCAGGCGAATCAGCCCTTCTCCACAACACAGCAAACCACAATGCAGTCTCTATCTGACAACTTCTGGGGTTCTTTCCTGGACAATACATACAAAACAGCATATTTTACCCCTCAAACTCCCCTTTTTCTCTGTTCCATGATGCTTATCCCCATTTTTTGTTCCTGAGAAACTGAAATATCTCAGCTTCCTTGATTATCACATTTTCCAGTTCTGCCTATTTAAAATTATTTCTAGCTTTCTGATTGGAATTCTGCACATTTCATGAGTCATGTGTTTATCGACATGCTCTTATTTTATGACAAGAGATAATTGTCCATTATATATGGATTTAACTGGCTTTCTTAGTCCTCCACTCAAATTTCCTGTGAGCAGCTAGAATTCATATTCTCCCATAACTAAGGTATTGCTGTTATCGGCTGTGTATCTCCCACTCTCACCTGACACAGCTTCTCAAGAGATTGTGTCTTACATATTTTTTAAACACCCAGTATCTAGTATAATGTCTGACATATTAATGGCACTCAGTAAAACTTTGTCAATAAAGCCTTCCCATCAAGGAAGATACTCAAAAGAATGAGCTATACTCTCTGAAAGCAATGCCAAAATCCAGGTTCTAAATATCTTTTAGGTAGCAGCTATGCTGGAATAAATGTTTGAATTTTCCAAATGATTGCCTTGAAAAGGATAGCTCTTATTGCACATATATGTTGGATTATATTTCATGAAATATGAGGTCATATTACTTTATAATCATATCTTGAAGCCTAGTAATGTTCTGATAGCATACAGCTGCTTCCTGGGACGTGTTAAAGAGGCTCATGTCTGTAATAAAAGACCTAAGACGTCCCAGGTGAACTAAATAGGTCAAAAAGAAGGGATTATCTGGTACAAAGTAAAACTTCTTTGTAAGTCTCCAGATTGCTTTCCTCTGGTCTCTAACTTTGATCTCATCTCCTTTCTAAGAGGAGAGTACCTATCATCTGGTATAGTCATTAATACCGTAAAATCAAAGACTTATCTTCCTGGGCACATGATGGAATTGTATTTCCTATACTCCTTGTGGTTGAGTGAGGCCATTTGACAAGCTAGTTCTGGCCAAAGAGATCTGAATATAATTATCATGTGCGTCTTGTTGGCCAAGTATTTAATTTCTCTCCTCTCCCTCTGGCACAGCTACTATTAATGCTCAAAATGACTCATGTTCTGTTAGCCCAGGCCTCTGATTAACTATGTTGAACATAATTCCCAATGGACACATAGCATAAACAAGAAATAAACCTTATTTTAAGTCACTAAGATATTAGGGTTCATTGTAATTGCCTCATATCCTAGGCTATCCTGATGCAGACTGGCTATTAAACCACTGGATTAGAAGGAAGAAAATAGGCCCTGTAGGGCTTAATATCTTACCTCTCTGTATCCCATCACTTATGAAATGGTCCTGGAAAAGAACTAAAATGCACAATTGAAGAGGGTCTTGGCAAAGTAAGTAGATTGAACTGTAGTAATGTGTCATGGTCAGGAAAGACTCCTAATATATTTTACCTTAGGTTCAAAGGGGAGACACTGCTTTTGAGAAACCTCATGATGGAAAACACACAACCAGTAAGAAAGTGGAGGGGCTGGAGTGCATTTTGACCCAGTGAAACTTTGGGCTGATATGGATTTGTGTGGACAATGCTTTATGCTATTATTAAGACCCAAATTGTGATCGACCTAAAAAAGATCAGTAGATTTTATTAATACGAAGAATTACAGGGCTTCAGCCAAAGCAGTGGTTAGAGGGATATTTATAGTTTTAAATCCTATATGGAAAAAAAAATCATAAATCAGTAAGCTAACCTTCCAATAGAAAAAGAAGACCAAACTTAGCACTAAGCAAGCAGGAGGAAGGAAATAATAATTAGAGCGGAAATTAATAAAAAGAATAGAAAAAATTAATTAAACCAAAAATTGGTTCTTTGAAAAGATCAACAAAATTGACAAAGCTTTAGCTGAACCAACTGAGAAAAAAGAGGGAAGACTAATTACTAAAGTCAGGAATGAAAGAGGGGACATTGTAGAAACAAAAACGGACTTTAAGTGAATACTATGGACCAAGTAGATAACTTGGATGATAATGACAAATTCCTATAAGACACAAAGTACTGCAACTGACTCAAGAAGAAAGAGAATATCTAAGTAGACCTATGACAAAGAGATTGAATTAATAATAATTCTGTAAGTTGGGCTATTATGAAGTGAATTTGATTATACAATGTCTATTATATTCTTATGTTATAAAAAAACAGGAATCTGAAAGTAAAAATGTGGGTTTCTTTTTCAAAACTGTATTTTAAATCTTGAATTCTCTTGTGGAGCATTAGTAACAAGATACTGGAAAATAAAGAATTTGAGAAGATGAGACAGAAGAAATAAGAAAAGAAAAATTTTAATTATAGGAAATAAAAATCCATAAACAAGAAGAATGTTTCTTGTACCAAAGAGGAAGAAAAGGCATAGTTGGAACTGCAAAATTTCTTTAGCATGTACAGATACCAAATGTCATCACATTTCTTTCTTGTCTGCTTATCTTTAGCTACATGTATGTTTTCTATCATCAGGCAGCTCTCACCGTGCCCAGTGTGAGCCTTCCTCATCCTCATTTGGCAGCCCCTGGGTCTTTCTTCTATCTGTATGAAACACCAACTTAAAGAACTCTAGTGACCTCTTATTACTTGGCTGGCATCCAGGACTATGGGTGGATTAATGGAAACATGGCCAGTTAGAGGGTGTAAAGTTTATTTAATGGCAAAGGATAAGGGGAATTCAGAGACTATTCCATAATGCAGAAGATAACACAGCCTGCACCCAGTTACAGCTTCCTCTCTGCTGGGAGGTAGCGCTGTAGATAATACCAGGTGTGGAAAGTGAATGATTGCATCAGTATGAGAGAATCCCTGGGCCTTTCTTATGGATATTTTTAGAAACTTTTTTTGAAGCTTAATATACACTACACACAAATGCGTGTATTATATATATTGAGCTTGATACATTTTTTGCAAACTGAACACCTCCAGGGAGTTTTTTACATCTTGTACTCTACCTTGCCTGATGGTTCTGGAAACTCTGGCCTTATTTGCCTGCAAAGCAGAACAACCCAAATGCATTCCTGAGTATTTACTGTGAAACTGGGTATTTCCCAAGCTCATCCCTACACCCACCTTTTCTAATTACTTCAGTGCCTATCATCTCTCCCTCCTTTGAGCTCTTGGTTACTCTCAACTAAACATTGGAATAATCATTGACTCACTAACTGATTCACACCTATTCTGTTCCCACTGGATTGTATTTGGAGAGCATGTATTGATTATTATTTAACTGAAAAGTTAGTTTTCCTTTAAATATACCACTTAAAATTGTTTTCTATATTCCCCAAGAAGCATTATTACAAGGAACAAAACTAGAAATGAATGATAAAACAGGATTAATTATTGACCACAGTTACATAATTAGAGCAAAAAATATATAAAGTGTTCAAATCTCTAATGTTCCAAGTCAAAGTTCCAATTATTTGACACTCTGTCCTATGTAGTAGGATAACCAGTTCACTCATGTGATCAAAGATCTCTATAAATTCTTAAAATGTTTCTCTACTATATTGCCAAGATATTTTAATTAACATCCCCCAAATTGCAAATTCACAGACTAGAGACCAGCTACAATAAAGCTTCCCTCTTTGAAACTGCCTGTCCTGCAAAACTGACCATACTGGGCTTGAGATCTCCATGCTAAATTACTGGCCTGTGTAGTCAGGGGTTTCTTTTACATATTCTACTTGAAGAATATTATAACCAATCTTACCCATCAAATTAGTGAAAATTTAAAAAAATTACTCAAGTCTGTCAAGAATGTGGAGAGACAGGCACCACCATATGCTGCTGAGAGGTGAAACCATACAGCCTCTCTGAAAAGCAATATGGTACTATTTATTAAGACTATTTACACCCTTATGCCCAGTAATTCCATTTCTAACAATTTCCTTAGCAAATTTCATTAAAGTAAATATTTATGTACAATGTCATTGAATCCAGTATTATCTATAATAAGCACAAAAATATTGAAACAACTAGGAAAATGTTAAGTAAATTATGGTATGTTTCTGGGGCTGTGGACGATTAGGCAGAAACAGTAATTACACTACTGAGAAATTTTAGACATGGAAAATGCTCAGGATACAAGTTTAAGTTGAAAAAGGTAGTTTGCACGTCCTTTTGTAAAATTATTGATATTATTATTCATGAAAGACTGAAAGTAAATGTTATATCTGAGTGGGTTATTTTTGAGTGGTGTGATTATTAGTTGTTTTTCTTTATAGTTTCTATATTTCCTAGAGAGAGCTCTATTATTTATACAATCAAAAAGTTACTTTTAGAAAAATACTGTTTTGGCAGTACTTTGGCCTGTAATCAGGTTTCAAAGTGTCAGTCATAATGCACTCGTTAATCAATTTAAAAATCACAGGAACATCTCAAAATCATGAATTTTGATCTCTTTTCCCTTTGTCTTTTTCATTACAAATCTTCAGCGAATCTCAATTTCATGTTTAAATTTGAGTATTTTAGGTTATTACTCTTCAAATATGTGACTTTGGTTTCCTCAGGTTTGTAATTTTTTAATGTTTCCTCGCTGAAGAAAACTCCTTGTACCTTTGATTTTAATCTGAACATGGTTCAATACTGTGATGTGCACTTAGTTCGTAAGTGTTAGCACGCCTAAGAACTTTTTCTGGTCAATTTTTTAATCTCAAAAGGGACTGGCAAAACCAGTTTGTAATCAATTACACGTGAAAACCACGGTGTAAGCTCCACGTGAGCTTAGGAGGCGCTCTGAAACGCTATTAAGAAATGCACATCGGGTTCAGGTGATAGCAGGATATCCTTTCCAGCAGCCTGCCCTGGAAAGACAGATTTGGGTAACCTGAGCACAAAGGCGATGGGAGAAGTCATGAACCACTGAGGTCAGAGCCGGCCTAAACAGAAAAGACCAATCAGGGAGGTCACAGAATAGACAGAGCAGGATAAAGAAATACAGCAGAGGAAGGAGGCTCAAAAACTTTGAGTTGTAGTAACTGGAGAGTTAAAGGGGGCATTGTATAATGCCCCCTTTAAAATCACATTTCAGGCACTCGCTAGACCTTGAGACCTCAGCTTCCGCATCCAGAAAAAAATTTCAACTAAAGGTTCTTCCCAAATCCGGACTCATTTCAATCCTAGAGCCAGGTTTTAGTAACCTCTTCATTAGAAAGCGGAAGGGCGCGCATGCGCCGCGGCGCAGGCCGCCTCCCGGGGGGGCGGGGCCTTCCTTTTCCTTTAGGAAGTCCGCCGGCGCCGGCCCCGCCCGCCTCACCTGCGCGTCACGTGCCCTGCGCCACTCGCTGGCGTCTGAACGCTGATTCCCGCTGTCTTGGGTCTTGGAGGTGAAAGGGGCAGTGCTCATGGGCCAGTTTAACAGCGGCGGAGCCAGGTGGGGGACCTTGACGGGGGTCAGCCCGCCGAGCTTCCCCGCTCGAGGTGTCTAAACCCTCCGTTTCTCGGCGTCAGGTTCTAAGCGCGCGACAGGGACCTGCTAAAACCTTGACCAGAGCGATGCACGGTTTTGCGGCCTCAGTCTGGGAGCCGGGCGGCGCCTCCCGGCGGGGCGTGAAAGCCCCAGCTGGCTTCCACCCCTCCCCCCCAGCCCGAGCGCCGGTCCCCGCGCCCCGGAAGGCCCTGCTCCCCGCCGGCCGCGCTCCTGCCGCGGGTCGCTCGGTCCGCTGGGGTCTGGTTGGCTCTCAGAGTTGGGCAAATCCTTGGTCCCCGCGTGGGCGCGGTGGGAGTAGGTCTCGAGCTTTATGTTGGAGGATTCTTGGCACATTTCGGGTTTGCCTTGAATTAGATGGGTATTTGTGTGTTCACAATGGCGAGTTGATCCGGGATATGACCGGAAATTGAGTGTTGGGCTTGAAGGCTGAGGTTTAAGTGGACTACCACACCAGGTAGGGGTAGACTTGAGAGCGCGTTTCAAAACAAAGAGTTCAGCTGATTGCGTCTCTGTCCTTGCGACTCGAGGGCCTCGAACTGCAAAGGGGGCCGAGCGCCACAAGGGTGAGGAAGTTTGTTTGGAAAATTACCCGTGTGCACTTGCACAGTTGGGATTTGGGAGTTCCCCAGAAAGCACCTCCTGATGGCGTTTGTTTCCAGTGCAATACCTTAGGCGGTAATCTACCAGGGTTTTTGGTGGTTGGTTGGTTGGTTGGTTTTTTAGACTTCATTGAAGTTTGTTTGAAAAAAGAGGCTGAACTTTTGGGATAAGATAAATGTTGGAAAAGGCTCGCTCCATTTATTTGGAAAGATTTCTGTAAATAATACTAGAACAAGGTATTATGAATTTTACAATTCGAAGTTATACCTGTCCCTTCAGGGCTGATTATTGCCTCGTTCTACACCATTTTTCCACTGTCAGATTTTTTTTTCTTTTTTTTTTTTAGTATTAGTAGCTTTATTTTTAGTTATCCAATCATTTTGTATTATATTCACATATAATGTTTAAAGCCTAGAACTGGATTTGGGGGAAAATGTTAATTCAGCAAATATTTATTTGACCACATTAGGTGCCGATACTGTTTTACGTTTTACATGTTGTGGATACAGAAATGAGCGAAACAGACCCGATCTTTGTTGGTTTGTGCTTACCTTCTAGTGAGGGGAGACAAATAAGTAATAAATATGTCAGAGGGTGGTAATTGCTGCACTGAGGATTAAAATAGGGTGATGTGCTAGCCTGTAGAGGGGCTCTTTTAGACTGGGAAACTCTCTCTGAGGAAGGACACTGAAATTGAAATCGAAATGTAAAATTAGATCCCAAAAGCAGGGGATACGCATAAGAAAACCACTTAATGAAGATCTTAGGTGTAATTCTTTTGACCAGGGAGGCTGGAAAGAGGGAGGGTGAGGGAGAGTGGAAGGAGTTGAGGTCTGAGAAGTAGGCAAGCAAGAGACAGACCATGTAGGGTTTTGTAAGTCTTGGTGAGGAGTTTGGATTTTATTCTAAATTTGTAAATTTGTTCTTAGGTGCAGACCAGTTAAGTCCATTTTTCGCCGCTCTTTCTTTTTGGTTTCCTTGATTTATTACATTGACTCTTCATCTCAAATCTTTTATATCTTTTTATTCTTTGTCAGAAAAGATGACCAACCATGACATGATAGCTTTCAACACTGCCACTTAAATTGTGAATGAGACCTTTTGTTCCTTTTTTATGAGTGAACTATATAATTCTGCATCTTAAAGGCAGAGCAATAGCCTTGGCTCCGTCCTGTGGAAGGAGCAGCAGAGTTTGTTAAGTAGTGAAAAATCTTTTTAAGCTGAGATTAACTGATGTGGAATGAGGCAGTGTTGAGTAGCAGTTAGTTAAGGGAAAGTCTTCAAAGGTGAAATAAATAAATACCCAAGGTTCTGGATGTTCAGTGTCAAATCAGTTTGAAGTTATTTGACTAGGTTCCTTTTCAGGAGTTACGGAATTTTACTGGTATAGCACTGGTGATTGTGATAGTCATCAGAGGTTATAGTCTTAAAATGTTTTATTTCTCTCCAAATTATTCTAACCCCCGGTGTAATATATTGTCTTTTAAAAATGTGAATGTAGGAGCTTTCATCGAGCAAGTTAATTGATTTTGGCTCTTTTATATTGATTTGAGTTGCGTTTATTTGATTCCTAGGATGAAGTAACCTCTACCTGTCTAAAAATTGCAGGATATTTTACTTCAAATGAAGAACATGGTGAAACTAATTCACACGTTAGCGGATCATGATGACGATGTCAACTGCTGTGCCTTCTCCTCTTCCCTCTTGGCCACTTGCTCCTTGGACAAAACAATTCGCCTGTACTCCCTGAGTGACTTCAGTGAATTGCCACACTCTCCATTGAAGTCTCACACCTATGCTGTCCACTGCTGCTGTTTCTCCGCTTCAGGACATATTTTGGCTTCATGTTCAACAGATGGTACCACTGTCTTATGGGATACTCAAAACGGACAGACTTTGGCAGTGTTGGAACAGCCCAGTGGTAGCCCCGTGAGGGTTTGCCGGTTTTCCCCAGACTCCACTTGTTTGGTATCAGGGGCAGCTGATGGAACTGTTGTTTTGTGGAATGCACAGTCATACAAGTTACATAGGTAGGAATATTTAAACGGCTTTCCGTTTTTAATCCTGTTAACAGGTCCACAAAAAAAAGAAGAGAAAAAAAAAGGCAGAATATTTTGATGACGTTAAGAAGCAGATAATTTTTAGACATCACAAGGAAAAGTATTTTGACCTATCTTCTGAAGGTCATAAAAACATGATTCTTGAAGTAGATTTGCTTGGCTCTGAGTGTTTTAAATTTCCAGTCTCTCTTTTGTAAAATAAGATTAATCTTGTTAGACTTTCATGGGTTTTTTGGGTAAGAGTTTGGCCAAAAAAAGCCCCCACAATAGTCTTTTGAATAAAATTTAGTAATTTTAGGCTTTATTTTTGTCACTCGTGGCTCAGGTGTTCTCAATAATAGAGTAATGTAGGTAAATCTCACCTACACAGCTCTTTCCTGACTAGGATTCTGGCTGAGCAAGCACAGAAGAAGGAACCTTGTGGTCAGCATGGTGTTGTGTTATCATTTCTTTTAAAAAAAAAAAAATCACTTAAAAAACTCCTTTTGGATAAAAATACATCAATTAATTTACACTGGTAATGTTGTGTTGCAACTCACCAACATTAAAACCATGCACTTGTATGTATTTATAGTGTGGTGAAATATATATAACATCAAACATTTTAACGTGACATTAAGTACATTAAAAACTGTAAACTTTCAAGTGTTACCAATTAAAATAGCTTAATGTACCTTTCCTTTCTCCCTACCACCCAGCATCACTCAGAGCACAAATGGTAGCTGGTAAACAACTGTTACTCATTTAGATTTGGGTCTTTGGATTAAAGAAAATGATGTGATTTAAGTGGTGTTAATAAACAGTTTAAAAGAGAAAGCACAAGAAGAATGAAATGCCTTTAAGTTATTTTGTGTGAATGAAATACAGCTGTCAGCTAACGAATCTTTTTCACTTATTGGGTGATAGATTCTGCCTCCCTAGCATTATTTCTCTAATGTATGTAATTAATGATATAAAAATGGTACACTGCAGTAGATTTAAGCACTGGCTAGGACACTGCAGTAATTGTTGGGTTTTTACTAGTTTTTCCTAATTGAGAAAATAGTTAATATTGTTAGGTCAGTGCTTCCTAATCTTCCCTAGATAATTTTAACTTGTTCACAGCATTTTCTTTACATAAAGAATTGGTATTTGAAGATGGGATGAAAGTTCCTGGGTGATTTTGCTGTTTCTAGGTGATTTTTTATTTTTATTTATTTTTTGCGGTACGCGGGCCTCTCACTGTTGCAGCCTCTCCCATTAAGGAGCACTGGCTCCGGACGCGCAGGCCTAGCGGCCGTGCCTCACAGGCCCAGCCGCTCCGCGGCACGTGGGATCTTCCCAGACCGGGGCACGAACCTGTGTCCCCTGCATCGGCAGGCGGACTCTCAACCACTGCGCCACCAGGGAAGCCCTCTAGGTGATTTTAATACAAAAGTTGAAAGTACTTTTGACCCCAGTAACATGTTTTTCAATCAAAAAGTTATATCTTTAAAAAAAAAATGTGACTGTAGTTGATATTGTTGGTTGTTATTGCTTTTTTTGTTAAGCTTTGTAGATTTTAACATGTTCCTACTGACTTGCCATATGGAAAAGTATGAAGATATTGTCGACTTTGGTTTGGTTAAGATAATGTTTAAATCCTCTTACTTTTAGCAAGCACATAAATGATATTTTATTTCTCTAGGCATCTACTGCCTTTTATCACTAGTTCTGATAGCCATTTATCCTCTTTTTAGTATATCAAGCTGCTGTTAGAGATTGTAATGTAAAGTAAAAGATTCTCTGAAATGAAAATTCCCTTTTCTTTTGCTTTTATTTCAGATGTGCTAGTGTTAAGGATGGCTCCTTGGTGGCCTGCGCATTTTCTCCTAATGGAAACTTCTTTGTCACTGGCTCCTCGTGTGGAGATTTAACAGTGTGGGATGATAAAATGAGGTGTCTGCATAGTGAAAAAGCACATGATCTTGGAATTACCTGCTGCGATTTTTCTTCACAGCCAGTTTCTGGTTAGTTATTTTACTCTTGTAAGCACTAGTAATTCCCATTTGCAATTTGTATGTGACTTTTCATTCTTTTACTTATTTTCACTTCATCATTAGTAAAACAACAAGCCCTTTTAATTCATTCCTTTCAAGGAATCATCCTCCTTTATCTTTTTTGATCAAAATGAAATCACAAATATTTTTTAGGGAAAATCAGGATCTTTGGGAAAATATGTAGGGGTTGACTCAACTTGGTGCAGTAGATCTGGATTCCTTGAGTACGGTAATGTAGAGGCCTTAACCCTGTTGGTTTTACTGTGATTTTTGAAATATTGTATATTGATATTCAAATAGAAATGTGTAAAAATTGGAAACAGGTTTCATTTTCCGTTTACTAATTTAATCTTTCAAAACATAAATTTATAAAGCATTTGACAATACAATTAGTTTTCAGTAAAAGAAGAAACAAAAACTCCTGAATATAGACTCTTGGTTTTAAATAAATACAGTGAATTGGGAAGTTGTCTTCTTTTATTTTCATCTTCTGTGTTAGGATGAAGCTCTGCTTTTGGCTGCTCCAGTCTTATTGCCCGACCAGTGCTGGCCCATAGCAATATAATGTGAGCTACGTATGCAAATTTAAAATTTTCTAGTAGTAGGTGAAATTAATTTTAACATATTTTACCCTATATATCTAAAATATTATTTCAATAGTTGATACTAAAATATCACTAAGATATTTTACTATATTTTGGTATGAAGTCTTCGAAATCTAGTGTGCATATTATGTCACATCTCAATTTGTAGTAGTCACACTTCAACTGTTCAGTAGCCATGTGTGGCGAGTTAATACCTTATTGGACAGCTCAGGTCCAGTAGCAGGATGGCTTTGGCACTCCCCTATTTCAAAACCATCAATGGCATATTAAAATATGATTAAGGTAAGATAAAATACCAAATCCCAAACACAAAGCCTGTAAGTACCTTCATATTCTGTTTCCCTGCCTCATCCCAAATCACACTTGGCTTCAGGCATTCTCTTGCCACACGGGCCTCCTTTCATTCCTTGAATGTCTCTTAAGATTTTTCCAAGGGTTTTACATGTGGACCCTTCACCTGGTTCACTATTAGTCATCCTTTAGCTTTCAGGTAAAAAAAAAAAAAAAAAAAAAAAAAAAATCACTTCAGGTGAGTTTCCCCTTCTCTTACCTCCTGCACACAGTCTAAAGTATTTTGATACAGTCTTTATTTGCACGCTTTATTTCTCTTTTAAAATAGGACTTAGTGAAGTATCACAGGCTTTAATTATATAGTTATTTATATGGATTGTGTTTAATGGTGTTTTTTCTGTTAGATTGTAAGCTCCATAGGGCAGGGCCTGGGTCTGTTTTATTTACAGTACTTGGAATATAATAGGCCTTGAAATGCAGACTGATGAATAAGATTGATTTGCTGAAATTTCTTGTTTTTGTTTTCTTAGCCTTTTAGTATCATATAGCAGATTAACAGATTTTCTTTTCATGAACCCATTTTTATATTAAACTCCCTACCTAATTTACTTATGATAATTTATTCTTTTAATATATTGTTTTATGCTGTTTTATTCTAAGAAGACCAGCTTGTAACAGACAAGAACCATTTCTTCCATTCTGTGAGACCTTCTCCAAAATCTTACAGGCACTCAGTGAATCTTTAATGAGTTATATAAACATAGGGAGATGTAGGTTTCCTTTTTGATTCTAAGTTACCTGAAAAAAAGATTTTCAATTAAAATACCATTTTTATAGTGATATTAGAGTAAAACTAAGGACATCCTTGTTCTATCTTTAGAGGGGTTGCAGCTCATGGGTCCTGGAAAGGTTCGCTAAACTAGGCAGAAAATTTGGTGAGATTCTAAAATAAGTTTAATACTCACATCCCTACCCTACCCTATAGAGTATATTTCTCAATATACTTCTAATATGTCCCTTCTGTACTTTCTTTAGTTCAATTTCTGTTAAAATAGATATTAACCTTATGTGTAAATTCCCTGAAACAGATCAATATATGCTTTAAAGCGTATAAACCAATAAATGATTATTATAGGAATTTGTGGTAACTATGTATTTTCTTAAAAGACAAAGTATGTAATTTTTAACTTGTTATTGTTTAATTTGGTATTTGTTAATATCTGTAAATACTTATGACATATTGAATCTTCTGTCTTTGTGACATTTTGCTCAAATAAGGAAAAATAATACTGTTTGTGCTGGAGGATGAATGTTCAATTCTCTCCAGTTTTTACGTGAAAAGACAGTTTGGATTAGATTATTATTACAATTTAAATATTTTTCCTGAAGAAAAGTTTATTTTTAAATATTTGGATCTCAAGGATAGGCATATTTTAAGCTTTATAATTTTACATTGTCCTAGATGAATTCTTACTACTGAAAGAAACTTCTGAATTAACTTAAGGATCTTATTTAGTCTAGAAACAATAGGAAAAAAAGTTCTTAACTGAGTCTAGTACTTAAATATTTTACTCTCAGCCATTTTTGGGTAAACTGTTTTGCCTTAAAAAGATGTCATGATTATTAGGAATTGCTTACATCCATCAATATCTCTGAGAAAGGATGCTGTTTGGCTGAACCTGTGCTACAAAAACAAAAATGCTGTTGAAATGTGGAACTCCCATGCAGTTAGAAAAACTTTCAGTGAAAAAGAAATTTTAATTTGTTTTATGTTAATAAAGTATATGTGCTTTCAACAAAACAGAGGGACTCCATAGGAAGCATTTATTTTACATACCCAGGTGTATAAATTAAATACCATATACTAAATATTGACAAAACAGGAGTGCAATCTTTTTTTTTTTAATTTATTTAATTTATTTATTTTGGCCGCGTTGGGCCTTTGTTGCTGCACACAAGCTTTCTCTAGTTGCGGTGAGCGGGGGCTACTCTTTGTTGCAGTGCACGGGCTTCTCACTGTGTTAGCTTCTCTTGTTGCTGAGCACGGGCTCTAGGCACGCAGGCTTCAGGAGTTGTGGCATGCAAGCTCAGTAGTTGTGGCTCACAGGCTTAGTTGCTCTGCGGCATGTGGGATTTTCCTGGACCAGGGCTCGAACCCGTGTCCCCTGCATTAGCAGGTGGATTCCTAACCACTGCCACCAGGGAAGTCCAGGAGTGCAATCTTAAGATGGGTAGTAGGTTTCTTAATTGTGTCTTACTGCATATGAGTGCTGAAATTTCCTTTGACCTGTGATATTAGGTGGAATTCATATAAAATTGAATTGGTGATACCAATATTTACATTACCCACAATATTTAGGAACTTATCTAGTGGGTAGATAATGATACACTGAAAGTATCTAAGTAAGCATAACTAGCGGGTTTTTTGTAACACCAAATTTAACTGATTACTTTCCCTGATTTGTGTAATATTTTCCACCAAATCTATTGGACTGAATTGATGTTGTTTTGGATTTATGTAATTCTAGTCTTTGTCTTGATTAAATCAAATGGGGAAACAGTCTCATTCCATGTGAATTAAGACTAAGCTTTTAAGTGAACATATCCTAAAAAAAGTTAAGTTGGGAGCAATTAAGCACTTAACACTCATCTCATAACTGACTTTTCTTCCTAATTTTTTCCATCAATGCTAACCTCATAGACTCTAAAATTGGGTTGGAGGGTGCCCTAGGCTTCATGGCTCAATATTGGCCCTTGCAACATTGAATTATATCCTTAGTGGAAGGGAAATAAAAAGGTATTTTGTTGTCGCAACTTCAGGGGCTAAAGTCAATCCTTTGAAGTACCTTGCTTAAAAGAAATTCTTTAACCGACATTTCGTTATGGTATAAATTAATTAATATAATTAATATTGCTTGTGAATGTGGGTTAAATGAATAGAATTAACAGATCTGAGTTAAGAAATTGAAAATTTTTTGGTTTAAATGTTTTATCAATTCTTGTGTATTTATTTGTAACAAATTTATATTTTTAGGTGGAGAACAAGGTCTTCAATTCTTTCGACTGGCATCATGTGGTCAGGATTGCCAGATCAAAATTTGGGTTATTTCCTTTACCCATACCTTAGGTATGTATTCAACTAGTAGTTCTCTAAAATGATTTTTTGTGATTCAGGTAAAATTTATATTTTACTTAATCTTTTTCACTAAAGAACTCTGGATATCTAAAAGTTATTATAAAAATATATTTTAAGAACTTTTAGTCAAAGTAATACATATACATGATTTAGAAACTGTATGCACACTACTGACTATGACCTCACCACTACCACTACACACATTCCTGCTCACACATTCCTCCTTTTTCTGTTTTCAGTTTTTTTGATGGTTTTCAAAGTTTCTCTAAATCCTGTTCACACCACCACATTTTATTTTTTATTTATTTTTTAACATCTTTATTGAGGTATCATTGCTTTACATTGTTGTGTTAGTTGCTGCTGTATAACAAAGTGAATCAGCTATATGTATACATATATCCCCATAACCCCTCCCTCTTGCATCTCCCTCCCACCTTTCCTATCCCACCCCTCTAGGTGGTCACAAAACACGGAGCTGATCTCCCTGTGCTATGCGACTGCTTCCCACTAGCTATCTGTTTTACATTTGGTAGTGTATATATGTCAATGCCACTCTCTCGCTTCATCTCAGGTTGCCCTCCCCCCTCCCCGTGTCCTCAAATCCATTTTCTATGTCTGTGTCTTTATTCCTGTCATGCCCCTAGGTTCTTCAGAACCATTTTTTGTTTTTTTTAGATTCCATATATATGTGTTAGCATACGGTATTTGTTTTTCTCTTTCTGACTGACTTCACTCTGTATGACAGACTCCAGGTCCGTCCACCTCACTACAAATAACTCAATTTCGTTTCTTTATGGGTGAGTAATATTCCATTATATACATGTGCCACATCTTCTTTACCCATTCATCTGTCGATGGACACTTAGGTTGCTTCCATGTCCTGCCTGTTGTAAATAGTGCTGCAGTGAACATTGTGGTACATGACTCTTTTTGAATTATGGTTTTCTCAGGGTATGTGCCCAGTAGTGGGATTTCTGGGTCGTATGGTAGTTCTATTTTTAGTTTCTTAAGGAACCTCCCTACTGTTCTCCATAGTGGCTGTATCAATTTACATTCCCTCCAGCAGTGCAAGAGGGTTCCCTTTTCTCCACACCCTCTTTAGCATTTATTGTTTGTAGATTTTTTGATGATGGCCATTCTGACCGGTGTGAGGTGATACCTCATTGTAATTTTGATTTGCATTTCTCTAATGATTAGTGATGTTGAGCATCCTTTCATGTATTTGTTGGCAATCTGTATATCTTCTTGGGAGAAATGTACCACCACATTTTAAATTTGTTCATTGTAGTTATTGTTTTTTGAGCATGTGTGGGTCTTTCCCCCATGCATTGTACTATTCTTTCAGGTGACTCGTCAGTCAGGAAACTTATGTCTTTCATTTTTGGTATACAGTATTAATTTATTCTAATTCTTCTCTACTTCTCTTTTTATAACTCCCATTAGTTGAGTGTTGGACCTCCTGACTTGATTCCCTGTGTCTATTTTTCCCCCACATTTATCTCTTTATCATTTTTTCTATCTTAGGAAAAAATTCCTTAACTCTTATCTTTTAACCTTTTTTGAATTTTTTAATCCCATCAATAATATTTTCAATTTCCAAATGCTTATCTTTTTTGTTTCTTTTTCCTAGTGTCCTCCATTTAATGCAAGATCCTCTCTAAATTCTCAGGATACCAATTAGAGGCTTTTTGTTTTGGCTTTAAGTTCCCTTCTGTTTCCTGATGAACTTTGTTTGCTCTTGGGCCCTTTTTTGTTTACCCTGATCTTTCTCTTTCATATGATTACCTTCTTCAAATGCCTGATGATCCTTAGTATTCCATTTACTTTCAAGAATTAAACAACAAGAAGAAGTTTAAAAGCTCTGTGCACATGGTGGTTGTTTGTATTTGCTGGCTTCTCTTTAGGATAAGAAGGTGGACTATTGGCCCTTATTGTGGAAGGGTTGGAGATTTAGAGAATGTGGGTGTCTGTGTTGCCCTGGAGCTGCCATCGAGCTCCCCAGGCAGTCATTGTTTTCCTTCATCCTGGGGAGAAGCATCTAGCTTTCATGTAGCATACTATGGGTGGGGTCAGGGAGGGATGGGAGGTAGATATTGTTTTATAAACAGACTTAAAGTTAATTTTCCTGTTTTCAGGTCTGTATCTCTGACTTTCTTTTTCCTTGGCTTTTAATAGTTGTCCTTTGGGGTTTTCTGTTAATAGTCCTAAGTCTTTTGGTGTTTTCTAGGGAAGATTAGCTTACTTCTTTGCTGTAGCCCCCTCATTTTACACCCCAAGCTGTTCTCTATATATAATCTCGTCAATTAATTTGCATCTGCCTTTCCAAAATTGGTTTCAGTTTCTCATTTCCTGATGCCCCCCCTTCCCCTTCTCTTCATTGATGTGAATTTATATCTTTATTAATTCCTTCATTATCATTTTAATGGGAACTCTGAAATTATATGGTCAGTTGGCCATCTTGCTTCAGATGCCCAAAAATATTCTTATTTTATTATTTGTTACCTAATAAGCTTTAGCTAAATCATGAGTTATATTTCATTGTTTATAAAATTATTGCCAGAGATAAACAAAGCTGAACACTAGTTAAAGCGGTAAGGAAGGATTTTAATATACTATTGCAAGCATCCAGCATGAACTGAGCTCAACTTCAGTTTATACAGAGGTGACTGTGTATTTTAAAGGGAGAATGAGGGAATAAAGCAGGGGTAAATGGGGGCTCCGTAGCATCCAGGAAGTGAAAAAATTACAAAAAGCAAGAAGTGAGGAATTGGTCCATGTGAAACACATGTGAGTTTGTAACTGGCACTTATGGAAGTTAGGCTCCTCCCCTCTCACAGAGCTGGGGAGACAGGAGCTCTATCTCCAGGTGTTGGCTGGAATAAACGTAAATTCTTTTGGCAGCCCTGAGTTTTCCCAGGCAGGCACTTTATAAGGGGGGTAGGGTCATCCTAGGGATGCAACCTTGAACTCTTAGAAACTGTGTTTAAAGTCTTTGTAGGCCAAGGTCAAGGCCTAGTCCAGGAGGCATCTCGGAAGAGCCTGGGTAGAGTTCGGTCAGGGAGAGAATCTTTGTCATTATGCTAGTGTATAGAGAAGGGTCTGCTATTACGAAGTAATAAATACATTTCTTTTTGTGGAAATTTAGTTACTTTATTGTCTGTTAGGTTACATTCAGTAATTTTTTAATGTATTCGGTGACATGCTGGTAAAGATAAGAGTTCTGTTACTTCTCTGGTCTATCCTACCTCTTCCTTCTGTTATCAAGGTGAAATTCTTATAAGAAACCATAAATATAGTCATGTACGTGGATGTTCTAAATACAACATATCTTTAATAATTCGAAAGCAAAGCTTTTCATACGTTGTCTGGAAAATGTGTTTTTACACTGGCTCTTTAAAAAACATATATAACAGTATATAAACATGTGCAGTTAAAGCCTTTCAATAAAGCGTTTAGCATTATTTACACCTTTTGGCGGGCCTCTCACTGCTGTGGCCTCTCCCGCTGCGGAGCACAGGCTCTGGACGCGCATGGCTCACGGGTCCAGCCGCTCTGCGGCATGTGGGATCTTCCCGGACTGGGGCACGAAACCGTGTCCCCTGCATCAGCAGGCAGACCCCCAACCACTGCGCCACCAGGGAAGCCCCTGCACCTAATTTTTAATGCTTATTTGTAGAGAGGAGTAGATAGACAAATGGATCTTATACTTGAGAATGTAATAGATTCTTAGGATCCTGTTGCAGGTTTATTAAATCTTCATTTAGTTTGCAACTTAACATTTTTGCTTTGTTTGATTGATTGTGCCTACTTATTGATCTGTATATGCCTAAGTATTGATCAGTGCCTTGAATGCCTATATCTGCTGTCCCATATAAAAACATATTTTTTTCTATTTCGGATAGAAATAAAATAATAATAAAGGGAAATAAATATTTTTTATTTGTTGAAACTTTTACCTGCTCTAATGACCTTTTTGTTTAGTTAAATGCTTTCTATCTTAAGAGCCATTAACACTTGGAAAAAGTTCTTATTAGGTGCGAGAAAATTACAGATTTCACTTATTTCCTTGTCTTGCCAGGCCAAGTTCTTAGTGATTGTTTTTATATGTTGTCACTAAAATACATTGAATTCCCTCAGCTTACCTTTAAAAGAGTTATGATATTCCTTTTCAGTAATTATAGAAAGCATAAAAAGAATTTTAGTGTTACCATACTTGTAGGAGTTTTATAGGATATATTGGAATTATAAGATGTTACATTACTATTATTTTTAATTTATGGAATCAGAAAATATTTTCTTAATATCAGATATTTAAAACTACAGGTATTTGATTCTTTTAGGCGTTTGGGCAGTTGGTGTGTGGTGTGTGTGTATTTTTTAAGATACCAAGATTGAAGTATAGTTTAAAATTTCAATTAGTTGAAAATTTTATCTATTTAATAGTTAAAAAATTTTTAATTTAAAAATAATTTGATGATTATAACCCCCATCTAGCCTTTGCTAACCCCACCATTTTCTTCACCCATTACTGAACTTTTGAAACCACTTAATCACTTGAGTTGCATGACAATTTTTTTTTCATTTTTGTGTCTTTTAGGCACTCAAAGATTTTATTGAACAAATAAATGAAATAGTTTTTACTTAAAAATAAATTCTAAGCACAGTCAGCTTGCTAATTTTTCTCACCTTGTTGTTTGCAGGTTTTGAATTAAAATATAAAAGTATACTGAGTGGGCACTGTGCTCCTGTTCTGACTTGTGCTTTTTCTCACGATGGGCAGATGTTAGTTTCGGGGTAAGTTACTTAGTTTAATTTCCTTAAACCATTTTGGTATGAAATAGAGTAGACTTACAGAAAAGTACATAAAACATAAGAGAATAGGTTGATAAATCATTGTGATGCAAACTTGTAACCGCTGCTCAGGTCAGGAAATAGACCATTGCTGGTTTTCCTCTAGAAGTCCTCCCCTTCCAAGTGCCCCTTTCTGGTGACAGTACCTCAGGTCATATGCAGCATTGCTTTTTCCTTTTAAACTGATTTAAAAGAAATCATACATTATGAATTATTTTGTGTCTGGCTTCCTTTACTCAACATTACATTTGTTTTCCTAGCGGTTGAACAAATCTGATGTATATAATATGTGATAGGAATCCAGTTTCATTTCTTTCCACATGGATATCCAGTTGTCTCAGTACTGTAAGGTGAAAAGATAATCTTTTCTTCACCATTTTCATATGCCACCTTGTCAGAAATCACTGATCATATATGTGTGGGTCTTTTCTCAGCCTGTTACTCTGTTCTGTTTTTCTGTTTATCCTTGCTCTGATATCTTTCTGAGCCTTTATAATTTGGCTGGTCCTGGCTTTTGACACTTCCATGTAAATTTTAGAGTTAGCTTGTCAGATTGTCTCCAGTTCCTCCCTCTACCCACACAAACCTGTTTAGATTTTGACTGGGATTGTATTGAGTCTGATAAATTTGGGAAGAATTGACATCTTTATGATGTTGAGTCTCCAACCCATGAATATGGTGTATGTTTCCATTTATTTGTCTTTTGATTTCTCTCAATATAATGTCTCTCAATAGAAGACAGTTTATTTGTCATCCTTGTGGAGGTCCTCCTCATCTTTTATTAGATTTATTCTAGGCACTTAATTTTTTTGTTGCTATTATAAAAGATGTGGCTAATATAGGGAAATATATATGGAAAGACTGGATTTATCTGTTAAGATTCTAATTTTGGATTTTTTATGTATAAAATCATATCATATGTTAATTATGGCTTTTGTCTCTTCCTTTCTAATCCTTATACCTTTGGTATCTCCTGTGCCTTACTTAACTGGCTACCAGGATAATGGAAATAGTGAAAATAGCCAACCTTGTCTGACCTAACTGCAAAGGGAACGCTTTCATTATTAAGTGTGATCACTGTAGATTTTGGGAGATAAGCTTTATTAACTCTTCTGTTCCTTCTATATAGTTTGTAAGAATTTTTTTTCATGAATAGGTGTTATAGTTTATCAAATGATTTTTCATGCATCTTTTGAAATGAGCATATGCTTTTTCTTTTTTATTCTATAAGTGTCATAAATTATACTGATTTTTATAAATCTGCTTTACACATGTTAACTGATCTTTTGTTGGAATAAATACAAGTTAGGCCATATTATTTTTGTGTATTGCTACAGAGAAGTCAGTTTTATTCTGACTCTTGCTTTTTTTGGATATAATTTATATTTTTTTCACTGGCTTCTCACACATTTTGAGTTTTCTGCACATTTACTTTGATGTATCTAGTATTGGGTTTCTTTTTATTTAGTTTGCTTGGAATTTACTGAACTTCTTAAAGATGTAGAATGATATTTCATCAGTTTGGGGGGAAATTCTCATTTATTATCTCTTCCAATATTGCTTCTGTCCTTTTCTTTCTCTAATTCGGGGATTCCAATTAAATGCACATAATACCTTCTTACTGTAAACTTTATGACTTATTCTCTCTTTTGTATTTTATTTTGAATTTTATTTATTTTCTTATACAGCAGGTTCTTATTATCTACTTTATACATATTAGTGTATACATGTCAATCCCAATCTCCCAATTCATCCCACCACCACCCGCCCTCTACCACTTTCCCCCCTTGGTGTTCATACGTTTGTTGTCTACATCTGTGTCTCAATTTCTGCCCTGCAAACCAGTTCATCTGTACCATTTTTCTAGGTTCCACATATATGCGTTAATATACTATATTTGTTTTTCTTTTTCTGACTTACTTCACCCTGTATGACTGTCTCTAGAGCCATCCACATCTCTACAAATAACCCAGTTTCATTCCTTTTTATGGCCGAGTAATATTCCATTGTATATATGTACCACATTTTCTTTAATTTGTCTGTTGATGGGCATTTAAGTTGCTTCCATGACCTGGCTATTGTAAATAGTGCTGCAGTGAACATTGGGGTGCATGTGTCTTTTTGAATTATGGTTTTCTCTGTGTATATGTCCAGTAGTGGGATTGCTGGGTCATATAGTAGTTCTATTTTTAGTTTTTTAAGGAACCTCCATACTCTTCTCCGCAGTGGCTGTATCAATTACATTCCCACCAGCAGTGCAAGAGGGTTCCCTTTTCTCCACACCCTCTTAAGCATTTGGTGTTTGTAGATTTTCTGATGATGCCCATTCTAAATGGTGTGAGGTGATAACCTCATTGTAGTTTTGATTTGCATTTCTCTAATAATTAGTGATTCTTTTTGTTTTTCTAATTGGAGTATAATTGCTTTACAATGTTCCGTTAGTTTCTGCTATACAGTGAAGTGAGTCAGCTATGTGTATACATATCTCTTCCCTCTTGGACCTCCCCCTCCCCACCCCCTATCCCATCCACCTAGGTCATCACAAAGCACCAAGCTGAGCTCCCTGTGCTATACAGCAGGTTCCCACTAGCTATCTGTTTAACACCTGGTAGTGTATTTATGTCAAACCTAATCTCCCAGTTCATCCAACCCTCCTGTTCCCCCTCTGTGTCCACATGTCCGTTCTCTGTACCTATGTCTCTATTGCTGCCCTACAAATAGGTTCATCTGTACCATTTTTCTAGATTCCACATATATGCGTTAATATACGATATTTGTTTTTCTCTTTCTGGCTTACTTCACTCTGTATGACAGTCTCTAGATCCATCCACATCTCTACAAATGACCAATTTCATTCCTTTTTATGGCTGAATAATATTCCATTGTATACATGTACCACATCTTCTTTATCCATTCATCTGTCTTTGGGCATTTAGGTTGTTTTTGTGTCCTGGCTGTTGTAAATAGTGCTGCAGTGAACATTGGGGTACATGTGTCCTTTTGAATTATGGTTTTCTCAGGGTATATGCCCAGTAGTGGGATTGCTGGGTCATATGGTAATTCTATTTGTAGTTTTTTAAGGAACCTCCATACTGTTCTCCACAGTGGCTGTATCAATTTACATTCCCCTGCAACAGTGCAAGAGGGTTCCCTTTTCTCCACACCCTCTTTAGCATTTCTTTTTCGTAGACTTTTTGATGATGGCCATTCTGACTGGTGTAAGGTGATACCTCATTGTAGTTTTGATTTGCATTTCTCTAATAATTAGTGATGTTGAGCAGCTTTTCATGTGCTGCTTGGCCGGCCGTCTGTATGTTTTCTTTGCAGAAATGTCTATTTAGGTCTTCTGCCCATTTTTGGATTGGGTTGTTTGTTTTTTTGATATTGAGCTGCATGAGCTGTTCGTATATTTTGCAGATTAATCCTTTGTCCATTGATTAATTTACAAATATATTCTCCCATTCTGAGGGTTGTCTTTTCATCTCATTTGTCGTTTCCTTTGCTTTGCAGAGGCTTTTAAGTTTCATTAGGTCCCATTCATTTATTTTTGTTTTTATTTCTGTTACTCTAGGAGGTGGGTCAAAAAAGATCTTGCTGTGATTTATATCAAAGTGTGTTCTTCCTATGTTTTCCTCTAAGAGTTTTATAGTGTCCGGTCTTACATATAGGTCTCTAATCCATTTTGAGTTTATTTTTGTGTTTGGTGTTAGGGAGTGTTCTAATTTCATTCTTTTACATGTAGCTGTCCAGTTTTACCAGCACCACTTGTTGAAGAGACTGTCTTTTCTCCATTGTATATCCTTGCCTCTTTTGTCATAGATTAGTTGACCGTATGTGCGTGGGTTTATCTCTGGGCTTTCTGTCCTGTTCCATTGATCTATATTTCTGTTTTTGTGCCAGTACCATAGTCTTCATTACTGTAACTTTGTAGTATAGTCTGAAGTCAGGGAGTCTGATTCCTCCAGCTCCGTTTTTTCTCCTCAAGACTGCTTTGGCTGTTCGGGGTCTTTTGTGTCTCCATACAAATTTTAAGATTTTTTGTTCTAGTTCCATAAAAAATTGCCATTGGTAATTTGATAGGGATTGCATTGCATCTGTAGATTGCTTTGTGTAGTATAGTCATTTTCACAATATTGGTTCTTCCAATGCAAGAACATGGTATATCTCTCCATCTGTTGGTAACACCTTTAATTTCTTTCATTGGTGTCTTACAGTTCTCTGCATACAGTTCTTTTGTCTTCCTTGGTCAGTTTATTCCTAGGTATTTTATTCTTTTTGTTGCAGTGGTAAATGGGAGTGTTTCCTTAATTTCTCTTTCAAATTTTTCATCATTAGTGTATAGGAATGCAAGAGATTACTGTGCATTAATTTTGTATCCTGCAACTTTACCAAATTCATTTATTAGCTCTAGTAGTTTTCTGGTGGCATCTTTAGGACTCTGTATATGTAGTATCATGTCATCTGCAATCAGTGACAGTTTTACTTCTTCTTTTCCAATTTGTATTCCTTTTATTTCTTTTTCTTCTCTGCTGTGGCTAGGACTTCCAAAACTACGTTGAATAATAGTGGTGAGAGTGGACATCCTTGTCTTGTTCCTGATCTTAGAGGAAATGCTTTCAGTTTTTCACCATTGAGAATGATGTTTGCTGTGGGTTTGTCATATATGGCCTTTATTATATTAAGGTAGCTTCCCTCTATTCCCACTTTCTGGAGAGTTTTTATCATAAATCGGTGTTCTGTCAAAAGCTCTTCCTGCATCTATGGAGATGATCATATGGTTTTTATTCTTCAATTTGTTGATATGGTGTATCACATTGATTGATTTGCTTATATTGAAGAATCCTTGCATTCCTGGGATAAACCCCACTTGATCATGGTGTATGATCCTTTTAATGTGCTGTTGGATTCTGTTTGCTAGTATTTTGTTGAAGATTTTTGCATCTGTATTCATCAGTGATACTGGTCTGTAATTTTCTGTTTTTGTAGTATTTTTGTCTGGTTTTGGTATCATGGTGATGGTGGCCTCTCATTCTCATGGTAGAATGAGTTTGGGAGTGTTCCTCCCTCTGCTATATTTTGGAGGAGTTTGAGAAGGGTATGGGTTAGCTCTTCTCTAAATGTTTGATAGAATTCACCTGTGAAGCCATCTACTACTGGGCTTTTGTTTGTTGGAAGATTTTTAATCACAGTTTCAATTTCAGTGCTTGTGATGGGTCTGTTTATATTTTCAGTTTCTTCCTGGCTCAGTCTGGGAAGGTTGTGCTTTCCTAAGAATTTGTCCATTTCTTCCAGGTTGTCCATTTCATTGTCGCATAGTTGCTTGTAGTAATCTATCATGATCCTTGGTATTTCTGCAGTGTCAGTTGTTACTTCCCCTTTTTCATTTCTAATTCTGTGGATTTGAGTCTTCTCCCTTTTTTTCTTGATGTGTCTGGCTAATGGTTTATCAATTTTGTTTATCTTCTCAAAGAACCAGCTTCTAGTTTTATTGATCTTTGCTAGTGTTTCCTTCATTTCTTTTTCATTTATTTCTGATCTGATCTTTGTTATTTCTTTCCTTCTGCTAAATTTTGGGTTTTTTTTGTTCTTCTTTCTCTAATTGCTTTAGGTGTAAGGTTAGGGTGTTTATTTGAGATTTTTCTTATTTCTTGATGTAGGATTGTATTGCTATAAACTTCCCTGTTAGAACTGCCCTTGCTGCATCCCATAGGTTTTGGGTTGTCGTGTTTTCATTGTTATCTGTTTCTAGGTATTTTTTGATTTCCTCTTTGATTTCTTTAGTGACCTCTTGGTTATTTAGTAGTGTATTGTTTAGCCTCCATGTGTTTTTAATTTTTACAGCTTTTCCCCTGTAGTTGCTGTCTAGTCTCATAGAGTTGTGGTAGGAAAAGATACTTTATACAATTTCAATTTCTTAAATTTACCAAGGCTTGATTTGTGACCCAAGATATGATCTGTCCTGAGAATGTTCATGAGCACTTGAGAAGAAAGTGTATTGTGTTGTTTTTGGATGGAATGTCCTGTAAATATCAATTGTCCATCTTGTTTAATGTGTCATTTAAAGCTTGTGTTTCCTTATTTATTTTCATTTTGGTTGATCTGTCCACTGGTGAAAGTGGGGTGTTAAAGTCCCCTACTATGATTGTGTTACTGTCGATTTCCCCTTTTATGGCTGTTAGCATTTGCCTTATGTATTGAGGTGTTCCTCTGTTGGGTGCATAAATTTTTGCAATTATTATATCTTCTTGCATTGATCTCTTGATCATCATGTAGTGTCCTTCTTTGTCTCTTGCAGTAGTCTTTCTTTTAAAGTCTGTTTTGTCTGATATGGGAATTGCTACTCCAGCTTTCTTTTAATTTCCATTTCTATTTTCATGGAATATCTTTTCCATCCCCTCACTTTCAATCTCTGTGTGTCCCTAGGTCTGAAGTGGGTCACTTGTAGACAGCCTATGTCCAGGTCTTGTTTTTGTATCCGTTCAACCAGTCTATGTCTTTTGGTTGAAGCATTTAATCCATTTACATTTATGGTAATTATTGGTATGTATGTTCTTATTACCATTTTCTTAATTGTTTTGGGTTTGTTATTGTAGGTCTTTTCCTTCTCTTGTGTTTCCTGCCTAGAGAAGTTCCTTTAGCATTTGTTGTAAAGCTGGTTTGTAGTGCTCAATTCTCATAGCTTTTGCTTGTCTGTAAAGGTTTTAATTTCCCCATCAAGTCTGAATGAGGTCCTTGCTGGGCAATCTTGGTTGAAGGTTTTTCCATTTCATCACTAAATATGTCCTGCCGCTCTGTTTTGGCTTGCAGAGTGTCTGCTGAAATATCAGCTGTTAACCTTATGGGGAGTCCGTTGTATGTTATTTGTTGCTTTTCCCTGCTGCTTTTAATATTTTCTCTTTGTATTTAATTTTTGATAGTTTGATTAATATGTGTCTCGGTGTGTTTCTCCTTGGGTTTATCCTGTATGGGACTCTGTGCTTCCTGGACTTGATCGACTATTTCCTTTCCCATGTTAGGAAAGTTTTCAAGTATAATGTCTTCTGATATTTTCTCAGACCCTTTCTTATTGTCTTCTTCTTCTGGGACCCCTGTAATTTTAATGTTGGTGTGTTTAATGTTGTCCCCGAGGTCTCTGAGACTGTCCTTCATTCTTCTCATTCTTTTTTCTTTATTCTGCTCCCTGGCAGTTATTTCCACCACTTTATTTTCCAGCTCACTTATTTGTTCTTCTGCCTCAGTTATTCTGTTATTGATTCCTTCTAGAGTATTTTTAATTTCAGTAATTGTGTTGCTCATCACTGTTTGTTTGCTGTTTAGTTCTTCTAGATCCTGTTAAATGTTTCTTGTATTTTCTCCATTCTGTTTCTGAGATTTTCGATCATCTTTACTATCATTACTCTTCTTTTTCAGGTGGGTTCCCTATTTCGTCTTCATTTATTTGGTGTTGTAGGTTTTTGCCTTGCTGCTTTGTCTGTAACATATTTTTTTCTAGTTTTTTTTTTTTTTTTTTTTGATGGGTGGTGCTATATTTCTGTCTTACTGGTTGTTTGGCTTGACACGTCCAGCACTGGAGGTTGCAGGCAGTTGGATAGAGCTGGGTCTTGGTGCTGAGATGAGGACCTCTTGGAGGCCTCACTCTGATTGATATTCCCTGGGGTCTGAGGTTCTCTGTTAGTCCAGCGGTTTGGACTCGGAGCTCCCAGCACGGGAACTTGGGCCTGACCTCTGGCCTGGGAACCAAAATCCCATAAGCTTCATGGCATGGTAAAAAAAAAAAAAAAGGGGGGGGGGAGGAAAGAAAAAAAGAAGAAAGGAGCAGTAAAATATCAAAGAATAATAAAATAAAATTAGAAAGATGAAAAATATATTAGGGAAAATAAAACTATAATTGAAACAACTGCAACAAGGTAAAATCCACAAAAGAAAAAAGTGTGTGTGGGGGAACAAGCCAAAAGGAGAGAGCAATAACAAAGTGTAAAGAATAAAGTAGAATTAGAAAAATAAAAGGTTTATTAGGAAAAATAAAAATGTAGAAGAATCAACAACAATGAATCCACAAGGTAAAACAGAACTCCAATCTAAAAAAGGAAAAAAGAAAAAAAAAGCCTTGACTATGGGGGTGGAGTTTTGGCAGTGGTGGAACTTAGGCAGCGGTGGGGTTTAGGGTGGGGTGAGACCTAGGCAGGTGGGGGTGTGACGTTTCAGCCTGGGGCGGGGCCTGGAGGGGGCGGGGGGGTGACATTCAAGTGTGGGGCGGGGCCTCTACTTAGGACCTGCCCAGAATGGGAGAGGCATCAAGACCTGAGGGGCCCCTCTGGAGTGTGGAGTTCTGGAGTTTGGAGGTAGGGCCCTGAATGAGGGTGTGTGGGTGGGGTGTAGGCCCAGCTCGTTGGAGGGGGTCTCCAAGTGTAGAGGTGGGGCCCTGGGTGGGGGTGTAGGGGCGGGGATTGGGCTCTTCATAGCAGGAGGGAGGCTCCGAGGGCAGAGGATTGGGCCCGGGAGCCCACCAGGCTTCCGCATGCCTGAGTGGACAGGGAAAGCACTGGCCCCGTTCCCTTCTGTTGCTTTATGCCCTGCTGTACCATCTCCCCCAGCGTCTCCCCCAGCGTCTCCCCCGTTGCTGCTGGACCCCTAACTGTGGGTGGGTCCCACTGGGTGTAGGAACTCCTCTCCTCCCCCAGCTGCCCCTCAGGGGTCCCGGAGGTCCGGCCTTTACTTTTGCTCCCCCTTCCCTCTCTCCCACTCCCTCAGGACATGCGCAGCTGGAGGGAGCCTAGGTGGGCAGAGGATCAGGCCCCAGATCTCAACAGGTTCCTGGGTGTCCAAGTGGGCAGGGGAAACCTGGCCACGCCCCCTTTTGATTCTCTGCCCTCCCAGTGGTTCCCCAAGTTCCCTCTTCAGGCGTGGGATGCCTTCCCCTCCCCCAGCCGCCCCTCAGCAGCGCCAGTCCTGTCCCACATCCACTTCTCCTCCCCCTTCACTCCCCCCACGCCCCACGTCCTACCTGGTAGTTGGCTGTTCCTCCCGTCCCCTTAGGTGTCCGTGGCCCCCCACCGGTGCCTGGTAGGTGCCCTAGTTGTGAGGAGATGGGAATTCCGTGTCCTCCTAGTACGCCATCTTGACTTCACCCCCCTCATTGCTTTTTAGTCTTAGGATTCTTTGACACTCTTAAAAGTTATTGAGGACTCCAAAGAGCTTTTGCTTATAAGGGTTCCATATGTTGCTGTTTACAGAAAATAAAGCTAAGAAGACTCTAAAATATTTTAAGTTTGTTTAAACAGTAATAATCTTGTATATTAACATTTTTCTTTAGGGGAAATAAAACCAAAAATAGTGAGAAACGTGGCATTGTTTTACATTTACGAAAATCTCTTCAGTATCGGTTAGCAGAAGATACATAGATTCTCATATCTGCTTCACACACTTCATTAGTTCTCAGGGCTATGATGGCATCACATGTCATACAGCAAAATGTGTAGGAAATTTTTCTCTATATCTTTCTCCACATCTCTCCTCTAATAAGTTTCCTCTAGCCCCTTAGCCGAATTTGTGTTTTGTTTCACCCTTACTTCTCTTGATCCAACCAGATAAAGTTAACATTATATGAATTAGCTGCTATTCAAACAGGAAGAGTCAATCTTTGTAATTCAAATAGAGGTTGCCTTTTTCCGTAAATTCTCAGTTCTAGTAGTTATGATTCTTTGGAAACCAGTTTAAGAATGGCTTTCATTGTTAGAGTTCAAAAATAACACCTTTTTTACTTCTTGAGTTGAAAACCAGTAAGAGAGAAATACTGGGCAGATAACTACTAGATAGCAGGACTGTAGATCTGCAGCTGACTTGTTCACCTGCTCTTGGGTGGCATGGACCACTGCAGACTTCCCCTGAAAGGGCAGATTAGAAAAAAGAAATTCCAGAAGGGGCTGAACCACATGGCCCAGCATCTTCCCCAGACTTTCCAGTCATCTGTCATTCCTTTCCTGCTAAGCAAGAGAGGGAGAAAAGAGGCCAGGGATCTTATTCCAGAAAGAACTGGAAGTAATTGTCCCCCCTCTTCTCAACAAGATGCTTGTTTATGTTTTATCTTTTATAAATGTGGACAACAGAGTTTTACTGTCATGAATTAGTAGTAATGGCTCAACAGCCATCATGTCACTCAGTAATGACTAGTATAAGAAGGCTTAAGGTCACCTTTCCAAAACTCAAATCATCATTTATTTCCCCGTACTCTCTACAACATTGTTAACAGAACTGTTGAACAAGTCAGTTCTTTGGACAGAGTGTATGTTGCAGTTTGCTTATCATGAGGGTTATTAGATATTACACGGCTTGAAAAAATAGATGTCTTGTGAAAGCTCTAGTGAAATTTGAATAGTCATGCGATCTGTTTTGTAAGTTTTTAGGCTAAAAGTGTCAGGGTGTGTGCCCATTATGAATCAAGTTTAATTATAATACATTCATGGGGGATGTTGTTCTAGGAAGTGTAAAATCCAGAAACACAGGTTACTGAGTTTTAATCCCAGCCCTGCCATGCACTAGCTATGCAACCTCAAACAAGTTCTAGTTCCATATCTTCTCTCAGCTTCATTTTTCTGAATTATAAAATGGGGAAAGTCAGAACACTTTCCTCATAAGAGTGTTATGAAGCTTAAATAAGAAAATGCAGGCAAAGCATTTATTAGGTTTGGGGCACAATAATTGCTCAGTATAGGTTCATTAAATATTATGTATATTACAAGAATATTATTTTTATGTATTATTTTTGTAATCCAGAACATTAGGCAATTATATAACATATAACATTATTTTACTCCCTCATTTTCTGATTTCTGCTTTTTCTGGGTTAAGTTTTAGCCATTGATCTATACTGAGGGGCATTATAAAACAGCTGTTTGAAACTTACCATCTTCATTCAGGAAGAGTTGTTGGGGACTATGTTTCATAGCTTCATCTCTGTAAAGACCTTGGGGAAAATAGTTCCTACAGGTCTCAGTCTAAAGAATTGATGTCCCTTTCCCATGCGTTGGGTTTGTGTTTCTATCTTAAATTGTATGACAGAGCATGTTTCCTTTTTAAAATTGCTATTGAAGAAGCTCGGCAACAAACTTGCAGCCCTCTGTTAACAAAGTGGACTCTATGTTGTGACATATATTTTAAATACTAATCTTAACCTTCATCTCTTTCCCCCACCTCATCTTTATGTTCTCTTCCTCCCCAGTTTCTTCACATAATTTTTATCTTCTTTTTTCTACATCTTTGTAAGAGACTACACATACTTTCCGAATGATATATTTTTAAAATAAAAATGTGTGAGTGTAAAATAAATCTTTAAACCTTAGGAACATACTTGACCTAATGAAATAGTTGTGGGTAATTTCATTTGATTAGTTTTTTGGTCATTGTATAAAACTGGTTTGAAATAAAATGCTTTAGGTGATTTGTGACATGGGTGGCTGTATGACATCACTACAGTGTCACTCATCTCCCTTGAGCTTGTGATTGTATGCTTTTCCATATCAAGCACATAACTGTATGTGTTGTTGCTCTTGCCTAGCAGCTGTGCAGATAAAATTGGCGTGTTTCTCTTGTATTCTTTTTTTTTTGACAAATTTATTTATTTATTTATTTTTGGCTGTATTGGGTCTTTGTTGCTGTGTGCAGGCTTTCTCTAGTTGTGGTGAATGAGGGCTCCTCTTCGTTGCGGTGCGCGGGCTTCCCATTGTCATGGCTTCTCTTGTTGCGGAGCACGGGCTCTAGGTGTGCAGGCTTCAGTAGTTGTGGCACATGGGCTCAGTAGTTGTGGCTTGCGGGCTCAGTAGTTGCGGCTTGTGGGCTCTAGAGCGCAGGCTCAGTAGTTGTGGTGCACGGGCTTAGTTGCTCCGTGGCATGTGGGATCTTCCCAGACCAGGGCTTGAACCCGTGTCCCTTGCATTGGCAGGCAGATTCTTAACCACTGCGCCACCAGGGAAGCCCCAGTTGTTTTAATTTTTTTTTTTTTTTTTTTTTTTTTCGGTATGCGGGCCTCTCACTGTTGTGGCCTCTCCTGTTGCGGAGCACAGGCTCCGGACGCGCAGGCTCAGCGGCCATGGCTAACGGGCCCAGCCGCTCTGCGGCATGTGGGATCTTCCTGGACCAGGGCACGAACCCGTGTCCCCTGCATCGGCAGGTAGATTCTCAACCACTGTGCCACCAGGGAAGCCCCGGTTGTTTTAATTTTTATAGCATTGAAAGAAACAATGTAGGGTCCATATCAAGTTTAGAATCATAATTTTCAAAAATGAGTCACAATCAAGACATATATACATATTGATTAGTAATTAAGGCACGGCTATATCAATAATAGCAATGCTATTTGGAACAAAAATCAAGTAGAATGTACTAGCTTTTCCTTGTAGTTTTTCCCTTCGAGTTACTAACTTGATATGAGATTGCGTCTTATTTATACATTACAAATGCTTATTCTGTTTATGGCTATATAGTATAAGTAGCATGTGCTAGCGTTTAATAAAGTTTATAATTTTCTGATAAATTTGGTGTTTGGTATATGGCATGTAGTTTTTTTAAATAAAAGTTTATACATATGAACAAAAATAGACTGCATTCTGAATGTGTGCATATCAATATTTCAGCCTTTTCTTAAAAAGTTATTAAAATGATTAAAAAATACTAATTACGTAAATACTGTACTTTGTTTTTATAGAACTTTCACCCATAATCTTCTTTTTTTTCTTTTAAAGATCAGTGGATAAGTCTGTCATAGTGTATGATACTGTAAGTATTTCAAAATCTTGTATGATCTGTATAAATTATGTTTGCTTATTAGGCTACTGAACTTCAAGTTTAGCTAGGCAAGATGAGAAAAATGTACATATTTTTTCCGTTTAGGATGCCCAAGAATATAATATATACATTTTCAGAAGTGCTAAAATAGTTATGCAGGTAAGGTATTGCTTCTGGAACAAGCCCTTAAATATTTCAGTAATGGTTTTAAGATAGACAGATGTGTAGTCTGATCAAAGAAAATACAGATTTAAAGAGCATCAATATTAAAAAAATCACTTTAAGTCAGTTTTTCTTAAACTCTTACACCAGGTTTCCATAACAGCAAAGGAGTGTTTACCCGAGGGTTTTGGGAAGGTATAGCTGAAAGCTGAAAGTGGCTCTATCACTTTATAGAGTCCCACCTGGATTTAGAGACTAGTATAAGAAGAGTAGGTTATAAAGGATTTGGAAAAATAGGGCTTTTTGATAGATGCGTGTGAATAAAGACCAGGTTGCATAAGTATGAAGAAAAATGAACATTTAATATATAGTGAAAGTATGATTGACGAAAATATTCTCCAAGAGAAATCGGTGTTGAGTGGGACCTTACAGTGGTTGAGCTTAGGTTGTAGCTATGCCAGCAAAGAAATAGAGATGTGAATTATCAAAGTGTAGTGGGTCAAGCAAGGAAGCTAAGCTAGTCCTCCACACAGCAGTTAAAATTATTGAGTTCTGGCAGGAAGTGGGCAAGAGTACTCAAACGAGGTGAAATAGATCCTTAATGTTTCTCAGGAAATTTTCACGAGATTTTACATTCACAGAAATAGCTATAATGTTAAATTTTCTCCATAAAATATGTATATGAGTCTTAGTTAAATACATCTAGTTGTTGGATGGCCCGCTAAGTGTACTCAATATTGAAATGACTAATTTCTACTCACCGGTCTGCAGTGGGTACAGTCAAATGCCATAGCAAAAATACAAATCATTTCATGGTTACTATTAGTAAGTTGAGACAAATCAGCCAGGACTATATTATACTAAAAATTTCAGCAGACAGCAGTACTGATAATTGAGAAAGAGTGAAATACGTACTTGATAATGTTATTAGTTATAAATGCTATTCTCTATTCATTGGGTAAAGTTTTGGTTTATATTAGTGACTCATAATATTAGAATACATAGAGTATATAAACCATTCAGGTCAAACAAGTCTTTATCAGTAGCTTTACTCTTGCCTGAGTAAATATAAAGCTGTTTGTGTTGTTTTTCAGAATACTGAGGATATACTTCACACCTTGACTCAGCACACCAGGTCTGAACTTAACCTCACTTTGTATTAATATAATTAAAAAATTGGTCTGAGGATATATAATAGTTGTTTTTATTAACTAGGTATGTCACGACTTGTGCCTTTGCACCCAATATCCTTTTACTTGCTACTGGTTCAATGGACAAAACAGTGAATATCTGGCAGTTTGACCTGGAAACACCTTGCCAAGGTTAGTAAGGATATCATGTGTAACCCAGTTCAGCACCATTCACCATTAAAAGGAGAAATTCAGTAATTTTTTGACAAATTATTCATGTTGCTTTTCTCAATATAAAGCATACATACAAATTTAATATAATTTAAAAATAATTTTAGAGAACCCAGTGTTAAAGTTAACCCAGACATCTACATTAAAACTGTTGGTAAATGCTTTTGGATGCACATTCATGTATATCATACCTCCCATAGTTTTGTAAGCTCTTTATTTATACTCCATACTAATTTTTCAGATAAATATAGCCTAGAACAAAATAGAAATGATAGTTTTATCTTGTTGGTTTTATTTTTGGTTTTCTCAAGCAACACTGACACTTAATTTAGGAGTTTTATTTTTATCACTGTCAGAATTAACCAATTAGTGGTGCTGATATGCAGATGACAGATCACATATAATACTTCTGCTGATATGAATTTTATATAATAAAGATAAACTTTTTCTGGAGTGTAAAATGTTCCGAAAGAGCAGCATTTAATGTAGCATTAAATAATACTTTATACGTAGTATTATTTGATTTTTAAAAATTTCTTAAAGGATTTTAAAGTAGAAAACACAGACTTAAGAAAATTTCATTTACTTTTTAGTACAAAGTGAGAATGTTTATAAAGGATATATACTTTTTCTTGTTGTTTTTTCACTTACTTTTTGTTTGTGGGGTTTTTTTGGTTTGTTTGTTTTTAAGCAAGGATCGCAGAAGATCAACCAAAGCAATTTACTGAAGATTGGTCAGAGGACGATGTCTCAAACTGGCTTTGTGCACAAGGTTTAAAAGACCTTGTTGGTATTTTCAAAATGAATAACATAGATGGACGAGAACTGTTGAATCTTACAAAAGAAAGTCTAGCTGATGATTTGAAAATTGGTAAGACCTAGTGAAAGTTAGGCAGTCTTAAAAACAACTTTTAATAATCTGAGATTGGTTTTAATTGCATTAATGGTTTCCTTTTAATATTCTAGCACAGTAGTAGTTCTGGTATATGTCTGTGTGTAGAAGTATAGTATATTTTTATTAGATTATGGAAAAGAAATGTTACGTACTGTTTCTTTAGGTAATTAAAGCTATCATGTAACTATAATTTTTAAAATGTATATATTTTTTAAATTGTGATATAATTCACCCTTTTATAAGTGTACAGTGCAGTGACTATTCAAGTTGTATAACCATCACCACTATCTGATTCCAGAACATGTTCATCACTTCAGAAAGAAACTCCATTCCCATTAGCAGTCACTCATATTCCTTGTCTCTCTAGCTCCTGGCAACCACTAATCTACTTTCTGTCTCTAAGGATTTGCCTCTTCTACATTTCATAAAATGTATGGCCTTGTCTGGCCTCTTTTGCATAGCATGTTCTCAGAGTTCATACATGTTGTAGTATATATTAGTACTTCACTTTTTATGGCTGAATAATATTCCATTGTATGAATTTATCACTTTTTGTTCATCCATTCACTGGTTGATTGGATTTAGATTGTTCCTGCTTTTTAGATTTTATGAAAATTGCTTCTATAAACATTCATACACACGTTTCGTGTGGGCATCTGTTTTCAGTTTTCTAGAGCGTTACCAAATCATATTGACAGAACTTGGCCAGAAGAAGATGTCTCCTTTTGTGATTGGGAGTTGGGAATGAGTGTTATTAAACTTAATTGCTCAGGAAGAAAAGACCCTTTACCAGCTTGAGGGCTAGTAGCCCCTCAGTATGGGCAATGAGCAACATTTGGCTATATTTAATATAACTCTGAAAAGGCATCTGGCTCTTAATAAGATGACAAATTAAATAGGCCATCAACTCCTGTACCCTCTTCCCCACCCTTTCCCCATCCCTGCAAATGCTACATAATTGAAAACTGATGGAGTCTAGACACAAATAACCATCAAATAAACAAAACAAAACTCTGAAAACTGTCGAGTGGAATTGGTGGATCATATGGTAACTCTGTGCTTGCATTTGAAGAACTGCCAGGCTATTTTCCAAAGCAACTGTGCTTTTCTGTATTCTCACCAGCAGTGTATGAGGATTCCAGTTTCTCTGCATCCTCATCAACAATTGTTTAGTTTTTCAATTATAGCCATCCTAGTGGTTTCTCATTGTGGTTTTGATATGCATTTTCCTGATGACTTAGTGATGTTGAACAACTTTCCATATGCTCAGTGGCCATTTGTATATCTTCTTTGGAAAAACGTTCAGATTCTTTGCCCATTTTAAAAACTGGGTTATTTGTCTTTTTATTGTTGAGTTGTTTATATAAATTTAGATACTAGACCCTTAATCAGATATGATTTATAAATATTTTCTCCCATTCTGTGGTTTATCATTATGCTTTCTTGAAAGTGTCCTTTGATGCACAAAAGTTATAAATTTTGGTGAAGTCCAGTTTATCTGTTTTTTTTCTGTCATTGCTTGTGCTGTAGGTGTCATATCTAAGAAACCCAAACCTAATCCTGAATCTTGACACCTGTGTTTCTTCTGTGACTTTTATAGTTCTAGCTCTTACATTTAGGTGTGTGATCAATTTTGACTTAATTTTTGTATATAATGTGAGGTAAGGGTTTAGCTACATTCTTTCAGATGCATATATCCGGTTGTCCCAGCACCATTTGTTGAAAAGACTATTCTTTCCCCTTTAAATTACCTTAGCACCCTTGTTAAATATCAGTTGACCATAAATGTGAGGGTTTATTTCTGGACTCTCAATTCTGTTTCACTGATCTATTTGTCTATCCATATACTAGTGCCACAGTGTCTTAATTACTATAGCTTTGTAGTAAGTGTTGAAATTGAAAATTGTGTGTCCTCCATCTCTGGATTTTTTTTCTCCCCAGGATTGGTTTTGCTCCTTTGGGTCCCTTGGCATTTCCATATGAATTTTAGGATCAACGTGTCAAATTCTGCAAAAAAGCCACCTGACTTTGATGGGGATTATACTGAATTTCTACATCAATTGGGGGATTATTATCATTTTAACAATATTCTTCTAATCCATAAGCACAGGTTTTTTGTTTTTGTTTTTGTTTTTTTTTTTGCGGTACGCGGACCTCTCACTATTGTGGCCTCTCCCGTTGCGGAGCACAGGCTCCGGACGCACAGGCTCAGCGGCCATGGCTCACGGGCCCAGCCGCTCCGCGGCATGTGGGATCTTCCCGGACTGGGGCACCAACCCACGTCCCCTGTATCGGCAGGCGGACTCAACCACTGCGCCACCAGGGAAGCCCAGCACAGGATATTTTTATGTTTATTTAGGTCTTCTTAATTTCTTTTTCAACAATGCTTTGTAATTTTCAATGCGTAAGTCATTTTTTCTTAAGTGTACAATCCACTGGTTTTTAGTGTACTCACAGAGTTGTACAACCATCACCACTATCTAATTGCAGAACTTTTTTTTTTTTTTTTTTGCGGTACACGGGCCTCTCACTGTTGTGGCCTCTCCCGTTGCGGAGCACAGGCTCCGGACACGCAGGCTCAGCAGCCATGGCTCATGGGCCTAGCCGCTCCGTGGCATGTGGGATCTTCCTGGACCAGGGCATGAACCTGTGTCCCCTGCATCGGCAGGCAGACTCTCAACCACTGCGCCACTAGGGAAGCCCTAATTGCAGAACATTTTTATCCCCCCAAAAGAATCCCATTCTTTCCTCTTTCTAGCCTCTTGGCAACCACTAATCTATCTTCTGTAGAAATAGGATCTACCTATTTTGGACATTTCTTTTAAGTGGAACCATACAATATGTGGCCTTTTGTATCTGGCTTTTTAAATTTAACCTTTCAAGGTTCATCCATGTTTTTGTATGTGTAAGTACTTCCTTTTTATGGCTGAAAAATATTCCATTGTATGGCTATACTACATTTTGTTTATCCACTGATCAGCTGATGGTCATTTGGGTTGTTTCTACTTTTTGGCTGTTACCAGTAATGCTGCTGTGAATATATATGTATGAGTTTTTCTGTGAGTATATTTTCATTTCCCTTGGATATATGATTAAAAGTAGAATAACTCTACATATACCATTTTGAGGAACTGGCAGACTGTTTTCCAAAGCAGCTGTACTATTTTACATTCCCACCATCAGTGTGTGAGCTTTCCAATTTCTTCACCTCTTTGTCAGCACTGGTTATTACCTTATCTTCTTGATTATAGCCATTGAATAGATGTGAAGTGGTATTTCATTGTGGTTTTTGATTTGCATTTACCTAATGATGTGGAGCATATTTTCGAGTGTTTATTGGCTGTTTGTGTATCTTCTTTGGTTAAAATTGGTTTGTCTTTTTATTGTTGAATTGTAAGAGTTGTTTTATGTGTTCTGGTTATTATCAATACATCCTTATCAAAAATAGTTTGAAGTCTTAGTGTTGTGCTCTAATGAACATAATACTCAGACACTTATCAGTGTGCTCCAGTAAAATCTTAATTAACCAGAAAGCTTAGGAAATAGGATGTCCATAGTGAATTTACTGTTAATGAGGAGTCAAAGAGCAAAAAAAGTGTTTGTTATAGAAAATCATTCTAAAGTATAGTAGTATACTTTCATTACGTAGTAAATATAGTATGTGAACCTATTTAAGTGTCTTGGAAGCTTATGGCCTTTTAAGAAGTTAATAGAATGATGATTTTGTGAAAATAATTAGAATCAGATGGTTTTGTACTCAGGCCATACTGTGAAAGCTATTTTTGTATCTCTAGTAACTTATTTCCTTTATAGTTTACTCTTTCTTCCTGAAAGTAGGTAATAGAGTACAGGGGTTTTTTTGTTTTTGTTTTAAAGTTCTGGTGAATTTAGCATGTTCATTAGCTGATTTCTTATTACTCTCTCACAATAAGTTTTAACAATACCTTATCACACAGAAGCACATGACAATATAAAATAATAATTTCAGATTTCAACAAAGGATGTTTCAAAACATAAGAGAGCATAGTAAAAACAATAGGAAGAGAATTCTGTCCCAATAGCCCAATAAATAAAGTATAAGAAGTTCTTACAGGATTCAATTAATGGCCTGAAATAGTTTTTGAAGGTGAGTCTCGGGTTTAGTAGTTATGATTATTTTGACGTTCAGTGAAATAAGTTTTGGAACTACCAGGCTCAAGCCAAAATTGAAATATAATTTAAATAAGTCTGCTGTGGTCTAAAAGCTGAATTAGGAAGATCATTATAAACGGAGACAAGAACATTGCATACTCTCTAGTAAGTAAGGAATTTGCTTTGTGTTTGTACTTAAGATTTGGAAAGTTAGCAAATACAACAAATTAAATACAGAATAAATTAGTAAGTAACTTTTTAAATAAATATTTAAATAAATAATTTTTTCTACATCATTCTATAGTATCAATATTTTAAAGTTTTTGCACAATTGTAAAGGGTCAGCAGGCTAACATTAATCTTCTACAACTGCTACTTTAAGCTACAGTGGATTTCTGTTAGTCTTGAGTTTTAAGAAAAGTAGGCTCTTCCTCAAAACAGTAAATTGGAGTAATAGAGAAGTGAAATTGGGTCTAGAAAAAAATGTGTTAAGAGGCAAACTGATGAGTATGTGATCATGAATTTTACTCTTGTGAGGCATAACTGTTTTACTTGCATTTGCTTTTGTGGTACAGCTGTTAAAATGGTTCCTATGTCAATGTGAATAAATATGAATTTAACATTCATCATATGAAGGAAGTTATTTAATTTTCAGTGAAGTATATTGGAGTGTTAGGGAACGAAGTAGTATATCTATAACGTTTGACACTTAAAAATTATTTTTAAGGAGTCAAGCAGTCTATCAAATCTTTTTTCAATGAGCCTTTGTAGATATACAATAAAGGAACCTTCTATAGATTTGAGTATCTGTTGGAACCTGGTGTTTTAACCTAGAGTAATAGTCCTTTTCTAGCATAGTGTTAATGAAAACGAAGGGTACAACAGACATACAGTTTTAGGTAGGAAATAACTCCTTATATCTAGTGCTATATTTGCATAAGGAATATCCAGAAAGAGATTACAGGTACAAGAGATCCTTGATATTAAGAGAGGTATGTCTTAAGACATATGTGTATCCATCAATTTGTGAACTCTACAATAGCCTTTAATATTGCAACCAAAAGGCATAAAGTATGAAGATAAAGAGCAAGAAAGTCTCTTTGAGATGCGATCCTAGGCAAGCAGTAAGTCCACTAACTAGCCACATGATTTTCATCTGCAGTTTGGCTTCAGGTTATATCCAGGACTCAGGAATATTGCAAACTGCTACCTATCTTGGAGTTTGGAATTGCTGTAGACGATGTAATGGTAGAACCATGGAATGACAAATGACAAGGAACTATTGTATATTGTGTCAGTCCTTACCCTTATATTCAACTAATTATCAGTCATAGATTTATCATAGATTCTTAATTGGGAATGAGGTTTCTTCAAAGTGTTCCCTCTTCTTTTTGCTCTTGTCTTTCCAAGAAACCATGAAAGCACTTGAGACATTTTTATCATTTTCTGCTTTAAAAGTTATAATATCAAATTATTATATCCAATGCTTTTTAAAACTTTATGCACCAGCTGTCTTAACATCCTCAGATTTTGGAAGTTTCATGTTTCAAATTCTAGTAATACTTCCTTATGTAGACTTTCACTTGTTGCCAAAATGCATATACTGTTAAGAAATAAGAACATTTACCATTTTTTCTTTACACACAATTGAAGTGAAATAGTCCTTTCACATGTATAGGCCTGTGCACTGACCTGCTGTTAGAGTGGGCATAACCCTTCCAGTTCAGCTGCTGCTCTTAAATTGGCCTACCCCACTTTCCTGAGAGTGGGGCATTTCGGGGTCTCCATTCCTCAGGCCTATCAGATGTCCTGTTGCTTCCGCATTGATATCAATCACAGGTCTTATGGATGGTGGTTTATTCTCTTCCACTTAAATAGCGGGATTCATGAGGATACCCTGCTACCTTGTTTTTTGGAAGTGTCGGTGGGATTTGATTTTGCTATCTCGTTGCTGTTTTTATGTGGGGATTCAGAGAAGTTTAAAAATTATATTGCTTCTATCACCATCTTCTCTAAATCCTTTAAAAAATCCCTACTGTACCTATAGTTTTGTGTCCCTTTTCTTTCCTAATATAGTTTTATGTCTTGTTTTCTCTTGATCTTTCAAGTCAGAAGTTTGTTAATACATTTTATTTTTAAAAAATAAAAAGTTTTAAAGTTTTTTTCTCCAAGAAACCAGCTTTTGATTCTGTTGTTCTGTCTCAGGGCATTGCAGACGTGATTCAGTGACCAGCCCAATGGGCTGTAATTGTTAGTCCAGGCCATAGCGCTCTCTTGTTACCCTGCCTCCAGCTCATGCTGGTGTTGCTGCCTTAGCAATGATATTTACAGGACAAAGTTGGGGAGCGTGAAGGCTACAAGTAGAAAGGTGTTTCTTCCATTTGTGTACACAAATCTCTGCTTTAAGCTGTTTCCCATCCCCTACCCTGGAACCTAGTTAGTTCTGTTTCCTTGAGGGTTTTCTGAATTTTGTTTTGTATTTTTGATGGTTATTTGTGTCCAGACTCCATCAATTCTCAATTATGTAGCATTTCCAGGGATGGGGAAGAGGGTACAGGAGGTGATAGCCTATTTAATTTGTCATCTTATTAATAGCCAGATGCCTTTTCAGAGTTATAGTAAATATAGCTAAATATTGCCCATTGCCCATACTGAGGGTTTACTAGCCCTCAGCTGGTAAGGGTCTTTTCTTTCTGAGCAATTAAGTTTAATAACACTCACTGCCAAATCCCAATCACAAAAGGAGATGTCTTCTTCTGGCCAAGTTCTGTGGATATGATTTGGTAACTGCTTCCCTGAGGGCATTCTTAAATGACATTAAAATCAGACAAGGGTAACACACAATTTAACCTTATCCAGGACATTTTGAAATAGGGTTTCTATATTCTTTATTAATAAACATTCTAAATATTGGCACACATGTATATTCGACAGGGTAATATATATATTGTTTTCAGAATATTAAATACCTCTATATCCTTATTACATGTTGTATAATTTTCCCCTTAAATGATGACTTAATTATGTTAGTAGTTATGTAATTATTAATGTGTCTAATTAGTCTAATTATAAACGTGTTTATAACATGCTTTTAAAAAATTGTATTAAAAATCCTCAATTTTGTTTCAATGAATTACATAGGAGGTAAGTCATAGGAAAGCAGTAAAGCAGTTCCTAAGATGTAGGCAGCTGCTAGGTTGACTTGCCATACTTGCATAGATATGGTCAATGAGTCCAAATAGATTTGAACAGTTTATTACTCATGGCACAGCAGGCAGCATGAGCTTCATATTTAAATTGGTTGCCCTTTCCACCTAGTCTTGTGGGGGCAATTTGTGTTGGTGTCATAGCTGAGGAAACCTGAGTTTATGAACCTCCCCCCAATCTTATAAAGGGAATGCTAGCAAACTAGTCCAAAAGGAAGACATTATCTTTGTTCTTGTCAGGAAACAAATCTGCCCTCAGACTGGGAGGGAAACACTATCTCTAGCTTCCAAGTAAGTTTGCAGACATCCTTGAAAAGATTGCTAGACAAAAGGTGTCATAAGGTGTGTATAAACACATGGAGAATTACCTTCCAATCAGAAAGAAAGCTGACTTGGCTTTTTATGGGAACTCTGAGGTGTTCTGAAATTTAGTTCTTTTTTCCTACCCACCCTACACCTCCCAAACACCTCCACCTAAAATAGAACTGTCAGCTAGATTATCTAAAAATATAAACAGATAATCACACTAAACTTCCTAAACTTCATTGTATTAATCTTCCCGAAATTAAAAACTAAGATAATTTTAAAAACTTAAGATAAAAGTAATACAAATGAATGAAACATACGTGTAGAGTCTTGGACAAATATTTGAGATTGTGTTTCATATGAGAATCAGCAAATAATATACCCAATTTCATAATGTTTAAAAATAGATGGAATTTTTATATTATCAAACTGAACATCTTTAGAAATGATTTTTAGGAAATTTTTTGTTGTCTAAATAAATTAACCTGTAATAATGAGCCTTTTCTGATTTTGTGTGGTATATTAGTATTTGGGCAATCTGAAATTCATGAGGAACTTTGAGAATCAAAAGTTATTTAGAATAAACTTGCTGAGTTATTTTAATCACACAGTATTCTATACTACAAATATTGATTAAAGAATTTATAAAGAAAAGGTTCCATGTGGTAAAACAGGATGTCTGAAAATTTTTGGTTGTAGTAGATGAAATTTCTCTTTGTTTGCTGAAGACTTGCATAAAGGTTAGAAGTAATAGTTCTCCAGCCCTAACGGAATAATTTCTTTTCAGAATCTCTAGGGCTGCGTAGTAAAGTTCTGCGGAAAATTGAAGAGCTCAGGACAAAGATGAAAACGCTTTCCTCTGAAATTCCTGATGAGTTTATATGTCCAATAACTAGGGAGCTTATGAAAGATCCTGTCATCGCATCAGGTATGTGATGCTATTCTAAGTTTCAGGGCATATTATGTACTAAATGAATAAATAATGTAGACAGTTCACAGAAGTTTGTTTAAATGTGAAACTTTTTCAAAATTTATTTCTCATAAGTTCTTTTTTTTTTCTTTTTAAAAATTCCTTAGATCTGAGGTGAACTACTGAACATTGTATGTTTCTTAATGAATAAAATTGCATGGAGCAGGTTTGGATAAGATTAGAGACAAAAGAAATAATCTTGACAAGCCTTACTTAAACTTGTGAAATATGTATTTAGTTACTAGAATGTATAGTTAAAATATTGTTTTTTAAGATAGACTGTTGAGATCTATTATATTTATTTTGTCTATCATGAATTTAAACAACCTTACAGAAATAAGAATTTAAAGGATATAAAGTTACATCATTTCACATTAATTTCTAATCTTTGTAAATGAACACAGACATACATACTTTACATAGTTGTAATCAGTGAATCCATATCGTGCTTTTTATTTTTAAGACTTATATACATTTCTGAATATTGACTTAGTCTACATAATTTTCAGTGTTAATAACTATTCCACTGGAGCTCTACGCTACAATTTGACTCTTCTACTATTTGGTGTATGTATGTGTTTGAAAAGTTTTATATTGTTAATAGCATTGTGCTGATATCTTGGTACTCCTTTCATTGTGTTGTTACCATTACTTAGGGGTATTTTCATGACATGTGTTCCCCAAAGCAGAATTAACCGATCAGAATATATATATATATATATATATATATATATATTTTTTTTTTTTTTTTTTTTTGCGGTACGCGGGCCTCTCGCTGCCGTGGCCTCTCCCGTTGTGGAGCACAGGCTCCGGATGCGCAAGGCTTAGCAGCCATGGCTCAGGGGCCCAGCCACTCCGCGGCATGTGGGATCTTCCTGGACCAGGGCACGAACCTGTGTCCCCTGCATCGGCAGGTGGACTCTCAACCACTGTGCCACCAGGGAAGCCCCCAGGATATTTTATGAATGTTAAAAAGAAGAGTTTTGATAGTTCTTGTTAGATTTTTATTAGATTGTTTTCTAGGAAAAAATAGTTTAGAATGCTACCAGAAATGTATGTAAGTGTACCTGTTTTTCCAGTTTTGTGATCATTGAATTTTAGAACTCATTTATTTTTGCAAGTTTAATACTTGTTTGAAACTATATTCCTTTTTTTTAAATTAATTTTTTTTTGCTGAATTTACATTTATTTACTCTGATTTTGTTTCTTATGCCAGTAGTGTACTTTTACAGTTAAACTAAATTATTGTTAAACAGTAAGTAAAAATCTTAAAAGTCTTTAAGAAAGTGTGCAAATGTGGGCCCCTTTCTATTTGTTTTTATTTCGCAGAAATCTTTAGACTGCCTCATTTCTGGTCTGGATCAGTTATAGTGAAGGCAAAATTCCACTACAGTGGAGGTGCAGTGGAGTGTAGTCTGAGAGTGAGTTGATGGTTGATGGGGGTGATAATAAACTGGGACTTACGTCCTAAACTTACCCAGCTCATCAGAGAGAGAGGTATACCAGATTTGGGGAAATTTGTAATTAGATGCAGGCATTAATTATTTAAATACATCTTTTCTTAATTGTAGTAAAATACACATAAAATTTACTGTCTTAACCATTTTTAAGTGTATTAAACTATTGTGTAACCAATCTCCAGAATATTTTCTTCTTGCAAAACTGAAACTATCTATATACCTTCTTGTTTCTATGAATTTGACTATTCTACATATCTCATATAAGTGGAACCATACAGTGTTTGTCTTCTTGTGTCTGGTTTATTTCATTTAGCATAATGTCCTCGAGCTTCATCCACATTGTGGCCTGTGTCAGAATTTCGTTCCTTTTTAAAGCTGAATAATACACCATTGTATGTGTACACATCTTGTTTATCCATTCATCCATCAGTGGATGTTTGGTTTCCTTCCAGCTTTTGGCTATTATGAATAATGCTGCTTTGAACAGGGATATACAAATATCTCTTTGAGTTGCTGCTTTCAATTCCTTTGGGTAAAATGTCCAGAAGTCGAATTGCTAGGTTATATGGTAATTCTTTTTTTTCTTTTTTATTTATTTTTCACATCTTTATTGGTGTATAAATGCTCCACGGTGTTTGTGTGCCGCACAACAAAGTGAATCAGCTATATGTATACATATATCCCCATATACCCTCCCACTTGAGCCTCCCTCCCACCCTCCCTATCCCATCCCTCTAGGTCGTCACAAAGCACTGAGCTGATCTCCCTGTGCTGAGCAGCAGCTTCCCACTAGCCATCCGTTTTACATTTGGTAGTGTATATATGTCAGTGCTACTCTCACTTCATCCCAGCTTTCCCTTCCCCACCCCGTGCCCTCAAGTCTTCCCTCAAGTCTGTTCTCTACATCTGCGTCTTTATTCCTGCCCTGCCACTAGGTTCATCAGTACTGCTTTTTTAAATTCCATATATATGCATTCGCATACGGTATTTGTTTTTCTCTTTCTGACTGTCTTCACTCTGTATGACAGATTCTAGGTCCATCCACCTCACTACAAATAACTCAGTTTTGTTCCTTTTATGGGTGAGTAATATTCCATTGTATATATGTGCCACATCTTCTTTATCCAATCATCTGTTGATGGACATTTAGGTTACTTCCATGTCCTGGGTATTGTAAATAGTGCTGCAATGAACATTGTGGTACATGTCTCTTTTTGAATTATGGTTTTCAAGGGTATATCCCCAGTAGTGGGATTGCTGGCTCATAAGGTAGTTTTATTTTTAGTTTTTTAAGGAACCTCCATACTGTTCTCCATAGTGGCTGTATCAATTTACATTCCCACCAACAATGCAGGAGGGTTCCCTTTTCTCCACACCCTCTCCAGCATTTATTGTTTCTAGATTTTTTGATGATGGCCATTCTGACTGGTGTGAGGTGATACCTCGTTGTGGTCTTGATTTGCATTTCTCTAATGATTAGTGATGTTGAGCATCTTTTCATGCATTTGTTGGCCATCTGTATGTCTTCTTTGGAAAAATGTCTATTTAAGTCTTCCGCCCATTTTTGGACTGGGTTGTTTGTTTTTGTGATATTGAGCTGCATGAGCTGCTTGTATATTTTGGAGATTAATCCTTTGTCAGTTGCTTCATTTGCAAACATTTTCTCCCATTCTGAGGGTTCTTTTTGTCTTGTTTATGGTTTCCTTTGCTGTGCAAACGCTTTTAAGTTTCATTAGGTCCCATTTGTTTATTTTTGTTTTTATTTCCCTTTAGAAGATGGGTCAAAAAGGATCTTGCTGGGATTTATGTCAAGAGTGTTCTACCTGTGTTTTCTTCTAAGGGTTTTATAGTGTCTGGCCTTACATTTCGGTTTTTAATCCATTTTGAGTTTATTTTTGTGTATGGTGTTAGGGTGTGTTCCAATTTCATTCTTTTACATGTAGCTGTCCATTTTACCCAGCACCACTTATTGAAGAGACTGTCTTTTCTCCATTGTATATCCTTGCCTCCTTTGTCTAAGATAAGGTGACCATATGTGCGTGGGTTTATCTCTGGGCTTTCTATCCTGTTCCATTGATCTATATTTCTGCTTTTGTGTCAGTACCATACTGTCTTAATTACTGTAGCTTTGTAGTATAGTCTGTAGTCAGGGAGCCTGATTCCTCCAGCTCCGTTTTTCTTTCTCGAGATTGCTATGGCTATTTGGGTCTTTTGTGTCTCCATATAAATTGTAAAATTTCTTGTTCTAGTTTTGTGAAAAATGCCATAGGTAATTTGATAGAGATTGCATTGAACTACCCTGCTTTGGGTAGTATAGTCATTTTCACAATATTGATTCTTCCAATCCAGCAGCATGGTATATCCCTCCATCTATTTGTATCATCTTTAATTTCTTTCATCGGTGTTTTATAGTTTTCTGAGTACAGGTCTTTTGTCTCCTTAGGTAGGTTTATTCCTAAGTATTTTATTCTTTTTGTTGTGATGGTAAATGGGATTGTTTCCTTAATTTCTCTTTCTGATCTTTCACTGTTAGTGTATAGGAATTCAAGAGATTACTGTGCATTATTTTGTATCCTGCAACCTTACCAAATGCATTAGTTCTAGTAGTTTTCTGGTGACATCTTTCAGATTTTCTTTGTATAGTATCATGTCATTGAAAACAGTGACTGTTTTACTTCTTCTTTTCCAATTTGTATTCCTTTTATTTCTTTTTCTTTGAATGCTGTGGCTAGGACTTACAATACGGTGTTGAATAATAGTGACGAGAGTGGACCTCCTTGTCTTGTTCCTGATCTTAGAGGAAATGCTTTCAGTTTTTCATCATCGAGAATGATGTGGCTGCTGGTTTGTCATATATGGCCTTTATTATGTAGAGGTAGGTTCCCTCTGTGCCCACTTTCTGGAGAGTTTTTATCCTTCCCACTCTCTCAGGACCTGCGTGGCTAGAGGGGGCCTAGGTGGACAGAGGATCAGGACCGGGATCTCTGCAGGCTCCCGGGGGGCCCAATTGGGCAGGGGAAACCCTGGACATATGCTCCCTTTTGATCCTTTGCCCTCTTAATTGTCCCCCCTTCCCCCTTCTGGGCATGGGATCCCTTCCCCTCCCCCAGCCACCCCTCAGGGGTGCTGGTCCCATCCTGCCTCCACTTCTCCTCCCCCATCACTGCCCCCCACACACACCTCACGTCCTACCCAGTCACTGGGGATTCCTCTCATCCCCTTAGGTGTCCATGGTCCCCCACTGGTCCCTGGTAGGTGCTCTAGTTGTGCAGAGATGCAAATTCCATGTCCTCCTAGTCTGCCATCTTGACTCCGCCCTGTCTTGCAGTCTTAATGTGAATGTTTCTGTAGAATAAATTACCTAAAGCTGCGGTTAGTGAAGGATACTGACAAATTGTCATCTCAACATTATATGGGGTCCCTATTTCCCATATCCTTGCCTCTACTGGGTGTTAGCAATCTTAATCTTTCTCATTCTAATAAGTGAGAAGTAATCTCACTTTGCATTTTTTTGTATAATATTGAGTTTGAGTGCTTTTAAATGTTTTTAACCACTTATAATTCCTTATGTGACTCTCTTATTCATCAGCATTTAATTCAAAGTTAATTTCATTATTTTTAGTTATTATTTAGTAAGAAACATACTTATGGGAGCCACTATGATCTAGTAGTTGAGCATATGCACTGAAGAACCAGACTGCCTGGGTCTAAATCTGTTTCATTACTTATTAGCTGAGTTACCTTGTGGGAGGTTATATAATCTTGCTGTGTCTCATTTTCCTTATGTACAAAATGGGATACTAGTACTTAACCTCATGGGATTCTTATAAGAATCAAATGAGTTAATGCATGTTAGGTACTTAAAAGAGCACCACTCAATAAATGGCAGTAAACTCATTTAATTTCAGGCTATGAAATTTTCTCTGAGCATGGTAATGGCTGTATATTTTTGGCTTTGGTATGTTATATCAGGACCCTTATTTGCAACTGAAAGTAACTCAACTTGAATTAGGTTAAGCAGAAATGGTAATTATTAATAGTTATTGTAAGTGAGTCTCAGGAAAAACTGGCACCAGAGACGTGAGTGTTGTTGGGGTACTGTTTCTTATCTGGTCCAAGGCTTCTGAATAGCCACCTTCTGTGATACTCATTGTGCCTTTTCTATGTGTTAGAAAGACATGAACACCCGTAGGTCCCAAATTTTACATTTTACAGTTTCACCCACCAGAAAGGGACCATTCTGACATTTCTCTCTAGTGCCAACCCCAAAAATCCCAGAGGCTCCCAACCTGATCCAGGAGCCTACCCCAGTGCTAGTCTCTGCAGGCATGAGGTGCAGCGCTGAGATTTGTCTGACCGTGGAGAGTAGAATTATATATAAATGGAGCAACATCATAAGGAGGATAGTGGTGGAAGGGACAGTTTCCAGAAAAGGGGTACTGACCAAATAATAAATATTCACTACCTAGATTTTGTCGTATTTTCCATATCTTCAATTTCTAAGTAATATATATTTTCAGCTTACATTTCTACTTTTACCCAAAGGTTGGTAGAAAAACTGTTTTAAACTTTGCAAATTGTTTGATTAGTTTTGAGGTTGTGTTTTGGGAAAGGGGTGTCTAGTTTTGTTGCATGGAATCAAATGTGAAACTGTATTTCTTTGGGGAGTTAGAGATTTTCCTTGTATGTTTGTTATAAAATTTATATGGTTAATTTTTTATAAAGTTTTGATGGATATTTGAAGGAAAAGTATTTCTTCTCTTTGGTTCCAAAATTATTTTTTGCAACATTATTGATATATTACAGTATATCAATATATAGATAGATATAGATATCAAATTGATAATTGTCTAATTCAGATCCTCTGTATCATTGCTATCCAGTAGAACTTTTTGTGATGATGGAAGTGTTCTTTGTACTGACCATTGTAGTAACATTAGGCACATGTGGTTATTGAGCACTTGAAATGTGGCTACTGTTACTGGGGATATGACTATTTTACTTAATTATGATTGATTTAAATTCAAATAGCCACTTGTGGCTACTGTATTGGACAGTACAGCTCCATAATCTATTTTTTTGGATAAAATTTATTGAGGTATAATTTAAATAATAATATCTCTTCATTTTAAGTATACAGTGTGATGAGTTTTTGAAACGTGTATACCTGTGCATCCACCATCATGATCAAGGTATAAATGTTATTATCATCCCAGAAAGTTATTTTATCCCCTTTACAGTCAATATTTTTCCACCCCGGGCCTTATGTAACCACTGATCTGCTTTTTGACGCTCTAGATCATATTTGCCTTTCTAGAATTTGATATAAATGGAATCCTTCAGTATATACTTTTTGTATCTGGCTTTTTTCACTCAGCAGAATGCTTAGGATTCATTTATATTATTGCACATATCAGTAATTCATTGCTTTGAATTGTTGAGTACTGTTCCGTTACATGGATATACCATAGTATATTTATCCATTAACTGTTAATGAACTTCTGGGCTTCTCCAGTTTATGGCTATTATGAATGAAGCTACTGTAACATTCATGTACATGCACATGTCTTTGTCTGGACATGGTTCCTTTCTCTTGGTTAGTTAGGAGTGAAATTTCTGTGTTGGATAGTAAGTGAATGTTTAACTTTCGAGAGAGACTGCCAAACTGTTTCTCAAAGCAGTTGCACCATTTAAGTTCCCAACTGAAAATTCCAATTTCTCCACATACTTGCCAACATTTGGTATTGTTAGTCTTTTAATTTTTGCCATTCTGGTGGGTGTGAAGTGGTATCTCATTGTACCTGTAATTTGCATTTTTCTGATTATTAGTGTTGTTGAGATTTTATCCTGTTTTCTTCTAGATGTTTTATAGTTGTATATTTTATGTTTAGGTCTATGATTTATTTCAAGTTAATGTTTGTGTACTTTGCAAGATAAGAGTAAGCTTTTCTTCTTTTCCTAAATGGGAATTCAATTGTTCCAACAGCATTAATTGAGAAATCTTTTCCCATTGAATTATTTTAGCAACTTTGTTGAAAATCACTTGACTGTATTACTGGTCTGTTTATAGATTTTTTGTGACCTGTTGATCTCTATGTCTGTCCTTGTGCCGGTTACATCAGTGCCTTGATTACTGTAGCTTTATCTTGAAGTAGGTCTTTTTTTTTTTCTTACTTAATTAATTTTTGGCTGCGTTGGTTCTTTGTTGCTGCGTGCAGGCTTTCTTTAGCTGTGGCGAGCAGGGGCTACTCTTTGTTGCAGTGCGCGGGCTTCTCATTGTTGTGGCTTCTCTTGTTGCGGAGCATGGGCTCTAGGCGCGCGGGCTTCAGTAGTTGTGGCACACAGGCTCAGTAGTTGTGGCTCGTGGGCTCTAGAGCTCAGGGTTAGTAGTTGTGGTGCATGGGCTTAATTGCTCTGCGGCATGTGGGATCTTCCTGGACCAGGGCTTGAACCCATATTCTTAACCACTGTGCCACCAGGGAGGCCCTTGAAATAAGTGTTGAAATCAGGTAGTATAAGTCATATTAGTTCTTTTTTTTAGCATCTTTATTGGAGTATAATTGCTTTACAATGGTGTGTTATTGTCTGCTGTATAACAAAGTGAATCAGCTATATGTATACATATATTCCCATATCTCCTCCCTCTTGCATCTCCCTCCCACCCTCCCTATCGCACCCCTCCAGTTGGACACAAAGCACCGAGCTGATCTCCCTGTGCTATGCAGCTGCTTCCCACTAGCTATCCATTTTACATTTGGTAGTGTATATATGTCCATGCCACTCTCTCTCACTTCGTCCCAGCTTAACCTCCCCCCACCATGTCCTCAAGTCCATTCTCTACAACTGCATCTTTATTCCTGTCCTGCCCGTAGGTTCTTCAGAACCACTTTTTTTTTGTTTTTTAGATTCCATATATATGTGTTAGCATACGGTATTTGTTTTTCTCTTTCTGACTTACTTCACTCTGTGTGATAGTCTGTAGGTCCATCCACCTCACTACAAATAACTCAATTTCATTTCTTTTTAAGAGTCAGTAACATCCCATTGTATATATATGCCACACCTTCTTTATCCATTCATCTGTCAGTGGACACTTAGGTTGCTTCCATGTCCTGGCTGTTGTAAATAGAGCTGCAATGAACACTGTGGTACGTGACTCTTTTTGAATTACGGTTTTTCTGGGGTATATGCCCAGTAGTGGGATTGCTGGGTCATATGGTAGTTCTAGTTTTAGTTTTTTCAGGAACCTCCATACTGTTCTCCACAGTGGCTGTATCAATTTACAGTCCTACCAAGAGTGCAAGAGGGTTCCCTTTTCTCCACACCCTCTCCAGCATTTATTGTTTGTGGACTTTTTGATGATGGCCATTCTGACCAGTGTGAGGTGATACCTCATTGTGGTCTTGATTTGCATTTCTCTTAACGATTAGTAATGTTGAGCATCCTTTCATGTGTTTGTTGGCCATCTGTATAACTTCTTTGGATAAATGTCTATTTAGGTCTTCTGCCCATTTTTGGATTGGGTTGTTTGTTTTTTTGATATTAAGCTGCATGAGCTGCTTGTAAATTTTGGAGATTAATCCTTTGTCAGTTGCTTCATTTGTAAATATTTTCTCCCACTCTGAGGGTTGTCTTTTGGTCTTGTTTATGGTTTCTTTTGCTGTGCAAAAGCTTTTGAGTTTCATTAGGTTTCATTTGTTTATTTTTATTTTTATATCCATTTCTCTAGGAGGTGGGTCAGAAAGGATCTTGCTGTGATTTATGTCATAGCGTGTTCTGCCTATGTTTTCTTCTAAGAGTTTGATAGTGTCTGGCCTTACATTTAGGTCTTTGATCCATTTTGAGCTTATTTTTGTGTATGGTGTTAGGGAGTGTTCTAATTTCATTCTTTTACATGTAGCTGTCCATTTTCCCCAGCACCACTTATTGAAGAGGCTGTCTTTTCTCCACTGTATATTTTTGCCTCCTTTACATATTAGTTCTTTTTCAAAACTGTTTTAATTATTCTTGGTCTTTAGCATATTTCTATATAGATGTTAGAATTACTTTCAGTTTTTATGGAATAGCATGCCAGATGTTTTTCTGTGTGTGTGTGTGTTAAAAAAATAAATAACACTACTGTACACTTAAAAATGGTTAAGAAGGTAAGTTTTAACAGTATGCACATTGTTCTGTGACAGATCTCTAGAACTTTTTCATTTTGCAAAACTGAAATTCTCTATTCATTGAACAATTCTCCTGTTCCTCCTCTCCCCAGCCCCTGGTAACCACAGTCTACTTTCTGTTTCTATAGTTTACATACCTCATATAAGTGGAATCATACAGTATCATACAGTATTTGTTTTTTTGTGGCTGGCTTATTACATTCAGCATAATGTCTTAAAGTTTCATTAAGGTTGCTACAAATGGCAGGATTTCCCTTCTATTAAGGCTGGATAATATTCTACTGTATGAGTATACCCTATCTTGTTTATCCATTCATCCATTGTTGGACACTTGGGTTGCTTCTCTCTCTTGGCGGTTGTCAGTAATGATGCTGGGAATATGGGTGTGCAGATAGCTCTTTGAGATTATGTTTTCAATTCCTTTGGGTATATACCCAGAAGTGGAATTGCTGAATCACATTGTAATTCTATTTTTAATTTTTTTTTTTTTTTTTTCCTCCGGTACGCGGGCCTCTCACTGTTGCGGCCTCTCCCGTTGCGGAGCACAGGCTCCGGACGCGCAGGCTCCGCGGCCATGCTCACGGGCCCAGCCGCTCCGCGGCACGTGGGATCCTCCCAGACCGGGGCACGAACCCGTGTCCCCTGCATCGGCAGGCGGACACCCAACCACTGCGCCACCAGGGAAGCCCTATTTTTAATTTTTTTGACAAGCCTCTGTACTATCTTTTATAGTGGCGGCACCATTTTACATTACTGCCAACAATGCACAAGGGTTATTTTTCTGCATTCTCACCAACACTAGTTATTTTCTGGTTTTTGTTTTGTTTTGTTTTGATAGTGACTATCCTAATGGGTGTGAGGTGATTTCTCATTGTAGTTCTGATTTGCATTTTCCTAATGATTTGTGATGTTGAGCACCTTTTCGTATGCTTGTTGGCCGTTTGTACATCTTCTTTGGAGAAATGTCTATTCAAGACCATTGCACATTTAAAAAATGAGGTTGTTTATTTTTTTTGTTGTTGAGCCCTAGGAATGCTTTATATGTTTTAGGTATTAACTTACCATATATATGATTTGCAGATATTTCTCTATAGGTTGCCTTTCCACTCTGTTGATTGTTTCCTTTGCTGCAGAGAAGTTTTTAAGTTTGATGTACAGTCAGCCCTCTGTATCCACAGCTTCCCCCCAAATTCCAGAAAGTTTCAAAAAGCAAATCTTGAATTTTCTGCATGCTGACATCTATTTAAATAGCATTTACATTCTACTGGGTATTATAAGTAATCTAGAGATGATTTAAAGTATATGGGAGGGGAGATTGGTTCAAGATGGTGGAGTAGAAGGATGTGTGCTCACTTCCTCTTATGATAGCACTGGAATCACAACTAACTGCTGAACAGTAATCGACAGGAAGACACCGGAACTCACCAAAAAAGATGCATCACATCCAAAGCCAAAGGAGAAGCTGCAATGAGACGGTAGGAGGGGCGCAATCACAATAAATTCAAATCCCATAACCGCTGGGTGGGTGACTCAAAAACTGGAGAACAATTATACCACAGAGGTCCATCCACTGGAGTGAAGGTTCTGAGCCCCATGTCAGGCTTCCCAACTGGGGGTCTGGCAACAGGAGGAGGAATTCCCAGAGAATCAGACTTTGAAGGCTAGCGGGATTTGATTGCAGGACTTTGACAGGACTGGGGGAAACAGAGACTTCACTCTTGAAGGGCACACACAGGGTAGTGTGCACATCGGGACCCAGGTGGAAGGAGCAGTGACCCCATAGGAGACTGAGCCAGGCCTGCATGCTGTTGTTGGAGGGTCCCTTGCAGAGGCAGGGGGTGGCTGTGGCCCACTGCGGGGACAAGGACACTGGCAGCAGAAGTTCTGGGAAGTACTCCATTAGCCCCACCAAAGAGCCCATAGCCTCCAGTGCTGGGTTGCCTCAGGCCAAACAATCAACAGGGAGGGAACTCAGCCCCACCCATCAGCAGACAAGCAGATTAAAGTTTTACTGAGCTTTGCCCACCAGAGAGCAACACCCAACTATACCCACCACCAGTCCGTCCCATCAGGAAGCTTACACAAGCCTCTTAGATAGCCTCATCCAACAGAGGGCAGACAGAAGAAGCAAGAACTACAACAATCCTGCAGTCTGTGGAACAAAATCCCCCTTCACAGAAAGATAGACAAAATGAAAAGGCAGAGGACTATGTACCAGATGAAGGAACAACATAAAACCCCAGAAGAACAACTAAATGAAGTGGAGATAGGCAACCTTCCAGAAAAAGAATTAAGAATAATGATAGTGAAGATGATCCAAGACCTTGGAAAAAGAATGGAGGCAAAGATCAAGAAGATGTAAGAAATATTTAACAAAGACCTAGAAAATTGAAGAATAAACACCTAGAAAAATTAAAGAACAAACAAACAGAGATGAACAATACAATAACTGAAATGAAAAATACACTAGAAGGAATCAATAGCAGAATAACTGAGGCAGAAGAACGGATAAGTGACCTGGAAGACAGAATGGTGGGATTCACTGCTGTGGAACATAATAAAGAAAAAAGAATGAAAAGAAATAAACACAGCAAAAGAGATCTCTGGGACAACATTAAACGCACCAACATTTGCATTATAGGGATGCCAGAAGAAGAGAGAGAGAAAGGACCTGAGAAAAGATTTGAAGAGATTATAGTTGAAAACCTCCCTAACATGGGAAAGGAAATAGCCACCCAAGTCCAGGAAGCACAGAGAGTCCCATACAGGATAAACCCAAGGATAAACAAGCTGAGACACATAGTAATCAAACTGACAAAAAATAAAGAAAAATTATTAAAAGCAACAAGGGAAAAACGACAAGTAACATGCAAGGGAACTCTAAGGTTAACAGCTGATTTCTCAGCAGAAAGTCTACAAGCCAGAAGGGAGTGACACGATATATTTAAAGTGATGAAAGGGAAGAACCTACAACCAAGATTACTCTACCCAGCAAGGACCTCATTCAGATTCGATGGAGAAATCAAAAGCTTTACAGACAAGGAAAAGCTAAGAGAATTCAGCACCACCAAACCAGCTCTACAACAAATGCTAAAGGAACTTCTGGAAACACAAGAGAAGAAAAGAATCTAGGGAAACAAACCCAAAACTGTTAAGAAAATGGTGATAGGAACATATGTATTGATAATTACTTTAAACGTGAATGGATTAAATGCTCCAACCAAAAGACACAGGCTTGCTGAATGGATACAACAACAAGACCCATATATATGCTGTCTACAAGAGACCCACTTCATACCTAGGGACACATACAGACTGAAAGTGAGGGGATGGAAAAATATATTCCATGCAAATGGGAATCAAGAGAAAGTTGGAGTAGCAATACTCATATCAGATAAAATAGGCTTTAAAGATGTTACAAGAAACAAGGAAGGACACTACATAATGATCAAGGGATCAATCCAAGAAGAAGAGATAACAATTATAAATATGTATGCACACAACATAAGAGCACCTCAGTGCATACGGCAGGTGCTAACAGCTATAAAGGAGGAAATCTACAGTAACACAATACTAGTGGGGGACTTTAACACCTCACTTACAACAATGGACAGATCATCCAGCCAGAAAATTAATAAGGGAACCCTAAATTTAAATGACACAACAGACCAAATAGATTTTATATATATAGGACATTCCATCCAAAAACAGCAGATTACATTTTCTTCTCAAGTGCACACAGAACATTCTCCAGGATAGATCACATCTTGGGTCAAAAATCAAGTCTCAGTAAATTTAAGAAAATTGAAATCATATCAAGCATCTTTTCTGACCACAACACTATGAGATTAGAATTCAATTACAGGGGAAAAAAAACGTAAAAAACACAGACACGTGGAGGCTAAGCAATATGTTACTAAATAACCAAGAATTCACTGAAGAAATCAAAGAGGAAATCAGAAAATACCTAGAGATAAATGACAACAGAAACACGATGATCCAAAACCTATGGGATGCAGCAAAAGCAGTTCTATGAAGCAAGTGTATAGCAATACAAGCTTACCTCAAGAAACAAGAAAAATCTCAAACAATCTAACCTTACACCGAAAAGAACTAGAGAAAGAACAAACAAAACCTAAAGTTAGTAGAAGGAAAAAATCATAAAGATCAGAGCAGAAATAAATGAAATAGAAACAAAGAATAGCAATGATCAGTAAAACTAAAAGTTGGTTCGTTGAGAAGATAAACAAAATTGATAAAGCATTAGCCAGACTCATCAAGAAAAAGAGAGGACTCAAATCAATAAAATTAGAAATGAAAAAGGAGAAGTTAAAACAGACACCACAGAAATACAAAGTATCCTAAGAGACTACTACAAGCAACTCTATGCCAATAAAATGGACAACCTGGAAGAAATGGACAAATTCTTAGAAAGGTATAACCTTCCAAGACTGAACCAGGAAGAAATAGAAAATAAGAACAGACCAATCACAAGTAATGAAATTGAAACTGTGACTAAAAATCTTCCAACAAACAAAAGCCCAGGACCAGATGGCTTCACAGGTGTATTCTATCAAACATTTAGAGAAGACCTAACACCCATCCTTCTCAAACTTTTCCAAAGAATTGCAGAGGAAGGAACACTCCAAAACTCATTCTATGAGGCCACCATCAGTCTGATATCAAAACCAGACAAAGATACTACAAAAAAAGAAAATTACAGACCAACATCACTGATGAATATAGAATCAAAAATCCTCAATAAAATACTAGGAAACAAAATTCAATAACACATTAAAAGGATCATACACCATGATCAAGTGGGATTTATCCCAGGGATGCAAGGATTCTTCAGTATATGCAAATCAATCAGTGTGATATACTATATTAACAAATTGAGGAGTAAAAAGTCATATGGTCATCTCCATAGATGCAGGAAAAGCTTTTGACAAAATTAAACACCCATTTATGATAAAACTCTCCAGAAAGTGGGCATAGAGGGAACCTACGTCAACATAATAAAGGCCATATATGACAAACCCACAGTAAATATCATTCTCAATGGTGAAAAACTGAAAGCATTTCCTCTAAAATCAGGAACAAGACAAGGATGTCCACTCTTGCCACTATTATTCAACACAGTTTTGGAAGGCCTAGCCATGGCAATCAGAGAAGAAAAAGAATGAAATGAATACAACTTGGAAAAGAAGAAGTAAAACTGTCACTATTTGCCAATGACATGATACTATACATAGAGAATGGTAACGATGCCACTAGAAAACTACTAGAGCTAATTAATGAATTTGGTAAAGTTGCAGGATACAAAAGTAATATACAGTAATTTCTTGCATTCCTATACACTAACAACGAAAGATCAGAAAGAGAAATTAAACAATCCCATTTACCACTGCAACAAAAAGAATAAAATACCTAGGAATAAACCTACCAACAGAGGTAAAAGACCTGCACTCAGAAAACTATGAAACACTGATGAATTATATCAAAGATGATACAAACAGATGAAGTGATATACTGTGTTCTTGGACTGGAAAAATCAATATTGTGAAAATGACTATACTACCCAGAGACATCTACAGATTCAGTGCAATCCCTATCAAATTACCAATGGCATTTTTTGACATAACTAGATCAAAAAATCTTAAAATCTGTATGGAGACACAAAAGACCCCGAATAGCTGAAGCAATCTTGAGGGAAGAAAACAGAGCTGGTGGAATCAGACTGCTGACTTCAGACTATACTACAAAGCTACAGTATTCAATACAGTATGGTACTGGCAGAAAAACAGAAATACGGAACAGGATAGAAAGCCCTAGATTAATGGAAATAAAAACAAAAATAAATGGAACCTAATGAAACTTAAAAGCTTTTGCATGGCAAAGGAACCTATAAAGAAGACGAAAAGGTAACCCTCAGAATGGGAGAAAATATTTGCAAGTGAGTCAAAGGACAAAGGATTAATCTCCAAAATGTATAAACAGCTCATGCAGCTCAATATTAAAAAAACAAACAACCCAATCAAAAGCACAGAATACCTAAACAGGCATTTCTCCAAAGAAGACATACAGATGGCCAAGAGGCACATGAAAAGCTGCTCAACATCACTAATTATTAGAGAAATGCAAATCAAAACTACAATGAGGTATCACCTCACACCAGTCAGAATGGCCGTCATCAGAAAATCTGCAAACTACAAAGGCTGGAGAGGGTGTGGAGAAAAGGGAACCCCCTTGCACTGTTGGTGGGAATGTAAATTGATACAGCCACTGTGGAGAACAGTATGGAGGTTCCTTAAAAAAACTAAAATTACCATATGACCCAGCAATCCCACTACTGGGCATATACCCAGAGAAAACTGTAATTCAGAAAGACACATGCAGGGCTTCCCTGGTGGCGCAGTGGTTGAGAGTCCACCTGCCGATGTAGGAGACACGGGTTCGTGCCCCAGTCCAGGAGGATCCCACATGCCGCGGAGCGGCTAGGCCCATGAGCCATGGCCGCTGGGCCTGCGTGTCCAGAGCCTGTGCTCTACAAAGGGAGAGGCCACAACAGTGTGAGGCCCGCGTACCACAAAAAAAACAAGATACATTGACCCCAATGTTTATTGCAGCACTGTTTACAATAGCCAGGTTATGGAAGCAATCTAAATGCCCATCTACAAGACAAATGGATAACGAAGATGTGGGACATGTATAGGATGGAATATTACTCATCCATAAAAAGGAATGAAATTGGGTCATTCGTAGAGACGTGGATGGACCTAGAGATTATCATACAGAGTGAAGTAAGTAAGAAAGAGAAAAACAAATATTGTATATTAACGCATATATGTGGAATCAAGAAAAATGGTACAGATGAACCTGTTTGCAAGGCAGAAATAAAGACACAAATGTAGAGAACAAACATAGACACCAAGGGGGGAAGCAGAGTGGGTGGTGGTGGGATGAATTGGGAGATTGGGATTGACGTATATACAGTAGTATGTGTAAAATAGATATTAAGAACTGGCTGTATTAAATAAATTCAAATAAAATTCAAAAAAAGTATATGGGAGTATGTGCATAGGTTACATGCAAATACTGTGCCATTTTATGTAAGGGACTTTTGCACCTGTGGATTTTGGTATCCACATGGGGTCCTGTAACCAAACCACTTTGGATACTAGAGACGACTGCAGTCCCATTTGTCTGTTTTTGCTTTTGTTGCCTGTGCCTTTGGTGTCCTAGCCAAGAAAGCATTGCCAAACTCAATGAATATTATCTTCAACAGGTGTTGCTGGGAAAACTAGATATCCACATACGGAAGAATGAAATTGGATCCTTACTTTAACCATATACAAAAATCAATTCAGATGGATTAAAGAACTAAGTATAAGAGTTGAAACTATAGGGCTTCCCTGGTGGCGCAGTGGTTGAGAGTACGCCTGCCGATGCAGGGGACACGGGTTTGTGCCCCGGTCTGGGAAGATCCCAAATGCCGTGGAGCGGCTAGGCCCGTCAGCAATGGCCACTGAGCCTGCGTGTCCGGAGCCTGTGCTCCGCAACGGGAGAGGCCACAACAGTGGGAGGCCCACGTACCCAAAAAAAAAAAAAAAAAAAAAAAAAAAGAGTTGAAACTATAAACCTCCAAGAAGAAAGCATAGGGGAAAGCTTCATGACATGGAAAAATGTGTAGTCTTTCCCCATTGTGTAATGTTGGCACTCTTGTTGAAGATCATTTGACCATATATGTGAGTGTTCATTTCTGAGCTCTCTATTCTGTTCCATTGGTCTGTATGTCTGTCTTTATGCCAGTACCACACTATTTTGATTATTGTAGCTTTGAAGTATGTTTTGAAATAAGAAAGCATGAAGCTTCTAGCTTTGTTCTTTCTCAGGGTTGTTTTGACTCTTCAGGGTCCCTTGAGATTCCATATGAATTTTAGGATAGATTTTTCTATTTTTGCAAAAAATGCAGTTGGGATTTTGATAGAGATTGCATTGATTCTGTAGATCATTTTGGGTAGTATGGAGTATTTAACGTTATTAACTCTTCCAACCTGTGAATACAGGATGTCTTTCCATTTGTTTGTGTCTTCTTTTATTTCTTTCAGCATGTTTTGTAGTATAAAAGCTTACAAGGATTTTGCTTGGGATAGTGTTTAACCTATAGATCCATTTGGTATTGACAACTCTAATTCACAGGTATGATATAGCTCTCCTTTTATTTAGGTGTTCTTTTAAAATTTAAACTGGGTTTATTTATTTATTTTTGGCTGCATTGGGTATCCATTGCTGTGTGCAGGCTTTCTCTATTTGTGGCGAGCAAGGGCTACTCTTCATTGTGGTGCGCAGGCTTCTCATTGCAGTAGCTTCTCTTGTTGCGGAGCATGGGCTCTAGGTGCACGGGCCTCAGCCGTTGTGGTGCACAGCCTTAGTTGTTCCGCAGCATGTGGAATCTTCCTGTACCAGGGCTCGAACCTGTGTCCCCTGCACTGGCAGGTGGATTCTTAACCACTGCACCACCAGGGAAGCTCTATTTAGGTCTTCTTAATGTTTGTTAAACAGTGTTTGTGTTTCGGTCTATAGGTTTTGCACGTATTTTGCCGGCATTATCCTTAGGTATTTCATTTTTTATAACAAATTTGTAAATACTACTTTTCAAACTTTCGATTTCCAATTCTTAATTGCCTGATATTTCACACTGGATTTTGTAGATTTACTTTATTTTTCGACTTGCTTAATTAGTTTATTAGTAACAAGAGCTTTTAAAATAGATACTTTGACTTTCTAAAGTAAAAAAAAATCATTTTATTTTTTAGATTCCACATATAAGTGATAATATACAGTATTTATTTTCCTCTGACTTATTTCATTAAGCATAATACCCTCCAGGTCCATCCATGTTGCTGTAAATGGCAAAATTTCATTCTTTTTTATAGCAGACTAGTATTCCATTATATATACCTACCACATCTTCTTTATCCCTTCATCCATTGGTGGACACTTATGTTGCTTTCATATCTTGGCTGTTGTAAAGAATGCTGCTATAAATATTGGGGTGCATGTATCTTTTTGAATTACTCTTTTCATTTTGTTCGGATATATACCCAACAGTGGAATCGCTGGATCATATGTAGTTCTGTTTTTAGGTTTTTGAGGAACCTCCATCTTGTTTACAATAGTGGCTGCACCAGTTTACATTCTCACCAACAGTATACTGGAGTTCCCTTTCTCCACATGCTCACAACATTTGTTACTTGTTGTCTTTTTGATGATAGCCATTCTCACAGCTGTAAGGCTATATCTTATTGTAGTTTTAATTTGCGTTTCTCTGATGATTAGCAATGTTGGGAATTTTTTCATGTGTCTGTTGGCCATCTGTATGTCTTCTTTGGAAAAATGTCTATTCAGGTCTCCTGCACATTTTAAAATCAGGTTCTTTGTTGATATTGAGATGTATGAGCTATTTATATATTTTAGATATTAACCCCTTATCAGTTGTATCATTTGCAAATATTTTTTCCCATTCAGTAGGTTGTCTTTTTGTTTTATTGCTGGTTTCCTTTGCTGTACAAAAGCTTTTAATTAGGTCCCATTTGTTTAGTTTTGCTTTTGTTTCCTTTGCCTTAGGAGAAAGATCCAAAAAAATATTGCTACAATTTATGCAAAGAATGTTCTGCCTGTTTTCTTCTAGGAGTTTTATGGTGTCAGGTCTTACATATAGGTCTTTAAACCATTTTGAGTTTATTTTTGTATATGGTATGAGAAAATGTTCTATTTCCATTCTTATACATGTAGCTGTCCAGTTTTTCCAGCACTACTTATTGAAGAGACTGTCCTTATTGTATTTTCTTGCCTCCTTTGTCATAGATTAATTGACTGTGAGTGTATGGGTTTATTTCAGGGCTCTCTATTCTGTTGCATTGATCTATGTGTCTGTTTTTCTGCCAGTACCATACTGTATTGATGACTGTAGCTTTGTAGTATAGTCTGAAGTCAGGGGGTAATGATACCTCAGCTCTGTTCTTTCTCAAAATTGCTTTGGGAATTTGGGGTCTTTTGTGTAAATCTATAGATTGCTTTGGGTAGTATGGACATTTTAACAATATTAATTCTTCCAACCCAAGAGCACCGGATTATCTTTCCATTTCTCTGTATCATCTTCATTTTCCTTCATCAGTGTTTTATAGTTTTCACAGTATAGGTCTTTCATTGCCGTGGTGAAGTTTTTTCCTAGATATTTAATTATTTTTAATGCAATTTTAAATGGGATTGTTTTCTTGCTTTCTCTGATAGCTCGTTATTAATGTATAGAAAAGCAATAGATTTCTGTATATTAACCCTGTATCCTGCACCTTTACTGAATTTATTCTAATTTTTTTGGTGGAGATTTTAGGGTTCTCTATATATAGTATCATGTCATCTGGAAATGTGACAGTTTTACTTCTTCCCTTCCAATTTGGATGCCTTTTCTTATTTGATTGCTGTGGCTAGGACTTTTTTTTTTTTGGGCTGTGTTGGGTCTTCATTTCTGTGCGTGGGCTTTCTCTAGCTGCGGTGCGTGGGCCTCTCACTGTCACGGCCTCTCTTGTTGCGGAGCACAAGCTCCAGACACTCAGGCTCAGTAGTTGTGGCTCACGGGCCTAGTTGCTCCACAGCATGTGGGATCTTCCCAGACCAGGGCTCGAACCCGTGTCTGCTGCATTGGCAGGCAGATTCTCAACCACTGCACCACCAGGGAAGCCCCATGTGGCTAGGACTTTTAATACTATGTTAAAGAGATGTGGCAGGGGCTTCCCTGGTGGCACAGTAGTTGAGAGTCCGCCTGCCGATGCAGGGGACACGGGTTTGTGCCCCGGTCCGGGAAGATCCCACATGCTGCAGAGCGGCTGGGCCTGTGAGCCTTGGCCGCTGAGCCTGTGCGTCAGGAGCCTGTGCTCCGCAACGGGAGAGGCCACAACAGTGAGAGGCCCACATACTGCAAAAAAAAAAAAAAAAAAAGATGTGGCAAGAGTGGGTATCCTTGTCTTATTTCTGATTTTAGAGGAAAGGCTTTCAGTTTTTCACCATTTAGTATGATGTTAGCTGTGGGTTTTTCATAAATGGACTTTATTATGTTGAGGTATGTTTCCTCTATACACAAGTGATTTTTATATGTTGATTTTGTATCCTGCAGCTTTGCTGAATTTATTTTTTGTGTGGAATCTGAATTATCCTCTTTACATATTGCTGGATTTGATGTGCTAATACTTCCAGTATTTTTATATGTGTGTTCATAAGGGGATATTGGTTGTACTTTTCTTGTAATGTCTGACATGGTATGAAGGTAATTCTGGCCTCAAATGATTGCTAAGTGTTTCCTCTCCATTTTCTGAGTTTGTATGGTATTGCTATTATTTTTTCCTTAAATGTTTGTTAGAACTTACCAGTGACGTCATCTAGGCCTGAAGGTTTTTGTAGGAGAGTTCTTAACCACAAATTCAATTATGAATTCAAATCCAGCTTTAATAGGTTAGTTCACAAAATTAAATTTGTGACTGTTCTCTGTTGGAGGTTTGCATTTTTTATCATCTTAAAATACCCTTGTTGGTATCATTTAATGTATTTTGTCTTGAATTTTGTCTCATACATTTCAGTCTTGGCTCTCGTTTTTTTAATAGCTGCATGGTATATTTCTTTCATTTGTATACATCTTGAATTTTCACATAATCAAGTCAAGAAGGGTAGTCAATATTGTGACTTAACATTAATCAGAAGCACTTTATTTTTCAAGTGTATATATATATATATATATATATATATATATATATTTAGTTTTACTGAAGTACAGTTGATTTTCAGTGTTAATTTCTGCTGTGCAGCAAAGTGATTCAGTTATACACATATACTTTTTCATGTTCTTTTCCATTACGGTTTATCAAAGGATATTGAATATAGTTCCCTGTGCTATACAGTAGGACTTTGTTGTTTATCCATCCTATATATAATAGTTTGCATCTGCTAATCCCAAACTGCCCAACCTTCCCTCTCCCTTGGCAACCACAAGTCTGTTCTCTATATCTGTAAGTCTATTTTTGTTTTGTAGATATGTTTGTGTCGTATTTTAGATTCTACATAAAAGTGATAATGGTATTTGTCTTTCTGACTTCACTTAGTATGATAATCTCTAGGTCCATCCATGTTGCTGCAAATGGCATTATTTCATTCTTTTTTTTGGGTGAGTAGTATTCCATTTTACCATATCTTCTTTATTCATTCATCCGATGTCAGTGGATATTTAGGTTGTTTCCATGTCTTGACTATTGTAAATGGTGCTGCTATGAACATTGGGGTGCCTGTATCTTTTTGAATTATGGTTTTCTCTGGGTATATGCCCAGTAGTGGGATTGCTGGGTCATATGGTAGTTCTGTTTTTAGTTTTTTGAGGAACCTCCATAGTGGCTGTATCGATTTACATTCCCACCAACGGTGCAAGAGGGTTCCCTTTTCTCCACACCCTCTCCAGCATTTGTTGCTTGTAGATTTTCTGATGACCATTCTAACGGGTGTGAGGTGATAGCTCATTGTAGTTTTGATTTGCATTTCTCTTAATAATTAGTGATGTTGAGCAGCTTTTCATATGCCTCTTGGCCATCTTTATGTCTTCTTTGGAGAAATGTCTATTTAGGTCTAATGCCCATTTTTCAGTTGGGTTGTTTGTTGTTGAGTTGTATGAACTCTGTATATTTTGGAAATTAAGCCCATATTGGTTGCATCATTTGCAAATATTTTCTCCCAGTCCATAGGTTGTCTTTTTGTTTATGGTTTCCTTTGCTGAGAAGCACATTTTTATCTAAATTGAAACAGAGTGTCTCTTTTGGGTCTAGCTTCTTTAAGTATCATGTTTGTGTGATTTATTCGTGTGATTTGTTCGTGATGTTGCACAAAGCAGTAATCTGTTCATTTTCGTGTCAGTATACAGTTTATTTATCCATTCTACTATTGATAGTCATTGTTGGCTATCATAAATATGCTGCCATGAACCTTTAATCATTTTTTGTGTGTATGAATCTACAAATGCATTTCTGTTGGGTGTATTCCTAGGAATTAGTTATCTGGAGTGGTTGAATCAGTTTATACTTCCACCAGCAGTGGGTAAGAGTTCTATAGTTGCTCCCTAGCCTTCTGTACATTTAGTATTGCCTTTGTTTTTCATTTAAACTTTTGTGGTGCCACCCATTCATTTTTAAATTTTATTTTATTGAAACAATTGTAGATTCACACTCTGTTCTGTAAGAAAGGAGAGGTTTCTTGCACTTTTCCCAGTTCCCTCACTGGTAGCGGTAGCATTTTGCAGATGATACTGTACTATTACAACTAGGGTGTTAACATTGATGCGATCCACAAATCTTAGATTTCCCCAGATGTGTATTAAGTTGTATACAGTTTTGCCCCTTTTGGAAGTTTTTCTGAGTACCAACCACTATTGAAGACAAAACCCACAAGGACCGCTCCTGTTGCCTTCTTATAACTATATCCATCACCTGCCTGCTCTCTTCCCACCTCCACCCCAGTGTGTCCTCTGTTTCTAAAATTTTGTCATTTCAAAATTGTTATATAGATGGGCTCATAAAGTATATAACCTTTTGGGATTAGCTTTTTTCATTTAGCATAATTCCCAGCTAGTCACCATCCATTTATTTTTAGCCTTCCTGTGTTACTTTGTTTTAGAAGTGTTCCCTGTGGAAAACATACAGTTGAATTAAATTTTAAAAATTCGGTCTTATCTTTAATAGAACAGAACCAATTTCTTTTGCTTTCTTCTACTTCCCTTTTCCCCCTTCTTTCCTGAATTGATCACATGTCCTTTTTGGCTTTTTTCTTCCCCATGGTGTTTTGGAAGCCCTATACCTTACATCTGTTGAATTAACTGTCTCAGAAAAAAATTTCTGAGACTTGTTTCTGCCTATATTTCAGCATTCTTACACAGTATTTTTTTCATCTATCCTTTTAAATTATGACTGTAGCATGTGCTTGGTGAAAAACACTTAAGCAACACAGAAATAAATATTTTGAAAATGTGGAGACTCTTCCATACTCTGGTATATCCTTCCAGATATTTTTCTAGCCACTTATAATTTTGTTCTATAACAAATAGGATGATACATTACAAATTTTTTATTTACTTAATATATATCAGATAGTATTCCCTTGTTAGTATATTCAGAACTACTTCATTCTCAACTGCAGGACAGTATTTTATGGTATGGATGTTCCATATATTAATTCTTACTCTTAAGACATTTCTTCAAGTAATTCTGCAGAAAAAAATCCACAGTCATATAGTATATACAGGTATACTTGTTGAAATATTTCTGTTGGATAAATTCTCAATACTGATTGATAGGCACTGCCATATTTAATTTTTTTGTTTTAATTATGCTCAGCTTTCATTATTTTTAATATTAGCATGCACAATTTTTGTCCATTTTGACCTCCAGATAAATTTTAGAATCATTTTGTTATGCTACAAAAGAAAATCTCATTGACATTTTGATTAGAATGACAGAAAAAAACGAAATGTTAATTTTGGGGTGGAGCGAGTAGGAATGACAACTTTCACTAGTCAAGCTTTCCATCTCTTCTGAACATTTAAATATGTTAATCTTTAGAAAAATAAGTGTTCACATTTATAACTCATCATTCTAAATTGTAAACACCTAATAAACCTTGTCTGAGCACGCTGATTTTTCTCTAAAGCCTTCACAGTGTTACCAAACCCAGGTCTGGCTGCTTGCTGCTCGAAAGCCAATTCTCGAGAGACAAGTGTTGGTAGGAAAGGAAAGGTTGCTTTATTTTGGAGGCGGGGAGGGCAGATGCCAGTCCAAAGCCTGACTCCCCCTGCCGACAATCAGGGGGCAAGAGTGTATATAGACAGAGGGAGGGGGCTACATGCAGAAACAATACAGTCAGCTCTGACAGTCATCTTGAAATTGGTCATCGGTGGCCTTACCAGTGTCATCTTGATCGTTTTAGGGACAGTTAATCTTCAGTTCCACGTTTGGTTTCCATTTCTTTGAGGCCAGTGCTTGTGGCAGCTTATGTCATGACTAGAGCCTGGTCACCATGTAGATAACTTCTTCCACCTGGTGGAGGTTTCAGTATTTATAAGACAGCTCACAGGATATGGCTCAGAATATTATCTGTAGCCCTTAAGGAGGAACTAAAGGTCCTTGACTATGGTTAATGACTAAACTATTATTATTTGGTCTCCTTTGACTGTTTTCCTTTGTTTCTGCACTCTGATTAAACTTATTCTTTGGCTAAAGTTTTTCCACAGACAAAAGGCAGGCTGAGGACATGGTTGGGGGTGGGGGGCAAGGACCATAGGGTCCTGCTCCGTTTCAACGGTGATTAATCTCAATTATTTATAGAGAATACATTCTTTAGCGTCTGTTGTTTCAGTGCAAGTATAATGTCAGTTTCTGATTTTTTGTTTCAGTTTGATATGTATTTTTATTTCTCTTGTTCAGGGTACACTGCTTCTTGAATGAATTCTGTGCCTTTTATCAATTCTGGAAAACTTTGCTATTCTCATTCTGTACACCTTCTCCAGCCTGCCTACCAGTCATCTCTTCTGCATTGTGTCAATGCTATACCATTGAGATTTTCTTTCAAAATTTCAGTATTTGTCATTTCTGGAAATCTGATTTAGCGTGTAGATTAAGGCACATAGACTGCTTGGGTTTAAATCCCAGCTGTGTCTTTCCATACTTGTATGATCTTGGAAAGTTATTCAGGCCATGCATGAATTTCTTCATAAAGTTGTACAGATTAAATAATACAGGTAACAGTGCCCTGGAACAGCCTAATGATACATAATTAGCTGTATAAGTATTAAATATTTCTTTTTCATAGTACATTGTTTTAGATTCATTCCCATTTTAGGACTACTCACCGGTTGTTTCTATTATCAGTTTCTGAGGTTTGTGTGATCTAATCCTTCTCTTTGTTTCTGCATGCTTGTCTCCAGTCAAGCGTCACCTGTGGAAGTTGAGTACAGGAAGAGGGCATATAGCTCCAAAGGAGTGTTGGGCTTGCTTTGTCTGTTTCTCAGGACAACAGGTGGGCAGCAGTGGGCTAAGAACTTGGACAACAGATGTATTAAAAATTCAGAGCCCAGGCCTGTGAGCTAATAATATTTTTCACTTGAACTTTTTTCACTAGAGCAAAGCATTTGAACCTGTAAGGGTCATTACTTTGGTATCTTATCTGAGTATATTCAATAATTATGAAGTAGGGCTTCCCTGGTGGCACAGTGGTTGAGAGTCCGCCTGCCAATGCAGGGGACACGGGTTCGTGCCCCGGTCTGGGAAGATCCCACATGCCGCAGAGCGGCTGGGCCCGCGAGCCATGGCCGCTGAGCCTGTGCTCCGCAACGGGAGAGGCCACAACAGTGAGAGGCCTGCGTACTGCAAAAAATATATATATATAATTATGAAGTAAAATTCTGTGAATAGAGCTTATTAAATATTGTTTATTTCCTAGAACTATCTGGTATAGCTCTTGATTTGTCAACTCAGTATCTTGGTTTATAGCAAGAGTCAGATGGTACTGTCTGGGCAAAAATAATTTTAAAAATAAATCCTTAGGTCAATTTTAAAAATATGAAAACAAGCAAACTTAGTTAATAATGTAATGTGCACTATATATTTTCTTTTAAAAATGGTCAGTTTTTCCCCCTAACATGCTTGATTTCAAATAAGCTAACTCTAGTTATAGTAAACTTCAGGCATGAATTTTTAAAAGAAACCCAAATTTTCAGATGCACTTATTTCTAGTTACAGTGTTTCATTGCTTTTTTAATTATACATGACAGACAGACCGTCTGTGGGTGGGGAAGCGGTCCTTGCTTTGTATTGTAGCTCTGATAATACCTTTTAGTGCTTTGGGATGAACTTTGGTAGAACAGTTTGAAAGCTGACATATAAATAGCAATGCTCTAGATCCACTCAGAATTCCTACTTTCTCTGTTAAACATTTGTTTCAGGGAATATATTTGACCCCAGTAGAAAACTTGATTATTCCAAAGAATCACTACTTTATAATATCATAGAAAGCTTATATTAAACTTTAGGATAAACTGTGACCAGTGTAACTGACTTTCTTACAGCAGGAAGCTTGTACCTCCATAGAGTGAATGGGTTGATATTTTATTCACTGCTACTGCTCAAGAAACTGACAACCCACAGGCAGGGAAGGAAAACTTATTCATTTAAGGGAATTCAATTAAAGGCGATAAAATACTATAAGATGATAATAGGCTCTAACAATGTAGATATCATAGAACTATTAAACATGGAGAGTAGAGAGTATGAAAAGTTGAATAAGCTCACTGATTATTAACTGAGTGAAAAGCCTATTTGAAATTTAGACAGTGAGGGACAGAAAAAGACTACTAGCTAATTTGAATATTACTTATATAGTAAGGAACCAATAGACACTAATACTATTGGTCTCATCTTTTTAAAAGGTATTAGTGTAAAGGTAAACCGGTAGATCAAAAATACAAACGTCCCTAAGTATCAAAATGGAAGAAACCAGCTCCTATAGTGAAAGAATTTATGTAAGTAATCTATACAAATATAAAAAAGAATGATAGAACTATATTACTAAACATACTGATAATAAACAATTTGGCTTAACTCATCCCTAAAGAGATGAAAGATTTGAGGTTAGTTGACAAAGCACAATCTAACTTAAAGATTCAGAAAGGTTAGAAATAAAAGGATAGACAAAAATGAGACAGTTGCAACTAAAAATAAAGGAGGAGTTACATACTTGCCTGCAAGAGAATTCAGACCAAAAAAAAGTTAAAATGACACAGGATACTATATAATACTGAAGACCACGATTCTCAGTGAGGACAAACCATTACTAGCTATGCAGTCCCAAACACAGCAACGACTTTCACAGAGCAGAAGCTACAGACAGTGTAAGGAAATGGAAGGAGAAATACAGCACAGTAATAGGCTTGATCATACCTCTCAGTCCAAAATAGGAAGTACACCTTCTTTTTGAATAGATCACCAGAAATAACAAAAACACCATTGGGTCACCACAGTGGAATGTAACTAAGAAATTAATAACAAAAGTGGGCCCCTTTCACCTGGAGGGTTAAAAACATGCTGTTATCATATGTATCTAGCTTGGTGGCAAATGAATTAGCTGTCACTGAACTCTCAATATTTCACACGCCCATCATTTTTCAGAGGCCAGTGTGATATGTAAGATTGCGGTTCATTATATATCAGCTTTGCATAAATAAATATTGAGTATATTTTCCTACAGAAACTATTCTTACAACTCAGTAGTAAGACAAATAACCCAACTGAAAAAACAGGTAAAGGATTTGAATAGACCTTTCTCCACAGACGATATACAAATGGCCAATAAACACTGGAAAAGGTGCTCAACATCATTAGGGAAGTGAAAATCAAAACCACAAAAGAGATACCACCTTCACACCCACTAGGATGACTAGAATCAAAAGGATGGAAGATGGCAAGGAGATGCAGAAATATTGCTGGTGGGAATGGAAAATGGTGCAGCTGCTGTTGAAAACAGTTTGGCAGTTCCTCAGAAAGTTACCATGTGACCACACAATTGTACTTCTAGATATTTATCCTAGAGAATTGAAAATATGTTCATACAAAAAGTTGTACTTGAATGTTCATAGCAGTCTTATTGATAATAGCCAAAAAGTGGTAATAACTCAAATGTCCCATCACTGGATGGACAAATTTAAAAATCTGGTATATCTACACAATGGAATATTAATCAGATATAAAAGGGAACAGATACTACACATGCTACATAGATGAACCTTGGAAACATTATGCTAAGTGAAAGAAGCCAGACAACAAAGGCCACATGTTGTATGGTTCTGTTTATAGGAAATGTCCAGAATAGGCAAATCCGTAGAGACTAAGTAGATTAGTGGTCACTGGGGGAGAGGAATGACTGCTAATAGGTTCAGAGTTTCTTTATGAAATGATGAAAATGTTCTGAAATTAGATAGTGGCGATGGTTGCACAACTCTGTAAATTATACTAAGAACCACTGAACTGTATATTTAAAAGGGTGGCTTTTATGGTATGTGACTTATATCTCAAAAACAAAAGGTGGTAACAGTATCTGCAGAAAGCATCTATGTTCGCTAGGACTCAGGGAACAAAGAGAATGAGTTGAGGTTATTAGAACCTCACGTGGGTCTCTCAGAACCAGAACTCAGGCTTCTAAGAAGGGGGAGCTACCCAGCTGGTGCTTCTTTCTCTAAAGGGGGAAGGGTATAAGAGCTTTGGGCAGTACCTACAATGAAGCAAATATTAAAAAATTTGGAGAGTATAACCAGTTACCCCTGCCAGATAAAGGGCCATGACCAGGCACAACACTGACAGGAGCCTTCACCTTGTTTTTGTCTCCTTCTAGAGAAATCCTATTGCAGGATTTAACAAGGAGCCAGCTGGCAAAGCAGAAATGTGGTTTACAGTATCCTGGCTCCCAGCATGCTGAGTCCTCAGCATTACATATGGATTTGGAGCCGAGGCACCATAGGTTAATAGGGCTAATCAGCATTTAGCAAAAAGTTACATCAATGAGGAATGAACAGCCTTCGTGTGTGTGTAAACAAAAAGCAGTTAAAAGGTATGATGGAAGACAATTTACAAGAACAAAAACAAAACACTATAAAACATCCCTGTAAAGTTTACTTGGAAAAAAAATGGAAAGCATAGCACACTGATAGATAGGAAGACTCATCATGAGCAAGATGCCACTATTAGGCTTTTTCCTAGAAATACAGAAGGTGATTATTAGGTTCTATTGGAAAGAACACACAACAAATAACCTAGATAATAAAAAACAAAGAGCCCTACCAGATATTAGAACATGTTATAAAGTCTCTATAAAGTATACAGTGTGAGATTGGCACATGAATAGACAGACTAATGGAAAATAATTCTTAAAAATCCAGAAATTGATCCAAGTACATTTGGAAATTTAGTGAGTGATAAACATGAAATTTTACATCAGTGGGAAAAATAAGGAATTTAAAAAAGGGGTACTCTGACAACTAAGTAGTCATATGGAAAAGGATAAAACTGGCTCCATCTGTCATACTACACATCTAAATTAATTCCAAATGAATTAGACATATAAAAAAATGAAACCTTTACAAGTCCCAGAAGAAAATGTAGGTAAACTCCTTGATAACCTGAAAATAGGGATACTTCCTAACCTGGACTCAAAATCCAAAAGAAGTAAGTATAAAAATTGAAAAATGTTCATATTCCATGGATGAAATAAACATTAAAAAAATTAATATCAATCCTTCTCAAACTCCTCCAAACAACAGAAGAGGAAGGAACACTTACAAACTCATTTTACAAGCCAGTATTACTCTTAAGAAAACCAGACGAGGACACCACAAGAAAAGAAAATTACAGGCCAATATCATTGATAACCATAGACGCAAAAATCCTCAACAAAATATCAGCAAACCAAATTCAGCAACACATTAAAAGAATCGTACACCATGGTCAAGTGGGGTTTATCCCACGGATGCAAGGATTCTTCAGCATCTGTAAATCAATCAGTGTGATATATCACATTGACAAAATGAAGGATAAAAATCATATGACCATCTCAATAGATGCAGAAAAGCATTTGCCAAAATTTAATATCCATGTATGATAAAAAAAAAACTTTCAATAAAGCAGGCATAGAGAGCATTACCTCAACATCATAAAGGCCAAATATGAGAAGCCCACAGCTCATATGATACTCGATGGTGAAAAGCTGAAATCTCTCCCTCCAAAGATCTGGAACAAGACAAGGATGCAGACTCTCACCACTTTGATTCAACATAGCATTGGAAGTCCTAGCCAGAGCATTTTGGCAAGAAAAAGAAAAGGCATCCAAATTGGAAAAGAAGTAAAACTTGTCTCTATTGCATATGATGTAATATATATAGAAAACCCTATAAAGCCCACCAAAAAACGATTATAACTAATCAACCAATTCGATAAAGTTTCAGGTTAACAAAAATTGATATATAAATATCAGTTATGTTTCTGTATAGTAACAAGCTAGCAGAAAGAGAAATTAAGAAAACAATCCCATTTGCAATTGCATCAAGAAGAACAAAATACCTAGGAATTTAACTCAGGAAGTAAGAGATGGTACACTGAAAACTACAAGACATTAAGGTAATTGAAGAAGACACAAACAAATGGAAAGATATTCTGTGCTTACGGATAAGAATATTGTTAAAATGTCCATACTACCCAAGCAATCTACAGATTTAATGCAATCTCTTATCAAAATCACAATGGCATTTTTCACAGAAAAAAACAATCCTAAGATTTGTATGAAACCACAAAAGATTCCAAATAACCAAAGCAATCTGGAGAAAGAAGAGCAAAAATCATCATGCTGCACACCTGAAACTTTTGTCAGTTACATCTCAAAAATAAACCTCCTGAAATAAAGAACAATCTAATAGAAAAGTGAGCCAGAAATATGGTCAGTTTACAGGAAAATGAAAAGCAAATGGCGCAAACATACAAAGAAATGTTCTAGCTCCCTCATAATAAAATAAAACTACTTGATACACTATACCGTTGCTCATGAGAGACTGGTAAAAACTCAGTTTGACAGCACATTCTCTTGGTTGGGCTCTGGGGAAGATTCAGGCACTCTAAATGCCATTGCTAGTGGGAAAAAAAATGGTAGAATTCCTGTGGAAGTACTAGCATTTCTAACTAAATTGTATACATTTTCTCTGATGCAGCAGTCCTACTGCTAGAATCTCCCCCCAAATGATAACACTCACTGTTTATTGCAGCACTATTTGTAAAAAGGTATTGGAAGTAACCCAGATGTCCATCAATACATCCATACAGGGGAGTACTGTGGGGGAATAAAAAAGCATCGTATAGTTAAGTAAAAAACAAACCAACCAGGTACAGAATAGTGTGGAGCATGCTAACTTTTATGTAAGAATGTATATGCACTGTGTCTGTACACATACATTTGCTTTTATCTTCAAAAGGAAAGGGTAAACAGAAACTAACATACATGGTTACTTATATGGGAAGGGAGAGAACATGGGTTGGACAGAGAAACTCTTAATGTGACTTTTTATAGTTTTTACTTTGAAACCATTTAAATGTTAAAATACATCATGAAAAACAAACCAGTCTCTACAAATTGGGAGGATAAAAAGGGAAGCAAATGGACCACATTATATGTCCAGTAACATAATCAGAATTTTTTTTTCCAAGTGATTGTCAAACACAGGATTTCAGTTAGACAACCCTAGTGGATCTAGTGGATCCATCTTGGTGACAGAAAGAGCCAGAAAGAAATCTTAAAAATCTTTCACAGTCTTACATTAGTAATATATTGGCATTGTTAGTTTGAAACAGTTGTATGCATTGCAGATTAAAAGAAATAGGTTAATGTGTAAATGTAATTAGGAACTAAGATTTTAAATTTAAGAGAAAGAGCTACAAGTATAAAAAAAGTAGTGAAGCAAAACCTTAACACATGCAAAAAAGTTCGTAAGAACATGGTATGAAAAACCTTAGCCAATGAATTTTTTTTTTTTTTTTTTGGCATAGTAAATCCCTTTACTGTCAAGTCCTTAGTGGGGTGAGCTCTATAATCTCTTGGTATCTGTTTCCCTGACTTTTCAACATGTCGGAAAGTTTTGCCTTGTCATCCCCAGAGCTTTTTGCTCCCATCTTTAGCCACATTAACTGACACATAGCTGACAGCACTAGCAGGGCACTGTAGCTTCACTACCACTTTCCTCTACCTGGCTCGTTTCCTTTCTTCCTTTGTGCTACATCTGAATTTTTGACAGTCCTTTTTTCAGTTTTTTGACACTGTTCGAGGTAATTTGTGCAATCTTAATGCATCTTAAATGGTAGAATTTAGGATGTTGTTGCAGAAATATTTGGGGAGCCAGTGGTGTTAGACAAGACTACCACTTAAATTACAGTAAAGGCCTTGGCAATGGAGTTTTTGTACCCATTTTAGTAATCCTAACTTCCCTTTCCTACATTGCAAATAATTTGTGTATGTGGTTTTGTTTTTAGATGGCTATTCATACGAAAAGGAAGCAATGGAAAATTGGATCAGCAAAAAGAAACGTACAAGTCCCATGACAAATCTTGTTCTTCCTTCAGTGGTACTTATACCAAATAGGACTCTGAAAATGGCCATTGATCGATGGCTGGAGACACATCAAAAATAAAACTTTATTTTATATTGCATTATTTATATTTTCTGTGATTTCATTTGAATGATTTAAAGGTAGATACTAATCAGACATTATTAAAAGCAGAACAGAAGGAGAAAGGTAAACTTCTTAAACTTAGTTACCTATAAAAACTATTTACTGGCTATTTTCATTCTTTAAAACATAGGGACTAAGTAACACATATAACATCTTTTCTATTTTTACTATAAAAGCCTTTTTATACTAGTGAAAAAAAGCTTAACCTGTAGAGAAGTTTTACAACTTTAAATTTGCCATGCTCAAATTTATTCTTGTTATAGATCATATTCCATTATAACCAAAGATTGGAATAATCTAGAATATAACAGATAAATCCTAGTTAATAACTGTTCATTTGATAACTCTTTGGAATCCTTCTAAAGAGAATTTTTAGCAAAACAATCGTAGATTCGTTTATGACTAAATTGAGAAAATCACTTTGACATGTTTAATGAGCAATTTTGTTAGATTCTGTTTGCAAGGTAGTAATGATTTTCCCCCATTGTCCAAACCTAGGTACAAGTTAGATGGAATAAATTATCGCAGATACATCAAGTTGACTTTGCTGAAACATATAAAGTGGCAAACTAGCCTCCCTTTACAATTTAGAATTCTTAAAAGTTCTCACATAATAGTTTAAGCTAAGGTGACTATACATTTTTACACAGTAGACTGATAGCTAATACAACACCCTGATAAACATTCAGAAGAAAACTTCAAGTTCGGAAAGCTGAGGTTGTGTTGACTCTCCATTTGTCTCACAAGTTGTTTACCAGAATGGAAGCCATTAGTGGGAAAGCTTGTTAGAACTAAACTCTAAGGGCAGGCAGGGACCAAGACTGTGCTTACCCCCGAAATCCTCACTGTCGTCGTTCTGAAATTTGAAAACACAGAAATAAAAGGAAAAAATCAATGTAAGGATTTATTCCATCAGCCTTTTCTAGTGTTTTATAAACTTATAGCTAATATGCTGTATGTTCACAGAAGGGTGGAAAGCTACCACAGAAATCTCCAAAAACCTGTTCTTTGTAATCGCTGCTTTGTAAAATTTCTGTCATCCTAACGTATTACTGAATTTTATTTCCTTTGTGTCACAGCTGGGATTCACAATACGTGATTCTAGAAGAGTATTTTTTTTTCATACTACACATGCCGCTCACATTCTTACTCATGAGGACCAAAAGATGGGAACATGTTCTAGAAGGTGTTTTTCTATTGTATTCTATAGAGGAAGTATGCTATCATAATTCTAACAAAAGACTGGGTAAAATTGATAGAGCCCACCATTGGACCAGATATCTTTTGTTTTGATAAAATAATAGACTTATTTTCCAAAGAAGGCTGGCTGGTTTTCACATAAAAATTACTGAAAATCACTGAAGTCATTGATAGAAAACAGTAAATACTGGTTATTTGCTAAATGTGTTAAAGGTGATTTTCTTTTTTACGTTTCACTAAGATAGTTTCTTGTTAAATGGCTGAAAACTAAGATGCCAGTTTACAAAAGTGAAGTGCATCTGTTTTTATATACAGACAAACCGAAGCTGAGCTGCTACTCCTTCCCACAAACACAAGCAAACAAACTAAATAAACCAAACCCAAACTCACCCATAGGAAAGGACACCACACGGCCCCTCTGCACTCTTGGGGGCCACCATCCGTGCAGTACTAGGCAGGAGCAGCCATCACCTGCCTGCCCGCTGCCCGGTCCTCAGCACTGACCAGTAGCATCCCAAGGAGACTGCACTTCCTGGGGTAACTGGACCAAATACCTTTACTAAGAATCTATCAAAATCATAATGTAAGGTATAATACATTCTAATAGTCACACTGGCAGCATCACAGGAAATCATCCAATAAGAATGATCTATTAAGAGTTTTCCCCTCCTACCCAGTTTTTTGTTTTTTACCTTTAGTTTAAATATACAGCTTTCAAGAGAGACTGAAAATACTTTACTTGGCCTTGCTAGTTACAGCAGTAACCACACAATAACCTGAAGTTGCTCAGGCTTAAGATTCCACGTCAGGATTTTATCACAATACAACAGTTTAATGTTCACACTCATTCATACTACTTTGAAACTGAAATATGTGGTTATAAAGACAAACACTTTTAACTCAAAGATAACAGAAATATGAAGAACAAACTTTCACACTGGCACAGTGTTCAGTGTATGTATCGCCGAAGTGGGAGTTAAATACTGAAGATGCCCTGTTGCCACTAAAACCACGCTCCAGGATTTCCGAACAGAGAAGTACAGAACGCTCTTCATGCGTTCTTCTCATTTCAGGCAAAAAGACTAATTTTGACCCTGGAATGTTTTGGGATTTCTGGAAGCCATTACCCTTGTTCTGAAATTATTAAATAAAATTAAATATGTATTTGTAGTATTACTGAGAAACAGGCTTTCCACTTCTTTAGGATAAAATCACTCCGGATTTGAGCAAGGCAGATAGCTGACATCAGGATCTTCTCTACTTAGCCACTGTTTCATTTAACGCAAAACAAATTCTATTAATTGTCTTTATTCCATATGGAAAAGTACAGTAGTTGTGCAGAAACAAAACTACATAACAAAAGAGTAAGACTTCCACAAATATTAAAGAAAACAATAAACAATAAATAAGCCATAGTAGTTATAGCAGAACTCATGAGACGCCTCTAAAAAAAGACTGACAAAGCTGTACAAAGTACACTGTACACACTCAGGAACAAATGGAGAATGACACCAGAAGAGTCCTATTCGTACAAAACCATAATGATGCTCAGGGACTTCATTACAACTATTCATTTTTAAAACATTCTGTAAATATAGAACTTCCTTCTCTCCAATTCTAGAAAATAAATTTCACATCCCAACATATAAAACAAATACACTCCCACCACCTCTCTCAGGCTAGTATTTTAACATCCTCCAATAGCACACCATTTTCTTATAAAAATACCTTTAAAATCAAGGTTCACTCCTGTACCTTATCTTTACAAATGAATAATACATCAGTTTGGACTTAAGTAGCACCTCAAAGGTGTTCATATAAATGAGATAAAGTGCTGTTACTGGTATACTGTTAACATGCCATATATATTATCGTTCAGTGCAATAACCAGCATGGACGAAGCTTAAAAGAACATGCAAATATATGACTTTAAGATTAACTACTTGAAAGTTATATTTACAAGTCTGAATACAACTGGGCTATATGATATATACAACACGTGGCTATAAAGTAATGACTATAATAAAACGAAAGCAATAACCAACCACACCTTAAGTATCCGAATTAAATATTGTCATTAGAGGACCTTGGAAGGTTTGTTCCAGGAGTGCTATCATTGATAAAAGCAGTTTGGGGACCAACTGAGAGCTAATTTACATGTCACCGAGAATGCTGTATTCTTAGTATTTTAGCCCAAATTCAACTTAACCAATCGTGATTCCAAATGGTTTATACTGTTTCCAAATATTAAAAACACCTTGAAGCGGGAATATAGTTCCAAAAAAAGGAACCATAACACAGAAATAGGTGTTTAATCTTTTTAAGGGAACTGCTATAAAGGGAACAATACTTGGATGTTCTTATATTTTGCTTAAAAAACAAAAAAAGTGAGCCATATAACACATAGTCACATTCAGCTAGAAATATACTCAGGTCTTTCATATATATATATATATATATATATACACACACGCGCACATACACACTGACCCTTGAACAACAAAGGTTTGAATTGTGCAGGTCCACTTATACACGGATTTTTTTTCCCCCCGGTCAATACATACTACATGATCCACGGTTGGTTGAATACGAGGATGTGGAACCCTCCACAGGGCCGACTAAAAGTCACACTGTACATTTTTGACCATACAGGGGATGGACGCCCCTAAGTCCCATGTTGTTCAAGGGTCAACTGTATGTGTACGTGCATATATATATAAATTAAGATTTGACTCATTGGAACTGTAACTTGAAAATTCCATCTTTTCCAGAACATATCAGCTGGATATTATGTCATGAGTTAAACTTATCACTAGACATTTACATTATCTAAGAAATAATATGATCTTACCACATAGCAAAGGCTAGGAGAAAAGTGATAAAAACCAAACAATTTCAAAAGAGAAAAGCATGAGTTAATGTCTTCTTGGCTGTCTTAAATTTTTAACTTAACAGGCATAACTAGTTGTAGTTTTCAATTCCGGTTAGCATTCTTGTTTCTGGTGACTTCTATCTATCAAAGAAATTTAATCCCACATTTTCAATGTATCAATGGCATCTGATCCACCCCCAAGGGAAAAATAAATATGTGACTAAAGAGTAATTTTTCTCACAAACAACCATTTAATGACTACCAGGAGCCAGCACACCATTTTCCAAATACCACACATGGGTCTCCCTTACGGCTCACACGTTTGATTCTATGAATGATCGCTTTGGTTTTGCTGAAGGGAGGTGACTCCTGTGGGCTTCACTGCTGATGTGAGACTGCTGTTTAGAGAGACTTTCCTGATACGCATGAGAAACAGTCTTAGTTATCCGGCTGTCTTGGCTGTGGACTGGAATTTGGCACTTCTTTTCTTCTAGCTCCTTCCCCTGGGCCCCGTTGTGGATCCCTCCACCCAGAGTAGACACAGAACGGGTTTTGGCTTGGCTACTGTATCCTCCCGCTTGTTTGAGAGAGGGCTTCTCAGAGCTTGAGGCCTGCAGGCCAGCCGCGGAAGGCATGTTCGTCGGCAGCCCCTCTGGCACCGCGCAGTGCCAGGCGCAGCTGGGAGGGTGGCTCTGCTGCTGGAACCTCGCTGTCTTGTCCATGATGCCCATGAACGGAGTACTGCGCGGCCTGTGCTCAGCTGGGCCACTCGGAGCCTGGCTACCAACCCTGTCTTTCATTCGAGCATCTGGTCCTTGGACCTTGAAGCCCTCTGAAAAACTGCTGCTTGAAGCCAAACTACTGGTTGAACTTGACATCTTGATGCTGCTTGACGGAGAACCGGAAGAGCCTGAGCTGGTGAGGGAAGCCGGGTGTCGCACGTCGCTGCAGCTCACAGGCCCGCCTGGGTTTAGAGGGGCTACGTCCACAGCCACGGTGGCACGAGACAGAAGCCTCTCCGCAGTTTTTATCTTACTCGGTAAAGGATACGCAGCGTCACCCTCACTGGGCTGCAGCTGGACGCTGGGGCTAGGCCCCAGCCGATCTCCCGAGTGGCTAGAAGCTGCTCCCGCAGGGAAGGTGCCTGTTCCCTCCAGATGCTGGTTTCTGCTTCCAGCGGCAGGGGTGGCAGAGAGTCTTCCAGGCATGGGACTCGGGGGAGGATTCTGCGAAGAGGCCTGCGTTTTCGAGCTAGCATTTCTCACGCCAGCTTGCCCAGAACCCAGGTGCTGGCTGGTTTTCACGATCTGCGCCTGCTTGGTGGGCTGCACCCTCAGCCCCGGCTGAGCGACCGGCTCCCTCGGGGGCTTGCTCATCCCCAGCCGACTCTGTGGCGATAGCGGCCTCATTTTGGACTGGAGCCCTTCTTGAAGGTTTCGGATGTATGGGGAGGGGGCAGAGGAGGGCGGCTGGGGCCTGGGAGCGAGGGGAACGGATTCTTCCTGTGGAGAAGTCTCCTCCTCTTCAGCCTCCTCGAGGTGAAAGCAGTCATTCAGGCCGGGGGTCGGGGCGTCCTCCTCGTGGTCCGAGTCGGCGGGGGGCGCTGGCGGCGGGCACTGCTGCTTCTGCTGCTGGCTCCTCTGGAGCTGCCTGCATTCCTCTTCCACGCGCGCCAGGAGCCTCCTGATCTCCTGGTTGGTGGGACAGAGCTTCACGGCTTCCCGCAAGTCAGCCAGAGCGGCCGTGAACTGCCTTTATATTAAAAGAGACGATATAATTACAGGCCATGTAAGAACAAGCTCTGAACGTAACTGTTCATAAAGCAGCTCTGCTAAAAGAAAAGAGAAGGTAGCTGAGTGAGTTCTGCACAGTCACGGTGTGGACGGAACCCACGGAACTAGCTTAGAGTTCCTCGGCTAAGTGGGAGCGCTGAACTCTAACCCAGACCTGAGTGGCTCCGGGGCCCTGCTGTCTCTATAAAGACCACTGGGCTGGGGTGAGCGCAGGCAGAAAGCAGTGGGGATCAGAATCCTCTTAACGTCACCTTCCCCATCCCTCTCACCACATCCACCTACAACTCAAGACCTATGGACTCCACCCAGCCTCCCCGCCGCCGCCTCCCGGCGTCTCTAGTTGGCCGTCTCACTGGTAACATGGACTAAGCTAGGAACTTTATGTTGCAGATGTCAACTGTGGGGACAGTTACCGAGATGTCTGGAGAAAATAAAAAGTTTAGCCGTTGCTAATGACAGCCACTGCTGCGCCTTCTGGAAGCTAGCTGTTCAGTATTACAAGGGAGGAGAGAAGCCCCCAAAGTCAAAGCAGCAGCTCTGATGTCAGACAAAGATAAGCAGCTTCTCTATTCACAGTCACGTATCTAACCCCAGACGGTACCTGCTGCTCCTCTTTGCTCTCGCTCTGGCATAAAAGGCTTCATAGGACTTCGGTTTCAACTCGAGAGCCTTGGAAGCAAACTCTTCTGCCATGCCGAAGTCCTGGTATCAATATTTAAATACACAAGTCAGAAGCAGCACTGAAACATGATTACAGGCAACCTTTTAAGAAGAGTTTTGCTCTAGAGGTTAGTAGAGAAGTGGGACACGTTTGGAGCGAGATGAAGGGGAAAGTAAGTTGGTTTTCTTGTTGTGAAGTCAGGAGACAGTTATAGCTTATCAATGTTCTTACAAGAAGAATCCCACAGAGAAGCAAAACTCGGTGACTCAGAAGAGTCAGTGACTCGAGAGAGAGAGTGGTGGCGGAAGCAGCGCAGCAGAGGTGAGGGCCGATGGGAGCCCGGCCCCCGGGGGGAGGGGGAGCCTCAGAGGGGCCCGGACACCGCAGCACCTGCAGCAGGAAGGTGGGCAGAGTACGTGGGCGTAGAAGCAGGCAGGTCACAGATTTGGTGGAGGGAGGATGAGGTTTAAAAAAGAAAAACAAAGAAAGTGGTACTGAAACAAATCTAGTTACCAGTTACAAGTTAACTGTGAGTTGACTACAATTAATTACAAATTGACCAGTTCCTGGCTTACCCTCTGAGCAAACATAACAACACTAGGCTGATGATAACACATTTGTGGTGAACTTTACAATGATGCCCTTTCCTTCTGCATCTGGGCACAGCCGCTCGTGCCGGCAGCGTGCAGTTGGGCAGCGGTGGAGGAGCAGTTTGCATGTGCTTGTCATCACTGAGGCAGAGAAACTACGTCCGTGTGCACTCCCCTCAGCACCTCGGGAGGTGGGTGGTGCTGTGATCTAATGATGGTCACCCCAGACAAGCAGCTCCCCATGCGCCAGGTTCACAGAAAAGTGCAAACAAACCAGACAGGAGGCCTGTAGAAGGGCAGGCCTTCACCGCTGTGAGAACAGCTAAAGGACTGCAATAAGGGGCCCGGCTTACATTTGTTTTTCTTCGGCAACGAGACAAATTGAGATAGAGGGAAATCCTTAGCTCATTGAACGGTCTCATGTCCTCTCCGAATCCTTCTCGAGGAAACTTCCTTAAGGCATACTGGTACCTCTGGGCTGCCTCTTTCATCTTCCCTTTCTAGGATTCAAAAATCAGAGAAATTTATCGTTTCCAGAGGCTCCAAGATGAATAAAGATCCTGATGAGGACAGGCCACGGCCAGAACCAGTCCACTGACTGGCCTGGACACGCAGCTTCACTGCCCGCCTAGGCGCCTGCAACCAGAGCTGGGTTTACAGGAAGGGATCTGTAAATTGCCAAACCCATAACCATCAATCTTAATTAAAACATCAGATTATCTTCTCTGTTACATATTTGTGACAACCATTTCATGAATGATCTCTCACCTAAAGATACTTTCACGCAGAGTGTAACAGAAATCAAATGGAGAAACCACGCCGTCCCTAAAGCAAGTAGAGTCTTGCGGATAAACCTAGAGCTGCTGTAGAATGATAAGTTTTCTTTCAAGAGGAACTAAAGCACGGGCTTTAAAACTCAGCACAGCACTGCACGTCATTTTCAAGGCTAAAGAAATCCATTTGCTCTGCTGGTTCTGTTTCACAGCAGGTATGAAGTCTGTCGAAAATGGCTAATAATTGCCTACCAAAATTCATATTAAAACCACTTCAAAGCCACAACGATACACACTCTGAACTCAATTTCAAACTGATTCCAGGCCAGGAACCCTGCTGGGTCATGCTATATGCCTATTTATTTGTTGTTATTAAAAAAGAAAAGGAAAAACTAAAACACAGAAAGTACAGCAGCTTCATGCCAAAAAGGATTAAAATGGTCATGATGTCGTTTTTTGTTTTCATCATCTTTTAATTCTGTCTAATCACAGACCTGGAAAGAAAAGTGATCTATGGAAATGGCCTGAGCATCTCTCTAAACTCGGGGTTGGCAAACTATGGTTTCTGGGCCAAACCCGGCCTGACACCTGTTTCTACAAACACAGTTTGACTGGGACACGGCCTGGCTCATTTGTCTGTGTGTTATCTTGGCTGCGTCTGTGACACAAGAGCAAAGCTAGAGGGCTGTGGCAGGGACCACAGAGCAAAGCCTGACATGGTTACTACCTGGCTCTTTCCAGATGAAGTGTACTGCCCTCTGATCTAAACTGCATGTGTTAGTTTGAACATTTTTACTTTAAAGTCAAATTTACTAATCTTTAAATTGTCTTTCCATTTCTAAGGGGAAAAAGAAATTAATTCCACCTCCTGAGTAAACTGAGTGTTATCTATTACTTGACTGTTTTAAGTAAAAATCTCTCCAGAAACAGTTTCAAATTCCAGAAGCTTACAGACATAAAAATTAAGATAATAAAGGCTTGGGAGATTTCATGATTCTTTTCTTCTGAAAATGTCTCCTGAGTGTTCCTTTCCCATGTCTCATGATTCCAAGCACCAAGGAATTTCCTGTAGGATGTGCCTGTTAAACAAGAAGCACCTCTGCCTTCGTATCAAGGCTTCAGGCTGTAAGTCACAGTTACAGCCCCAAGGATTCGTTCAGAAATAATGGTTCTCAAACACAAAGAGGAGTGCTTTCCACGTTGAAGATTCTGCTGTGAGGATATCAAATCCTGGGCACAAGGCTAGGTTAGCACTTCCCAGAACTTCTATTAGCTAAGCTGTATGTATTCTGGCAGTAGCACAGCTACATCCATTATACCGCAAACTAAGAGGCTGCTCACAGGTTGTTTACAGGATCACAAGAAAAGGGCGACACCACTTACTTTGTACATCAAGTTTCCTTCCTCCATCAATTTCTGTAAAAGTATAATCAGAATATCAGGTTTGGAAGTAGCCATCGCCCAAGCAGCATTTCCTGCAAAATAAACATGTGTTCAGAGACATTCCAGTGGGCTTGGAGCAAAGGAGCTCAATGCTTCCGTGTCCCCGTCACAGCTAAGCCCACAAACAGCAGAGAACCCAGCTGCAGAGGACACTGTAGCGTGTCCTGCAGGTGTACTGTCCCGCGTGACAGTACAGCGAAGGGAAGGGAGCATTTAGCAGGGAGTTGCACCCCGCACACCCTGTCACTTGGGGGGACAAGAGTACTGGGACACGCAAGCATCAGCGCAGCCATGAGCCACCCCTCCTTTCTATGGGGATTTGCTTCCCAATCATCTCTTTAGTTCCCTGCAGCGCTGTCAGGACCACGCGCAGGTGGAGGCGAGGCTTCTCAGCGTCTCTCACACTCGCTGCAGAGTCACCACCAAATCCACTCTGAGACGCCAGCTCTGGCCCTGCTGCCCTCCTCCCAACCATCCCCGCCCTCGGCCTCCCTGTTCCCGCCTGTGTCTCCTTCTCTCCCGGCGGACGGCACAGCCACAACCTCTGTCTAAGCCTCTTCCAAACACGCACAGGGAGCAACGCTTAAGGGCATGGCCTCAGGAGTGGGACTCAGGTTCAAGGTGACCTGCCGCTCACTATGACCTCAGGGGAGCTATTCACCATCTTCAGGCCTGGGGTTCCTCCTCTGTAACACGATGCTTTCATCATTCCCTACTTACAGGGTAGGTGAGGATGAGATAAGTTAAAACATGCAACTGCTCAGAATAGCTCCTGATACCATGAGCTGCTTAATAATGTCACTTCACCTCCTTCATCGAAGTCCCCTCCCCAGAACTGCTGGCAGCCAAAGGTCTGGCGTGAGACCAGAAAAGACAGTGCCGTATGGGGCACTCTTGCCTGCACTCTGAACCCTGGGCCGTGTTCCAACCTCCTCAGAGCTCCGGCCCGACATTATCCTCAAGTCACCCCGTCTCGTCTCCAGTAAGCCCCGAAAGCTCTCCCTCCCAGAACCTGTGCTAGGGTTGCCGCTGCCCTTCCCAGCGGACAAACCGCCCCTCCCGAACAGCAGTCCTCGCACTTGTGGCTCATTACAACCGCCCTCCGGCTCCTGCCCACCCGCCCTCGGGCCCTCCCCACAGAGGCGCCCGGAACAGCTCCCGCTGTGGCTCCCACGCATCCCCAGCACCCCCAGGGCTGGGCTGTCCTTCAACACTGGCCTCTGCTCTCTGCCCACGTGGGCTGTAATAATATGAGTCTTTTACACACTCTGAATGACTGTGATTAACTGAGCCTTAGAGAGGGACAAAAAAAATCTTCACACGCCTGACGTCTTACTTCTTAACCCGGGAGCAGGTGGGTATGGTCCCTCGCGTACTCTAAAATCTGAAGCTACCCTCCCTCTCGCTGGTGAACTGCAGAGTTTACTGACCTAACTTGGCTCCTTTTCTCAGCAGTGTAATCACTACAGATGTGTTTCGACAACCGATGGCTCTGTCCAAGGGCCGCATGCCGCTGTGGTCCACGTGCTCGATCACGGCCCCCTTGTCGACCAGGTACAGCACCTGCAAAAGGGAGACACAGGCCCTGAGGGCGCGGGTAGCAGGAGCCCTCACCTTGCCCAACGCTGCAGCTGGTGTAGGAGCTGGCAGCCTTAGCTTCACTCTGGTCTCAGATGCTTCTGGCCTAACGGGATCTTAGAAGGGAAATGAAGTTGACATGGAACAGAGCAGAGGAGCTGCAATCCACAGCTCAAACCCACTCTGCTAAAGTGATTTTGATGTTGGCAATGAGACAGGGCAGGTGGATGTCCCCAGGGCGGGATGTGTGTCTGTGCACCCATAGACCACAGACAGTACACACACACTACCACCTGTCTGTCTCACCCCACTTCCCAGGCCACAGAGACGAGACACAGTCACCTTTTCATCTCCAATTACTTAGGAGGCAGGCTTCTGCCATAGCTCCAACATGCTGGCAGGTCATGGCAATGGCACTTCAGAAACACTCAGACCCACACAGCCTGGGTACAGAAGCTGGAAAGACCAGGATCAACTGGACCCGATTATAACTCACTTTAGGGCTTAGGAAAGAGACCTGAACATGGGCACTGTAAAGGCGGCAACTTTGAGACCATGGTACAAAGACTGCCTTGATGTGATAAAACAGCTGTCACTTGGACTAAACAGAGAACAACAGGGAAAACCATGCTGGCCACTAAAATTGCTCTATTCACTGGAAAAGTCTGTAGCCTGCTTAGATTTTCACGTGGATCTAGTAGATCCTATCAGTCCACCAGCTGTTCAAAATGACACTAGAGGGATTAACATCCAGAATATATAAAGAACTCCTATAACTCAACAACAAAAACCTCAAAAACCCAATTTAAAAATAGGCAAAGGCTGTGATAATCCGTAATGGAAAAGAATATGGAAAAGAACATATATATATATACATATACATATGTGTGTGTAACTGAGTCGATTTGCTGTATAGCAGAAATTAACACATTGTAAATCAACTATACTCCAATAAAATTTAAAAAATAGGCAAAGGGGTTTCCCTGGTGGCGCAGTGGTTGAGTCCGCCTGCCGATGCAGGGGACACGGGTTCGTGCCCCGGTCCGGGAAGATCCCACATGCCGCGGAGCGGCTGAGCCCGTGAGCCATGGCCACTGAGCCTGCGCGTCCGGAGCCTGTGCTCCGCAACGGGAGAGGCCGCAACGGTGAGAGGCCGGTGTACCGCAAAAAAAAAGAAAAAAATAGGCAAAGGATCTGAATAGATATTTTTCCAAAGGTGATATACAAATAGCCAATAAGCATGTCAGAAGATGCTCATCATTAGAGAACTGCAAATCAAAACAACAAGCTATTAACTGTTAGGATGGCTGCTATCAAAGAAAAGAACGAAACAGAAAATAAGTGCTGGAGAGGGTGTGGAGAAACAGGTAGCCATGTGCACTTTTGGTGAGAATGTAAAATGATGCACCCACTATGGACACAGCATGAAGCTTCCTCAAAAAATTAAAAATAGAATTACCCCTCGATTGAGCAATCTTACATCTGGGTATCTATCCAAAAGAATGGATAGATCTCGAAAAAATCTTCAGGCTCTTGAAGAGATATTTGCACACCCATGTTCGTAACAGCACTACTCATAATAGCCAAGAGGTGGAAGCAACCCAAGTGCCCAATGATGGATGAATGGATTAACAAAATGTGGTAAACACATAAATGGAATATTATTCAGCCTTAAAAAAGGACATCCTGACGTATGCTATAACATGAATGAACCTAGAAGACGTTATGCCAAGTGAAATCAGTCAGTCACAAAACGACAATATTGTATGATTCCACTTGTGTTCAGGGACCTAGAGCTGTCATTCACAGAGACGCAAAGTAGAAAGGTGTTTGCCGGGATTGGGGGGGTAACGAGGTTAACTGTTTAATGGGTGCAGTTTCAGTTTTACAAGACAGAAAAAGCCTGGACTTTGGCTGCACAACGATGTGAAATGTATGCAACACTACTGAACTCTTCACCTAGGAATGGTTACGATGGTAAATTTTACGTTATGTGTTTTTACCACAATTCTTTTTAATGACGCTTAGAATGCTAAGATCTTTCACTCTTCCCTAATGCTGATAAACTATAGGATCTGGTAATGTGACGTAAGTTGAAAAAGAAAAGTGTGGAGAGGTGAGGTTCAGTTAAATAGCTGTTTCTGAAAATCGACATTTAAGTACAGTTTATAACGTCCAGGAAATTGAAACTATTTAACTGTAACATGTAGAACCACCAGGCACAGACGTGCAGGGTGGGGATGGCTTCTGCTCCAAGGTCCACAGCCCCCAGCAATACAGTACCTGTCTGTCTAGCTAATCCTCACCTTAGACACACGTAACGATTCATAAATGATAATTCTCAAGGAGAAATGAACATTCCTCCAGCACCTGCTTGGTGCCTGGGATATGGACACTGACAAAGTGGTTTTTGCCCTGAAAGACATCTTGTGGTTTTTAGTTTATTAAGGTTTTATCCCTTCCTTCCTCAGTTAGACTTGGGCCTTTGGCAAAGAGATAAAGACAGTGCCCAAAGCATTTTCTATTATTTCTAGACAAAGCCACATCAATTTAAAAACAAACCAACTGATTATTTGATGAGTAATTTCTCACATATATAAAAGTGATTTTTAAATGATCTGTACGGGCATTCTATTTACATGGAAACTGTAAGAAAATGAAATGACATATGCACGTGTGTACACATATTCATGTATGTGCGTGCAGTTTGTAATCATGGAATTTTAAGCCTTTAAAGTCTGTTAAAATCTTTACCCCAGGTCTGCAACAGACTGCGTGCCACAGAATTAGAGGAAAACGAAAGCCACCCCACAGCACACGCGTATGAGCCGGCCACGCGGGGCCAGCGTCATGCACACTTGGGGATGGCTCAGCTCCCGAGTCTCCACGCGGCCCAGTCCGCCTGGCACAGGTGGGGAGCGTGGCCGCCGCGGTACCTACGGTCTCCGCATCGCCGTAGAAGGCGGCCAGGTCCAGGGGGCTGCGGCCGTTCTTGTCCGTCTGGTCGATCTTGGCTCCTTCCTCCACCAGGAACTGGACCACAGCCCTGTGCCCTTTCAGACAAGCCCAGCTTAATGCTGACAGACCCTCTTTGTCCAGGGAAGAAAGGGCGGCACCTGAAAGACAAGCCCATTCACAGAACATGACCGTGGAAAGACAAGGCCAGAGGCAGACCCTTTCACGCCCGCAGGGGCCTGGCCTAAACAGTATCTGAAGCCAAGGGTGAAGTGATCATCCCCGCTGCAGCTGGGTAAAGGGTACGTGGGATGCGTCCCTATTCCCTCTACTTGTGTGCAAGGTGAAAATTTTCCATGACAAGAACACTTAACAAAAAGATTTTTTCAAAAACAAAACAGAGACAACAACAAAAAAAACAAAAATATCAGAAAGTACTAAACGAGTCTGCCAAAGCTCTTGTCCTTGTCCCTCCAAGACAGTCCCACGCGGGGGGGGTGGGACAGTGCGGCTACCTTTCGAAAGGAGAAATTCCACGGTGCTCAAGTGCCCTTCACAAGCAGCCACCATGAGGGGCGTCCGGCCCTGCTTGTCACTTAGGTTCACGTCACAGCCACGGTCCAACAGCAACCTCACGATCTGAAAGAAACACTCGGGATTACACGCTTCCTTGCTGCCCCTTGAATCACGTGCTCTCTACTCAGGATGGTTTTCCCACCTTTCAGAGTAGTGAAAGGACTCTCCTCTTTTTAAAAAGCCCTGTAAGTCGTGTGATCCGTGGGGCCTGTAAAATCTTTCTATTGTATTCCTTTGAACAGACTCTTCTTCCAATTTATCTTCTCTTTAACCAGCTGAATTCATTACTATGTCTGTAAAACTTGCACACACAAGGCAGAAATTTGGAGAAGGGAGGATTCCAAGCACAGTCAAGTGATGACAGGACAGCCACTACAGGGCACGTGGGGTAGCTGAGCAGAACTAAAGGGAAGGCACCACAGCCACGGCCCCATGGAGGGGCTGACACCACGTTCCTGTAGCAGGCGGACGCGGCACGGGCAATGGATGCGAAAACACTCACCCACCCTCTCCCATCAGCCGTCTGCTTCCTGAGGCTTAGGACTGGGGGACCTTCATAGCAGGTGATTTTTGGCAAAGCTTCCTGGAGGAGTTTCAGCCTCCAAGTTATGCCTTTAAACAGTACATGGTGAGAAGGGGAAAAAAACCCAGAGAGGGGTCTCCTACAGTGACCATCCTGGAGGGAACTGCTCTGTCCAGGGGATTGTGGTCCAGCCTCTCTCCCTCTGGCACCACGCTTGTTTTATTGCCACCACAGCAGAAGGTGGCATATTCCCACTGCTCTCTTGTTCCTGACACACTAACATATGTCTCCAGACTTCCCCACGACTTAGGGAACACAGAGAACAGGAGAGAGGATTATTAGCTAGGGCATCTCAAGGACTTGTGAGAGAGGCAGGGAGTGGCCGGTACAAACCAAGCTCTTAGAAACAGGAAGGAGAAAAGCCAGAATCTTGGTGGGGCACCCTCACAGCTCCTACCAGCAGAGCTAGCACGAACCGGAAGGGTTGAGACTCCACACTGTGAACTTGGGCCTAGAAAATTCCTTCTATAATGGATATGATGGTGAAATCCATCTGTCTGTTTGCAGCTGTGTGTAACCTGGTGCCAGCCATGGGGTAGATACATGGTCACTGTTTACAAAATGAAGGAGTAAATGACTGAACCGCTGCTATCAAGGACCCCTTGCTCCCTTAATTAGACTAAAAGCAACGACGCGTCGCTCCTTGTGAAAGAAGCCAGCCTGAATCACAGTGCAGGACCAGAGGGAAAAGGCTTCCCCTCCCACGGAGCACAACAAGCCCACTCTTCTCCCAAGCCTGCTGGACAAGCGGGCTGCACAACTGCAGCAGCCGCTGTGTTACGCCAAGTCTTCTGCTGTCAGGACAGGGCGCACCCATTCCATTTCCCCTCCCCGGTTATGGGGAAGCAGCTGTTGGTCTCTGACCCGGTTACCAGCCTTGCTCCCAGTTACCAGCCAATGTGGCTGACTGTGCTAGCCTGTCAAATGTCTGCCTTGATACAGCAGTGCTCACAGCACAAGCCGAAGTCAAGAATGTGAAAAAGACAGGGCCCAGCAGGGGAGACGGGCAGCAGCGATCTCTATCCCATTCACTGTTTCTGAAGCACTCGGGGTCCCCCGGGTACCTGCCAATGCCCCTGGCGTGCCGCACAAAACAACGGAGGGACCCCTCTCCTGTTAGTCCGAGACGCAGCAGCTCCACGCTCCAGCAGCAGCTCGCAGACCTCCAGCTTGCCTCGTCCTGCAGCGGCCGTCAGGGCTAGAGGGAAGTCACAGGGGGAGGAGTCTGTTAGTATGATGGCCACGTGGTAGTGGCTAACGGTGGCCACAGACTCTCTCACACTCCTCCCGCTGAGAGGAGGGGGACCACGTATCCTGCCCCCCTTGAATCTGGGTAGGCTCTGTGACACCTTTTTCTTTCTTTCTTTTAAAAAAAAATTTTTTTGGGCTGTATCGGGTCTTAGTTGCGGCTCGCAGAACCTTTCGTTGTGGCACGCAGGCTCTTCGTTGTGGCATGCCGGCTTCTCTCTAGTTGTGGCGCGTGGGTTTTCTCTCTCTAGTTGTGGCGTGCGGGCTCCAGAGCGCGTGGACTCTGTAAGCTGTGGCCCGCAGGCTCCAGAGTGTGTGGGCTCTGTAGTTTGCAGCACACAGGCTCTCTAGTTGAGGTGCATGGGCACAGTAGTTGTGGTGCACGGGCTTAGTTGCTCTGCGGCATGTGGGTTCTTAGCTCCCTGACTAGGAATTGAACCTGCGTCCCCTGTGTTGGAAGGCGGATTATTTACCACTGGACCACCAGGGGAAGTCCCTCTGTGACACCTTTGACCAACAGAACAGAGCAGACATGATGCTGTGCCAGTGCATGGGCCCAGGCCCTGAGGTGGGCAACTTCCACTTCCTTGAGCACTCCTTGGAATCAGCTGCCACGCTGTGAGGAAGCCCAAGCAGCCCTGAGGTGAGACCCATTGGGAGAAGCTGTGCATGGCCAATATCCTAGCAGCCAGCCTGCACACACACCTGCGTGCGTGTGTGCCATCCTGGAAAGGGATCCCCAGACACAGTCAAGCCACACCAGCTAGAGCTGTGAGAGCAGAGATGAGCCGTCCCTACAAGCCTGGCCCAAATGCAGATTCAGGAGCCACTAAACGTTTGTTCTATTGTTGCCTTTTTTCACAGTAAGAGACAACGAGAATATAGGGCCACACAAACACAGAGATCAGTATTACTGTCAAGACCAGCTTTTTACCCTAAAGTCACACATTTCAATCAACAAGAGCTAACGATTGCTGAGGCAGTGAGAGCATATCACTGCGTTTCTGCCTTCAGGGAGCTTAGAATTTCTGTAACAAGTTCAGATCCTGGGTTAAGAATGTCAGCAAAGGAACAAAAGGACAATTAGGCTGTGGAGGGCCTTGAGTGCCTGGGCAAACAGCCCAGTGTGATCCTGAGGCAGGGAGCTGTAGCTGGCAGCAGAGGTGCAGCGGGAAGGTCAGCAGAGGACAAAACGAGAACGGTGTGAAGGGAACGAATGCAGGCCCAGAGTCCTCAGGACACCCTCACAGCAGTGACTGCGCCTCCCCACCCCCAAGGCATGATTCCTAATGGGGGCTGGGGAGGCAGAAAGACGGGTTTAGTTAGAAGAGGGGCTCTGCCATGGCATGAACCACTGTCTAGAGGGAAGGACAGTGGCAGGTTGCAGGGACAGCCCCAGGCCAAGACAAAACTCTTCAGCAGAGGACAGGAAGGGGTGGGAGACGGAGACACAGCAGTTGGGAGTGTCTACAACGCAGAGGGGGAAGGAGAGGGTGGAGCCTGACGCTGCGGCTCCGCTCTAGTCCTTGGGCGACTCCGTCTCTACATACAACCTCACACCTCAAACTTCTGGCTTCCTGAATAAAGTAAGCGTCCCTCCAAATCAGTCAGACGTCTCAGTATGAAAACTAGGAAGACACAGGAATAGATCCTTCACAAAAGGTGAAGTCCAAAGGCCAACGAACTTATGAAAAGCGCCCAACCTCACTAGCAGTCCAAGAAATTGAGAAATGGGACCCGCTGCTGGTTGAGGACATACACATCCTTCCACGCAGCAACCCAGGTGTCGATGCGTGCCCGGACGTGCCCCTGGAGCACACGGGGAGGCGTGCTTGTGACAGCCTGAGCTGGAGCAGCCCAGCTGGCTGCGGACAGCCGACCACAGGTCATGGTGCAAACACTACACGGCCACCAAATAAACACCACATGGCTAAATGCAGTGCAACGGGTCCACCTCCCAAATTTAACAGAGATTCCAAGAAGCAAAACACAGAAGAACACACAGGGCGATAGCTCAGAACTGAGAGCACTGCTGGGCGGTCTCAGGACAGGTCCACAGTGGTCCCCTTTCCGGGAGGGCAGGGCCGGCATCGCTGGGAACCCTGGGTCTCCCGGCGTTGCTGAGACGGGAAGCCAGGGGCTCAGCAATGCAGCTTCCCTGTGTCCTCTCCAGACCCCCTCTCAGGACAGACACCATGCCTACTCCAGCTCTGTCGGCCAACCATGGTTTACCTCCCAGGACCACACACACGAAAAAGATGTAAACATGACACCTGGACCTCAGCTCCCTCTCAGGGACAAAGAAGTCGCTAACCGCTTTACTGATTTTCTCAAGACAGGGCAACCAGTAAAAACCACAGACGGGGAGTGGAAGCTATCTTGGGTCTCGACCACGGGTGCCATTCCTATCCGTGTTACACAGACAGGCTCGTTGTCACCCATTGCACATCTAAACTTGTAAATAACTTACAAATAAATACCGTAAACAGACTAGTATGGATATCGGTTTATAGACTGATGCATTGGGCTGGAGGTGGGAGTTCCCATACCCCAAATGTCTGAACATCAGTGGCCAAGTGATCCTGTCTGTCCTGTGAGCTTCTACACTAGTGGGCCGTGGTCCTGCTGCCAGGCATGCCCATCACGGTCTGTTCCTGCCACAGTGTGAATGTTGACGATTCTGAAGTAACATGGGCCTTGGGGCGCTTTTCTTTACACTGGATGGGTCTAACACCACATCCCTGCAAGCGAGGGCTTTGTGAGATGGAAGATCTGGACGCTGAGCCACTCCCTGGGCCTGCGGCTCCCTGGCATCCTTCCTGCAATTAGGGAGCCCCTCCTCTGCCGGGAGCGGCCTGTGGCACGGCGCGGGCACTGGCGCTGCAGGCGGGGACGTGGCCAGGCGCAGGCAGGACACCGTGGACGTAATAAGCTCAAGGCTCTTCCGTCCGACGAGGCCCGAAGCAGCTGATCACCCTGACGGTCCAGTCTCTTTTATTTGGTAAACAGGTTTCATCCGCATTATAAATGGGGCCTTTAAGTCAGGATTTCTGTTGCAGCTGCCACTGATTTTTTTTTTTTTTTGCAACCGCCCATCAAAAATGACAGCCCGGCACTAAAAATAGGGCCCTGTGTTTGAAGGAGGTGCCAGAGGAGCCAGAAGTTAGAACAGCTGACAGTCGGAGGGGAGCGCCGCCCAGGCCCGGAGACAGGGCTGGATTCCCTTCTCCCTTCCAGCCCGACCGGCTGCTTAGCCTTCTTCTGAGATGGTGAAGCATCTATCAGCACAGGCTGGGAGTCTCACACAGCTGGCCTAAAATGGATCACACCTCCCTAATGAGGCTCTCGCTTTCACCCCATGCCCCAAACAACAGGATCTGTGTTTTCCTTTTTCTACTCAGAGGGAATCTTTTTGGTGCCATCGCTCAGGACCCCTGAGGCTAAGGGTGTATCTCAAGTTCTAGCAGCCACTAGGATGTAAGGACACCATATTCGGAAACAAGCGAGGCTGAAGAATAGTCAACCAGATGCTTAAACAAACAAAACCAGCAGAACTCTGCTCAGGAATTCCAGTTATTCTGCTGAAAAGGCTGTCCTCCGAGCAGACCAGCAGCCCCTAACAAGGGTCAGCGCACTCTGCCTGGCCGGAGAAGGGGGAGGGGCCGGACAGGAGAGAGCGCCTGGGAGAAGGGCAAAGCCTCGGCTTCCGGCCAACGGAATTCAGAGAGGAAGGAGAAAGAAGACCTGGTATGAAACGGGGGCTCTCAAAATCAACCTGAGCTCATGGCGCTTCGTAGGACTCAAACTGAACAGAATTTCTTCTACTGCAAAATCCTCAACAAGATGGCATTTCTGTAACTAAACTCCCACGAAGGCATGTGTCATTTTCTGATTAATTTTACCTCGGCCATACCGTCTTCTGTCTTCAGAGACGCACGTTTGTCGTGGCAGGTGTGCATTTTAAGAAAACCCAGCTGACCCTCAACAATACGAAATCCTCACTGAAAACATCAGTGAGAGATGGTTCCTGGTAAAATGGATCATTTGCAGGAATCTTTTAAGAACTAAAGTTCTCCGGGCAGAGATGTGATTTACAAAAGCTCAACGCCAACGTGCCTGGAACACAGTCATTCCATAAGCAGGGCTGTTTGTGATATTTTATGGCAGGTCTGTCCCTCAGACACACAGGGGTGTGTTCCTGGGCCAGGCCGGCAGGCCTGGGGGCTTCAACAATGGATTGTCACCCCCTCTGCCCACATCCTTCTCTCCCGACTTACAGAAAAGGGTGACAGGTCAGAGCACACGCAGGCGGTCCCTGCTTCTGGACAGTGACCTTTTCATACACCAAACAGTGACGAGCCAGCCCACACCCCTAGGCCCCAGCTGAGCACACGAGCCAGAACAGTGCGCGCCCGCAGAAGCGCGCTTCCTGCCGGCTGAGATGGCGGCCCGGGTCGTGGGCAGCGTGGCTCGGCTTTGCTTACATACGTGTGTTCACTGGTGTGATTTATTTCCTGACATGCTGGCTCTTCCCATCTTTTATAAAAATGGATGTAAGTGAATAGTGATAAGCAGCAAGGGTCTCATAAATGTCATCTAGTTGCGACCAAGATGGAAACCATTAGATGCAACAAAGGCAGTGAAGACAGAACCCGGGCCGGAGGAGAACAAAGGTAAAAGTGCACGTGGAACGCTGGGGAATTCTCAGCTATTTTATCTAAATGCTGAAATGTAATTTGGGATTCTATAATTTTTTAAAGCTCTTTGGGAACAGCAGCCCCTCGCCCTGCACTTAACAAATGACCTCTCGAGGAGTTGTCACCCCAGAGGCTAGTCGGCCTGTGTTTTGCTTTGCTGCCCTTTGGGTCTGGGCAGGGCTGCCACTCACAGAGGCTGGTCCCAAAGGCCTCTGAATGAAAGCAGTGCCCTTTCCTCGCCCTGGGAAGTCAGGCAATACCCCCCCCTCCCCCTTCTATGGACAGGGCTGAGATTTATAAAAGTCCAGTATCATAGCCTTGCTTTGTTAAGTATTTCCTTCCTGGCTGAAGGAGGGGAGGGCTTCCATTAGAAGAACAAACTCCCCAAGAGCTATAAATTCTTCATCTCCGCAAAGATCTGAATCCTCAACAATGCAGAGGATAAAATAAAACACAACAAAGATTGCTCTCACTGAAAAATGCCATTGCACCAAGAGACGAACCCCCAGGAGCCTCCAGCACCCCCAGCCTTGACAGACACCCGTGCTGGGAGGGTGACCTTGCGAACAGGAAGCCGGCTCTGCCCAAAAGCTCTCTGAAGCTCACCAGTGGCTGTTTGGAACACCTTCCTTATTGTTCTGACACTGCCTCCTCATTCTGCACTTGGCATTAAGTCTCCCAGGAGGGCCTGCAGCTGCAGGCCGGGCTGGGGTCAAGGAGAGGGAATCTCTGTTGACAAGGCAACAGGCGGCAACCAAACCACACATGAAGATGCCCGCACCAAATCAGCCCATTTCCCGATGGACTACTTACAAAGCAAGGCAGAAACCAAACCTGAGGAGCCAAGACACCCCTGGCATGTGACCAGTTCTAGAGTAAAAACATGCTATTGGTCTCTGTACACAGCTTAAATATGAACCTCCAATTACCAAGGAATTTTTTCATAGAAATAAAATGTGTCATTGCCACTAAATGGGACTTCCCATGTGACCAAAATTCTTTTCCATCCTTCAAATCCATAAAGGAATTGCAAAGTAACTAAGATTCTGTCACTTAAGCATTCATTTCAATGCTCTATCAAGACCAAAGGTATAGCATAAATATATTACGATAATTAATATTAACAATCAGCTCGTCACTACCTTTGCAACATATCATATCTGTCGAACACTTAGAGCTGCCAAGCTCTGGGCAAAAGACTATGGGTGAGGGCTTCCCTGGTGGCGCAGTGGTTGAGAGTCCGCCTGCCGATGCAGGGGACACGGGTTCGTGCCCCGGTCCGGGAAGATCCCACATGCCGCGGAGCGGCTGGGCCCGTGAGCCATGGCCACTGAGCCTGCGCGTCCGGAGCCTGTGCTCCGCAGCGGGAGGGGCCACAACAGTGAGAGGCCCGTGTACCACACACACACAAAAAGACTATGGGTAAATTCTTACTTAAGCTTGACAAGAATCCTTCGAATTAGCAGATTATGATGTCCATTTTATTGAGGTGAAGGAACTAAGTCACATCATTTGCCCTGAATCGTAAAGCTGATTCAGTGTCAGTTAGAAATTAAACCCAAGCAGCTGAAAGAACCTGGAGGCACTCTCTCAATCAGAACAGGAAGATCCTGGTTATCTGAGAGTTTGGGTCCTGGTTCTGCCACCCATTCACTGTGAAACCTTGATGAAATAATTAAATTTCTTTGGACCTCAACTATCTGCACCTATACCATAAGCTTATTAGTCTCTTTCAATGATATGCTTTGTGATTCTAAGGGTCCTGGGTCTTGAGAACTTTTAAAGAAGGATAAGAAAACAGTGCAATGTGAGATTACTGGACAAGATGGCAGAACAGAAGGACCCTGAGCTTACCTCTTCTCACAAGCAAAAGAGGAAGAGCCTGACGTATTTTAATAATATACTCTGACACTTGTAAACTGCTTCCTACATGATGCTTCATGGCCCTTCAAATTCATAAATTAATTTAATATACAACTAACTTCTGGGATTTCCCTGGCGGTCCAGTGGTTAAGACTTTGCCTTCCAATGAGGGGGTGTGGTGCAGGTTCGATCCCTGGTTGGGGAGCTAAGATCCCACATCACACGCCTTGGGGCCAAAAAACCAAAACATAAAACAGAAGCAATATTGTAACAAATTCAATAAAGACTTTAAAAATGGTCCACATCAAAAATCTTAAAAATATATACACACACACACACACACACACACACACACACACACACACACACAACTACCTTTTACAAGGCAAGTACCACTCATCCTGGTTTTGCAGATGAGGAAAATATGGTCCAGAGAAGTTGAACAACTCACCTAAGGTCACACAGCTAGTGGGAGGGAAGACAGGATTTGAAGTCAGGGAGTCTGGCTGGAATCTGAGTTCTTAATTCTCATACTTCTGCCCCTAAGAAGTCTCCTTTTAAAGAATATCCAACTAATCAAACAGACCATGAACGTTGTTTTAGAACAAGGGTACTAGAAAACACTTTTCTTCTCCTGAAGAGCTGTTAAGCTTTCTCCCACAGACAGTAAGAATAATCTGTAATGACTATGTGTCCTTCTAACTCTGGTCACACAGCATCCTACGGCCAAAACAGCTCAACCTAGTAAACATTCAGGACATTATGGCAGAATTATCCCTGCTCTTCCTCATGTCCAATTCCTGACTTCTTCCCCTTTTCTTATATGTATCAATTCAAGTAAGCCTCTTCAATTATGTGTGCTATAAATAACATAATTCAATTTAAGAACAATTTCCTAAACTATGGATGACATAAATCATGTTTCATACGGACTTTGTGCCAAAAATCTATCAGGGGATCGCAGCTTTGACCAGCTGTCACTTGCAAAGTGTGCTGAGAATGTTCACATTTTGGACAGACCCTCTTACACACCGAATTACGTGCAGCACGTACAACGTGCTCCTTCTTGGGCCCTCAAAGGGCTGGGCGTACGCTGAGGAGAACAGAGCTATGGGCAGGACCCCACGTGAGGGGTCAGTGTTTAAAAAGGGGGACAGTTTCGACAAAACCATCCTACACAAGTTGAGATCCAGGCTCAAAAAAAGAGAATCCAAGTATCACTGCTGTAGGAATTTGGAAGAATCAAGGATGATTTTTCTGTGGGAGAGCAGGTAAATCATGTGCAGTCCTGTTAGGAGGGAGTGACCAAAAGAACAAGCAGCCGCGTTTGTGGGTAAAGATGCTCTAAGCTACCAAAATGTAGATGAGCACATGCCTTTCTGGTGAAAGCCCAAGTTTTGTTTTTGTTTTTGTTTTTTTTTTTTTTTTTTTTTTTTTTTGCGGTATGCGGGCCTCTCACTGTTGTGGCCTCTCCCGTTGCGGGGCACAGGCTCCGGACGCGCAGGCCCCGGACGCGCAGGCCCAGCGGCCATGGCTCACGGGCCCAGCCGCTCCGCGGCATGTGGGATCTTCCCGGTCCGGGGCACGAACCCGCGTCCCCTGCATCGGCAGGCGGACTCTCAACCACTGCGCCACCAGGGAAGCCCTGTTTTTGTTTTTTTAATGAATAGGAAGGGACTCACTAGAACAAAGGCCTCCGTGTACAGCGAAAGCAGTATGATGAAGGCGGAGCACAGGGTCCTGGTAAGCAGTCAAGCTACCAGTCCATCTACACCTGAAATGCCTCTGCGGGTTTCTACGGGCCCCCGCTCCTTGCCCCTCACCTGCCCTGCAGGACAGGGACACACAGGTCCGCTGATTCCTGCTGTCCTCTCGGCAGAGGAAAGGTCTCCAGAACACACCCACGTCAGGGGCAAACCCCAGGGGTCTGCTAGAGCAGGAAGGGGACAGGGTGTGGACAAACCCAGTCCCTTTGGTTCTTACCCCCCAAATCCTCTCCATTGTTAGGGTGACCCCATGCCCATCTCCCTCCTTCCAGAGCCTGCGCTACCCCCTCCCCCCAGTACCTACATTACCCCCTTCCCCAGTGCCTACATTACTCAACTTTGTCCCTCCCCTTTCACCGTCCTGGGTTATTCCCCAATTCCCCTCCGTTCAGGGTCCAGAGCTCCCCCCTCCCATCCTCTCCAGGGTTCTGGGTTATCCACCCTTCCCCTCCCTGCCTAGGTCCTGGGTTGCCCCCTCCATCCAGGATCCTGGATCACCTCTCCCCACCTCATTCTGGGTTATCCCCTCCCTCATATCCTCTAAGGTCCTGGGTTACCCCTCTTTCATGCTTTCAAAGGACAACCAAGAACTTCTACCTTGTTTAGGACTGACAGAAGCCTGGATTTCCACCAATCTTATTATACTTTCCTAAGGCAAACACCAGCAGAGGAAGGAATGCCTGGACAAGGATTTTCCAACAGCAGTACTGGTGAGGGGCTCGGGACCTCCATAAAAATCAGGTATCTTCAGTGTACAAGAGAAGTCACTTGCTTTTCTCTACAAGACACATTTAGTAAACTCCTTCACGCAAATTCTCCACAGGCCCCAACAAGCAGGAGACCGAGTCTTTTCTTTCCAGTCTCTCACCTGAATTCTGTCCTGAGATGTACCTAACCTGTGTGAAGGCCAAACTCAATCCAGTAAGTCTCAAGCATTCTTTAAATTCTTACCAAACAATAGCCCTCCTCTCTCCAAAAGACCTAAGGTGAAATCTGAATAAACAAAGGGTTATTTTTAAATCAACAACAAGGCATCCTGTCGCCTGACCTGCACGCAGTGAGTTCTGGGGTGGCTTTGGGTGTGATGAGCTCTGCTGTCCGTGGTCCCTGCAATGAGAGCAGGAGGACACCTCACCCCCAGAAGGACAGGCAGAGCCTCAGAGTGGAAACTGAAGCAGCTGTATGGAGACGACAAGAGGGAAACTTTTAAGACGTCAAGGACGAAGTACAACTCATTACCTGGCTTCCTGGCCCCCGTAAGGAAACAGATGTGAGGACCCCTCCCCCAAGACTCGCCTGGAAATGCCCACACCCCAGCTGACAGGCTGGGCCTGAGACTCAAGTCCCATCCAGAATTCCGTGCAGAATTAGAGAAGAGTGAGTGACCTGTGATCAGCATGCATGCTGGACTAAACTGCCTGTGTGAACTATGACGATGGAGGGCCACGCAGCTAAATACTGGGGAGAAAACTTCAGCCCTTCTTAGAAAGAGAGGAAAATACGGCGTTGTTAACAGCTTTGGCGATAAAAACATAGTGTTTACAATGATTCAACTTCTTTGGAAAGTATTTACCAACTAAAAGAGCGTGGACAACATAAAAGAACACTTGGCATGAAACATTTCCGTCAGACGTCTACCTCCCTCTGACGGACGGGGCCTCTCAGGTCAGAAATTAGGGAAGGGCAGCCCTTGGGAGCAGTCGTATGGCAGGCGGGACAGCGTCCTGTCCGTTTGTGAAGCCCACGGCTCCAGGCCTGCTGCAGACCAGCTGTGAAGCAGTGAGAAGGATTTCCGAGGGACAACAGTGTGAGGGCGCGGCACATCGGGGGAGTGGGCAGTCGGGCTGGTGATGCAGGGAGGGAGATGTTATGGACACACAGAAGGGGCTGGCACGGTCCATCCTGGCCTGTCACCCGTGCCCACACCACGTGTGGCTGCTAATAGCTGGGGGTTCCAAAAGATGTAACCCAGCACCCAGCCACACTGATGACTGGGATGAAGGCATCTCAGCCAGCCTGGAATCCAGCAAGACACAAAGACACCAGAGGATTGGGTCCCGATGAGCAACTGGGCTCCTTACCTCTCCCCTCCAACAACACAATTTCTCCCAAATTATTCTGCAAAGAGAGTGTCACCTACCCTAAAAGTTACCTAGCTTTGTTTTCTCTAAACCCGCTGGTCCACTCATTCAACACCTATGGGACGAGCACCAGGGAAGATCAGTGGCTAGCGGCTACCTGGCTGGACAGCACGGAAAGCAAGCATTTCCATCACCACAGGAAGCTCTACTGGACAACACGAGACCAGACACAGTGACCACACACAGAGGTGAGCACAAGAGACCTGGAAAGTTCTGCCCTCCTGAAGCCCACAATTTGGGGACGACAAGCTTGCATCAAATAAGCAACACCAACGATCGAATTTATCAGTGCTAAGTACTACGAAGGGAACTGCAAGGTGACCCCAAGGGGCCGGGGCTGGGAAGTCTTTGCTTACAAGACAGGCAAACTTGCTGAAACAGAAGGGCCTTTATGCCCCTGTAAAGAGCGTGAAGTTCTGCCCAGAGACAGACAACAGGCTCACAGACTTGACAGTGGCCTAGAGTTTGGAAGCACAGTTCCTCTGACAATTCACGACACCGTGAGTCACCAGTTAAGCATTTCTGATCATTCCAGGTTGGGCAGATTCCCATCACACACTGACAAGGAAACAGTAACTCGGTTAGGTCAAGACTTCGTGGGAGCCAGTACTTGCTTGTTATGGCTGTGGAATGCCTGAAACAGAGATAACGCAAGCATCTGATGCGTTCTTGTCATGGTTCAGGCTGCCCGGAAACCACGGGATCAAGGCTGTCCGACCCAGAGTGTGAACGTCACAAGCTAAGGGTCTCGGCTGCCTCGCGGGCAGAGCTGCTTGGTGGAGATGCACCCCAAGCCCACTGCGCTGTAGCTCCGAGCTTTCTCCTTACTCCCCGCCTCCACCTGAGTGTCACACTCCTTCAACTGCGTGAGCCCGCGGAGAAGCGCTAAAGAGCTACGGGACTGATTTTGGAAGGGCTGGATCTAGACATCAAACAGACGTAAAAAGCAAATGGCTCCAAATGCTGGTGGAAAGGGAAACTTACATAAGTTAGGCCCTCTGCTCTCCAAAACCAGCAGACATACAGGCATAACTCATCTAATTGCACTTTGCAGATAGTGCCTTTGCTTACTTTGTGCCCCGGTGTCATGTTTTGGTAATTCTTGCAGTATTTAAAAACTTTTAATTATTATTATATACTCGTTGTGGTGATCTGTGATCAGTGATCTTTGATGTTATTATTGCAAAAAGATGTACAACACACCGAAGGCTCAGATGATGGTGAGCATTTCTTTAGCAATAAAGTATTTTTCAATTAAGGTATATACATTTTTTAAAGACATAAAGCTATTACACACTTAATAGACTACAGTACAGTGTAAACGTAACTTACGTGCGCTGGGAAACCAAAAAATTTGTGTGACTCACTTGTACTGTGCCATTCACTTTATTACAGCGGTCTGGAACCAAAGTCACCATATATCGCCAAGGCACATCTGTATTCTGCAACTTTTCTTAAAACTCTGAGTTTACTGTAATAAACCCCAAAGTAAACATTGTTCCCATTTTAGATGAATGCCTTAAAAATCTACTCTATACACTGTCTTGTCTCTTTATACCTAAGGCAGGAGCCACCCCCCTTTCGGGACACTGTTTGGTGACTCCAGGTCATCAGCAGGGAGATGCTCAGGGCACTGAAGACACACAACTGAACCTACTGCCATCACCTCCACACAGATGGGCCTGGGTGACAGGGGGCCTCCCGTGGGGCTGGCCCCCTGTGCTCCCTCCTCCTCGGCTGTCCGCTGTCATTATCTATCACCGATGAACTGCTGCCTTCCAGTCGGCAACAGGCATGAAAACCCCACTTGTGCAACACACAGCAGCTCCCCCGGGATTGCAAGGGTCCCTCCCAGCAGAAAAGTGGAGGAGGACTTTGCGCACTGATTTAGAGCTCCCACCTCCTGGACGTGGCTGGGAGAGGACAGACGGGCGGGTAGCTGTGCTCCAAACTGGGCGGCGTAGTGCTGCACGGAAACCAACGGGCCCTTCAAAGATGGGCAGGTGAGCCAAGAACACACCCCGGAGACCCTCTCTTGGAGCCCCATCAGCTGGCTTTTTTTTTTTTTTTTTGCGGTTCACGGGCCTCTCACTGTTGTGGCCTCTCCCGTTGCAGAGCACAGGCTCCGGATGCGCAGGCTCAGCGGCCATGGCTCACGGGCCCAGCCGCTCCGCGGCATGTGGGATCTTCCCGGACCGGGGCACGAACCCGTGTCCCCTGCATCGGCAGGTGGACTCTCAACCACTGCGCCACCAGGGAAGCCCGTCATCAGCTGGCATTTTAAAGCCAAGCTGTCCATGGCTAACCTACACTGAATAGACTTGTATGAACTCACACAGGGTCAAACAGAAATAAGGAACTGCATTATTCACACACAGCGTCTGGCTGTCCCGTCACCTGCCCACACCCCAGACACGGTCACTCCTGGGATCCTACCCTCTCACTGTGGTTGGAGAAAGACAAGCTCCATCCTAGAGTGCCTTAGACACAAAGCACCACTGACCACACCCAGGAAAGAGGATCAAACAAACCAGGAAGCCAAACAATCGCTTTCACTCTGAGGGTCCCCAGCAATTAGGAAGAGTGCACAGAGCAGCTGCTGGGGACCCACCAGCTGGCGGCTTAGTGAGAACAGGATTATGAGCTGACCCATCCACTCAGGCTGTCATCAGCACTGGGGCCTTCTCTTCCAGAAGGCATTTGGGGTCAGGTAGTGTGGACCCTATGTGGCCAAATCCCAAACACACACCTCACAATCTGGGCAATGCAGCAGACGCTCGTGCAAAGCCCCATTATTTGCAGATGTTTTCTCATCTAAAACCTCCTCCTCAAGATTTCAAAGTATTCCTCTGGCAACCACAGACCTGGAAATCAGGAGGGTTTGTGGTAGCCGACATTGGTGGACATTTTTGAAGGAACACAGGAGAAAGGTATCAGAGAGAAAAACGCGGAGCAGGCAAGATTGGTTTTACTGACATGCAGCCACAGAGCGCTGCTGGGGCCTCGAAGCCCGAGAAATAGTGCTCAGCTTTCTCTCGGTTTAAATTTTTTCAAAAGTCTCTCAAAGGCTTGCCTGAGTTAATTCACGCTTAATGCCTGCTGAGGGAAGATGTGACCTGCTTCTCAGGCTGCAAAGTGGTCTGAAGGTTATGCATGAGGCTTTGGAAGGGAGAGGCTGAACTATTACTCATCCTTTCATTGAGGCTGATGGGCGTCTGTAGTTTCTCTTACGTGCTTCTTTAGCCTGCAACCTAGCAGATTCTCAAGGGGGAAGGGAGGGAGGTGGTTACTGAAATTCAGGACTCATCATCTCCAGACAAAACAGACTGCTCACACAGAGCCCTCAAATGAAGCCCTTCTCTGCTTCTCTGGACTTTTTTTTCCAGGAAGAAAACTCAACTCTAATATTAAAGATTGGAGATTCTTATCTGAGCTAAGCGAGGGCTGTCACTGTACTGCTTCTAGCACTGACCCTCATCATCATCACCAGCTCCTCTCGTTACTGGCGCTGTCAGGCCGGCACTTGAGACAGCTTCTCACAGTGCTTCTCTATTTGTCCTGAAGCCACGAAACCACCTGGGTGCCCTGTTAGGAAAGGGGAGTCTTGGATTCACCCTAGACCTAATGAATCAGAATTTCTAGGCTCAACTGCCCCAGGGAATCTGATCTTTGGGAACATTTGGCCAAGGTTATCTCATCTCATTTAGTCTTCACTGCAATCCTATAAAAACTTATTTACCTCATTTGACAAGGAGGCAAAGTTACCTGCCCGAAGTTGATAACCAGGCCACGGAAGGCAGGGATTCGGACCTTCTGGCTAAGCACACAGAAAGTCACGTGCTAACCTGCCCAGCTATCCTGCTGCCTGCAACACAATAGGAAGCGGTAGAAGCTTTCATTCTGTCAAATTACAGAGCAGCCCCTACTGTGGTTCAGAGAAATGGGTGGGGGAAAGACTCCAGAAGGAATTAAGGCCAGTATTTACATCCACACACGTGTACCCCAAGCATAATCCAATCCCGTTTGGGGGTCCTGTGCTCTCCCTGAACCCCAGGTCATGCCACCTCTCCTCCTGCCGGGACCTCCATGGCCCACTTCACCACAACTAGCAACTGTAAGCCCCACGTGTGTGTGTGATGGCAACCGTGGGTCGCGGGGTGAGCACCTGTGATACCCACCAGGAAACTCTGAGGCTTTTCCTAATAAGTATGAGTTAGCTGATGGACTCTGCACACTACCATTTGGCTTGTTAGGAAATAAGTGAGAAGCATTTGGAAATAAATCTCTGCAGGAGACACTGAAGTCATATACACTATGTATACACACAGGACACAGCCTGGAAATGCATATTAAACACCTTGGTTACATCTATTAAACAACAACTGCTAACAAAGTCTTACATTTCTAATACCAATTCAGTCAAAGGGAAAATTTCAAAGCAGTGTTATTTATATTAATCTGACAAGTATCCAATTCAGATGTACTCGCCCCAGGCTTCCTTCCTCCACTACAGCTCAGCACACACCCGCACACCCTTGGAAACTGACTTGTTAGCTGGTATTCAGGATTTTAAGCAGGCTCCATGAGGACTGAGTGCTACTCTCCTTCCAGGAGGCAGGCCAGGGCCTCCCTTGCTGAGCACCTTTGATTCACCTGAACGTGGGGCTGGAAGCTCCCACTCTGCTCACTCTGCATGGGCCACAGAAGACCAGGTTGGTTAGGACATGAGAAAACTCAGCAAAGCAGAAACCACTACCTTATTTGGGTATTTCTAGCTGACATTCATCACATGCACAGAAACTGCTGGTAAATCCAAAATGATTCAAATTACACTTGCTTCTAGAAAAGTTTTACTAGCCATTCGGGAAGTTTTAAAAGCTCTTGACTTCAAATGCCTTGTGATAAAATAACAATAGGACTAGATGCATCCCAAGCCATTCTTAAGACAATTAGGCCAAAATGCGGGCTAAAACCTCAAGAAGCTACTTGGCCCCAACTACAAGCAGTGGAACCATAATTACCTGTTTCTCCCCACAGTGTGTCGGTGCCATTGATGTCTATTTCATGCTCCTTTTCCAGTCCCAGCAAGCACTGGACCACCTGTCAGAAGCGGCAAGGTGATTTAATGAGTTCTCAAAGCCATATGTGCTTATTGTAGCCTATGTATCAAAGGAGAGAGTGTGTTGTTTTTTAACCATGATTATCTTATGCTGCACAAGGAGAGAAAACATGACGAAAACGGTTTTCCAGCGTAATTCGTATGCTATTCACACTTTGCCTTTGAGAAGGAGAAGAAAAAAAGACAGTGAATTTCGGCAACATTGTTCAGGATTACTAGGTACTCAGAATTCTAATGAATTCCAACATGACCCAAATATGCCAGCCTAATCAACAAAGGACAGGGGAGATCATACAAATGCAGTTTCTGCATAAGTCGCCAGAAGACGGTGACTCCCTTTTTTCACAAGGAAGGAAAACAAGGTGATGTACATACCTTTTCAGTAAAATAAAACAGTGCTGTTCCAAATTTCTCTACTGACAACATTATTCTTTTCCCTCTGTCAAAGAGCAGGCTGGGTCACAGGTGTGGAGGCAGGGGTGCTGGCCCGCGGGGAAACAGAAGTATCTGAGCCCCGAACCAGAGCCGACATCCACCCTGCCCGTGTGCAGCGGCCTCGAGCTCGCCGAAGCCATTTTCCAGTCTCTCAATCCACTCCCAACAAGGGCCCCACATCCTAGTCCTGAAAACCTGTGAATGTTACCTTACGTGGCAGGAGGGGATGTGCGGATGTGATTACGAATCTTGAAACGGGACGATTATCCTGAATTATCCAAGTGTATATTTGATATACACTTGATAAGAACACAGCTGTTTATAAGAGGGACAGGAGGAACCAGGGTCAGAGGAAGGAAGACATCAGGAGACAGGAGCCTCAGTTAGAGTGACACACTCTGAAGACAGAGGCAGGGTCACAAGCTAAGGAATAATGGTGGCTTCTAGAAGCTGCAAAAAATAGAGAAACGCTCTCCTCTCTGGAGACTCCAGAAGGAACACTGGCTTCCTGACCCAACTTAATTTCAGCCTCTGACCTCCAGAACAGGTTGTTTTAAGACACTAAAGTCTGTGGACCCTTGTTACCACAGCATGAGGAAACGAATACACCCTTCAAGTCTTTTGGTGAACAAATCCTCTCCTTGTCCATGAAACAGTTACTGGATGTACTGCAGTTGCTTTTCCACAGCTCCCCGCAGCCAGCTTTAAAACGAGCTGAGACCAAGGTCACATCCATTGTGGCTTCCCTGTGCTCCCTAAGGTGATTTTGCACATTCTGGACACACACAGATTTAGGGAACAGTTTAAAGAGGAAAAACATCTACATTCAAATAAGTGGACTTAACGTGCTCTCTCTGAATCTATGTATATGGGTATTTAAAAGTATTTATTTACATTTTTATTTTAAAGGAATTATAATAAACCCACCACATGGTAACATTTAACACATTTTTATGAAATGAGTATTTCCTTCAAGCTAAAACATATATAGATGAGTTGACTGGCATCGTTTCACATTTTTGTAAATCTCTTTTATGTCTGTATTAAGAAAAGACAGCTGCGTTTTCTTATATGCTTCTACATTCAACTTACTGCAATATATTGTGTTGGCTGAAGTAGTGTATGTGTATAGTTTTGATGTTTTAAATGCCAACGATAAGCTAGCAGTGTGTGCGTGTGTCTGCTCTAGTGTTTTAAATGCTAAAAGTCAGCCAGCTGGCTTTGCAACCAAATTTACGTTTTAGTCATTGTGGGGAAGAATCTTACCAAACACTGGCAACTCTATAACTGCTTGAAGATACGTAATACAGCGTGAGAAATACACGGAGAGAGAGGGTAAAATATTATTAAATTCACAGACACACGGGTCAGGAGATGCCGATGAATTCACTTCAAATCGAGGAATACTGACACCTACCAGAAATGAAGTGCTCTATGTAACTACGGCATGAGGTTTTCCTTCAGTGCAGGAACCACGAATGATAAGCACCCTTTCATGCTACCGGAGCACTGAAGTTCTATTTTTAAAAATCCTTCAAATACTCAAGAACAAGTTTATAATTAGGATTCCATGTGATTATTGTTAAAAGATCACAAGGACAAAAGAATGAATCAAAGGGGAAAAAGGTAGACAGCAGAGCTAGAGGGTAAAAATGGAACAAGGAAGGAAGAGGGGAAGAAACAAGGAAGAGCAGAGAATGCACACCGTGGAGGGCCTCCACGTGGGAGCAGCCAGCCCCTACCGGGCCAGCACCTGAGACTGTGGGCACTCCCCTGCGTTTTCACTCACAGGACAGGCTTGATAACAATAGAAGATTTTTACACGTGGTGAAACCCTCATTTTCTTTCATTCCTTTGGTGCATCACAAGCTAGCAACTCAGAAGAAGGTGGATGCAAAACACCAGACCCACTGGGCTACACGGGGCTCCCAGTTTCCCAGGAAGGGCCCTGGCGGCCCCACTCACCGAGCTGTGGCCCATGCTGGCGGCCGCTGTCAGTGCCTGCTGCAGGGCCTGGCTCTTCCTCAGCACGCCTGGCTGGGGTGGGCCCACGGACCACTCACAGGTCAGCAGGTAGCAGAGAATGTCGCCGTGGCCCCTCAGTGCGCTGTGGACCAGCGCGCACTGGCCTTTCTTATCCAAGTGGTCCACCTGGGCGGGGGGGAGGAACAGGGGAAGGTCACGGTTTAGCATCACTTTGTCACAGTGCCCCACACATGCTCTGCACAAACCCCATCCCACTGCAGGTGTGAGGGGATAATGTCCCAGTATGTCTCTCTGGAGAGTCTCCGTCTGAATTACTATGGTGTAATTAATGCACTATTCCAGGCCTTGAGTTCCCTCTGTACAACTAGTGATCACAAGACATCCTCCTCGCAAATGACTCAGAGCTCCAAGTTCTCTGGGAAGCAGGTAGGAGGACAGACCAAAACCTATACTTCCCAACCTTGGTAACTTGGGCAGAGTATTCGAAATCTGCTGTGACAAGCTATGACTTGGGGAGTAGAGCAGTTCTTTGCTTACTGAGACAGGAAAGCCAGCGAAAGGAAGGGATCTGGAAAACCCAGCTCTGAACAAAGAAGAGCAGGAAGGGACCCCAAGCGGCATTTTACTGGGGAAGGCAGGTGACCCAGGACATGTCAGCATGCTAAGTGTGGTGGCAAAGCCAAGAAGGCCAGCTAGCCACAAATGGGGAGTACCCAAGTGCTGCATACCCCCTAATGGTGCAAGAGGCAGCAGACAACACAGCATTCCCTGTCTAAACCTGGAAATATTAGCCTGGAAGAGGATTCAGGGTCCAGCCTTGCTTGCATACTCTGAGGATGCCCTACACCTCAACCCAGAGGCTTTTGCAAGAGCCACTACACAACCCATCCCCTCCTACAGAGCTTTCAGTTAGCCTCCGGATAAAGCCCAGCCACGATTTGGAAGTGGAAATGGAGGTGTGGTGATGAGCAGTAATGAACCCACTGGGAAGGCTTACCAGCAACATTTCCCTTCTTCCATGAGCTAAGGATGACCTGTCCCAAATGCTTTATTTTCGAGAGAAAAAACCAAAAAGACTCCCATAGTTACTATAAGCCTAATATCTTGTCGTTGAACTTTAAAGATCCTAACTATAAAGAAGAAAGACAAACATCAGTGATTTACTTCTACTGTTGTTCAAAAGTACCTTCTCCCTTCCCCAATGAAGTGCTTATAATAAACCTAAACAGAGTTTACTGTGAACTTGGCACTGTTCTCATTTAACCTCTTAACATTGATAGTCCTCGAGTAACCCCTTAACAACATAGTTACTCTGTATTGTTAACATACTGATTTACTTATGCTCACACAACAGCCCTGGGGTAGGTCCTGTTGTTATGCCCATTTTACGGATGAGAAGCCTGAGGCACACAGGCTCAACAATTTGCCCAACGTCCCAGCTGGCAGTTGGAGAAATGAGAATCTGGGGCCTTCTAGTGTTCCTGCAACCATATGCTTAAGCACATGCCTTCCAAGACCCACAGAACTCATTTTATTGGTTTTTTAAAAAAAAAAAAAAAAAGACATGAAACGGAATAAGAAGAAAGGAGAAAAAAAATCAAACATTTATATGTTTTCAACCAATCCAGTGCTGTGTTAAATTCTGTGACAAGTTCCAGGGTCACACTTGCAGGCTTTTGAAAGGATGGCCTTACTCAGGCCGCTGGTGGTCGGGAGCCTCCCCTTGGGCAGGATTAAGCAGAGTAAGAGCTTCGAACAAAACACATGGCCCCTCTCTTTCTCGGAGATGACACACACACCCACATCAGGCTACATCACACACTGTCTGGAGCCTGTAGCTCCACCTTTTCTGTTTATGTGGTGATTTCTGTTCACTGCAACTTGACAAAGCAGAGACCAAAGGGAGCTTGGCCCAGAAAATGAGAATTCTACAAGCAATGGAAGACCCCTCCCACCTTCGCCCCTGCCTCCCCCGCTGGAGAAGGCTGCTGCTTACCCTTGCCCCCTTCTTGGCCAGCAGACACACCAGCTTCGTGTGGCCGGCAGCGGCCGCGTAGCAGAGGGCAGTCATGCCGTTCTCTGACGTGCCGTCCAGGCAGGCGCCAAATTCCAGGAGCAGAGTGACCACCTCCTCGTGGCCGAGGTGAGACTGGACGCACAGGATCGGGGCGTTATTTAACACTTCAGTCCTGTAGTTCACGTTGGCCCCTCCCAAAATTAGGAGACGGCTCACCTGTTGGAGAATGTCCCCCAACAAGATTAATTTCTCACGTAGATGTCAGTCACAACAACATCTGTGGAGAAGGGTGGTATTCTTGATCCAGTGGTTCTCAAACTTGAGTGTGCATAGTATGACCTGCACTGAAAACGGACATTCTTGCCGGTGGGAATGTAAAATGGCACAGCTGCCACAGAAAACAATGTGGAGGTTTCTTAAGATCCAGCAATCCCGCTCTGGGTACATATCCAACGGAAATGAAATCAGGATCTTGGTATCTGCACTGCTGTGTACGGAAGCACTGTTCACAATAGCCAAGAGATGCAGGTGAACTAAAAGGTCAACAGATGAATGGAAAAATGTGATATGTAAATACATACAGTGGAAAATCACTCAGCCTTTAAAAGGAAGGAAATCCTGTTACATGCCACAGCATAGACGAACCTTGAGAACATGAGGGTAAGTGAACTAAGCCAGCCACAAAGAGACAAATACTATACGATTCCACTTACACGAGGGACATAAAGTAGTCAAATTCATAGAGACAGAAAGTAAAACGGTGGCTGCCAGGGGCTGGGAAAAGGGGGAAATGAGAATTGTTTAATAGGTATGGAGATTTAGTTTTATTCTGGAGACCTACTGTACAATAATGTGAAAATATTTAACACTACTGAATTCTGTCCTTAAAAATAGTTAAGATGGTACGTTTTATTTTATGTTTTTTTTTTTTTTTTTTTTAATTTTTTTTTTTTTTTGGTACGCGGGCCTCTTACTGTTGCGGCTTCTCCCGTTGCGGAGCACAGGCTCCAGACGCGCAGGCCCAGCGGCCATGGCTCACGGGCCCAGCCGCCCCGCGGCACGCAGAATCCTCCCAGACCGGGGCACGAACCCATGTCCCCCACATCACCAGGCAGACTCTCAACCACTGCGCCACCAGGGAAGCCCTATTTTATGTTTTTTTAATCACAGTTAAAAATCTAGAAATGCACATTCTCTGGAATCAGACCTCTGTATTCAGTAGGCCTGGGGTATGGCCTGGGAATGTGCCTTTTTAATGAATTCCCCCCAGGTGATACTGATGCTGTTGGTCTGGGGACCACACTTTTTTTTAATTTATTTATTTTTGGCTGCATTGGGTCGTCATTGCTGGGAAGGGGCTTTCTCTAGTTGCGGGCGAGCAGGGGCTACTCTTCGTTGCGGTGCGCGTGTTTCTCATTGCGGTAGTTTCTCTTGTTGCGGAGCACAGGCTCAGTAGTTGTGGCTCATGGGCTTAGTTGCTCCACGGCATGTGGGATCTTCCCAGACCAGGGCTCAAACCCGTGTCCCCTGCGTTGGCAGGCGGATTCCTAACCACTGCGCCACCAGCAAAGTCCCTGGGGCCCACACTTTGAAAACCGCTGTTTGATCCAAATAAAAACAGAAAATTCATTTTGGGGGGCAATGAAATAATCATCACAGGATTAAATAATTAACAGTGAGATAATAAAGCCAAAAGTGAAAGCAAATACTCTCTTTTCTGTACAAGGAATTGTACCTTCAAGAAAAAGCAGAACACGTGAAAATGTTCACAAGCTTGGGGCTGTCAGCAGCACAAGACTTACAGACAATCACCGGCTTTTTCTACTAATTACTACATCCACCACCCACTTAACTCCTTGGACCCAGATATCAAGGGAAGTTTGTTATCTGTAGGTTTTAAAATAAAATCACAGAATACCTTAGGCAAATTTCAGCTATACTAATATCTTCTTCAAATCTCCAGGTCATTGGAAAAATGACACTCCTTTAAACATCTATTAAGATGCCCACTGCGTTTCTTCTAACAGTTCCCTTCAATGGTCCCGGATCGACATCAATCACTCCCAACAGACCCTGGCCACTTCCGGGCTGCCCATTAGGTGTGAAAACCACACAGACTGAGTCTCTTATTTGACCAGAGACACATGGGATCATTAAAAGATACAGAAAGATGACAAAACACACAGAATTCAAGGTATTTCAATGATATGGTGTCCACAAGAGTAGCTGACAGAATACTTAAAAAGTGATAGAAATTATTATTCTGGTGGTGACATCACACCTCAGAAGAGCGAGACAGCATACAGACAGGTTAGAACCCAAAGTGTAAAACCTGAAGCGGTCTGGGTTGCCACTGAAGCTTGAACCCCGGGTGACCCAGCCCTTCAGCTCCTTCTGTGACCTCGTCCCCCAGCACCCTTACCCTCACTTCCCCACACCGCGACCATGCTGGGTCTAATGCTTGTCCTACAACAATGGCAAGCATGCCCTGGCCTCCTGGTCTTTCCCTCTTTCTCGTATAGTTCCCTCTGCCAGGAATAAATACCCTTTCCATAGCTACAGATGACAAAGGATCACTTCCTATAGGTCCCTGCTTCAATGCCAGGACACCAGGGAGAAGTCCTCCCATCCGATACAGAATGCCCCCAGCCCTCCCCATGCACACGCCCCCCCAACACACACACACACAGAGGCTGACCCCGTGCATGGCCATCTACTCTGCACACTCCATTTCCCGGCTCAGCCCATGGCACAAGATACTGGTTCTAAGACACAGAAGTTCACAGAGAAGAGAGGTAAACAAAGCCCCTTTATGGGTGAGGATGGCCCACAAGTCAGTTCCTTCCTGCCATTAGGATCATCACTTACATTTAAGGAAGGACTGCTTCAAGTTGGGGGGAGGGATAAATTAGGAGTTTTGGATTAACACATATATACTACCATATATAAAATAATCAACAAGGTCCTACTGTATAGCACGGGGAACAACACAATATTTTGTAATAACCTAAAAGGGAGAAGAATCTAAAAAATTATTTATATATATAAAACTGAATATAAATATTATTTATATATATAACTAAAAATTATTTATATATATATATAAAATTGAATCACTTATGCTGTACACCTGAAACTAACACAACATTGTAAATCAACTATACTTCAGTTAAAAAAAAAAAGGAAGGAAGGACAGCTTGTACCCAAGTGACCAACACCTGCCTCGTCATTCACCCAATCAGGGGGACCATCTTTCAACCCCATCTGGGTCAGCACCAACCCAGCCTCCTGCAACAAACCAGCATGTGAGGATGGAGGGGCAGAAAAAACAGGGAGGAGAAATCAGGAGAGCTGTCCCTGTCCCAAGAGTGACATGCGACGCTCAACCTCGGGCAAACTCATCCCTGCCAAGCTTGCTCTACCACCCTATGTAAGTTTGCTCTTAAAAACAGCACAGACTCAAACAGGATTTGAAAGCATTTTAAAAGTGTAAGTGCTCAACCAAAGTAAGGGTTTTTGAGAAAATTATTTTCCTTTGAGTAAAACCGCCAACAGTAGAGCAGGAATAAGACAGCGCTGCTGACACAGTTGGGGATTTTATCAAGGCCTATGAAATCAGTTCTTAGGCAAGAGGGGTTACAGAAGAACCCTAGCAGCTTTTTCAAAGCACACGTAACATCACTGAGGGGCACATCGGACTCTGGTCACCAAAGGACAGGCAGGAATTGTTTGTAAATTCCCAGGGTGACTTTGACAGCCAGTTACCCTCTCTCTCCCCCTCTCCCACCAATCCCATTCCCTCTTCAGATTCATGAGCCTAAGAGAAAAAGATGAATTAAATAGTCTTGAGTTCCCAATCAGCCCCTTAACTAACTTGCTGTGTGATTTTCAGAAAATTACTCAACCTCTCCGTGATTCAAGTGCCTCCTAAGAAAATGACAGTACACCACCCCATGTTTCTACTGGACAGTTTCTCTTTCCTAAGAATGTTGGCAGGTGTTGTTTCAGTGCTGTCTTCCTGAATACTTTATAAGAAAAGTCTTATGGAGGGTATGTGCTTAGGGGCAGAGCTTTCCTGAAGGTATTTGTTATCAGTTCTCTATCTGCTTCTTCGGAAAGACATTTCCTTGGTGGGTGCAACGTTGCGGGTATTTTTACCACTTACCCCCCAATCAGTCTGTGGATCTACCCCGAACCCATATTTCTTAACCTTGCTGCACAATGAAATCACCTGGGAGCTTCCAAGTTTCTCCAGCCCCACCCTTGGAGATTCTGACTTGGCTAGGGCCCGGGGCTCCCGAGTGGTTCCAGCTGGCAGCCATGGCTGTAAACATGTCAGGTGCAGAGCGCACCTGTGGAAGGAGCACGGGCTTGCTCGGCGGCAGGCACCCTTCCCGCTGTGGGATTTGCGTCACCCTGTCACTGCCCTCACCCTCAGTTTCCTCTCCTGAAAGGTGGAGATAAAAACAGTTTCACCTCCTCGGGTTGTTGTGAAGATTAAAAATGAACGTGCCATACACACAAAGCACTTAGCACAGCCCTCAGCATCCTGTAAGTGCTAAATAAATATTACTTGCTATTGTTTTTTTTTTTTTTTTTTTTTTTTGCGGTACGCAGGCCTCTCACTGTTGTGGCCTCTCCCGTTGCGGAGCACAGGCTCCGGACGCGCAGGCTCAGCGGCCATGGCTCACTGGCCCAGCCGTTCCGCGGCATGTGGGATCTTCCCGGACCGGGGCACGAACCCGTGTCCCCTGCATCGGCAGGCGGACTCTCAACCACTGCGCCACCAGGGAAGCCCCTAGTTGCTATTGTTACAATCACCTTCGATTGAATCTTTAGAAGAGACAAGGGCCCTAGTCCCTGACCCCTGGAAGGCACAGGAGGGCGCTCTGCCCCAGGAACCTGGCGACCCGGAGGGTCTGGCCCGCCTGGGCTTGCTCACCAGCACAGAGCAGCAGGGAGACCTCATGCTTATTTGAGGGCAGATGTGGACCCATTAATGCCTCATGATGGGCAGCTCCCCTTCACCACCACCCACCTGCACACTCACAAGTTCTCAGGTGCTTCCAGTAGAATCTCAGTTCTCACTTGACCATATAATAAATGCCAAGTATTCTCCCAAGAGCTTTAACATCTCAGTGAGGTTTCCCATCACTCTGTGATGCAGGTTCTTTTGTTACTTTCATTTTACACGTGAGAAAACTGAGGCTCAGAACAGGTAAGCCACAAATTAGCCCTGGGCACAATGCTAATTAGTATCACAGAGCAGTCCAGCAGCCGAAGCAGCAGCTCTGGCTAAGATTACTCTGCCTTCGAGGAAGGGGTTTTAAATGGTTCTTCCTGTACATTTTCTCCCAATCACATGGAAATCGTCTGGTCATCACCACCACGAAGCTCTCCCTGGATAACACCTGGAAATGGCAATATTACCTATATACTTCTGGATCTGATGAATACAAGAAAATAAAAAAGGGGCCGGGGGGTAGGCAAAAATGACGTGATCCTGAGGAACAGAAGAGGCACTGTCCAGCAAGGTCGTAAAGTGGGAAGCTCAGTTTTCTCATTAAGTATGTTGGAGGTTCTCATCAATACAACCGGTGTAAATGTGCACTGCCTAGTAGTTATGCAGAATATGACTGGATCCTCTGAGCCAGGGAAGTTGGGCCAAAGTCCATGCCTAGCTCCTGTCTCCTCTCCCGCGGCCCCAGCCCCAGCTCCAGCTGAGAGAAGAATCACAACCTTAATTCTCTTCGGGAGCCTGTGGCTGGCAGCCGGTCCCATGCGACTACGTGAGCAAAACAACCAGCTGGACGGGAGCCTGAAGGCACTGGCGGCAAGCTCCCCAGTGGGCCAGCCAGGGCCCGGGCTGGCATAAGCCTGGCCGGGCAATGGGAGATCACATTGTTAGAAATCACAGGCATGCCACCAAAATTAAAATTCATCTACCAAGTAATCATTCGGGAGCAAGTCGCTATAATTGACCAAAGTAGCAAACTGCAATTATTGCTCAAAATGACATCCCTTCCTGTAATGACATTTAATACTCTCTAAAAAAAAACTCCTTAATTGCATGCATAATTTTAAATTACCGTAATTTGTTCATGAGTCTGTGAACCACCCCCCCCACCGCTTTTCTTTTTCTTGAAAGATAAAAGAAACAGGATAATGAATGCCTTAAAATTCGGTAACCAAGTTATACAATTTGGGGGATAGCGTAGAGGTAGGTGACACTGGAGTTCTATAAAACAAAGTAAAGATGAATAACTCTTAAAATTGCAAATATGTTAAAGAGGAAAGTTTATAATCCCAGGAGGGTCAAGCTCATTACATTATTACACTGTACCTTTTAATTTACTGCCTTAAAAACTCGTATTCAACAGAGTATGATGTTTCCCATTTACTTTTCATCCACATTAAAATAACTTTTGGGCCCATAATTCATTCAAATGGTGACAACAGATTCTGCCATTTTAATTTTTCTTTCTTTCTTCCTTGCCATCATTACAGAATTTTATTAATTATGGAGAAGCCAAAAGATATAATTTTAACTGAAGTGAAAGATGAAACAGTGTTATTACAGTAAACTCAATGCCAATTTCTATAAAAAGTAAAACAGGGCTTCCCTGGTGGTGCAGTGGTTGAGAGTCCGCCTGCCGATGCAGGGGACACGGGTTCGTGCCCCGGTCCGGGAGGATCCCACATGCCGCGGAGCGGCTGGGCCCGTGAGCCATGGCCGCTGAGCCTGCGCGTCCGGAGCCTGTGCTCCGCAACGGGAGAGGCCACAACAGTGAGAGGCCCGCGTACCACACACACACACACAAAAAAAAAAAAAAAAAAAAAAGTAAAGCAAAAAAACAAAAATTCTAAACACAATTCCTTCATCACGTGAAGTCTACGCTCGGCGTGTTCTCCACCTTTTGCAGAGTTACGCTATCTAAAAAGGAAGCGCTCACTTTGACCCCGAGCAACAGCTTAGAGCTCGTGCTCCCTAACTATAAAAGCGGCTTCCCTGTCCTCACCCCATGAAACTTGCACGTAGCTTCAGTCGGGACACAAGCCCTCAAGCCTAGCGGTCTGCAGAGTGAGTAGAAATGTCCAAAGGAGCAGGGCTGAGCACAAGGTTCTCAGGAGCGGCTCCCTGGGGCTGCTCTACTCCCAGGCACCCCACCCAGGGGTGAGCCAGGCTGAAATCCAATGTGGCCTCTGCCCATCAAGCCTGGAACCCCAACAGTGCTGAGCCCACCTGCACTTTTCTATTTGCAAAAGACCTTGTCCGAACCCACCAGGGGGTGGTGGCCTTTCTCTAACCAACACCCAAGCTCTTCACTGGGCAGCAGGGCTGTGGGTGAGCTGCCCCAGGGTCAGAGCACCGCTAGGTCCTTCCTGACACCCAGGCTCCTCCCTTCTATACACCAGCAGGCGGAGATGTAATGTCCACCACAGGGACTACAGTTAATAACACTATTATATATTTCAAAGTTGCTAAGAGAGCAGATCTTAAGTTTTCATCGCAAGAAAAAATTTATAACCATATGTGGTGATAGCTGTTAACTAGACCTTTTGTGGTAGTCATTTCACAATCCAAAGAAATAACACATCGCTAGGTTGTACATCTGAGATGTAATGTTATCTGTCAATTATATTTCAGTTGAAAAAAAAAAAAGCGAAAGAAAATAAATACAGCCTGCCCTCTGTATCAATAGGTTCTGCATCTGTGGACTCAACCAACAGCAGACTGAAAATATTCAAAAACAAAAATTTCCACAAAGCTCCAAAAAGCGAAACTTGAATTTTCTGTGTGCCAGCAACTATTTACATAGCCTTTACATTGTGTTAGGTATTATAAGTACTCTAGAGATGATTTAAAGTATACTGGAGGGGGGGAAAAAATGGGACTTTCCCAGCAGTCCAGTGGTTAACACTCTGCGCTTCCACCGCAGGGGGCACGGGTTCGATCTCTGGTCTAGTAACTAAGATCCCACATGTCGCAAGGCGTGGCCAAAAAGAATAAAGTATACGGGAGGATGTGCGCAGGTTATATTCAAATACTGCACCATTTTATATATGGGACTTGAGCATCCTTGGATTTTGGTATCTGTGGGAGGTCCTGGAACTGATCCGAGGGACCACTATACACCAGGAAGGCAAGGAAGGGAGAAGAGGGAGGAGAGTTCACATCACCAGACACAGGAAATGCTCTGTAAGGCCCTGATCCCCAGACACACACCCACGGTGTAGGTGCTGAGGGTGGGACGTACTGACAGCAGGGGAGGAGAGGCACAGAAGTCCCCCGGGAGTGGCCCCCAAGTGTCCTCCACGGCACCATCTCTGGGGCACGTGGCCCCCTTCCCAGGTGGATTTGATGAACCAAAGTGAGGAGAAGTAGAAGACAGATTCCTGGAAACTTCCAGGGCTTCCCTTGACCACACTGCGACCATGTCACGGCACCTTTGTGCTACTAAGGAGAGAACAGGTATGACTGTTCTCATGGAGGTGACTGAAGGGGAGAACATGACTCCTTGGGAAACGATGTCAGAGCTTTTGAAGGCAGCCGGACACGTCAGGGCCTGGGGCTGAAAGGCCTGGAGTCTAGCAGGTGTGTCAAACAGGTGAGAAATCTAAAATGTGAAGACACTTACGATCTCATCTTACTTTGCTCTGGGAAAGATGGTGGTAAAGTGATATGAGACAGTAATTTCCGCGTTCTGTGGGGGTTAACTCCTCTTTGTTGCCTTAACAGATACTCGGCCTCTGTGTGCTGCAGACTCTTAGACTGCACTAAACGAGGGGGGAAAATCTATCCTAAAAAGCTCAGCAGAACGTTGTGCCATGATAGCCACTGACCAAGAGTGAGGAAGCTCTTGGTTCAGCAGCGGGCAGACCCTGCTACGCTTTCCGTGGTCATCAATACACATGTGCACAAAACCTTTAGTAAGAGTTTCCCTCTGTGTGCCCACCACTTTGTGTTACTCATCAGTGCTTAATTTCCTACGAACCATAAAGAGATAGCCCAGATTTGAAGCCAGGACGTCCTAAAAGTCCATTTTCCCTGGATATCTGACCAGGGTTTCCTCTGACCTTTGGTTTCCTTTGTGAATTGCTTCCCTTATCTCATCCACTCTGAAACAGTCACCTCGTGCTCACACAGCAGCCCCTGACCACCCACCTCTTCCTGCCCCAGTGAAAGCTAAACTTGTAGAGGAGGACCGGCAATAGAGCGTTCGGGTCTGTGTGCCTTCCGTCGGGAAACAGCATCTTTAGTAGTAGCTTCCCAGCCTTCTCTGGCCACCAGCCAGTGTTGGGGAGAGCAGGACTGTTGGAGCAACAGTGGCCAGGGGGGCAGGGGGCTCTGGCCCTCCCAGCAGAGGGTCACTTACCTTCACATTGGGAGTGTAGAGATTCCTGAGGGAGGCCAGGGCAGCAGACAGCCCCTCGGTGCTGTACCCAATCCACAGGGCTTGCAGATGGCTTGAAGAGATTCCAGTCTTCTTACTGAGGCCCTGGAAGCAAGAGCGACAAATCAGCTTCAAGGTCTCCTTTCCCACCTGCAGTGTGAGTCTGAAAGCGGGTGTGCCCGGGAGGGCGCAGGTCCCCGCTGAACGCGGGGCAAAAGCTGTGCACACAGAAAAGGCCTGAACCTGTGAGCCTTCCCGCCCTAAAGCCAAGGGTTAAGGAACTAGCCTACATCGACTGTACGCCTGGGGAAACGGGGGCGGGGGGGGGGGGGCAGATGAGGAGAAAGTTTCTCTTTACAGAGGTTCTCCAATCAATTAAAGGAAGAATAAATGTTAGAATATCGCCATCTGGAAGCCCTAATGAAGGAAGAGACCAATCGTGGCCCATGGCATCACACCAAGCACACATGCTACGCATCCTGACACTAGAAACCTTATACAGACTTCCAGAGCATTTTAACGCTAACAGGCAGACCTCGAAGATACTGTGGGTCTGGTTCCAGACCACAGCAATAAACCGAGTCATGCAATTTCTTTGGTTTCCTGGTGCACATGCAAGTTATGTTCACACGATACCGTAGTCTATTCAGTGTGCAATAGCATCGTCCAAAACAATGTGCATACCTTAATTTAAAAATACTCTATTGCTAAAAAACGCTAACCGTCATCTGAGACTTCGGTAAGTCATCGTAGTAACATCAAAGATCACTGATCACATATCACCACCACAAGTGATAATGTAAAAGTGTGAAATATTGCAAGAATTTCCAAAATGTGACACAGAGACATGAAGTAAGCAAATGCTGTTGGAAAAATGGTTCCGAAAGTCTAGCTCAACGCAGGGTTGCCACAGACCTTCAATTTGTTAAAAAAAAAAAAAAAATTGCAAAGCACAATAAAGCAAAGTGCACTAAAACAAGGTTTACCTGTATAAAGTAATTGTGACACCGGTGGGGCAGAGGGGGTGGGGATCAAACCTGAACCTCATTAAGCCGCTCGATATAAACACCAAATGATAAAAAAAATCCAGAGGAAAGAGGAACACGTTAACGTAGGCCACAAGAAATAAGGACACAATCAGAAAATCCAGGGGGTATGAAACTACACAGTTCACGAAATCTGGTTCAACAACTAAATAACAAGGAAACAAAGGGAATGAATGAAGTGGAAGTTTTAAGTGAAAAGAAAAGATTTAGAGAGGGAAAAAGTAAAATCTAATCATGGCGGTAGATACACACTTGAGCGAGAACAATTACTTTTAGGGAGGAGGCTGTGCTGGGAGTGAGGCTCATGGAGGGCTACTCCCTGCAGCGGTGTGGGTCTCACCTTGAAAATGTGTGCCTTCAGGATGTGATGGCCGAGCTCCATGGTCTGCTGGCGGTTCAGCTTGCCCTCCTGTCTCGAGAACATGAATGCCAGGAGAGCATGCCCGTTCCTAGGACGAGAAACACACAGGTTGGTAACCAAAGACCCGAGTTCATCTCTCTGCAGGCCCTCGGGGCAAACATCGCCCCTCGACCCCTGAACTGTTCTCCTGGTGCTTCAGCATCACCAAACAAAACGGGTGGAAAGCTGCTTCTTCACAGAAGATGGTCAATGCTGTTTATTCCTCGAGTCATTTTAAGGGCTTTCTCAGGCTTCCTCTGTCTCTGCGGAGTGACTCAGAGAAGCCTCTGGACAGGGCAGGTCTTTGAAGATGGAACCACCTGCCCCCGTTCATCCTCCATCACTCTCTCATCAGTCTATTTGTTGATTTAGCTCTGTCACAAAAACGTAAACTCCATGTGACTAAGGGTCTCGTCTAAGTCACAGCTATAGCCACAAAACCTAGCAAATGCCCAAGACTCAGTAAGAACACAAATACGCATTTCCTGGATGGATGGACGGACGGACGAAGGACAGATGCGCAAGTGGACAAATGGAGCAGAACCGTCACTGGACCTGACGTTCAGGCCTCCCCTCAGTACAACCACCACTGGGGACAGACCTGGGCCAAAGGACAAGGCCTTACAATGGAAGGGAAAGAAAAACCAGGCCATATACAGCAACAGCTCATGATCAGAAACACCTAGAATTCTAGGCTTGAATGGAACACAGATCCTTCCTTGTAGGGGTAAAAAAGCTAAGCTGTATGAGTAGGTTTGCTGCGTCTGGGCACAGGGTAGACATTCAACTGACACCACCAATTAATCCCCCAACTAACCCTCTCATGAAGGAGCCATCCTACCCATTTTCCCCCTCTACATCTGTAGGACTCATTCTGTCTCCTGTGGACTCCATGCCTTTGTCTGAGCCAATCTGTTTGGAAAAGATGCTAAGGGCTGCTTATTCCAAGGTCACAGCAGTGACCTCTGTGCAGGGTGAATTATTTTCATTTCTATTAACCTGACAAACTTTGACGTGCTGTTTTGCTGAGGAAAAGCAGCTAGTTGTGGAGGAAAAGATAAACGGTGAAAAAGAAAAGCATTCTTCTAAATGTGTTTTCTAGTAGTCGCTGATCTAGAGGATTAAAAGCATTCATCATTTAAATCATATTCATCTATCCAGATGCTTGCCTGTTTCCCATATCACGTATAAATCATGTTACAGACGAGGAAATCAGGGCAGGTGGAAACCACGAGATTGCTTTTTATCCTGCAGGGGAAGGCATGACATTTAAGACCACACTGCCACTGAGTGTCCTGCCTCGCGTCCTGTCAGGGTCTAGAGCACATATCCTGTGCTCCCCCCTCACACACACCACCTCCCAGACCTCAGGCTTCGGTTTCCCCTCTCAGATGAGAGCCTCCCTTGCTCCCGTGGAAAACACTCCCTGCCACCTTCCAGCGCTCCATGCCCTACCTGGTCCCTATCCATGGGCTAGTCCCACATCACTCTAGTCAGGGCCACTCTCCCACCCACGGGCTCAGCTATCCTCAGTCTCCCAGTCTGCCGGCTCTGTGGCCATGCCATCTGCGTCCAACACAAGGACATGCCAAGGACTGTGGCTGGCCGGCCCTTGCGGGTGACGATCACGCAGCCCTCAGTGGCTGGGCCAAAGGTGTCCGGTGCTCTGAGCTAAGCACGTGGCTTCCCACCTCCCCAAGGAGACAATTCACCATGCAGTCACTGGGCACCTGCACTCCTCTACATCCCATCTACCTCGACGTCCTTCTTTCCCGGCCCTGGGATCATGTGCCCCCTTCTAAGTCTACCTGCACTTACGAGTCTATTCATTTTCTGAAGCTTATACATATCAAGCTTTTACTACGTGCCAGATGCAGAAAGTTAACTAAATTATTTCATTAACTTGTTCGACCCTGTGAATCACTATGTCTTATGATCCCCAATTTGTTTGCATGGGGAAACAGAGGCCTGGACAGGTAAATGATGCGCCCAAGATCAAACAGGTGGTAACGACTGTGCAGAATTTGACCACAGTCTATGCAACGTGAATGCCTTCTATGCTCTTCATCAGCGTAACCCGATTTCTCATTCATTCATTTGTGCGTTAACATCCCCCTATAACCAGCATCGTGGCTTAATGATGGGGATCCCACGGGGAACAACGCGAGGTCCTTGCCCTGAGGAGGTCTCAGCAACTGGACTGGAGACACGTAAACAAGACAAAATCCAGCTGGAACGGCACTGTGAACGGACTCAATGGGAGCACAGAGGAGGCTAGCTGACCCCGTTCCCTTGTGTTTCCAATTTCTCCCTCTTCACTGATTGTGCTTCCCCATGCTGTCTCAATGATGCTTCCAACAACGTCCCAATCCCCTGCATTGTTAAAAACATAAACCAATACCCTTCCCCACCCTCAAACTACCCGAAACCTCTCAACCCTTCCACTTTCCATGCCAGGACATTAGCTCTCTCCTCTTTCACGCCTCACAACCCAATGGAAGGAACCTCCTAAGGATGTAGGACCCTCCTCCCACAATGAAAAGCCAATGGCTTCCCCTTCATCCTCACCTTCCTTCACTTCTTGGCAGCACATACTCCCCCCACCTCCTTCCGTGCAAGCCTTGTCCTTGTCCCAGAAGTCCAGAGCTCCCTTTCCTCTCACTGCACTTCCTCACTACATCCCACCATTGCCTCTCCATCAATGATGCCAGATCTTCAACGCCAACCTCTCCTCCAACCGTTTAGACCCCACCTGCCTCAGAACCTCACCACCAACCCCATAAACTCAAACTGCTAAAATCCAAAGCCGCCCATGCCTTTCTTACCCACTCTAAGAGCAACGCCATTCCTAGTTTCTGAAGTTTAACGCCTCAGTGTGACCTACATACAACACCTCCTTCTGCTCGACTATGCCCACAGGCCAAGCCAGGCCCATCTACCTTATGTCAGCAAGGCTGGCCTCCAACTCACTATCCTCCTAGAAAATGATCTGATTTGGCTAAACATGTCACAGCACACATTTCACCTAGTTATTACGGTCTGGCTAAATAACCTGGAACTTACAGTTTATAGCCCCAAAGCAGGTTCAAAAGATAATAAACTCTTAGCCCAGTGTTGCCTAAGAAAACACCTTATCCACAACATGAAAAGAGCTGCTAGACCTAGTGTGTCAATGTTAAGTCAACAGTCATGGAAGGAAGGGAGTGTGCAGCTCACGAGTGCATATTCATTTCATCTCTGGCCCCAGCATCTGATGCAAGGTCCAGTCCAGCCCAAAGCAGACGCTTTAGCAGCTTGTCAGACCTCTTACACGAGGCTGGGAGCAATTCTGACTCACAGAGGGCAGAAGCCATTCAAGACAGAAATGATGGACTTCCCTGGTGACACAGTGGTTAAGAATCCACCTGCCAACGCAGGGAACATAGGTTCGAGCGCTGGTCTGGGAAGATCCCACACACCGTGGAGCAACTAAGTCCGTGCGCCACAACTACTGAGCCTGCGCTCTAGAGCCTGCAAGCCACAACTACTGAGCCCACGTGCCACAACTACTGAAGCCCACGCACCTAGAGCCCGTGCTCCCCAACAAGAGAAGCCACCGCAATGAGACACCCACACACGGCAACGAAGAGTAGCCCGCGCTCAGCAGTGAAGACCCAATGCAGCCAAAAAACATAAAAAAGAAAGACAGCAATGATGTCGGCCAAGGCCAGGGCCAGGCAGAGGTGACGGACATGAACGCACCCTTACTGAGAGCGTTTGCACCTTGAAGCGCCCAGTCTTTCACCCTGACTGGCACTATATGCCACAGGGCAGGCAGGCTTCCCACCCGTCTCCTCCCCTGGGCGGTGAGGAGACCTGCATCCTGGCCCGGCCCTGCTGCAAAGCCTCAGTGGAACCTCTGACTCCCCGGATGCAGGTGCCCCATCACCATCTTGTAAGTGGGGCATCTGAGCTCCGAACCTGAATCCTCCCGACCCCAAATCCCAGTCTGTTACATAGTGCAGAACACAAATGCAAAATGAGGAGGCCAGACGTGATGGCTGTGCTGCCCTCTGGGCCCACAGACACATCAGATCTCTGGGACAAGATGCCACAAGCGCAAGGGGTGGTGGAGAGTGGCAGCACCGAGGATGCGAGACAGTCCACAGACCCTCCGGTGAAGAAACTGAGCCGTGAACAGGCTCGAAGGAAGCCGGCTGTTCCCTGCAGCTAATGCCACACTCTCCCACGGGTGACCCATGTACAAGGGGGCAGGGATCTAGAAGAGAATCACCAGAGAAATATGGCCCGGGCACTGCCGAGCTTCTCTTTCGTCTGAATGTACTGAGGAGTCCTAAAATTCCGGCAATTAAAGGAAGGAAGCTTTTGTTGTAGCAGCAGAGAGAATTTTCCATCACCCTTCCTGAATTATTCATGCTGTACTGTCTTTCTGTTAAAGAACACAACTAGCGTTTGGAATCCCTTCCCCAGTCACACATCAGACTCCCTGCACAGAGCTGCCCGTCATACCTGGGTTCACACAGGAAGGCCGTGTTTTCACCATCTGCTCTCCACACGAGCCACTCCCTGAAGGACGGATGGCAGAACATGCGGGTTTTGTCTCGCCTCTTAATGAGGAAGCAGGAGAGGACATCCATCCTCTGCTGAAAGTCCTCCCAGCCCTGCTCCCCTTGGATGTGGCCGGCATTAATTGCCTGGAAGATCTGCTCATCTGTCATGGGGTGGAGGGATGCGAGGGCCACGTTTAAAATGGGCAGCGCTCTCTCAAAGGCGGACTGGGTCATGAACTTCATGTTGCACTGCAGCAGGTAGAGCTCAGACAGCGACACGGGTACCACCTTGTAGCTGGCGCTCTTGATGACCAGGTGTCCCCTCTGGAAGAGGTCCAAGGTGAGTTTGAGGTACAGGTAGGAGCCGAGGCTCCGCAGCACCAGGTGGCTGCTCACTTTCCCGATGAGGGCGGCGTCGGCCTTGCCATTCAGAGAGATGTTGCTGAGGATGTCCTGGCTGCTGTGGACCCTGTGCTGGACGTAGGCGTGCAGGTCGCTGTGGATGTCCTTGTTGTCTGGGAAGTCATCTAAGGACAGCTTGATGAATGGCAGCTTGCTGACGATTTCCTGCAAAAGAATGAGACGCCCAGTGCCACTCCACAGAGCTTTCTTTTTCACGTCAGCTGCATTTCAAACCAGATCCACTGGTTTCCTTTCAAGAAGGATTTTCACGGATTACAGGGACTCATTGTTTTGTATTAAAACATGTAATAGGATAAACTGAAGATAAAAGGCTTATGTGAAAGAAATTCCTGATGCGAGATCAAATCAGAAGAGGCTTTCCTGAGGTCCTCATCCGAGGACGCAGAGCCAAGAGAGATGGAAGAGCCTCAAGCAGATGGCGGCGGCCTGGCTGCACCAGCAAAGGGGCAGTGAGACCCCCAGGTGACTTGATACCCATAATCTACACTGTGCAACTGCTTATAATAACAAGGACAGACACAAACCAACGCCGTACGTCTAAGGCCATGGCCAGACGAGAGGCATCCTTCACTGTGCATTAGATACCGGGGCTGCATAACCCAACTGGAACATCTGAAACTGCCCCCAGGCTGGGCTCCAGTGACAGCCTGCCGCAACCAAGCTGCTGGACATTCGTAGAGCCCACTGTCATTTTGGTTTTTTGTAGTTGCTGTTTTTTGGTAAACTTAAATTGAAGTGTGATACACAGAGGTGCACAAATCCTAACTGACAGTGTCAGTCACTTCCACAAAGTCAAATATACCTGTGGGACCAGCAGGTAGACAAAGAACATTGCCAGCTCCCAGAAGCCCCGTGGCCCTTTGCCATCCCACAGATAAGCATTGTCCTGACACCTAACAGCAGAGATGAGTTTTTTTTTTTTTAATCCCTCTATCATTTGTGAAGTAGCTAAGTACATGTCCGCATTGAACGTAACAGTCGTAGGAGACAGGCTGAGGACAATTACCGCACCCCTCCCCCATTTTACACAGATGCTAACGGAGCCTCTGAAAACTTACACAGCTCGCATGTAAAACACAGGACTCCTGGCTTCTGTGCTGCTGACTGCCAGATCCTGCTCGCTGTGTGAAAAATGACTGAAAAGTGTATGGATCAAACGTCCAGAAAAACAAACACCAAGTTCGAATGAGGTCTAATTCTACTTTTAAGGAAGAAAAGAAAGAACCCAAATGCTATTTTAAAATAAATATCATCCTAAAAGGGAAAAGATCAGAATCTAATGTCTCGTGTTTTTACTAAAAATGGATAGGAGGGAAGGAGTCAATGGCTGTTAAGATAGAATTTTAGGGTTTAAATGAGGGGACAGATGAGGAAGAGAATTAAAAAAAAAAAACACTTCATCTCGCTGCAAGCATTACCTCATGTCTAAGTTTTATGAAAAACTAGGCTTTTATTCAGAATAGGCCTTAAAAATCTTTCTCCTTCATCCCTCCCTTTTCCCTTCATTAAAACAAACAAACAAACAAAAAAACCCAAAAAACAAAGTCCCACTACAAACCCATACAAATAACTACAAGCAGGAATAACTTTAAACTCTGGTAGACCTGTTAGCCAGGCGCCTCAAAGAGCCCCCCAAACTGAGTTATGGTGAACCAGGGCGAGACACTTCTATTTTAGAAGCACAAGTACAGCTTGATGATAATAAGAAACTCACTTGACATCTTGATAAATGTGCCTTGGGGGTAAAAAGGTCAGAGTTTTCCTGTTTAGAGCTCTGTACACTAATATTTCAAAGCTCTAATACGGTTTTCAATTCAGCAGCTAAACGGTTTACAATAGTTTAAGCTGTTAGTATTCATCTAAAATTGTAATTGTAAAAACTGTAAAATTGGGGTTTGGGGTCTTGGAAAGACATTTGAGAACTCTTTTTTACCTGAAAATTTGCTCTTACAGTCACAATCAACTTCAACCATGCAGGGAATTTAGAAATAATCTTGGTAATAAATGAAGAAAGTGTATCTCCATAATCAGGTTTATGAAACTCAGCTTCGTTTAAACCGTCTATCAAAATAATGTATTCTTCTTCAGGAATTTTCTGCTCTAAAGGAGAAAATAATTTTTTTAATTAGAAAATTATACATTTCTATAAGATAGCACCACCCAGGGTATTTTAATGCACAATTTAAAGTGTAAGGGAAAACGAAAAAGGTTTACACGTGGCAGAAGAAATGGTTTTCACAGAAGCATACTTTCTATTAGATTTGTAATGAAAACCAGAGCGCAGAGCCTAAAGAAAACCAATTCTCACCAAACAGTTTTCAGAAACGTACTGTATTACACACATCAGCAGAATCTCACCCATGTATATGACACACTTAGCTCTTCAAAAACTCCTGTCACTGGGGAGAGCTACAGCAAAGATAACCAACACGGACCGAGATGAAACCTGCCAAAGACTCTAGGTTTCCCCACCCTGCAACCGCCCCCGCCCCGCCCCCCCCGCCCAGAGCTCCCTGGATGGATCCTGGCGAGGAAATCTGACCCTCAAAGGGCAAAGCATCCCGTCCGAGGCACACAGCCAATGGAGGCGAGAACTCTACTGCAGGGACTCCTCCAAGCCCGAATCTAGTTTTCTATTCATTAGTGCCAACTTTCTGCCCAGGGATGAGGTGCAATGATGACAGATCTGTTTCAATTCCCTCTCTCTGGTACCAGCTGGCAGAAGTGCTACGTAGGCAGGTAAACTAGCTCAAAAGGTGAAGAGCAAAAGGGGGGAGGGAAGATGGAAAGTCAAAGGCCCATAATAGCACTAACGCCCCTACTGTGGAGAAGATTCAAGGGCAAAAAAACCAAACGGACACTTCTAGAAACAGCTTCAGGTTCACCTGAGCAGAGGCCCCTGGAAAAACATGCCGGCAAGTTCCCCAAACAATCAACGTACACCCCTGCGCCTTAGGAGTGCAAAATATGCAGCCAGCAGTTCCTAGACAGCAAGTCATCTGAGCAACCTATGGTTACAAATTAGCTACTTCGGAAATGTTCAACCGCGGAGTGAAGTCTCACGAGAGATGTAAAATTTAAAACAAGGCCATCTGGAGTGGAGCCAGGAGGAGCCCTGGGGAGACGGTTCTGAGGAAGGGGAGGAGAGATGTACTCACATCCTCCCTGGGCCCACTTCACTCGTACCCCAGAGTCAAGTGGACCCCCACCCCGCTTCTGAGGACTGTCCCGGGGAGAGGGAGGACACGGGTGGCTGCCGGGAGGTACCGTCTCTCAGGCTTGTGAGCGGCTCCAGCACACCCCTCTTGAAAGCGGCCACCGGGTCCTGCACACAGGACCTGAGGCTCAGCATGCCCTGGAGCTGGGGCTCCCTTATCAGCAGGTCTCGGTAGGCGGCCAGCTGATGGGACCGGCAGAGCAGAGCAGCGATGCTGTGCACAAACTCGGGCACCAGGCACGTGTAGGTGTTGTCGGCCTGGCAGTAGTGGTAGGCCACGACCTGCAGAAGAAGCAGAGCGGTCAGCATCGCCTCGTCCTCCTCACCCGGCACCTTGCAGGCTCTCCATCAGGGATGCAATTTTCCCGTTCTCCGGGATAACAAGAAACGTTGCTTCTATTCCCCGAGACTGAGTCATTATTTGGCTTAATTGATGCAGTTATCCCTTTACTTTGGGAAGGAATTCTGAAGTTTGGCAAATTTCAGGCCGACTTTTACTTGCAGCCACAAGTCCGTCTTGCCTGGCAGTAAGATCAGCACAAGTTACTCTGTATTGAATATAAACTCATGAAAGTCATTCACAAAACTTAAAGCCTACCCTGGCTTGAAACAATTCCGAGCAATCCCGACATTCTCGACATCCACAAGTACCATACTCACTACATTTCTGTTTTCAAAAACAGCAGCATCTCCTTGGGGAACTCATGTGCGGCCCCCCAAAAGCAGATAAAATTGGTGGCAATGAAAGCCAGGCTCTCAAGTCACAGCTACTTCCTCTCCCTGGCAGGAGGGCCGCCGCCAGCGACACCATGGAGAACTTCAACAGCAACACTGTCTGAAGGATCAACATCAGACACTACCAAATTCCTGCCTATCCTGTGAAGGGACACATGGGAGGAGGGAGGAGGGAGGAGGGAGGAGGGAGGAGGGAGGAGGGAGGAGGGAGGAGGGAGGAGGGAGGAGGGAGGAGGGAGGAGGGAGGAGGGAGGAGGGAGGGAGGAGGGAGGGTCCCGCCCAAGCACTGAGAGGATCCTTTTTGTTGGGATGGATTTGAAGTGGCAACAGGCTATTCATGAGAGAGACCCCCAGGGAAGTGCCAAATGCGGCACTGTCTTGAGAGGAGAGGCACACTGCCGATCAATGAAGAATCTGAGACTTTCCCAAATGAGGATGAATGGAGGCATATACGTACAAGGTAAGGGGGGTGAAAAGGGTCAAAACACACTCATGTAAAGTGCTTTATGTTTTTCAGAAGGGTTTGCGACACTGCTGTCCCACTCAGCCCTACAACCCCTACATAAGTAGGACAAGAACCACTAGCTACGGTTCAGAGGTGAGGGCAGCAGACAGACAGGTTGAATGACTCGCCAGGGTGAGAGACAGTTAACGGGAATATCTGGGATTCGTTTCCTGGTCTGTAGACTCTTAAAAAGCAAGTGGCAAGAGTAGATGTGGCCAATTTGGAACTGCCCTGTGACTTCTCGTTTTGATTAAATTTACCATCGACACTCAGAGGAAAGCTGACAGCTCTTCGCCTCTCCCCTGGAAAGAGATTAGCTGCAACGCAAGAGGACCTGTGAGCTTGTACGAACCACCAATGAGCTAGTACCACAGTCCACCTAGCATAGTGTTTGGCAATCCAACAGTGGGTGATGAAACCAATTTGGAGCCATAAGAGTTTTTCTTTTTTTAATTTAATACAGTGAATTTTATAGGATGTAAGAATAAGTGTAGTCTTACAATGCTTTTTCTTCAGTTGGGTGTGTGATGCTGTGTGTGAGTATCAGGTGTTTAGTGTAACATGTATCTCACATCATAGGTCACCAAGTGGTTTGAAAAATCACTGTCACGGGGTGGCTCTGAAGTCTGCACTACATCCCTCATCTCAGATCACCCACTCATGACCAGAGGACTGCCCCGAATCAGTGGTCAGGGCATCAGGGCTGCCCATGCCGGGTGAGGAACGGCCCTCATCCGGGAAGCACAAACGAGGAGAAGGGATCTGGGGCAGAGGAGCTTTCCTTTCAGTTCCCCTGCACCAACCTCACCCCAGGGGCTTTCCTCGCTAGATGCTTCTCACCGCTGTCCACCCCTGGTGGTTCTCCAGCTCCACCAACTCACGCCACTGCTGCCCCAGGAGACCCAAGTGGCTCACCAGGAATGAGAGGTGTAACCGCTTCAATGCAGGAGGGCAGCTTATGAACCTCTGCCAGATGTCAAGCAGACAGAAAATTTCAGAAGGATCATGACTGACCATGAATCTAGGAAGGGAAAGTTGGCCAAGTCTCTTACAACATCACAAAACACCTCTGACAGAAAGACACTTGGATCCAAGGGCTCTAGGCAACAGAGTGCAGGGGGGGCAGAGCCCTGGGTCACTGGGTTAAAGGCTCCCAATCTCCTGCTCTCATACGAAATGAAGGAAGACACATGCTTATAAGGATGGATTTGTGGCAAGTGCAATGATACCTCTGGCTGCTTTGAGGAACTCTTTCAATCCACTGTTTAGGAGGAATAAAAGTCTACTGCCAGTGTCCTAAGATACTAATTTTCATTAATGTCTTTTAACTGGCGTACTCTACCACAATTTTATCAAAAGCTACACTTTCGCATTAAGCAACTCTTGTCTCTGTTTTAAGATCCCTTTTTAAAATTCATTTCTCAAAAGGCAAACTAGCAAACCTCTCTCTTTGGAAGGCTCCCATAGATCAGGAGCAGATTACCTTAGAAGCGAGGTATTTCACTGCATCCTCTCTTGGTCTCTGGTTCTCTGGAGTATCAAACCCAGACCCAGGGGGGGATTTAGCTGCATTGATACCACTTGTAGAAGAACTTGGTGAAAGCAATGGAGTGAAAGGAAGATCCTGGGAGGAATCTGAAGCTGCGGCAGAGAGACTAGTTTCATTATTTACAACAAGGATAGGGTGGAATATTGAACATACTTCTTGGTCGGACCCAGAAAGTATTTTAACGGGTAATGAGTGAACATGGTCACAAATGCAAAAGCCCAAATGGGGATACAAGGCTCCCTCTCAGCCCTGTCTTCCACCATCCAGGTGCCCTCCCAGGAGAACTGCTGTTTCTGGTTTCCTTTATTACATTCCTTTCGGTTTAAAAAAACAAAAAAACCGTTCCTGGCTCACTTGTCCCTGTTTACCATGTCAGAGACACTTTCTTTTTTTACATATAAAGTAAGCTAAGAATAGTCAACTATTTGGCTACTCCTTCTGATTTTAGGTCAGTTTTTATACTTTTGGTAAATCTGGCATAGAAGACAAAGGCTGTGGAAAACGGTGTGAACGAATACTGCGCAGACTCCTGGCTTGCTGTGCCAGAAGTCTAACCCACTCAGTTTTAGGACCCTGAATTCCCCAGAGCATCTGATCAGGCCTCACTGCCCACATCAAGATGGGGACAGGCCTGACAGTTGGGAGAACACCAGGGAGGGCTGGCCTCAAGCCAGGTTATAGCTGCAGAGGACCATGAGAGAGAAATATCGATAGTTCTCCAGCATACAGTCGCAAACCTGATACAGCAGCTGGGACAACTTGAGGAAAATGGGGAATTTATGTCTATCCAAACAGCAATTTCCTCCAACTGTCTTACAGTAATATAATAAACTAGACAAGCAGTTAAACAGGGACATACTTTTCGGTGATGAACTGGGGCTGTTGGAAGCAATCTGCCTCATGCGGCTTCCGTGGCAGCTCAGTGCCACCAACTTAGAAATGATCGCCGTCTTCCCAAAGCCCACGTTTCCAACAACCACTGCTCCTCTGTTTTCTGTCAGTTCTGTGTTCCTCAAGTTTTCTTCTATCTGGTGAAAGAGCCAATCCCTTCCCACAAACACAGAGTCTGTAGTTATGCTCGGTACTTCGAACAACAGGGGTTTCAACAAAATGTCTTGCGGCTTGTAGGGAGCAAATCGTGCTTAGAAAAAAAAAAAAAGATCATTATTTTAGAAGAATGACATAATTTTATACACTAAAAAACTCAGTTTATCATTGCTTGTATGTTACTTTTAGCACAGACTTTAGTTTTACAACACAAGAGATCTGGAAGTATTAATATTACCAGTTTGGTTCTAGTAATACTTCCTAATACCTCATTTATCGTACCCTATTGGCCTTACAAAGGGTCCTATTAAAATGACTTTCTGGTCCTTTCATGTTTCTAAGTTATTTTCATGACTCAAGAGAGACACACAGAGGATTAGAGAAAGTGGTGAAGGGACCAAACCATGTCTCATCAGTTTATCTGAAACAGTACGTAAGACATGTTGCTTCCACTCTTATAGGAATAAAATGGAAATGCATTTTCCCTGGAGACAGAGTCCCAGCTCTTATCAGGGTGTGGTGGTGCTTTGCGCCCCTTATGGTGAGATTACTGGCCACCCAACTGTGCACTACAGGTAGAAGAAGCAGGAGGTGGCCCATACAGCCCAAGGAACTGTAACAAAGCCGATTCTTTGTTGATGACCAAAAAAACCTAGTGAGTGTTAAAGGACTCCTCACTTCAAAACAACGTATTGCAGAATAGTTTTTCAACTCCAGAAGCAAGTTAATCACATAGTATAAGGAAGAAGCCCCAAAACTGTTAAGGACGGCCTCCTAGCACACCTTACTAAAAGATAAACTTTTCGCATACACACTTCATAGCATGTTTTTAAAACAGCTGGCTTGAACGCTGGTTACCACAGGCTTTCCGTGTTTAGTGAATGAGCTCATCATAGCCATGATCGCAGCGGATGCAAAGATAAATACCTTTAACTTCCTGTGCCCTGCCTCTGGCCGTATTGTGCCACGGTAACCTAATTGATGTCCGAAGGGGAGCATTTCTCTGTCCGTCTAAATAACTCAGATCTTCCAATTTGGTTGAGCTCGTCGCTGTAATATTAAACTGAAGTTTAGTCTCTTCAAAGTTGAGTTTAATATCATACCCAAACTACTATAAATTATAAATGACTAAGCAATTCATTTCAGGCTTTCAACAAAACTTACTTCAGGGTGATTTTGGTTTTGTTTGCCCACCCCAGTTAATTTTTCCGGCAATGTCGTTAACTGAAAAGTGGACAAAACTAAGTGCTCCTCATTCTTGAGTCAAAGTCACGTTGATATGGTTGCCAGGAGTCTCCATTACTCCTGGAAAGAGACAGACCTCACCAAAAAATCGTATGAAGAAAACTGACAATCGAGGGTCACTCAGTAAAGCTTCAGTACTGACTGCAAACACGCAGCACGGTGACCTGTCTTCTCTGCAGCTCCAGGGAGCCTTCTGCTGTTGCTGGAATTCCAACCTTGTTAACTAAGTGAGCAGATTCTGCACGGACAATTCCACAGTGCTCAGAACCCTAAAAGGCAGCTTTTGGCAGTAAAAGTAGCCAAGTGGACTTTATCAGAAAGCTTCAAATTTTTATGTATACATTATAGATTATATTATTATACTATATTACATCTATGTATGCATTTTTTAATTCTAAAAATAAGTAATCACATTTACCTCTGACCAAATCAATAAGATTCATAGCACATAGCTACCCGTTAAAAAGCATTAAGGATCGTTAACTGAAGCATACATCAGTTCAATTATAAAAATAATCAGTACAAAATAATTTTGTTAATTCTTAGCAAATCTTTAAAGCAAATATACAGTACGTGTTTTTGCCTTAAAAAAAAAAGGAACCTCTTCTTATTTACATACACATCCTAGGTCACAATAAGAAAAATCTAAATAAAATTAAACCTAATTTAGTTTGTGGGTTAAGTAGTCCAATTCTAAAGTACCGACAATCCTAGACATATGTTTATCTTACAGGATGATAAAATACAGATTATCATTTGAGGGTAAATGACAGGGGAGAGGGACTCATACTCCCAGGGCTAAGGCTTCTAAGGACTGGTGAAATCATTAGTGCAACAAACTTTGGAGGGACAGAAGTCAAGTTGGGCCATCTGCCTGCTGAAAACCCTCTAGCTACCCCACGGGCTCTGACACAGCTGCCAACCACCGACCAGGACCATCTGCCCGACCTAGGCCCTTCCTCACTTCCCCTCCTAAGGCCTCGGTCCTTTTCTTCCTCACTGTTAGCACCAGCTCCTCTCATTCCTTCAACAGGCACCTGCGTGGCTCCATGGCCTGCCTCTGTGATGATGTGTCCCCTCTTGCTGCAGTCTCCAAAGGGCAATCAACCATGTGCCCTACTCACCTTCCCAGGCCATGGAGAAAGATCAGACACCTTGACTCTAAAAAATCACACACTGATGCTTCTTCAGTGCATCTCCACAGCCTGTTCACACACCCCGTACACATTATGTCAATATGCAACACAAAACTTTCCTGTTAGAAAGATTCAGCTAACTCCTTATGCAGGACGTCCAAATGGGCCTAAATTATGGGAATCCAATGGCAACCTCTAGCTTCTCTCCAGGTCCTTCACAACCAGGGAATGTGAAACTTCTCAGAGGGCCGCAAGGACCACAACCATCACCCTGGCTCCCTATAATAATATAGCTTGGAACGTATTTCCAGGTTCCCACCTGGGACCTGGGACTCTGACTCGGGCCTCTGCAAATGCTCCCCTCCTCAGCACACCTCACTGTGAATAAACGCACATGTTGAAGGCTGAGGTAGAACAATCCACAAGCTGGTTCAGTTTAGAGCTGGAAGAGCCACGACTGCCTGACCGGCTGCTGCTTCAGCCCCGGAGAGCACAAAGACGCCTGCAGCCTCCAAAGGTTTCCCATTTGCCTTTCCACCCTAACCCGTCAAAACATGACATTCAGTTCATAACCTTGTAACAATGGACAGGTTTAAGAAGAAGAGACTATGAAGGGCATGCCAAAGAAAGGGTTGCAAAAAAGCCCTAGTTTGACAAAGAGGCAGAAGACAGTGAGGTTTTGAATGCCTCTTTTCAGATATCCAGTCACCACAGCTTCAGCTCCGAAGCAAGCAACAGAGCGGTCCCAGCAACTCCATAGCTCTATTTAAAACATGAATATGCTGCTTTGAAATGGACCACTGCTCAGCAGGGCTGCAAGCCCCCAGCTGCCAGCTCCCTCTGCTTTCTAAGGTATCATCACAGCCACTGAGATGGATGGAAAAGGAGCAGCAGTGACGCTGTAGCCGCTTAGCACCGCACCCAGGAGACGCCCACCCAGCTGATCAGGTGACTAGGCTGACGTGCTGTCCTCTCAACACGTGCCTACGGATGCTCAGACACTACAAAAATTAGTTCGCTTCTGGTATTTAACAATAAGTGCTTTCAAAAGCCTGAACACTATACAGGGCCCAGAAAAATCAGAGAGGAAACAATAATTTCATGCTGCAATAAACCTACTGCTAGTATCTCTACAGTTAAATTAATTATAATTAATTTATACTCACTGCATACATACATTGTGTCTAACATCTGGGTGAGAGGTACATTTTAAGACACTGCAGGAAAGAGGGTTTTTTGGGGGGAAAAGGGGGTGGGGTGGAGTAGGTGGAGTGAGAAGCACAGGGAGACTTCTCTAAGCTGAGCAAAGGGGAACATCTGTTGAAACACCACGGATTAACCTATCAAAGGTAAATACCATTAAGTCCAGGGCAATCACCAGTTAAAGTTTCAAGAAAATTGGCTGGTAATTTTGCTTGTTGATTTCCTACACTAAACACAGTGTTCTGTGATTCACTTAGAATTTCAAAAGACAAAAACAGGTAGTCCAAAAGGTAGAACCCAGGGACCTCCCTGGTGGGCCAATGGGTAAGACTCCATGCTCCCAATGCAGGTGGGGCCCGGGTTTGATCCCTGGTGGGGGAACCAGATCCCGCATGCCGCAACTAAGAAGCCTACATGCCGCAACTAAGAAGCCCACATGCCGCAACTAAGAATGGGAGAAAATATTTGCAAATGAAGCAACAGACAAAGGATTAATCCCCCAAATATACAAACAGTTCATGGAGCTCAATATCAAAAAAAAAACAAACAACCCAATCAAAAAATGGGCGGAAGACCTAAACAGACATCTCTCCAAGGAGGACATACAGATGGCCAAGGGGCACATGAAAGGATGATTAACATCACTATTAGAGAAATGCAAATCAAAACTGCAATGAGGTATCACCTCGCACCACTCAGAATGGCCATCATCAAAAAATCTTCAAACAATAAATGCAATAAACGCTAAAGAGGGTGTGGAGAAAAGGGAACCCTCTTGCACTGTCGGTAGGAATGTAAACTGATAGAGCCACTGTGGAGAACAGTATGAGGTTCCTTAAAAAACTAAAAATAGAACTACCATATGACCCAGCAATCCCACTACTGGGCATACACCCTGAGAAAACCGTAATTTAAAAAGACACATGCACCCCAATGTTCACTGCAGCAGTATTTTCAATAGCCAGGACACGGAAACAACCTAGATGTCCGAAGACAGATGAATGCATAAAGATATGGTACATATATACAATGGAATATTACTCAGCCATAAAAAGGAATGAAATTGGGTCATTTGTAGAGATGTGGATGGATCTAGAGAGTGTCATACAGAGTGAAGTAAGCCAGAAAGAGAAAAACAAATATCGTATATTAATGCATATATGTGGAATCTAGAAAACTGGTACAGATGAACCGATTTGTAGGGCAGGAATAGAGACGGAGATATAGAGAACGGACATGTGGACACAGAGGGGGAAGGGGAGGGTTGGACGAATTGGGAGATTAGGTTTGACATAAATACACTACCATGTGTAAAACAGATAGCTAGTGGGAACCTGCTGTATAGCACAGGGAGCTCAGCTTGGTGCTTTGTGATGACCTAGGTGGATGGGATGGGGGGTGGGGGGGGAGGGAGGTCCAAGAGGGAGGGGACATATGTATACATATAGCTGATTCACTTCACTGTATAGCAGAAACTAACAGAACATTGTAAAGCAATTACACTCCAATTAAAAAAAAGAATCACTAATTATTAGAGAAATGCAAATCAAAACTACAATGAGGTATCACCTCACACCAGTTAGAATGGGCATCATCAGAAAATCTACTAACAACAAATGCTGGAGAGGATGTGGAGAAAAGGGAACCCTCTTGCACTGTTGGTGGGAATGTTAATTGATACAGCCACTATGGAGAACGGTATGGAAGTTCCTTAAAAAACTAAAAATAGAACTACCATATGACCCAGCAATCCCACTACTGGGCATATACCCAGAGAAAACCATAATTCAAAAAGACACATGCACCCCAATGTTCATTGCAGCACTATTTACAATAGCCAGGTCATGGAAGCAACCTAAATGCCCATCGACAGGCGAATGGATAAAGATGATGTGGCTGAGTAAATTACTCAGCCATCAAAAGGAACGAAATTGGGTCATTTGTAGAGATGTGGATGGCTCTAGAGACAGTCATACAAAGTGAAGTAAGCCAGAAAGAGAAAAACAAATATATTAACGCATATATGTGGAACCCAGAAAAATAGTACAGATGAACTGGTCTGCAGGGCAGAAATTGAGACACAGATGTAGAGAACAAACGTATAAACACCAAGGGGGGAAAGCAGGGCGGGTCGGGGGTGGTGGTGGTGGGATGAACTGGGAGATTGGGATTGACAGATATACACTAATATGTATAAAATAGATAACTAATAAGAGCATGCTGTATAAAAAAATAAAGTAATATTCAAATATCTTTTTAAAAAAGAGTCCGCATGCCACAACAAAAGATGCCACAACGAAGATCTCACGTGCCACAACTAAGACCCAGCGCAGCCAAAATAAATAAATAAATATTTTAAAAAATAGGTAGAACCCAATTACCCAACTTCTGGATTATCCAAGATATCATTTTAAAGGCTTCTCACTCTGCTTTTTAATGAAGGAATAAGGTGTCTGTTTCATACATTTTGATGTGGCATATACAGTAATAACCTGACTGCAGCTTTCTAAATCAATTCCACTTCAACAAATGCTTTTACAAAGAAAAATCTCTGCAGAGCAAAACAATCACCACAGCTGGCCAACTTACTTTCATAATCTTTGACCAAAAAATTTCACTGTACGAGACAGTTAACACTGAAGCGACAACTCCAGTTCTTTGTGACAGGCTCAATGACAGTACAGGCAGGCAGCCTTAGGAACTTGTTTCCATATCCTCACCCCCCAGGGGAACCATGTCCCTTGGGGAAGCTGGCATCACCCTTCCTTCACCTGCTAGTCCTTACTCGGCCCTCATGTACCAAAATACCTTTCCTATCAAATGGCAATTTCTCTGTGTTTACGTGGACCTTGACATGCAAACACTTCCAAGAGATTTCAGTATACGGTCCTTCCCATTTTACTTCAATCCTTCGAACACTGAGCGTTGCCTACTGCCCTGTTTGTAGCAGCCTGCCTTCTAATCCCTAGATAAACAGCTCTGCATATAGTCTATAACCTGAGTCTTTTATTCTTTTCAATGATACTTGAAAAATCTTGGCATTCCCTCTTAACTGAGGTTCAGCTTTAGGGGTAAGAGGGTGGGCAATGAAGAATCTACCAGACTCCCAGCTTGTTAGCAGAATTGATACTATGATGTAAGGCACTTGCCTATTTCCTTCCAAAATACGTTTTTAGTTTATAAAATATACAACACAGAGAAATGAGCTAACCCATTCAGAGGTAAAACCCTCCCAATTTCACAGGAGGTCCAGTTCAAGTGCATCCATAGATGCTAATGAATGAGCACAGCAGAAATCAGAAAGGCCTGCTCTATAATCACTGCAGTCTCCTGGAAACGCTCAGCTCATATCCACTGTCACTTCACGTGGCAGGAAACCACATAAAAGAACATCAAGCAGAAAACATAACCCGAAAGGGGGACCTTTTACCACTGTTAAGGTAATTTATTAATGTGTTTCCCTAATTTTGAAATAGCTTCATTAAATTGAATGTGAGTTTGCTATTTTGTTGAAGTCAATAAAGCTACGAAGTCCTGAGATAATACAAATGAACCATTCATCACATCCAGGTAAAAATGGTCTAAAATGCCTTGGGTGCAACATATTATGCCGTAGATAGTGGGAGGGTGGTGGGAGGACACAAAAGCTTCTGGAAGAATCATCACTCAATACGCGTAAAGCTCTCAGTACTTCCCTCTGGCAGGCACGCCAGACCCCTTTGAAAGTGAATTAAGAGTTGTGTCTCTGAACTTTTCCATTAGGGCCATTTATTTATCAGCTGCTTCAGAGTTCCATTGTAAAACACACCCAATAACAACCAGAGCGGCCTGGCACATCCCAAAGGAGCAATATAAAATCACAGAGAAATCCTTTGATGTAGGAAGAAAGATCCTGGGTCCAGGCCTTGGCAGAGGAGAAATTTAAAGGCCTCATTGGTAACAAAGATGATCAAAACAAGTTCCTCTTCTAAATTCAACAGAAGAGCACTGAGTTTAGAAACTTGGGAGCTTAAAGCAGGCACGACAGCTCAGAGGCAGAGTTCCCTTCCCCACCCACTGAGAACTAGTCTCCTTGCCTCACAACCACTCACTGACCAGTCAACCAGCACCAGTCACCACTTCTGCATTCTCTTCTCAGCTCTGGCTGCCACATCTTGCTGAAGGGCACGTCTGTCTCACCTATTTTCATTTCCTTGATGGAGAGCTCTCTTTCCTGCTGCTTATGTTTTAAACTATGAGCTCCCTTGAAACTGAATTACACAAAAATTGGACCTCGTATCTGTGTGATGGGCCTCAATTACAAAAAATTAGTTTGAAAGTTGGATTAGAAATTCTTTGAGCTAATATTAACAAACTCATTCTAAACAACAATTCCCATTGACCAAGCTGTAAACCCTCAATTAACTCCGACTCAAAATAACAAAAAACAAGGACAGAGCTTTTGGTGCTTTCTTCCCTCAAACACAAAGAGCCATAGAGTCTAAATATTAGATTTAAAGAATTCCAGAGGGGGAGGGTCACTTAAAGACCATTAAGTGCAGCCTTATGTTTACCCTCATGTTTACAGATGGGTAACCTAAGGCCTACAAAAGGCAAGGGCCTGACCCATGATCACAAGTTTGGCCTGTGTCTGGATTAGATTCCCAAGTGAAGAGAGTGAGCAGGGGGCACCTCAGACCCAGTGAGATCACCCTTCCAGGGAGAGGCGTGGCCTTACCTGCAACTGAGTTGGGCCGTGGCATTATTAGCGAGCTGGAGCTCTGAGAATAAGGGACCGGACCATCTCCAACTGAGGCTTCGGCTTTGGGCAGCACACTCTCCGCTGGCCCAGGGGGCTCCTCTTCTGCCACTGGGGAGCAATTATCTGCCCTGCGGTCATGAAGCACTCCCTTCTGTACCCCTAACCTTAGGCTTCCGTCCTTATTCCATTCCAAACTGGAGCCACTCCGGTCATCATTTTCGGATGAACTTGTAATTGTGGCTGAAATGAGAGACCAAAATACTTTGAAGGAAGCCAGGAATTGCTGGTGCCGTTGAGAGCACACACACACACACACACACACACACACACACACGCACACGCACACGCACACACCCTTCCCCATGATCAATGGAAAGCTTTCTGGCCCGCACAGATTTTTATCAAAGTATGTTTCATACAGTGTATTTTAGTAAATTAGAAGAATGTTGCTTATCAGGGGAAATAAACTGCTAAATCATTCTACAGGGGAGGAAAAAGAAAACTCTGAGAAGAAGATAATGAAAAAGCTGTCTAAAAGTACCTGAGAGTTAACAGTAAATCTATGTAATTTGGAAATGATATAGCCTGTCTTTTAACAAAGATGAATCGCCTCACAAAAGAATTCAAATCTCATTAAATTCCCTTGAACCTTTAAGTATTTTTCCCAAATTAATAACATTTGTGGATAAAGAGAGGGGGCAGGGCAGCACAATAGTTAGTACAGAAAAGATGCAGGAGAAAAATCTATAAAACAAAAACACAACTATTAAGTCAAGCAGAAATTTGATCCTTAGAATTAAACTTTATAACATCTGTTCAAGACGATCCAGAGAGGCTGACGTGACTATTCCTTTAGCAGCTCAGAATGGAAACCTCTACGTAACCAGCGCCGGGAATACGCAAGCATGGGAAGGGACACTTGACGGCAGAATTAAAATTTAACCTCTTCTAAGAAAAACAAGATGGAAAAACATCTTGGCAAAAGAGGACGAATATGGTGAAGGAAAGCAGCAGCATTCACTCCCCACATCTACAAACAGCCACTTCTGATTTAAAGACGCTGAGCCATATGTGATCCGCTTGCAAGCAACACTGGCTTGAGTCCTTGAGAATAGAGGCCAGGTCCTCTGATCTTTATTTGGATCCCAGCAGCTCAGGCCCTTAACTGCAAGACTTAAATGGGAGTGCACAGGGTCAGAGGGCATTCAGGACCCAGCTGCCTGGATGAAGCTGCTTCTTCAGCATACGCCAGTGATACACACTTTACCAGCAGGCTGGTGAATTAGCTCCAACAGAGTCTGTCATCTAGGATCAAAGGGTCTGAAGGGGTTTTGTTTTGTTTATTTTTACAATGCTCTTTATGGTTTAGAAGTAAGGACAAAACAATTTCCTCCCGTGATGCGACTGACCGCAGGGTATCCTGTCACAATTCTCAAACTATCTTTGCTCCTGCTGGACTTACCACTCACTGCTTATCTCCCTGCTTAAAACTCCCTTCTACATGCTGAAGCCTCCTTAGAGGACGCACCACGAGCTGATCCCTTCCTTTTCTGAGCACATACTCAGTGCTCAGTAAATGTTTGCTTATTCAACGAATGAGCAAATGAACAAACTACATTTAATCTGTTATTGGTTCAGGATTGTTGACATTATGTCTCTAACCGAAGCGTAAGCTGATTTGAGAGGGGCCTGTCACATCTTCAGGGTACCTGTCATTACTCCCAGCCATTTCCAAGTTTTCTAGCAGGCGTACTAATACTAATCTCTCTCTCTATTTGGAATCGATCACAGTCTTCATTGTGTGTTTTTTAAATGGACCATTCATATTAGCATACGTATATTAAGTATGACTCTTTCCATCCTAAAAATGCAGGTGGTGGTAGTAACAGCAGCAGTTGTTATTTATTGAAGGTTACCGTATATATCATGGATTGTGCAAAGGGCATCACAGGAATACTCTACTTTATTAATGAGATTATTGCCTCAATGGTAATTAGTTACTAATGATAACCCTATTAATAAGCTGTGACTGTGTTCCAAATTTTCATTTAAAAGTCCAGTGCTCAGGACTCAGAAAGCTTTTCCTGCAGGCATGTTGTAATTAGGTTCCCAGGCTACCCCAACACCTAAGTTACAGAAAGCGGGTGGGGCGACTGGTCTGGTTTTTATGTTGTGGCTGTTTTATCTGGGGTCACACGTTCTTAAGGTGAAAAACAAACAATGTCAGAGTGATGTTCTTTCTCCTTTGCTCTCCCGAAGTGCCATGCACTTCAGAATCAAACCCCGAAGGATCTGATCCTAACTCAGACCTCAAGCAGAGGGAACAGAAACTGGGACTTCCCTACTCCCTGTTACCAGGGACAGCACCAGAAGCAGGGCTTCCGGAACCCAAGCAGCAGCTAGGCAGGGACATTCTGGTCAGGGCTCATGGGATGCAGGGACAGGCTGAATGCCCAGTTCTGTCAGCACAGCCACAGGTGCCCAGGCCCTGATGAGTGGCACCATTCAGGTCGTGGCAGTGAGCAGAAGGGAAGCAGGTAGAGGAAGAAGGCCCCCAGGCAGCTGGGAAGAGAAGTCCCAGATGGGGCCACGATTTCAAAAGGAGGATATTACGAGTTTACAGTATGTTTGTAAGGAGGAGACTCTCCCCCTGTCCTCAAGAAGTTCAACTAAGGGACGCGTTCCAGAGTCCACACTGAGCAGGGCCCTCTCAGAGGCAGGCAGGTGAGGAGCTCTGAAGCCAGGGCCCTCCCCCAAAGATGCTCCACTAAGATTGCCCCATTCACAACATTCCTCCCTGGGATCCAGTACCAGACCCAGGCTGACGGCTGGAAGCCCCAGCAGTGAACTTTCACCTCAGGCACAATGCAGCTCTGAAGCAGATCCAGTGGGGCAGATGAAGGCCCCAGTTCTCCCACACGACCCAGGAAGCACACCAAAGAGGGAAGCTCCGCAGTCTCCAAGAAGGGGAAAGTATTTCTTATAACAAATGACAAGCTACTCAAAAAAATACCTATTCTTCTTCCAAGCTAACAGAAATAAATTCCTAATTAAGTTAGCCCAGTCACCTTCAAGTTTTAACACACACAGGGCAACATCCTAACTATGATGTTTCTTTTTAAAAAAAAAAAAAAAAAAAAACTCTAAAAAATCAGTGCCATTTGACATTTTCCAGAGACTGGATAATCTTGAGAAGTTCCCTAACAACTCAACTCAAAAATTCTAACATCTTATGACTTCAACTATTATAGATGCCAGTGTTCATCAATTAAGACTTGCCATCATCACTCAGGCTGGGTCTCAGTCACTCTGCAAACACACAGGATTCTGTAAAATGAGCAACTTATCAGGCCTTAAGTTTTACCAAGCTACGAGGTTAGGCTGTGCCTTACAAGTCAGTATTAAATTAGGTTTGGTACTGCTCATTGAGTCTCATGTGCTACTACTTCCGACTCTCCATGTAACTTGAAAATTCCTTTTAGCCAAGGACAGGGGGTTATCTTCCTCTGTAGACACAGCACATTTAACCAGACCTACTAGTGCACTGGGCTATACCACCTCCAAAGCACTTTCTAATTATGTTAAGACATATACATGATCACCACAACACGAGAGAAGAGGTGGAAAGGCTGAGAACCATCAATCCCCCTTTATAGATATGGAAACACACTGGGGAGAAACTGATCTCTGTCTCTGTCTCTCTCTCTCTCTCACACACACACACAGTTAGTGGTACGTCCAATACCAGTCCTTTTGACTGCACATGCAGTGTGTATTAAAACTCCCTTTGCCTTGTACAATTCTCAACATGTAAAAGGAGTTCTGTAAAGTATCTGTGGCTAAAAAGTATTTTGCAGTTCATGAAATCTGCCTTGTTAAAAACAGCAGCCCCTGGGCAGGGGCTAGTGGAGAGTGGCCAATCATGGGCTCACAGGAGCCAGGAGGGAGTCTGACTGGGAGGTGGGGGAAGCAGAGAGAGAGACCCACTCAGTCATTAAACGTTTTGCTACATATGGCACTGCAATAAAATGATTCCTTATCCTTCCCAACTTTCCCTCATCCCCTCTTTGCTTATTGAAGGTTCTTTCATATGTTGAATGTTCACTTGAAACAGAATTTTAAAAAAAACAGTAAAGTCCAGGGCCCAGTAAGTAGTTTGGTGGGATCTAAATCAAGTTGTAGGTTTAAAAGAACATCAGGAAATAAATTAAGGGACTTCCCTGGTGGCGAAGTGGTTAAGAATCCGCCTGCCAGTGCAGGGGACATGGGTTCAATCCCTGGTCCAGGAAGATCCCACGTGCCATGAAGCAACAAAGCCTGTGCGCCACAACTACTGAGCCTGCACTCTAGAGCTGCGAGCCACAACTACTGAGCCCGCGCGCCACAACTACTGAAGCCCGCGCACCTAGAGCCTGTGCTCCACAAGAGAAGCCACCACAATGAGAAGCCCGTGCACTGCAATGAAGAGTAGCCCCTGCTCACCGCAACTAGAGAAAGCCCACATACAGCAAAGACACAATGCAGCCAAAAATAATAAATAGATAGAAATACATTAAATTGACTATTTAATGTATTACTCCAGAATTATAGATGGACTAATAGAATTACAGATGGACTAATTATAGATGGACTAATAATTATAGACTAATGCATTAGTCTAGAATTGTTTAGAAACTAAGGGCCACTGATATCAAACATATACACAGAGCCAAATTCTTCTCTTAGCTCTGGAAAAGACAAGAGGTGAAAAGTGCAAGGGGCTTGGTTCAAACTTTGGCTTTTCTTCTTTTGAGGACCCACAAGGGGGTATGTCTCTCTGGGCCCACTACTAGGAATGGGCACATTTTTGTCTTACCTTACTGACATCATCTTGTGTGTTTGATTGTGCTTCTCCTGTTACACAGGTTACTAGGAATCTTAAGACTTTCTGCCCACTTATAAGCAAAATTAATAAAATCTTATGAACCTGACTGCTGACTTCATCTTTTCTCTCACTCTTTCCCAACTCATACCTTCCCTGAAAAAGAAAATTCTTGTTTTAGTAAATGCCTATGAGCATTTCAAATCCACTAGGAAGGGATGAAATATAAATAAATAGTATCCCTAGGAAATAAGAACAACAATAGTGGCTAACATGAATATTATAATAGTGTTAATCATGCCCAGGTCCTGTCCCAAACTCTCCCTGGGAAAGAAAATTAGATAGAAGGGCATATGTAAAGTGCCTCGTATATCATAAGGACCCAAGAATGCTTTCCTCCCCATACAACTGAAGAAAAATAAAGTAGCACTAACAAAACCCAAACAAACATCTTTCAGCTTCTATATCCAGTTTAATGGTTGAGGGGAAGAGTCTAAAAGTTAAAACACGGAACCAAAGAATTAGAGACCAAACAAGAAAGAAGTAGACCGGTTGCTTATGAAAGTGGAGGAAGGGAAGGAGTGAGTAAAAAAAGGAAAATCCAACTAGTGCAGACACTGTCTCTTTGACCCGACTGCATAAAGATCATCAGCAACTCTAGAAAGCGAAGAACGTCCCACCGAGGCTGGGGCAAGACCAAAGTGACAGGTGCAGGAAGCCACGGGCCCACTACCTGGTCCTTTGGACCCGACAGCACTCGGTGCACTCCTCTGCTGTGTACTCACGCCTCACACGGTTCAGGCTGCCGTGCCACACTCTGGACTTCCCTGAGTGACAAAGGGGGAAGACTGCAAGGATGAAACCAGCCTGCTGGGAACCTTCTGACCAGAAATGCCAGACTGTGCTTCTCCCTCTGCCCCACCCACATACTAACAAACTGCAGGGAACAAAGTCTGAGGCTCGCTGCTCTCACCTCCGGCAGCCCAGGAAGGCGAGCGAAGGCACTCACGTCTGGCAGGATGGGGGCAGGTGGCCTGAGTCACCTCTGGCTCTTCCTCTCACCTCTCTGCGTGGACAGCGGCGCGTGGCTCCTCTGGCCAGCCCTGGGGAGCCGCCGAGGGCCCTGCACTTTGGCTCGTGACAGACAGATCTCTGTCCCAAATCTCTGGCTCAGTGCTCACGGCTGTGCACAAGGTGCACTCTGCTGTGACAGGCAGCGAGGCCAGGGGCCCGAGCCACAGCCACGCAGCCCTCTGTGGGCAGCTGGGGCGGGGCAGTGGGGGAGGGCAGGACAGGTCCCCTCACTCGGCCACACCATTCCAACCTCAGCCCCACCCCACATGGCCCAGACTCAGTGGGACAGGGCAGGCAGCGGCCTCCGGAGAACAGCCTGCGGACCTGAACAACAGGAAGTTTTCTAGCAATAGCACGTGACACCGTGTCCTGGTAAGGCTTCGCATAACCCGAACACCAAAGGCCTAGACGCTGGCACTTCTGACTTAGTCCAAGGACTCCACAGAATTCTGGATTCTTCCAGAAAAAAGCAGAAGGCACTATTAATGGTTGGTATTATTATGCACCTACGGCATATACCTTCCATCAGAGGGCACTGCCATGTTTTAAACCCTTTTCAGCTAGTGACAACTTGCCCAAGTTTCAAAGGGCAGGAGACCATTCTTTGGTTCCACAGGTAAACAAGTTTTAAAGTAGATACTGTGCCTATCTCTGCTGTCCCAGTACTGAAAGAAACGTGCTCCTGGTGTGCAGTCGGTGCCAGTAAATGCTTCCGACAAAACAGCCCAGAGAATCCAACCACGGTCTGAATACAAGTATAGCAAGCGCTTTGCTAACTCGCATCACCGCCAAGGACTTCTTTCCCATGTTAAGTACGTTACCAAATTATATATGTAAAAGCAAATTTTCCTCCTTCACCCAAGAGATTAAAAAGCTTCTATAATTAAGGATGATTTTTTAAATTGCAGGCAGTGTAGCAAAATGAATAGTAACACAGATTTGAAACACTCTAAATAGTTATTACCAAATCAATTTCAAAGCATTTCAATTTAGTAGCAAGCAGGGCAAGACAGGTGGCAACAAAGCAGTATTAGCATAAAATCAAAAGGACAGGAGTTACAACAAGTTAAAAATGAAAATAAAGTACAATTAATTCCTCTTTGTGTGCCTCTCTCTGCATCTGATCATCTCCCTTGGGACACAAAGTCCAGGAAATAAAAGGTCTAAAGCTACCTCTAGAATCACTTTCATTTTACAAGCCTAGGAAGGCAGAGAAGAGACATGCAGGAAGATAAAAGTCAGCCCAGGGTAACTTTTCTTTATGTCCTAAGCAACTGGGCAGAAGAACAAATATTATCAAACTCCAGCAAGGATGCTAATCAAGTGTCCGGTATTTCACTGCAAGCCACTTTTGCAGGAGCAATATTCCTGTGAAGGTAATTCCCCTGCCTAAATATACACCAACACAGCCAAAAATAAAACAAATAAATTAATTAATTAAAGAAAACGTATACCTGCCTCCCAGCTTCAAAGTGGGCAGGGGGAGAGCAAATGTAAGCTCCCTCCCCCGCCCCCGCCCCCCAGAGAAAGGGGAAAGGCAGCAGGAAAAGCCTGAGTTCTGGCTTTACCCTCTTAAAATTCTGAGCACTTAATCATCCTGAAAGCTACCTGGCCTGGTGGAATGCGGGTGGCTCAGGTGTGGGGCAGCAGGGCAGGTGGAGACACACCTGACCTGCTGAGAAGACACACCCAGTGTGGGAGATGGTGGGGTGAGAGGTGAGATGTGGCTGTCCTCCACTCAGAACCCCCTCCCCTCCCTTCATGGGGCTGTCCTAACACCAACTCTCAAAAGGAAACCCATCCAACAGGCTATGAAAGCCACTGGGAGATTATAAATGTCAGCAGGTACAAGCAGGTGGCAAAGAAAGGAAATGGAAGGGATGACTGACTTTTAATGGCCTCTCTCTCTGCCTGAATTTTTTAAATTGCTACCTGGAAATCCTTCTCCTGGGCACCTCTATCATTAATGGATAGGAAGGATTTATTATTGTTTTAAATCTTGATAGGAAAGCTGATTTTTGTTTGTTTCTCCTCATCCAACATCCATCCTCTTTCTCCCTAAATAAGTAGCCCATTTCTCTGAAATAAATACACACACACATAAAATACTGAACATGATATGGACATAAACAAAAACTAAACAGTATCTTTAAATCAAAAGTGCTTTAAAGCCCGCTATTCTCAGTGATGTTTTCTTTTTTTTAATCAGACTGGTTTTCACACAGATTCCAATGAATACACATATAGGCATACTATGTTTTATTGCACTTCACAGAAATTGGGTTTTTTTCAAATTGAAGGTTTGTGGCAAGTCGGCATCGAACGAGTCTAAGGGCGCCATTTTTCCAACAGCATTTGCTCACTTCATGTCTATGTGTCACATTTTGGTCATTCTCGAAATATTTCAAATCCTCTACCAACAAAAAGATTACAGCTCGCTGAAGGCACCGATGATGGTCAGCATTTTTTAGCAATAAAGTGTTTTTTAATTAAGGTAAGTACACTGCTTTTTTCTTTAGACATAATACTGTTGCACACTTAACAGACTACAGTACAACTTTTATACACATTAAGAAACAAAAAAATTTGTGTGACTCGCTTTACTGCGATATTTGCTCTGTTATGGCGGTCTGGAATCAAGCCTGCAATATCCCTGAGGTCTGCCCATACTTAATTTTTTTCTAAGCCAGGATTAATAGTCTACAATTTCCATTTGTAACAGATGGAAGCAAGTTATATTCAAGGGAGTGTCACTAAGAAAAAATGTTCTTTCCACCATGGAGGAAATACCTTTAAATGCTACTTCTTTATAAAGTCTTCCTTTTCAAAGCAAATAATTAAAAAGCTGCTTCATGGTGACTGAGTACAGCTGCTGTCACATTTAGAAGGTTTTCACATTGCAGCTTTGTGAAATCAGACACTAACTTCTAGGTAATGCCAATGATTTTATTATGTAAAGAGTAAGGAATTTTACTTTAAATTTTACTAAATTTTTACTAAAATTTTACTAAAAAAAAAAAAAAAAGGAGGGCTTCCCTGGTGGCGCAGTGGTTGAGAGTCCGCCTGCTGATGCAAGGGACACGGGTTCGTGCCCCGGTCCAGGAAGATCCCACATGCTGCGGAGTGGCTGGGCCCGTGAGCCATGGCTGCTGAGCCTGTGCTCCGCAATGGGGAGAGGTCACAACAGTGAGAGGCCCGCGTACCGCAAAAAAAAAAAAAAAAAAAAGACATTTGTAGGGAATGTAGTTAATCCCATCCAGCTCAGACAGTATTTCTACATGACAGAATTATTAAACTTCTAAAGACATTTATGATGGAAGAACTTGGAGCTCCTGAAATAGGATGCAGCGGGACTCCCCTCTGCATTACACCGTGAACATGGGGCAAGGGGTGGAGAGGGGCCTGCTAGGCCTTGGCCTCCACAGAGAAGGACTAGAAGGGGCCCAAATAAATTCCTCTCATGGTCATTAGCCTGCCCTTTCTCCTACTAAGCAATTCCAAAAGGAAATTCTCTTCACCTGCACATGTATCAAAACCAGTAGAAACAGAACCCAGGCAGGGCACCCTGTGGCAGCCTGAGAAGGCTGTCTGGGCACGTGGGAACACGAACTTCCCTTCACGGCATCTGTTGGGCAAAAATATTTAGACTGAATAGAATCATCACGAAGGAAGTCACCTTGAATAGTAAGCGGGAGGCCCAGGAATTGTTAAGGATGGGTTAGCATTGTTAGAAATTTCCCCTAAATAAACTGTGCTAATACTGTACGTGGAGCTCTGGTCTGAACCCCGGATGGGAGCCTACAGCTTCCCCAAAGCTTGCTATGTCATGGCAGCTGTGTGCTCTTTACGTCAGCCCACCCCCAAACCTTTGCCACTCCAACCTGAGCTCCATGGGTTGATAAATCTCAAACAACTTCAAATGGAAAATTAAATGGAAAGCCTCTTCCTCCCTTCTCCAGGCCCTGTGTAATCCGGAACATGAATCTTAACCAGCCTGTTTTACAAGCAGCTGCAGGGCCTCCCAAAGCAGGAAGCCAAGATATCTCGCCTTCATCGGTGCCCACTGGGTTCACTGTGTTCTTGAATATTTTACTCTGTGGAACAGTTAAGATGCCCAAAGGCTACACCTTATAAAAACAGACATGTTCGTCACTGCCCACCCCCCAGCAATCACAGAAGCACAACTGAGTCACAGATCCCTGCTCCTTGAAGAGGCAACGGAACCTGCGTACCCTGTACTGATTCGGGAGGAAGCTCGTCCCTCCTCTGGCCCTGCCACGCCCACCTCTTCACAGAGAGCTGTGGGTAAGTCTGCCTGGAGATGAAATGCTTGTTTTTCCTTCTCCTCCCTACCACACCTCCAATGCGTCCCCTGGCAACAGGTTCTAATTCTGCAGGTCACTGAAGGAGAGAGAACAGAGAAACACTGTCACCAGCACAGGGTTTCCCTCTCGGCCACCTATGGTCCTCGCTCCCTGCAGGAGATCAGGTGACCGGGCACGAAGCACAGTCGCATGAAGCAGGGGGTCTTTGCTGAAAGAGGGACTTAGGAACCTCTTCCCGGTTCCTCCCACTTTCATCTCAATCGTTGCCATTTTTCCTGTTCAGCCGAGTTAAGGGAACATGTTGACTGAGTCAAGGAAGGAAGGACAGCCTCAATGACATGAAATGGGTCATTTAACTTTAACGACAAGACACAACTTAAAATACAGACGACATGAAAAGACTGGACAATGCCAACTTGGAATGGGAATCCCACACAGCTTCCTTAGAAACCAACTAAACCACTGCCTCCTGTAATGCAACTTGGTAAGTAGCCACAATTCTCTTTCCTTAATTTCTCATGCCCAACACCATGCTAGGAGCCCAGCAGATAGCCAGAATAAGATAAATGAGACCCCCTAACTATGTGGAGACAAAAGCAAATAACAAAACAAAAATAAGTAAACCGAGGGGCTTCCCTGGTGGCGGAATGGTTGAGAATCTGCCTGCCAATGCAGGGGACACGGGTTCGAGCCCTGGTCTGGGAAGATCCCACATGGCGCGGAGCAACTAGGCCCATGAGCCACAACTACTGAGCCTGCGCGTCTGGAGCCTGTGCTCCGTAACAAGAAAGGCCGTGACAGCGAGAGGCCCGCACACCGCGATGAAGAGCGGCCCCCACTAGCTGCAACTAGAGAAAGCCCTCGCACAGAAACGAAGACCCAACACAGCCAAAAATAAAATTAAATAAACAAAAAAAAAATTAAAAAGAAAAAAATAAGTAACTTGAAAATACTGAGATGCTATGGAGAGCATGTAATAGGGGGACTAACTGGTCTGGGCTCAGCAGGGACTGTATTAAATCAAGTACTAATTAAGAGCCTCAATACTCCTGCAGTTCAGTCGTTCATTGACAATGCAGAAAACCAACCGGCAACTTTTCTTTTCCCTCTTTAGAACACCTTTAAAATAGCAGCAATCTCTCAATGAGAGAAAGAGACAGAGTGAGAATGAATGACCGAATGAATGAGGGTAGTTTTCTGTCATTGAAAAGGTTTCTGTCAAAACAAGAAATTGGCTTGGCCATAATCAGAGGCATGAGACGTCAGTGCCAGAACACACAATAAGAAGTAAAAGGCTGTCAAAAAAAAAAAAAATCTGTAGCACTAGCCAATTTCTTGAAGGAAGACAAACTCTGAGGAGGAGAGGACATTGCAGAAGAGCCAAGAATGCTGTAAAGAACGTCATCTGGAACAGCTAAAGCCACCACAGCGCAAAGTCCGCGCACCGCAACAAAAAGTAGCCCCGGCTCTTTACAACAGCGCAAGTCCGCGCGCAGCAACGGAGACCCCAAGCAGCCAAAAATAAATAAATAAATAATTTGTAAAAAGAAAAAAAAAAAAAGAAAGTCATCTGGCTATCACAGAATTAATACCAGAGATCCTTCGGTGGTGGGCAGCTCAGAGAGACGGGGCATGAAAACAGAGGTAACACTGGGAAAAATTTGTTAGACAAAACAGCAGGTGGGGAAGCAGAGTGAGATGAGAAAGGGGAATTAGCAGAATAAGCTCACTGGAAGGGCTTGAAGCTGAGTGAAAAGAATTCAAACCTGCTACAAAAACCACAACCCACCATTCACATGAAATGTCCAGGATGAGCTAGCCAGTCTGTAGAGACAGAAAGTCGATTACCAGTTGAGTAGGGCTGGGGTATGCGGGGAAACGAGGTGTGACTTCTAAGGGTCCAGGGTTTCTTTTTGAAGTGGTAAAAATATTCTGAAATCAGATTGTGGCGACGGCTGCACAGTACTGAATAAACACAGTCCACTCAATGGTTTAAATGAGTGAATATTATGGTATGCAAATTATATCTCAATGAGACAATTCAAACAAAAAGGAAACAAAAACCCACGGAAGATCCTGATCCAAGTGAAAACTGAGGGAAGAGACTGCCTTCCTCGTGCTGACCGGCCCCTCACAGAGCCCACACCCCAGTCCTAGGCATCTCACAGATCTTCTGGGGCAATCGCCAAAGGAAAACTGGATGAACCTGCAGAGCTTGGTTTTTCGAACTACACTTGAAAGAAATTGCAGGCGACTGGAGAAAACAAAGCTCAAATGTCACTGCATTTGGTGACATACATAAAACATAAAATATCCCTCAAGATATGTGCATCACTTGGGCAACAGGGAGGGGCTGAGCTGTGCAGGAGAGCACTGGTGTCAGACAGCAGCATGGCCTCAGCACACAAGAGACCTGAACAGCTCACCCGAAAGACACCAGGCTGCAGACTGGGACACACAGGCGCCCAGGCCCTCCTGCAGAAATGCAAACGCACTCTGTCTGGGATGGTATGTAAAAACAAGGGCTCTTAAATTCCCTGGTTGATTCTATTGTGAACATGGGACTAGAAACTACTGACCTAATCAGAAGCCTTACTTTTGATTTCCTTTGAGAAGGAAAGAAGTGTGCAAAGAATTCAATTAAATGTTGCTCAAGTCACCTAGTCAAGCAGCCTAAGGGTCAGGACTACACTCTGTGTCTCCAGACTCTCAGCTCAGCACAAACACACCTACTTTGTGGGTATGGGCATGGGTGTGTGTGGGCAGTTAGGTTTCCTTAGAAACTCCTGGCCTCCAAACAGTGGTCAGATGCCTTTATAAGAAACTAAAGAACAAACACCCAGAAATACGTGGGAGATCAGTGACCTTGAGACTGAGCTGGGAAGACTTCTCAACATGCGGGGATTTCCTTGCCCTATGGTGTGTCCTATCCAGACCCAATCCCCATCAAGTAGAATTACTCAGTGAGGAGGGAAGATTTTTGTAACTTCACAGGCCAGACCTGATCTGGAAAATTTTTTACCAAATGAGCCCAGGGTTATAAAATAAACACCAAGGAACGTAAAAGCCAATGTTTCATCCTCTCAGCTGTCCATGGAGCCGGTGCTATCTGCAAAGGACAGGGCAGGCCCCGGAGGGCCGACCTTCACAAACCACGCATGCTAAAACCCTCTTAAGAAGTGCCTGGTGAACGCTCTGGCTGAAATGCATGGAGCCAGCACATGACCGAGGAGTGAGCTTCTTACCTATAATTCCACTGTCCTTGCTTTCCAGGGTGGAACTAGGGCTGCTAATGGTCTCACAGGGACTCTTGTTGGCTGCCGTCTTGCTGACACAGCTATTCAAGGTTGAGCAGGGGCTATCGGTGCTAGGAGACGCGGTACTGCTTGTAAGCGTGGAGCAAGGGCTGATGCCTTGGCTCAGAGCTGTGCACTGTAAGATGAAGGGAAGGAGGAGTTAGCGCAGCTACACATCCCTTTGTTTTTGATGCTAAAACAATGAAACTACAAACCGGAAAATGGAAAGCAGTTTTGCTTTGTTTTGTTCTTCAAATCTAGGGATCTTAATATATACGGTCTTCCAACATTTAAAAGAGAAATCTCCCAGTTCTGTTCCCCCGACTTTGCCATCTTCTTTTTTCTTAAAAGGGCAGTCTTAGAAATAATTTAGTGGGAATGCGCATTTAGTAAAGCAGAAATAGCAAACAGGCAGACTTCCTTTCATTTAACGTCTGCAGAAGACAAATGGGTTCTCTGACCTCTGTGCGTTAAATCTGGGAATTCTGTTTTTGTAATGTTTCACAAGCACTGCAACCTGGTTCAATTCCTTAAGATTTACGGGCTCTGCGATCAGGGGAAGGAGACGGGCGGCCACTGCGATCTTAATCAATGCATGACACCTTCCCTGAGACCCTCGCAGGGGGCAGAGGCTCTGGCCCCTCGTTGCAATTCAGACGTACACTTCTCCTCTCAGACGTGGCAGGCTGCTGTTCGCTAGGAAGGGGAGTGCTCCTCCGTAGATGGACCATTTGATCTCATTTTATTTTGTCTCTCTATATAATCGCCTATAAATCTTTTCCTCACCCCACTGACCCTCCAAAATTTCAACGGATAAAAATGCACAGGAAAGCGTATACCAAAGCAGCCAGATGAGAAGAACGGTGCTATAAAGATAAAAGTAGTGTCATTACTAAGGAATTCTCTTGGCCGCTTTAATTCATTCCGCTACTCTTCTCCGGGTGGTGATCAGGTTAATGTGGACATTTTCGTAAATTCTACACCCTTCTGCTTCTCCTCACCGCCCCAACCTCAACTACAAAGATTCACAAACACACTGTTGAAATGAATTTCAACACGCAGCAGCCCAGACTCATTTGGCCCGAACAATGACCTCCCCACTCAGGGAGGGGGGAAGACGGTCATGCCTTCATTCATCCTCTGAGCAGGTATGACATGCAGTGTCTTCCTCGGGCATTACCATGGTTTCGTTTTTTTCTTCAATGGTGATGTGTGTGGAGCTTGGAATCCCTTCTCCCAGTAAAAATCCCAGCCTTGTCAACAGTTCTTGAGCTGCTGGTGAACAGCTCAGTTCGTTATCAGCCTTTGCTTCTGGAACAAAGAAAGAAAACAATGAAAGACACCCCTCTCTGGAATGTCAGTATCGCATCTGGAGGAGCTGGCATTACAGCTGCCTGTCTGGTGCTTCTGCGTATTTTTATAAAACGCACAAAGTTTGACAATGCTGCCTGTCCGCCAGCAATACATTCTAATTATGAGACTGTGACAGGTTAAGCAAACAGTAAAAGAGAAACACCAAGTGCAAAGGGTGAAATTGTTGACCTGAATCAGAAGACACGGTGTCATTTTCTGATGGCAATTCCTATTTCCATGTCATGAAAAATGGGTACTTCAGACACCAAAGGCAGAAAAAGGCCTACTCCTCTTACTCTTGAAGAGCACAGTGTGTCCAATGCCAACAGGAGGCTGAAATAAAGTAAAATCCAAGTGGCATGCTGCCAGAGCTATTAGATGCGGGGGCGGAGGGGGACTGAAATGCAAGCTCTCATTTAACAAGAAAGAGGCATGACCACTTCAGTGGAAACTTCCTGTGCACACCTCCTAGGAGAGAAAGTCAAAACCAGGATTCCAACCCAAGGGTCAATCATCAGGGATCCATGTTGAAACAAAGATCTTAAGTCCCAGTGAACTGTGTCCCAAGAGACAGGACCCAGTAGTACACCCTGCTGTCCCTGGGGAGATGCAGAAAAATGGGTTGCCTTCTCAGCACACTCCACAGTAAGGTTGGAAGCACGTTCCACCTGAAGGTCACAGGGCATGTTTGGATGCCCTAAGCCTGGTCATCCTGCTTGGTGCACTCAAGATAATTTTATTGTTGGACTTGACTTAAATGTTGAGCTGTAGATTAACCTTGTATCCAAAGCCTAAGGGAACTTAATTTTGGTGGACAAAATGATATTCACATCATTCTAACAGCTTTCTTACAGTTTTAAGTCAGCATCCATCAGGGAATGAAATAACGTATAAAGTTAACTGTGCCTACAAAAGTTAGAACTTAAGAACAACATACAACCCGTAATAGTCGTTCATCTTAATGTTTTGTTGTTTTTTGTTAATTGTCTAGGTACCTAGATCCATACATTCATGAACAATTTTCCCTGGATGTGGAAATCTACAGATAATAGGTCACAGAAAAATAAAATGAGGAAAGAACAAATTCGATATTACTTTTGAGCTACAACATCAACACCAAAGTTCAATGGTAACTTTGCCTATTGTAAGGAACTACAGAAATCAACAAAAGCAGAGCTGAGAAGACCATCTTTATTATACTTACCCACATTATCAGTTTTGCTAAGTCATGCTCCCAGGATGGCAGCTATAAGAGGAACTAGGCTGACTGTATCCTCAAGGAAGGAAAAGTACCCCACCCCTTGGCTTGCTCTCAAAAGCTCCCAATGTTTAGGGTGAGAAGAAGAGCTGTTTCCCAGCTTGAACAGTTTTCAGTTGCTCTAGAATACTGCAGAGATAAAATAACCAAGGCTTGATCGTTGTGGGTTAAAAGAGCCCTGATGTTTCTGGATCATTTGAGATAAACCCGTAACACGAAGGAGCAGTGGCCCCAAACCAATGACAGGGGTAAGGGAGCCACCCCAGGGCAGGTCAACCACACCCTCAAAGCCACTCTACAGAAGGTCCCTTCCCACCAGAGATCTCCAACCACATTTTGACTCTTAAGGTACGTGGGCACTGGGGAAAGGAAACCAGGAACCAAACCAAATCAGCATGACCCAGGCACACCCAAGGGCTGGACTACTTCAGGACAGGATCAGTGCCACCCTCCCTTGCCCCAAGGCTCAGGCAGGGCAGCTACTTTATCTTAGGTGTGGCAGCTGGACCGGAGGGAGAGAAGAACAGGATGCAGCTGGAAAGGGGAAGAAGTGGGTGAGGGGCCAGTACTCAGCACTTTCTCTACTCCACACCCCACTTTCTTTTCAAAACAATCTCTACACTGCTTCCCAATTGTGACCTGCCCCAGAATGTCTAGCTTCTGGTTCAACCTGAAACACTCTGGGGAGAGAGCCAAAAACTACTCCCAGTTGGCAGTTGCTGTCATGAAATTTACCCTGACTACAAACGGGGCCACAGCCAATGGCTCACTCTGAGACCCGCATCCTGTGTAGGTCCTGGGTGGGAGGGGGGCCGGAGGCAGCAGATTCACCCCAGATTGTCAAGGTTCTCATTAATAATAATTTTATATACGCATATCATTGTATATATATATATATATATATATATATATATATATACACACACATACACATATGTGTGTGTGTGTATAAATTCAAAGACAACTAGTCATCTAAACTTCCCCCCTTCAGACAAGTTGGGGAGCAGTGGCCATTCCAGTCTCCTGAAGAGACAAGAGATGCCCAAATTCATCACTAACTTGTTCTCTTAACTGTTCAATCTGGTCTTTGTCGCTACCAACGTTCCACAAATCTACCCAGGTTTGGGAGGAATGAACGGACGTTCTTTATTGCAGTCTTGGCATCCATTAAGCCACTACAATTTTCTTTCTTCCAGAAGCTTCCCAACTGTCTTTTCATATTACTCTTTCTACTAAAATGTCATCCTAGTGACCTTCCCCTCAGAAGTCGCCTTTGGTCTGAATTCCTTAATCCACGTCAAGCTGTCTGCATCTTTCCTTCCCTAATGCACAGAGTGTGTCTCGCTGAACTTTTCATTCTGGCAGAAGGACCCCTGGGTGAAGTATGACAGTGCCATTTTGGGGGAGATGAGTTGCCTGGGAACACACACGGATACACTCGACTGTGAAATGGAAATGTATTTCTCCTTCCATAGTCAATTACCAAATACTGAGATCTGAACAGTCAGATAGGATTTTCTTTGAGCTAATGATTCCAGAACGACTCCCAAACCAAAATTCAATGGGATACTCTAGATAGTCTATTTTCATTTGTGTAGTTAATATTAAATCACTCGTCAATAATGGGTGTACCTTACCCCACAGCAGTGGGATAAGGGCTGGAGAGAAAGACCTCATCTCTTAGCAATGCTTTAACATCTCATAGATTTAAATATCCAAAGAACTTATGATGACTGTAGCTGGAGGTGAGAGAGTATCTGGCCTCACACTCCCTAGGAATCCGTTAGGTAAGTAGAGAGCGATATTCCTCCCAATAATGTTCTCATGAAATCCCCGCTATTATGCCACTGTGGAATAATCACATGGAGAAAGGCAAAGGGAATTTCTTTGATCACTCCCTGCCTGGGTCTTTTTACCTATTCACACCTGTTAGATCACATCTGGGGTGCCAACATCCAGGTACGGTCCACAAGGTGACTGGCTCCATCCTAACTTCAAACCTATTTGTCCCCTTAATAACCATCCCCTCACCCTCCCCCGCTACAGGCTCAGAGGAAAAGACTTCCCCACACTAAAGCTATTCTGGATCCCTTACAGTGTGAGCCTCTCTAAACCTCAATTTCCTCATCAGGGAAGTGGCCATCACCTACTTCTTAAAGATTGTGAAGCTCAGAACAAATGTGAGAAACATCTTATGAGCCGAATATCTTTGAGATAAAACACTGTACCAAAGTTGGTCATTATTTCTACCAATTTTAACACCAAGAGCCCACTTTCTCACTATTACTTCGTTTTCTGTTTTCATGGCTTCCTTTCTATATTTAATGTGCATATATTTCTCTTTCCGGAAAAAAAAAATAGTTTTCTGTTTAGAATTTTTCTGCCTTAATTTAACTTTTTCTGAACTCACTATTCCTTCAAGACAACAAACCCCCTCCTGCTATCAAACTGTTCCAACTTGGCCCACACTTAACTGCTTTCATTTCCCATATAATCATTCTGCCTTCTTTAAAGCCAGACGCTATTAGAACCTTGGAAGTGCCTGGGGATTACCAGTGATAATGCCGTCGAGAGAAGTTTTTTCTCCACTCTCAGTCTCCTCAAACTCAACAGAGCGCTGGGCACTGTTGATGACACTTGGCTATTCACTAGCATGTAACCGTGAACCACTGACTTAACATCAGCTTCCGAGACAGTACTTCTGAATCAAGTCTGTGAAGTGAGACACAGCCTTGATTGATGTTAAATCCCTTCCTCTGCCTCTACCTGTCTAGGACCTGCTTCTTGCTAAACCTCTTGCCATCCTTGCCTTCTACTCCACAAACATTTTCCTGTTTCTTTCTGCTTACTCCTTTCTCCTAAGGCATCGCCATTCCCTCCTCCTTCAATTTCCAAAAATACTATTTACAGAGGAGCATCGATCCATGAACCTGATCTGGTTCTGTCAATAACTGGTTTCTAGTCTGGAATACCAAAACGTGGTTATCATGTAAGTTATCTTTAGGCTTTTCATCTCATGCATCCCATACTGAAATTGTTACCAAATCTTACCATTCCCTGTTTCAAAACGTTTCCTGAATTCCCCTTTTTCTCTTCACTCACACTGACACTTTAAGTCCTCATCCTCTCCAGTCTAGATAACAGTCTGTGAATCAATCTTCTCACCTATTTTTATTTTCTCCCTCTCTTTTCCTTCCTCTAAGCCAGTGGTTCTCAAATTTTTTAGTATCAGAGGTCACCGTTAAAAATTAAGAACTCCAAAGAGCTTGGGCTTATATGGGTTATGTCTATTGATATTTAACATGTTTGAAATTAAAACTAAGAATGTTAAAATCTATGTTAATCCATTTTAGGTTAATAAAAATTACACTAACAAATAATATTTTTAATAATAACCGTAATTTAAAAAGTTAAGAATGGCATTGTTTTACATTTTTGCAAATTCTTTTTAATGTCTGATTTAATAGAAGACAGTTGGATTCTAATGTCTACTTCTGCATTCAATCTGTTGTGATAGGTTCTATGGGTTGAAGCATGTGAAGAATTGTGGCTTTAGAGAGCAATGTATTGAATAGTTGGGAAAGGGAGGAACCTTTCCAGTTAATTACATATATTCTTCTTTGACACCTCCCCGATCTGACAAGTAGCAATTTCTTAAAGGTTAGTTCCAATGTTGATCTGAATCTGAATCAGTGAACTTTCTGTACTCTGTTACAGTAAAATCCAATGGTCTGTTTTATGCTTCAAATGGATTTTAGCCATGCAAGATTTTGTAACATCAGCACTGGGTCATTTGGAAAATACTGGTTTTGCAGATCTTGCAAGTGTTGACACATTTTATTATACAACACCAAAATATCACATTCATTAACATCACCACAGATCTCAACAGAAAAGTCTTGGGAAGCCATCAAGCTCTTTGTGACAGATGCAAATTCCCCAAAACCTAATTTTCATTCGAAAGGTCAAATTGTATCATTGGCAACTAATCCCTGCCAGGATTTTTTGTTTGTTTGTTTGTTTTTTTTAATTGAAGTGAGGTGTTCATTTTGTTCCTTTTCGAGGAAACATATGTCAAATACCCAATTCTGAATAACCCTGATTTGTCAGTTGTACTTTCAAGTAAAAATGATGTTCTTTTTTCTTTTTTAAAGAAAGGCTAGTTCAGCTTGCAATTCAAACAATTACACAGGTGCTTTTCCTTGAGACAACCATCATACTTCAGCACACAGTGGACGTTGCTTCCTGCGGACTTACCATTTCATCACACAGAATATTAAAAAGATGGGTATTCAAGGGTCAAGACTTAAAATTCATTATTTTTAGGGCTTCATCAAGGACATTTTTCAGTGAATTATTATTTCTGCTGCAAGTGGGTGTTGGTAAAAAAAAAAAAAAAAACCACATGTAGCCCTAGAATAGCAGGAGCCCCTACTTTGACGTGTATTAAGGCATCAGAAGTCTTACCAACAATTGCCCTTGCACCATCACTGCAATTGGCAATGCAAAAGAAATGGAAATATCTTAGTGTTATTATGCAAAGAGCTGTGACTTCACAGACCCTCTGCAAGGGTCTTAGGGATGCCTAGAAGTCCATGTCCCACTCCTGTAGAACCTTTAAGTCTTCAATTGTACTAAATTCTCCCTTCTCATAAAAATAATAAATAAAACCATAGTCGCAGACTCCCTGCACCCTACTAACTGATCTCTCATCTTCCCTTACTTGCTCAGCTTCTTAGGTGTAAAGGAGAGGTGGTTTATCCTCACCAATTCCATTTCCTTATCACATACCTACCACTTAAACTCATTCACCTTCACAAGTCTCCTAAAACAGCCCTATTAGGCACAGTAACTTTCTTTTCGTGCCCCATCTCCTCTTTTGATTTTCCTGTAAATTTCTGACCTTGGCAGACACTCTGCTCTGCAAGGAAGAAAGTGGCAACTGTCACATCAGACACTCAGAGGTTCCCCTGGATACTGTGTGGTCTTGTGGGTTCTTCTACCCTTTTGCTGGTGCTTCTTCCACCTTATTCACAGCTCAAGAATAAAATTCTAAAGGTTTTCAGGTCTCTTCTCTCAATGACCTTTTCCCTAGTGTAACGCACCTAACCTCATCACGTTCCCTCTAAGTAAAAGGCTGCTCAATTTACCTCCTGAGCGCTTTCTTAAGCCCCAGTCTGATTTTTCCAATTGTTCATTGGACACTTTTGCCTAGATGTGCCCAGACCTCAAACTCAACATGCCTGAAACTGAACTCAAACCAAAATGGACAGGTCCCTCTCTCCTAGTGTCTGGTTAATGTAGTCTCAAAACCCTGATGTCATCATCTTTGTCTCTTACGGCTTCCAGATCCTTGCAATTCCTCAGGAATCTTCCTGTATCACTTTTTTCCTGATCCTGTTCTTTTTTTTTTTTTTTTTTTTTTTTTTGGCGGTACCCGGGCCTCTCACTACTGTGGCCTCTCCTGTTGCAGAGCACAGGCTCCGGACGCGCAGGCTCAGCGGCCATGGCTCACGGGCCCAGCCGCTCCGCGGCATGTGGGATCCTCCCGGACCGGGGCACGAACCCGTGTCCCCTGCATCGGCAGGCGGACTCTCAACCACTGTGCCACCAGGGAAGCCCCTGTTCTAATTTGAGATCTTATTCTCTCACTTAACTACTGAAACCATTTTCTAACCATTCTCCCTGACTCTAGTCCCTTTCCTGCCCCCACTCCATCCTATACATTGCCGACAAGTGAATCAAGGCATAGTACTCCAAGCAAGTCTTTCCCGGCACAGCACCTCCATCTGCACCCGACTGGTCACACAGCTTAGATTAGTCAACACTACGCCCCCACCCCTGTACCACAGTTACTCTGTATATATAGGTCTTTAATCCCTGACCAGACTCTAAGGCTCCAAGAAAAAAGGACCTATGCTTGATAACCCATCTCAAATAGCATCCAACATAGTACTTTTCACAGCATAAGAATTTAATATTTATTCAAGGGAATGCAGAACGAATGGCTACTCTACCTCTAGTCTCTCCTCCACTACACACATACCAGGGATGTCCCCCTTCTGTACTTCCATCTAACTAAAACCTTATCCAACCATCGGTCAAGTGGTGCATCACCATGCTACGAAGCTGAAAATTCAATTAGCAGGAGCAAGGTTACCTCTTGGGAAAGGAAGAGAAATGTGATCAGGAGGAAACACAGTCATGTTTTATTTCTTAAACTGAGTAGTGGGTAGACAGGTGCCACATTCTTTACGCCTGTTTCATTCTCTACATCTTTTTGAGTGTTTAAAATAGTAATCAAAAACATAAGGCATCAATATTTACTTAAACATATATCTAAAAAAGATTCACTCCTCCGAGTAACGTAGTTCTGCATTTAATTATTCTGCTGTTTCATATGTGTTAGTTTTACTTGCTAACCACACTGCTAGAAAAAAATGTTTCGTCGTATTTTGAGACTTCACCAAGCAATGACTCATAAGACTAAAACTTTCTCACCCCTCCCCATCAAAGCTTGCTCAAGTAGCTAATGATAGACTGAAGCAAACCTAAATGGATTATGGTTGTCCCTAATTCCAAGAAACATAGCTGTGAATCCTATTATAATCTAATAACCTTCCCTAATTCATCTAGTTTTCTATTTTCCCTTAAGGCAGAGGTATTGTTTTGTGGGTGACATTTTCCCCTTAAACAATATGTTGGTTTAGCAGTAGGAAGCTTATTTGTGAAGAACTTACTCTGTATGACACATAGCTTATTAGGATCATTTGACAGGAAAAGGGGGATTGTATTTTGTTTGAGGACCTCACTAAGTCACTCTTTTTGTCAGAGTAGAAAGTGCTGGTTTTTCCAAAATATTTTAAAATACTGAATAAAGTAGAATCTCTTTCCATAAAGATGTTTCCAGGTTAATGTAAACTTTAATAAACAGGTTCTTTGCTTATAATAAAAATGTTCACCTGCCCGTATCATATATCCCACGACCCAGATGGCTAAAATCAGCCGATTACACATAAATACAACTGCTTATAAGTTAATGGATAAATTCAAAGTGCTCACTGGTTTTGTTTTACTTTGATTTAAATTTCAGAGAGCTAAGAGTCAAGAATTTATGGAGCAACACAACCATAAAGTGAGGCAGCTTAGTCTGGAAAGGGTATTTCAGACATCTAGGAATAACTTGATATTTCACGAGTCTATGGGAAATTTCAAAAGCATTTCATGAGGGCCTGTCGTCAATAGTTTGTTGGTCTGGGGATTACTGAAATGCTATTATTGACAGAATCCAGAAAAGTGTCTTAGAGACTTTTTAAAAATGCCCAAAGGAAATATGGAAAGTATAAACCCAAATTTTAAATTAAAACTTAAGTAATGCTGCTACTATGAAACCCTAGAAATTAGGATTTAGTCCATCATGCATGCATCTGTACATGCTTGGGTTAATACTCAAACTCAATTAGTTTTTAGTTTGCTCCAGCCTCGCCTTTAGATTCAGTGACCTGGACATAAAATTCGTACTTTAATATGGCAAACTTAATTAACCCCATTGAAATGTAAAGGATTCCGTGGGGATTACAAAACACACCATCGTTTACTAATCATCAAGTTAAATTTTGTTAGGCAACCACCTCTTCATCAACCAACAGATAACTCTCCTGGGGCTTCCACCGGCTTCGTGGCTAGCCACAAAAGACCATGTGCCCAACAAAAACAAAACAACAACAACAAAAAAAAGACCATGTGCCCGCAAGCATGAACTACGCCCCTTTCCCGACGCCCAAGAAAGGGGAAATGTATCCTGCTTCTCAATTCTAGGTGAAACTTCTGGAAACTCCTGGTGTGTATTCGCAGCCCGGGTATGTCATAATTTCAGTCCCCATGGAGACTGATGATGCTGAATCCAGGAGTTAGGGTCTCGAGAGTAAGCCCCTCTGTAAGCAGACTGCAGGCTACACCAACAATATCAATCACTCTGCTTAAATTTAGCTCAGCTGGCAGCCAAGCATAAGAATACCTCCTCCCCAAGAAAGCCAATCCTGCCTTGGGCAAGGGCAGAAAAGTTGACAGTGGGAACTATTTTCTAACCTCTTTTCTTTGCCCAATAAAAATCCCAAATTTGTCCTCATTCTCACCCCAGGGGGAGCCCTAAACTCTAGACAGGATGTCAACAAGACTCCTGGCCACCGAGGAAGGCGTCACATAATGGAGTTCACACCAGCCAAATGGCAGGGGCGTAACCAACCAGGACTCCAAAGGCAGGTGGGGATGAGGGCAAGGGGGGGCAGGCTTATTCTGAAATGGGCAGACAGCTCAGTAAATTCAGACTATCGATACTCACTTCAGAGGAACAGGTTTTCACTTTCTTTCTGACACCCAGAATAGAAATGAGCGAGAAGATTGACCCACAGACACCTTGCACACGTGAATTCACAACTAGGAGGGTCCTCATGTCTGCAGGGTTTCCGGCTATCCTGACCAGACAGCACTGTGGACCCTCGCCCCTCTACACCACCACACACCTGGTGCCCTGCCCCTCCTCAGCACAGATCCTAGTGGGAACCTCTTACCTAAACCAAACCGGCTGGGTGCCTGGACAGAAGGAAAAAGGGTGGCACTTCTCATGCCAAGATGCAGGCAACAGCATCTCCTCCCCGCGCAGAATGCTCAGCTCCTGGTCCCATCTCGACCCCCGCCCACCCCAAACTCCTCTTCTTGATTTTCATCTCCTACCAACCCCTCACACTCGGCTCATTTTTAGCTTTATTTTCACCACCACCACTGCCACCCCACTCCACGTTCCTACCATGCCCTACACTTCGTACCCACTCCCTCCTATGCCTCAGCAGAAACATGAAATGCACATACAGTGGTAGAACATAAAGAAGCTATACCCCTCTCCACCCACAATTAGGGAGAGGAGGATGCCAGGTCTTCCAAGGTGGAAATATGGGTGAGTTTTCTCTTTCAGCATTACTACATAAACCTGTGTCCATATTGGGGGTACAACAGGCTTCTCTACATATGCCAGGATTCTTAACCATGTGTTTCTGCAGGAAAACAGGATGTAAGTTCAAAACACATAAATTAGAGACCTTAGAGTTGTGAGTTGTGGACACAACCCCCCACCCCAGAGAAAGAAACAAACAGGTACATTCTGGAATCGATTAAAAAAAATAAAGAACTATTAATACATCTACGAAATGCTAGAGTATGTAACGTCTGTTACACGTATTTCCAGATACAGGGAAAAAAGCAAAATATAAAGTGTCTTCATGAAAAGTTTCAATCAATTTGGATATTTTTTTTTGCCTCTACTTCAACATTTTCTGAAGAAAAACTTTTGATGTTTAAAAAAAAATAAGCAGCTTTCAAAAGCTACCAAATGCTTTTAAGAAAGCTAGTTATTATAAGCTTTGTCTAGCTACAGTTTCAGCTTTTCAGCCAAAGCCTGCTGTTGAATATTCTAAAACGATGGAGCACTAAAAAACAAAACAAAACAAAATCTTGGAAGCAGTCTACTGGTTCGCTTTTCATGTCCCCCCGAACCAGGAAGGTCAAAATTGACAGGAAGTTAAGTCTCAACCTGTAAACAACGCATATGCACCCACTCAACTATTCCTACACTGTGTACATAATCCCAAGAATTTACATTAACTAAACAGATCTCTGTAACTGCCCAAGGAAAACCACCTCCCAGATACATTCAGTTCAGCAAAGCATTCCTGCAAGAGGCACTCAAGTTTTCATTCAGAAGTGGAGTGTCATGGTGTAAAATCTTTAGGGGGGAAAATCATTGAAAACATATTCTTACCATTTCCACTGGGCTCTGTTGGCTTGGGCACGTCTCGGAACGGGATTATGACTGTATCTCCAGGCACTCTGGGGCTTTCCACATACTTGGGCTTCCTGACGGGACCTGCAGTGAGAAAGATCTGAGTGTGGCTAATTTTTTCCAGCTGCAAACAAAGCTTCAGAATGTATAGTGTGTGTCCTCACCAGGACCCAGATAGGCCTAAAGGAAGAGCCAGCCCCTTCCCCTCCCTTGAACACACACACAGTCATTTCAGTACAGATGTAAGAACAGCCAGTCTGGGCTGCCAAAGAAAGGGCTGTAAGCCCAGCTTGGAGAACATAAACTCTGACAAAAACAAAAGCTGCTCTTTTGCTGTGCAGTCTCTACAGCCGTCTTTGGTGTATGTCACGTAAGTGATTTTGACATGTCGAGACCTGGATGGCTCATGGCGAAGGGTTTTTTATTTGGAATTTTTCTCTAACTGGGACCAAGACGATCAGGTTGCTGGTATCTCCAAAGTCAGGAGGCAAGGATTACAAACAGCCAGGCTATAACATCAATATGCTCTGCGTGGCCACAGACCGCAGGCATTTTATCAGCCTGGTGACGCAAAGCAATTGTGTGGGACAGGGAAGCCGGCTGGTTTCTTGGTAGCTGACACGGCTACCTTCGGAAAGGCAGAACAGGCAGTCCGGCATACGATTCGGGGACACAAGAGAGCCTGAGAATCATCTCTCTCACTTCCCCTTCATCCCCAACTTATCATCAGAAAATCTGGAATTCTGAATTAGAACGAATGGAAACCTCACACGTTGCTGGTGGCAAAGCACACACGCAGCCGCTTTGGAAAACAGCTGGGTGGTTCCCCAGAAGTCTACACATACAGAGTTATCATACGGCCCAACAAATCCACTTCTATGTAAATGTATGTTCAGACAAAAATCTGTACATGAATGCTTGTAGCAGCATTATTCATAACAGCCAAACGTCCATCAACTGACAACAAAATGTGATATATTCATACAATGTAACATTACTGGGCAATAAAAAGAAATGAAGTACTTATTCATGCTATAACATGGACAAAGCCTGAAAATATTTTGATAAGTAACAGAAGCCAGGGACTTCCCTGGCGGTCCAGTAGCTAAGACTCCGTGCTTCCAATGCAGGGGACGCGGGTTCGATCACTGGTCAGGAGGGAACTGAGATCCCACGTGCCACGCGTTGCAGCCAAAAAAAAAAAATAAAGTAAAAAATTAAGTAAAAGGAGCCAGTCCCCAAAGACCACATGTTATATGACTCCATTCATATGGAATGTCCAGAACAGGCAAATTTATGGAAACAAGTATGAATGGTTGCCAGGGACTGGAGGATGTGCGGGCTTGTGGGGTGATGATGGCTAAGGGGTCTGCGGTGATAAAAATGGTCTAAAATTAGGTTGTGGTGACGGTTGCAAAAACTTGTGAATATACTAAAAACTGCTGTAGTGGTACACTTCAAATGAGTGAACTGTACGGTATGTGAATCATATCTAAATAAAGCTGCTTAAAAAAAAAAAAAAGACTGCCTATTCTGTCTGGTCCTTTCAAACATCCCATTACATTTTGGTCCAGAATCATCCACTTGACTCTTATTTTCCTTGGCTGTCTTATACTTAAAGTGTGATTTTAACAATGCCACAGAGACAGGCAACATTTCACATCAGTAAGAGAAAGGGTGGAGGCAGAGTGCCAGACAGTGGTTCACAGATCTCCCTCCTGCTCAACCCTGAGCCACAGCCCTGCCCCTCCCAGGTCCTCAGCTCCACCACTGCACACTGAAGGGGTAAGTCAGGTGGATTCTGATTATCCTTCTGTGTCAAACATGTTATGCATCTGAGAAATTCTATTCAGAATGTGGTTTACGGTGACAGTGCTGCCACCTAAAGGTTCACTGCAAAAGCATCTACACTACTATAAAAACGCTGTAATAATTCCCAGCCAGTTATAATGCACCACACCTGAAAATAGGCTGCCTTATCAAAGAAGCTTATAGGGCTTGACAGATAGGGGTATTATTTCAGACTTCAGAAATCATGGTTCTAAAATGGTTAATGTAGTATTTAACCATATGGCTGTCTTCATAATTGATTTAACCCTGTCAGAAAGGGAATGTTTTGAAAGGTTAAAGTGGAATGGTTTGGGGGGGGGGGGCGTGGAGAGAAGGAAAATTAAGTGGAAAATGTAAGCTATACAACAGTACACAAAATACACTTCAGATTTCATCAAAAATACACACTTGTCCATATATAAATATGCATGAAGGGAAAGACTGGGGGGGCGAGGGGAAACAAAGATATTTGCTGTGAAGGAGACAGCAACTTGGAAGAAGAGCCTGAACAGGGCAGGCAGAAATGGACAAATACGAGAACCGTTCCACACTCTTGGTTCCCAACCTACTCCCTATGGTAAAAGAGATCAAGGGCACCTTTTTCTCATCATCTGCTCTCCTCCATTTAAAGAACTCAAGGGAGCTAATAAAGCCTTTTATTATTATCGTCCAGTGATTCACATTGCCCCAACCAGCAACCATGCACCGCTCATGAAGTACCTGTAAGATTCTGTTCACCTTAACTCCTCAGGGTGGAGTAATAACCCATCTAAATAGATCTACTTCCAGCCAATCTACCTACACCACACATCCTTCAAAGATGTTCTCTAACGATAAGCACTCTCTTCAAATGTGGGCTATTTCACATGGATGTACAGCTGTTGTTAGGAATGGTTAGAATGTGAACCTCAACGTCACCCAGAGCCTTCAGAGAGCATCTATGCCCATCTGTTTGTCTGTAACTGTGTTCTACTGAGGCCAACCCCTCACTGTAAACAAAATACTCAACACTAAGGAGACGGTGTTAAGAGCAGAGCCTCTAGAATGGATAAAGAAGATGTGGTACATACACACAATGGAATATTACTCAGCCATAAAAAAGAACTAATGCCATTTGCATACATGGATGCCCTGGATGCCATGCATTACATGGTCCACATGGATGGACCTAGAGATTGTCATACTGAGTGAAGTCAGACAGAAAAAGACAAATATCACAATATTGCTTATATGTGGAATCTAAAAAATGGTACAAATGAACTTATTTACAAAACAGAAATAGAGTCACAGATGTAGAAAACAAACTTGTGGTTACCAAGAGGTAAGGGGGCGAGGGATAAATTGGGAGATTGGGATTGACATACACACACTACTATACATAAAACAGATAATAAGAACCTACAGTATAGCACAGGGAACTCCACTCAGTGCTCTGTAATGACCCATATGGGAAAAGAATCTAAGAAAGAGTGGATATATGTGTATGTATAACTGACTCACTTTGCTGCACATACAGAAGAAACTAACACAACATTGTAACTATACAATGTTGTATACAACTATACTCCAATAAAAATTAATTTAAAAACAAAAAGAGTGGAGCCTCTAGACCTGGGCAGACCTAGGTTCAAATACGGTCTCCCTCCCTCTCCAGTTCGGACCTCAGTACATCCCAGAGCTAAACGATGAATGAGGGAGAGTTCAGCTCTAAGGGGAAAATCCTGAAAGCAGAGGGCAGGTCTCTCAGGTTCCCATACTTGGCACAGTGCCTGGCATAGCGACCTGTGAGGCTGGAGACAAAAGGAGACCTAGAATGTAACGAAGTAAATACAACTGTATTCACTGACCACACAAGGCTAAGCACTTACATATATTAAGTCATTCGATCCTAATAACTTTGGGAGAGAAGCACTATCTCCCCCATTTTTAGGTCAGGAAGCTGAGGCTCAAATCAGTGCAACAATTTGCTCATGGCCCACACATGGCAAAGCAGGAATTCAAATGGTTTCGTGGTCTGTGCAGGTTTGAAGCCCATGTACTGAATCACCATTCAGCACTTATCCAACTAGGAAATCTAGATTAAACAGGCAATCCTGGAAAAGGCCAGGGCAGTGGAACCTTCCAACACCAAATCCACAGGTCTTGGCTATACATTCAGCAAATCTTTTTTTTTTTTTTTTTTTGTTTTTGTTTTTGTTTTTTTTGTGGTACGCGGGCCTCTCACTGCTGTGGCCTCTCCCGTTGCGGAGCACAGGTTCTGGACGCACAGGCTCAGCGGCCATGGCTCACAGGACCAGCCGCTCCGCGGCATGTGGGATCTTCCTGGACCGGGGCACGAACCCGTGTCCCCTGCATCGGCAGGCAGACTCTCAACCACTGCGCCACCAGGGAAGCCCTCAGCAAATCTTTTATTCATGCCCACTTGTCTCTGATCTCCCCTTTTACTAAGAGTTGAAATATTATGAAGTGAATATAAACCACTGCTCTCCAACATGATCCTTTTATTTAAATTGCTTTTCACAAACAGCTGAACCTCAAATGCTGTAAAACCAGATAAATTTGTAACTACAGAGGTTTTCTTCTTTCCCCCTCAATCGCTCGTTAGAGACTCTTTGGGCACTTTCCATTAAACACAGCAGATGAACGCTCATTTGCCCTCACTCCCTTTCAAAACACCATTAAAGCTGCAGTAAAGGGATTTAGGAGAGACCAGTGGGAAAAGAAGACAACCACAGGCAAGAAACCAAACTTCTGAAAGTGGAAACAGACTGCCGAGGAGCATGGATGACACACAGCAGAAGAGGTTAGGGCTGGGGGTCGGGGGAGGAAGGGCTCAGCCTCCCAGACAGCAGACACCTCTGAAGGCAGGGGTGCGGCAGGGCTGAACGCAGGACCATGGGTTGGAAATCTATTGAAGGGAGAGTAAGACCCATAGAACCCCTTCCCAAACCAGGAAGCATTCCCTCCTTCATCCTGGAAGCAGAGCTCTTCCCCTGGAAAGGCTGAATTCCAAGACCGTGGAGATTCAACAGCTAAATTCTTGAGTGCTACACTATAACACTGGGCTTAAGAAAAATTCTCCATGTGGACTGGTGGGCCCCAGATGCATCTCTCCACACCCCCTGCCCCAGCTGTGAGAATGCATACAGCAAGCTTGCACACCAAGCAGGAAGAGATTAGAGGATTCCTCCCTGGGACGAGAAACAGTTGGGGACAAGCCCTCAAAGAAATGGTGGATCCCTGACCAATCACGCTACCGTAAAGCCTGCCCTACACACACACACACACACACACACACCCCAACCCTACCTTTCAATCAGCTTTTTAGTACCTTGTACTCACTTACAAACTAAAATTATCACTCAAGGAAAGACCCTACCCTAAAAGAAAACAACAATAACAGGTTAAAACGGAAACCCTGAGGAATCAGGGTTAATAGGAGGTACACCCTCCAGAAAGAGAAGAGCTACTGTTTCTACTACATAGGGGGCCCTATAACAAGGGCCTTCAGGGTCTAGTGAGGTGATCAGCTGACCAGACAACCGAGGCCACACCACTTAAGACCCATTGTAATCACTGATCTTACACTAAACTATTAAACCACAATGACACTGAGTTCTGTGCCACTGAAATGAAAAACTCCTTCTAAATGCAGTGGCCAAATTCTTTATCAACAGAGATCAAAACTGAAAAATCCATCCCCCTAACACCACCCTTACTCAGGGGAAACTACTGCCCAGCACCTTTCTACACACAGCTTTTTGTTTACAATGAAAAGCTCAAGATTCCCAAGAATAAATTACCTCAAATAACTTCCCCTCTTTATGTAAACCAAGCACCCTCAGGTTAATCCCCCCAAATTAACCAGAATCCAATACTACAATAATAATTACCCAGAAAGCAGGGTATGCGGGCTCCTAACTGTTTAAGGCAAGAGGCTCTTAAAACCAAGACTGGGGCTTCCCTGCTGGTGCAGTGGTTAAGAATCCACCTGCCGATGCAGGGGACACGGGTTCGAGCCCTGGGCCGGGAAGATCCCACATGCCGCGGAGCAACTAAGCCCGTGAGCCACAACTACTGAAGCCTGCGCGCCTAGAGCCCGTGTTCCGCAACAAGAGAAGCCACCGCCATGAGAAGCCCGCGCACCTCAATGAAGAGTAGCCCCCGCTCTACGCAACTAGAGAAAAGCCTGCAGGCAGCAACAAAGTCCCAACGCAGCCAAAAATAAATAAATTAATTAATAAACTTAAAAAAAAAAAAACCAAGACTGTCAGGTATTAGCTTGAAAACGGGCTCATCCAGAAGCCAATATGCTTCCTTGTCCCACCGGCCTTGCCACCCAGTCACTCCTGGGGACCCAAGACACTGGTATAAAGCACTTTTCAAGCTTAACTGGGCATGAGGATGCCATGGGGGCCTTGTCAAGATGCAGACTTTGATGCACTTATCAGGTATAGTCAGGACCATGGGCCATACTTTGGTAGCAAAGGTATCAAGTATGCAGAGCACAGGTCACCACAGGCGGGACCTCTAAGGAAGACCACCCTTCTGGCAGGGTCTGAGCAGGGTCTAGGGCTGTGGATGGGGCACCAACTTGCCCAGTTTACAAGGTTCAAGATAAACGGGGATTGTTCTTGACCATAAATTACACTCAGTTCATACTCTGGATCCCTTTCTTCATCCCGATTCCCCACCTCCTCTGCCCACCATTCTCTACTCTGTGACAGGGGAAGGGGGCTCTCAAGATGAAGAGAAACATACAGTGTGCCCCCAAAGAGGTTACAGAGGTACCCAGTAGGCAGCCGGCACAGAAGAGCTCCTGCAAGCTCCTTGCACTGTACAGAAGGGCTTGTGTCAGCTGGAGGTGGGGGAGGGGCAACCTCCATCAATCAAATCGGTCTCCAACCTGGAGCTCAGCCTTCTCCCTGGTGCCTTTCCTGCCTTTATGTAAATCTCCAAATACGCTTTTCCCAGTGGCCAGCTTTCCTACTCCTTTTGACATTTTAATCACACAGCTGACTATTTTGCTGCTTAGAAACGACCATATAAGGAATATTTTTTTAAAAAGGAATGGCAGAAATAAACCAAACTGGGCTTTATCTCTAGGCAGTGAGAGAGAGAGAAGGGCAGGGGTTACTTTTCATTTCTGAGTGTTTCAGTTAAAAATAATTATATATATATATATATATATATATATATATGAAAGCAAAATTTGGGACACAGAACACCTGAGGCTACTTACTGCATTTAAGGCAGATGTTACATTTTTCACATCTGAAGACTATGAAAAGTGACCTCCTGTGTTATCAATCATTTTAGAGAATTTTTTTTTTTTTTTTTTTTTTACCATCTTGAACTTTCACAGTAAAGGTTCCTGTTGATTGTATCTGGTCTGAGTTTTCATCTCACACTGGGAAATGTTCACAACAAGATGAGAAAAATAAAAAGGATGAGGAAGAGGATTCCTTTGCGGGGGCGGGGAGGGTGGGGGTACCTTTATCACTAGGGCAAACGTCATTAAATAGTCAGTAAGAAATGGTAAACTATCAGATCAAAGTCTTGGATTTTTAAAGAGCACAATACCTGCACAGAGCTCCCAAAGTCTGGCCCTTCTCTCTCCCCTACACCCAAAAGCAAGCATTGTTGGGGGAGGGAGAGACATGCACTTTGGGACTGAGAAAGGGGAAGACTTAGCCTAAGTTTATGGGATGGAGGGAACCTAGCCTTGCCTCTGACCACTTTGTCCCACGCCGTGGTGAGGCTGGGCAGGTGAACTGCCAGGACTGCCCACAAGCCTATCTATGGGGGGTGAGAGCCTCTTGGGAAGATTCACTTTGAGGAAGAAGAAGCCAAATGATGAACTGACTCAGTCAGAAAGCCTCAGCCCAAGGGGAGGGCAATTTCAAGCACAGTGTGCCATCCATCACTTGGATTTCTCCTACAAGAAGCAGCAGAGAGGCTGTAAACAAAACCCTGAAATGCTACTTGACTCAGCTCCAGGGAATGACACCTGGGTACCGGGAGCTGATGCGGGGCAGGGCTCTGGGAGAGAAGCACCAGCTGCCCCAGCGGCCAGAGCATCCCTGGTCGTGAACACATGACGTGCCCCTGGGGAGCTTCCCAAAACTTCCAGAAACACGTTTACAAGGGCCTGGGACCTTGTGTGAAGAGAGGTGGGCAACAAGTCAGTGTAATCTGAGTTATTACTCCTGGAACCTCATTACCCAAAGACAGGTGAGGTCTGGGGAAATTCAGACTGTTAATTCTAGGGAAGAAAAAAAGCAGAAGGCAAGAGGGAAAAAATGGGTAACGAAATACGAAAGTTACCTGACATTACTCTCATTAAGGCTCCTTTTTTATTTTGAATACCTTATTTTTGGTAAGAGTGCATTGAGAAGGGTGGACAGCCTTTACTTACTCATGTGATGCACAGGCGCCATGCAATGTAAACGTGCACTGCCACTGAGGCACTTAAATCTAGTAGGAAAATAGTCTGTCAAAATGGAGCGATCCCCCTTTCAATAAAGCATCATTAAAATAAATGTCGGCAAAGTTTTGCAAGTCTCAGCTTGCAGTGTGCATGTTTACAGCACCATGAATACAATAAATTCTCAGTTCAAAGTACCCTGAGCAATGTTTCCACTTTCTCCCAATGCACTCTGTCTGCCATGCTGTTCCTATACTTTATCTAAGTTTTCATGTATTACAGCATGGAAATGCATTCATTCACCTTATTTATTTACTCAACAAGTATCTGTTGCACATCCACTGAGTGCCAGGCACAGGGTGACAACAAGAATGTGACGGCACTTCCCTGAAGCTCGCAGTTGAGGGGACAAGAGTCTTTATCACATCGTCTGAATTTTATTTCAAAACACTTCAACATAAACAGTGCGATATAAATGTGTGTCTGTCCAGTTGCCTTTAATCTCCTGCCTGAGGGCAATTACTTGTCTTAATCTGGAATACAGGCTCCTGAAATAGTTAACTAGCCTTTAATCAGAAGGCCACACACAACAGCTAAGGCCACCACAAGTCCAAGTTGGTCAGCTAGCCATCCTTATCAGCAACCAGCACCACCGTCACGCTAATTAGCACCCTGGAGGTTAGAAATGGAATATCACACAGGTTAAATTACTGACTTGTTATTTAGTATTATGGTTGCTGGAAATCTCTTTTCAGCGGTGAATTCATGGTATTTGAGGAAAGAGGATAGACTAGAAATATCACAGAAGCACCCTGGCCCAGGTATGACCCAGGCAGATAAAAATCTAGCTGGCCCTCACAGATGTGCCCTAGGCTTGATAAGTAAGTGGCTGGAGGTCCAGCTGCTGATTCCAGGGAATTATTTGGCCTCTGATTCAAAAATGTCAGGATAACTGAAGTTCTGTCTGTGGTAGGGAGAACTCCAAAGATGTCACTCCAAGATTCCCAGGCCCTGATTATTGAATCAAACACAATCCAGGTACTACTGTGAAGGGGATCTGCAGGTGGGATTAAGAATTAAGGTTACTGGGCTTCCCTCATGGCGCAGTGGTTAAGAATCCGCCTGTCAATGCAGGGGACACGGGTTCGAGCCCTGGTCCGGGAGATCCCACATGCCGCGGAGCAAGTAAACCTGTCCGCCACAACTACTGAGCCTGCGCTCCAGGGCTTGCAAGTCACAACTACTGAGCCCAAAGTGCTGCAACTACTGAAGCCCACACACCTAGAGCCCGTGCCCCACAAGAGAAGCCACCACAATGAGCCTGCGCACCGCAACGAAGAGTAGCCCCCGCTCACTGCAACTAGAGAAAGCCTGTGCGCAGCAACGAAGACCCAACACGGCCAAAAATAAAAATAAATAAAATAAATTTTAAAAAAAAGAATTAAGGTTACTAACCAGCTGACCTTCAACTAGAGCGATCATTCTGGATTACTGAGTGGGCCCCATGTAATCACATGAACCCCTAAAAGCAGAAGAGGAAGACTGAAGTCAGTCTTCATCTCATGAATGCATGTGATGTGTCCCCTGGGGGGCTTTCAGAACTTCCAGAAACCTTTTTACAAGGGCCTGGGGCCTTGTGTAAGGAGAGAAGGGTAGCAAGTCAGTGCAATCTGAGTTAAGAGTATGAGGTGAAATGAGACAGAAGGCAGTGGGACCCAAAGTCTGAGAAGGATTCAGCCCTTCTGGACTTGGCATGTTGCTCGTTTTGAAGACGGGAGGAAGGGGGCCACATGCAAAGGAATGCAGCCAGCCTCTAGAAGTTGAGAAAGACACCTAGCCAAGAGCCAGCAAGGAAATGAGGACCTCAGTCCTACAGTCATGTGGCACTGAACTCAGCCAGCCCAAATGAGTTGGGGAATATTTCATCCCCTGAGCCCCAGAAAGGAATGCAGTCCCAGCAACATCATAAGCTGGGCCTCGTGAAACCCAGAGCAGAGAACCCACTGTGCCAGGACTTCCAACTCACAAAACTCTAATATAATCAATTTGTTTTAAGCTGATATATTTGTAGTTAATTTCTTAGGGCAACAGTAGAAAACTAACATGTTGTCCACGAAATGCTGCCATACTTGCTACAGGTAAACATTGAGTGCGAGGTGCCATCAGGGCAGCGACCCTTCTGAAAGGACAGAGCTGGAACTTTACCAGGCATATGAAACAGGCGATATGACTGCATTGCGCCAGCCTGCTAATAAACCTCTATATGGGCAGAATGCCATCTGACCCTTGTTTTCATTCATACCTGAGTGAGTTTACAGGGAGGAAAACTCTAGCCCTCATGTCTTGTAACTACTGGTAGTAGTTATAATTTACCATAAAGAATCTAATACCTGAAGTTGGTTTTGTTTTGCAAGTAAGAAGCACTAACCAAATCATCACAAATAAATGAATAACCACAAACTTTGGTTCTAAGATGTCCCTGGAAGAAAGATCGGAGTCCTTCCTGGAATCATTTCAGTTTCTCTAAGGAACTAGGGAAGGAGCCCATAAGGGGGAAGGAGTTCTCCTGATATTTAGCAGGAGATGAGCCCTGTGCTGCCTGATGAAGTAAAGACCCCAGAAACAGGGAGGCAGGGCCCTGGAGAACTTTCTTTCCCTGAGGGTTCAAAGTGTGATCCCTGGACCGGCAGCAACAGCATCACCTGGGATCTTGTTAGAAATGCAAATTCTCAGCCCCACCCCAGAGCACCGGGATGATTCTGACACTCATGCTTGAAATCCACCACAGAGGTTAGCAATACAGGACCGTGTCTATGCCCTGAGGCAGCTTCCAATCGAATTAGAAGATCAGACAGAAAGAGCTGCCTAGCGGACAGTGTTAAGTGACTGGGGAAAACAGCAGAGGGAAGAGGCGGGACCTGAACTGGGCCTGAGGATGAAGCAGCTGAAGGAAGAAAGCCACGCCTCTTCTGTTGGCTTCCACAAAGTGCCACAAAGGTTAATTTTGACAAGAAAAAGTTCCTTTCTGCTTTTTGAATAAATTATACGTATTTGCTATAAACTAATAACTTTTATGATTCGGGGTTATTTTTTCAAATATTCATTCAGTACAGTGGCTACTGCGGAATCCTGTTCTAACCCTCATTCATTCTTTTTGCCAAGGGCAGGAGATCTGTGGGGGAAGGGACGGGGTGGGAGGAAAGAGCATGAGTTCCAGTCTATCCAGAGGTCTCACCTTTTGGCAGGTGCTCCATGACGCTCCTAAACCACCCTGGAGAGGGCAGGAGAAGAGCAGTCGTGTCTCACGCAGCAGCAATCCATCCTCCTCAGGGCCCAGGTCCAGACTTGCCCATCCTCTTCAAACAAAGCTCTGGTGCACACATACACCCCACCCTTCCCGCTCTGCAGGAACCCTCGGGTCCTATGTCACAAAGATAACGGCAACAGAAGGAAACACCTGAAACTCTCCTCAGCTCCTTCCTCACACACACTTGCAAAGGCAGTCATCCTGTGTAAAGTTAATCCTTCTACCTATGCTCAGGGTGCCAAGATCAAGGGCAAGGAAAGGTGAGAGAGATGCAGGATCCAACAGTTTATACAGAGAAATATCTCTAATGGTTACCCTGGATAGGAGGAGACTTTATGAGCTTAATTAGATTAGGTTAAAAGATTATCCTTGGATGTTAGTTACAACCTGACTAGCTTGCACTGAGACCATTAAGATCCAGTTAGGACAATGAGCTACCACTACACACCTAGTAGAATGGCTAAAATTTAAAAAAAAATTTTTTTTTGATGATTAAAAACTGCTTGTGATGGGCTTCCCTGGTGGCGCAGTGGTTGAGAGTCCGCCTGCCGATGCAGGGGACACAGGTTCGTGCCCCGGTCCAGGAGGATCCCACATGCCGCGGAGCGGCTGGGCCCGTGAGCCATGGCCACTGAGCCTGCGTGTCCGGAGCCTGTGCTCCACAACGGGAGAGGCCACAACAGTGAGAGGCCCGCGTACCGCAAAAAAAAAAAAAAAAAAAAACTGCTCGTGAGGATGCAGATCAATAGGAACTCTCCTACACTGCTGGTGGGAATGCAAAATGGTACAACCACTTTGGAAAACAGTTGGCATTTTCATATAAAATTAAATTAATACATTTAACATATCACCAAGCAATTCCACAACTACGCATTGACTCAAGAGAAATGAAAATATAAATTTACTCAAAAACCTGTATGAACGTATTTATAGCAATACATGCATACACATTTACTCATAATCACCAAAAAAAACCCTGAAAGCTATTCAAATGTCCTTCAACTAGTGAATGGATAAACGACAGTATGTCCACACAATAAATACTACTCAGCAATAAAAAGTAAAGCGGTAAGACACAACGTTGTAAATCAACTATACTTCAATAAGAAAAATATGTTGGGGAAAAAAAAAGAGGTATTGACAGCCACTACGACATGGATGAATTTCAAATGTATTATGCTTAGTGAAAGAAGCCACATTCAAAAGGCTGTATAATGTATGCTTCTATTTAGATGACATTCTGGAAAAGGCAAACTACAGTCTTGGAGAACGTATCAGTGGTTGCCAGGGAGTAGGGGTTGACTACAAAGGGGCAGGAGAGGGAACGGTTCTGTGCTTGATTGTGGTGGTGCTTACACAACTCCATGTATTTGCCAAAGCTCATAGAGCAAAAATAATTCTGTTCTATGTAAATCGAAAAAAATTAAAAAAGAGTGGGCCTGACTGAGGGTGTCTTTCTGTGCTGCGGAGTGACTCTAACTGCACGCAACTTCTATCCCGGGTAAACATCTCTGACCCACCGAGACGCAGAACCAACCAGAGGCCAGCCCCAGCATCTGTCATCCCCTTGCACCTTGATAAGACAGCCCTGGTTTTTAACTGGTCACTGTTTTAAAAGTACCCAATACCTGGAAAGAAATGAGAGATCACAGGATATCCCTTCAGTGGGGTGCTGGGGGTTGTTTATGTAAAGCAGACTCTCCAGGGCTCTCTCATTCCATAGGTGTGGACTCTTCTTGATTGACTTCCTATCAACTGAACTACTTTACAGCTCTGCGAATTGCAAAAAAAAACTGATAGCAATGCATATGAATTTTGTCTGGCAGAGACTATAAATCCCTGTAATCCAAATTCTCATTTAAACTGGTCTTAATGTCTTGCTTGTTCCTGCCTTAATGAATGAGCTAAATAAAACTGTTGACACAGGACCTTTTTATATTTACATGTCATACTTTTGCTTTTTTGAAAAATCATACTTTAGCAGCACAGCACATTAAATGAATAAAAGGCTGCATTTTCTAGCCTTCTCGGCAACCACTGAGAGGAAAGTGAGTGTTGGGTGGGATTTCAAGAAGGACTGTCTAAAGGGAGCCAACCCAGCTGGGAGAGGCCCCTTTCTGGCAGAAACGCTGACATACCAGGTGCTACTCAACACTCCTACCGGACACTGAGGTGACCTTGTGGTGAGAGGGAATGTAGGCTGATAACAGCTCCCAAAGGTATGTCCAGGACCCAATCCCTAGAACCTGTACACATTACTTCATTTGGAAAAGTGGTCCATGTGGCTGCGGTTAAGGATTTCTGAGATGAAAGCATCATTCTGGGTTATCCAGGTAGGCCCCAAATGCCATCACAATAATCATCACAAGTCTCCTTATAAAAGAAAGGCAGGGCTTCCCTGGTGGCGCAGTGGTTGAGAGTCCGCCTGCCGATGCAGGGGACACGGGTTCGTGCCCCGGTCCGGGAGGATCCCACATGCCGCGGAGAGGCTGGGCCCGTGAGCCATGGCCGCTGAGCCTGCGCGTCCGGAGCCTGTGCTCTGCAGCAGGAGAGGCCACAACAGTGAGAGGCCCATGTACCACAAAAAAAAAAAAAGAAAGGCAGAGGGGGATCAGACCATCACACACAGAGAAGGCCATGTGAGACAGAGAATGGAATGATGCAGCCACAAACCAAGGAATACTTAGAGCCATCAGAAGCTAGAAGAGGCAAGGAACCGCTTCTCCCTAGTCTCCACAGGGGATGCAATTCTGCTGATACCTTGATTTCTGACTTTCGGCCTCCAGAAGTGTGAGAGAATAAATTTCTGTTGTTTTAAGCCACCAAGTTTGTGGTAGCCCCAGGAAACTAACACCAATGATGAGCACCAAGCTAGGTTCCCTGACGACACCTTGAACTCACCAAGGCTCCGAGCCACATACCTCTGGACCACTAACTAGAGAGAGAGAGACACATTTTTATCTTGTTTAAGCGATTACGTATTTGAGTTTTTTTTTCTTGAAGCTAAACTTAACCCTAATACTGTGGCATACTGAGATCATGAGTTACTGGCCCCAACCTCACCTTGCCTCCGTTGATCAATATTGGTTGTCCTGCAATCTGAGCAAGGTTGAGAATTAAACGAAGAGCTGAAGAAAAAAGAAGTCAAACCCAAAGTATAAAAACAACTGTGTTACGGTTAAGATTAAGTTTGCACCACTGGGCATAATCAGGGAGTATGTGTAGTAAAGAATTTTTAACGTTTTTAAAATGTGGCATATCAGAGTATCTAACTGATTAACTTTATGATTCCTATTTGAAATGGGTAATTTTCAGCTTTAAGTAAAATTTACTTCAATATATTTCTTATTTTTATTACTTTTAAATTGAAGTATTTATACTTCAATTTATAATATTGTGCTAGTTTCAGGTGTACAGCACAGTAATTCAGGTTTTTTGCAGATTATATTCCATTACAGGTTATTACAAGATATTGAATATAGTTCCCTGTGCTATACAATAAATCCTTCTTGCTTATCTATGTATCTCACATCTTCTTAAGCCAATCGTCTCTTAATGGACACCTGGGTTGTTTCCATGTCTTGGCTATTGTAAATAGTTCTGCTATGAACGTTAGGGTGCATGCATCTTTTCAAATTGGAGTTTTTGCTTTTTCCAGATATATATGCCCAAGAGTGGAACTGCCGGACCATATGGTTCTAAGCTTTTTAAGGAACCTTCGTACTGTTCTCCATAGTGGCTGCACCAATTTACATTCCCACCAACAGTTTACGAGGGTTCCCTTTTCTCCACAACTTCTCCAGCATTTATTATTTGTAGACTTTTTGACCGTAGCCATTCCGACAGGTGTGAGATGATACCTCATTGTAGTTTTGATTGGCATTTCTCTAATAATTAGCGACGTTGAGCATCTTTTCATGTGCCTGTTGGCCATCGGTGTGTCTTCTTTGGAAAAATATCTATTCAGGTCTTCTGCCCATTTTCTTGGGTTGATTGTTTTTTTGATATTGAGTTATATGAGCTGTTTTAAATGTACGGTTTTAAATTAGACTATAAACATAAGGTTTGTAACGTTGAATTTAAAGGCCATGGAAAGCCACGTTTAAAATTAACTATGATACAATGAACAGTAATTTGAAACTTATCATCTGTACACAAAATGCTGCTCTCAGACATCGAAAGCCTCGTTTTATACACTGGAGAGACCATTGTTAAAGTCAGTCTCTCACTTTCAAAATGCTCACTGGAAGGAATTCAAGACGGAAGGAAAGAAGGAGGGAGGGAGGGAGGAAGGAGAAAAAAAAAATCCCTTAACTCCAAGTCAACCACAAGTCACCTACAGCCCCCAGCTGGCCAACAAAGCTAGCCATCATTCATTTCTGGCCCCCCAGCCACATTCTAGAACCTTCCATGTGCTACTGCAGTCCTCACTGTCATCGCTGTGTACTTGTCAGCAACCCCAACGAACTCCTCCACATTCCTGGCATCTGTACAGAGGAGGCACTCTGCTCTGAGACGCTCTCAGGTCAGGGGCAGCCTGCAATCTCGCTATGCACGGTCAGAGGCTGGTGTGTCGGGCCACACACGAGTGGCCTCTAATAGTCCCAGAGAGCCGTGACAGGCCGGGTGTGTGAGCTTGAGGCAAACGTCCTTCTCTGACCTCTGTGGTGAGGAGCTCACACTTGAACGCATGTGGTTTCCATTATCTGAAATACCTCTTGAAAACATCGGGAACCTAAGAGGGCAGCAGCTAAGTGATATTTGGGGGCTTAGCTGTTATCTCTTTCGAGGTTGAACAGGACAAATTGCACTCACAGATGACATAGGTAACCCATGACATCACTGACAAGGAGACAGATGACGAGCCACAGGCAGAGCTCATCTCCTCCCGACACAGCTGCCACCCCCTGTAATGACTGAGACAGTTACAGCCCTCTCAGCTCCAATGTTCAGCTTTCTACTAGTGTCTTGGGTTTAGGACACAGCAGAGGGAAGGGCTGCCACATTAACTGAGTTGCAGTTCAAGTTCTTTATGAACTTTTCTTATCCATCAAAGCAAAAACAATTTTTTTTTAGCTAAATAATGGATGTTAATACACTTTATTTATTAAAACACACAGATCGTAAATGTCCAGCTCGATAAATGTTTACATATGTATATATCTATGTAAAGCAATCTAGATCAAGTTTTAAAATATTACCATTTTTTTTAAGAAACTTCTCTCATGGTCTTTCCAGTGAATAGCCATCCCTCTCCTCAAAAGCAACAATTTTACCTCACTCTCAAAAGCTGATCAAGATTAACATTAAATTTGGAATTCCTGGGCTTCCCTGGTGGCGCAGTGGTTAAGAATCCACCTGCCAATGCAAGGGACCGGGTTCGAGCCCTGGCCGGGGAAGATCCCACATGCTGCAGAGCAAATGAGCCCGTGCGCCACAACTGCTGAGCCTGCGCTCTAGAGCCCGCGAGTCACAACTAATGAAGCCTGCACGCTTAGAGCCCGTGCTCCACAGCAAGAGAGGCCATGGCAATGAGAAGCCCGTGCACCACAACGAAGAGTAGCCCCCGCTCGCTGCAACTAGAGAAAGCCCACGCACAATAACTCTGCCAAAAATAAAGAAAATAAATTAAAATTTTAAAAAAAATTTGGAATTCCTGATGACACACTGATTTATTACAACAAAAAGAGTGAGTGCTTCTTGATTTTCTTTAGAACCAACTCTAACGGGCTGTCACACTAGTCTCCAGCTTAGCACTCCCTAACCCCCCCACCCAGGTCAACCGCAGGCCATATTAAACTATCCCACCAACTTCCCCACCTCTCCCGCTCTGAAAACTCCTCCTATGGATGTAAGCATTGCAGGAGGCAGAGGGCTGCTAATCCCCACCTGGCCCCCCGTTCCCACACATCATGGTGGGCACTTGCAGGTTCCCTGGCCAATGTCCACACAGCCTTAAACTTCTTAAAACATCTGGCCAAAGAAGAATGAAACAAAATAAGTCCCCAACCTGTGTACACCCAAAGATAAAAGCTCCAGAAGTTCAGAGTTTCAACCTGTTGCACTTTTATACCTCAGCTATTAAACAATTTTGAATAATCAGAAAAAAAGCTTACCTTAAGATACGCATTACAAGTTAATGGGGACTTCCCTGGTGGTCCAGCAGTAAAGAACCTGCCTTCCAATGGAGGGGACGCGGGTTCGATCCCTGCTGGGGGAACGGAGATCCCACACGCCCTGGGGCAACTAAGTCCCTGTGCCACAACTACTGAGGCCGTGCACCTCAATGAGAGAGCCGGCATGCTGCAAACTACAGAGCCCACGTGCTCTGGAGCCCACGCGCCACAACTAGAGAGGCAAAACCCACAGGCCACAACTAGAGAGAAGCCAGTGCGCCGCAACGAAGATCCCTCGTGACGCAACTAAGACCCAAAGCAGCCATAAATAAAGTAAAAAAAAAATTTTTTAAGTTAAGTTAATGTGCCAAAAATAATAATAACTACTGGGAATTTTAACTTTAAAGCGTTCACTTTCTATGTAAACCCAATCATGTATAAAGGCGAAGTCGGAAATCAGCCTCTCTTTTAAGAACTCAAAACATTTTTTTCTTCAAGTACTTTAGTTACTAGATATCCACGACCGTCAGGAAAAAGACATGGGTCTCTAGAACACGGCAATCCTTCTGCATTTACCACACGGTGGCGCTGCTTTAACACTAATGCCAGACAAAATCCAGAAGTGTGTTTCTTCACGACCAAGACAATAACGCTTGCAACCCGTTAGGAGTTAGGAGAGTGACGTCCAGAAAATTTTTTGGTTTTTTTTTAAGGTTTTAGGCAATATACATATGGTTAACAGTCTATATGGATAAATTAAAACCGCTCAGGCAGCAACTCTGCCCTCGTTTTAGGCTGGACTTAACAGAATGCTGACATATTTGCCAGGGGAAGGCTGATAGCCTGACAGCCAGCAATGCAATGTGCTGGGCAGAAGGGCCGAGTGCCTGAGTGAGACGTCTCACAGCGCAAGACTGACATGTCACCTACCTGTGAATCTATACTGATATAAATAGATAAGTGAGGAAGAAGACACGAATCGCTCAGGCAGAAAAATTCCAAATAATTTATGTACATACTCCACCCACAAGGTGGGGAGCCCAAGTCCCCACCCTGCATGGGGGGCTGTGCATAGTAACTTCCCTCCAGAGAGTAGAGGATGGAGAGGGATGTAAGAAAAAGAGTAACTTCACCCTGGAGAAACCTGGCAACCTCTACCTGGGCCAGGTGAACAAAGTGAACGAAAACCGTGGTACGTCATGTTGAAGTGTCAACATGATGTGATGAGAAGGGCACTTTACCTCTGTGGTCCGCGTCCTCAAAACTGAAGTCTAATCGTGAGAAGCATCAGACAAACCCCTCAAAGAGGGGCATCCTACAAACCATGGGAACAGTAGCCTCAGAAGTGCCAAGGTCATCAAAACCAAGGGAAGTCTGAGAAACTGTCAGAGCCAAGTGGAGCCCAAGGAAACATGACAAATAAATGTCACAGGGTATCCTTGACTAAGATCCTGGATATTAGGTATCAACTAAAGAAACAGGAAGTACAGACTTCGGTTAATAATAATGTATCAGTATGAGATCATTAGTTGTGACAATGTATCATACTAATATACTATGTTAATGATAAAAGAAAGTGGCTATGTGGTGATATATGGGAACTCCAAACTATCTTTGAACTATTCCAAAATAAACTTTTTATCTAAGGCTCAAATGGTAACTAAGAGAAACCTTCACATACAGGAGAATTCCTTCAGCTTCTGTATTAAGGGACTTAGGCTGTCTTCCCAACAATCCCCTGACATCCACCATAGAGGAGGAAGGTTGTTACAGGCTGAAGGATGTGCCCCCAAATTTCATATGCTGAAGTCCTACATCCTAGTACCTCAGCATGTGACTATATTTGCAGACTAGGTCTTTAAGAGGTGACTGAGTTAAAATGAGGCCACTGAGGTGGGCCCTAATCCAATCTGAGTGCTGTCCTTACAAGAGGAAATGTGGACAAAGGGACACCAGGGATGCACAGACACAGAGGAAAGACCGCGTGAGGACATAGGGAGAAGGTGGCCATCTGGAAGCCAAGGATAGAGGCTGCAGGAGAAACCAAACGTGCCAGGACTTTGATCTTGGACTTCCAGCCTCCAGACCTATGACAAAATTAATTTCTGTTGTTTAAGCTACCCATCTTGTGGTACTTTGTCATGGCAGCCCTAGCAAACTAATACAGAGGTGAAGCAGAACAACAGTGCTTCACTGAATGTTATGTGAAGGACAGCAGTGGGAATGCAGAGCTTGATGGCTTATGTGCCATGTGTACCTTTTGAGAGGGATCTGACCTAAGGCTGCTGTTCTGGGTGGCAACTAAGTGATGTGGAGATGACCCGGGCTTTGGACTCAGGCAGACTGAAGTCCAAATCCCAGCCAGTCCCTAAGTAGCTGTATAACCTTCAGGCAAGTTATCTCAACGCTTGGGTTTTTCCAGCAACTGTAAATGGGATTGGTGCCTACATCTCAGGGTTAAAAATGTTTACAAAGGGTCTAGTACATGGTAAGCACTGAAAAAATACTAAGTTTCCATTCTCCCCTTCCTTTCCTCTAAGGCAAAAGTCAGGTTGGCAAACTATGGTCTAGGGGCCAAGTCTGACCCACTGCATGTTTTTATAAATAAAATGTTACTGGAACATGGCCACGACCATTCATGAATGAACTATGGCTGAGCTGCGCTACAGTGAAAGGTGAGGGGTTACAACACAGACCATATGGCCCTCAAAGCCTAAAATATTTACTATCTACCCTTGACAGAAAGAGTTTGTTGATTCCGCTGTTTTCCTATTTCCAAAAGCTGACAGATGCTTGTCATTCCTCATCATACTCGAACTTCCCAGCATCTGCCACAGATGCCAATGTCTTGAGATCCTTCCTCCTCCCTGGAGGCCAGTGATCTGAGCTCAGGCTCTGCGTCTCCAATTCCCTGGTGCTCTTCACAAGCAAGGATGTCTGCAGAATACCAAGCTTAGACATATTCAAAGTCGCCACCCCACGTGGCCAACCTGTTTCTGTGTTCCACATTGTAATTAATTACACCAGCACCTATGCCTGTGGCTGTACAAAGACAGCATGACTTGGAATCCCAGCACCGGGGTTGAAATTCCACCTGTCAGAGCCTTACCTAAAACACGAAAATAATGACTCCCCTTGGAGACCCCATAACAATAGGGGGAAAATGTGAATAAAGCCACTAGTGCAGCAAAAAGTTTTTGAATCCAGATCTATCTGGAAACCCAAGCTAGAGACCTTAGCAAGCTTCCCAACTGCTGTGCAAAGAATTTGTTACAGGATGTGCTGGGATGTAGATCCCCCAGCTCTGGACTGCAGGGCAGTCTGGGGCAGTGCTACAAGGGACAGTCCATTTACCCCACTGCTGGACAAATATTTCCTATATGTGCCGTGATATGAAACGGGCTCACAAGCCCTGGCCCATTTTGCACTTTTCTTCCTTCTCTAATTCTCATGTACAAATGGGTCACCACAACCTACAGACTCCTTTTCCTAAAATTTTCTCAAATGGACCTCCACCTCCCTCCATCCTCCTTCTCTGTCACTGCCAAGGTTTCAGCTACTATACATCCTTTGAATCATTACAGAAGAGTCCCAACCAGTCTCCTCTACTCCAAGATGGCCTGTACAAAATAAATACTTACTATCCCAACCCAAATCTATTTATTTCATCCCTCTATTTTAAAAACAGTCAAAAGAATAAGACAACACTTCCAGAAGCATCAAATCCTCCCCGGCCCCACTGTATTTCCATCCTTGGTCCTCAAATGCAACCTGTCCCATAATGCTGTGTGAGATTGAGCCACTGCGGGCCAGTCCAGACTTCATGCAGGGTTCTTCTTCCCCTACGGGGCAGTCTTCCCACCCAACCCAATCCCTGTCTGCCATGTAACCCCTAACTCATGCTTGAATAGCACCCTCCAATGTCACCTGCGCTTGGAACGTTGCCAGCTCCCCCAAAGAGATGCTTGCTCTTCTCTGTGTGGTCACAGCACTTTGTAGACACCACAGTGTCTTAAAAGTCATTGCCTCTCTCACTAAACTGGGAGGCCCCCAAAGCTTAAGGCCAGAGCATGTATTTACCTTTACATCTACCTCATCTCTAGAGCAGAGCCCAACACGTAGCTGATGCTCAGTAAACCCCTTAAAACAAATGTTTATGGAACCTCATGAAATCACTGAGTGAAGGAAAGATGGAAGTAAATCAGAGTGCCTCTGAAGCCATTTGGAAAAATAAAGTTTACCACCAAAAAAAAGTCCCAAGTCCCATCCATCCGCAGTGTCCTCTTAAGAAGGAAGCCTTGAACTATCTCTTGCCAGCTTAGCTGCCAGCAAGTCCAGGAGAGCTGGGGGAGAAGGAGCTCAGAAGAGCGCTAATGCATAAAAAAGGGCTGTTTTTAAAGGCTAAAGGGCACACGAACTAAGACTTGCCAGTATGAAAGGAAGAAATGTGGAACATGAACCACAAAAATAATGAAGAGGTGTCCAAATGCAAATCAAAAATGTGATTCTCTTAAGCAGTCTGCTAGGACATTCCTTTCTCGTTTCCGGGAAAACACATGGGACTCAACACATCTTTACTTTTTCCTTTCTGAGAATCATGAAGAAATCTACAAGCAACAGTGTGAGTCAGTCACATGATTGGCAGGTAACAAGCTACAGTCATATTTTTCCTGCCTTAAAAGGACCTGTTATTCCTCAATTGCTTATTAAAACACCGCAAACTTAAGAAAAATATGCAGTAAAACTTAACATCAAGTCCTTGGCCTGGACTGTGACACCACTTCTTCCTGACTGAGAGTCTCGCAGGGCTCAGGTGGCCGTTCCGAGGCATCCTGTACAGCCGGGCAGAAGCAAACGTCACCTCAAGACAACACACAGACGCTGGGTGGTTTCCCTACTCTCACCCGCAACATCTTTAGCACCAGTTTGCTTCCTTGGGAACTGCTTTCCACACTCCTCCAAAACATGGTTACTTGCATCCTCACAGGTTGACCTTTAATCACTTTCAATAAGAGCTAAAATGGGACCAAGAATAAACAAGGTATTCGGTTGGGAGCAGCACAGACAACAGGAGATGAAAACCATGACCAGAGCTAACAAACCCATATCCAAATATCAACAATTAGACTTTACAGGTCCCTGCACTGATGCTGTGGAGCTTTCCCTGCTGTCCATGTCAGAAAACCAGGCTGAAGCCAAAACAAGAAGTATGAGAGAGGCCAACAAAGGGAGAGAGGGGCGAATTACCTGCTCTCGGGAATCAGGGGCAGCAGAAGCGTTTCTTGTGGGGGTTTTAGGAGCCAGGCACTCGTCACACATTCCCTCTATCCTCTCAAAGGCCAACACAGTAGGTAGTTCATTCTCATTCCCAGATGAGGAAAACCGAGAATCAGAGAGGTGGCAAAGTAATTTCCAAGGACACAGAGCTACTGAGAACAGGATTTGAACCCAGGTCTGCCTGTCTTTTAGGGCCAGAAGCTTCCCACAACGCCACATAGCTTGGGTAGAATTTCTCCATCTAGAAGGCAGCGAGGTAAAAGGCGGAGTGTACAGAAGTTCAAGCTTACCTAACGCAAACAAGATCTGCTTAAACCTCACAACTTCCAAAAACATCCCCAAACAAACAAATCATGGACTCTGCAAATCTTTTGCATGCATATACTCATATTTTAATATGTACATGAGAACATATACACACTCATTCAAATCTTAGAGAATACATCTGGCTCTAATAGGAACTGTAGAAGTGGAAAAATGGTTATAAATTATTTTGTAAAAGTAAATTATTTTTAATAAAGTTATTGAATTTTTGCTAAAGAGCTCAAAGTTGACAATCATTCTTTGATTAACACAACAGGAGATTCCTAGCCTGTCAGCCTCACCGCCAAGACCTCTAGTTTCCAGGGCAAATATTAACACTAGACTCCAGGATGTGTACAACAGGCGCACATTTTCTTTTGATTACTGAAGACCGTCAATATCCAGTCCTTGTGAAACGTCAAAATGCCTGAGACAGACGTGTCCATAACACTTCCTGCATTCTCAGATGCCACTCCCCTCCTGCATTACAGTGGAGCAGAGTTACCTCACTTGCTTTCAACTACATGTGTTCTACGAGATGGGGGATGGTTCTGGAGGATGAGACACACACATCTGCTTCTCCTTCAGCCACTCTCAGCCCCTACGTGCTTTTCACATAGTGGAATTCTGGTGTATAAAGTACGTGATTTCTGGAACAATGCCATCCTAAGTACAAACTATCTACTTCACCTGGTGCAAAAAACAAAACTCAACAATCTGCCAATGGCAGAAGAAAAATGGTGGTACCATCCAAAGACGCTGTGTCTACATGTAGCCTTTATGAGCCATGTAAGGGATGCTCAAGGATAACCTGATGCAAACGTTTCTGCCTTACATTCTTTTTCATTTACCCGGGTAAGGAGCAACTTTGTAACCCTGTTCTCCTGCTTAGCTTCAGACAATAAGTAGCTGTCTGCTCAACTTTCATTGGACTTTTGCTCTCACTGCCCAGTGAACACATCTGAACCATTTTGGAGCACTTACTCTCTATCAGCTTCATGAATCACTGTTTCTCATTTCAACGAAGAGCTCACGGGAGCTTCACAGATTACTGAGGCAGGGCACCACCAGGAATCCGACCTTTTTTCTTTACCTAATTGTCTCTTTTCTGCTAAGAACTACTGCTTTCTTAAACCTTTGCATTTGCATCACTAGTTCCAAGAGCTGGCTTCCTTTACAGGGGAATTTTATGACATAATTTTAATTACTTCACACGAATCATGTGCAAACCAAAAGAAGATGAATAACATAAGTAGTTGATGGCAGAGCTGGAACTGGAATCCAGACAGTCGGTCAGTCACTGCGTTATGCTGCTTTCATCCTATTCACAGGGAACAAAGCCTGCTGCACATCAAGAAGACATATGTATGCCAGAAAGCATACAGATCTGAGGGTGAAATTCCACTGGGAAGCATCTGGCTGAGGACAGGGAATCAAGAGGACCGATACTGTGAGAATCAGCCACTGAGTCAGATGAAGGAAGTTGAAGATGGGCTCCAAGGCAGACGGTTGCAGTGAAATAGCAAGCACCAAAGGAGAGCTTGTGTACCATGCCCTACGCTTTACGGTATACATCTCAATTTCACTTACCTTATAAGAGAAGCACCATTATTACCCCCATCGCTCAGATGAAGAAACACCTATAACTTAACCAAGCACACCAAGTGGGAGGTGAATACAGTTCTAACCTGCCCAAGACTGGGGTGGAGAAAGGCACCTATCAGGATCATTAACAACTCAGCTAAAACCAGAGACTCACAACTCCCTAACTTATGGTGGCTAACTTATTCTCCTAGGCTTTTCCAAAAGTGAAATTGATTCTGAGTAGGCCTGTATCTATTAAATCAATAATTAATAACTTTCCAAAACAGAAAGCACCAAGCCCAGATAGTTACCAATTCTCTACAATCTCTGTCAGAGGATGGAAGCAGAGGAAATACTTCCTACCTCATTCTATGAAGCCAACATTGCTCTAATACCAAAACCAGACAAAGACATTATAAGAAACCCACAGAACAATATCTCTCATGAGCATAGATGAAAAAATCCTCAACAAAATACTATCAAGTTGAATCTAAGAACGTATAAAAAGAATTACACATCACAACCAAGTGGAATTTATCCCAGGTATGCAAGGCTGGTTCATCACTAGGAAATCAATTAATGTAATCCATCACATTAATAGGCTAAAAAGCAAAATCACATGGTCATATCAATAGATGCAGAATATGTATTTGACAAAATCTAACACACATTCTTGATAAAAACTCTCAGTAAGCTAGGAATAGAGGGGAACTTCCTCACCTTGATAAAGATATCTATAACAACGCTACAGCTAATATACTTACTGGTGGAAACAAAAAGCTTTCTCACTGAGATCAGGAACAAGGCAAGGATATCCCCTCTCTCCACTCCTTTTCAACATTGTACTAGAAGTCCTAGCTAATGCAATAAGGCAAGAAAAGGAAATAAAAGGTATACAGCTTGGGAAGGAAGAAATAAAACTGTCTTTATTCACAGATGACATGACCGTCAATGTAGAAAATCTGAAAGAACTGACCAAAAACTCCTGTAACAAGGGATTATAGCAAGGTTCTAAAATACAAGGTTAATATACAAAAGTCAAGCAATTTTCTATATGCCAGCAATGAACAAGTGGAATATGAAATTAAAAATAGGATACCATTTGCATTAGCATCCCTCAAAATGAAATACTTAGGTATAAAAAGCAAAACAGATACAAGATCTATGTGAGGAAAGCTACAAAACGCAGAAGAAAGAAATCAAAGAACTAACAAAATGAGAGATGGTCCACATTCAAGGATGGGAAGACTCAATACTGTCAAGATGTCAGTTCTTCTCAAATTGATCAACAGATTCAATATAATCTCAATCAAACCCCCAACAAGTTATTTTGTGGATACTGACAAACTGCTTCTGAAGTTTCTATGGAGAGGCAAAAGACCCAGAATAGCCAACATAACACGGAAGAAGAAGAACACAGTTCTTCTACTGGACTTCAAGATTTACTATAAAGCTAAAGTAATCAAGACAGTGTGGTATTGGCACAGAATAGACAAACAGATCAATGGAACATAACAGAAAGCCCAGAAATAGACCCATATAAATACAGTCAACTGATCTTTCACAAAGGAGCAAAGGCAATACAATGGAGCAAAGTCTTTTCAACAAATGGTGCTGGAATAACTGGACATCCACATACAAAAAAATGAATCTGGACACAAACTCCACACCCTTCACAAAATTTAACTCAAAATGGCTCACAAACTTAAAACTATAAAACTTCTAGAAGGTAAAATAGGAGAAAAGCCATATGACCTTGGGTATGGCAAGGGCTTTTTAGATATAATACCAAAGGTATGATTCATGGGAGAAATCACTGATAAGCTGGACTTCATTAAAACTAAAAGCTTCTGGGCTTCCCTGGTGGCGCAGTGGTTGAGAGTCCGCCTGCCGATGCAAGGGACACAGGTTCGTGCCCCGATCTGGGAAGATCCCACGTGCCGCGGAGCGGCTGGGCCCGTGAGCCATGGCCGCTGAGCCTGCGCGTCCGGAGCCTGTGCTCCGCAACGGGAGAGGCCACAACAGTGAGAGGCCCGCGTACCGCAAGAAACAAACAACAACAAAAAACTAAAAGCTTCTGCTCTAAGACAATGTCAACAGACTAAGAAGATGAGCCACAAACAAGGAGAAAATATTTGTAAAAGATCTATCTGATAAAGGACTGTTATCCAAAATATACAAAGAACTCTTAAAACTCAACAATAATAAAACAACCTGATTTTTAAAAAGGACCCAATCTTAGCAGACACCTCACCAGAGAAGATATACAGATGGCAAATAAGCATACAAAAAGATGCACCACAACATGTGTCATCAGGGAAATGCCAATTAAAACAACAAGACACCACCATACACCTATTAGAAAGGCCAAAATCCAAAACACTAACACCACCAAATGCTACGAGGATGCAGAGCCACAGGAACTCTCATTCATTGCTTGTGAGAATGCAAAATGGGTACAGCAACTTCAGAAGACAGTTTGTTGGTTCCTTATGAAACTAAGCACTCTTACCATATGATCCAGCAATCACGTTCCTCGGTATTTATTTACCTAAATGAGTTGAAAACTATGTCCACACAAAAACCTCCACACAGATGTTTGCCGCAGTTTTATTCATAACTGCCAAAACCTCAAACCACCAAGATGTCCTTTAGTAGATGAATGGATAAATAACCGTGGTACATCCAGATAATGGAATATTATTCAGCACTAAAAAGATGAGCTCTCAAGCCATGAAAAGACGTGGAGGAATCTTAAATGCCTATTACTAAATGAAAAAATCAATCTGAAAAGGCTACATACTGTATAATTTCAACTATATGACATTCTGGAAAAGGCAAAACCATGGAGACAGTAAAAAGATCAGTAGTTGCCAGCGGTTTGAGTTGGGGTAGGGAGAGAGGGACGATTAGGTGAAGCACAGAGGATTTGGGGGGCAGTAAAAATTCTGTATAATACCACAATGATGGATACGTGTCACTATACATTTGTCCAAACTCAGAGAATGTCTAACATCATAATGTAAACTCTGGACTTTGGGTGATAAAGATGTGTCAATACAGATTCATTAGCTGTAACAAATGTACCCTCTGGTGGGGATATTGACAATGAGGGAGGCCATGCATGTGTGGGGACAGGAGTCAACAGGAAATCTCTGTACCTTCCATTCAGTTTTGCAGTGAACCTAAAACTGTTCTTAAATAAATTCTATTTTTTTAAAAAGGTGAGCTCATTAACTGCCACTTAGGACCTTTGGCCAATAAAGGAGCATTTTGTTGGTGAGAGAAACAAAAAGAAAGTCACGTCTCCTTGGAAGAGTTTCCTAAATTTTATTTCTCGGAACCCTTGCACAGAAAAGGGGTTCCATCTGTAACTGTTAGCTGGTAACTCTCAATAAACCCCCAGAGGCAAAGCTTACTGGTTTCAACACTCCAGGCCTGAATAATGAAGATTTTCTTGATGGTCCCCGTTCTCCTTTTGCAGGACGCTCCAGCTCTTACTGACCTCTCTTCTAGAGATCACCATTCTATGTCCACTTTCGCTTCCCAACTCCCAGCTTTGCACACCTTTGCCACTCTGCCTGGAACAAAGCCAGCTGTTCCTGCTGAACCCACCCACAGACTTGCTTCACTACAAATTTGAGGATTCAGGCTGGAACATCAATCCTTCCTTCCTGTCGGTTTTGACCACTCACTAACTTTCATTAAAGTTAGATAGGGGTGCGATAGCTTCCATGGGCTTCTGTGACTTCTATGTTTCTCTGTGAATCAGAAATGATCAAAAAGAAGAGGTTCCCACCGCCACTGCCTCTGCTCTCATCTATTTTCTTCAGGTAAAAACCCTCATTTCTGAGCACGGCACTTGGTTTGTCCTAGCCGCCATCTGACACCACCAAAGGGTGCACGTGACACTGCCGTAAAGTATGACTGGGTAAAACCTCCAGTCATCATTAACCACAGGTGGCGGGAATCACGCAGCAAAAAAATGCCAGAAGCCCGAGAAAGTAGAAGAGTGACAGGAACACAGAAAAGGAGGCATGGGAAGGCTGCTGACGCAGTTTCAAACATACTCCTCTTTGCCCACCCCTGATCATAGCAAAGTCCTGAGAGAGGTACGATCTTAATTAAGCATCAGTTCTCTCTAGATATGGGGAAAGGTATGTTCCCAGCTTTACAAATGCAAGGTACTGCAATTTAAATTGTTTTCCTGATTTTCAACCAATCACATGGAACTGGTGAAGGTGGACTACTAAAATCCTACTCATTTTAATAGGTGCATACCAGTGCCCCATCACCAGGGTTAACTGTCTGAAGGAAGTGATTAGATCCTGTTTCCAAGTATCCAAGGGGAAACACAAAGGCAAGATCCAAAGACAAGGAGTTCACGGAATTTCAAGGCAGAGAAACGCCATGAAAGGCAGTGCAGAGGGAGGAGGAAGCACAGTGCTACAGGTGTTTGGAACAGTAAGTTTTTTCTCATATAGGGAAAAGGAGAGACATAAAGGAAGGCTGGATGAAGCAACAGATGCAAGCCACACCTGAGGTCAACTCTGAAAGAAAGTTTTGACCTAAGACAGAAGGAGGAGAATAATCAAAGGGGAAGTGGAACAGAAGGGCTGGTCTGGGCACAACAGTGACTTGATCACTCAAAGTCCATTCAGCAGGAAAAGAATTGACTTGTCAATAAATGGTGCTGGGACAACTGTATATCCTTCCTCATGTGCAAGAATGAAGATGACCCCTACCACACACCGTTCACAAAAACGGAGTTAAAAAGGATCCAGACCTAAATGTAAGAGCTAAAACTATAAAACTCTTAGGAGGACACATAGGCATAAATCTTCGTGACCTTAGACTAGGCAATAGTTTCTTGGGTACGACATCAAAAAGACAGTGGCAAAATATTAATAAACTGGACATCAAAATTTGAAACTTTTGGGCTTCCCTGGTGGCGCAGTGGTTCAGAGTCTACCTGCCGATGCAGGGGAGGGACACGGGTTCGTGCCCCAGTCCGGGAGGATCCCACATGCCGCGGAGCGGCTGGGCCCGTGAGCCATGGCCGCTGAGCCTGTGCGTCCGGAGCCTGTTCTCTGCAACGGGAGAGGCCACAACGGTGAGAGGCCCACGTACCGCAAAAAAAAAAAAAAAATTGAAACTCTTGCACTTATGACAATAGTATCAAGAGCACAGAATGGAAGAAAATTTTGCATATTGCATAACTTGTATCTAGAACATACAAAGAATTCTTACAATGACAATGAGATACCAGTTCACATGTACTACAATGGCTATAATCAAAAAGATTGATAATAACAAGAGTTGGCAAGGATGTGGAGAAACTGGAAACCTCATACTCCACAGCTGGAAATCCAAAATAGTGCAGTCATGGTGGAAAATAATTTGGCAGTACTTCAAAAGGTTAAACATAGAGTTATCATATTAATCCAGCAATTCCACTCCTTGGTACGTACCCCAGAAAAAAATGAAAAGCTACAATCACACAAAAATGCATACACAAATGTTCATAGCAGCATTATGCATAATAGCCAAAAAGTGGAAACAACTCAAACGTCCATAAACTGAAGAATGGATTAAAAAACATGCATATATAATACATACATGAAAGAAGCCAGTCACAAAAGACCACGTATCATATGATTCTATTTGCCCCAAACAGGCAAATCCATAAAGGAAAAAAACAGATTAGTGTTTGCTTAGGGCTGTGGGGTAGGGGGCTGGAGGGAGGGAGGAATGTGGAGTAACTGCTAATGCAAGTGGATTTTTTTTTTAAAGGGACATAAAAATGTTCTAAAATTAGATTGTGGCAATGGATGCACAACCCCGTGAAAATGCTAAAAACACTGAACTGTAAACTTTACATGGATGAATTATATGATATGCAAAATATCGCAATAAAGCTGTTTTTTAAAAAATGCAAAGGGATAAATGATAATGGAAAAATATGTAAATTTGAATTGAAAGAACAAAAAACTTTTGTGAGTCATAAAACACTATAAACCTTATGGAAAATCATGAACTGGGAAAATTTTTGAATAACATACATGACTGATGGCCTTAAAACAAACAACAAGAAAGCTGTGGTAATTCAGTAAGAACTCTATATTGCCCCAGTAGAACAGAAGACAAATACCACAAGAATTCCCCAAAGAAAAAAGGACAAATGACCAATAAGTATATAATAATCCATTCACATTAATCACAACACTTTTCAACTAGTAATCCTAGAGTTAAAGCCTATCCAGTGAAAGTATAAAGAGGTTTTTAAATATTAATATGTTAAGAATGTTCTTTATTTAGTGGGAAACTGGGATCGTCTTACATGTACGATGCTAGGGGGAGTGGGCAAATACTATCATTTATTCACTACAGAAACAAGGCAGGAAAGAAATTCAACCGGACTTCCCTGGTGGCACAGTGGTTAAGAGTCCGCCTGCCAGTGCAGGGGACAAGGGTTCAAGCCCTGGTCTGGGAGGATCCCACATGCCACGGAGCAGCTAGGCCCGTGTGCCACAACTGCTGAGCCTGCGCTCTAGAGCCCATGAGGCACAACTACTGAGCCCACGTGCCACTACTACTGCAGCCCCCATGCCTAGAGCCTGTGCTCTGCAACAAAGAGAAGCCACTGCAATGAGAAGCCCACACACCGCAACAAAGAGTAGCCCCTCACTTGCTGCAACTAGAGAAAGCCCGCGCACAGCAACAAAGACCCAACGCAGCCAATAAATAAAATAAAGAAAGAAAAAAAACAGAAATTCAACCAACTGTCAGAAATGGTTATCTTTTTAGGGGCATGGGGGTGGAAGGGACCAAGATTTACTGTACCTTGTTCTGTACATTTTTGTAATGAATTTTCCTCTACAAATATTCTAAAATTTAAAAAATAAAGATAACAAATATCTACATCTACCTTCACTGAAAAGGAATTTTATCATATAATCACATATTCTTTACCAAAGTTCTCAAACTTTGCTACATATTAGAATCACCTGGGAAGATTTTTTTTAAATCCCAATGCCCAGGCCATACCTCACATGCACTAAATCAGTATCTCTGAAGGTAGGACCCTTTTTTAAAGGGCTGCTTTAAATTTTAAAGCAGTCTTCTTTAAAATTCCTGGGCATGATCGCATGGTACAGCCAAATCGTGTATGGGTGAACCAGGATTCACAGGCAGGAGAATTAACGGCACTCAAAGGTCCTTAAGTTCACAGTGGAGCAAACTGAATGCATACAGGTCTGTGTGTGAGCACAGAACAACAAAGTATGTGTGTCCTGGTCAAGGCTGCATGGAGCAGTAAGGTACAGGCAGGGCCGCCCGGCTCCTTGGAGTAGGCGGTCATATAACAAGTTTGCAGGAGGAAACAAAGAGAGCTGTCCAGTTCACCAAAGCAGGAGGAACCGTCCTTGCTGAAGGTCAGAGCCCTGATTGTGACCTGACTACTCACAGGTGACAGCAGGACTGAGAACTAGCTGGTTCTTCCAGCAGACCTGTGCTGAGACTGTGTGTTCCCCGTGCTGAGACTGTGTGTTCCCCGTGCTATCCTCCACCTCCCTAGGAAGAAGCCTCACAGATGCTTGTGTGTACAACCTCCAGCCTACAGCCTCCCCCCAGGCACGCAACCAGAACACAGTGCCATGTCACCTACAGCTCATGTGTCAGCAATGTGCAGACAGAACAATGCAGACTAGCACTGGCATAGGAGAACGTGCTAGGGCAGGGCAGGGGGCTGGACTTAGGGCAGCCTCTACCTTAACTTGCACACTGGGGCAAGTTCCGTAATGATGCTTCCGTATCTGCAAAGAGGCCTGACTGGTTGCGCCCTAGAGGCCTTGCCAACCCCAACCTGTCTGTGATCCTCCAAGGTCCGCACACAGAACACAGACTGCAGCAGTAGCTAAACTGGAAGCCAGCTGAGTGTGGTTCTGACTATGAACTTGATCCGACTCAGCTGTGATAATTCCCCTGCCATAGTACCGTGGAAAGAAAGAAAAAATGGAAATTGAGAAGCGCAGACAGAAGGGAAGTTCAAAAGAGGAGGGTTACAGAACGACTACTCTCAGCCTCTTCTTGCTAATTCTCAGTGGTCCACAACGAGGTCTGACAAAGCACCCTACTAGCACCATCCACTCAAGACTGTCCCCTGAAGATGCTGACTTCAAAAGGAGGTCACTCAAAGAACGCTGGAGGGAATGTGTAATCAATGCAGCTTTTCGTAAAGTGACTGGGCAGTATGTACCAAGAATCTTTAAATCTTTAAAAATGTAGTCCATCGGGCTTCCCTGGTGGCGCAGTGGTTGAGAGTCCACCTGCCGATGCAGGGGACACGGGTTCGTGCCCCGGTCCCCGAAGATCCCACATGCCGCGGAGCGGCTGGGCCCGTAAGCCATGGCCGCTGAGCCTGCGCGTCCGGAGCCTGTGCTCCGCAACGGGACAGGCCACAACAGTGAGAGGCCCACGTACCAAAAAAAAAAAAAAAAAAAAAGAAAAACAAACAAAAAAAAACACAGAAAAACATGCAGTCCATTTAGTGCAATACTTCCACTTCCGGGAACCTGCCACTCTTGAGAGATGAGACATATGTAAAAGTTACTCAACAAAAATATTCACATGGGGAGTTCTGGAGACTGGGTGCACAACAATGTAAGTGTATGTAACATGACTAAACTGTACATTTAAAAATGGTTAAGATTGGAACTTTTATTATGTGTATTTTATCACATCTAAAATTAAAAATTCGGGCTTCCCTGGTGGTGCATTGGTTAAGAATCCGCCTGTCAGTGCAGGGGACACGGGTTCGAGCCCTGGTCCGGGAAGATCCCACGTGTCGTGGAGCAACTAAGCCCACGCGTCACAACTACTGAGCCCACGTGCCACAACTACTGAAGCCTGCGCACCTAGAGCCCGTGCTCCGCAAAAAGAGAAGCCACCGCAATGAGAAGCCTGCGCACCGCAACGAAGAGTAGACCCCACTCACCACAACTGGAGAAAAGCCCGCGCGCAGCAACGAAGACCCAACACAGCCAAAAATAAAATAAATAAAATACATTTATAAAATTAAAAATTCATAGGCATTTAATAGCAAAAACAAAATACCTTGGCTCACGCTACAACTTTTTTAAACTGAAAAATAATGTACATATCTAACAGCCAGAAATTAGTTAAAAATCAATTACGGAATACTGAAACAATGGACATCGAATGTCAAATTCTTCAAGCAAACTGGAACGTGCTCATGATATAATATTCAGTGAAAAATGGCAAAGCGCGTGTGGTCCTGGGTTTAGGAAGAATCGATTGAAAAAAAAAAAACTAGAAAATCAAAACACTAAGCATAGTTCTGTCTCTACACTGGGATTTCCAAATTTTGTAAAAGAAACACTCCAGCAGGGTGAGGGAAGGAGGAGGGCCTTGGTGGACATTAATTCATGGTCCAAGAATCAAAGGGCAGAATGATTTCCACTTTACAGCCTGTCAGCTTTGAGGTTTTTCCCTTAAAGAAACAGACAGCCAGAGGGGTTTTCAAAACTGCTGCATCAGCTCCGTTAACTGACACAACTGGGACTGGAGATGGCAGAGATGCAAATACAGCAGCTCCCCTCATACGTTCCAAGATCCCCAGTGGATGCCTGAAACTGCTGATAGTACTGAGCCCCATGTATACTATAGGGTTTTTTCCTATGCATATACACCTATGATAAAATTTAATCTATAAGTTAGGCAAAGTAAGAGATTAACGGCAGTGACTAACAATAAAATAGAATGGGGCCTCTCTCTCAAAGTACCTTACTGTACAAATTTAACACATTTTCTATCTTAACTAAAGCACTTATCACATACCGTGGCCATAACTTTTACAGTCTGAGGTGCGAGAGCAAAACTAGCACCCATTTTTTTCCTTCTTCACAATTTCACGAATAGAAAATTCGTTCTTACCATAGATCTTAGCTACCTCAGCGTATTTTTTTTCCTTATTAAGTCAAGAACCTTTTCACTTACAGGAAAGCACTTTACAAACCGTTCTCTTTGCATAACTGAACTGCCAGCATCACTACTCTTGCACTTCAGGTCCTTTATTAAGTAAAATAAGGGTTACTTGAACCCAAGCACCTCGATATCACAACAGTGGATCTCATGACTGAGGGGGCTATGCAGAGACTAATGGGCAGGGCACACTGGACAGAGGGACGATTCACATTCTGGGCAGGACAGAGCGAGACTTCATCACGTGAGCTACTCAGAACGGCACACAATTTAAAACTTAGGAACTGTTGGGACTTCCCTGGTGGTCCAGTGGTAAAGAATCCGCCTTCAAACGCAGGGGATGCGGGTTTGATCCCTGGTCGGGGAACTAAGATCCCACATGCCACAGGGCAACTAAGCCTGCGCACCACGACTACTGAGCTCGTGCACCTCAACTAGAGAGCCCGCGTGCCACCAACTACAGAGCCCACGCGCCCTGGTGCCCGCCAGGCTGGGCAGGCCACAACTAGAGACAAGCCCGCGCACCACAACAAAAGATCCCACGTGCCTCAACGAAGATCCCACGTGCCCCAACTAAGACCCGACACAGCCCAAAAAAAAAACCTTATGAATTGTTTACTTCTGGAATTTTCCATTTAATATTTTTGGACACCGACCACGAGTAACTGAAACCAAAGAAAGAGAAACCACAAATAAGGGGGGATGACTATAACCAGCACTACCCAGCCTCCCCACATAAGCGAGGATGAGAAAAGCAGTATCACCCACTTTTCACCATCTGCTGTTTTACTCCATTCACAGTGTTTTAAATGGTTGCTCTGTGCCTCCTTTTGATTGTTCCATAATGGGCCCAAAGTGATCTGGGAAATGTAATCCAAATATAAAGTAACAAATTATATTACTAATAAACAATCCACAGGAAATGGGCTTGCTCTTCTCTCGGAGACCAAAGAATGCATTACAAATATTAATGAATTCTTAATCCAAAAAGGCTTGCACCAGCCACAGAACTACGTAATGGATACTGATCCTTGTTTTCATTATCAGAAAATTTATGTTTCATTTAGAAGAAAAACAAAAAATGTGAAACAGTACTCAGGAAACTGAACCTTTCGACTAGCAGTGAAAAACATATAAATAAGGTGGAGCAAGGTGGAAGGAGAGTAAATAAAAATAATAACTAGCAATGTAAGTGGAATGTAAGAAACTCAAGTCATGTGAAATGCAGGGTCACATTACTGCGACATTAACGACATTTTCTCTGGTCCTGAGTTCCCATGGCCCAGGAGCCAATCACCAAGTATACTAGTATACAAACTTTCATTATTAATGCAGGCTGTGCTGAGTGTCTGTGACAGGAGTTTATAGTATTTGACCTTTGCTAGAATAACAGTTTCGGGCCAACAGTTTCTTGATTAGCGTCAATTAGTGAAGATGTTCTACCCAAACAAGTAAAACAGGTTTGGTTCTTGGTGCAGTTTTTTTTCATTTTGTTTTTGCCTTAAACAAAAGAAAAAGGCATCTAATCTTACAAATGAGAACAGAAGTCAGCATCTTTCAGAGCTGGGGCTGAAAGATGACGTGCTCCTGAAGCAAAGCCAGATGGGGAGGGAAAACAGAGGGGGTGGGGTAGGCGGGGGCGGGTCTCTAACTATGGGCTCTGCGCACACACCGTATTTACTGTATCATTAGCAACAACAGTGCTAGCTTTTTAAATTGATGGCTATTTTAAAATCCAGTGCATGTTCACAACCGTATGTCAACTATTTTTATAGGCAGGTAGAACATTAGGACTCTAGGTACTTTTCCAACAATATGGTTTAAACAGAAATCTGTGTGTGTTCGACACTGGAAAAAACAGTTTACTGTCTGATGCATCCTGAGTCACTGCCATTTTTAAGCAAGCACCTCTGCCTTTAACTTTCCTTTTCGAATTAAAATTACCAGGATAATGAAACCAAATTAACACTGTGAGACACTAATTTGATGTACAAATTTGGGCAATCCACAAACACTGCCCCACCAAAGAGGAATCTGCTTAGTGTATTTAATTATCATTTGGACCAAAAGCATCTAATATGGAGAATATTTCCTTCAACCCACTGCAACGTTGAATGTTGCAGAGCTAACTACTCCCTTCGATGCATAAGGCCTTGCAAAGACCTTAGCAGAAATAAATTTATTCCTATGGAGAAAAACAAACTTTGGGATATTTTCTCTAAAACCAAAGATATCTAATTTGGTCAGGACAGAGGAGATGAGGCCTTGTCAGGGATTTCTCTGCAGGTGTGCCTGCAGCCTAAATGAGACTCTTCTGGCTTGCCACTCTGCCCAAGCTTGCCATGCCATTCATTGCTACCTGATGTCCCCCTAAAATGCCACAAAATAAATAAGTAAATAGTAACTGTGAAGTGATGAATATGTTAGTTAACCTTATTGTGGTAATCAGTCTGTAATATATTTATATATATATGTATATATATATATAAAATCACTACATTGTATACCTTAAACTTACAATGTCATGGGTTGATATTTCAGTAAAGCTGGAAAAAAATTTTTAAAGATTGAAGTTCCACTAAAACTAACACGCATTTTTTTATTAATAAAACTATATCTGAAATGTAGTATTCCCCAGAGTCTCTCTGGTGTTCACCAATCCCAGGGCCCAAGCAGCATCAATTCATCTGCAGTAGCACAGACTATAGGAGGGAAACCTCTATTATCTGTTTTATATAGATGAGGTATACTTGGAGAAGACATCATGCCCATCCTCAACCATCAGACATAGGAAACACATACACACTAATTCAAGAAAAAAGGACAAATGATGAAGCTAATAAGAATAAAAGTAAAATGCTGTGCACAATTTGTAAAAAGGAGTAATTCCAGTGGGGTAACCGGCAAAAGAGGCAGTGTGGGAACTGGAATTTGAAAGAAGAGAAGAAATCTGACAAAGAGATATAGCAGTAGGGGGAGGGCAAAGAGAAGAAAGGACATTCCAGGAATTTCCCCAAATACTGATAAACAGGTCAGATTCCTTGGCACAGGAAATCACTTCATACCAAAGAGGTTTCCAAGTTCCAGCTAATGACTGGATTGTAAACAATGCTGTCTAAAGTAAGAAAGTTCTAGAATAAAAGATTTTGGACACTCACCAATTCACAGCACCATTTCTAACATTCAGAGCTTAACGTTTGCGCTCTTAATTTTACCCCACATAAACTGCAAATATCCACTAAATGATTCAGAAATAATGCCTATAACATCTCAAGTAATACACTCATTCAGGAGATTAGAAAAATAGATACCAATTTCACAGTCCCAGAGCATATCTTAGATCAATTCCAAACATGTTTATGTGTAAATGTGAACAATTCTTACAGTGGCATATGATCAATAAGGCCCCAATTTATCTTGCCCTCAGTAAACAAATACTCAGAAAACCTAAAAGAAGATCAAAGAACTTTTATGATTCCATGTATCATTATTTTGGAAAGGCCTTCCTCACATCTGATTAAAGTTAAATAATGTTTGAGTTTTTATTGGTAAAGTGCAAAAAGTTGGTAATAATAAGGGAAGTCAAAATACTTCATGCAAGTAATCCATAAGTCCCTTGTTCCACCCCTTTACAAGTCTGAATTTTCACCAACAATTAAATTTTACAGCTGCTCAAATGCTGGATGATGTAATCAAGGAAACACATCAGTATATAGCGCTGGGTGGTAATAAACAGACTGTGGTCGGATTACACTTGCCAAAATCCATAACCTTTAAACATACCACAATGAATTTAGATTACAGCGTTTCCCAAATTTGTGAACAAGAAAACAAAACTGATGGTTAATATTGATAACATGAATCTTTGTAAAACTATAGCCTGGGCAATCAAAATAGTTTATATATAGGTTGAACTAAAGAAATCAATCTATTCAAATCATCTTTTTTTTTTTTTAAGATTCCCTTCTTCGAGAAGTTACCGTAACAAAGAAAAAAACCTTCTCCCAGAAGATTTCTCATAAGCACTAGTTCTGCCTAATTCCAATACATGTAGTTTGGGGGCTGTTTTGTTGCTCGCTTACCTGGGGACTTTTTGGTTGATCTTGATGGCACAGAGTGAGACTGTCGAGGCAGCAGAGGTGACGAAGGCAGAGACATGGAGACACCTTTAGCCAAGCTCACCCTGTAGGCATCCTCTGCCACTGGAAGGCTGCTCACAGAAAACTCACCACCGTGGCCAGGGGGCAGGACTGGAGGGGAAATCTCCAGACCAAAGTCACCTCCTGGAGTGGAGAAAGAAAACCTTAGGTTAGGCCATCCATGATAGCTAGATGCGAACTTAATTCCTAAGAACTACATTCTTAGAACTCCCATATGCCACATGTGTGTGTGGAATTTTTTTTTTTTTTTTAAGATTCTTCTCGCATCCCATTCACTTCATACTCCGCATGGCACAGAGTCCACCGTCCTACAACTCAAGCAGCCCAAACCCTTAGTCATGAGACTGGAACCGTGGCTCACTGATGAAGCAGGTTCTCCTCAGTATTCAACCCCTAAATGAACTTAAGGACAAACAAGCTTACTATAACGAAATTAAACATTCTAGGGAACTCCCTGGCAGTACAGTGGTTAGGACTCTGCTCTCTCACTGTCGAGGGCATCAGTTCAATCCCTGGTTGGGGAACTAAGATCCTGCGAGCTACGTGGTGCAGCAAAAAAAAAAAAAGCGGGGGGGGAATTAAACATTCTAGGGTGGTAGACGTATTTAAAAAAAAAAATACAGAGGAGGCAATTGCAGTGTAGAGAGGACACAAGGAAGGGACTACATCGGCTAGGACCAGCACCTCTCAAAAAATACAGCCAGTCCTCAAGTACTCAGATGACATGCTTTCCTCCTTACCCCCAGGTATATACAAAGAAGCAACTGAGATGCTGCAAGAAGAAGAGGTAAATCATTTTCCTGATGATTAAAAAAAGCATCTTTAAGCTCTGAATTATATACAGCAGAACTGGAAAGGTACAGAAAGTTTTCCACAAGCAAACTTTTCTCTCTGATGAAAGTTAACCAACTGATGGAAGTTTACCACGCCTTCCTGACTCCGAAAAATCGAGGCCTGGATTTGAACTTAAACCGTTTTGTCTAGCCAAGTGGGAACTCAATTTTTGCAGATCTTTGTGTACAATACTCAAAAAGGATGCAACCCCAACTGTCAAGTTCCCAATGGCATCACTGAACTTGTTTTTCATGTTAGGAGGCACGGTGAAGTAGAGAGTTACCCCCTCCACAGACCAGGGGGCATTTAAAACAGGCAAACAGGCTCATGCATGGCTTTCAAAGGCAACTCAAAACAAGCAGAGCTGTGAACAGAAAAGCCACAGGTTCCGCAAGGCATAAGTTGGCACCATCAGAAAGGTAATTTCAGTCTCAGCTGGGCCAGCTATGCTTGAAGGGGTTTTAATAAACTTGGGAAACTAAATATCCAAATGACTGACATTTGAAGAAACAACGAGAATTACCAGGAAACTCTCACTAGAATTTTCAAAAACAAGGACATTATGTCAACACCCAAGACAAATAAATTGACTTTCTGCCCATGAGGGAGGGAAGCAGGAAGGAAGGAGTTAATGGAGATCCTTACTTCCTAAGTCCAAGTGAACTGCAGTGTCTCCCACTCTGGTCCTCTTACAACCCTTGCCCACCCTGCTTCCCGAGCCTGCACTATAAGATACCATCACCACCAATGCCCAGGACCCAGGAGCTAATCTCTTAACACCACCATGGACAAGCCTGAAATCTTTCAAAAACCTCCTCCTTGGCGTCTTAAGCCAGGGCGTGAAGCATCCTAGCTGCTTCCCCTTCAACAGTCTGGCGAGGAAATAGATCTTAAGGCAGAACAGGGGGTGCACCACAATGCCAACTCCCACTGGGGCTGAAGGTCCACCATGCTGAGACTTGGGACAGTTGAAGGGACAATTGTTTTTTCTGGTCCAATATCAGGTTCTCATGACCAGTCCCCACCACCACCTCCGTCTCATCTAGGAATGCAAGCAGGTGCTGTACCTACAAGAATAGTGCCTGGTCATCTGATCCCTGGATGTGTCACAAGAAACCCTAGGAGACAGACGAGAACTTGGAAAGCATTGAGGCTACAGCCCACAGCCCCAGGGAGTTACACACATAGAATGTGGGGGGCCTTGAAGAGGTGACACTGGTTTTCCATGTGGTTTGAAGAAAGCTACCCTGCCCTGTGGCTGCCCTTACACTGCCTAAATCACCAACCTGGGTACCCAAATAGCTATGGGATGGCCTGATGGGAGCAGGCGTTGTGACAAGGCTGTCTTTTCCTACTCACACACGAGTATCTCTGACCGAGAACAAACCTACCTCAGATTTCAGGTCACTTAATCTGGATGAAGACACAAAATGAGGGAGAAATGCATCTTTTATGACAACATCAGAAATAAAACAATGAGCTCATTACTGAGAGAGGGTTTATTTTCTTAAATACTTGGAATTCTTCAGTGACACAAGAGAAACTGGGGACCGAGGGATAAAAGAGAATTAAAGAGTTTCCTAATTACAAATTCTGCCCATAAACTTTGTTTATATCAAGCAAAGCAAATATTTTCATTAACTGCAAGTCTGGTGGGGATGAGTTTCCAAAGAAAGCCATAACCATGAGGACCTTCAGCTTTCGGAGCAGCTGTGCTCCAGCACTTTGATTTTATGTGGTCTGCAATAAAACAGGACTTAGAGATGGGGTTTGGGGAGGAAGGATCTCTATTTCAAGTTTACTTTGACATCTCACCATAATATCAGTCCCAAACATGCTGTTCTGTTGGTTTATTTTTCAGACACAATTAAAGATCCCTAACATCCAACTTCCTTTTATCAGAAAGGCACAAAGCAGGGAAAGGAGTTTTATGTACGAGCAGGTGACGCAAAGAAGTGGGTGATCCAGCGGCTTAGAAGCTGGAGACGGCACTCCGGAGTCTGGTGCTTTAACTGCATCAGGCAAGGGGTTCAGGTCAAAGTCAGTCCAAGAGCACCACAAGGATGCCGATGCCAGTGCCAGAAAGTGAAAGTCTCCTGGGGCATCCATAGGACTAAACAATGTTGGTTCTAGGCAACATGACACCAGAAATTCTCCGGTTGATTTAACATTCCTCAACAGATGCTCAAAGAGGTTTAAGAGGAATTAAAAACATCTCACTGCAACCACCAGCAATGGCCAGCGCATTTCTTTTAGCTTTGAATACATGTTTTTCTGTTGACTGTGACCTATTTTATTCCCCACCTCTATTAAGTGATGGGAAATACACCTCAGTCCCCCTTCCTGTTGCTGCAGCAGAAATGCCCAGGCCAGGTAGAACGACGCATCCTTTCCAGGGTAGGAAAACCGTATTATCAACTACCTCCTCCAGTTCCCCTGGCAGGTGTTTCCCATTGATTCATCGTGGACACTCACATCCACCCCAACGTGCTTTCACTCTCAGAGAGCACCTAGTCCTATCACACAGGTTCTCAGACAAGAAACCAGGGCATGGGGGTTATCCGTGAGGAGCAGGGTCACAGCTAGAACTTCCAAAATCCCCCCAAGTGGCTGGCTCATGCTCTAACATACTCACTACTCTACACATTTAAGAACTTAACTTTGAAAAAAAAAAGGAGGCACTCAAAATAGACATGCTTTTATTTTTTTAAAAAAGATTTATTTATTTGGCTGTGCCGGGTCTTAGTTGCAGCACGTGGGATCTTCATTGCTGCGTGTGATCTTTAGTTGCAGCACACAGGATCTTTAGTTGTGGCACGTGAACTCTTAGTTGCGGCATGTGGGATAGAGCTCCCTGACCCGGGATCGAACCCAGGCCCCCCTGCACTGGGAGCACGGAGTCTTAGCTACTGGACCACCAGGGAAGTCCCAAAATAGACATGTTATTGAATGAGTTAATTCTATAAAGGGGTCAGCACATTTCTGCTATAAAAGTTTAGGCTTTGTAGGTCACACACAGTCTCTGTCATTCATATACATAACATACACACACACACATATCTTTTCTTATTTCAAAATCACCAACTCTGAGTTTCAAAAATAAAAGACCAGAAAGGGCATGAGGGTATAAGGTTCTTCCTGTTTGTAATAAATATAAATACACATACGGATATATGTAATAAATAAAAGTAAATACACATACATATATACTTACACGTGCAAAAACTAAATCCAAGTCATAGTTTGCAAAGATAATAGAAGTATCAAAGGGGATAAAGCCATCCAATAAGGCTTTTTAAATTGGCAGAAATAGCTTGTGATAACAGTTCTTTTTTAATTTTTTCCACTATTACAGGCTGTGAAAAGGGATTTAAACTCACAATGGCAGAAAATGCGAACCTGGGAGATGATGAATGTTTAAAGGCGGCTCTGCAGAGTGGCAATGTCCAACATTACAGATTAAAGTGCATGGAGTGCAGGATTAGGGAAGGCTTAAAAAAAAAAAATGAGGGCAACGGAGCCAGGGAGATGAAAGTAAAACTGCATTTCAAAAAGAGTAGATCTGAGAAAGGCAAGGGTGAGCTTAGACATTCAGGTAAATAGGTCCGCAGATGCAGGAAGTAAGATTTCCATTTATTGTGCCATTGAAGTGGCTAGATGGAGGAGGGGGGGATGGAAGCTTAGAATAGAAAGAGAAAAGATGTTCTGTTTATCCAGTTTCAGAAAACGGGACTTGTGCAATACATTTAACTAGGGCATTAAATGTGTTAGGGCTTCTTTTGTGCAGTCCCTGCCTGGGAGTGCTCTCATGTTTCTTAAACATATTTTCCATCATAAGGCTTTATGACCATGTAACTCATATATATTTACAGAAACCTAGAAAATTGGAAAAAATTTCCTCCCGCAAGATCCAGTATCATTTTTGAAACCCTCAGAAGTTTCTCTCTGCAACTGAAAGCACTTTAAACCGCTTTACATCTTATAGGATCTTCCCAACTACCCAGCCAGAGCTGACTGTTAATGTGCGTTTTCAAAAAGAAAGATTAATGTATCCAAGAAAGCAATTTTCCAAAACATTATTCACACAGTCATGACTAATTCTCAAACAATACTGCTGAGAGGCAACAAAGCAGCTAACTCCAGAGTACAGAAAAATCTGGTCAATAGGACAAGTTTACCCTTTTGTCTTCAAAACTCCAAGTGGGTTCTAAACAGAGCTCAGTAAAGACTATCCTCACAGTTTTATTCTTAATACTCAAGGGTTACAGAACCAAATGTACTTTATTCCAAAACAGATGAGTAAACAGACTGGCATTTCCTCTCTAATTGTCAAAGTTTTCCCTTTAAGGCATGTTGCCATGCAAGAGATTCTGAGCTTTAAGAATATGTATATGACCTCAGAAACACTCCCACTCCCAAGCCCTGGAGGGTGCACTTTAACATAATAAATGCTTTTTTAGATATACTATGTGTTGGGACAGGGTTTCAGGCACTTTGTATCATTGCAGCCAACTCATGAAGGGAGGTGCTAGTATTATGTCCCTCCTTCAGTGAGGAAACTGAGGCACGGAAAGCATCAAGTATCTCGCCCAAGGACTCCGGCAAATGGCAGAGTCAGGTCTGAACCCGGGCAGTGCGATCCAGAGTCCAGTCTCTCGGCACTGCTCCCCTAAGGAAAGGCTACTGAAAGATGCCTTTCCACATTATATCGTTTTGTATACCTAACAGGGAAGATCAAAACTAGTCCAGGTAGGTCTACACGCACACAGTACCCGGCCACTGTGAGAAGAAACCTGTTCCCTCACCTGTTTTCACTTTTCATGCTGGCTGCTTAATTAGCTCCACAGCACTCCATTTGGGAGGCACCCAGGCCCAGAGTTCATTAATTTTCTTTCAGTCACACCTTATGCTGTCACCATACAGGCAAAGTAGATCCGAGATAGATGTTCGGTCATCAAGCACCCTAAATAGTTTCCTCTTCTTTCACTTTATACTGTAAACTCATTAACTCCCGCAGCCTCCGGGCCTGCTCTCTCTGCCTGGGGTGGATGTGCTGAATGCCATTCCCACCACACAGGACAGAATCCTGACACTCTACGTGGCCAGGTGATGAAGGAAGCCGTGGGGCAACTGTGGTCAAAAGCAACCTGGGTTCAGGGTTCATCTTAAATCTGTGTGGAATTCATTATCCTACATCTCCTTGTTGGGATAAACTCATTCCCCAAGTCCATGGGTCCTGTCAAACACTCCACACTTGGACTCTGAGATCTGCCAGGCCCGCTGCACAGGACCAGAGCAGGAGTTCCCAGCCCTGCCACAGAAGGGAGCCCGAGCCCTTCCCGAGAAGGCTGTCATGAGTGCTCTGGGGTGCAGCCTGGGCACCAGTCGTGAGTGAAAGCTCACTAGGTGATTCTCACGTACAGCCAGGAACGAGAACCGCCAAAGACTGTGAGACCACAAGAAAGTGGTCAAAAAGATCTGAAACGTTTTGTGTTCCTATTACAAGATAAGGGGTAGGGAGGGAGGGGTGGGAGGGAGATGAAAAGGAAAAGAAACTTGAGGGAATAATCATGTAGATGATTAAGTAAAGGTTCCCCTTATGCACAATGTGCATTCCTTGAGTGTATGTATATATACACACCTGTGTTTATATACACGTGTGCACACGCTGTATGTTTTTTTATGTATATATAAATAATGTAAATACACACACTCGTACGTGCATGGAAGGTCTCTAAGAAGAACACACAGGATCCAGGAGCAGTGGTTGCCTCTGGGAATAGGAACTCACCAACTGGGAACCATGGATGGGAGGTATATACACTTTTAAATGGTTTACATTTTTTTGCTATGTGCATACGTTTCCTATAAATATTTTACATCTGCGTTTCCTAGGATTGAGCCAGGTGTGGATATGAAGATCTTAAGTCTAACTGGGCCACACGCTATGGCCTAACTTGGCAAGTGGGTGAGATGAAGCTCCCTTCCACAAAGACTGTTCAAAGTGACGGTGTGCGTGCTGACTGGTCGGAGGTCAGCTTGTTTCTGGTTGACGGAGGTGGACACAGGACAGGGGAGTAAGAAGAGCCCCCGGGCCGTGCTCTGAAAGAGGTGGGACTCTCGGCAGCCCCAAGCATTCCCACTCCCACGGTGCAGCACAACCTTCCCCTCTCCTCACCCTGCACCCTGGTTCTTTCATGTCCTGGTCATCTCTGCTGCTGTGGGTGGAGTGTGGGCGCACTCGTGGAAGCAGCTCACCCAGGATAATCCAGGGCCCTAGGGAAACACCAGGTCTGCCAGGGAGAGGGCAAGATGAGGGAGGGGTAGGCATGGGGACCTGTTAGATGGGGGGTAGGGGAATAAGGAGAGGCTAAAAGGGAAAGGAATAAGGCAGGATGGGACCTAGGAATACAGCGGTAGGAGGAAGAGGGAAGCAGCCAGTGGTGGGGAGAGGCAGGGTGCAGGCGGTAAAAGCACGAATTCCCGTTTCTGTTTTAAACTATTGTATCTGGCTAACAAGCCCTCCCAACACCCTGATAAAATACCTGTAACTACAAAGTAAAAGACAACAACTCACAAGTGCAAAATCTACTCCAAAAGATAAGGGAGTGCCAGAAAAGCAAAGAATTCCTAGTAATTTTAAGGATGACAATGGAGCATCCTTTGTTTTCATTGCAACAACTGGTGGCCCAACCAGGCTTCAGCCCACAGGATTGGGAGACATTCATCCCCTGCCCGGGTGTTGGCTCCAGTATCTCCGCCTATAGCCACAAGCAGGAACCAACTGACTCCAGTAGATAAAACAGAGCTGATGAGATCTTTTCTCTTTCCATGAAAAGCCAACTCCCTAAACACCTCCCTCAAAATAATAAATGGTGGGAGACTGAGAAGAATGTAGCTTATTAGCAAAAGGAAAGGGGCTATCTTTTTGAAGATTCAAACAAAGAAGGCTGAGATAAAAATTCAGTGAACTGCTTGTCACCGTCAATAGAATATAGGGGGACATGGCCTCTATACCCTTCATACGGCATTTCTTTTTTGATTAGTATAGACTAATATTAAAGAGGAAGAAAAGCAAGGACATTTCAAAAGCAATAGCCGATTATTATCCACATTTCAGGCATAAAGAGTAGAACTAACACTACAGAAAGTCCACTCAGTGATAAAGAACAAGCTTGAGGAGGTGTCCCCAGGATGTAGGGGGAAGGGGCGAACATTTTCATGAAGCAAGAAAAGATTACAGATATGGAAAACAAAGGTATTTCTGAGGAGAAACAGGCACAAAATAATTTTTAAAACTCAAAGAAAAAAAACAATCTTTTCTGAATTGAGGTTTGCAAATTTAAAAAGGACCCGCCTCAGAATGGCCATCATTAAAGTCTACAAATAACAAATGCTAAAGAGGGTGTGGAGAAAAGAGAACTCCCCTACACTGCTGATGGGAATGCAAGTTGGTGCAGCCACTATGGAAAACACTATGGAGGTTCCTCAGAAAACGAAAAATAGAACTACCATATGATCCAGCAATCCCACTCCTGGGCACATACCCAGAGAAAACCATAATTCAAAAAGATACACGCACCCACCCCAATGCTCACAGCAGCACTATTCACAATAGCCAAGATATGGAAACAACCTAAATACCCGTCGACAGATGAATGGATAAAGAATACATACAATGGAATACCACTCAGCCATAAAAAAGAAATAATGCCATTTGCAGCAACATGGATGCAACTAGAAATGATCATACTAAGTGAAGTCAGAAAGAGAAAGACAAATACCATATGATATGACTTATATGTGGAATCTAAAATATGGCACAAAGGAACATATCTACAAAACAGAACCAGACTCACAGACATAGAGAACAGACTTGTGGTTGCCAAGGGGGTGGAGGGAGGGAGAGGGATGGACTGGGAGTTTGGGGTTAGTAGATGAAAACTATTACATTTAGGATGGATAAACAACAGGGTCCTACTGTACAGCGCAGGGAACTATATCCCATCTCCTGGGATAAACCATAATGGAAAAGAATATAAAAAAGAATGTATAGGGCTTCCCTGGTGGCGCAGTGGTTGAGAGTCCGCCTGCCGATGCACGGGACGCAGGTTCGTGCCCCGGTCCGGGAAGATCCCACATGCCGCGGAGCAGCTGGGCCCGTGAGCCATGGCCACTGAGCCTGCGCGTCCGGAGCCTGTGCTCCGCAATGGGAGAGGCCACAACAGTGAGAGGCCCGCGTACCGCAAAAAATAAATAAATAAATAATGTATATATGTGTATAAATGAGTCACTTTGCTATACAGCAGAAATTAGCACAACACTGTAAATCAACTATATTTCAAAAAAATATATTGCTAAGGCCAATGGCAAAAAAAAAAAAAAAAAAAAAAAAAAAAAGAAAAGGACTCACAGTGCTCTAGGCTGTTTCCCTAGAGGGAGACCCATACCTAGACATATCCTGGCAAAACTTTAAGTTGATAGTTTAAAAAAAAAAAAGTATCACAAGCATCCAGGTAAGTATATAGTTTTATAAAAATAATTAAGGGGAAACAAAACTGCAGAGACTTTCAAAGGAACCAGAACCTAGAACCCAACTGCCCTCAGACTTCTTCCATTAGTTCTTAGGGCTGCTGTAACAAAGTACCACAAACTGGGTTATTTAAACAACAGAAACTTATTCTCACATTTCTGGAGGCTGTAAGTCCAAAATCCATGTGTCAGGTGGGTCATGCTCTCTTTGAAAACTCTAGGGGAGAATATGGTCCATGCCTTTCTCTTAGTTCCTGGTGTTGCCTACAATCCTCAACGTTCCTTGACTTGTAGACACATCACTCCAAGCTCTACCTCCATAATCACATGTCATACTTCCCTGTGTCTGGGTCTCTTCTAAGGACACCAGTCCCTAGAGCAGAGCGCACCCTAATCTATTAAGACCTTATTTTCATTTGATTATGTCTACAAAGACCCTACTTCCAAATAAGGTCACTTTCACAGGTATCAAGGGTTAGGACTTCAACTTTTTCTTTTTGGAGGGACACAATTCCACTGACAACACTTCTCTTCTCCAACATCAAGAGCCGAAAGCCAAAAAGCAGTATCTTTGAAACCTGACGGAGCAAAGAGCATGACCAAACCTCATAAAGCCAAACCAAGTTTTCTATCAAGTGCAATACCAACAAAAAACATTCTCAGGTACTCAAAGGCTCAAAAAACGCCCAGCCCATTTATCCTTTTTGAGGAAAAAGTTACTTAAGAATCAAAATTAACTACTCAACAGTGGGGACATTATGAGTGGGGGGAAAAAAGCAATAAACTATAACTCATGCCCAGCCTTCAACACTTCACTCAACTGTCCCTCTTCTGCTTCCACTCCCTTCTCACTCAGGAAATGAGTTTTTCAAACCATATCCTTCACCCCATGGTGTAGAATTTTTTTTTTTATAAATTTATTTGTTTTTTGCTGTGTTGGGTCTTTGTTGCTGAACGTGGGCTTTCTCTAGTTGCAGCCAGCGGGGGCTGCTCTTTGTTGCGGTGTGCGGGCTTCTCATTGCGGTGGTTTCTCTTGTTGCAGACCACGGGCTCTAGGCGCTCGGGTTTCAGTAGTTGCAGCACGTGGGCTCAGTTGTTGTGGCTCACGGGCTCCAGAGTGCAGGCTCAGCAGTTGTGGCACACGGGCTTAGTTGCTCTGCGGCATGTGGGATCTTCGCAGACCAGAGCTCAAACCCGTGTCCGCTGCATTGGCAGGCGGATTCCTAACCACTGCGCCACCAGGGAAGCCCTAATGTGCACAATTTTGTGTATGCCATATGATGACAACGGGAAAATAATATGCACCACCAAAAACTAGAAGGAAATTCAATAAAACGTTGATATGGTTATTCCTAAGAGAGTGGGAACTATCAATGGATTTTTCCCTTCCTTTTACATTTTAAGGTTGACGTATGTTCTGACATTTTCATAACGAGAATGTTTTATAAGACAAAACACACTTTTCCATTAAACATTTATGTGACACATAAATTTGTATCTATCTCCTTTTACTTCCAGAGGTTTCCCAGCAAGCCCCTCCACTGGATACCTGTCAAGTTCCTGCTCTCATGAGTTCCTTTCTTCAGGAAGGAGGGCTCACTTTTCCTTTATCCAGGCTCTTCTAACTATGCCCACTGGTTTTACTTAATCCACCTGGCTGATTTGCCCTCATCCATCTAGCCCAAACTGTCCACAGTCATCTATCTCCCAGGTCTTACTGATCGGGGATGTTCTTCCTTGTTGATTATTCCCACAGTGAAGCTATGGACCGGCTTCCTGTGACACCCACTGTGTGGTCCAAGATCCAGTTCCCTACCCTGTACAGTTGACCCCTGAACGACATGGGTTGCAACTGCGTGGGTTCACTTATACACAGATTTTTTTTTTAATAGTAAAAACTACCGTACTACACAACCTGTGGTTGGTTGAATGCACGGATGTGGAACTGCAGAGATGGAGGAACCATGTATACAGAGGGCTGACTATAAGTTATATGCAGATGTTCAACTGCGGGGAGGGTCACCACACCTCCCTGCCATGTTGTTCAAGGTTCAATTGTATACTTCAAAGTAGTCAAAAGGAACCTCACTGCCCTAGCTCTGTCTACACTTTTCTCTTTTAACTTCCAATCTCCAAAAAATTAATCCTTCTCTTGGCATTAAACTAAAAACCGGCAACCTGAATATACCCTCTTATTTATAACAACATAGAAAACTCCACTTTTTACACAGAACTTCCTTGGGAGGGGGTGGGTGTGACTGACAAGTGATGAGGGAAGGACCACCGTCCCCACATCGCACATCTATGTGACAGTGCCCCAGAACTGTGCCGTAAGGCAGCCCCGGGGACTGTAATGACACACTGGATATTCAACTCCTAAAGGCATCCTCCACCCTCAATTACACGTCTAGCGCCACCATAACTATGAAGAGCTCGCTTACCCTCGAGCTTCACATTAAGTAAGTATCCAGGTAACACCTCAGGATTTATTATGAGTTTTCTGTTTTAATGATATGTGTATGCTCACTGAATATATCTGCCCTAATAACGAGGGTGATTAAGCTATTATTAAGACCTTACTTGGTGTAACAGACCCCCTGCTAAGCACTTTATATCCATTAGCTAATTTTTTCAACCTATTCCATTGCAAGTAAATGCTGTCACTGCCCCCTAGTTACAGATGAGGAAACTAAGGCTAAGGGAAGCTAAGTAAGCTGCCTGTAAGCGGTAGATCCAGATTTGAACCCAGGCAGACTTGAGACCACAGTCAGAATTCCCAACCACGGCATTACCCTGGTCTGCCTTCCCACACCATGTGGGTCCCCTGACCAAGGTGCATAACGAACATGGAGTGCTGCTGGTGCTTAAGGAATTCTGACTATCATCTACAGATAATTTAGCAAGTCATGTTTCTCTGAATAATAATCATCAGGAACATTCTGTCATACTGGACATGCTGACATTCTGGGGGTGGAAAAATAAGTGGAGGGAAAAAGACTTCTAGAACAATACCATAACCAGCACACCACCCCTCACTAACTACTCAAATCCAAACTCTGGCAGTCCCGTCAGCAACACTGTCTGCCAACAGGCCTCGTTACAAGAGAAAGGGAGAGTACACGGAGCAGTGCCATTTATCCCGCTTCAACTCCTTACAAGGAAAATGGGACCTATAAACATTTTGGGGGAAATGCCTCAAAGTTTCTAAGCAGCATTTAAAGTTTCTCCCCCACAAACAGATTAAAAATACAATACAACCAACTCAGTATACATTCTAGAAAGCAGCAGAATAAATCAATTGTGTACATGTGGCTTTTTATCAAGATCCCTTTCAGACCTGTACTGGGGGGCAGGGAGTAGGGGAGAGAACGAGATGACTTTTCACTCTTCGACTCTGTCATTTTATTTGTTATATTCCTGCTCCATCATTACCACCACCATCACCACCATCACAAAAGAAAGAAGGAAGGGGGCTTCCCTGGTGGCGCAGTGGTTAAGAATCCGCCTGCCAATGCAGGGGACACGGGTTCGAGCCCTGCTCTGGGAAGATCCCACATGCCGCGGAGCAACTAAGCCCATGAGCCACAACTACTGAGCCCACGTGCCACAACTACTGAAGCCCACGCTCCTAGAGCCCGTGCTCCGCAACAAGAGAAGCCACTGCAATGAGAAGCCCGCGCACCACAAAGAAGAGTAGCCCCCACTCACCGCAACTAGAGAAAGCTCGCGCACAACGAGGACCCAATACAGCCAAAAATAAATAAATAAATAGTTAAATAAATAAAATAAAAAGAAAGAAAGAAAGAAGGGAGGGAGGGAGGAAAAAAAAAGAAAACAGCATTGCTCAGTTTCTGAAGCAGCAGCCTCAATGACATGTCTGGTAAAATATCTTAGCAACAATGTCAATATTGTCTCACTCCAGCTAACCATATTAACATTCCACTCTACTCATGATTTCTCAAATATAAAATGGAATGTGCATTACTTAATTCATTCTGAGTATCACTGGGAAAACAGCCCTCTAACAATTTCTATAAGGCTGCATGAAAAATTAACAACACTGTAAATAAATGACTAGATAAACAAACAAATAACATATATGTATCTGTCCTGGGATAAACCATAATGGAAAAGAATATAAAAATGAATGTATAGGGACTTTCCCTGGTGGTCCAGTGGTAAAAAATCCACCTTACAGTGCAGGGGACGTGGGTTCGATCCCTGGTCAGAGAACTAAGATCCCACATGCCGCAGAGCAACTAAACCCGCACGCCACAACTATTGAGCTCGTGTGCCTCAACTAGAGCCCACGTACTGCAAACTACAGAGCCCACACGCCCTGGAGCCTGTGCGCCACAACTAGAGAGCCCATGCACCACAACTAGAGAAGAGAAAACCCACACACCATAACTAAAGGAGAGAAGCCCGCACACAGCAATGAAAGATCCTGCATGCCTCAACAAAGATCCCACATGCCTCAACTAAGACCTGACACAGTCAAAAATAAATAAATGATAAATCTTAAAAAATATACATATATGTACAACCGAGTCACTTTGCTGTACAGCAGAAATTACATTGTAAATCAACTATACTTCAATTAAAAAATTAAACATCAAAATTATATTCAATGGCTATTCGTTTTTGTGTATCTAACTTGCAAGTGTGAGAATAAGCAAGTGTTGATGAGGAATCTGCATAAACACAAGAACCAAATAAAATATACTGACAAATTACTTTGATCAAATCCTGCCCCTTGTTATTTCTGTAATAGAATGCTTTCACTCATCTGCTCGTATACCTGTATTTCAAATTCATCTTTATAGGGCTGCCAAGAACAGAGTCTACTAGATAGTGGGGGAGTTCCTTTTCCTAAGAGTTTTCCAAGTCATATACACATACCCCTGCCAAGGTTGGCTGGAGCTGGTCCTGCACAGACACAGGAACAAATGGCATGCCAGCGGCTCCCGAACCTGGCTAACCACTCAAAAACCATTAAAAAAAAAAAAAAATTACAGAAGCCTGAGTCCCACCACGGTGAGTAATGCAGTAGGTCTGGTAAGGAATTTGAGTCACAAGTGCCTTGGATGAACAAGCCAGGTTTAGTAATCGCTGCACTAGAGCCTGCTCTTGTAAAGCCGAGGTGAATACTGAGTCTCACAGGTACACCCCCTTTGAGTGCACACAGCTTCTCTTCGCAGAATGCTGGTGGTGGATCCTTGCAGTCTGGCCTCACATTCCTCCCCTTCCTCCCTCCCAACAAACACGTGCCACCCCAGACGGTTGCAGCAACTGCCCCACAGCACTCCACTAGGGGCAGGCCTACCACACTCTCTCCTCCTGCACCAGATGGAATGGCCAGGGCCGTGTATGCCACACAGACAAGGGAACCAAGGAGACCAAAATATCTGAGATGCCGCCATTTTGGCCTAAAGCCAAAAGGAGAGGGTCAAGGGGCAGAAACAAAGAAGCCAGAAGGGTATAGAAATTACCATCAATTATAATAAGAGCAAACATTTATGAAATGCTTACAATGGTCCAGGCACTGTTCCAAGCACTTTAACTCACTGAATCCTCAGGACAACCAACAACCCTCAGAGGGAGATGCTGTCAACATCCCCATTTTACAGATGTAAAAATGGAAACAATGAGGTTAATCAACTTGACCTGGGAATTGAACCCATGCAACCTGGCTGCTATACTGTCCTGATCATAAGGTTTTGGAGACAGAAAGACAAACTGGATTCAAATCCTGGCTCTGCCACTTAGCAGCTGTGCAGTCTTAAGCTAGTTCCTTAACCTCCACTAATAAGCTACTGTTTATAAGCATGTAGCACACTATCTGATACACAGTAAACACTCAAAGAGCAACTTTTATTAGTACTGTACTGCCACATTTTACCCCAGGGGATTCACTTCCTGATGAACTGCAGTTCACTTCCTAGTTTCTTCAATACCTTGAAGAAGAATATCTCACCTGCCCCTCACAACATTCGAGTATCAAAAATTCTCCATGTAAATACAAGTATCTGTATATTTTATTTCCCCAAAACAGATACTACGTGAACGTAAAACAAAACAAATTCCCTTCATCAACATTATCACGGCTGAAGTTTTAAAAAAACAAATCTTCCTTTCATTTGACCCTCGTAATTACTCTGACACAGATAGAGACTATTACCTTCATTTTTTTAAATTAATTAATTAATTTATATTTTGGCTGCATTTGGGTCTTCGTTGCTGCACGTGGGCTTTCTCTAGTTGCGGTGAGCAGGGGCTACTTTTTGTTGCAGTGCGCAGGCTTCTCATTGCAGTGGCTTCTCTTGTTGTGGAGCACAGGCTCTAGGCACACGGGCTCAGTAGCTGCGGCTCATGGGCTCTAGAGGGCAGGCTCAGTAGTTGTGGCGCATGGGCTTAGTTGCTCCACGGCATGTGGGATCTTCCTGGACCAGGGTTCAAACCTGTGTTCCCTGCATTGACAAGTGGATTCTTAACCACTGCGCCACCAGGGAAGTCCCTGTTACCTTCATTTTATAGGCAAGAAAACTGAGGTTCAGAAAAATGAAACAACTTTTTCAAAGAGAACTAGTAGGTACATTCAAACTGGAACTCTTACCTAAGTTTCCTGAAGCCAAACCAGCAGAGTGCTTATTCATCTTTAAGATGCCGCTTCCATAAATCAGAAGGAATTTGAGGTACTGTTTGGGGAGCCCAATAACCATGGTAACAATTTAATGGATAGAGGGGGAAAACCCCAGAATCTCTTAATCTTCAGAATCTTAGAGCTAAGGATGTAAGGAGGTCTAATCAGATTAGCAGCATCAAAACTCTCACACAAAGCAGGGAAAGAAAGCCGACCTCCCTGAAATAATGACTTATAACCTCAGTCACTTTTCAACACTGAACTTACAGAATTAAAACAAAATCCTTCCCTTAATCCTATAAAAAATGAAGTCTGAGTTAGATGAATCTTCTTAGGTTTTATAATTCAAAACTAAACATGACATGTTTCACTTGCTTAGAACTCTAGCTAGTAAACAATCAATGGTTAACCACTTAACAAAATATTAAAACACCTACTGAAACCAACAGAAAATTAGGTAAATGAACAGGCAGGACAAAGAAAGAAATGTAAATTTTATTTTTGTCAAATACTTATATACTATCTGCCAAGCATGGATTTAAGTACTTTATAAATATTAACTCATACAATCATCATAAGTGACCCATGAGGCACAGAGAGGTTACGTAATTTGCTCAAGTTCACACAGTTACTAAACTATGGAGCCAAGATACCAATCCAGGCAGTGTGGCTTCAAATGGCCCATAAACATATAAAAATGCCTTTGGATTCACTCTAAAGAACTGCAAAATTAAAACAATGAGATGTCACTTTTGCCTATTATACTGGACAAGATGAAATACTGATAGTTTGATTATAGCCTATGCTGATAAGCATGTGAATAAACAAGCATTCTCACATATTGAAGGTGCAACTGTAAATTTACTGGCACCTTTCTGAAGAGCAATTTGACAAAATTTAGGAAAATTATAAAAGAATAAACTTATTAACCAACAATTTTTCTTACAACTATCCTTATGAAAGGACAGGGAGTTAGGCACAAGGAGATTTACTCTAGTATTGATTGTAATGACAACAAAAAAGATAAAACCATCAAAGGGAATAATAAAACAAGTTACAGAATATCTGTCTAATGGAACACTGAGAAACTTTTTAAAAGCCTATATATTAGTATGTGCTAATATGAAAATATGTCTAAAAATGTATTCAGTCAACATGGTAACTTACAAAATAAAACACACTGTTAAGTCTATCGGTTTTCTTAAGGATCTATACATGTACATTATGCATGCATACACACATATATGTATTGAAAATATCTAGAAAGATCAAATAAACCATTAACATTAATTTCCTTTGGGGAGCAAAAATGGAAGCAGAGAAGAAATGGGGGGTATCTGTACTTTTAATACCATTGTATAGCTTTTAATGATTGTATATTTAATTATTACATTTACGGTGTTTGAGCGACTTTACGAAAAAAAGGATGGATTTATAACAGTCTCAATGACATCAAGCAGAAATGGGCTTCAAGATACAGCAAAAGAAAGAGATACTACAGTGCTACTGAATCTAGATTAAGGCCATGTAAGAATTTCTGAAATAAACTTTCTAGGGAGGGGGGAAAATACTTCTAGAGAAGGAAAAAAAATCAAAACAAGTAGCCCTGGAGAGAGAAATTATAAAGTAATTCACTGTCTTCTATCTCAGGGATGTATTTTCCTTTATATTTACTCAGTGCTAGAGATAAAAATAAGGGAACTAGCCAGAGACATAGTAGAAACTGAACTAGTCTGGAGTCAAAAGCTATACCTTGAGCCCACATCTTTGTTTTAACGAGCTATAAGGCCTTGGGCAGTTGCTCAATGTTTTCCAAATAGTTCTCAAAAACTGAAGACACTGAACTCAATTTCTTAAAGTCCTTCTAGATCTAAAACCCTGTATTTCATTACTTTAGCTTAGTTTGAAAAAAAAATCCATGTACCTAATAACCTAAGAATATAAGCCACGGACAATGTTTTTTACACTTAAGACTACAGCAATTTATTAAGGAGATGCTTTCCTGTCTGGAACTATCCCTGCCCACTATCAGAAACTCACAGGATGAAGGCTCCCAGCACATCCAGGGAGCAGGAAGCGCTTAGACTTTTTTGACTGTGTATGTACAGAGGTAGAATGTTATTAGGTACTGTGGAAAACCTAATGACTCATTTGTGTTGGTTTTATGCCTTTATTTTGGTTTCTCTATAAAATAAATTTCTTAAATATAAGTCAATCAGACTAGCAGATATCTAGCCTCAGCACAAACATGAAATTTTTAATAATGCAGGAGACACTGCTACCCACTGAAGACAGGCAATGTGACTTTCAGCAACTTCAAGGAAAATTCCTCTACGAGTAACTTTATAAGGAAACCCCACTACTACACACCAGGGCCACACTTGGAAGAATCAAACTAAAGAGTCTCTCACATTCCCAACAGAAAAAATGTACAAGGACATAAAAAGACAATTATTGAAGAGGAACTATAAATGGGCACTAAATATTGAAAGAGGTCTTCCGATCTCAAAGAAATGCTAATTTAAAACAAATACAGGGGCTTCCCTGGTGGCGCAGTGGCTGAGAGTCCGCCTGCCAATGCACGTGCCCTGGTCCGGGAGGATCCCACATGCCACGGAGCGGCTGGGCCCGTGAGCCATGGCCACTGAGCCTGCGCGTCTGGGGCCTGTGCTCCACAACGGGAGAGGCCACAACAGTGAGAGGCCCGCGCACCGCTAAAGAAAAATAATAATAAATAAAAATAAATAAATACATGTTTTAACCTATAAGCTTGACAAAGATTATTAAAATCCACAAATACCCAATACTAGAAAGAGCCATGTAAGCAGGCACACTCACACACTGCTTACACAGGTGGCGACCAACACAATCCTTCTGGAAAACAATTTGTCAAGAAGTACCACGAGCTTCTGAAAAGTTCCTCTCCTTTCACTATTAATTCCTTATCTAGAAACATTCCACTAAAATAATCAGAGATTTATACAAAGATACATATTTTCCAGAGAGTTTTTCTTTAATGAATGAGAAAAATATGTAAACAAAATTCACCCAAACAAAATCATGGTATATTGGTACAACAGACTCTTAGGCATTTTTCAAAGAGTAATGACATTAAAAAGGATAAAGCAAAAGATAAGAATTAAGAAAAAAAACCCAAGGATATTCTTTATCAGTATTTTACAAATTTTCTACAATAAGCACATATTATACTGGGCATTGATCAAAGGCCCATATTTATTCTGACTTTAACTTTTCCAAAACCAAAATGGATGTAACAGTTGATGGCACCTTAAAATTGCTACCAGCCAGGGAATGGTTGCAACGTGGCAAGCACTGACCATGCAAACCTATGTTATTACATCTGGTAGAGTGACTAGACAATGATAACCTCCTCCAGGTTTCAGTCAACAGATCACTTAAAGTCCATTGTGGAAGGAATAAGAGCCCTGAATTTTATCTGAAAGCCTTCCATTAAAACCTCCTTCTGAGATCATGAAAGAATGGCATCGAACTTGCAGAATGCATGTCTGCAGCTGGGAAGAAAAGTCCTGGAGGAAACAGTGAAGGGCTCAAAAAAATGCTGCAACATCAATGCTCTTAATGGTAGAGAAGATGATGTCATATGAAGAAAAATGAGTATTGACAACTAGGTGAAAAAAATTATTTAGAAGAATCAGGTTCTGAACATAAATTTGAAATACTTTAACCAACTTATTTCATTTTCCTCCCATTTTATGAAAAAGATTGAGATATGTAAAAATAACTTTCTAAAGAAAGGAAATCTTCAGTAAAGTATAACATTTTAAGTAATAAAATATGTCAATTTAATTGACAGCAGTTCTTTCTTCCTTAGCAGTACCCAAAATAATGGTGTGTTTTATAACCAATGAAGTACTATGTAACATTTATAATCAGAACAATAAAGACAAGTGCTGTGAGCTGAACTGTGTTCCCTCAAATTCATACGTTGAAGCCCTAACCCCCAACGTGATGGTATTTGGAGAAGAGGCCTTTTAGAGATACTTAGGTTTAAATGAAGGCAGGAGGATGGGGCCTTCATGATGGGATTTGCATCCTTATAACAAGGGGCACTGGAGTGCTTGCTGTCTCTCTTGCCACGTGAGGATTCAAGTATAAGGCAGCCATCTGCAAGCCAGAAAGAGAACCTTCAACCAGAACCTGATCATGCTGGTGCCTTGAGCTCAGAATTCTAGCCTCAACTGTGGGAAAATAAACTTCTGTTGTTTAAGCCACTCAATCTCTGGCATTGTGTTATGGCTGCCCAAACTAAGACAACAAGAAAATGTGCCATCAGAAATCAAAATATTTTTAACATCTGGTACTTGGAAGGAAGTTTCCTACATAACTCCAAAGTTATGTAGAAAACTTTCTTGGGGTGGGTTGGTACGGTGGGAGGCAAACAAGCCCTCACAAAGATACGAGACATTAACATATAAATTGTTTGAGAACCAAATGTAAGATCATCAGGAAGGTAGCAGTGCACAGGGGGCTCTCTTCCATCCTCAACCCAGAGTCTGCATCCTCTTCACCTCTGCTACCAGCCAGTTCCATGCTCTATATAAAATCCAGACAAGTGCCCAAACCATTATAGGCCCCTATGTGTGTGTCTTGTATCAGAGACATCATTATTACTGAGTACTCCTGGGCTCTAGGACAGTCTCGGCACAAAGAATGTCATCACGTACCCAATGTAGCAGTATGATGCTCCCAAAGTCCCTTAAAAATGGACAACTCTCACACAAACTTTTGAGAATGAAGAATTAAAAATCAGCTCTAAAGTCTTATTTCATCCTGACCCCCATGACAGTGCTGTGGTCACCAGAACACAGGACAAGAATCTCTGATTCTTTATTGGCACTGCTGATGGCTGATGTGTTATACCAGCCTGCCACCAAAGGGAGAGGGGGCGTGAGAGACAGACACAGATCCTACATTCCAACTCCATGATTTCCAATATGAATAAGGGTTTCTCAATTTGATGCTCTATACCAAGGCTAGGGCTACCCAACGGGTTACCCCTGATGGCCATCTGTCGACTGCAGGACAAGTGTAAGGTCAAAGCCCTCAAACCCTAAAAGAAGAATCATTTAGTTTAGACCACCCTGCATGGAAAAAAGAAGTCAACCTAGGTCAAAATTTTTGGTAGCCTATCTCCCCTCTCAGGAACTATGTTTGCCAATAGATTACATCAAATCCAGTTTTCTACATTTCTGCAGAATACATATAAAACTTATACAAATAGGTCATATGAAAATTCAAATATGGAGCTTTTTATGAGAATTAAGAAGCTATACATGACAAAACTCCCTGAAGACCTGGTCTATAGAAACTAAGACCGTTGGTTGTTTTTTGTTTTTTAACAGTAAAGCAGCTTGCATGAACAAAAATCTGTGAAATGAAATTAGGTTTGACATAAAAATGGACTCTGAATTATATTTCTGTATTAGCTTTCTTGTTGCATTTACACATATACATACAAAAAGGGACCCAAGTAAATAAATATTGTTGTCTGAGAATTTTGCTACATCCTTTATGATGATTCAGATAGGCTGTGACTTGCTAGAGGTTGTACTGGCCATAAAAAGTGGAAGATCCAGGATAAGTCTTGATTTCACCTTCTCAGTCCAGACTTTTCTCTAATTACGCCTCTCATAGGAAACAGCTCAGATGGACCAGCCGTGGTCCATTATGTATAGTGCCTGATACACATGATAAATGCTCAGTATTTGTGCCCATCCTCCTCTTTCATCCTTTATATATCCCTAAAATGTACGGGGAAGCTATAAAGAGGATGGGCAATGGAGCCTTCCACATATAAAGACCTTTACTAATAAGGATATGTTGAAATGAAACATCTCAGCAACTTTATAAACTGTACTTAGAAATCTATTCTTAAGGCTGCTTGCTAACTCCCGAAATTTCTTAAGGGGAAAAGCCTCTCAGTTTAAGTTCACAAAGAAAAAAGGATAAAATGCAAGTGACATGATATAGGTTAAAAGGTAAAACAAGTTATAAATCAAAGTATAAGTCACCATACAACAGACAAATGACTCAGAGCCGCTTCGGTTTTATCATGAGGAAAAGGCTAAAGATGGCAGAAGAGCCTTTAATATCCAAAGTCAATGGCAGAATTGGTATTTAGAGAGAGGACAATCATGGATAGAAGCTTCTAGAACATCATTCTCTTTCCTGAGATCAACGGAAGGAAGATGTTTTAGAAGGGTTTTGTTTGTTCTTTAAAGTACCAGTTTTCTCGAGAAAGAAAAGATGTACTGAACATCTAGCAGAAGCCATATGTCAAGCAAGGCACTTCTGTAGACAGGTTATCTTATTTAACCCTGACAACATCCCTGTAAGGTAGCTTAACTAGGTTAAGAAATTTGTCCAAGTACACAGGGAAGTGAACAAGCTAGGATTTGAATTTGCATCTTCAGATTCCAAAGTCTGTGCTTTTTCGAGACTCTGAGGTGTGAGGGGCGACAGAGTAAAACTGATGAAGGGACCAACTGAACCAGAGGGAACAGCATTCCCACTCCTACTAGTAACCAGCCTGTTCCATTCTATGTTCAAATCCTGTCCTACAGGATTTTGCAGAACTTATTTAAATGCTTTGGTAAACAGAAATACAATACCTTTAGACTGAACTATTTCTGCTTATTTTGTTGCTTCGGAAACATTTTTTGAGTCAGTTAACAACAAGATACCAAATATCCATAGCTCAGCAAGACAGTCACTGCACTAAATTCCTAAATAATAGTCCACAGCCACAAAAAATGGGCAATGCAGCAGAGAATAATCAAAAGCAGCTTCATATTTTCCAGATAAAACAAAGCATCGTTTGTATTGAGGCATTTTTAGAAGGTACCACTGAAAGCCAGACTGCAGCCTGGAATGGCTTAAAATACCACATTTAACAATCACATCAATGGCTTTTAAACTTTAGAGGCAAACAGCTTCCTTTTACTACAAATTCAAAGTGAAGGATTAGATGCAAAGCTAACAGATTCAGGACACATTCAAGCTTAGGGACTATCCAATGCCTTAATTAACACCATTAATTACAAGTGTATTGAGCCAACTAGCTGGGTTTTAATGATGAAACGGTGAAGGTCAAAATTTTTAAATAAATTGCTTCAAACTAAGCCCCCCTGCTGAAAAAAGAACACCAATAATTAAATTGAAAGGAAAAGCCTAATAAACAATTATTTTGGCGTATTTAGCAACCTTAATCAGTCTATATTTTAATTGAGACAATACCACAAATAAGAGTTCACCAAACTTTGCTCTTCTGCCTCAACTTGGAGCTACTGGGTTGGCCAAAAGGTTTGTTTTTCTGTAAGATGACTCTAGTAGCACTTAGTTGTCTTTAACTTCATTCGAAACAATTTTGTTAGATTGTATGTGACAGCTGTCATATCAGCATGCATTTTTAAAAAAAAAGACATTATAATTGGTGAATTTTTGTGTAGCCATTTTAATATTGAAGATGGAAGAAAAAAGCAACATTTTTGGCATATTGTGCTTTATTATTTCAAGAAAGGTAAAAACACAACTGAAACGCAAAGAAAGATTTGTGCAGTGTATGGAGAAGATGCTGTGACTGAGCGAACATGTCAAAAGTGGTTTGCGAAGTTTCGTGCTGGAGATTTCTCGCTGGACGATGCTCCACGGTCAGGGAGACCAGGTGAGCAAATCAAGACACTTAGAACAATCAAAGTTATATACCACGCAGGAGACAGCCGACATACTCAAAATATCCAAATCAAGCGTTGAAAATCATTTGCACCAGCTTGGTTATGTTCAACGCTTTTGATGTTTGGGTTCCACGTAAGTTAAGCGAAAAAAACCTTCTTGACCACATTTCCGCATGGGATTCTCTACTTAAACGTAATGAAAACATTCAGTTTTTACAACAAATCGTGAGGGCGATGAAAAGTGGATACTATACAATAAGGTGGACTGGGGCAAGTGAAATAAACCACCACCAACCACACGAAAGGCTAAAGAAGGTGATATGTATATGGTCGGATTGGAAGGGAGTCCTTTATTATGAACTCCTTCCAGAAAATCAAACAACTAATTCCAACAAGTACTGCTCCCAGTTAGACCAACTGGAAGCAGCACTGGACGAAAAGAGTCCAGGATTAGTAAACAGAAAAATCATAATCTTCCATCAGGATACCGCAAGACTGAATGTTTCCTTGATGACCAGCCAAAAACCATTACAGCTTGGCTGGGAAGTTTTGATTCACCCGCTGTATTCACCAAACATTACACCTTAGGATTTCCATTTATTTAGGTCTTTACAAAATTCTCTTAATAGAAAAAATTTCAATTCCCTGGAAGACTGTAAAAGGCACCTGGAACAGTTCTTTGCTCAAAAAGATAAAAAATTCGGGGAAGACGGAATTATGAAGTTACCTGTGGAACAAAAGGGTGAATACGTTGTTCAATAAAGTTCTCGGTGAAAATGAAAAATGTGTCTTATTTTTACTTAAAAACCAAAGGTACTTTTTGGCCAACCCAATACTTCCATACCAATAGAGAGCAAGCAGGAGAGTTGGACAGGGCAAGAGACTATGGCTTCAAGATTCGCAGAGGCAAAAGGGACACAGAGAGAGAGAGGGATTAGCCCTTTCTAGGAGGGTAAGAGGCCTTGCCCATCTAATGCTTCCAGATTGGTGTCACTATTTCCAGGGTTAAAAGGAAAAAAACAAAACCACTATCAACAGTGAGATTTGATTACATCGTAGATGTTAGATAAAATTAGGTTTCATTTCTTGGAGACCAGTAGGAAAAAAAGTCCAAAAAACTAGCCAAGACATGTACTTGCTCTGTGGAAGCAGTAACTATTAGAATGAGCTATACTAGATATCTGTGTTGGTTAGCTTTTGAAGTGGAGAGGACCTGCAAATGTCTACAACTGAGAATCCTCCCTAACGCACATCTTGGTGGAAGATGAAGTCCACCTTGCCCTAGAGAAGCTAAGAAGTCCAAATACACACTTGCTCAGCCTCTCCTACAGCCAGAACCCAGGCATGGGAACCAGGCTCAGCCCTTTTGATGTACCTGCCCCACACTTTCAATTTCTCCTTGGTTATTCTTAAGCATTTTCATTTCCAGATGAATTTAAAAATCAACTATGTCAAAAGCAAAACAAAACAGGATTTTTAGGGCAGTGAAAGTACTCGGTATGATACTATGATGGTGAATACATGTCATTATATACTTGGGCAAACCCACAGGATGTCCCACAGCAAGAGTGACCCCTAATGTAAACTATGGTCTGTGGGTGATGATGTGTCAATGTAGGTTCATCAGTTGTAACAAATATACCTCCTTGATGGGAGAACATTGATAATGGGGACGCTAGGAATGAGTGGAGGCATGGGGTGTACAGAAAATCTCTGCACCCTCCTCTCAATTTTGCTGTAAACCTAAAACTGGCTCTAAAAAAAATGACGTCTTTAAAAAGAAAATAGTTGGGGCTTCCCTGGTGCTGCACTGGTTGAGAATCTGCCTGCTAATGCAGAGGACAAGGGTTTGAGCCCTGGTCTGGGAGGATCCCACATGCCGCGGAGCAACTAGGCCCGTGAGCCACAGCAACTGAGCCTGCGCATCTGGAGCCTGCGCTCCGCAACAAGAGAGGCCGCAATAGTGAGAGGCCTGCACACCGCGATGAAGAGTGGCCCCTACTTGCCACAACTACAGAAAGCCCTCACACAGAAACTAAGACACAACACAGCAAAAATAAATTAATTAATAAACTCCTACCCCAACATCTTCAAAAAAAAAAAAGAAAATAGTTGGGATTTCATTAGAGATTAAATGGCATGTATAGATAATTTTGTAAGAGCTGGTCAGTTTAAAATAATAAATTTGCCCATTCAGGAATACAGTATTTCTTTCCATTTATTCAGTCTTCTCGTAAGTCCTTCAACACAGTTTTATCCTCTTCTTCAATATAAGCCTCGTACCTTTCTTCTTAGGTTGATATTTAAAGTTTCTGTTTCTATTATAAAATGGGACTTTTCATTTTCTAAACAGTGTTGCTATACAGAAAAGATATTAATTTCCTATGCTGCTCTTATATCCACTCTAAACTCTTACTAGGTCCAGGTTTGACATCAATACTCTGAAATCTTAAGAGTTCAGTAGGGCTTCCCTGGTGGTGCAATGGTTGAGGGTCCACCTGCCAATGCAGGGGACGCAGGTTCATGCCCCGGTCCGGGAGGATCCTGCATGCCGTGGAGCAGCTGGGCCCGTGAGCCATGGCCGCTGGGCCTGCGCATCCGGAGCCTGTGCTCCGCAACGGGAGAGGCCACGGCAGTGAAAGGCCCGTGTACCAGACAAGCCAACAACAACAAAAAAAAGAGTTCAATAATTACTTTTAAATTAAGGAACTTTAATGATAGTGACATGAAAGTTTGCTGATAGTAAAGGTCATTTACACACGTGGTAGAAGGTTGTAGACCTCTCTAGAGAGCTTCAAAATAAAGATAACACCTCACCCGCTTGTTTTAGATCAAGGTCCTAACGTAACAGCAGGGAGAGAAAAAATAGATGCCCTCATCTTACCTTCCCCACATTATGGTTTAATATTGATTTTTGCTCCCTTAGGCCTGACTCAAGGTCAAGAGAACTCATTTGCACTGATGGACTAGTGGAAACAAGGTAAATGCAGTTTCCAAAAAAATTTTAAAGTTTTTAATATTGCATTCTCCAGTGTGATTCTACAGCCTCCAGAAAATACTTTTTGCTCAGCTATAAGCATTTCCTAGGTATAAAAAAAAAATTATCAAAAAGTAATTTTGCTATTTTTAGAGCTGACTCAATGACTTCAATAACTTTCAATAATTTGATAACTCACTGTACCTAATACTTGAAATATCCTTATATACATGTAACTTTAATTTCAATACCTGCTAAAATTTTACCAATAAAGTGACATTTTCTTTTAGGGACAGGCGCTGAGGGTATAAAAACTTCAATACTTATGAAAAATATTTGTTTTCTTTTGAAGAATACTAAGTTTAACTCAGTGATTTTCCAAATTCTCAAAACAGGTTCAACATAAAAGTGTAGCTCAAGATTGTCTGTAAAAACAATCTACAAAGGATATGAAAAGCTGAACTCAAAATTTTAGACAAATATTTTCTAAATTTCTGTGACTGTGAGTTCAAGTACATAAAAACGAATTTTCCTTTGTCTTTACAACAAAGATTGGTTTAATTGGAAACAGTAGAGCAAAATTTTTCCATATTGCAGCAGACATTATTACCCAAGTTTCACAGCGGTCTCAGCAGATTAGCCAGCTTTAATTTACAGAGAAACTTAGCTGTGATTTACTTATATGATGAGAGCTGGCACAGAGCTCAACACATGAACGGTCAGATTCCAAGTATTTTCCCCAATCATCTTGTGACATAACTTCGTCAAGATTTAAAATTCCATCTGCTTTGTTCCCCAGTGGAATACAACCAGGTTCTAGTTAAGAGAAAAAAGGCATACACCATACAGATGTTTTATGAGAAATGTTCCCATTGCTTTTTCAAGTTGGTTTGCGTTAGTGAAAAGCCAAAGTGTGGGAATTATTATGAAGAAATGATTCAGAAAACACAATAGTTGCTCTTAAAGACCAAAGGGGGAAATAAACCCCAAATAATACGCTCTACAACTGGAAAAGTTTCAAACGCAAACAATGTTCACTGTCTGGCCCATCTGAAAGGCAGGGTGCCGAAAATCATTAACATACTGTAATTTCACATGAGTCTGGCACGGATCAAAGAGGATGGTAAGCCTGTTGTGAAAGACTCCATTACTAAGCAGAGAGTTTTGGCTTGGAGACCCTGGCCCTGAGAAAAATAACCCACTGGTTGGCAGTTCCAGTCCAACAGACAGCTTTAGGATCTAACTTTATCCTGGAAATTACAAAGGCATGTAAAGAAGCAAATAACATAGTTCCTAGGATGAGTGTCAGTTGAGCCAAAACTGGGGAAAAATTTTTGTTGTTGTTTTTTAAGACAGCTTTTCGAGAACTAAAGAGAAGGATGTTTTGGCCTTAACCCAGCAGAGGGTGAAGGGTCCCCTGGATAGAAATTATGTGAACTGAAAATTCCCCGTAGTAACAATTCTAATAAATTATTCAAAGCTAGGAGTTGATTTTCTAAGGTTAAGAGCTAACTATGGTCTCCTGTTTCTATCCTCAAAAACCGGTTTCTTCTTTTCTTTGCATCTGCTTAGCCAGGCATTAATGAGAGGCTTTTAATGGAATCTTATCAGCAACTTTACAACAAAGTCTCTACTTTTAAGGTTAAGTTTGCCTTCTGCAGGTTTGGTTAAAGGGAAATTAATAATAGAAAATTTGTCAAGGTTCCACATAACCAAAAAGTTTACAAGTCCACTTATTCTTTTACAGAAACAACATATATAACAATATTACCACGAGGCATTACAAGATCTTTTGAATTAAAGAGTTAACTATAATTCAGCCTTATTTACACCTTAATAGAAATTAAAAGTGAAAATATACAATAACTCAGAAACCAGCCATTCTCTGACTCTGGATTAACATGAGTTTGAGTGAAATGGCACATTTCAGGGAAACCGATCCATGCTAACAGATTTTTATTGTGCAAGATAGGTAGATAACATGTAGCTTTTCTGGTGAGTGGTCACCAAAATAACCTTAGAGTAGCTTATCACACGGAATGCAGTGTAGAGTCACAATGACCACATATGCACCAGAACTCTACCAACAGGAATGAAATCCAAGCCAAATTAAGTAGCTCTCATCATAATGAAAACTTAGCAGCCTGGCATTGAGTGTGGCTACACCTGTTAGGGGGAAAATCTGATACTCAAAAGATGAGGACCAGTCAGCCAGCAGTTGGTCAAACATATAAAATGCAAGCATGCGTGGGAAAAGAGAAAGCGCTTTCTAGAAATCAAATTCCTGGACACACCTGCTCTCCCTCAATGTCTGTAACTCTGCCTCGGGATCTGAATGACCTGTTAAAATTATGACCCTTACAAATCTTCTGGGAAAGGATTTGGTTCAGAACCCAAACTCCATCTTCAAAGTCACTTCCCAGGAGAAAGCTCACGAATGTATTTAGTTTCTCATGGCCTCCAGGTTGCTGTTTCTTCTAAGCCATATCACTTCTCTGACCCATTCCCAAGGCAGTAACATCTGCCCCGCCTGGATTAAGTGGGGCCTTGCTGGCTCACGCCCACCATGCTTGCTCAGCTCAACTCAATCCTGGACACATACCTGTTTCCTTCTTGCTTCCCTTTCCTCCCTCTCGGCTTTTCTTCAGCACAGCCTTTAACATTTTCAACACTCTTTCGCTTCTAAAGAGAAAAGGAGAAGAGGGAAGAGGAATTAAGTATTATAAATTGGAACGTAACTTGCATATTGACACAAACAGTAACTTGTCTTCAAACAAACAGATCACTTAGGATAATATAAAGGTACCTTGGGTTTTACATTAATTTTCTATGAATAAACTAACATGGGGAACCAAATGCTAAAAGACACAAGGAGTGTTTTATAATGTTTAATGAAGTGATCAGAAGTTCCCCGTCTGTTATAAGTTAAAAAAAACACAACAACAGCGCATTCTCAGCATTCCACATCTAATTAAGGTTATGAGGCTAAATCTGGACACATTACTGTAAGATACCTAGCATAGGAATGTGGGTCTCCCAACCCCCATTCATCAAAAGAAAACATTAAGACAGAATCAAAAAGATAATGGTTAAGAAGGAAAGCTACATGGTTAAAGGCATGTTTTACAGGTGCTACTGATTATTTAACCATAAGGAAAACATTTTGGAAGGTTAATCAGAATGAAACATACCTTAAAAACATTTGCAAAATAAATACAGTGGGAACACATTTCAACACTGATGTTGGGGGTGTCTGATCAAACAGCACCAAGGACACTGGGTTTTTAACCACATATTGTTATGACTTTTGGGTGGGGGTGGGGGGAGGTAAGAAGAACAGGCCCATGGCTGAATCCTTTAAATAATGAGCTGTATTTTTAAGCAGGGTTGTACTGAGCACATAAAAAACAACACAATGGCCCAGGCCTAAGGTGAAACATAAAACCACCCCTCCAGCAAAGAGACACACAAAAGGACCATTATTTCATCAGTCAGTCAGTCTCCTCCAGCTCTCTCTTCCCTCCACTAACTCAGATGAGATGGCTAGACAAAGCAAAAACAGTAACAAATCTGAGTGGGTTGTGTTACCATCACACACCCTTGTTAACGCACTAAGGAGAAGCGGGTAGAAGAAGGCAAGTAGCTTACTGCTGAAGAAAACAAAGAGGGGATGACTCCTCTGTAGAAAACCTGCCTTGTTAGCATCAACGCTTCCAGTGGTCTCTGTATAACGCCCCGCACAAGTGCTCAACCCCAGAGTTGAGCCGAGGTTTTGTGGAGCCCACTGAGAGGGAGGAAGGGTCCCAAAGTGCTGCCATGCACAACATAAGCACCCAGGGTGACCTTTCTTATCATTGGGTCCAGGCCTGTATTTATTTTTGCAAGCCCTTTGTTTTCCTGATGAAGAAACAGAGACCCTGGGAGGCTGACTTGCCCCAGGGTCAGGAAGCTAATTAACAGCAGGGCCAGAATCCAAATCTGGGGACTCCCAGCAAGGGTCCTTCTTCCCCAGTGCTGCTGGCCTCTCTGCTTAGAGCAATGAAAGCTTTGAAAAACAGCAATCAAACAATCAAAAAAATTAACAACAAACCAACCAACCTGAAAGATACTAGGAAGTAAATATCTTAAGCAGAATTTGGAAAAAGCCATAGTGAAGCCTATTAGGGTTAAATCATCTTACAAACAAGTCTTTACACACAAAAGGAGCATGGCTTAGAGCCTAATTCTTTTTAAAAATGCTACTTGAATGGACCCCTGTGAAAAGACTTGGGTTTCACGTAAAGGGCAAACACTGAATCTGGAAGTGGGCCACAGTGTGCTTCCATAGGAGAGCTGTGGAAACACAAATTTCTCCTGACAGCCATGCTTGAAGGAAACAATGCAAAATGTTGTGGCATAAAAAACGGCAGGAAAAGTTAAAAAAATAAATAGATACCTGGTAAGCACAGACATTTTCTTCTCCAAATTAAAAAAAATAAAAATAAAAAAAAAATCAACCAACCCTTCAGGGTTTGTCATTTAGCAAAGACTACATACTAAAGAAATAAGAGAGAAAAATATCAATGGAGCCAGGCCAGCAAAGCTTGGCCAAGGTCCTTAGGGAGCTTTTTTCCCCGTGTTTCCCTGGATCACTGAACAGCTCAGGCCCCACCACGGCGGTGAAGCTGCCCCTGATTAATCACTCTTGTCACCACCAACCCACAACAGATCTACAATGCCACTTGGAATACACAGCCCACAGGGCAAGGACTGGCAGACATGGACTTGGGCATCTCATCCCAGACACCTTAGATGTCTATTTTTCGGAGCTCAGCTGTTTTCAGGATAGTGAAATCTTCCCCATCAGTGGTCTCAAGTGAGAGGCTATCAGATATTCGCTGTAAGTTCTTCTCCCAGTTCTAGTTTTCCTCCCTAAATAATAACTCAAGGGAAAGAGCTTAAATTTATACTCTAAAAGATATTCAAACTGCACATGGAGAAACTTTAACTGATGCAAAAATTAAGGAACCCCCCATACACACACAAGCTGGAAAGGAAAAAAAAAAAAAAAAAGACTGCTCCCTGTGGGTTAAATTCTGAAATTAATACAGATCAGAGCAGAGCTGTGCAAAGTCCCAATCAGTCATGGCCTGAAAAATGTAACTGGAATGTGACACTCATCAACAGACCCTTTAAAGTCTATGCCCATCTGAAGCAAGGTGGTCAGAAAAAGCAACTATAGTAATAGGCTGGAGGGGCCAACACTGGCAGTATAGTCCAGAGAAGATTATCTGCACACCTGACAGTACCTGTGAACTTATAAATACATACTCCCACATCCAGTTCTGGAAATAGACCCATCAGGCTATCGGACCCAGTGCTATTAAACACTGGCATCATAACTACTTCCCCTTCTTCTGATCCTATTCTCAATGAGCAGTGCCTCTTAATTTGGCTTTTTAACCTAACCACAGTGGGGGAGAGTGTGCTGGTCTAGTCCACCCAACACAATTGTCTAGCTTGTTGACAGACATGCTTCTGGGAATAAATTAATAAACCAGTGTTCTGGCTTTAAACAAAAGCTCTCATGAGCTTTGTTCAAGAGAATCACTTTGCCAAGTATCATCTATTTAAGACATAAAAAATATTAAGTTTCTGATTCCAGTTTGAGTACCAAAAGGAAGACAGTGGTAAATTCTTGAATGCAAATGCTACCGTGAAGCAGTCTTATGAGGGCAGCCAGCGGGCTCTCCCTGAATGATACCTTCTGCATCACTTCCCTTCCTGTAGCAACTTCAACTCCTGACGATTTTCCCCTAAAAAGGGTAAACACTGCCCTGCTACAGAAGTGAACCACATAGAAATGATGCAAACCAGCCTTCCAGACACACAAAAAGAAACTGCCAGAAGCTATCAAGTTCCTACTAGAGGACCATACATGTAAGGAAGTTCTTATGGACAAGCATAATAGGATAAAACAAGAAAGGCTGTCCTTTTTCACTTTAAATACTATAGTTCAAAGGGCACAGGTGTAACTCAAATACATACTGGCCAAATAGAATCCCTCAATTCCTGCCACATAAAACTTTAGCCTCTATCACACAAGTAGTATAAATATATGGCTGGATTTAAGTATTTAAAAATAAATCTTTGCTGGCACTTCCCTGGTGGTATAGTGGTTAGGAATCCACCTACCAATGCAGGGGACCCGGGTTCGAGCCCTGGTCCAGGAAGATCCCACTTGCCATGGAGCAACTAAGCCCGTGCGCCACAACTACTGAGCCCGCATGCTGAGAAACTACTGAAGCCCGCGCCTAGAGCCCGTGCTCCGCAATAAGAGAAGCCACCGCAATGAGAAGCCCGCGCACCACAACGAAGAGTAGCCCCTGCTCGCCGCTACTAGACAAAGACCGCACGCAGCAAGGAAGACCCAATGGAGCCAAAAGTAAATTAATTAATTTTAAAAAAAAGAATGAATAAGTCCTATTTAAAAATAAAAAATAAAAATAAATCTTTGAAAAATTAGAGAACTTCAGCTCTCGTTTCTTCATATATTTTTGGGGAAGAGAGAAAAGACCAGCCTCTGGATTACAACAACTTAAATGATCTAATGGGAGAAAATTTCCTACAATGTTCATTTCAAAGAAAGTAAAATGAGTATATGACATTACCTTTAGGTCAATCATCTGAAGTCACCTAAATTTCCTTATTTTTCTACTATCATTCGACATCTAAGTTTCCCAAATGCCATAGATTCTTCTTTTCAAAACCCAGAGAAGTTAAACCAACTATTGAGCTTATTTTTACTTCTTAGATTTCTCCTTTAACACACAAACTCTTTGGAGATAGGCACAATGTCTCCATGTTATGTGTTAAATAAGCATTCTGCAGTGATTACAAAGGTATATAACAAAAGTTATCCTAGATTAAACAGTGAGATGATTTAAAAATAAGAGAAAAATCTATTTCAGTTTGCAATCCCAATGGCAGTATCATAACCATGACCACCTTGTCTGAAATCATAGAATAATACCAGCCTTAAAACTTTCCTCTTCTGGAGTGCCATAACACCTATTTATGAAATTTCAAATCGACTCAGTGAGCTGAGGGCAGGGATTATGTTTATTCTTTAATAGATACAAACAGAAGCCAGAACACAGCCTTCCCACACGCTCTGTTCTCAATATTTGTTGACAGATTTAACTAGGCTGCAATGAACACAGATGAGCCATTTCCTCCAAATCAAGCAATTAACCAACATTCATAGCAGTTTATAAATTACAAAGAATATTCCTATATATTCTTGTTTGCAAGGAGTGCAAGAAACAGTTAAATCCAAGAGATACTTGGGACAAAAATGCTGCATTTCATAATGTCCCTTCATGTCCACACCTGAGTCAGCCTTAAAATCTCAAGATAATAAACCTTATTATCCAGTTATCCTGGACACCTAAACACACGCTCTGTGCTCACTCCACTAAAAGGAGCTTCTTGCATCAAACCATCCATCTGACCTCAAAGCAAAGCAGTCTCAGAAGGTGCCTCCTTTCTTTTGCCAAAATAAATAAAGCAGAGTAGCAGTATCTACAAGTGAAACACTGGAAAGTAAGATGCACATGATCATTAAGAAAAAAATTTTTTTTAATTTAAGAAAAGAGATACAACAAAAACATCCTCAATTTTACGGGCTCAAAAACGTCTCAACCTAATAAGATTAAGACTCACCTACACGATAGCCATGTCTTCTGTAGTACTGCCTTTAGAACTTTCCTTTGCATTGGCAACCTTTAGTGTTTATCAAAAGAAAGGAAATGGATGGTGGTGATGGGTGGGGAGGTGCTGTCTAAAGCAGTCTACAGAATAAATAATATAGTAGAGAGGAAGTAAGAGAAAACAAAGCAGGACAGAGACCACAAAAGGAAACAAAGCCCTGCTAGAGGGGGCAATGGCTGCTGCTGGAAATTCACAGAAAACTGCCTTCTAGAAGCTTCCTGAAAGAGCCATATCTTGACACTCTTTTAAAGATCCCAGGAGGCTGGGGAAAAACCAACTCTTGATGAATACTTGAAATTCTAGGAGGTCTCTCTCCTATTTTTTCCCCCCTGGGTAGTAGAAGGAGCCTAGGAATTAGGAGACCTGGTCCTGGCATTGTGACTGGGAACATGTTACCAAACTTCTCTAGGATTCAGACGCCTCGTCCAGGAAAGCTGGAGAGGAGGAGAAGGGGTTTTTGATCAAGAAACCAGAAAGCAATTGTGATGGTAAGTAAAAAAGCGGCCCTTGGTATTGCTTAACATGCAGAGCTGGGAAACAGGCCATCATTCGGCTGTGATTTATCTCCTAAGACACATAGACCCAACCATTTGGTCCTCTTTCTTCAAAGCCATTCTACAAATTGTACCTCTAATTCTGCTGTTCTTTTCTTTAGAGTTAGGTTTGTCTTATACTCAAACCTGACGTCTTTTTGCCTAAGTTATTAAAAGCAAAGTAAATTTACAGTTACAAGTAATATGAATGTAAAAGAGTTCTGGGCATGAAGTTTGAACTCAAATGTTTAAGTTCTGATTAAGTGGAAATTTCCTATTAGATTGAAATCATTTTCAACCCATATTTAAAAGACTCTGTAGAAAGATATACAAGTTGTTTTGAGAAAAGTGTCCTTAAAAATCTAACTCTCCTAAGCCAGTATTTCAAGCTGCTAAAAAATTACTATATACAAGTTTGTTTAAAGAAGTTTTCATTTTGATAACACTTGGCAAAAAAGAAATTTCACTTTGAGAAGAAAATATGAAGAAGCTACCTGTTTCTGGCTACAAGAGCCATTTTTCTATATTGTGAAGGGATTTGTTCCATTCAACTTTGAACACTATCTCATCCATAAAGCCTTCCCAGGCCATGATAGTCAAAAGGTATCTTTAATTCCACATGCCACTTTGTACTTACAGATGGTTATCAATCAAAATCACAGTAAAAAATGTTGAACTCTACAAATCCCCCATGGCACCTAAAGAGGTACCTTACATGCAACAAACACTAAATAAATCTCCTTAAATGAAAGAACAGCAGGGTTGTTATGGAGGGGAAATCAAAATCAATTCTCTCCCACAAGGGATTTGGACTAATAATGTAAGAATTCTTCTGATACCAAGGACTAATTTCCAAGTTTATGGCCCAAGTTATCTGACTTATACACAATGAACAGCACATCTCCATAGCAGGACCTGTTCTGTTACCAGGCCTTCAGAAGCACCAGCTGCAGGCAGGTTATATTTTGGCGTTTCGAATATGCATACAGAAGGGATAAGTATAATAACAGAAAACCTGAAAGCAATACATTCTGCCTCAAACCAGGAAGGGCTCAGACAGGGAAATAACCAAGGGCAGCGTTCCTGGCAATAATCATGCCTCCCAGGCCAATGGCTCTGGAGCTAGATTGAGCACCAGTCTTGCAGAAAGCCCCTGCTCATCCAGAAGCTGTCTTCACCCGGACGTTCCCCAGCCAAGCACCCACCTCTCAACCTAACAGCAAGACACTACCTAACTAGAGGACAAAATAACTGTGACATTATTACCATCACCACCACCATCTAGACAGTCATAGATACTTAATCTATTAGAGAAAGCCAAGACACTTCCCAAGCCCACTTCAAAACCCACCTCAAAAGCTTCCTCTTAGAAGCCTTCTGGGTCTTATTTTAATTGCTCACCCACCTGCTTCCTCCACTAGTCTGCGGGACTCTGGGTGGCCAGACCTTGCTCTGCTTCACCAGCACGCATAGTATGCTTTCTCACTTCAGTATCAATGGATACATCGGGGAGGAACATAATTTTTCCAGCTATAATTCTCAAAGGAAATAACTGTATCTCAAAACACATTGCCAGCCTAATAAATTTAGGTAAATATAACATCCTTATTTAAAATGCAAGGCCCATGGGACTTCCCTGGTGGCGCAGTGGTTAAGAATCCGCCTGCCAATGCAGGGGACACGGGTTCGAGCCCTGGTCCGGGAAGATCTCACATGCTGCAGAGCAACGAAGCCCGTGCACCACAACTACTGAGCCTGCGCTCCACAACTACCGAGCCCACGAGCCACAACCACTGAAGCCCGCGCACCTAGAGCCTATGCTCCACAACAAGAGAAGCCACTGCAATGAGCAGCCCGTGCACAACAGAGTAGCCCCCGCTCGCCGCAACTAAAGCCTGCACGCAGCAACAAAGACCCAATACAGCAATCAATCAATTTAAAATAAAAATAAAATAAAATGCAAGGCCCTGAGCATTGGAGGAACTTGTCCTGACTCTCCTGAGCCAGCAAGTGGCAGAGACAGGGTTACAACCCAATTTCCCAATTAAGGAATAAGCACTGGGCTAGCAATTGCAGGTTTTTCATTCTACACACATTCCTGAGTATCAACTCTGCCAACCAAAGAGGAACACAAAGTATAATATGATGGAGGAGGAAGACAACACTGTCAACAAACATGGGCAGGAAGCTACAAGTCCATGCCTCCATTTTCTCTATAAAGTAAAACTAAGGTATGAGAGGAGCAGAGAAGGTTCAGAATAGCCCTATGTAGAGGAAAGGAAGGCAAGCACAAGATGAGAAGGACAGCTGAACAGTTTTGATTGCCCAACCAAGGCTGCAGAGCAAGACACAGCACCAAATGATGAAAGTGGGCAACTCCATCCTCTGATGCTCAGTCCCAAGAAAGAACCACCCGGAGGACAAAAGGCTTGATCAGTAATCAGGTGTTTGCAGCACAGGTGCAACAAGATTGGTAAGGGTGCTCGTACAAGAGTACTCAGAGTGGCATGCCATGGAATCAAGGCTGGACGGGAAGCAAGTGGAGGCCTGAGAGGAAGGACCAGCAGAGAGAACAGGGATGGTGCCTCAAAGAGATCAAAGAGCAAATACAGTCAGACTAAGTCAATGAGGAAGCTGAAAAAGGCTGTCTGGGCTTCTTAATTTTAAATCTTTGGATGTGGAACAATTCCAGACAATGTTAAAGCCCACATGATGGCCAACAGCATGGTTTGCTGAAGTGGAATGTCCTCAAGTGTAGGTTGGAAGCAAACAAGTCAAAGCACTTGATTCTCGGTCTGGGGAAGGGCCGTTCAGATGCTTCCTGCCGTAACAGAGACAGGATTAGGGATATCAACCACCACCCTAACAGCTCTTATTTACTAAGTGTTTACTGTGTATCAGGTAAGTGGAAGAGCTTTACATTCATATGTAATCTCATTTTACCCTTAAAAAAAAAAATCTATGGGACAGTTTTACTGATTCCTTTTTATTAATAAGGAAGCAAAGGCTTAGAGGGATTAACAACTTTCCCAAGGTTACACAATTTGTAAAGGTGAAGCTGGGACTTGAATCCAGGTCTGACTTGAAAGCTCAGGCTCTGACCTGCTGCCTCCAAAGTCCTCAATGAACTGAGGGAAGGTGGGACAGGGAGGTGACCAGGAGAGCACAGAATACAAGTCTAAAGGACTAAGTGGCTTTTGTATAAGGGTGAAAGTACCGTTGTTATGGATCCAGCTGAGGCGAGCTGGGAGAAAGCCAACGCTGAGCCACAGCGGCCCATACAGAACCACCTAGGGCTTGAATATGAACCACAGACTTTGCATGTGGTCCCACCCTTTCTCACACAGCTCCGTGCGGGATGTGACCAGGATCATAGGATGCTCCCCTGTGGAAGGTTTATAGCAACTGGAGACCCCAGTCCCAACCCTCATATGGCGGTTAGCTCCCTAACAATGACCCTGATTACATCCTCTTGTCTTTTCCCTTCTCCTTCAAGTTTTCCACTTGTATCACACAACAGAGCTATGAACCTGACCACCTTCTTGATGTGTGACAATTACAGGTCCCTGAGTAAAGGTAGGAGGCATTACATTAACAAAATGACCTTGGGCAAGTTATTTCACCTTTCACAGGCTCATCTAACAGGAACACTGCTCCCTTTATCGTTTGACAGGACAATACCAAGTCTCTTCCACCTGTAGGTGCTATCACTGTAAGGGGGAAGATTTATTTCTTGTTCATAGGGCCACTGTAATCACAGTAGCTGATAAACCATCACCACAGATGAAAAAGGAACTCCTCTGAGGAGTCTATGGCATGGGTTGATGATACACCTTCAGTATGAAAGGAGAAGAGACCTTGAAGACATGTCAGAAAGTCCATTTTTCAAAAAGTGTAAAGGTACTCAATCATCAGTGCCAGCTGAATGAAGCCTGGTATCATAAATCTAAAGAAATTCAATTTTTTAAATTGCACTGCAACTGGCCTCAAAGTGAAAAAGGTCAGACAACTTCAAAGATGCCCCGTGAAAGGCAGCTCTTCATCACACAAAGATTTCTTGCTTACGGAGCTGACAGACGGATCTTTCTCTTAAAGCCCCAGAATACAAGACGTCAAAATCCCTCCTCCACTTCTGTCAGTGACTTGCTATGATGCTCTGAACAAGGTTTTAACCTCCCCAGGCCCTGATTTCATTAAGTTGGGAGTTTGCAATACCCATGTAGTTTTTTTTTTAAACTCCCCCAGGTGGTTCTGATGTTCAGCCAGCAACATGTATTTAACACTAATTATATTCCAGGCCCTGCTCTAAGCACTTTTATATATATACACACACACATATATGTATGTATACACACACACAGTCATTTAATCCTCACGACTGCCCTCTGGGGAAGGTACTGTTAATGTCTCCATTCTGTGAAGGCACAGAGAGGCTGGGACTTGCCCAGGGTCATGTAGCTCATGGGGCCCATCCAAGCAGTTTCGCTCCAGAGCCTGACCATGAAGTCCCTATTCTATGCCTACTTTTTTGGATAAAAATGAGAGACGAGCGCCCAGGGGCCTGGTGAGGTGGTAAAACAGACAAAACCGTCAAACGGGGAGAAAAATCATCTTTGGCCACACATACACGCGTGGACACACACACACACAAACACAACCCCCCCACCACCCCCAGAGAGGCATCCCATGCCTCAATCTATCTTGAAAAAGAGAATCTACCTCTATTGAAAGACACCTCCTGTCCACTCCCTCAAGTTCTGCTAGGCATCCATCTTATCAGTTACTTCAAACTACAGTGTGGTCAATGTATATGATCTGGAGGCATCACACAACAAAATACATGCCACAAAAAGAGCACACTCTTCAATTCATGAGCTTACAGGGGGAGAACACGGAGATGGGCCATACTGCCAACGAGGAAGATTATTTGGGGGCAGAAACCTCTGTGTCACATGGGCAATGCTTCCCCTATTCCTAACACTTACCCAGAAATTCGGAACTACATCGTTATTCAAGAGGGGAGCTCAAAAACACAGCAACAAAAAAAACTGCCCATTTCTCACTACAATGAATTGTATGAAGCTTATTAAAAGGTGATGGGCTGGGGCAAGGAATGGCCTGGTACCCAAGCTTTCCTTCTCTGGGCTGTTTTACACAGTCCAATAAATATAATATGGTCTTAACCTTGGACATCAAGTTCTAAAATAAAGTGGGGAATGCCTGCAGTGCTAATGCAGTAGAGAGCTGAATCAAATTCATACAAGCCATACAGGATCACCTCTTCCCACAGCTAAAGCAAATATCTCAACACGTGAATCACTGTGCTCTTATCTGAAATTTGTAAGGGAAACCATTCTGGGCCCTAAGCATTTGGCTGCAGAGCAATCTCCAAGTGCGACTGCCACGGGGGCCCACGAGAAAGATCACGTGGGAACAGGTGATGGCTATATTTTTTAATCCATTCCTACAGCCCCAAAATGGGGGAATACCAGAGCTCTAGACGATAAAAGTCAAAGACAGCTCATGCTAGGAAATAAAAGCCAAACATGTAGAGTTTTGTTTTGTTTGTTTTTTTTAACGTTAACAAATCCAGCCTCAAAGGAAGATAGGAAAGATAACACAAGGGTGCCATCCAAGGCAGGAGCTCTAGACCCTCCAATCAGAATGTTCCTGAGTGATTCTGACATAGAAAATGCGATTACAAAGAAAATCCATTATATTGAAACAGACATCAAAATATTTAGAAAGCAATCTGTGATAATAGTGATGTGTGCTTCTTAATGCATAAATAACATGACAAGAGCAGGTCTCAGAGCTACTGTAGTTTTCTGAGCAGTGGTAGGCATAACGGATAGCTTAAACTATCTCCCACAATGTGATACAAAAGTTTGTAATTTCTAAGTGGCAAAGCCACAGGTGCTGACGTTACATCGTTTATGGGCCCCTTTCATGACTGGAGGGAAAAAAACACATTTTGGCTAGAGGATAGTGAAAATAAAAATGTACTTTTTTTTTCTTCACCCACTCACCCACATTCACAGATCCTCTGAAGTGCATCCAATGACCCTAAGGGTTAGGGACCCTGACCCAGAGAATCAGAGTCAGACCCAACAGAACAATTACTCAGACTTGCCAAAAGTTCTGCTAATAGCCCAGGAGTTTCTAGAGAAACAGTAGCTCAGTTTTACACCACTCATGGAACAACTGAAATTCAGGAAATTAAATGGTAACTTACTAATTGCCACACATTAGCAGGATTGGGTATTCCACATATGCACCACTCTTAACATTTAAATGCCAAGTTCCAATGATTAGTTTTCAGAGTAGTCTGTAAAAGTTCTATTTAACAAGGAAGTCCACCACCACCAAATTACTAACTCACAATAGCCAGCCTGGCGCTGAGAGAGAGAGAGAGAGAGAGAGAGAGAGAGAGAGAGAGAGAGAGAGAGAGAGAGAGAGAGAGAAGAGAGAGGAGAGAGAGAGAGAGAGAACTGTAGAAATTTACAGCGTGAGACAATATTCAAAACCGGGAAAGCCAGGGTGAACACTGGGGACAAGTGTGTTTTACATCAGTTTTCATGGATGCTCTTCTTACCCTTTTAAAAGGTATTTAAGGTCTAGCAAGTATAGTCTTCCAGTTAACTGGATCAGGCTTCCTAGTAAGACTGGTACCCAAGGCTTGGCCTCCTCTGCCCTCTCTGCTTCATACAGCCAGGCCATTCCCCAGCTGCATGCCTTCACAGAGGATGCCCTATGAAGATAAATATAATTCAGAGTCCAAAATACATGGACTTACACTGGGCCATTGCCAATTTCTCATGGATCCTGGGTAACTGAGACGGTTTTTGTTTCCATGATTAGGAACCTACAACAACAGCTGCAAAAGTGTAATACTTTTTCTAGACTAATAAAATTACCTAAATCTGGCTCACTGATTCAGCTGTGGCACCAGCCACACTTCCCAGAAAGATGAAAGCCTTGTGCAGTTTCCAGAAGGGCTGGGATGGTAGCTCTGATCTAAACTGGAGGCATTCAACCCCAACCCAACAGCAAAAAACACATCGACTAAGTTCTGAATTATAGAATTCCTATGCATGGAGATTACGAACGTCATTTTTAAAGTCAGATAAAACTTTAATCAAACCTGTTAAGTTCAAGCTTTACACTTGAAGTTAGGTGACATGCCAGGTATGAACATCAGTTTTTTTTTTTCTCTAAAACACACTGACAGGTTCAATGAAGGCCCTTTAACTCTGCAGTGAAACCTTTGATCATGGATTCTGTCACCACCTCTCGACACATACACACAAGTATGAAACATATCTCAGACCTAAGGAACAAAATCGGTATTGTGAAGTGGCACGGAAACCACACTTGCACATACATATACACAGAGATCACTCTCCTTTCAAGTTGGGGGGTGAGGGGCTGAGTTACAGAAACTACAGTCTCCAAACTGGAAAGGTTCCTTATACACAGTCCATGAACACAGTTACAAAGTTATTTCCTAAATATGTGTGTGGTCCCAATGCCTTCTTAAAGGAAAAGCAGCCCAATTAGAACCCAGTGGAACACATGTTTCTTGAATGACTGAATTAGAGACAGTAGATGTGAAGCTGTTCTAGATAAAATGAAGATTTTGCACAGATGTACTAAGTTGTCACAGTCTCACTGAAACATCTTTCTGGTACAGAAAAATATGCGAGTCTGCAACAGAGCTGGATATAAAATAATAAATACCTGGCCCTTGTCTTTATGTAGTCCAACTTCCCAAGCCAATTCCCTTATTCCTTCTCACAAACCTAATAAAGTCCATATTTCAATGTACTGATAACTCACTGAAAACCACAAAGCCATTCATTTCCGATTCAGACTCATGTGATGACTTCTAACAATTATCTCTTCTTATCAATACTGTAAATCTGTAACAAACAGAAGACCTTTACTCCACGAATCCGACAAACCACCATAAAAATAACAGCAGAGGTGGGGACACAAATGCACCCAGTAGCAGGCACCGTTACATTTTCCACTGTGAAGTGTCTGGTTTGGTCCTCACAGCAAGGAGGAGGTAGGGACTATAATTGTCCTCTCTGATGAAAGGAGGGGATAAAGAAAGTGACAGTCAGAGAAACTTCGTAGCCTGCCCAGGCCACACCTTCCCTCTTAACACGGCACTCCATTTCTTCTCTTGAAGAACACTAGACCCTCACTTTTGGCACCCTAAGCCTTGGATCCCGAAATTAAATGATGTACAAGACCAGCCTCTACTGCACAGCATGGGGCCTAACGACAGGATATATAAAACCAATTTGTCACTGTGGAATTTAGAAACCATTAAACCTTCACTAAAGAGAACCCTCTCCTCAGAGGACCTTGTCACCAAACTATGATGGAAAAGGGAGAACTATGACGGAAAACAAAGAGCATTTCCTTCTCAGGACAGGTCAAGAGGAGAGAGCTATGAGGAAACAAAATGCAGAACCGTCTGTGCCAGGATTTAGGGATTGTTTTGGTACAGCACATCTTGAAGTCCATCCTCCTAAGATCAATCAAACAGAAAAAAAACTTCAGTAGACTCTGCTTTAATTCACTTGCCTAGACCTAAATACATACTATCTGGTTTCAGAGATCATACCCTCATCTGTTCCAAAAGTTATATTCAGAACTAAGAGCAAAAATCAGATCTATATATACTATTCTCATTAACAAGGTTTTTACTTGGAACGGACTTTCCTGCCTTTATTACTGCAAGCACACGAATGATTCAATCAGCACGATCAGAGGTCCAGAAGACTTTATATTTTCACATGTTGTTATTTAAAACCAAAAAAAGAGGCTCATCTGGGGCTTCCCTGGTGGCACAGTGGTTGAGAGTCTGCCTGCCGATGCAGGGGACACGGGTTCGTGCCCCGGTCCGGGAAGATCCCACATGCCGCAGAGCGGCTGCGCCTGTGAGCCATGGCCGCTGAGCCTGCGCGTCCGGAGCCTGTGCTCCGCAACGGGAGAGGCCATAACAGTGAGAGGCCCGTGTACCGCAAAAAAAATAATAAAAATTTTTAAAAAAGGCTCATCTGGCCAACTGTATCAACTTCCACGACTAAACAGAATTTCTCAAAATTGTCCCTGAATTTTAAAGCACTTTCCCATAAAAACCCTGCAAGGGTAAGCAGCATGACCCTACCATCCTTATCTCAGGCTACCCAGCTAGTGCACAGCTAATAGGAAAACAAGGGATTGAACCCAGATGAAGCCACAGAAGACATAGACCATGGTTTTGCCATTTAAGAGTCTTGTGTTTACCACCTACTATGTTAAAAAAAAAAAAAATGCACACACACACACACACACACACTGACAGAGAAATTTGAGTAAGACCCAGTTCTTGCCTTCAACACAGTCAACCTACTCACTAGAAATCTAAATCTGTGGCATCATGGGAACATAACAAGACAGAGTGACATGACAGTAAAGGCTTTGGAGGCAGGCAGACCAATCCATAGGGTTAAAATCCCCAAATCCTAACCCACCATGCTTTACCTACCCTGTGATAATGAGCCTGTAACTTAAACTCTCTAAACCTTAGAATCCTCCTTTGTAACAGAGATGACATACTACAGAATAACTGTAAGAATTAGATATAACATGACAAGTACCTAGGACTCTGCCTAGCAAGAAATGTATATGACATAAATGGTCTCAAGTTATTACATCTGCTTATACAGCCCAACTACAACTTTTAAAGCCCAATTAAATGTCACTGGAATGGCCTTTTCCTTTCTTATTTCGGATATTAACATGATAGAACTTGGGCTTCCCTGGTGGCGCAGTGGTTGAGAGTCCGCCTGCTGATGCAGGGGACGCGGGTTTGTGCCCCGGTCCGGGAAGATCCCACATGCCGCGGAGCGGCTGGGCTCATGAGCCATGGCCGCTGAGCCTGCGCGTCCGGAGCCTGTGCTCCGCAACGGGAGAGACCACAACGGGAGAGACCACAACAGTGAGAGGCCCGCGTACCGCCAAAAAAAAAAAAGAAAGAAAGAACGAACTTAATCGCCAATTACGATATGGAGCTGACTGAGGGAGGGAGGGTGAAGGATGAGTCACACATTTCTGGCTTGAACAGTGCCAATGACCAAAGTGGGAAAAGCAGACGGAAGCATGGGGTGAGGGAACTTTGGGGGGTGGAGAGTGGAAAGCAGGCAATAATTAGGAGGAAAATGAGTTCAGTTTGGATAGCTCAAGTTAAAAGTACGTATGAGTCATCCAAGCAGAAATGTCCAAAAGATTGTTTAAGACAAGGGTAAACTCAGAGAAAGACTTGGGGGTGATTAACATGTGGGTGGTGGCTGAAGCCACAGGAATATTGAAGCTCCCCAAAGAGGCTGAGCAGACTAAAAGCACATCACCAAGGATGAACACCAGGGAACAGGAACGTTAACAGCAGGAAGAGTAGGGCCTAGGAAGAAACGAAAGGAGAAAAGTAGGAAAAATGCAAAGGAACCCAAAGGAGAAAGTTTCAAATGAGGAGTGATCAATACATCAAGTGCTACAGAAAAGTCACGTCACAAGTCCTATTAGAGGCCACGTGCGACCTTAGGAGCAGTTTCTATAAAGTTGAGGTGACGGAAACCAGACAGCAGATCATCTGTAAGGTCTCTCCCTAAATGGTAAGGTTCTTTGATTTCCAAATAGACACCCACCGTTCTCCAAACCCATCAAATTATTAAAACCAACAACAGATTGCAAAGGTTTTTTTCCCCCAGAGAAAGGGAAATTTGCAAAAGAGACATAGTTAAAACCCACAAAAGCCATTTAACATGATCTTTGCTATTAAGCTCCTATTTCCTTGAAGCTGGTCCCCAAGGAAAGAGAAAAGAAAAATTAGCTTAAATTCTCTACTACCCAAAAACTGGAGGAGGAAAAAATGTCTAACTTACTAGATAAATTTCCTGTCCAATAACTCTCTTAGCGAAGTGCATATAAATTGCTATTTCAACATTTTGAGAAATGTGTTACCACAAGTCGGAAAGGCTTTGGTTTCAATATGCAAATCCCTGCATACAGTGGTAAAAATTCCATTTAAGCAGATTCCCACCTGGATTTCTAAATAAGCCTAAGCTCTCGTTAAATTTAGTAAGTTGTTCTTCAGTGTCATTTTCCTCATTCCTTGTATACTTACAGCCATAGAAAGTGTTGTCCTATGCAATTTTAAATAAAAGTTATAAACTGGTTCTACGATGCAAATTATGGCACTACAAGGGACTGCTCGCCTTGGCAGTATAAACTGGTCACACTAGTTAGCAGAGTTCAAAAATAATGCCCCCAAACATCTGCTCAGGCTCAGAAGGAGGTTTTTGTTTTAAGTCTACTCCACATACAAATATCTTTCAAGAAGTTACACACCATCACCTCTTGAGGAGCTTCTTAAAACATACACACACACACACAGATAGCAGGGACGCCCGCCCCATCCCCCAAATTCTAGTTCAGCAGACCTAGGGTGAGCCCTGGTGCCCTAATCTTTGAAACCTCACAGGAGATTATGATGTGTACTCCCCTGCCATGCGCCTGTTGAGAAGCTTTTACCTTCTGGCAGGATTCCCACAAAGTTGAGGTGGGGGACAATTGGCCACTGTGTTCTTCATGGATGAGCCAGGCACAGCAGGAGGGGTGAGCACAGAATATGAAATCTCGGGAGTAAGCCATGCTGGACAGATGGCAGAGCGCACCTGCACGTCACATGGATGTCTCAAGAACACTCAGAGGTTTGGAAGCAGCTTTAACCTTGACCCCATCTCCTAAGTAGGAGCATTTCCAGCACCCACAGAAAAGAGATCCAGGGCAGAGCCTCCAATGTCCCTAGTCAACCGTTCCATCCTGGACCTCCTGGGGATCCTTACTCCACAGCCTCAACCATAAGCACCTGAGCATGGATAACAAGAGTCCTCCAAGCTGTGCGTACTTAGGATGGGATTAGAGACTCCGTTCTCAGCCAATTCTCTCTCTCCTTAAAGGAAAGAGGGAATATTTGAGTCCTACTATATGCTCCACACTGCAGATAGAGAATACAAACAAAAAAGGAGAAACAGAACAAACTCTTAACCATCAGGAGCCTCCGGCCTCACCAAACCCCTTGTAGTAGGTATTTTTGTTTCACAATTTACATGTAAGACTGCAGTACAGGAAAACCATAGTACAGGAGAAGTTTAGCAACTTGCTTAAAGTTCCTAAGGCCCAGGAGGGGAAGGACACACTCAGAAGAGGTTAACAAGACAGTATGTAGAGGCGCTTCCCTGGTGGCACAGTGGTTAAGAATCTGCCTGCCAATTCAGGGGAAACAGGTTGGAGCCCTGGTCCGGGAATATCCCACATGCTGCAGAGCAACTATGCCCACGTGCCACAACTACTGAGCCTGCGCTCTAGAGCCCATGAGCCACAACTACTGGGTCTGCGTGCCACAACTACTGAAGCCCGTGAGCCTAGAGCATGTGCGCCGCAACAAGAGAAAGCCCACGTGCAGCAACGAAGACCCAACACAGCCAAAAATAAATAAATTTGTTAAAAGAAAAAAAAAAGTATGTAGAGCAGATGGGAGATGGAACCCAAGCCATTGTAACTGCTGTGGCCCTAAAAAGCCAACCTGGAGGGGCTTCCCAGGTGGCGCAGTGGTTGAGAGTCTGCCTGCCGATGCAGCGGACACAGGTTCATGCCCCGGTCCAGGAAGATCCCACATGCCGCAGAGCGGCTAGACCCGTGAGCCATGGCCTCTGAGCCTGCGCGTCCGGTGCCTGTGCTCCGCAATGGGAGAGGCCACAGCAGTGAGAAGCCTGCGTACCGCAAAAAAAAAAAAAAAAACCAACCTGGGAAGAGCAGCTGGGTAAGGCAGGTGAAAACATTCCTTTATTTGTCTCAGTAACTAAAGGGAGGTTTGTAATTAAACTTGAAAAGTTTTTCATGGGGATTGGGGAACAAGAAAATGACATGATAAAGAACAGACATCACAATATATTCATCTATTGACTAGTTATGTTGTACACCTGAAACTAATAGTGTTACACGCCAACTACATCTCGATTTAAAAAACAGCAAAAAAAAACCTGACAGCCAGTCTGACATTATTAAGTCTGAAAATGTTTATCAGTTCTACTTCTTTGTTTACAAACTAATATATTAAGCCAGTCACACAACATATATTAGATGTTTTTAATGGAAAAGCACTGTGCTAGGCACCATAGAGACCAAAAAACCCTGAAACGGACACCAAAAAAAGTCAGCAAAGTTTTAAAAGAATGAATCAATGCATCCCTATTATTAATAATGACTGCTTTAACAGCATAATTAAGTCACAAATTTTAAAAAAATTATTCTTAAATTACTTTGAACAAAATCCCAGTTCAGGGCTTCCCTGGTGGCGCAGTGGTTGAGAGTCCGCCTGCCGATGCAGGGTACATGGGTTCGTGCCCCGGTCCGGGAAGACCCCACATGCCGCGGAGCGGCTGGGCCCGTGAGCCATGGCCGCTGAGCCTGCGCGTCCGGAGCCTGTGCTCCGCAGCGGGAGAGGCCACAACAGCGAGAGGCCCGCGTACCGCAGGGGGAAAAAAAAAAATCCCAGTTCACTTTCAAAGACCTCAAATTTGTTCAGAAAGTAACATATCTTGGGAAACTTGGTCTGTCAGAGCACGAATTCTCCCTGGGTCTCACTCACCTCGCTTCACCCAGACTCTACTTGCTGGCAACAGAGAGACGCTGTCTTACTCGGGGGGCACCCAGAAAGTTCCTCTGTGACCACAGAAAGCTGGGAAGAGAACTGCAAAAAAGAAAACCGGTCAGCATACCCGTCCTCCGATGCAAGAAGCACAGAGCTTATAAAACTAGCTACAACCGGGCTTCCCTGGTGGCGCAGTGGTTGAGAGTCCGCCTGCCGACGCGGGGGACGCGCATTCGTGCCCTGCTCCAGGAGGATCCCACGTGCCGCGGAGCGGCTGGGCCCGTGAGCCGTGGCTGCTGAGCCTGCGCGTCCGAAGCCTGTGCTCCGCGATGGGAGGGGCTGCGGCGGTGAGACGCCCACGTGACGCAAAAAAAAAAAAACCCCAAAAAACCACAGCTGCAACCAGGACTCCAGACAAAGCAGTGATGGAAAGGAAAGAGCTGTCAGCATCTACATACTCTTAACAGGGGAAAAAACAGGGTGATGGGCTGGCAAATGCAAGAAAACTCATATCCTTCTCCCGATACCCTCTGTCCAAGTGACCAGGGACACTGACTGAAAGCCCCTTGTCTTGAGCAAGGTACTGCAGTCTCCGGACTACCTTCTCTATCTCAGGTTTTCTCTTTAAGTGATGCTAATGGGTTTGCAGCCCAACGCACAAATGTTTCAAAGGTTTGAGATATCGAGCCAAGAACCTCTCTAAAGCACTCAGGGCGCTCAAGTTCTCCAGAACATTTTCTTCCCGTATTTCCTACCTCACTCTTCACAGGTCCCAACTCTCTATACGACTCATCATTTCCGAACACACCGTCCAATCTCACACCTTTGCTCTCCCCAGTCCCTCATCCTGAAACCCCTCCCCCACTCTGGAGATGAGTCATCCTCCAGGCACAGCTCAAGTATCACCTGCCTGCCCACCCCACCCCACCTACCCCCAGGGAACCTCGCCAGTCCTTCCTCTGCAGTCAAAGCACCTTGAGAGTGGTAGAATGCAGGGTACCTGCATTCTAGCTTTTGCTTCCTGCTGCCTTGACCTCCCCTCCTCCCCGTTTCTCAAGGGCTGGTCTTCCCTGCCGTCCCCTACATCACCCTCCTGCTGTAATCACAAGTAGAGGCAGATGTCAATGCATGTTTGTTCATTAAAGGATTCCAACAAGAGGTTCTCCATGACTGACTCGGAGTCCATTTCCTTGGGAAATATTCTTTTTTACTGCTACTCTGGTACTGGAAGACGTTCTTTTTCAAGGGTGCTATCTATGCTCAAACACACCGACAACCGGGCTCTAGCTCAAGTCAACCCCCTTGCAGCAACGCTGCCGGGCTTCACTGCCAAAGAGGACGGATCGTGTGTAGTCACGTTGGAGCCAACAAAACCACCTTGGCAGGGCACTGGAGTGTAATAGGTTTGTGCAGGCAAAGTACGGGTGGAGGCCTTTTCTCCCTTGTAAGTCTGTTTGATGACCTCTACAAGACATGCCCCCCTTACCTACTGCGACTTCAAAGATAAGAACGGAGCACGGGAGCTTTTCTCTGGGAGGAAACCAGGGACCGAGGCAGGACACAGGTCCAGTCTCCCCCCAACTTCAGGACAGCTGAGATCTCATTCAAGGAGAACGCAGAGGAGAAACCTACACAGTCCAGGTGGTCACCCTCTGTCAAATCTCACCTCATGTTCGGCGACAGTCCGTAAACTCTGCCAAGGCTTCTGAGCGCTCCAGGTTTTTCCCTCCCGGGGTTGCTGACCTCAGTGGTAGTATTTAAGCATTCTCTGCAGGACAGCACCACCTGGTGCACAGCAGCTCAAATATCTGAGGCATCCTCCTATTATTCACTCATAAAAGGGATCACCTGCCTCTTCACCGAGACTCCGGCAGCCAGGGAAGGAATCCATCTCGCAGCTGCCGCAAGGATTTCAGCCAACCTCCTTCCACATAACACACCTCAGCAGAAAAGGCAGTCGCCTCTTCTGTCCCAACCACAGCCAACAGACAAATCTAAAAGAATAGCCATCACAGCCCACGACATGCCTGCTGTCATGCAGACCCTCTGCCCAGAGCACCCACGGACCTGCGTGCACTCTTACAACTACATCTCTAACAGGTGATGCACACACGTGCTTTCTCTCCGGCCTCTTCACCTACAGCAACCCATTTGTTACTACCTCTGTAAGGGCGGGGTGGGTGGGGCAGTCCTTTCTGAGTTTAAGATGACAAAGACAGCTCTGTAAATTACAGAGTCACAGAAGTCCCAAGGGGAGGTGACTTCCTGCAAGAAGGACTGTCCCTACAGTCTGTTTTTGTGGTAATGAGATCACAGAGTTTAGATTCTGTATTCAGTCCTACATGGGTTTTAAGGGCCAGATTCAGTAATTACAGAAAGGAAAAATGGAGGTCAACGAGACCAGAGGAACTCTGAGTGGTGTTTGAGAAGTTACTTATAACTACAGTTAGATCACTCATCCACCAGACTCAGAAGAGAAACTAGGCCTCGAGTTTTCAATTGTCCTTTAAAATCAATGTTAGATGAGGAAAAAAAATGGAACTTTTTTACATTTTCTCATTTCACCACTCCTCCACCCAAAGGGTTCCATTCAGTTTCAATGCACAGTCCAAAATTTGGGCCCAAGACAGTTTTGAAAAACAAGCATTATGCCACAAAATATTCTCATGTAAACTGCAAAAGAAGACAACATACACTTATTGGAGGAATTTTTATGGAACCTAAAACAGAAGTTCAGAGACCAGGTGAATGAATGCCAATGATTGCCTTCAATTGCCAATCACTACCTTTTCATTTTCATGGATCTAATTTCCAATTAGTTCCTAAAAATAAAACCTGAAAAGGCTTTTGAGAATTATTAGGGTTTACCTCCTGGTCATCACTGTTTCAAAGATGAACAGAGAGACTTTGAAGTTGTTTATTCAACAGAAATAAGCTTTTTTCTCTTAAGTATCCTTCCAGAAACCTAGCATTGGGCATCCTCGGACCACAATGACTAGGGGTTTGTGTTTATCGTCCAAAGTGTGTGTCCGGCGATTTCGTGTGACAGTCCAAGTCCTCCAGTGGTACAGGGTCTTGCTGCACTGAATGCTACTCCATAGAGGGTGAGGCCCAGAGAGGGTGACCAGCGTGATGAAGCCCACAACCTTCACTGGGTCACACCCCGCTCTGAGAGCTCATGCATCACAGTGGAAAACAATACCACAGAAATCCTTAAGCCAGTAAGAGGAAGCTCTTGTCTTTGTTTTGTTTCATTTTGAATGTTGGTGCTTAATAGAAAGCAAGCTTAAATAAAGGCAAAAAATAGGAAGGAGGAAAACTCTGGGGACTCGGCATCCATCTGGGACTCGAGCAGCAACAGGCATTATATAAAAATACTTATTTCCATTTCAAATCTTGTGGCTTCCATTTTCCTTCATACAGGTGTAGTGCTAGTACCATTAAACCTATCAAGTACACGGAGGTGGTTTCAGTCCTCACCACCCACCAGAATCTCCTGGGGAGCTTTAAAAATTCTGATGCCCAGAAGAATTAAAACAGAATCTCTGGGGACCCAAATGTTACTTTCTAAAGCTGACCAGCTGATTCTAATGCATAGCCAGAACCTGGAACCACTGCCCCTGACCTATCCTCAGGGTGTTTTCTTCTGTCGCAGCAGGTAGGGAGCAGGAAATATTTATGCCTAAAAAAAAGGAATGGGAGGAGAAACACAAATGGACAAGGAGAGGGCTGGAGGAAGCTGGAGTGAATAACACCTTGCAGGGGATGATCGCTGGAGTGGGTGCGAGTTAGGGCCTGAGGGGTGCACACTCCCCAGAGAGAGGACGGGGTGGGGACAGACTGGGTCATTCCCCAAGCAAGCCCTGGATAGGCACTGTCATGGAGTTGGTGAGAGGAAGCGATTCACAGCTCATCGGTAAAGACCATCCCTATGTCAAGGGTTTGCTATGTGAGAAGTGATTATAATATGATGGTTTTCAGATGTGAAGACCTGGATTTACCACTATGATTTCTCCTGGTTCTTCCAGTAACAGTACTGACAGGTTTGTTTTTGTTTTTTTTAGCGGATAACCCATATTTTCTTGCTCACTCAATCTGACAAAGCACACCCTCATTACAGGGTAACTGCCTCGAGTTACAGTGCCCAAAGAACAAAGCTTTCCTAGGCTCCTATGAGAGCTGAGTCGAAACCTGATCTCAGTTAGCATCATGACGTTCTCTCAGTGACAGTGCGTGGATAAGAGATGCTGGGTACCTGGGAGAAGGGTGAGGGCTGCAGGGAACGCCGTCTCCAGCTGAGGAGAGCTCATTCTATTCTCACTTCCTTGTTCCTTAGTTCGTAGGGCTACCTGCTCTCTACCTGTCCTGTAACAAAGGGACAAAAATCAGGCTGTCCAGCTGGGATGCCTCCTTCCCAATTTCAGTCTCTCATGGAGGAATTCATCAGTTTTACATTATCCATCCATTACCAGTGTTGCCCAAAGTATATCCTGCAGGCCATCTGTACCAGAAGGACGGGCCATTCCTGGATGCCCTAGGCTGCATACGAAGGGAATCATAATATCTGGAGTACAGCCCAAGAGTCTGCATTTTAATCAACCACACAGACACAACGGCCTGTGAACCCGTCATAAACCCTCAACAACTCCTCCTTTGAAATAGGTTTATCAGAGGTGCTGCTAAATCTCTCCATAACCTCTGCCACTTCCTAACTGGGCTTTCATTAACTCACCTTCCTCCGTGGTCTCCCAGGGTATCTGGTCTCTCCAAGGTACACTGCATGGCCATTTACTCAATACCACTGCTGGCTCAAAGCTCCCAACTCAAGTCACGCTTTTCTGAACGCACACCTGATGCAAAACTTCTCTACCAATTTCAATTGAGGGTTTCAGGTCTGCTAGTTCTCTCTCCCAACTAAACCTCAAGCTTCTTGAAGGCAGGGCCCACATCATCCCTCTGTATCTTCCACAGGGCCCAGTACCTCTTAGGTTCCAAGAGCAGTAGTTGACTAACAGACCAAGCTCTTGCTTCAGCCCTGGGTTTTCCTTCTTTCACCTTCTTCTCACTCTCCCTGTGAAAACTTTCATTCTCTCCTTTCCATAACGAAACTGATTCAGGCAAAGGTGGGAGAAAAGATTTACATACTAGTGGGGAAAGAGTGGGGGGGGGGGTGAAAGTCATTAGCCAGCAACCTCAACTCTCCAGCAAACACCTAGAAACCAAGAAGATCTATTTAGTCCCTGAAGCTGCCAAAATCAGTAACTAAATTCACACACAATTCAGAAGAGAACTTCCCAGCTTCTTCCTATTTTTCTCTAACACCTCCTTTCCAGGCCCTCCCTGAGAGCTAGTTTACTCCTCTTCTAGATACAACTCTAACAGGAGGGAAATATTTGTTTTTCCCGGTCACCATAAATTAAGACGGTGGAGGGCGATTGCTAGATCAAGGCACAATGAAAATCCTGAGAAATTATGCCTGACAGGAGACAATGTATAAAATCCCAAACAGCAGATTACAGGCAGTTATAGTTTAAATAGCCTTTCAATCCCCAAAACTGTCCAAGAACACCTAAACAAAGCATTTCAAAATAGCACCATTAGTGGCTCTGAGAGATCACCCCAGGCACTAAGAGAAGGTTATTTTCTTTTCAGTGGATCTCCAGTAACTACATTCAGTGTTCTCAAAAATAGGAATGGGCACTGGGAATTCCCTGGTGGTCCAGTGGTTAGGACTCAGCGCTTTCACTGCCCTTTCACTGCCGTGGCCAGGGTTTGATCCCTGGTCGGGGAGCTAAGATCCCACAAGCCGCAGGATGAGGCCAAAAAACAAATCAAAACAAAACAAAGGAATGGGCACTGTATCCAACTGCAGTGCACTGTCCCTATGTGGTCTCCAATACCAGTGACCATCAGAACAGACTTTCAAAGGCACACACCCCTAGGTGCTGCCATTCTGATTGGGAACCTTCCTTCTGGCTACTCTTACACTTGCCATGTGCTCTCATCACTTCCCATCTACCTTTTCTTGTGGAACTTGTGAGTGAAGCTGCTCACCAGATCATAAACTTCCTGGAGCAGAGGGATTGCACCTTTTGCATGGACACCATGCCCCCCATCTCTGCATCTCACAGCTGATGCCTACTGACAGTCTGGAAGCCCTACAGCCGGATGATCTTAAGGAAGGAGCTATCTAAATGAGCTGTTTTAAAACAGCCCAAGCATTTCTATAGTCTTTAAAGGTATTGGTTTTCCTGCTTTCTGACAGAGTTTTTAAAAATACAGGCTTAAATGTTAGAATTCTGTGATCAATGGGGCAAGCCTCGATTTACTTTGCAATCTAATCTGTACAGGACAGAGAGAGCCCAGGCATAAATTCTGCACCAAACTGCATGTGCCTGTCTGAACCGCAAAGGTTAGGGTGAGTTTATCCTTGATCTAAAGGAAATCTAACCTCAAATGGCTTCAATCATTCATCTAACTCAGAACTGATTATTGGGTAACTTCATATTTATGTCTCGATACGTAATAGCATTCAAGTACCGATTTGCTTTAGGTTTAGTAAAGAGAGTAATGAATTTAACTGGTAGTTCTATAATCATAAGGTTATGATTTATACTTGGTTCAACGAATTTTTTTAATCTAAATCGAGTTAAAAACTCAATCTATGTCCAGATTCACAAAAGTAACTCTCAGTTTTGTTTCAAGCTCATTGTTGAATATGCTACTTACACTCTGAGACCCGTCCATTTACAGTACCGAAAGCTTATCTCATCAGGTCTGGGCTGTCCAGGCCTTCTAGGCCTGGCCTGCTGTTTCCAGCTTCCACAGCCCATCCTTCCTTCCCCACAGCTGAAGCCTCTTGACCCTTGCCCGCACCCTCCCCTCCCTGGCGTGAGCCAGCGGGAATTTCTAGAATAAAAGATTTAAACAGCTCAAGCCAAGTTGTTCTTGCTGCTTAACCAGCCCTGACCTTGTTGTGTCTAATGACTGGGCTTCTCTCTCCTGCATTCCACAGGCCTGGGTGACCCTCTCGCTCGGTTCTGATAACTGAGCCCGGGCCCCTCGCTGGATAACCTGTAAGTCCTTGGGCTCCGAGGCGCTGCCTGCCTCTTGAAAATCCTCCAGGGGACCGGAGGTGCACCCTGAACCCACTGGGCTGCACCTGGTCAGGGGACACAGGTGCTCTGTCAGGCTGCTCTACCGCCCTGCGCCGCTCCCTGCCAGGCCACCAGCGCTGCAGACTCCCGTTCTTTCCTCCCGGCGCACAGGACTTCCAGCTGCAGGTGCCAGCACTGCTGTCCCCACCTCCGGGTGGAGGGTTCCTGGCCCAAAGTGGGCCTCACAAGGAAATGACTCATATCACAAAAAGCCGAGGGTCCTCTGGCCAGAACACAAATAAGTCACAGGATCTGAATCTTAACCTATCAGAAATTAAAACCTCAGCAATGAGACATCAACAAAGCAAAAGCAAATAGGATATATCTGTTCGCTGAGAATTCAACACCCCCATGCTGCCTGTGGGTACTGAAGCCACGGCCCCCTAGTTCACTAGTTCTAAGATGAAACCCAAGGAAAATCAGAGAAATGGCGGCAAGTGTGTCTTCCCTGGGTGGAGGGGAATCAGAGGACTTCTTATAAACCACTTCAAAGCTAACATCTATGGCTACTGAATATGAAATACAGAATATGAAAATAACTAGATAATTCTCTGCAAGAAATCAAGTCGTCTTCTAAAACGCTATTAACAAAGCTAAATTTATATGTACATTTTTATCCACAGCCTTAAAAAAAATCAGCCATTAAAAACTCTAGATGGCTAAACTGTCTTCCATTTCAAAATAACATAAAAACAGCAACCTTCATTTTCTGGTCAAAGCTTATTTTTGCAACACCTATCATTTTCTACAGAATTCTAGCATTTTCTGCTTCCTACCACTATTTTGTAGAAAGACTCTTCCCCCTTGGCATTATATCTTTGCTTTTTGATCTTGTTAACAATCCTGAAAATTCCAACCTTGCAATTTATTCAGTCCTGGGAAGGAATAACACACAGTCATTTAAAAACCAAAAGCAATGTCAATGATTCCTCAATGACACAGCTGCTGTAAGTGACCAGTGAATAAAAATTTGGGTTTCTTTGTTGTTGGGTTTTTGTTTTGTTTTGTTTTGTTTTTGGCAGGGGCTGAGGTGATAAGTGTGGATAATGACTTCTCTCCAAAATAATTCTCAAAGTTATTGAACACATGGTCAAAAACAGTAAGGCATTAGTAAAGCAAGAAGTACTATGATAAAGTACTATAGTAAAGCACAGTGAACATACATGAACAAAAGAGGTTGCTCAAGGACTCCAGACAGGAGAGGACCCACTCTGTGTGCCAGGCATTACATGGTGCACAAATTCTGTATTACAAACCCTAAAAAAAAAAAAAAAAAAAAGAGGCATATGATCCAGCAATCCGACTTTTGGGTATTTAACCAAAAGAACTGAAATCAGGATCTCGAAGAGCTCTCTGCACTCCCACGTTCCCTGCGGCTTTATTCACAATAGCTAAGACTGGAAGCACCCTAAATGTCCATCAACAGATGAATGGACAAAGAAAATGTGGCACATCTGTACAATGGAATATTATTTAGCCTCAAAAAAAGAAAATCCTGTCATATGCTACAACACGGATGCAACTTGGGGACATTATGTTTGCTCGATGAAATAAGCCAATCTCAGGGGCACAAACACTGCAAAGATTCCAATTCATATGAGGAATCTAAAGCAGTCAGACTCATAGAAGCAGAAGGTAGAATGGTGGTTGCTAGAGGCTGGAGTGGGGAGTGGGGGGGAAATGGGGTATTGCTGTTCCATGAATATAAAGTTTCAGTGATGTAAGATGAAAAATTTATACCGATCTGCTATACCACACCGTGCTTATAGTTAACAGTACTGGATCATACACTGCAAATTTAAGTTTTAAGTGTTTTTGTTTTTTTTTTTAAACCACAACTTTTTGAAAATGAGGAAACAGGCTCAGGAGTTCAGATTATGCTGGTTTCAAAGCTCCCATCCCTTCTACTGCTTCATATGGCCTGCTTGCAAGAGAAGCATAAACAACATAGATTAGCCTATAATTATGGGCTGAACTGCATAACAGAAAAGGAGAGGGGACGGGGAACCAAAGAAGGCTGAAGTAGTTGAGGAAAGCCTCAAAGTAGAGGGCAACTTAGGCCGACCCCTGAAGGTCAAGCTGAGCCCATGGAGACTGCAACAAGCCTGGCATCTGAGTGCAAACACTGGGCTGGTCCAAGCTTAGAAGGCATGGTAGGAAATCGCTTTCAAAGGCTGCAAAGGTAGCATTATGTAGAACAAACTCCATGCTTCCAGCTCGTGAACTAAACATAGAGGGCTAAAAATCAAAGCAAAACCAAAGGAAGTGGTCAGAGTACCCTAAGCCATTTATAATCTACCCCTCCAAATTTGAGTGTTTTTGGAATCCTGGAAAAGGCCTTGCTATTGACAAGTAAGTACAATATAAAAAGTTATAAGGCACAGCCCTCTATCAGGGTCAGTCTGAGTTAAAATGATCAGACTTCAATGATCAAAGTACGAACACCTCAAAAGGCTGTCTGAGCAACCAAATAACGTACATCCAGGGCTTTCAAATCACCTCAGTTCCCCCACCAGGGATTGAGCCCAAGGTCAGGGCAGTGAAAGCGCCAAATCCCAGCCACTAGACCACCAGGGAACTCTCTCCAACCTATTTCTAAGTAGCAGCACATTTTTCTTGTACAATTTTGAAATGATGAAAAAGATATTGATCTCTCTAGGAAAAATTTTTAGCTGTCTTTAGTTCTCTTATTTTTTTTTAAGATTTTTTTGATGTGGACCTTTTTTTTTTTTTTTTAAGTCTTTATTGAGTTTGTTACGATGTTGTTTCTGTTTTATGTTTTAGGTGTTTTGGCCCTGAGGCATGTGGGATCTTAGCTCCCCAACCAGGGATCGAACCTGCATCCCCTCCATTGGAAGGCAAAGTCTTAACCACTGGACTGCCATGGAAGTCCCTAATTTTTTAAATAGGAGTTTCCAAGTCCCCTCTCCAGCCCTTAAACTTTGACTTATGGCCTATATCTCACACTCTAGCCCTTAATTATATGCTACTCTATATTGTTTATCCTTTTCTAATATGTGGACAATATGGTAAAGTAGAAAAGACAGGAAATTTGAAGTCACAGTAATCTGGATTCTTGTGCTAGCTTGCCAGTGTTTTTCATACTTTTTTTTAACTTTAGAGCAATCTTCTTCAGGTGTGGGTGGGGGACATTAAATTTGAAAAAAATTCATCTTAAGTTCAGCAAGTCCTTCAGTTTTAATTTCAGTTATATTCTGTTCAATTTAAATAAAACTTACTATTTTATTTTAATGTCTGAAGTAAATTTCTGAATGGTAAAATTACTTTTCTGTACTTTTTTTTTTTTTTTTTTTTTTGCGGTATGCGGGCCTCTCACTGCTGTGGCCTCTCCCGTTGCGGCTCCGGACGCGCAGGCTCAGCGGCCATGGCTCACAGGCCCAGCCGCTCCGCAGCATGTGGGATCTTCCCGGACTGGGGCACGAACCCGTGTCCTCTGCATCGGCAGGCGGACTCTCAACCACTGCGCCACCAGGGAAGCCCACTTTTCTGTACTTTTAAAGAAATTTGTACCTGAATGTAGATTGCTTTTGTCAATGGGAAAATAACTTTTAAAAAGAAAAGCCTTAATTTAGTTTCAGTTGAATGCGAGAAGGGCCCAAACCCTGCCCTCTGGCTTAAAACATGGATTCAAAAACCACTGGCAACTACCAAAGTGTGGGCAAAGGGTCAAATATTAGATGAATATGATGATTACTGCATCATTCATTTGTAAATAACCTGTTTTAAGTTAACCATTCGCCTTACATTGTCAATTACGGTATTATCTGTAAGATGGTCAGCTCTTTTAGCTTGGGGTCCTAGGCTAATTAGGTAAGGACTTGAGTCTCTTTTCTTAGCTTCATGTAACTCCAGACTACAGACATTTCACAAAGGCACAATAGATGTTCTAAAACCACACCTGTACTAGCAAACAACTTCAAATCCCCTGGTAATGATCCATAGTTCAGAGGCTGTTCATGTGAGTGGTAACAAATTATTACACTTTAACTTAGTAAGCACAGTTGGTAGAAAGAGAAAAGTAGAAGCACTATGGTGTCTAGAAAAAGACTATTGGACAGTATTTCGGGCAGGGGGGCGACACTGGCTACACCACACAACAGATATGTACATCCGAGAGGGTTATGTCTATACCACTCAACAGGTGTGTATGTCCAAAGGGTTCTGGCTATACCATACAACAGACGGATGACCTTGAACCAGTCTCTTAAATTTGCTCGCCCTGACCAGCTTCGTATGCAAAGTCAGCAAATTGAATTAGACGTGTTCAAGCCCTTCCGATACTAAAATTCAATCTAAGTCCACAAACTCTTGATTAATTAACTCTGAATTTAACAAAATAAGGCATGTAAAATCCTTAACACAGTGGCGAGCACGCTGCACGCATGTCACAAACGCCGGCGGCTATTAATAAAATAAGGCGGTTCAGGTTTGTATGTGTTGTACACAGCGTATACTTGAGTATCTTTGGTGGGATTTTCTAAAGGAAAACAATCACACACTTTAAAGTCCTATTTTAATCAGCATCGTTAAATCAAAGGAGCCCCAATGAAACAATAAATTATGAAGCTCCACAGGAGAGGATATGAGCCTCTCAAAATCAACAGCTTTGTTTTGTTTTGAATTAGACTTTCAGTGAACTCTTGGCAGCACGCAGGTAGAAATCATGAGCGCTGTCGAGACTCACTGGCTCAGCACACATTAACTGAAAACGTTGCAGCTGGGGAAGCAAAGATCAGCGAGACCCTGCCTCTGGGTCCAAACAATGGCAAGCGATGAGTGTCCTAGGGGTACAAACTGTTGAAGGGTCTGGATAAGTACAAGGCTTCCGGAAAAAAAGGTCTCACACTAGTGTACCACAGATATTCTGTCTGGCCCACACGCTTTGTTGTAGTTTCTACTTGAGTTAGGTCGCAAACACTCAGAAATCCAGAGGTCATCTCTAAATAATGGTCTAGCTTCTCTTGGAAGTTTGGGAGTGCCAGCAGTATTGAGCCCGCATTCCTACTCTGCGACACCCCACGGCAGGCAGCCGTGCAGCCCCTCGACCTCCACTACTCCCTTAATTAACCCCACCACTGGAGCTGAGGCTCAGCCTTCCCCCTCAGCTCACTCCCTCGCTGGCTCAGGATCCCGTCTGCCTTTGCTCCCTCCACCTGCGTATAATCAAGGAGAGCTCAAGAGCTCTGGAGCAGAGACAACTGAGCTGGCACCTCCACTCTGCCACATACCAGCCATGTCATTATCTTAGGCAAGTAATTCATCTCTTAGCTTCCCATCTGCAAACCTGGGTATTAATAGTATTTACCTCATAAGGCTGGTGTGAGGGGAAATGTGTCGTTACCTGCAAAGCGCCTCATACACAGCAACTGCTCTATAAATATTAAATGTTACTACTCTCTGGCCCCTGAAGGCATGTCAGTTTCAAACTTCTGTCCTAGAGCTGTAATAGTCTAAGGTTACCTAGTAAATTATTTTATGATCAAAAAGAAAATGGCATATGGTGAAAGCTGTACAGATACAGCTTAAGCATCATGAAACCCGCTACTCACAAAGGACAAATATTATGATTTCACGCACATGAGATACTTAGAAGAGGCAAAGGCACAGAGACAGAAAGTAGAATAGATGTTGGAGGGGCAGGAGGGAGTGGAGGATGGGCAGTTAGTGTCTAATGGGTACGGAGTTTCTCTTGGGGAAGATGAAAAAGTACGGGGGATGGATGGGTGATGACTGTGCGACAGTTGGAATGCACTTAACGCCACTGAACTATACACTTAAAAATGGTTAAAATGTAACTTTTGTTATGTATACTTTAAGACAATTTTTAAACAATGAATGACAGAGCCGACATAATTTCGTCTGCTGCTGTTTGCTAGAATCAAGTTGTTAATGATCCCAAAGACCCCCAATACACTACAAGTTCATGTTCTCAAAAGCCAACTACTGCATTTCCCATAATGGTTTAGGAAGAAGTGTATTAACTATTTTAACAGCTGTGCAGCACAACCGTGGGCTTTCTTCTCAATCTGGAGGCCTCATGGGGATGACTCTGTAGCAGATACAGTTATGAGGCCAGTGGGAAAGCCTTTTAATACCTGTCTACGGCAGTCGGGCTGTTCTTCCTTCATTATAAAATGCTCCGCACAGACACCTCATTCTCTCTTTTCTCTCAAAAATATACAAAATGGGCAGCTTCCTGCCAAGTACTATGTAACTGGCTGCCTTTGAACTGTGGGATGCCGGGTAACAGTGACAAGACGTTTTAATCTCCATGCCTGTTCTACAATAGCATTCAAAACGTGCACACACAAGAGTCTTGCCAGGCTGTAAATCAACAAGCACAAGAGAATGTCCCAAACTATTTCAGTCAGGGTCCTATTTTTTAATTTCTATATGTGGCTGCTTTCTGTGGCATCGGTCCTTCATTTTTTAAAAAAAGTACATAAAATATAAGCAAATTTAAAACTCTGAAAACTGCATTTAACCTGAGAAACACACACACACACACACACACACACACACACACACACATTATATCCAGTATACATCTGCAGTCTTCCAACTCAGAACCACTGCAAATATTCATTTCCTAACCTTTACAGGGCCACCCCCCACGAGTTTACAATCTTGGGTCAGACAAACTGCACTTAGCTCCTTCTAAGAAGAAATTGCACTGCACTTCGAAATTTCTTAACTAAACTGACGCCTTTTTGGCAGCAATGCTGTTTGGCAGGAAAGATCCCTCTAAATATTACTGAATAATCAAAGTGATAGAATATATTTTATCTTTTAAATATTACATTTTGAGTACCAACCCAAACTTGGGATGGGAGAACTACCTGGTACCATGATTTCCACTGCTGCCTGAGAGTTAAGAGACCAACTACCCAGGTGACTGTATGTCCTATATATAAACCCTCAAACACTGATGATCATTTTCCCCTGCTAAGACCAAAAAAAGTATTCCAGAAAGACAAAAAGGGAAAAGATCATAGGCAAAGTGCACACTTTATATCTCTTTAAAGCCCACGTGTGCATCAAATGACAAGTATTTTTATACTCCAGGGATCAAAGGCAGAGAAGATAAATGTTTTAAAAACTCACAAAAAACAGCCTCAAACAAAACTGTCTCCATGTAAGAAATGGCTTCAATTTACTAGCCAGCATAGCAGGAAACTGTGAGCAGAGGAGTTGGTATTTTTGTGAGTAGAAAATGTGGCCTTCTCTGTCCAAGCTGCATATACGCCAAATAACAAATCTTTATTAAACAGGGCTGGGAGAGTTGTTGAGTTAGGAGACAAAAAGAGAGTTATGGCCCCTGATCTGCTGCTGTTATGGGCTGAATTGTGTCCCCCCCGAAATTCTTGTTGAAGACAACTCTCAGTTAAGTGAATGTGACTGTATTTGAAGACAGGGTCTTTATACAGAAATAATCAAGTTAAAGGAGAACCTAAGGGGGGGCCCTAATCCAATATGACTAGTGTCCTTATAAAAAGGGGAAATTTGGAAACAGAGACAGACGATGTATAGAGAGAGAAGATGATGTGAAGACAGTTATAAGCCAAGGAAGGGAGCCTAATACACATCCTTCCCTCTCAGGTTTCAGAAGGAACCAACCCTGCCAACACCTTGATCTTTTTTTTTTTTAAACATCTTTATTGGAGTATAATTGCTTTACAATGGTGTGTTAGTTTCTGCTTTACAACAAAGTGAATCAGCTATACATATACATATATCCCCATATCTCCTGCCTCTTGCGTCTCCCTCTCACCCTCCCTATACCACCCCTCTAGGTGGTCACATGCACCGAGCCAACACCTCGATCTTGGACTTCCAACCTCCAGAACTCTGAGACAATAAATTTCTGTTGTTTAAACCACCTAGTTTGTGGGACTTTGTTATGGCAGCCTTAGCCGACTAATACAACTATTTACCAACACATACGGTCTCAGATTCAACACAACCCAGTCCTCAGGGACCTTTTCTTGATCAAGTGAACATAAGACAACACCCATGCAAATATCTTGTAAATCTACAAACGGCTACGTAGCAGTCAGCACCATAAGGCACAGTGGGTTACAGAAGAAATCTAAAACTCTTCCTACCCTCTCCTAATTGGCACAGGAATGTACAATGCGTTGCAAATTGACCACACCACTATAAATCAGGGCCAAGAATGTATTTTTCAAAAAGCAAATTCTATACTTATCAGCTCACCACCAAAAAAGCAGAGTCAGTTTTAAGACAGGATTTTTTCCCAGGACAAATGGCAAATACAGCGTAAATACTCTCATATTCTGTGAAGTCTGGATACATAAAGATGTGCTATCCTCTGTGTCTCACCCCCTTGGGACACAATTTTACTGCAGGAATATGATGTAACTGCCCTGCTTTTGTCCGCCAAACAGAACATAATATGCCTTCAATATGTCAGCCTGTTTTACCTCCCTAAATACATAATTGATTTTCAACATTTTATGCTCCAGTTACTGCCCCAAAGCAGATTGGGACAAGTTCACATTTCAAATGCTCCTTCTTTTCAAGTACAAAAGGAGTGATCAGAACAGTGAATGAACTCTCTTCAAGTTTTCTTGGAGGAGTCATTTGCTTGCCACTTCTCCAGTTTCTCTGTCACTCACATGTACATCCTCATGCATCAAAAAGGACCCAGAACTTACACAACTTGACTAAAAAACAGCCATATATTATACTATGAGAAACAACCAACAAGAAGGAAGGAGGAATTGTCTTTATTTAGAACACTGAACAAGTAGCTAGTTACATTCCCAACAGAAACAGAATTAGGACCAATGTCAAAAAAAATTAAAAGCTTAAACTTCCCTTAAAAAAAAAAAAAAGTAGAGCTATATATTTAGGTCATTTTATTTTTAACCACAGCCTTCTAAATGACCTGAATATCCCAACATCCACTCTAAATGACAAGTTTTGTAATTCCTATGAATAATTTAGTTGGGCAAATTTGTTTTACTTGTTGAATAAAAATGTTACTTTAGAAAATGACAAGCCAGTTTTGCCCACAATAATTTTCAGTCTAAACATCTTCCATTCCTCTTAGGAAAAAATAGCATGGGAGGGGAGAGAGCAACTTTTAACACTGGGTCTCTGGCACGGCAGGGACTTCAACAGCCATATGGAAAGGGGCAGTTTTTGTTTACCTTAAGTTTTCGAGCTATTCACCATCTTCAAAAAAGAAAAAAAAAAAGCCGAGACGTACCAAGGTATTTTAAAGTTCCAAAGGCACCTGTTTGAATTCAGCTTCTGAAAGACATAACTATTAGCACAAGCAGTTACAGTGACTTTCTTAGAACATCGAGTGAATAATATAAGCCAGAATGTTTCACTTTGACATCTACTAAAATGGAAACAGCAGCGGCATTGGCCTCAGCAACAATATGGTCTGGGGTTTTTGTTTTGTTTTTAAATCCAATTTCACTTTCACAAAAGCCGGTATCTCAAGTAGAAAAAAACTTATCCAGAATGCTGCTGGCCTTGGGAAACAGACCAGCTTTCATTACTGGGGGGTGGGGCTCAGGGAAAGGGGTGTGTGTGCCTCCTTCCTGGCTCCTTTTAGGTGGAGAGCAGGCTTCTTTCTAGCTTACCATCCTGGCCCTACACTCACCTCTTCTTAGAAGGCCTAGTGAAATACCTCATCCTTGAAGTTTGGGAACAGAAACTGGGGATGGTGACACAGCCCCTCCCATCTTCTTCTTCCTGGATGCCAAGCTACTCTCTGGAGGCACACATCTGAGTCTTCTTAAACATCCTGGCTCTATGGGGACAGGCCTCCGCGTGGGGAAACCCTGATGGTCCAGCACCACATGAGCAGCCAGACAAGCCTGACTACTGTGGGGCTCAGGTTAGGAAGCCTACTGTTGACATACATTTAAGATACATTCTCCAATATTAGTTCCATCAGTAAAAAAAAGGTACAATTTGAATTACTGATGTTGTCTTTCTCCTGTCTCTATGAGAGCTCGTTCAGAACTCAGATTGACAGGACAAAACTGGGGTGTCATTTAGCGCGCCTCCCTCAAATCCCAACAATATAAAGAATGAGTTTTCCTGTTTAAGGGATAGACTTTGAGACCTTACTCTCTTTAAAAAGTGTATTTTACTTCTAGTGACCTGTGAGACAATAGAACAACTCTAAAACACAAAACACTGACTTTTTTCCATTTCATTCAAAACTGACAACGAATCAGTTACTATTATTATGACCATTTCTCACTGTATTCCAGCTCAGCCAGTGATTAGAGGTAGCTGAGTGAACTTATCCATATTACTCACACTCATTTATAAAACAGGAATAGTGATATCCCTACCTTGTGGGTATAATTTATAGAGTGAACGAAATAATGAGGATTAAAGGAACTTGTACATAAAGCACCTGGAATGTACATAAAGCACCTGGAATGTACATAATAGTAGGTAGTGTTAAATAAATGTCATCTCCCAGGCTCATCTCTTCAAAACGGACACACTCATTGAGAATCAGAAGGGGCTTTAGGAGATTATTCCAATAAACCTTTCTTTTACTTTTAGATGAGGAAATTGCTACCCAAAGGTCACTCAGAGAAAAAAATCTAAAGCTTTTCATTCATTTCTCTAAACACTTATTTCTGAATGTTATGCCCTTCCCACACTCTTGAAATAGGATTTAGTGGATTACCATCTGTACACCAGAGCCACGTGTTAGTACTGGATCTTCCTTTACTGTACAAAGTATGGAGAGGAAGACTCACAGGGTTTATGGGCATACCTGCCCTTAGGCCAGGCCCACCAACTGAGGCTCCCACGCCTTTTCAATGAAAGAGCAGGGAAGGGCACGCACGGCTGCATTCCCCTAATGAGTCATGTTTCTGGAATCAGCCTAACTCTTGCTTGATTCCCTCTTTGAGTGAGGTCACTTTTCTCAGTGGCTCCCAGCAACCCCAAATCCTTATTTTATCCATTTCTGAATCTATTTCTGTCATTTCTAAGTATTTGCCTATTATCACAGTTTCTCAAATTCTCCATCTAAGCCACAAACACATCAACCAATAATTTATGAGAGTGACTAAGCCTTTTTTTATATAAAATTAAGGACAGGAATATTTCCCGTGTTTTCTGAACGATATTATAACTACCATTTAAGAAAACTTCTCCAGAGCTGAATGCTGCCAAAGACTAGGTCCCTCTATCTATCCCACCTTTCAAGAAGTTCCTAAGCGAATGGAAGGTACCCACCAAGGACCCATATTTGCTTTTTCCTCTGGTTAACATCTGGCCCACCTATTTCCAGAAGAGGCCTTTTTCTCTCTCTTGTTGTGAAATGCTTCCGCTGAAAATACTCGAATAGCACTCAAGTATTTTACTTGTGGGTAATCAATAAATTGCATCACTGTTGAAAGGCTATCAAATTCCACTTTCCATTCAGTACTAAGTACAGTTTTGCACGTTCTCAAATGAAAATGAAGCTTTGGGCAACCCATCAGGTACTTCTCCAGTCTGCTTTCAGTTCTTCAAAAAACAGTAATTTCGAATTCTAAATCTGTCTGAAATTCCCAGTTTATCACAGTAGTTAAACCCAGTCCCAGAGATCAACAGAAAATCACAGATGACCAGTCTACCCCAACCATCATCCTATTAAATTCATATTCCTCACCACCTGTTGGTCTGAGGTGCCAGGCTGATGAGCTCTACCTTGGAGCGATACTACAGCACCCTCCTCCAGGTAAGCAAACAACAGTTTGTTAACTTGATACTCTCCCTTTTTACACGATCTTTTAAGTCCAGAAACAGGTAAAGTATTTGACAATCTTAGAAAGTGTTAATTTGTGAGGAAACTTAGCCTAATTTACCTGAAATATTCCACAATAACGACAAAAAGGGCCCTACTCCATGCTCTGCTCCTGCCCTTCCAAAGACTAACGCAGCCTCCACACAGGTCTCTCCCGGGGGCTTCGTGGTGCTCAGTCACCTCCTCACTACCTCTCTATCCGCCCATCCCTCCCGCCAAGGTCAAATCCGATGATTTCATCTTACTGAAATGGAGCAGGACCCTGTGGGGCCCTCCCTGGTACAAATGCTTTCCATGTCCCCAGTTTCTTGTTGGCAGGAAATAGGCTTCATTCAGCCTCCTTGACCTTCCCTGAGTTCCAAGGGGCAGATTTAAACAGCTGCTAATCAGGGAAGGGAGGGGACATGCAGAAACAAAGGAGGAGGGGTCAAGAAACAACAGGGCAACCCTCACCCCAAATTTTGCCTATAAAAACTTTTCCTCAAAAACCATCTAGGAGGGCTTTCCTGGTGGCGCAGTGGTTGAGAGTCCGCCTGACGATGCAGGGGACGTGGGTTCGTGCCCCGGTCCGGGAGGATCCCACATGCCACGGAGCAGCTGGGCCCATGAGCCATGGCCGCTGAGCCTGCGCTCTGCAATGGGAGAGGCCGCAACAGTGAGAGGCCCGCGTACCGAAAAAAAAAAAAAAAAAAAAAAAACCATCTAGGAGTTCGGGGTTTTGGAGTGTGAGCCATCTGTGCTCCTTGCTCAGCCCTGCAGTAAACCTTTCTCTCCAAACTCTGATGTTTTGGTTTGTTTGGCCTCACTGTGCCTGGGGCACAGGAACTTGTGTTCAGTAACATTATTTCCACTTTCTCACTTCTAAATGATTAACTTGCCTTCCTTACCACTCCATTCAGGTCTCTTTCCTTCAAAGAGCTGAAACACCCTTCAAATTTAAAAGCAATTTTGCAAACCTTGTGTATGAACTATATTTTTTCCTCTAGTCCAGCGTGCCCAGCATAATCCATCATGGGGAAGTGATGTGACCAATCTAATGGGGGTACTTTAATCCTTAGGAGTTTCGTCTGTGATCACCTCACCAACATTTTCTAGCAGATGGCCAGGGATAGCTTTCTGGTTTACCCCCCAAAACATCCTACACGCAATCTGCCTGACAGTGTACGTCTCTGTCACTATCTCATCCACCTACCACTCCAAAAATCTAGCAAGCCCTCTTTCAAACAATGCTACGTACGTGCTTTCTCTTCTAGATGACTTTCGGTCTTTCTAAACCAGACCAAATGTAGAGGGTGCAAGGTGATCTCTTGGATATAGAAAAAAGGTATTAGAATGCCTAATCATGTTTACTTGTCTCATTCTTTTATTTCTATTTTTGTGGATTTAATAATATTATAATTCATAAATATACAAATGTTGCAGGTACGAGCAGAAAGTATTTTACTGATAGAATTGCTATGTCAAAACTGTTTAGGCTGGGATTCCCTGGTGGCGCAGTGGTTAAGAATCCGCCTGCCAATGCAGGGGACACGGGTTTGAGCCCTGGTCCAGGAAGATCCCACATGCCGCGGAGCAGCTAAGTCTGTGCGCCACAACCACTGTGCCTGTGCTCTAGAGCCCGTGGCCCACAACTACCAAGCCCGTGCGCCTAGAGTCCATGCTCCGCAACAAGAGAAGCCACCGCAATGAGAAGCCCGCCCACCATAACAAAAAGTAGCCCCTGCTCGCCGCAACTAGAGAAAGCTCGCATGCAGCAACAAAGACCCAACGCAGCCAAAAAAAAAAAAACAATGTTTAGCCTATTGCGCTAAAGAGTAACACCTTCTTTTTTTTTTTTAAAGGAATTTTGCCTTTTTTAAAAAAATTTTATTTATTATTTATTTATGGCTGTGTTGGCTCTTCGTTTCTGTGCGAGGGCTTTTCTCTAGTTGCAGCAAGCGGGGGCCACTCCTCATCGCGGTGCACGGGCCTCTCACTGCTGTGGCCTCTCCTGTTGCGGAGCACAGGCTCCAGACGCGTAGGCTCAGAAATTGTGGCTCACGGGGTTAGCCGCTCTGCAGCATGTGGGATCCTCCCAGACCAGGGCTCGAACCCGTGTCCCCTGCATTGGCAGGCAGACTCTCAACCACTGCGCCACCAGGGAAGCCCACACTTTCTTATAATACACTTCTTGGTGCTCTAAGGACAATGCCTACTAAAATGCTGTATTCTAGTTTTTTGGCTAAGAAAATATTGTGTATTCATGTAGTATTTATTTATTTTTTAAAATTTATTTATTTTATTTATTTATTTTTGGCTGCATTGGGTCTTTGTTGCTGCACTCAGTCTTTCTCTAGTTGCAGCGAGAGGGGGCTACTCTTCATTGTGGTGCGCGGGCTTCTCACTGTGGTGGCTTCTCTTGTTGCAGAGCATGGGCTTCAGTAGTTGTGGCACAGGAACTTAGTTGCTCCGCGGCATGTGGGATCTTCCCTGACCAGGGCTAGAATCGGTGTCCCCTGCATTGGCAGGCGGATTCGTAACCACTGTGCCACCAGGGAAGCCCCTCATGTAGTATTTAGATGGTAACAATATTCTCATTACTAAAATCAGACCTCACTCTTGGCTTTCCTATTATATCTCTGAATTATATTTTCTCATTCAGGTCTACTCTTAAAGACACTCTCCATAGTTAAAGAAAAATTTTATCTTTACTTCAAAATTAAAACCAAATAAATGATCAAACATCCTTTAAAAGATAAATGACACCCAAGGCAAATTTTCACACATATGGCGCTTTACAAAGTACAGGCACTGTTCTAACTTCTTTCTCATTTAATCCTCATAATATTATAATTATAAAATTACGTCGGGCTTCCCTGGTGGCGCAGTGGTTGAGAGTCCGCCTGCCGATGCAGGGGACACGGGTTCATGCCCCGGTCCAGTAAGATTCCCACATGCTGCGGAGCGGCTGGGCCCGTGAGCCATGGCCGCTGAGCCTGCACGTCCAGAGCCTGTGCTCCACAACGGGAGAGGCCACAACAGTGAGAGGCCCGTGTACCACAAAAAGAAAAAAAAATTATGTCATATTTATTTTTAATAAAGTTAATTATTAATAATAGATGGAGAAATTTTCTTTTGGAAAACTCAAGACACCTCTAAAACCATAATAAATAATATTTTCAGTGAAAGTTCTGAAGACTAATCATGATTCTCTGTGCCTTTCACTTTCTTCATCTACCTATTGTCAAGGAATCCCATTTATTAATGGTGTGGCCTTGGGCAGGCAACTTAACTACCCTGTGATGCAGAATCCTTATCTGCCTTGAGCTCACTCACCGAAGTGCCTACTCTGTGCCAGACACTGTTCTGGGCTGGGGGATACTCTGTGAACAAAAGACAAGATCATGTTCTCAAGAAGCCGATTAGGTAATATCCGGATGGCACCTGGCCCAGAAGATAACTGTGCCTCCTGTCAGTCATCATTATTTCTCAAAACTAAGGATCACCTTAGTTATCATTATCTTAGTCCTACTTTCATGTTAAAATAAATTCCCATTTGCCTTATTTTACCTAGCCCCCAAATGTTTCTTAGCAAGAGAAAAAGGGCAGAAAAGTAAAATAATTCATCAGAATTTGGTACCAGCAAGCATATAAACTCTACCTTTCCTTGAAAAGAACTGTTGCAAAGTGCTATAGATCCAGCCAGCTACTGGGGATAAAACATATCACTGCCAGGAACAAGATTCTGCAAATGACTTTTGATGGACAGCATGCCGCTGTGCTTTGGGTCTTCCCAGGACTTTTCAATGATGCTGATGAAGGTCTATTTACACCTGGAGGCTATAGCTGATGTGCTGCTGCACCTCTGACAGCTGCAAATTTTCACTGCAGTGCAACTTAATCCCTCATGATGTCAGCTTCCAGACTGCCCTTACAAGACCTGCCATGAGAACATCTCTTTACTTATTCAAAATTATTATATAATCACAGGCCATGCTAGCCACAGTCGCCATGCACAGAAAGCAGCCTGTCTTTCAGCACAGAATCTAAAACCACCAGCAGGAGAATAAATGAATTCTGCTGAATCCAAAGTAAACACATAAAGTAAAATGATAACAGGAACTCTCAGGAGAGCACTTCCCTTATAAACAGCTTAGATCACTTCACAAACACCTGGCTAAATCCAAATATCTGAGTCAGGCCCCGCATCTCCACCCGGGGCAGGGGCGGGGTGAAGGTCACAAATGCCACCGGCCACCACTGAAGACAGGATGCGCCTTAGGTGTTTAGGTTACAACCTCAAAAACTTCCTGAAGAGCCAGGTAAAATCTATTTCTTAATATATATGTTTCACCCCATTCCATTAAAAAATCTGCAGCACAATCTTTGCAGTTTGCTGGTTGGCCAGGTAGTTGGCCGTGATTTGACCTCACCCTTGGTATTTGCTCTGTCAGCATCAGAAACACAGCCAATCCTCCTCACCCCCGCAGCCTCCTCCTCCCCAAATTCATGCACTGAAATTCAACATCAGGTTGCAGACTTAGACTCAACAGGCAATAGGAAGGAAGGAAGGAAGGAAGGAAGGAAGGAGGGGAGGAAGAGAGAGAGGGAGGAGAGGGGGAGGGAGGGAGAGGAGGGGGAGGGAGGGAGAGGAGGGGGAGGGAAGGAGGGAAGGAGGGAAGTGGGGGAGGGAGGGGATGAGAACAGGGGTATGGGCTGAGCCCCAACTCTGTACTGTCCATATCTCCAGCTCCTCCCACCGCAGGTCCCAATCTGGGAAGAGCCTGCTGCCTACAAGAGTGTCTATAAGGGCTTCCCTGGTGGTGCAGTGGTTGACAGTCCGCCTGCCGATGCAGGGGACGCGGGTTTGTGCCCCGGCCCAGGAAGATCCCACATGCCGCGGAGCGGCTGGGCCCGTGAGCCATGGCCGCTGAGCCTGCGCGTCCGGAGCTTGTGCTCCGCAACGGGAGAGGCCACAACAGAGGCCCGCGTACCGCAAAAAAAAAAAAAAAAAAAAAAAAGACTGTCTATAGATGGCAGGTACACTGGGCCCTTATGCTTCTCTGTAGCCCCCAAACCCCTCCTGAGACCAGGTCAGAGTTACCTGGACTTCCCATCAGTTCCATCACAGCTCATGCCTGATCTGGACATGCAAGTCCTCGCATCCCCACATCCGACCTCTCATCCCCACGGGCCTCTCTCCCATCCCCCACCCTCCTTTCCTCATCCAGCATTTTCCCTATTCCAGTCCTCCCTCTACCTACAACCCCTTCCCTCTCCCTCTCCACCCAGTCTCTGGAACCTTCTTTCCATTGTTAAATTCCCTAGGGATTACTGGCAAGGGTTTTAGAGTCAGTGGATCTGGCAGTGCCCAGCCTCTGCCGTTTTCTGGATGGGAGATGTTTAATGTCTTCAAACCTGAGATTCATCATCAGTACAGCAGGGTTTACCTATCTCAGAAAGTGAGGATTAAATGAAAAATACACATAAAACATTTAGCAAAATCCCCGCACACTTTCAAATATGAAATAAGTGCCCGTTTTGTACCAGGAAAATCATAAATGGTAGTGATGATCATTTTCTCCCTCCCCCCGCACCTTTTTATTTTTCATGGTGGTAAAATAAACACAACATGAACTTTACCATTTTAGCCATTTTTAAGTGTACACTTCAGTGGCACTAAGTACATTCAAATTGCTGTGCAACCTTCACCACCATCCATCTCCAGAACTTTCTCAGCTTCCCAAACTACAACTCTGTATCCATTAAACACTCACTCCCCATCCCCCCTTCCCCGCCTTGGACAGGGCCCCTCTCTACTGGGAGGTGCTGGCGGAGGGCTTCTCTTCCAATCCCATGTAAAAAATTCATCCTCCTTTGAGGCTGTCACCACTCACAGTCATACCAACCCTCCACCCCAATTCTCAGCTGTCACCTACCTATTTTTGGTAACTTCACCAGGCAAAAGGGGAGGGGCTCAGTTCACAATCATCTCTTCAGCCAACAGCCAGCTCCCAAAGGAATGAATGAGAGCAGATGGGTCGGGGGTGGGGGAGGTACTTGTACAACCTGGATTGGAATCCATCAATTATTAACTGTGTGACACTGAGTCACACCTTAACCTCTCTGGGCTTAGTTGCCTCACCTATTAATGGGAATAATACTACTTCATCATGAAGTTGTTGAATTAACAGTTCACAGCACTTAGAGCAGTGCCTAGCACACAGCATTAGGACGTGACAGCAGTTACTATCACCATCACTGCACTTGAGCCTCTGATCCTGGGACTCTAGTGGACCAGAGTCTACGTCATTCCCAGGGCCACAACTCAGAGTCAGAGGGCACAATTCATTGCTCTTGCCGGTGACCACAACCTTCTGTCCCTCCAGCTCTCACACCCCCTCATCCCCAGGGTACTTGTTCTCCAATGTCCCTGGGTGTGCCTCTTTCTGCATTGAGGGTGATCTTCTGACCCAGCCCCCTCGCCAGCACCCTCGATGCTCTGCACCCCTCTTCTCTGGCCACATCAATGGGAATCCACACCACTACTCAGCTTCTCCACACCTATGCCCTAGGCCTAAAAGTCCCCAAAGAGAAGTGGCCCCTCGCATGGAGACACGCCACACGCCACTACACTTGAATATCTCTACCCAAAAAAGCCCCTCCCATTCCCCAAGCAACTATCTCAAACTTTGATCACCATTCTTCTCAACCCTGCTCTAGCTTTCCTCCCACTTCACCCAGAAACCCAAAAGAGCAGGCTTGCTATGCTAACACCCCAATTTCCTGCCCCTGTTCTTTACCCACCAATGTATCCACATGCGCCTCCCCCGGCCTCTCCTCTTCACTCTAATTCCCAATCAACCTTTGCACCAGCCTCTGCTACAAACACCCTCCTGTGCTCCACCTACCTCACACTTACCTACTTTGTTCCCCACTGTTTACCTTCCACACCTCAGCTTGTGACCCCTCCACCCAACCGCCACCGCACCTCGCTACTTCCTTAAGATGCTGCTCAAAAATCACCTCCTCCAAGAAGTCTCCCCAGACTCCTCCGATTCCTGTAATATTCCACACACACCTCAACAAACTTCACATTGCCATTTCTTCTGACTGTGTCTCTCCCTGAGACAGAGGTACATGGCCCATTGCACATTCTCAGTGCCTGGCACATAGGGGTAGCAATAACTGCTGAATAAATCAAAGGATAAGGGCAACAGATCCTGCTTTCTGCTCTGAAGTGTTTTATTAAATGTTTTATTAGAAACAGCACCAATTAAGAGTTGTGATCAGTCACTTACATATGATGCCATATATTTTCTTCCTCTGATCTAGACTAAGAAGCGTCCCTTCCCCCTGCCTGCCCAGAACAAATATTCCTTTGATAAAAGAAAGAACCAGAAACAAAACACTACTTCCTCCTCAACTGAAACAGAAAACCTAAAATAGCAAGACGGTTTATGAAAAGTATCCAGCTGACACTGGCTTAGGTAGGGATAAGTACAGTTGTCCGTGCTTAAGAAGGGAAAGGGAAGTTTACTTTGGACGGCTATTTGGGGGAGGCAATGAGATTCAAGTACTAAACAAGAGAGTTGACCAAAATAATAAGTCTTGGGTCTATTGTAGGGCAAGGAAGGAAGAGGAAGCAAGTAACTCCAGTGGAAATTTCCTTCCTTTGTCTAGTTTCACTTCAGGTAGGGCTTCCATACTAATTTCTTGATACTAACTTAACGATGATTTAATTTATAGGAAGTGATTTCAAACGGCCCCCGGGCACTGCAGATGGTACCTCAGGGGCCCATCTGTTTCAGGATGAAAGCTTGGTGCACACCATTACATCACTCTGGCCTTCCTCAGCAACTTCCTATCCGACAAAATCTAGACGTTTGCTCTGTCAACAAGATATTTGTGTTTGTCCCCAGCTCTGGCCTTGGTTCCTGATTAGTTTTAAAATCATTATGCACCCAAGCTGAATAGGGTTACTGTTAGCAGCTGTAAGGTTCTCTTCTGGGCAAATCTCCAAGTCTGTGGTTTTCAGGGAGTGATTTCTGTCCTTTCCGCATAATTACACACTCTTCTGATTGATGAGCTGATCAGCCCTCCTACCCCCATCCAGAGGGAAAGCCTCTCTCTTCCCGCTCTATTTATTTTCCCAGGGGCCAGAGGGGAGGGGAGAATGGCATGGGGAGGGGGGCCTTGGGCTCTCCCCACATAAATGCTCAGGCATTATACAACAGTCCCAGTCCAGACGTGCCATTCCTTCCAGCCCCTGAAAGCTTCCCACATTGGTTAACACCATTTGAGGTACTGAAAACACGTGGCACGAAACCAGCTGCTATTCCTGGATGCTCACAGACTGCCCCCCAACACCCCAGTGCCCGCTAGCACAGGTCTACTTCAGTCAAGCATGGTCCCCGAATCACACACATCCATGATCACCTCTGAAAGTGCATCCGTAACCTGCAACCTCCCAACTTTTCATCCGCCTCTGTTCTCCACAGAGCACAACCACAGACATAATGTTAACTGTGAGTGCCTGGTAGGCGACAGACCATAACCTTGGCAGAAATTACATTTTAAACAGGTTTTGGGTTTTTGTTGTTGTTGTGGAAGAGGGGGTTACACGTACTGATCGTTACAGCTTACTCTGAAATATCTGTAAGAATAAGGTGGGTTGATAGGTAGGTATGTAATAAAGCAAAGGCCACAAAATCCTAATTGTAGAATCTAGGTGGTGGGTACGTTCACTATACATTTCTTTCAACTTCTCTTTGGCATGTGAGTATTTTCTTAATGAAATGTTGGAGGGAAATGTTTTTAGTGCCTTTCTGGAAAATTAACTGAATTCCAGACTTCACCTGTGTTTGTGTTTCACCAACTTTCCCACTAATGTCCTCTTTCCATTCCAGGATCCATATCCAGGATCCCACTTTGCAAATTACTCATCCTATCTCCCTAGTCTCCTCTGGTCGGTCACATTTTCTCAGTCTTCCCTTGTTTTTCATAACCTTGATGGTTTTGGAGAATACTGGGCAGGTACTGTGTATTATATCCCTCAATTCGGATTTGTCTGATGTTTTTTCTCAGAGTTAGACTGGGGTGATGGGTTCTGAAGTGGGAACCATTGGAGGGAAGTTGTCTTTCTCATCACATCATATTAAGGGTGCATGCTCTCAGCATGACCACTGGTGATATCAACCTGATTATTTGGTTAAGGTAGTGTTTGAGTTTTCTCCACTGTAAATTTCCCTTTTCATTCTTTCTATAATCTGTTCCTTAGAAGCAAGTCACTAAATTCAGCCCACACTCAAGAGCTGGGGGAAATGAAGCCCCCGCTCCTGAAGGGGTAAGTATCTACATAAACCATCTGGAATTCTTCTATAAGGAGGACACCTCTTTTCCCTACACAGCTTGTGTATATTTACTTTAATCTTTGGGTTACCATGCAGTACCGCTCTATTTATTTTGTTGCTCAAGTTGTTCCAGCTTTGGCTATTAGGAGCTCTTTGAGGTTGGCTCCTATGTCCTTTGGCATGCCCCAGCCTTGGCTTTTTGAGCATTTCCTTATTTTCTGGTAATACAAGATGCTCTAGACCTATAATTATCCATTTCTCCAAGAAGTCCTGATTACTTTTATTGAAGAATGGTATTTAGAAACCAAGACCTGGGTATACTGTGGCTACTGGGGTGTCATTGTTTCCAAGCCCTCTCAGCGAACAGATCTAGAAAATACACGTATGTATACTAACCCACATATGCACACTCACCTATCTATATGAAGCTAAACATATGTTCATACTGAGTTCACAGTGATGTCTCCAACTCTAATCCAGTACTGCATGGTTCCCGGCAGCCTTCTGCCCTTGCTTATCTGTAAATTCTCTCTCCAACGGTGGGAAATCTGGCTCCACCTTCCACTATCCATTTATTTCTTCGTTTGACCCCTGAATACATTTCAGAATTGTTAACCTGTGCTCCCATGAGAAACAACCTTACCAACTAGAGTACACTGTTGACGTACTGTTTGTCTTTAGCCTTACAGTGTCTAGTCAAAACACCATTTTCCAAAGTTACTTAGGTTCACGCCTTTTTGTCCTTGCCCCCTTCAGTGAGGTTATGCCATACAGTTGTAATACAGGGAGATTCTTTTGCCAAAGTCTGCATTCACCCTGGGACACACGCCCACACACCCTCCAGGTTTCTGTTTTTAATTCGTATACATTTCCTACATAAAGTTCTTTTTCTTTTCGGGCTTTACTGAGGTATAACTGACAAAATTATGTAAGGTAGTTCCAGTGCACAAGGTCATGTTTTGATGTACATAGACATTGTGAAAGGATTCCCCCCCACCCAAGTTAATTAACACACCTATCATCTCACATATTTACTTTTTTTTTTTTTGGTGAGAACATGTAAGTTCTGCTCTCTTAGCAAATTTCAATTATACAATACAGTGTTGTCAACTATAGTTGCCATTGGATCCTCAGACCTTATTCACCTTATAACTGAAAACTTGTACCCTTCTACCAAACTCTATTTCCCTCGTCCCCACCAACCACTTTTCTAGTCTCATTCTACAAGCTCAACCTTTTTTCTTTTCTTTTTTTTAATGATTCCACATATCAATGACACCATGCAGTGTTTTTCTCTATCTAGCTTATTTCACTTAGCATAATGCCCTCCAGGTTTACCCGTGTTCTCGCAAATAACAGAACTTCCTTCGTTTTTTAAGGCTGAATATTATTCTATTGTGTATATATATCACATTTTTAAAATCCATCATCCACTGATGGACACAGGTTGTCTGCATAAGTTCCTTAGTGCCAATCTAAATAAATAGTCTACTTAAATACTTGACATCACTTTCTATTGGTATACATATTTTATTTTATCCTTAGTACTTTAGTACTTATATCTGAGTGTATACCACAACACCTATAATAATCCTGAACCACAGTGATTACTCAGATACTAATAAAATGAACAGATTCTATGAATTTATTTTTTAAAACTACTATGCTAAATTGACTGTAACAGTTTAATTGCTAGAGAATAAAACTGCAGAGGAAGAATGTTCATTGCAGTGTTATTTAAAATTCAATAAAAGGGCTTCCCTGGTGGCGCAGTGGTTGAGAATCTGCCTGCCAATGCAGGGGATACGGGTTCGAGCCCTGGTCTGGGAAGATCCCACAAGCCACGGAGCAACTGGGCCCGTGAGCCACAACTACTGAGCCTGCGCGTCTGGAGCCTGTGCTCCACAACAAGAGAGGCTGCGACAGTGAGAGGCCTGCGCACCGCAATGAAGAGTGGCCCCCGCTTGCCACAACTAGGGAAAGCCCTCGCACAGAAACGAAGACCCAACACAGCCAAAAATAAATAAATAAATAAATTTTAAAATTCAATAATAAGTAAATAGTTTTAAATTATACTACATTATAAAATATAAAATTATATTATACCTATAGGCTGGAATATGAATTACATGCAATCATTAGAAATCACTTGTTAAATATATACTAATATGAGATAATATGTACCTTATGTGTGTGTATCTAAAAATGGCAAACTATGTAATAAAAAGGACAGCATATCGTTTAACACATCTATCATATACATGTACGTCTGTGCAAAGAAAAAACACTGAAGGAAGAACATACCAAAAAATTATTTTTTTAAGTTCCTTTCTGTCTTCTTTTTTAATTAAAATTAAAGGAGAGAAGATTGTTTGCTACATGGGAAACTTTACAAAGGATTCTTCCAAGACATAAGGTGCTGGACCAGACAAAGAGGAAGAAACAAAATCAGGAGTTATCTACTGGAGTTCCACATCAGGTAAGGACCAAAGAAAAGGGAGCAAAAAGCACGGTTGGTGCATGCCCTCAGGTCACCTATAATCTGAGACTAACATAAAGAAGGTGAGGACAGTGGTGCCTGTGCTAATACGTCCACTACAGACAGAAGTACAAGAGTGGACTGGAGAGCTGTCTGGGAAGCATCCCGAGAAATGTGGGGCTTGGACAGAGCCTTCAAGGACAGGAAAGATCTAAATGGGGGAAGGAAGGAGGCAGTGTGAATGGGGACAGGTATTAATAAATCTACCCACCCACCTGGAAGTTTTCTCATCCCATTCCATAAAAACCCAAGGAAGACCTTAAGAAATGACAGCCACAGCGGGAGCTTCCGGTTAAAGTGTCCCGCCCTCTTGGCAAAGGGCTTGCAGGGAGTGAGGCAGGATTACCTAACGGGATCTGGTTAGCCTATAGCAGATTGGATAACACTCAAGTGGCTGATAACAGGGGCCTAGCTCTGGGTTTTCAAAGATTAACATTTTTAAAGTGGAATTTACACTCTATCCCTATAAAAAGTGCTTTTATTTATTTCTGGCTGCGTTGGGTCTTCGTTGCTACACGCGGGCTTTCTCTAGTTGAGGCGAGCGGGGGTTACTCTTCATTGCAGTGCGTGGGCTTCTCATTGTGGTGGCTTCTCTTGTTGCGGAGCACGGGCTCTAGGCGTGCGGGCTTCACTAGTTGTGGCATGCGGGCTCAGTAGTTGTGGCACACGGGCTTAGTTGCTCTGCGGCATGTGGGATCTTCCCAGACCAAGGCTCGAACCCGTGTCTCCTGCATTGGCAGGCAGATTCTTAACCACTGCGCCACTATGAAGCCCAAAAGTGCTTTTTAAAATAGAACAACACAAGTAAACACATAGTAACCATCCATTACACTGAAAAGGTCAATGGCGGCAATGACTAACTTTCAGCTTGTTGTAACTTTCCAAGGCACAACACTGTTCTCACCTGCCAGCCACCTCCAAGACCAGATCACACACAGGTGTAAACACAGAAAGAGCTATAGGACAACCTTCTACAAATGCAGGGCCACACACCCAGAGAATCCGCATCTCAACTCTAAGAGCTCAGGAGGAACAAGTATTTGGTTAACACTTAACTAGACAAGGCAGCAGATGTTTTACACAAGTTATCTCTTAGTCTTCACAACCAGCAAGGCAAGGATTAGTCTTGTAAATGGCCACTCAGTTTGGAAATGGCAAAACTTCAATTCACGCTCAGCTCCATCCAGCTCCAAGCCCGTCATCTTTCACTTGGAGTGGTGTCATGTGTTTCAACAAACCTCAAAAGCAGACTTAAACATACCTTCAGTATCACTCGTTTACAAAAGAGAGATATCTGTTCAGTTTTCTCTCAAAATAGTTCTATTACAATATAATTCATATATGATGCCAAGAATTCAATTTAAAAATCTAAAGCGTATTTTCAAGCCCCAATGCAATAAAGTTAACCACTTATGATTTAGCAAAATAATATAAATATTACAAAGCCCACAAATAAATCAACTCGATTACAAGTTGTCATTTTTTTTTAAATGATGGCATGTCTAAAATATTAAAAACTCAACTTTTTTGCAATATGAAGACCTCAAATTGAGCCATGAACGTTAAGATTGACCTTTTTCATTCTCAATGAGGACGAATCTAGTTTGTATTCTAAAATATATTACCCTCTTCCTCTCTATAGCCCTTCTCCTCCCCTTCCACTTACTCTCCCCTCCCCACAAAAAGAGGTTCTCCTCCTACCATTAGTTGCAAAACAAAAGTTCTATTCTGTGATCTATAAACCATGAAATATAAAAGGTTAGGACCCATTGATAGTTTAATCTCTGTTGTCCTGAGATAGAAATCCCCCTAGAAGGTTAAAACCAAGTATGTCAGGTATACGAGAGTCACTTTGCCCAAACCACCTGAAACGTTTTCCATATTAAAATGATTTAATTTCTTAAGCTCTCTTTAAATGCTTTGGAGTGACGCTGTCAAATACACACTGAAGATGTTTGGAGTATCACTGCCAAACAGCATATTCATTCACACAGGAAGCACTCAAATGCTGTTTGTTACAGAGTAAAAGAGATTTCAGGACAAAAGACAATGTCTTCTCTTTAGGCAAACCAGAATAAAACTTTAGTAATTAATTTTTTTAATTAACAAGAAAGCTTAAGGGTTGAAATTTGGAGGTGGAGAGAAAGGAAATGCTGATGTTCTTATTTTTTTGAAGATTTCTTTTTTAATACAGATTGTAAAAGTAACAAATAATGAAAAATATGGTGTAAACTAATTTTTTAACTAAGGAAAATTGTCAACCCTACCATCCAAAGATCTTCCACACTTGTTTTCTATGTACACCAACACATTTAAAGGGGCCCAGCTTAGAACCTGTACATAGTAGACCCTTAAATGTGTCAAACAGTTACATAATACATACTTTGAAGGGAAAAAAAAAAGCATAAATGTGGTTATAGCATACATACTATTCTGTGGCCTATTTTTCAACTTAACAGTAGACAGAAGACATCTTTCAACACCACTCCACTCAGCTTCCCCTCACCATGTATAAAAGGGCTCGTTATTCCATTGTATGGGTGACCAAGTTTTCACCAAGCTCCTTTTGAGGTAAACATTTGGTTTTCCCAATTTTTTTTTGCTATTAAGCAATACTGCAATGAAAATCTATATAACTTTATGTGTTTGTACAATTATTTCCTTAGTATAAATTTCCGGTGCTGGAATTTCTGGGTCAAAGAGTTGTCATGCTTTAAATTAGCACACTGACAGGTTACCCTCCAGAAGAGATGTCCCCATTTATTCTACCAACACTGTATGACAGTACTCATTTCCCCATCACCCTTACCAACACTGGTATTATTCTTTTTCATCAAACCAACAGGAAAAAAAGTTCTATTAGCATTTAGTGAGCTCCTACCCTATGCCAAGTGACATCTTAAAAGGCTTACGTGTATTAGGATAACCCTGTGGGGGGAGTCTAACTGATGAGAAACTAATGCCCAGATATGTTAAGTAACTTGCCCAAGGCCATACACTGTGTCAAAGATGCTACTGGGGGCTTCCCTGGTGGCGCAGTGGTTGAGAGTCCGCCTACCGATGCAGGGGACACGGGTTCGTGCCCCGGTCCGGGAAGATCCCACATGCTGCGGAGCGGCTGGGCCCGTGAGCCATGGCCGCTGAGCCTGCGCATCTGGAGCCTGTGCTCCGCAGCGGGAGAGGCCACAACAGTGAAAGGCCTGCATACCTCAAAAAAAAAAAAAAAAAAAAGATGCTAGTGGGGTGTGAACCCAGTTCACCCGTCACCAGAACACACAGTACAGCAATTAAATTTCTTGCAAAGGTCAAAAATCTGTTCACTCACTTACTCTCAATGGAACCCAACCACCTCTTCCCCCAGCAAGACCTGCTGAAAATTCTGATTTCAGGACCAGTAGAAAGACTGCTGGGCTGGTGTTAGGAGAACTGAATTCAAGGTTGAATTCAGCCACTTACAGGTAGCTGCTGTGTGACTCTGGGAAGACTGCTTACCGAGTCTCTTTCCTTGGCTGTAAACTACCCATATCTACCATCTCTATCTCAAAATGCTGCTGCAAAGCCCAAAAGGAACCTCTATTCCTTCAAAAATAGCACTTTCCCTATGCCCTGCACTGGTGACAAGAGGCCACCCCAGCTCCAAGGGTATAGGAAAAATGAACATCAACCCAGAAAACCAGCACAGCTAGGAGAGCACACAGGAGCATGAGTGATTCAAGGGGCCACGGGTAAATGAGTCACGGTGTACCACAAAATAGCAGCCATCCAAAAAGGCAAGGAGAACAATGACACAACACCTGGGAAACGCACGAAATCACACTGAACAGAAAAGCCTCTAAGTAAATGTATATTTTAGTTACAATTATATTTTTTACAAAGGCATATGCAAAGAAAGCAAGGGAATAAAGTCATGGATGTCGTATTAAAAGCACATAATATTCTTTTCTCCCCTTTCCCAACCTTTACAGAGCATCATTTAACATTTATAATTCTTAAAGTATTTTAATTGCTAGGAGAGCACAGATGGAAGTGATTAACTCTGACTGAAAAAATGTATGTGAAAGTGGGAAGCTCTAAAACCCCCCATGAATGGTATTATTGTCAGAGCATGAAATAATCTAGCATTCCGCATAATGGCATTACAGTGCCCTAACACAAGTTATTTTTACACTCTGCCACTTGGTTTCCAGCTCACCTGATAATGTACAGCATCAGTCATTTCTTTACAGTATTTTCTTTTTTATAAAGAAATGGGTACATGTGGGAAAATGGCCAAACAGTACCAAAGGGTCTGCAGTAAAATGCAAGACTGTCGTCTATCCCAGCCCCCCAGCTCCCTCCCACAGGCAGCTGCTGTAAGTAGTCACTTATTAATACATATACACTTCCAAAGATGCCCAATGCATTTATTTTTCATTTAGTAATATTCTTGTAAGTTTTTCCTTCAGAGCACAAACAAACCTACCTCGGTCTTTTAACATCTGCAGATCACTTTATTGCATGGACACACCAGAATGCATCAGACTCTACACTATGAAAATGTCTGACAAAACTATCAACCACTACCTACATAATTCTTTTCCCTTACATTGGATTCTCCATCCTAGCAAATTTTATGTCTTCTAAGCTCTTCAGCCAGCATACCAGGCCTGCCAGCACCTTCACAGACACCAGGCTCTCGGGGCTCCTTTCCCTGTACTTCCTGCTTCCAGCCAAACCCAGGCTGCACGCACTTCTCCCAGATACTCCGTCCATCCATTGCTTATGCTGTTGCTTTGGCTGCAACCCATCCCACATTCCTTTGCTTGGTTAATTCTTACTCAGTCCTTTAAGTCAGGGCTTGGGCATAACCTCCTTCAAGAAGGAAAGGATTTCCCAGCCCTCAAGGCAGAGGAAATGCTCCTGTGCTCGGTTCCTGCCGTAGCCTGGGTCTTGGCACCTAACCGCTTCATGATGAATGTCTATGCATCAGCCCTGACCACTAGAATTTAAGCTCCCCAGGACAGAAACCACCTCTTACTGATCTCTGTAACTGCTGGAGTTTAGTACAAAGTCTAGAACACTAATTGTATTTAATACCCATTGAATCAAACTGAAATGAATAAGGAAACTTCTGAACACCTCTTACCTCGGTAAGAGGGCTTGGTAGGTACCAAGCCCTACCAAGATGTACGGTACGAACGTTATTTCTCACTGGGTACAATGATCCCCATTTTACAGATGAAGAAACTGAGGGCCCTGAAGTTACGAAATTTGTCCAAGGGCATTAATGGAGAGCTGAAATTTGAAACAAAGTCTACTTTACTCCAGAATCACTGATCTCTCCATTATGCTCTTCTTCTACATGTTTGGATGCTGGAAGTTAAGCGGAGAGGTCAAATGAGCAGTCCCTAAGGGTAGGACATGTTAATTAACACTGTGGATAATCTAAGGGCACTGTGGTTCCCCCCTCCAAAAGAAATCAGCCAAAAGCAATCTATAATGTAGGACTAAAATGGCAAAAAAACAAAAGGGTTATGAACAAGCAAATCTTGTCTACAGCATCCACAAATATGCACTTAGCACACCCAGGCTGAGTCTTTCAGGAGCCATTCAAAATGAGAACAAGCAGACTTAAGCAGCTGCAATATCCCCACTTAATCCCACCAGCTTGCTCTCCCTGTGAGCACTGTTGGTTTGTCCCAAATTTCTCCCCACTCCCCAACACTGCATCATCTAAGTCTCCAGACCACTTACTAAAACTGACCTTTGAACCAACACTCCTAAAGGATTTAAAGGTTGACTGGTTCTGGGCTTCCTTGGTGGCGCAGTGGTTCAGAATCCACCTGCCAATGCAGGGGACATGGGTTCGAGCCCTGGTCTGGGAAGATCCCACATGCTGCGGAGCAACTGGGCCCATGAGCCACAATTAACTGAGCCTGCGCGTCTGGAGCCTGTGCTCCGCAACAAGAGAGGCCGCGATAGTGAGAGGCCAGCGCACCGCAATGAAGAGTGGGCCCCGCTTGCCACAACCAGAGAAAGCCCACGCATGGAAATGAAGACCCAACACAGCCAAAAATAAATAAATAAACAAATTTTTTTTAAAAAGAAAAAAAAAAAAGTTGACTGGCAGCTACCAACAGATAGCTACACCTATCATGGGCAAGAGGTGGGAGAGAAGGGCAGCACTGCAGGAGTAGGTACCAGGGTCCTGTTAACCTGCTATGAGACCTGGGGCCAGATATGGACCCTCCAAACCGGGCAGAGTAAGAATACCTACTTCCTCTTAAGGTCTTTAAGAAAATGAAAGTAGGTAATTTAAGAATAAGCACTTACCAGACTGGCACAAAGTTAAGGGCTCACTGGCATCTATCCAGTGACAGAAGAAATCAACCAGAGAGCAAGTGGGCCCCCTCCCATTCCCTCCACCAGGATGGGTACTAAGGAAAGGCAACTGAGAAGCCCCCTAATTAACACAGGAAGTAGTAAATGGCATTTAGCAAAGGTGGGAAAACCAGAGGAGGCAGCTCCTCCCTCCCACACAGGAGAAGTATGAACCAATCAGCAGCAGTCAATGAACCCAAACCTTGTTCACTAGGGGAGACAAAGAAGCAAAACTTATCCCAAGGGCAACCAGACACCAGCAAAAAAGACACACAGGCTGAAAACAAAAACCAAAAAAACCCTTTCTGGCATATCATCAGCCACACCCAAACAAGAATGCCTCCTGACTCTGGAGGAAAGGTGCAATAAGGTAGGTAAGGGCTGTAAGGAAACGCACTGGGCAGTCAGCCCTGAATATACTGCCCAGTGTAGTGAGTAGGCACTTGTGGTGTGCTGACTGAAGCACATCTCCACTCCTCAACCTCCCTCCCATGGTTAGGGAGTATGGCTGGGTTTGGGTCCAGGTGTTTGGACTCATGTCACTCAATTCCCAAAACAACCTTCAAAAGTACCAGCATTCCAAAGTCACAGAAAACAAGCTCAGGAAGGCTAGGTAATCGGCCCAGGGTCACACTGATGTTAAGGGGCTGAGCTGGGACTTGAACCCAGTCTGTCTGGCTTCAAAGTCTCATGTACCAAAAAAAGATAAGACAGGGGTAGGGGGTGGAGGGGCTCTGGGGGGAGGAAAGGGGGGGAAGTCAGTGAAGGTGGCCAAAAGGTAAAACTTGTAGTTATGAAATAAGTCCTGGGGATATAATGTACAGCATGGTGACTACAGTTAATGATACTGTATTGTATATTTGAAAGTTGTCAAGAGAATAGATCTTAAAAGTTCTCCTTACAAGGGAAAAAAAAACTGTAGCTATGTGTGGTGATGGATGTTAACTAGACTTACTGTGGTGATCATTTCACAGCATCTACAAATGCTGGATCATTCTGTTGCACACCTCAAACTAACATGTTACATGTCAATTCTATCTCAATAGGAAAAAAAGAAAAGACCCAACTGACAGAGAAGAAGGGGAGAGGGATCCAGGCTGGAGTCAGGACTAATAACAAGCAAATAGTGTAATAACTGGCGGGTTGATTGGGTTTAAAACCCAGATTTCAAAGAGTTCAGTCCCTTTCAGTGACTTTTTTTCCCCAGCTTTATTGAGATATCATTGATATGTATGTAAGTTTAAGGCATACAACGTGATGATTAGACACACATATACAGTATTGCAAAATGATTACCACATTAAGGTTAGTTCATACCTCCATCCCCTCACGTAATTACCACTTGCGGCTGTGTGTGGTGATAACATTTAAGATCTACTTTCTTGACAACTTTCAAATCTATAATATAGTACTGTTAATTATAGTCACCATGCTGTACCTCAGATCCCCAATTCAGTGACTTTTTTATCTGTGACAACCTAGGCCACACCCAGGCAAACCAAGAACCCCATGCTATTATTCCTCACTCTCTACATCCCAGGTTCCCTCCTCCAACCTATTTTTCATAAGCAAGAAAAATACTCAGAAACTAATTTCACTAGAAATTTCTTGCCAAAGGTCCACTTAAAAGGCAAAAACAGGGCTTCCCTGGTGGCGCAGTGGTTGGGAGTCCACCTGCTGATGCAGGGGACGCGGGTTTGTGTCCTGGTCCGGGAAGATCCCACATGCCGCGGAGCGGCTGCGCCTGTGACCCATGGCCGCTGGGCCTGCAAGTCCGGAGCCTGTGCTCCGCAACGGGAGAGGCCACAACCGTGAGAGACCCGCGTACCGCAAAAATAAATAAATAAATAAGCAAAAACAAACCTAATTTTGAGGGCTTGCTACTTTTGAGTATTAATCCAAATAACTAAAAAAGCATCCTTAACAGAATTAAATATGAATGTACATAAGTTCCTAAAAACAAGCAATTCTCCTAGATGTTGCTTTTCACCAGAGATCAGCGTCATGCTGTTTAAAGAGCTCTCAAAAGCTCTGTGATAGAAGTAAAATTAAAAGACAGCCTAGACCATTCACAGCCAAACATTCTCAAAAGTATGATCCTGTTGCACCCTTCCTCACTCATCCCAAGGTCTTGATACAAATGTAACTGCCAAACCCCACTCCAGACCTACTGAAATACCACCTGTGGGCAGGCCTGGAAATGTGCATTTAGCGTAAGTGCCCCAGGTAATTGCTATGTTTGGAACTAGGGGTTACGGGAGTAGAAGCTGTTACCTATCTCCACCCACAGAAGTTCTACTCCAAGCCCACCCAGGGGACGTGAAGGAGTTTCTACAGGGAGGCGGGGATGCTGCTTCAAGAACCAAATTTCCTACTGCCCACTGGGCATTTCCAGCTGGGTATCCCAGAGGGGCCCTGAACCTGCCCCTCCCGTCCTGAGAGAGTTCTCGGTTCCCGGTATCATTCATCGTCCCCAGCTTGCTGCCCAGCCTGGAAGCGGCCTTGCTCTCTACCTTCAGTCAGCTGCCAAGTATTCCTTTTCTGTTCTGGAAGCAGCTTCCACTCCACTGCAAAAATCATCTCTCCATGCACACGTTCTGTGTTCTCATCCCTGTTCTAAAAGCATGGTGACAGAGGACCGGCAACCTGAGTTCAAATCTTGGCTGAGCCCGTTTCCTTGTCTGCAAAACGAGGATGACGACAACAGCACTCTGAAAAGTTTCTGCGAATGTTATATGAGCTAACGCACCCTAAATCCACGTTAAAAGGTATTCAACTGACTTTCATATTCTTCCTCCCGTTAACTCAGGCCCCGAACATCATCTTTCACCTGACCTACTTCAAAAGCCTCATAACAGAGAGCCCTGCCACCCATCTGTCCCCGCGCCAGCCTCTCCTCCACACTGCTGCCACCCAAGCTTTTCTCCAACACACGGCTCTGATTTCATCATCTCCCTGCTTTAAAGCCTTTGACAGCTATCACTGGCTGCATAGGATCAAGTCCGTACTTCTTTGCCTGGCAAGCAAGGCCTTTTGCAATCTGGCTCTCCCCTCCCTGCCACTGTACCCAAATGCCAGGCGCCATCTGTTCTAGTAACAACACCCCAAACATGACTTGTATTTTCATGCCTCCCAGCCTCTGCTCAGCAGGCGCCCTTCATAGAAAGCCCCTCACTCTCTTCCCCACCTGGCAAAGGGCTAGGCATCCTCCACCTCCGCCCTGAAGCCTTCCCCAGCTCCAACTCCTCCTCCCCTTCCTCCTCCTGGCTCCCGCTGCGCACGTGTCTCTCTAACATTTGTACTCTGCATGCACTTGTCTCCTCAGACTGACACAGAGCTGGGCTTCAAACTCAGAAAGGCACAATGACAGCCCTCAAGAAATATTTGTTGGAAAAATTAATGCAAGACTTCCGCCACCCTTTGACAAGTGCAAACAGTTTCGAATTTGTCAAACAGTTAACACCTTCATGGTAACTTTTTACTTCTAAAACTCCTAAGGATATTATATTCTCTGAGCTAGCTAAGACTGCTCTTAATGAAGAAAGCAAAAAAAAAAAAAAAAGCCCTGTCAAGGTCAAATGCCTATAAATCCCATCAGCTTAGAACTCAATCACTATCCCTCTAAAAATGGTATCTCATCACTGTTTCCACGACGGGAGGGGCAATCACGCTCTTTGATTCCTCCTGGCTTGACTTTTGTACGTGGAGCTGGACAATTTAAGGAGTCCTTCTTGCTTAAACAAAACATTTCAGAAAGGAAGGGATAAACAAACTGTTACTTCACGGCAGGAAAAAAGAAGTGTAAAAAAGCTCCAGTGAAAAAAAAAGAAAAAAAAAAAAGCTCCAGTGCAGCTGAACTTGAGTGGCCTCAGGGAATCAAGGTCATTCTCACAGAACAGGTACTACCAGGGCAGGGAGCAGCGTGCACCCTTGTCTTCGTGAGACCTCTTCTTCCACAAGCCATTAACAAAGCCAAATGCCCCAAGACTTAGAAAACACCTGATACAAGAAAACGTATCTCACTTCACCCATAAATGCCTATTTAAGCAACCTCCAAGCTGTTCCTTGACTTCTGCCGTTCAAAACGTAGGCTGTTCAAACGTAGCCCGCTTCCTTGTCTGCAAAATGATAACAACAACAGCACTCTGAAAAGTTTTTGCGAATGTTATAAGAGCTAATGCACCCTAAATCCACGTTAAAAGGTATTCAACTGACTTTCATATTCTTCCTCCCGCTAACTCAGGCCTCGAACATCATCAGAATTAATCATATTAATTCTCCCTTCCATGAGTCTTTAATAGGGCACAAGCCAGCAAAGAGAGTCCTCCCCCCTCGTGAGGATTCGGGGCCCTTCAGGGAAGCACCGATGCCTCTCCTCTGAAGGGAAGACTGCGCTCCACATTGGCGGTGGCCCTGTTCATAAACAAACCACACGTAGGACTTGAGTGCGGCACTACAGACTTACTCCATCTAAATAAAATAAAGTTTCTCATTCTAAACCGCACTCCAGCAAAACTCTACATAAGTGTGCGGAGCATCTCATGTTCTCACAGGCTTAGTAAATAAATGGACTTTTTAAATACTGACTTTCATTAAAACCAGAAGGTTTGTTAGCAATATCCTCATGGCAATAATAAAATACCCATTTTATTCTCTGGTTCCTTCTCCTCTATATATTACCATCTAAAAATGTCCCACTTGTTTGTTCAAAACATTTCATATAAACGTCTCACTATTTTAATATAAGCAACTGAGAAATTATGCATAAAGGTTATCTTGAAATCAAGCTCTTATCTGGACTTCTGTAACAAGTACCTTAAAGTTAGCAATTTTTAAAACCCTCAGAACAAACAGAAACTTCCATTCAATTACTGATCCAGAAAGCTGAATTTAAAAATTGGGTTAAGGAGCTTCCCTGGTGGCACAGTGGTTAAGAATCCGCCTGCCAATGCAGGGGACACGGATTCAAGTCCTGATCCGGGAAGATCCCCCATGCCGCGGACCAACTAAGCCCGTGCTCGGCAACGAGAGAAGCCACCGCAATGAGAAGCCTACGCACCGCAATGGAGAATAGCCCCGGCTCACCGCAACTAGAGAAAGCCCGCGCACAAAGACCCAATGCAGCCATAAATAAATAAATGAATAAAATTTTTAAAAATAAAAATAGGGTTAAGAGGAGAAAGGAGAAAAGGACCTGTTTGGGGCACCTATGAGCCAAGCACACTGCTATGTATAGCTATGTATGTCAGATGTTACAGAACGCCCGAACGAACTTTTTGGCCAGCTGAAATATTTTGTGTAGGTTCTCACCTTTCGTCTTGGCACGAACCTTATAAAACAGGAATTACTATTCCATTTTACAGACAAAGCGACAGAGGTCCAGTAAACTACCCATGGTTCATCTGGCTTCAAAGATCATGCTTTTTTCACTATCTCCTATATATTTGTATTTTTTAAAAAGGAGGAGAAAAAAGCAGTGTACATGTGTATATTTTTAGTGTACTACTATAGGTACAAAGCACTACTCTGTCCAAGGCACCTTATTATTCACAACAGGCAAGTTGTAATGTATAAAATAGTATCCCTGCCCACTAAGCAGTAAACATAAGAATATGCTAGGAACTGCCAATGATGGCTTCCGTCCATCAAAGCTACTTTATATATACCATGATATTCTTCATTAAGACATACAAAACGCCTTTAAGTGTGATTTTTCCCAGACATACAACAAGCACTTGGAAAGATCTCAAGGGAAAAAACTTAAATATCAAATTAAGTTAGCAAAGTCAGTTATGATACAAACTTTTATTTACATGTCTGGGTTTCCAAGACAATGTACATATAAAATTATCACCCTGAGGGTGTATTTAGATTTATGGCTGTACTTGAAATCAGCATAAGCATTTATCAGAAAAATATTCTGTTAAAATTTATCGAATAGAGGTAGAATTAATGCATATTCCTAAATTAATGTATTTAGAAATAAATCTTTATAGAACAGTGTTTTACCATTATAACTCAGGTAACTTGTCATTCTGAATAAAATTCTACCACCAGAAATGTTTAACACTCAAGCCATTTTACCCAAGAGTCACATGATTTATAGTCTTAAGATATACTGAAAACTTATACCCATTTAACCAGGTCAACTATTCAGAATACCATGGTGTTTCCAACCACAACTGGAATAAATTGAACTTGCACCCCTCCCCCACGATATATTAATAAATTTCCAAACAAACTCTAAGCCATTACTTCTTTTTTTTTTTTTATAAATTTATTTTATTTTATTTATTTTTGGCTGCTTTGGGCCTTTGTTGCGGCGCATGGGCTTTCTCTAGTTGCGGCGAACGGGGGCTACTCTTCGTTGCAGTGCGCCGGCCTCTCATTGTTGTGGCTTCTCTTGTTGCGGAGCAGGGGCTCTAGGCGCACGGGCTTCAGTAGCTGTGCTCATGGGTTCAGTAGTTGTGGCTCGTGGGCTCTAGAGCGCAGGCTAAGTAGTTGTGGCGCACAGGCTTAGTTGCTCCGTGGCATGTGGGATCTTCCCAGACCAGGGTGTGAACCCGTGTTCCCTGCACTGGCAGGCGGATTCTTACCCACTGCGTCACCAGGAAAGCCCCCATTACTTCTTTATATTTTAAAGAAAGCGACTTATGAATTGCTAAATTAAATTGCCTGCTCCCAAATCATAAGGAGAAAAAAGCACAGTCTAGGAGCTATTCTTGCGAAAAATATTCAACCTGAATCTAAACGTGCCTTTAGATTAAAGGAAAGCCTCTAGTTTACAGAAAATACAGATGACAAACGAACAAGGTAAACACCAACACAAGGAAACAAATTCAGATATGGTACATCCTACAAGTTCTCTGCTGAAAGTCAGCAGAGGGAGGGAGGAGGTGGTATTTTTCTATATTTAAAAAACTACAGGGACAAAAGCAACAACCCACAGTGCAATATGTAACCCTTGACTGAATCCTGGTTCCACAAAACAGAAATGGTGACAAATGACATTTGGAGGACAATTAGATAACAGTAAGAAATTACTGTTAATTTTATTAAAAGTGATAATGAGGTGGTGATTTTTGTCCTTAAGTCTTTAGTTAGAAATGCATACTAAAATTTGTCAGCTGAAATTATATGATGCCTGGGATTTGCTTTAAAATATTTTGGCAAATTAACCCAACATTGTCTTCGCTAAAAGATGCTCTTCAAAAAAAGCTTCTACAATTCAATGCACTTGGGAAATACTAACTCCTCTGTTTCCCTTCAAGGAGGTAGAGAATGAACATTAGAAATAAGGATGCTCAAAAGTCCTGCAGTTAAAAACAAAAACACCTGTTTTACTTTTGTTACCCCAGATCTTCCTGCTTATTTGAACATAAAACCTTGCTTCCCTGCATAATGTCTATTAATTTCCTGAGAGTCCATTTCCGTGGAACCCACTTTGGGAACTGCTGCCTTATCTAGATAAACCACCCTGAGGTAAGGTTCTCCTAAGTCACGTGCAAGCTTCAAGAATCCTGAATAATCAAATATTCACAACTGCATCTATTTGCAACTTAGGAGCCGCTCACCTCTTCTGTCTTTTGAGTCGATAAATTATTATATTTACTCTTTAAGTTAACATGCTTTAATTTATGTCATACTCTTTCTGTAATATGAAATTGCTACTGGAAAATTTCCCTCAAGTGGACTTAAATTTCACTTATTCACATCCACTTTCTTGGAAATCTACAATGGAATAGATTTCAAATTCTTAAGTTTCAAACCACACCTAGTTTTCACTTTCAAAAGTATCTTGAGATATTTCAAAGGGTCCCTCCCCAAACCCTCTCCAGAGACTCCTCAAAATAAGTAACTGGCTTCACAGAAAAAAACCACAAAACAGAACAAAACATAACCTCAAATCAAAACTCTTTCACAGTCCTTCAGGTGGTACTTAAGGGTTCCTAATAACTTACCTCAGAGACCCCCAGATTTCCATCTTTATGCACCAGAAGTGGTCCCATTCTTATAAACGGATCCTATGGGTACGTGAACAACTAAATCCCAAGACAAATTCACCTTACCACAAATTCTACTTACTCCACGGCTAAAAGTTTTATAGCAAGCTTTGAGATATCTGTAGTTCATTTGAGAAAAACTGTGTCCTATTCCCCAATACTTTTAAAAAATCCTTTGGAAATTCACTTAAAAGAACACAAAAATGGCTAACAGAGAAATCTAAGCTAGAAGTCACTACTACAAGGAAAGAATCAAATTTGATGTCTCCCTGGCATCTAGGAAGTAATTCACAACATTCAAAACCCTTTCATATACATTCCGTCATCTGACCCTCAAAACCCTGGAGAGACGCCTGTTTTCCATCATAACATATATCTAACATGGCTCAATTTGAAAGCTGACAACCTGTCAACCCTCAATTATCCTTACCATGGAGAGAATGTCGGCATAAATAATTTGATTCAGCTGAGCAGTGTGGTGTCCCTCACCTCCTGTCTCTCAGTGGGGATGCTCAGGCCAGACCCTACCACAGGGACTATCACACATGATTTTGCTTGGGGGTACTTGCAGACAGCTAACTGTCCATAGGCATTTAGATCTTCATACATATCATCCTCCAGGCCTTTCCTATTATTCCACAAGGAGAGGAGACTCTCCTTTGAACTCACTACACCTGCTAGGATGGTCCAGTAATATCTTTGTAGCACCATCCCATGGAGCTTTCCATGTTCACCCATGCCAGTGTTCCCACATAAAAGAAGGGCAATGCGTAACTGCAGGCAACGCATATGAGGGCAGACAAAACTGCTTTGGAATAAAGTGACCATGGTTTGGATCCTGGATCTTCCTGTCTTGGCCACATGTGCTCCTTGCTCTCAGATCCCTCACACGTACATGGCGCTCTCTACCTCCTAAGGTTGTCAAGGGCTGGAGGAGAGAGACCCTCCCCATGGTAAACAGCTAGGAGCAGTGTTTAACAACTGCGGGTTGTCTGCCTGCCTTTCTCCCAGAAGGGGAAACAAGCAATTTTTAAAAATGACTAAGGCAAGCCAGGACCCAACCATCAAGAGGCCTACAACCCATAGGCAAAGCAAGCAGGCAAACGACTTTTTAATAAAAGACAAAAAGAGAAAAACATTACAATCAACGTACAAGCAATGTGCTGGGGGGATTAAATAGAAGGAACCATTTAGAGGCAGAAGGGAGAAATCAGAAAAATGTGAATGAGAAAGCAATATTTACTTAAGCTAGGCCTTGAAGGACAATGAAAATTTCAGTGGTGGGGGGAAGGGGAGGACAGCCTCCTCAGAGGCAAAATTGAAACGAAGTAGGACAGTTACAGTCTCAGTGGCAGAGACACATGGAGGACAAGTGGGTGTAGTAAAGAAAGTTACAAATCAGACCATACAGAATCTTGAAACCTATGAATAAAAGGGGAACAGCCAGGGCTCTTATCTGTCCTTGCATTAGCTATGGTGTTTTCAGTTGCAAGTAACAAAAACTACGTGACAATAAGGGACTTAAACTGGGGTCTCAAAACCTTTTGATCATGCAGCCCTAACAGTAAAAATATTAAACATGTACCCCAATAATTTATACATAATTAAAACACTAGTTACAAATTACATGTGTATACTAATGTAGTATATACATTATAAAACATCCATCAAAAACTCTTTAAAGGATGAGAATGATCCAAACAGTATTCTTAGGTTTATTTGCATTTATTTATTTATTTATTTATTTATTTATTTTTTTTTTTGCGATATGCGGGCCTCTCACTGCTGTGGCCTCTCCCGTTGTGGAGCACAGGCTCCGGACGCGCAGGCCCAGCGGCCATGGCTCACGGGCCCAGCCGCTGCCGCGGCATGTGGGATCCTCCCGGACCGGGACACGAACCCATGTCCCCTGCATCGGCAGGCGGACTCCCAACCACTGCGCCACCAGGGAAGCCCTATTTGCATTTATTAATACACATCCATACACAATTTTGGTGCCAACTCATTAAATTTGATTTAAAAGGCATTTCCTAAGCACATGTCTACATGTTCTTATTCCTGTAGATTTACATCATTACCATTCAACTTTCTTTGCAAGAATCTTTTTAAACCACTTGGCTATTTTGTTGTAGTCAGTCTACTTAAAACTAGATGATAGGGCTTCCCTGGTGGCGCAGTGGTTGAGAGTCCGCCTGCCGATGCAGAGGACACGGGTTCGTGCCCCGGTCCGGGAGGATCCCACATGCCGCGGAGTGGCTGGGCCCGTGAGCCATGGCTGCTGAGCCTGTGCGCCCGGAGCCTGTGCTCCGCAATGGGAGAGGCCACAACAGTGAGAGGCCCGTGTACCGCAAAAAAAAAAAAAAAAAAAAACTAGATGATGTAACCCATAAATCCATTTACATGGATAGAGTTCACCAAAGACAAGAATAAGAATGAGGGTACCACTGTCAGTTCCACCAGGTTGTAAAATGCCTCCTCTTCCCTCAGGCAACCTTCTATAACCTAAGTGACAAGAAGACTTTCAGATATAACAACCAGTGTCAACTCATCTATTAAATATTAGTAAAGCTTATTTTTTTTCTAGATAAACTTTTAATATTTTCTTCCTTCCCATATCGGATGGTCTGGCACACTCCACCTTGGAGATCACTGCCTCAAACAATAATAAAAAAAAATTTTCCCACATAAGAAGTTCTGAGTCACAGTGGTTTTAGGGTTGGTTAATTCAGCAGCTAAAAAAAGTCCCTGTGGTCTTAGGCTCCTTCCGTCTTTGTACTCTGTGATTTTCAGAGTGTCAAACTGTTTTATTGTACTGACCATCTTAGGTTCTCAATATGGTGGGACCCAATAGTTGGTCAAACACTTAATCATTAACCAGTCACCAGCAACAGGTATGGATGGTATTACTAAGGTTGACTTGGCTTAATCAAGATACACTCCCTGGGACCGGACGTACACCCAACTTACCCTGCAACACATGGGCAATGGAAAACTAATCAAAAGCAGCATTATGTTATCAAGCAATGTGGTAAATTTTCACAGCAATGGGCCCCTGCTATGAATCATGTAACCACCAGAGCATGAGTGCGCCTAGACCCAGGCAGAAAAGCCACCCTGCTGAACCCAGCTCCAATTTCTGAATCCCAAGCAAATAAAGGGTTGCTGGTTTAAGCCACAAGAAGGAAGGGAGGACCAGGATGGGGAATGCTGTGGTATGGGCAAGAAACTACCCCTGAGCCACAGCACTCTACATATGTAGGACAGTGGGTGAAGAAAGAACAACGCTGTTTCATTTCCACAGAATTTTTAAAATTCAATCATCTAGTTCAGAGTCAGCAAGCACTCAGTAAACATTAAGAATTGATGTTACTAATCCCAAGTAATTTAGTATAAAGCGTGGCAGACAGAGGGGAGTATAATGGGTTACATGGGAATAATGACCAACTTCCGAGTTTTTTGCAGTAATTCAATACCCTGTTACACAAGTGCCTGTGCACGAAGCAATTCAAATCCCCACAGAGTGTGGAAAAGTCTACTACTCTCAAGACTATAGGGTATATATTACAGGAGCATTAAAAATGTTCACATTCTTTGGCATATTGGTATGTTGTTATGACCATCAACACCACTTTTGGAAACATATCCTGCATTAGACAGCGAGCTCTTTTTGTTTACCCAGCTCCCTCTCTCTTCCATTAATAATAACCCCCTTCTTTGTAGGATACTTTGTCTCCCCACAGTCCCATCTTGTGGGTCTAATGGGGACTGCCAACCGTAACTCTCCTTTGGCTGGCATCAGGCCAATCTGGGTTCTCTCCAGGGTTTTCTCAAATTGGAACTAAGAACAAAGAGTCAGTTTCTTGATGATGAGAGGTTTTGAAGGTACCAGCAGCCAGGTACCCCTGTGTGCTGGGCCCTATGATTTTTTAATTTATTTTTTATTGGGCCCTGTGATTTAATGATGCGTAAATCATATCTGAGCCAAAGGGCTCTGATAGCCTGAGAGATATTTCTTTCCAAAACACCTAAATGTCAAAATGGGCTGGTTAAAATAAATTATAGTAATGTATGTAATGGATTTACTAAACAGCCATTAAAACAGTGCCAAAGAAGAATGTACTGATATGACAGGAGAAAAAACACATCACATAAGTATATACTGTACTCTAAACTGTGCAGATACATTACATGCACCCTTGTGTGTCGAATCTTTTACATATTTCTTCAAAAGCACATGTGATAGAAGATCCCATTTTTGCATGAGCATATATGCATGAAAAGGTCACAGCCAAGTGTTTCTTAGAGACTTCCCCAACTCCGACCCCAACTCACGGAGGTAATAAGCCTCTGTTCTGGGCGTGGCAGACAGGGTGGTGAGTGGTGAGTCACCGTGGTTCTGGGCTGTACGGCTGAACATCCTGGGTTCACATCTATATGGTTGTGACTGGAAGATTTTTACTAATAAATTCCCTCATGGTAGTGGCAAAATCTGTGCTAAAATTCAGGGACTATGCCATCCCTCTGCAACACTTTTCTTGTCCTTGACATTCCTACCTATAGGACCCTTCTTTCCAGAATATTCTCCTTGATCACACACACCTGCAGGAGCCCCTAAAGACAACATCCACCCTAGAAGGGCATCCCTCATCAGTAACACAGCCAACCCAAACCAGAACCCCTTCGACACTGCACAAGATAACGTCTCCCGATAGCATTCTTTATCAAAAGTCCTCCCCTAACCTTCAAAATCCATTCTCCTCATAATAAAAAACCAGAAGCCATTCTTCTGCTTTGCTGCTCTTGTCCCCTTCTGTTACACTGATAACCAAGTCTCCCAACTTCATTAGCAAATACTGCTTCATAACACTGTCTCTCTACGCACACCTGAAAATGGCAGCCTTTTTATTTTATAGTCAGCCAATCAGAACTCATTGATGAGTTCTCAACCTCTTCCTGAGGTTTAAACCCCATTGTTTAATATTTTAAAAAGATGGTCTTCTGAGAATAAGTTTAAAGAGCTGAAGATGAACAGGTTGCTCGGACATAAAAGAGCCTATGGCTTAGCACATAATTTTATTTTAGAGCCTTTTAAAGAAAATCCATACCAGCTTCCAGATGAGTGTCAAGTTGCGCTCAGCGCTCTTAAATAGGCAAGCAGGACACAGTACAAACATTTAGAGTCACAGTGAAAATGGGTCACCTGCAGCCTACTACTTCTTTACCGTTAAGCCAATAGCATAAGGGAAGAATTTATTTAGCACAGGAAGTGCTGCAAAATCAGACTTACCCAGACATCAGTAGAAAGAGCCCAAGAAGGATGTCACCAAAAATGGGACATTTATCCAGGCTTTGTAATTCAGCTGAGAGATATCAAGAAGAAAGGCAAATGATATGTTCATTGCTTATTTTAAAAAAGATGTACAGATTTGAGAAGTGATTTCCTTAAGAATGCTGTCTGGGTTACTAGTCTGGATTATAAATCACACTAGACACTGAAGCCTACTTAATAAAAAAGAAGTTGAAAATAAACAAATGGTTAGTTTGAGGTATGTGAATTTCTGAAACTCTCTTGGGAAGCAAGTTTTATTACCATTATTACTGAACTATTTTTAATCTCTGACATCAAAGCATAGATGTTAACCCTGGGGTTCTGAAACCCGAATAACCCATAAATGAAATGCCACATATTAACATTAGTCTGTTTGTCAAGTTTTAGCCAACTTACTTGTGACTCCGTGAATAAAGAGAGACATGGGGGTGGGAAGAGGGAGAATCAGAAGACCTAGGTTCAAGTTCACCTCCACCATTTATAGATGATATCAAGCAAACTGATCTAACTTGTCCCGCCTCAGTTTACTTAACTGAGGGTTTAAGGATAAAATATGTAAGTAAAGCCCTTTACAAACCCCAAAGTACTATTCTAATATTACAGTACTGGCTCCAGAATGCCTACATTTCTCAAACTACTGGACAGTCACAGAACTTTACGGTTGAAAGGTAATCCCATTACAGGGATGATAACAATGAGAAAACTAAGGCCCAGAAAGTCTTAAGAGCCTAGTAAACAGACAACATTTGTAAACTGGTGGGAGGTTGGGAAGAGGTCCTAGTTTTTCCACCATTAAAATATGCATTTTAAAGGATGGTTCAAAACAAAGCTATCCTAGGAACTAAAACAAATCTCTCCCCAGCAATACATATATTTCTTCTGCTTTATTTTGCTTTTGTAAACTTTACTCCTGTAACTTACAAGTTAAACAAACTTTTCATCAGAAAGATAAAAAATAAAGCCATGGGCTTCCCTGGTGGTGCAGTGGTTGAGAGTCCGCCTGCTGATGCAGGGGACACGGGTTCGTGCCCCGGTCCGAGAAGGTCCCACATGCCGCGGAGCGGCTAGGCCCGTGAGCCGTGGCCGCTGAGCCTGCGCGTCCGGAGCCTGTGCTCCGCAACGGGAGAGGCCCCAACAGTGAGAGGCCCGCGTACCAAAAAAAAAATAAATAAATATATAAATAAAACCATCTCTCTGACTATGAGACTCACAGCCTACTTGTAACCCAACCCAGACAAAAACCTTTACAATTGGGTTAGAAATGTCTAATGGAAACATCGACATAACATGAACCTCCAGCTATGCTGGCAGACATCATTATAATATGGATTACAGTTCTAGCAGCCCAGGGATACTGATTTTAATGTTCCCGGGAGACAAAGAATTAATCAGCAACTCAGAGGGGGGTGTTGCCTAAAAATGAACAATTTAATCGAGAAAATTCCATTGTCTTTAGATTTGTGCCCTCAATCACCCACTATCAAAAACCCACTATGGCACCAAATAAATTGTGTGTGGTTAAAGAGACGAAATGTTCTTTTCTACAGGCTGTTATGGGAAGCAGAAAAAGGCTGACTATGAATCAATTATGTTTTAGTTCCACGATGGACATAAATTATGATAATTTAGACATTCTGGTGGTTAAACCAAAAAAGCAGGAAAACCATGGCTCCCAAGTCCCAGTAAAAGTTAAGTTTGTGGTATCACAGCTGAAAGACAGGGTCATGAAAAGTGACCTTAAATTTATTTCTGGACTTTCCTGCCTCCACTAAAATCGATGACACTATTTCCCATCTCTTATTGTCAAATCACAACAATCCGGAAGCCTGGACCGAATTCACTTGGCAGGTAACAGGAGCAACCCTAAGAGGAAGTCCTGAAGGATGTCAGATACCATATTTCCTTCACTCCCACATACTTTTCATCTTAATACCTCCAGGATATATTTACGATGAGTTCTGACTGACACTCACCAAGCATTCTGGCTGACACAAATTTTGCAAAAACTGGCATACTCCAAGGGAAGGTCCCTTGTGAGATCTTCAGTAGCTTAGATGAGTAAAACAGTCAGACTACCACTATAATGAACATCTCTCGGTGGCTCATAAATTCTTTCATTCCCAGCAATCAAAAAGCAGCTGTTAAAATCCTGGAATCTTCCTAGTAGCAGATCTTAAATACCTCCAAGCTGGCCAGGGAAGCTTCCCAACTGCTTTCTTCTCCTTCCCCTCCCCCATCCCAGGAGTGCCAGGCTGGCAGGAATAACGATGACCCAGGAAGGAAAGAAAAAAAAAAAAAAAGGGAGGGAGGGAGAGAGAGAGAGAGTAGCGGATCTGGTGAAAGCAGAGATGCAGACTCCCTTCATTTCCACTACGCATTAATACCAACTCTCTGTACTAACTCACCAGGTTTCTCCTTTCCTCTCCTATCCCCATCCCCCTCCAAACACATTAACTTCTGCAGTCTGATGGTGTGGCATTTGGAGTTAATGACCTCAGCAGTCCTAAGGCCATTCCTCAAAGATTTTTAACCAGTCACTTCCTTTCCATGGCAGAGTTCGAGGCCCATCCCACGGGAAGATTCAGCTTCCTTTTTACCTTGTAACCCGCCCAGACGGCGATGCTCCTAGGGTCAAGTTCAAGATGAAGGTGCCCTCCTAACCTCCCGGAGTTGACTCAAGCAGGGAACAGCGCTACCGAGACGAGTCCCATCCCTCAAGACACGGGGATCTGGGGCTGCCAACAGTGGACTGGAGGGGGTTGGGAGGGGTAGACTGTCGCCGAGCCCGGCGTCCTCCGAAGCCCTGGCCGCGGCGCCGTATTTCTACCTGGCCACCGCCGCATTTCCTCCCGGAGCCTTACACAATAAGTGAAGTAAGTTTTGAGAACGCCGGTCCAGAGACATTTCTGTCTGCAACCTCGGCACACAATGCCTTGGGGCTTCCTTCCTCGCCAGCCGTTCCGGAAAGCTGCCGCGCCAAAGCGGGGAGCCCGTCACACCCACAGCGCTGCGCGCCCGCACCCCAAAGTCCGGGAGGAAGAACGTGCGCCCTGACATAAGTCCCCCCAAAGAAGTGAGCACTCTTCCGTTTCCAAGAACGGGGGGGGATACACAATCTTGAAATAATTCTCACTCTCCCTAAAGATCTAATCCTAGGTCCCCCCACCCCCCAAAAAAGAACGTGGATATACTCATCGCAGTGTTCTTGGAAGCGAAGCAATACTTTCAGCCCAGAGTGGGGCAATATGACTCCCTCCGAGGCTTAAGTTCACCCGTCAACTTCGCGACCCACGCTCACCTCCGGGGGCGTCCCGGACCCCGCGGTGCCAGGCGCGCTTCTTCCTCGCCTCCCCCAACCCCAGGTACCAGGCGCAGCCCAGGCCCTTGCCAAGCCCGAAGGCAACAGAGGAGGCGGGAAAGGGGGCGCGGAGACGCGCCGGGCGGAGGTGGTCCAGAAACTCGAGCGTGCAGTCGCGCGTTCCCGGCGCCCCCGAACCCTAGCTCCGCCCGGGGCCGGCTCGGTCCGGCGCGGAGCTGAGGCGAAGGGAAGGTACCGATTCTCCAGAGCCGCCAGGACCGAGGCCCGAGGCGCCCAACAAGTTCGTGCCTATCCCCGGAAAGCTCCCGGGTGTGCCCAGCGAAGGGGGGGCAGGGAGCCTCCAGAAACTTCCCCACATGCCTTTCCACTCTCCCATCACCCTCTCCTCCTCCCGAGACCCCTGCTCCCCTCTGCACCGCAGCAGCTGGCGCTGCCCGGGACGCGCGGAGGCCGGCGGCGGCGCCAGGGCGGCGGGAGTTACCTACCGGGAAAGTTTCCAGCCCCTCGGTGAGGTTCCCCACCGCTAGGGCCGGGCCTCGGGGCGCGGCCAGCTCTGCGCTCCGCGGCTGCCTCTCCGCCAGCTCCCAAAGCGGCCGCTGCTCCCGCAGCTGCCACAGCTCAGGCTGCGCTCCGGCCCGTCCCCCCGCCTCGCACGGCCCACACCGGGGCCTCATTGGCAGCGCGAATCCCCGCCCTTGCGCGTGTTCCCGAAGGCACCTTCCTCTCGCGCGCCCGCCCGGGCCGCGCCTCCCGCGCCCTCCCCGCCCAGGCTTGCGGCGGCTCCCGGGACCCACTGCGGTCCGGCGCGTGAACTTTCTGCGGGGTGCCCAGCTTCCCCCTTGGGGGCTAGTCCCCCGAGGCTGCGCTTGGTTCCCTGAAGGATTGGACTCAAGATGGGCGATAGTCCATCTTTTTTTCAACCTCTAAAAAAAAATCAGTGAAGTGGCCTGGCCTCCCCTCCTTGCTGCATTTTGAAAACAGCCGAGGAGGACATATGGGAGCAATTAGCCAAGATGAAGTTTTGGTGGATGTTTTAGGGTGACTTGTGTGGCTTTCTTGAATTTTCTCTGCCTCACTTAACTACATACACACTCACTCACTTTCTTGGGCAAGAATGAGCTAAGGCAGATGTAAGGTGTAAAGGGCACCTCGCCTGCTGTGTCTTTTTCTTTCCCGAACGCGAATTAGGGAGGTTTGGGAACCGGTGATTGCCTCGAGCGTCCCCGGGTCCGGGTCCCAACAGCCTCCTCCAGCCGCTCGGGGCTGGCCCTGTGTTGTCTGTGCTACATCCTTGGAGGGCAAACGTCATGCTTGTATCGGCGGGAGGAGGGAGGTATGGAGGTAGGAGAAACACAAAGATGCTATTATTGTTTCGGTCAGTAGCAGTAAATTAAATTCCCGAGTTCCCAAAATGTTTTGTTATCCCCCAGCAGAGCAAAAGCCAGGGTAGGGGCTATGGATTCAGGAATCCTGGATTCCCAGGCAGGCAATTTAGGCTGGGGGGCGCAGCCTACTCCACACCCGAAGGCTTTTAGACCAGCCTTGTTCACGGAGAGATCAACTAGGACTGTTGCTGTCTTGTGTGGCCTGCGGGAATCATGCACAGGTCACCCCAATGGTGTGTCTAGAGCAGGGAATACAGAAGTTGCTATAAATGGATTTATTGGCAACCCCTAACCTTGCTGTGGCAAATCCGCCTTTAAAGACAACTGTGTTTTAAACGAGTCCCCACATAAAAACTTCAACCTCACGCAGAGCTTCCCAATATAAAGATACCCGGTGAGAGGAGCGTCCATATTTAAAGTTCCCATGAAAAGGGACAGGAAGTAAAATGCCACACAATCTCTTTACATAAATAAAAGATGACTGAAACTTGCTGGCTTTTTCACCCACAGTTTCAAAGGCCTGATTATTACTGTGCTGATATTTGAACAGTAAACTTATCAGCAGGCTTGAAGTCTTCCTGAAACAAAGCAGGATATGAATATTTAAAATAAAATATAAACTGACTAAATCAGAAGAGCAGTAGACTTATTTCTTCACTCTGAAATGTCCCATTGCTGAAAAATATGGTAATCTGTTTTAATTTCTCTTGAAATGCACAAAAGTTACCAGTCTTTCAACAACAGATGAAAAAGCAGGACAGCAACCTCAGTAATAAAAGGATGACACAGGGCTTCCCTGGTGGCGCAGTGGCTGAGAGTCCGCCTGCCGATGCAGGGGACACGGGTTCGTGCCCCGGTCTGGGAGGATCCCACATGCCACGGAGCGGCTGGGCCTGTGGGCCCGGAACCTGTGCTCCACGGCGGGAGAGGCTACAGCAGTGAGAGGCCCGCGTACCACCAAAAAAAAAAAAAAAAAAAAAAAAAAGGATGACACAAATTAAAGAAAAAAAAAAAAAAAACTCCACGCTAGTCTAACTAATCTTAAATATTAAGATATAAAAGAAACAATCCTAGGGAAATAGACTGGTACAGTTCCCTGACTCCCACTTCGACTTCATTATAATAGGTGAAATGTATAAGTGGATGAAATTTACAATTTGTATCACATTTTTCTGCCTTTGGCTCTTCTAAGTTATATTCTCCAAGTTTTTGATGAAATTGCTCTGTTAAATTGGGTTCTGAAGACAATGAAATTCATTTTTTTCCCTCTATCCTCAAAGCTCCCTTAGTAGCAAGCAGAAAATCACATAAAGTAAATATGCTAATTACCGGCATCATCTTTAAATTATTCCTAGTTGAAAATTTTTTGTCTTTATAGCTTCAGAAGTCACAGTCATTAAAGAAGTAACTTCATCACTGCCTAGTTAGGAGTGTTTAACATTCTAAACAGGCATACAGCTAGCAATCTGAAATTTGTACACAGAAGGGCCCTGTCTCCCCTTCTTCCTGTAGTGTTTATATAATCCAAACTACCTATGTTATTAGGTAGTTATAATTAACTATGTTATTATGCACAATCAGATCTCCACCTTTAAACAGTTAACATTACATACAGTATGTCATACTAAGAACATCAAAGCTGTCTTAAGCTGTGAGTGAAAAGGGTACATTTTATAGAAAACAAGGCCAAAAACACAGAGTAATAAAAATTCATGGGTGAGGAAAAAAAAGGGGGATCCATTAAGACCAAGTCTGCAAGAAAAATTTATGAACATTTTGTAAGCAACTAAATAAGTGTAGTATTAGTGGAACACAGGTTCAAAAAATGAATTTTAATGATCTTTAAAAATCTGCTTTTCCCTTAAAAAAATAAAAGATGTTTTTGGTTAGTTGTTGGGTGAGGGCTTGAGTTTTAGGGGGAGGGGAGGGCAAGAATCACCTCTTGCTTTTCTTACAGTATTTCTGCTTACCTTATCCAGTTTAAAAAGCTCACTCATTACATTTCTGTTAATTCCAGTCAAAAAAAATCAAAAGAAATATAGATCACGTGAATGTTATATGTTGAACACGTTCACCAAGCATACATACAATATACTGGATTCTATTTTTAAATTTTCTGTCAGTTTGCCAGCAGTGTAGCTTTTCTCAGCAGAGTGAAAGAAAACAGCAAATAAACTGGTTATTTTACCCTACAATTTATTACCCAGGGCAATAGGCTGAGGAAGGCGTGAGAAAAGAATGTGCCTTGTGAGTGTTAGTACGCTATTTTCCCTTGCTCAGATTCTTAAGTACTTCTATTTTAAAGCAAGACTAAGTTAGGATCATAGCCAGTGTTTATTATGGTATGTGTAGTATAGAAGACATAGTGAGAAGTGAAATGTTTAAAACAGTATAGTACAGACTGCCAACAAACACATGAAAGAATGCTCAACATCACTAGTCGTTGGAGAAATGCAAATCAAAACTACAATGAGGTATCACCTCACACCCATTAGAATGGGCATCATCAGAAAATCTACAAACGACAAATGCTGGAGAGGATGTGGAGAAAAGGGAACCCTCCTGCACTGTTGGTGGGAATGTAAATTGATACAGCCACTATGGAGAACAGTATGGGAGGTTCCTTTAAAAACGAAAAATAGAACTACCATACAACCCAGCAATCCCACTACTGGGCATATACCCTGAGAATACCATAATTCAGAAAGAGTCATGTGCCACAATATTCACTGCAGCTGTATTTACAATAACCAGGACATGGAAGCAACCTAAGTGTCCATGAGCGGATAAAGAAGATGTGGCACATATATACAATGGAATATCACTCAGCCATAAAAAGAAACGAAGTTGAGTTATTTGTAGTGAAGTGGATGGACCTAGAGTCTGCCATACAGAGTGAATTAAGTCAGAAAGAGAAAAACAAACACCGTAGGCTAACACATATGCATGGAATCTAAAGAAAAAAAAAATGGTTCTGAAGATCCTAGGAGCAGGACAGGAATAAAGATGCAGACCGTAGAGAATGGACTTGAGGACATGGGGAGGAGGAAGGGTAAGTTGGGACGAAGTGAGAGAGTGGCATGGACTTATATATACACTACCAAATGTAAATAGATAGATAGTGGGAAGCAGCCGCATAGCACAGGGAGATCAGCTCAGTGCTTTGTGACCACCTAGAGGGGTGGGATAGGGAGGGTGGGAGGGAGACGCAAGAGGGACGAGATACGGGGAGATATATATATATGTATAGCTGATTCACTTTGTTATAAAGCAGAAACTAACACACCATTGTAAAGCAATTATACTCCAATAAAGATGTTAAAAAATAAAAAATAAAACAGTATAGTAATTAAATGCAAAAACTGAGACAGGACTTTAAAAAAATGAAGGCAAGGTAGGCAATCCAGACTCAAAATAATTCAGCCCACAAACACTTTGCCTAGTTTGGAGTGTTTTTTAATGTTTACAGAATTCATTCTGCTTTGATCCATTCATTCCTCCTTTCCCTTTTAACGTTTTGGAGAGGAAACTAATTTTTTAAAACCTGGGGAATAATGAAATAAGTTGGGTTATATTTAGGAATCAGTTGGGAAAAACAAAGAAATTACGTACCCTTACACAGTTCCTGTGTGTGTGACAATCCATGGTCACACACATATACCAACGCATGGTCAGATGTGGGCTAATGGCAGACACCCATCCAGGGATATCAAAAGCCATACTTGTACACAGTTATTCAGGCAGTTAAATTAAAAGAATTGTCTAACTGGACATACAAACCCCTCTGCAGGTCTAGCACATGGCCTGCCAATATTGTAGAAGCTCATCCAATAGTGGCTAGGCTGTGAATTATTTAAACTGATAAGGAATCCACTGAGGGAAGAAAGTAGGGAGATAGATTCAGGGGTTCATATTTCCTTATTGGAATATAGGAGTAACTAAAATCCTGGGAGAATCTGGTTTAAGGTGGCATGCCTCTGACTAACATTTAAAATATAGATTTAGTCCAATATTCTGATGGTGAAATGGTCTGTTGAGGAAAGAGAAATTTCCTGTGTTCAGGAAGGGTAAGGTAATGCAATCAGGTAATAATCCTTCCAATAAATGTTGTTGAGTCTGGTTAAGATGGCTTAAAAAGAAAGGAGAAATGTGCTGCTAAGTTTGAGTATAACAAATGCATTTTACTATTCCCCACCTTGTGAGGGGTGCCTTCCTTCTTCTCAGCGAGTTATATGAAATTCCGGACATTACAGTCATAATATCTAGACTCCAGTTCTGACTTTGGCGGTTATTGTTTGTGATTCCTGGCAATTCACTTAGTGTTTTTGAGCCTCGGATCCCTCAACTATGAAATAAGGAGGGTAGCATGGAATCTCTGCCTCACAGATTTGGTGGGAAGATTAAATGAAATAAGGTGAAAAGCACTTAATAAATTAGAAAATGCTCTACAAAAGCTAATTTTTATTTAATAAACAATGTTTTCCCTCCCCATTACCTGGGACCACTTTGTTTGGAATAACAACCTAGAGACTTGATCAGGGCAGCCCAGAGGGCCCTCGTTTGCCAAATGTGAGAGGAAGAGTGCCTTAACAATGATTCAGAAGTAGATAATAACTCCAATCAAGCCCTCAGAGGCTCATCTGGGGGTAAATTGGCAGTTCTTGTCTCAAACAGTAGTAGTCAGGGCCATTTTCGTTATTCTTCTGTGTTAGTGATAAGGAAGAAAAATTGTAGTATATATACAATACAGGTGGACCTCACTTTATGCAAATCAACATATGGAAATTCTTAACTACGCAATATACTGATTAAAAGGAAATGTTTCTTCTTTAAAAATTCTTGCTGAGATTCTTTCCAAGTGCCGCTACCATCTTATTTACATTATTAATAACTAATAATCATCCTTTCAATTCTGTAAAATAGTACTGATACACTAAGGAGATTATGAGCTTGAACCCATATAAACATTTTTTGTAACACCAAGCACTAGTCAAAACTCCTTTGCAGTTGCATATTTATTTGAAGAAATATAAATCAGACACTAGCACCTACCACAAGATTTGGTTTAAAGGGCAGTGAACAGGAGGCATAAATATGGAGAGTCTAGACTAACCGGAAAGTACGGTTTTGTTTAAAAATCAGTTTGCTGTTTTCCCTTTGATGATCAAAAATCCTAACTCAGAAATGGATGAGGAATATTGATTCTATTGATGATGATGATAATCAATTTCCTAGAACAGAGAGAGAGGTTTCTCTACTAAAGGGCAATGTAGGATAGACAGAGACAACTTCCAAGCCAAAATGTTCATACAGCAAGATTCCTCCATTTAGAAAACTATCTTTTAAACTAGTCTTGGTATTTAATACAATAATTAGAAGTTCTATCTAAAACAGTCTATTAAAAATCTTTAAAGTTGGGGCAGAAATGTTTAAATCTACACTTTTGCACTCTAGATCTTTTGTGTGTGTCATGTCTAAATGTTTCAATCGCTTTAACGGGGATCATGTCTGCCTAAGAGAAAATAGGGCATGATGTAATTATCACTGGGCTTCATTAGAGAAGTCACCCCTTACCTAGAGCATTTGTTCTAAAAACCAGCTACTTGGTAAAGATTGATTTGACTACCTAGTGAGCTGTAGCTAAAGCCCTGTTACCTTTCAGTGAATTCAAAGCTCTTCTAGCTTTCACAGCTAATCTATTGCCTCTCACTCTTCAAGGTTTTCTGTGCCTTTGAAAAGACCACCTGAAGGGAAAGAGATTACTGATACAATCACAATAGAAACAGGTTAAAACAAGACATCAGGAACCCAAAAGAAGACAGCAATCACTGGGGGTTAAAATTGGATGATGTCCTCTTAGGCTCTTCATCTTCTTTCTAATTCTCCACACCCTCACTCTGTCCCCAAGAGCCAACCAGAATGTTAGAGGCCTAAATTTTGTTAACAAAGAATTGGTACTTGCAATTTAAAAAAAAAACAAAAAAAAACTGTCCTAATATTTATCTGGGAATCTATATTTAACTTATTCAAAATAAGGTGGCATTTGGAGAAACTGGATTACTCATACATCGCTGGTGGCAATATAAAATAATACAGCCACTCTGGGAAATGATTTAGCAGTTACTTTTAAAAACAAACAAACAACAACAAAAAAACCCCTAAATATGCAACTACTATATGACCCAGCAATTACACTCCTGGACATTTATCCCAGTGAAATGAAGACTTGTGTTCACACGAAAACCTATACACAAATGTTCATAGCAACTTTATTTGGAATAGCCAAAAAGTAGAAACAACCCAGAGATCCGGCAACAGACGGATAGTCAAACAAACTGGTTCATCCATGCCATGGAATACTTACTCAGCGATAAAATGGAATGAACTGTTGGTGCACACAACTTGGATGAATCTGCAGGGGATTATGCTGAATGAAAAAAAGCCAATTCTAAACGGTTACATACTGTATGATCCATTTATATAACATTCTTGAAATGACAAAATTATAGAAATGGAGGACAGATTACTGGTTGCAAGGAGTCAGTGTTGGTGCAAGGTGGAGGGAGAGCAGAGTGGCTATAAAAGGACAACAGAAGAGATCCTTGGAGTGATGGAAATGTTGCTGTTTCTTGACCATGTCGATGTCAATATCCTTGTGGTACTGTTCTATAGTTTTGCAAGATGTTACTATTTGGGATGAACTGGGTAAAGGGGACAGGAAAGCTCTATATTAGTTCTTACAATTGCATGTGTTGGAAAAAGTGATCCCAAGACAAAAAGTTTAATTTAAAAAAATCAGACGGCAAAAAAAAAAAAATACTCAAGAAGATGAAAACCAAAATAATAATAGAAAAAAACTGTCATTAAACAAAAGGTCCTGTGTATCATCACTCAGAATGACGAACGTATCAAAAGCAAAGACAGTCTCAACATGTTGATTAAAACATAACATCCAGAGGCCCTTGAGAAGAGTGATCTGTACAATAAATAATGCTGATGACCAAATGGCAGAGTTGTTTAAAGTCTGGTCATAGTGAATCTGACAGCTTTTCCCAACTAGAATGTGAGCTCCATAAGGACAAGGAATATGTTGCGTTATTGAATGAATATAAGTTGTGCATTTTTTCCCAGTTATCTATTGCTGTGTACTAAACCATCCCAAACTCAGTGTCTTTGTATAATAGCAATCTAGGGTTTGCCTGGGCTCAGCTAGGCAGTTCTCACTCAGGTTGCGGTCAGAATGTGGCGCTGGTGGGGTCTGGAGCCTGGACTAAGAAGACCCAGAAGAGCTGGGGCTCCTTAGGCATCTCTCTATCTGTCTCCACGTGGTTTCTCCACATGGTGGCCCCAGCATAGCCAGACCTCTTACATGGTAGCCGAGGGCTCGCAGCCCAAGTCCCCAAGAGCATCTGTGGAAGGTGCGTGGCCTTTTCTAACCCAGACTCAGAAGTCACACAGCAACCTTTATTGCTCCTGTTGAGAGTGGCCATGGTGTAATAAAAAGGCCTTGGGCTTCAGAGACGGGCAGACCTGCATTCACAGCCCAGTTCCCCCTTGTTGGCAAAGTGATTTAACCTCTTTGTAACCCAAGGTGAAACTGTTTTCTTAATAACTGGCATCAGAATTCACCTTTAGAAGGTATTCACTGGGAAAACATTTATTGGGTCAGGAGGTAAGAACTTTGGACCTCAGTGTAAGTTGAGAGGCAAGGCGTTACAGACAAGGGCTAGACAGCTCTGAGTGTGCAAGGAGAGGAATCTGTGTTTGCTTCTGAGGAGAGGAGGTAAGAGGAAACTGCAAGATAGCAAAAGGTGCAAAGCAATGTGTATGACTAACCACCCCTCCCCACTGCCCTGAGAAGTTCCCTTCAACTGAGAGGCTAAAGGACATTATAAAAATGATAGAATGTCTATTACTAAACCGAAGGTTGTTTACAGTCACATGTGCTTCTGTGTGTCCTTCTGTGCCATTCTCCCCTCCCTCTGCAGCTGACATATGAATTATACTTTAATGACAATGACTGTATTCACTTTTCAGTGTAATGGCACAAAGTAGATATTCAATAAATAGTAACAGGTATTATAGCTATTGATCAAAAATTCAAATTTTGCATGTCTTAATAAAAGTGACTAATTATTCTTGATATACCAGTTAAGGCCATCAGAGAAAATTAAGCTTAAAAGGGCTTAACCAATAATAGTGTGTTATTGGCTCACTTAAGTGGCAAGGCCACAGGTAGAGTAAGCTTCAGAACTGGATGATCCGGCAACTCAACAAGGTCATCAGAGATTGATTTTCTTTCCACCCTCTGCTCAGCTATGTACCACGTGACCTCCATCCTTCATCTTAAAGCCAATTCCCCTTGGCAGTGGAACGTGGCTGCCAACTGCAATTGAGCTGTGTTTCCCTGTTTGCATCTAGTAGGAGAGAACGCACATTCTTGTCCCAACATTATAAGCAAGAGTCCTGAAAGTCACCTTTATAGGACTGTCGGAGGTCTAGGGTCTGCTTCTAAATCAGTGACAGTGGACAGGGGCAGGGATGTACCGATTGGCCTGAGTCAGTCGTGGCCTATCTCTGGTGTGATATCTCTGGTGTTAGAAGAGGAGGGGGTTAGTTTGCCTCAAAGCATGTGGGCAATGCCAGGAAAGGGTAAGTTCCCCAAAGAATATCAGATTAGGAAGAGGCAAACAAAAAAATATTTACCACAATTGGCAAATATGGATTACAGGCAAAAATCCTCCAGATTATGAACTATATGGGGGGAAATAATCAAGGGGAGCTTTGGTGATTAAAAAATAAGTTATATGTTTTTTTTTAACCACAATTTAAAAAATAGTTGGGAATCACAGATATAACAAGAAAAAAAAACAAAGGGAAGAGAAAAGGATAATAGATGGATTGAAAATGAAAACAGAAGTATTGGAAAGAAAAAACATAGGCAAAGATAACTTAATTGTAAGAGTCCTGGCTCAAGAAGAAGCTAATAGGTTTCTTTTTTCCTTGAACACAAATGACACAGAGGCCTAGTTACAAGGTTTCTGAGAATCATCAGCAAAATGGAACAGAAAAGAAAAGAACAAGAACAACTTGAAATAAATCTCACCTAAAAAAGGTGGGAGGGCTTCCCTTGGTGGCGCAGTGGTTGAGAGTCTGCCTGCCGATGCAGGGGACGCGGGTTTGTGCCCCGGTCCGGGAAGATCCCACATGCCGCAGAGCGGCTGGGCCCGTGAGCCATGGCCGCTGAGCCTGCGCGTCCGGAGCCTGTGCTCCGCAACAGGAGAGGCCACAACAGTGAGAGGCCCGCGTACCGCAAAAAAAAAAGAAAAAAAAAAAAGATGGGAACAAATACTAAATAAGGGATGAATACAAGTAAAGAAGCATCTGAAACCCAATTATCTAATGGCAAAATTTATGCAACCTTTTTCCCTTTTAATGTATAAATTCTTCGAATACTACAAATGGAATAAAGATAGTTAACAATAAATACTGAAATTGTATAATATTTGCATTAGCGTCCTGTGGCTACTGCCACGAATTACCACAAACCTGGGGGCTTCAAACAACAGAAATTTATTTTCTCACAGTTCTGGAGGCCAGAAGTTTAAAGTCAAGGTGTCAGCAGGACAGTGCTCTCTGCTCCCTCCAAAAGCTCTGGGAAAGAATGCTTACTTACCTCTTCCAGCTTTTGATGGACCCAAGCATTTCTTGGCTGTGGCTGCATAACTTCAGCCTCTGCCCTCACCTCTGCATGGCCTTCTCCTCTGTGTCTGGGTCTTCTCTTCTGTCTCAAATCTCTCTCAGCCTTTCTTTCACAGGAACTCTTGTCATTGGATTTAGGGCCCCCACCTACATAATCCAGGATGATCTAATCCCAATATCCTTAATTTAATCATATCCACAGAGACCCTTTTTCCCAATAAGGTGACATTCACAAGTTCCAGGCATTTGAACCTGGACATATCTTTTTGGAGGGCCGCCCCTCAACCTACTACAATATTTGTTAAAACAGAAAAATAAGCTAACCAAATTGTATAAAGATCCTAAGACTAGATTTAAAATTTCAAATCAATTATATTTGCTAATGAAATGCTTATTTTTATTTTTTCTGCTTAATACAAGTAATTTATTGTATTAAATGAATGCACATATATGTAGTCATCTAGAAATTTGTATCACTGTAGTTAAAGACATGCAGAGCAATTAGGTTAATGACAAATGGGTGAAATCCATTTCCATTAGTAATTTTTTAAAAATGCAAAAAAAGGGGACTTCCCTGATGGTCCAGCAGTTAAGACTCCGCACACCCAATGCGGGGGCCCCGGGTTCAATCCCTGGTCAGGGAACTAGATCCTGCATGCTGCAGCTAAAGATCCCACATGCCACAACTTCCCGCATATTGCAACGAAGATGCTGCGTGCCACAACTAAGACCCAGAGCAGCCAAATAAATAAATAAATATTTTTTAAGGCTTTGGGGAGCCATTGTACACACACTACCTTAATAAAATATATATTTGAATTATAAAACTCAGCTTATAAGTCAGGGTCTAGTCAGGAAAATAGAAACCAAGGTAGGTATTTCAAAGAGAGGGCATTTCATATAGGAAACTATATTGCTGGGAGAGCTGAAATGTCAAAAAGGGAGAGGTAGGTAACGCTGAGATCATTAGGACAGAAAGACAGAAAGCAAGTGGGAAAACGAAGAGGAGGGGGCAGCACTATAATAGCACAGGACTGCACTTCTTACTGCGTCACTGGGAGCGCTAAACGGGATGCTGGGAACACCAGGGACAGGGCAGCCAGAGATGAAGTCACTTCTAGAGATACTGCCAGAAACAGAAAGAAAGAGACTTATGACTTCTCCCCTCTTTTCCTCTAATGCTTTCTAATTCTCTGCTGGCACCTTCTATTGGCAGAACTTAACAGGAAGCCAGCTAGAAATGAAGCCTGGGAAATGCAGTTTCCAGGCTCTTAGCCCCAACATTTCAAAGCAGATTATAGGAGGGCTGATATAGAGCTCAGAGACAGCAGGTAAATAGTCAGCAGATCCAGTGATTTGGAAAAGCAAGTGTATTTCTACATTGCTGATAACACTGTGAGTCAGAACACAGCTAGAAATAAGAAACTCTTCATACTCATTGACTAAACAGTGCCACTTAGGGGAACATAACTGAAAGAAATAACTTAAAGGCAAAAAAGAAATTAAAAATTTGTACCAGGATGTTGAAAGTGGCACATTTATAACAGCAAAACCACGAAAACAGCCCATATACTCAACAGTAGGGAGATGATTAAGCAAACTGTGGTAAATGGATGTCATAAAATACGCTAAAGCTTAAAAAAAAAAGAACCCATGTATTTCAAATAAGTATGAAAATGTTCACATGAAATGAATTTAAGGGAAAAAAGTAGAACTTTTAGAACTGTATGTGTACTATAATAATTACAATTGTGTAAAAATGTACAAAGCATATAAACAAAGATCGGGGGAGATGAAGTAATGTAACTAGTTTAGAGCTTAATGCTTCTTAGGCTTCTTTTCTTCTATAAAGTCGCTTAAGTTCTTAATTTAAAAAGAAAAGTAAGCGAGTCTTTAATTGTATATTTAGATTCCAAACCAAATGAAAATTATGTGTTTCATGTTAAGCTGCTTTGAAGAAAAAACCAACAACACACACACACACACACACACACACACACACACACACAATACAACCTGGCTAACCATTCCCACCATAGCACTTTTTACAACTCTGGCATGAGTCACTGCCATGGCCCGAGGCCAGTGTCCAATTGGTCTAGAGATTTTATTTTACAACCTGAGAAGGCTGGCTCTCTCCCAGTGCCTCTGGTCTCCTGCCCTGAGCTGAGCCTTTCTTCTTGTTGCTATACTTCACGTATTTTACTACAGGCTAGGAACTGCTAAAGTTAACTAAAGCAATGAATAAAGGTAACAGGGTGGGTAAAAAACAAAACAACAAAAACCAAACCAAGCCAACAAAAAAACCCATTAGCCTGTTAATGACTATTCGGATTTTTGTAAATATTTATTGCTTCAAAATGGTCTGTTCTCCTCTGCCGCTGCCCCATCCTTCTGCACAGCCTGAAGTGCCTTATACCCTGCCTGAAACAAAACTCCCTAAACCCAGAGGGCAGAAAGGCCACACCTTTGCTTCACCCCTCCCCTAGCCCATGTTGCTTCTCAGAACCTTGATATGCCAAGTACTTTGCACTCATGAGCTCTGCCTCATTAACAGGCTCATACAGATGCTTGTCACAGCCGCCTCGCGACAACTGGGAGTCTGAGAGTATGTGGTTACAACAGGGAAAGTATGACAGCATAACTGCCTCCTGCAGGGACCTGCTGGCAGATTGCCCAAGAGACCTTGGCCATCCCCTGGGTTGGCTCTCTGTGCGGTTGATTAAGCAGTTAGAGGCCTTCCAGGAGAAACAAGTGCCCAACTCAATTAGCTTGTCATTTTTGCCTTTTGTGATGACTTGAGAATCATCTTCCAAACGGTGTCTAGATTCCTGTTCCAGTTTCTCCACTTACCATCTGTGTGACCCTAGGTAAGTTATCTCAGCCTCCGTGCCTCGGTTTCCTAATGTATAAAATGGGAGAAATAACAAAGATCAGGGACAATGCCCTTAAGGCCTAATGGAGGATATTGCTAGTTTTCTACCCAAGATCCACTCTACTTTTCTTTTTTATTAACAGAAACACAGTTTTGTTTGAGGTGGCAATGTGCCCAGCTAAAAATACTCTGTCCACAGACTCTCTTACAGCTATGGTGACCATCTGATTCTGTTCTACAGGGAGGGGCTTCCAAGAAAAAGACAGTTTCTGATTTTACAAAAAAAAAAAAAAAAAGGGACAGAGCCAGTTGGCATGTGTATTTTGCTCTTTGCCCTTCCTTTTTCTTTCTGTATAGAATGGGGATACCTGGAGGAAAAGCTGCCATCTTGGAACTAAGAGAACAAAAGCTACGTGCTAAGAATGGTAGATCAGGAAGCTAGGAGGAACCTGAGTGTTTGATGATTTTCTCAAGCTGCGGTACCAGGAGTGGACTACCTACTTCCTAACTTCTTGTTAGATGAGAAAAATGAACTTCATTTGGCTAACCACTGGGGTCAGGTTTCTGTTATATGCAGCTGAGTGCTATCCTGACCTAAGCACTCAGCATGCAGCCTGCCCATAGTAATACCTTAATACAGGTTACTTTTCATTTTTCTGTAAAGCGTCATGATTATAAGTCACCTGTCATGGCAATGAGCACTAAGAGAGTTTCACAGTTATTGCTCTGGAATTTAGTTATGGTAAATAGTGCATAAAGTTATCCCTCGTCAACTATGACTAGTAAAACATTCTCATTATTCAGAGACACTGGCTGTAATAACATTTGTTAAAATAGAATTTGACATTGTACTGTTGTTTTTTAAATTGCTGCTAGGTTATATTCAGCTAGTCGTCTGAGGAGATGATTTTACTGATAAATCTAGAAAATTTATGAGGGGGAAGGGAATAGGACATTGAAAAAAAATTTTTTTCCCTCTTGGTTAATCTTTCTTTTTTTTTTAAACAAATTTATTTATTTATTCATTTTTGGCTGAGTTGGGTCTTTGTTGCTGTGCAAGGGCTTTCTCTAGTTGCGGTGAGCGGGAGCTGCTCTTCGTTGCAGTGCGCAGGCTTCTCATTGCGGTGGCTTCTCTTGTTGCGGAGCAAGGGCTCTAGCCATGCGGGCTTCAGTAGTTGCAGCACACGGGCTCAGTCGTTTTGGCTCGTGGGCTCTAGAGTGCAGACTCAGTAGTTGTGGCGCACAGGCTTAGCTGCTCCATGGCATGTGGGATCTTCCCGGACCAGGGCTTGAACCCGTGTCCCCCTGCATTGGCAGGCAGATTCTTAACCACTGTGCCACCAGGGAAGTCCTTTTAATTTTATATATTTTTTTATACAGCAGGTTCTTATTAGTTATCCATTTTATACATATTCGTGTATATATGTCAATCCCAATCTCCCAATTCATCCCACCACCACCACCCCGCTCCCGCCACTTCCCCCCTTGGTGTCTATATGTTTGTTCTCTATATCTGTGTCTCAATTTCTGCCCTGCAAACCAGTTTATCTGTACCATTTTTCTAGGTTCCACATATATGCATTAATATACAATATTTGTTTTTCTCTTTCTGACTTACTTCACTCTGTATGACAGTCTCTAGGTTCATCCACATCTCTACAAATGATTCAATTTCATTCCTTTTTATGGCTGAGTAATATTCCATTGTATATATGTACCACATCTTCTTTATCCATTCGTCTGTCAATGGGCATTTAGGTTGCTTCCATGACCTGGCTACTGTAAATAGTGTTGCAATGAACAGTGGGGTGCATGTGTCTTTTTGAATTACGGTTTTCTCTGGGTATATGCCCAGTAGTGGGATTGCTGGGTCATATGGTAATTCTATTTTTAGTTCTTTAAGGAACCTCCATACTGTTCTCCACAGTGGCTGTATCAATTTACATTCCCACCAACAGTGCAAGAGGGTTCCCTTTTCTCCACACCCTCTCCAGCATTTGTTGTTTGTAGATTTTCTGATGATGCCCATTCTAACTGGTGTGAGGTGATACCTCACTGTAGTTTTGATTTGCATTTCTCTAATAATTAGTGATGTTGAGCAGTTTTTCATGTGCTTCTTGGCCATCTGTATGTCTTCTTTGGAGAAATGTCTGTTTAGGTCTTCTGCCCATTTTTGGATTGGGTTGTTTGTTTTGTTAATATTGAGCTGAATGAGCTGTTTATATATTTTGGAGATTAATCCTTTGTCCATTGATTTGTTTGCAAGTATTTTCTCCCATTCTGGGGGTCGTCTTTTTGTCTTGTTTGTAGTTTCCTTTGCTTTGCAAAAGCTTTTAAGTTTCATTAGGTCCCATTTATTTATTTGTGTTTTTATTTCCATTACTCTAGGAGGTGGATCAAAAAAGATCTTGCTGTGATTCATGTTAAAGAGTGTCCTTCCTATGTTTTCCTCTAAGAGCTTTATAGTGTCCGGTCTTACATTTAGGTCTCTAATCCATTTTGAGTTTATTTTTGTGTATGGTGTTAGGGAGTGTTCTAATTTCATTCTTTTACATGTAGCTGTCCAGTTTTCCCAGCACCACTTATTTAAGAGGCTGTCTTTTCTCCATTGTATATCCTTGCCTCCTTTGTCATAGATTAGTTGACCATAGGTGTGTGGGTGTATCTCTGGGCTTCTATCCTGTTCCATTGATCTATATTTCTGTTTTTGTGCCAGTACCATGTTTTCTTGATTACTGTAGCTTTTTAGTATAGTCTGAAGTCAGGGAGTCTGATTCCTCCAGCTCCGTTTTTTTTCCCTCATGACCGCTTTGGCTATTCAGAGTCTTTTGTGTCTCCAAACAAATTTTAAGATTTTTTGTTCTAGTTCTGTAAAAAAAAAAAAATTGCCATTGGTAATTTGATAGGGGTTGCATTGAATCTGTAGATTGCTTTTCGTAGTATAGTCATTTTCACAATATTGATTCTTCCAATCCAAGAACATGGTGTATCTCTCCATCTGTTTGTATCATCTTTAATTTCTTTCATCAGTATTTTATAGTTTTCTACATACAGGTCTTTTGTCTCCCTGGGTAGGTTTATTCCTAGGTATTTTATTCTTTTTGTTGCAATGGTAAATGGGAGTGTTTCCTTAATTTCTCTTTCAGATTTTTCATCATTAGTGTATAGGAATGCAAGAGATTTCTGTGCATTAATTTTATATCCTGCAACTTTACCAAATTCATTGATTAGCTCTAGTAGTTTTCTGGTGGCATCTTTACGGTTATCTATGTATAGTATCATGTCATCTGCAAACAGTGACAGTTTTACTTCTTCTTTTCCAGGACATTGAAATATTTTGATGAACATTTATTTTGTTTGGTGGAAAGAAATGTTCATTTCCAAGAGATGCTTGCTTTATTTTCATTTATGAATATAGTAGATCAGTTTCTTTGCAACTCAAGAACATTTTAATGCTTTCTAAGTAAGACTGGTGGTGGGGGTAGGGAGAAGAGAATGTTGTTGATTCATCCAAGAGTAAATCTGAAATTTACTTAAAAGCTCTAGGAGATTTGTCAAGACTTTCTGAAGGGTTAGTATATGACACCACAAATAGCTTGCCCTCATATCTCTGCTTCATCAAGCTCCTCTACTTGGACTGAAATATGGAGTCACTCCCAACATCAGAAAAGCTATTTCTAGCTTCTGTCTGGAAATATAACTTCACCATGTTGACCAGGGTGAAATCAAAGAAACTATCAGATGTCTCCTCAATCCACTAATTAAATTGCGGTTCTCTTTTCTCCATTTTTATACTTTCTTATTCAAGTAGAGGAAAGCAACAGGATAGGTTGGGTTATGCTACAGTCAATATTAAAATCTCAGTGGCTGAAGATATCAAATTTTTTTCCTTGTTCATTCTCTTCAGCCTTCATGGGTCAGCAGGACACTCTTCTCATTGAACCCAAGCTGAGGGAAACCACCACCTTGAATGTTGCCAGTCATCACATCAAAGGAAAAAACCTTATACTGGCAGTTTCAAATATGTATCACTTTTGCTCACAATTCAATAGCTAGAACCAGTCCCATGGCCCCAGGCAACCAAAAGTGGACCTTGAAGGGCAATCCTACCATGTACCGAGAAGGGAAGCACCAACAAGGGTTGGCAAATTGCACTGACATTAGAGAAACAGCATCACTGAATGCCTGTTATATACCAGCTGTGTGTCACAGCACTTGTGTTATCTAATTCTCATAACAAATTTTGATATTAACTTTAATTTTCAGATGAGAAATCTGAGGCTTACCCAGGTCAAGTAATTTGTCCAAGAGTCCCATCAAATATGTAGATTTGATTTCAGTTTCATCTGATTCCAGAATCTGGGCTTTTTCTATTATTTCCCCAAGCCTCCTAGTATAATGTGTTCAGCTGCTCACAACCTCACAACCTTGAGGGTTCGAGTGGAATAGGGGGATAGGGAATGGAGAGAAGGGTTTATTGTTAAGAAATACTTTTCTCCACAAAGCCAAATTGTCCATTTCTGTGGCCTCATTAGTACCACGAGGGGACCAAACAAAGTAACCTAACCAAGGATCTGAAATTGAACCCACCAGAACAGAAACAAAAAATGACTAAAACGAGATTGTGGAAAAGGAGATACTAAGGATGCCAAGTGAATCAGTGCCATCAAATTGAGAGGCAACATCATGCTATTTCTTTTCCTCAAAAACCTTCAAGGGATCCCTTCAGAATGCCTCGCATTACCCAGGGTGAAGCCCCATTTTTTAAGGAGCTCTCTTGGCTGTTCCATAATTCTCAACCTTAATCCATAAGATTATTTACAATTTTGGGAAGTTCATTAAAAGCATTATGTATATATCAATATTATTGCTCTGAATATACGAATGCTGACAGGGATCCACATTTTGACTTGAAGTATGTACTCAAGCATGCCTACGATACAGATTCTATCTAGAAGTCTCGGGCAAAGCACGGTTGTGTACCATAGAACTGCTTCTACGAGGGATGTAATTTTCAGTAAGGAGAGAATGATCCTTTAAGCTTTTAAAATGGTTTTTTCACTGTGACTCATTTCTACTCCATTGTTAATGGTAAGACCTTAAGTATTCAACAAAAGTTGAAGATGTGGATATGATATAGCTAGATTCTGATTTCTCTAAGTACACACTAAAAAAAAATTTCTAAACTTGAAGCCATATAATTCCTCCTGTTGTGAAGACTATACCTAAAAATGCTTGTGATGTTATATTACATGCAGTCCTTACACTTTTACAACACCATTGGTTCTAGAGCTGCTGGGCAGCCAGTTTTCACCAGCTTCAATATACCAACCTGGAGTGCTTGCATGGGTCAATGCCCCACCTCACCTCTGATTAGGTCTATTATTATTATTTTTTTTTTTTGCCGTACGCGGGCCTTTCACTGTTGTGGCCTCTCCCGTTGCGGAGCACAGGCTCCGGACGCGCAGGCCCAGCGGCCATAGCTCACGGGCCCAGCCGCTCCGTGGCGTGTGGGATCTTCCCAGACCGGGGCACGAACCCGTGTCCCCTGCATCGGCAGGCGGACCCTCAACCACTGCGCCACTAGGGAAGCCCTAATTAGGTCTATTTTAGCAACACTTTTGTGTGTTATAGATTACAGATGACCCCCACCCCGCCCCCACGTCTTAATTTTTCTTTAGTATTACTTTTATAACACTTCTATGACAAAATGTTTTTTTATTTGAAAAGTGCATTTACAGTAAGAGATCAAATACTGCAGATTACACACTCCTATATTACTATTTTTTTAATGGAAATCACTATGAAGATAGAGTATCAAAGACTCAGAATCATATTCTTAAAATAATCAGTAAGGCATGGAAGTCAAAACTCAATTTTAAGAGGAATGTCCTAGAGTTGAGGGTCAACCCTGCCTTATAACAACCAAAATTTAAGTCACCTGAATAAACAGAGAGACAAGAAGGAAAGGGCAACCTGAACTCTGCAAACTCTCATATTTAAAAGAAGAAACAGAAGAGGTAATTCCAATTGACCCCTTGTGTTTTATGGGTTTTGCATCTCTGGGAAGGTTAAGATGACAGCCCATTCTAAACACACGTCCATTTACATTAGCAGCCTTTTCTATGGGTGACTTAAGTCATATTTGAAACATTCCAACAGAGAAACAGAAAAGACATCAAAGGACCAAATAAATCCACACAAACATGGGAATTTGAAAGCCAGTTTATTTGGACTTTATCTCACTCTTATTTGCCCACCACAATCCAAATGAGACCATAAAACAGTCAGTATACGAAAGACCTGCTTTTCATAGTCATAACAGTATAGATCTGGACTGTCTTTGGGGAATGTTACAGTGGATGCTTTGGTTGTGTTAGCAAAGGGGACTAGGGGAGGATGTTGGGACAATTATTTTACTAACATATTTTAAATGTCTCAAATAGGTGTCAAGTTCCTGTCTGAACACTAATTAAGCCTGGATACTAAAAATGAATAAGAACAGGTTGAGAGCAGTTTTTATACTACGTGGGTGGTTAACCGAAATGGCCATGACTGGAATGGCCCTGAACACCCCAACTTTGATGATGTAATTTAAGTTGAACAGTTTAACTTTCCAGAGGCAGACGGTCTAGGTCTAGCTAGATTCCTTTGTCTTAGCCTAACATTCTCTTTTTGATGACTTTTCCCCTTCTCTTACGCTCCTTCCTCCCTTGATGGTATCATTACATATGGAAAATTACAGATGTTTAGTTTATATAACAGGCAAGATTAATATTTACTTTTTAAAAAATCTGGTACATGGATAAAATCCATATAACAGCACATACAGTACTCACATAAAAAAACTCTGGGGCCCTTAACTTTTGTAAGGGCTAAGGAATGTTTTTAAATGGAGAGGAAGAAATGATGAGAATGTTTGCTCCAGGATGCAGACATCAGTTCCCTGGTGCCATTAGCTCAAAAGGAATTAAATGTAACTATGAACAGGGGAAGTTGTTAAGTCAATGGTATTTTTTTAGGAACTTCTTACTTTGCAACCTGGCTAGACTGATTTTCTGGGTTTGTCCAAGGACTGCAGAGATAAAAAATGATGTGAACAGAAGATAAAAACTGAAGTTCTAATGGGTACAACCCAGAGGAAGGCTGTGGAGTAGATGAGAAAGAAGCAGATGTTAAATACTTACTTAACTTCTTTAACGGTGTCTTAACTAGTGGCATTACCATTAATCAAAGCTGCCAATTTAAGTACTGGTTCTTTAAGAAAAAAATCAGAAAGGGGTCCTTTGTCCTTTGTTAACACAAACATAAATATTTGTACAACAGAGAGAAATGCCCTTCTGTGGTTTTCTCCTTTGCAAGTCAGGGATGACTGGATAATACTTAGTTAGAAAAACATAATGATCGATGACTGGCAAAGTTTTATGTTTTATATCACTGAAAGGAGATAATTTTATATTTTTGGCTTGTTTATATGTGCAGTCACTAGTACTAGTCGTTGAGTTTCTTACATGCTTTTTGAAATATGTATTATTCTCTCTAGGTCTAGCCACTGTGAGCTAGTACTTTTCCATAAAGGTTGCCCTTTTCAACTTAAAGTTTTTTAATTTAAAAATCATAAATGCAGGGCTTCCCTGGTGGTGCAGTGGTTAAGAGTCCGCCTGCCAATGCAGGGGATGCAGGTTCGTGCCCCAGTCCGGGAAGATCCAACATGCCACGGAGCGGCTGGACCCGTGAGCCATGGCCGCTGGGCCTGTGCGTCCAGAGTCTGTGCTCCGCAACGGGAGAGGCCACAGCAGTGAGAGGCCCGCGTACCGCAAAAAAAAAAAAAATTCATAAATGCTAATTATAAAAATATAAACAATGAAGAGGAATATAAAAAAATTTTAGAGTAAAATTTTTACAGTAACTTGTTCTCCGTTACCCTTCTCCTCTTCATACTCATTTTAGCTGTCTGTTGCTGCATAAAAAATTATCTCCAAAATGTAATGGCCTAAAACAATAAATATTTATTATCTCACACAGCTTCTGTGGGTCAGTAATCTAAAGTGGCTTAGCTGGGTGGTTCTCAGCTCAGAGTCTTTCACAAATTGCAGTCATGGAGCCAGCAGGATTGCAGTCATCTGAAGGCTTGACTGGGGCTGCAAGTTCCGCTAACAAGGTAGGATCCACCCACACACCTGGCAAGTTAGTGCTGGTTGTTGGCAGGAGGCCTCAGTTCTTTACCACGTGGACCTTACCACAGGGCTGCTGGGTGTTTTCACAAGGTGGAAGCTAGTTATGCCCAGGGTGAGTGATCCAAAAGATGGCAAGGAGGAGGCTGAAAGTCTTGTATGACCTAATCTCGGGAATCACACACAGACACACACCAAATCCAAGCCACACTCAAGGGGAGGGAAATTGGTCCTCACTTTTGGAGACAGGAGTACTGAAGTACTTGTAGACATACTTTAGAACTACCATAGTGCTCCTATTCTTTAAAGGATAATCACTGTTAATATATTGTTATATAATGTTTTAGACATTTTTCTATGCACATACAAATATATATATGAGGTACATATGAGTGTATATCTATTACATATACATGTTTTACATATATTTATAGTTGTTTAGAAAATGCTATGAATATTATTTTACAAATTTTTATTCATTACATAATATGTTAAGGATATCATTTCTCCTTGTAACACATAGCTCATTCTTTTTAATAGCTGCATAGCATTTCATTAGATACTAATAACATAATTTATTTAATCATTTCCCCAAAGATGTACATTTGGGTTATCTACAGTTTTTTTGTTACTATGAATAATATTGCAGTACACATCCTGGTACATAAAACCTTGCCTGCTTATTTAAGTATTTCTGCATGATACATTCTTATAAATGGAATTGCTGTATCAAAACATTTCTGCTTTTACTATTTTGATAGGTACTATCAAATTGCCCTTCAAAAGTTTCCTCTCTATGCACAGTTACATTACTCTTACTCATACTCTCTGTTTACTGATTATTCCTACTGCCTGTGGTATCTGTGCAGAATTTTCTCATCTCTGGTGTCTTTTAGCTTTTCCAACACCTAATTTGTATTTCTCATGAAATGTTTCTGAGATAATCTAATTATCTACCTAATCACCATTCCATTATTCCTGTTTGGGCAGATCTGTTTCTCCAGGCCATCCCATATATCTCGGCCCTACAGCTTGGCTGTCCTTGAATCAAGCAACCACTTCTGGCAGAATCGGCTGTGGACTGGGGGTGGGAGATGGGTCAGGAGATATCATTAAACAAACCCTGTCTGAGGAACCACCCAGGGCTACTTTTCTACCATGAGGCTGTGGGTATGGCAAGTATTAAGAGGTATGACTAGCCCTTTAGAGTGATTTTACCTAAGACACTCAAACCTTAGAGACTCAATGACCCATGTGAAAAGCGGAAATAATTAGATGTCTTCCACCTGTTACATAGGATTGTTATGAGCATGAAATAAAATATTGTAAATTGTAATGCACTGCGTGAAATGAAACAACTAGCAAAATCCGTGGCATATACTAGGTGCTCCATCGACAGTGGTGTAACAGGATGCTATACAGTGCCCAGTACTAAAATGATCTATTCAGGCCCACCATAGCATGAAGCACCACTCAGCCTTAGTCTGGGGCACTACCAGGCACTGGGGCTGCTGGCAGGGCGAGCTGACGGTGCCCGTCAGAAGAGCCATCAAGTCTGCTGTCATTCCTGCCCAGAGCGCCTGGGAACAAGTGGGGGCCTTTTGGCAGGAGGTGTGGGGGGCTGCAGAGTCCTTGAGGAGAGGCTATTCCCTCTTCTCACCAACGAGGGAAGAGAAGGTACTTCCTCTTCCTGAAGCACCGGGAGGGAAGCTTCACGTGTGTGTGTGTGTGTGTGTGTGTGTGTGTGTGTAACCACATCCATTCCTGCTCCACCGAGTCAGGGACATGTGAAAGTGTCTCGTGTGAAGCTGTCAGTGCTGGAACTAGCAGAGATCCCGCTGACACCCCGTATGGAAAAAGGGGTGGGAGGAGGATGATGGAGTTGAGAAAGAACAGATGGTCTTTTTTTTGTTTTTAAGTTTCCCCTAAAGTTAAAATTTTTAATTAAAAAGACTATTATTTTCCTTCTTAAAACTCCCTTTTTATGGTAAAATATAGACACAGACAGAAAAAAACATTAAATGTGCAACTTAATGAGTTATCAAAGCAATATCTGTGTAACTATCACTCAGGTCAATAAATAAAACTTTGCCAACACCCCAGCCCTCTCCACCTGTGTCTCTTCAAAATCAGAAAACCCTCCCTCCCCCAAAAGGTAACCATGACTTGACCTTTATAATAATCATACTCTTGGTCTTTTTTTTTTTGAAGAAAAATTTAAGCTTGCATCCCAAAGCATTATACTTCAGTATGGCTTGTTTGGGGAATTTATATAAATGGAATCACACAGCGTGAATATACATCAATTTGTATATCTATGCTACTGTTGATGGGCATTTGGTTTGTTTCCAATTCAGGACTATTATTAACAAGCTGCTGTAAACATTCTTTTTTTAAAATTTTATTTTATCTGTTTTTTTTTATACAGCAGGTTCTTATTAGTCATCAGTTTTATACACATCAGTGTATACATGTCAATCCCAATCTCCCAATTCATCACACCACCACCACCGCTCCCTGTCACTTTCCCCCCTTGGTGTCCATATGTTTGTTCTCTACATCTGTGTCTCAATTTCTGCCCTGCAAACCGGTTCATCTGTACCATTTTGCTAGGTTCCACATGCTGCTGTAAACATTCTTATACATGATTACAGGTGTGTATGTATACATTTCTTTAGGGTGTATAGCTAGGAGTGGAATTGTTGGGTGATAGAGTATGTGAATTCTCAACTGGACTATAGGATGTTTTCCAAGTGGATTCCCAATGTACATTCCCACAAGCAGTTTAGGAGAGTTCTCTATGCTTCACATCTAAAATGATAATTCTTCATTCTGAGATAATGTACTTCTGTATGAAAAAGGCCTTTAAAAAAAAAGTGATAAAAATGATAATGGTAGAATTAACAGATTATTCTTTCTAAATGGTTTTACATGGTAAAATAAAGATCTAATAGTTCCATTTAGGCCCTATTTCCCGCCTGAAATCTTACAGGATCATGACATCCCAAATGCTAGAAACCATTGTCTCACATAACATGATATAGATTGTTCCTAATTATTATTTTCACATCAAAAACCACTTGATACGTATAGCAGCCAGCCTCCAAGATGGCCCCCAGTGAACCTTCTCTCTTGGTATTCATGCCTTTGTGCAGACATTCCACAATGAATATGGGCTGATTTTGTGACCGATGGAAGTGTCAGTGTATCAATTCATAAGCTAGGTCATAGAAGGCAATGCTGCTTCAGTGTTTGGTCTTTTGGATCAGTCACTCTGGGGGAAGTCAGCCACCATGTGTGAGGATGCTCAAGCAGCCCTGTGGACAGGCCCACAGAGAAAAGACCAATTTACCAATGCCAACTTGCTAACCAAGTGAGTGAGCCACCTTGAACAAACTTCTGCCTCAGTCAAGCCTTCAGATGATTTTAGTCCTCCAGCCTTTGAATTTTCCAGCTAGACCCCAGAAATCATAAAGTAGAGACAAGCTATCCCCCTGTGCCCTCTTTGAATCCCTGATCCACAGAAACCATGAGATAATACATGATTATTGTTGTTTTAAGCCACCAAATTTTGGGATGATTTGTTATGCAAGAGATAATTAACATAATACACATGATCACCTAGAAAATACACTTGGCCAAAATTTGAACTTGCATCTGATAATGCCTCTATATTTAAACACAGGTTTAGAAGAAGTAGAGGTGACAAAGCAACATGTTGAATAAATGTGCACAGGGATGCAAATAGCAAAAATCCAGAATATAGGAAATTCTACAGCATAAATGACCCAACTCCTTCAGCTAGTAAATTGGAAAAAAAAAAAGATGAGAAAGGGAACCCATCAATTAAAAGGGACTTACAAGGTATGATAGATTGTATTACTCCCAGTATTTGCTGTCCTCTCCTGTGGGAGACTTATTCTTCCCTTCTCCCCTCTGACATTGGCTTTGGCCATGTGACACTCTTTGACCAATGAAATGTGAGCAGATATGATGGTTGCTACTTCTGAGCAGAAGTTTTAAAAGTCATTGTGTTTCAACCATTCATCATTTCCATCTGCCAGGAAGTGGGTGTATCCCAAATAGGGACTGTTTCTTCAGCCCATGGCCGAGAGTGAAGAGGATGCAGAGCTGACTCACAGTGGAAATTCACGTGAGCAGGAAAGAAACCCAAGTTGTCATAAGCTGCTGTGATTTTGGAGCTGTTTGCTACCACAGCATAACCTAGTATAATCTGATTCATGCAATAAATGTTTTAATCAAATACAAAAGATAAACCTGGTTAGGATTCCAATTTATGAGACCACTGTAGAAATTTGAATATGGACTAGATATTTAATGATAATTAAGAATTGCTATTTGTTTTATAGGTATGTTGACGGTACTGCAGCTTTTTAAGTTTTAAGATTTAGACCTTTATTTATTTATTTATTTTTGGCTGTGTTGTGGCACACGGGATCTTTCGTTGCGGCGTGCAGGCTCTTTGTTGTGGTGCACGGGCTTCTCTTTAGTTGTGGCGCACAGGCTTCTCTCTAGTTATAGCGCATGGGCTCCAGAGCGCCCGGGCTCAGTAGTTGCAGCATGTGGGCTTAGTTGCCCCGTGGCATGTGGGATCTTAGTTCCCTTACCAGGGATCGAACCCACGTCCCCTGCATTGGAAGGCGGATTCTTAACCACTGGACCACCAGGGAAACTCCTACAGTTATGTTTAAAACAACAAAAATAGTTCTTTTATTTTAGACACGTGGTCCAGGGGAAAGGGAAGGTAGGTTAGGATATAGCTTAGTCATGAGTTGATAATTGTTGAGCTGGGTGTTGAGAACATGCCAGTTTATCATACTATTCTCTCTACTTTTGTTAATGCTTAGAAATTTTCATAATAAAAAGTAAAAAAAAAACAGTCTATCGACTTGAGTCCCAGAGTTGTCCCTTGACTCCCCAAGGTGTACAGAAAATATGGGAGCTGAGAAGATGGAGTTGATCAATTAAGTTTAGTGAGTAAGTAAATAAGGGAGGTGTTTGGAGAAGGTCTCAGGAACAAGACATCAAAACTGATTTTCAGTAAGGAAGATGTTTCTTCAGGAGCATTATATCAGGCTAGAGCAATATCAGGGTAAGATTTGGTGCACTGGAGAGGGGTGGGGGGGCTCTGAAGGTATCAGCTTCCACCACAAGTGTGAAAGGGAACGGTGTGCCTTAAGTAGAACTGTTATCTCTTCTCTCTCTATTAGCTAAAATCAAACGTAGTATCTGTCTTACCAATTAAAGCACCTGACATATTCTTTATCTGTGTATTAGGCATTAATGTTTGAAGTTAGGAGATGAACTGGTAGCTTAATTAATCGGCTCCACCCTCAGCTTGGAACTGCATTACTTCCAGGAACGGTGCCTTCCTTTTGAGTTAATGACAGATTGTTTTCTATTGTTCCCCTTGCCTCCCACGAAGTGTTCTAATTCACTTTTTTTTTTTTTCTAATTCACTCTTAAAGAGGCTCCAGACTACATTTCCACCATTTGTACTGCAAGGATAGGATTTCCTGTAAGTGGAGTAGACAAAGTAGCTGAGCTTGAGCCATCTTGCCAGTTTCACATGCAAGAGAATGTTAGACAAGAGGACCACTTGGGCTGAGGGAGAGAAGAGGCTGAGCCTGAGCCAGACCCTCTGTCAGGAGACTGTGGGCCGGGACATGTGACTTAGGGAGAGCCAACATAGGCAGCTCTAGAGGGGGAAGAAAATTTGTTGGCGTTAGAGAAGCAGCGGCAACCTCAGTGGTAGCACCTACTGCCCCCTGTCCAAAGGAGCCAAGGGAGGAGATTCTCATTTCACCCTCCAAACTGAGGGTGCTTCTGTCTGGGAAAGGAGGAGAAAACGGGGTTGTGAGAGCAGACATATCTCCCATTCCCTCTCCCACTAGATTGACATTGAAGTCTTGTATTGCTTTGTTTGTGAGATTGAAGTTTGAATATGAATAGGGCTGGGCATTAGAGATAAGACTGGGAAGTTATGGAATTAGATGGAGACATCATAAAGATAAGGGAGTTCACTGCCCAGAGTAAAGGGGGGATTTTACCAGAGGAGGCAGGGAGCAGTTAAACAGCTTCATGTTTACACTCCAATGAATTGCTACGGCTTAATAATCATAGGGTTCTGGACTTCCCTGGTGGCACAGTGGTTGGGAATCTGCCTGCCAATGCAGGGGATACGGGTTCGAGCCCTGGTCCGGGAAGATCCCACATGCCGTGGAGTAACCGAGCCCGAGAGCCACAGCTACTGAGCCTGCGTGCCACAACTACTGAAGCCCGCACATCTAGAGCCCGAGCACCGCAACGAAGCATAGCCCCCACTCACTGCAGCTAGAGAAAGCCTGCGCGCAGCAATGAAGACCCAATGCGGCCAAAAATAAAAAAAATTAAAAATCACAGGGTTCCTTCATTTTCCCTAACAACATAACAACGAAAAACGAAACCAAACCAAAAAACTTTGGTTCAGGTTTTTAGTGATACACCATCCACTTCAAACTAGACAAAGCTTGTCTTTGGCAATTGCCCTTCTTAATCTTTCCTTCCTTCTTCCTTCTCTCCCTTAACCTGCAGAAAGGATCTGTGTCCTCCTGCTGCCCTCTGTACAGTTAATTAGTGCCAAACCTATGTACCATCAAGGACATTAAAAATAAATATCTATATTTTCTTTTAATATTTTGCCTACTGTGACCTACTTTTGGTTCAATGTCAAAAGCAAAGGGGTGAGGTGTGCCCTAAATAAACATGTCAGTGAACTCTCTCCTGCCATTTTGGCTGCATGGCTTTTGTACTGTCAACCAAAGTTGTTTTCTATAGACAGCAAAAGTTGCAAAGATCTTCCATGTCAATACACTGATATTTAAGTTCTGAAATTCCACTTACTTCATCAAAAATCTGTTTGTTTGAAAACTGTTTCCCACTGATAATCCCGGAATTAAGGAGGTCTAGTTAGTGCCTGAGTCACATGTAGAATCACTTCTAACCCACCCACGCAGCTGAAAACACATTTTTCGGAGATTATAAAGTCAAGAGCTGTGAAGGTACCTTGCAAAGAGAGCATTTTGTCAGCTGATGTCATTTTTTTAAATTTTTGTTTATTTATTTACTTTTGGCTGTGCTGGGTCTTCGTTGCTGCACACAGGCTTTCTCTAGTTGTGGTGAGTGGGGGCTCCTCTTCATTGTGGTGCGCGGGCTCTAGGCACCCAGGCTTCAGTAGTTGCAGCATGCAGGCTCAGTGGTTGTGGCCCATGGGCCATAGAGTGCAAGGGCTTCAGTAGTTGTGGTGTGTGGGCTCAGTAGTTGCAGCTCGTGGACTCTAGAGTGCAGGCTCAGTAGCTATGGCACATGGACTCAGTACTTGTGGCTCGCGGGCTCTAGAGTGCAGGCTCAGTAGTGGTGGTGTCCGGGCTTAGTTGCTCCGCGGCACATGGGATCATCCCGGACCAGGGCTTGAACCTGTGTCCCCTACATTGGCAGGTGAATTCTTAACCACTGCGCCACCAGGGAAGTCCCTATGTGTGTGTTTTAAAGAAATAGTTTTAATATTCTATTAAACCCTAGGAGTTGTTAATGAACACTTTAAAGTGCTCTAATGGGGAATATACACTCTAGGGGGTGGTTTGTCACCACTGAAGGGCCCTAATCAGGACTCTGGACTTGGAATAGTGGCTACTGCAGCTCCTTTGACTATCTGTTTCTGAACCTACACTAGAGAATTTATTCTTTAGCAATAAGAGATGTTGGAAATAACTTAATAATTTATTGATGACATGGATGGTTACTGAGGTATGTGCACTGCACAGGCATCTTACCCTTAAATGAATGGGGCATAAGTTTTGGGTGAGCCCAGAACAGTGCTCTAGGCCCGGGTGTTTGTTTAGTCCTGTGCTTGCCACTTAGTGCAGGATTCTGTCACCTGATCCAATGAGATGCGTGGCTGGATCCTGCTCTACAACACTGTGGTGTCCAGTTCAAGTTTTCCTGATGGGTTCTGGTCAGGAGCTACAAGTTCATGGAACTCCAGGCTCTAAGGGGACAAATTGTCAGAGGTTCCACCAGGACACCGACGATTGTGTGCCACCAAGCCAGTTGACAACATTTGATCCACAAACAGTTCTCATGAGATGTACTTAATTAAAAAAAAAAAAGAGGACCAATAGGAAAAAAAAAAGTCTATGTACAATGACAAAGATTTGAGGAAGTTTCATAGAAATGTGGTTTTGTCTATATAATAATAATAATATCAAAAAATTTAAAACGGCTTACTATGTGTCAGGCACTGTTCTAAACTCTCTCTCTCTCTCCATATATATATTCATTTAACACGTCATAACTCTATAAAGAGATACTATTATCACATTATTAACCCCATTTTACTGGCAAGGAAACTGGGGCACACAGTATGACTTGTCCTAGATGATACAGAAAAAGTGAGTGGGGAAGCTGTGATTTGAACCCAGGCAGTCTGAATCCAGGCTCTTATTGTTATAGACACTAGTTTCCTTTCTGAAAAATAGCAATCGGTAAGTGACCAGGAGCCACAGGAGTTTATAGAATTAAAGAAAACTGGACTTGCTTTAAGAGCCCTGGGGGGAAACTAAGGAATTCTGAGGTTTTCCTTGGCTTGAGAAAAGGCCCTTACCAACAAGAGATTTTCCTGTCAAGCATCATTTGGGCAGCAGGGCTTCGGTGATGAATTAAAAATAAAGACCTGTCACTTGGTTGATGACGTGTATAACAGTTTTTCTAGACGCAACAAAGCTGCTGAGTATTAGAAGACTTTGACGAGAAAGGCAGGCAGGTGACAATTTGCTTCTCTTTCCCATATTTGGCTCCCTTCCTTTTATGTCCCCCTATACCAGAACAACCGCTCACACATCTAAGTCACAGCAAAACGTTCCTTCATGAAGCCATATTTTTCTCTGCTCCTTGCACTCCCTCAACCAGGGCAAGAGCTGGGATAATCTGATTACTAGCACAGTCATTTGGTGAACTCTTTACCTGCAGGTATAAACCTGATCTTGCATCTTGCTTTTGCAAGTTCCTCTCTGGGCATGGTTCTTAGAGAGACCAGAAACCCACCACCCATAGCCAGCATCCTGTGGATGTCCTTGGCTGACTTACTCATTCTAATTCCCACTACGTAATTTTACCAAGTGTTACCCGAGTGTTGCGAGGTGCATTTAGGGCCCTCTTCCATTTCCCTGTCACCGAGGCAACCTGATGTGCATCTCCCACAGTCCTCCTTTCCTCAGCCTTGCTCTGCATGTTCTCAGGATGCTGGTCAGTCACTCATTCAACCACATCACACAGAACTCTAGGAAACTGAGCACCAGACTAACATAATGGCTCTGTGGGCTGCCACATCACCAAGTTTTTAAAGGTTCTAGAATTTTTAGTGTTCTCATAACTGTTACTTACTTGGTAAGTTGCCAATTCTTTTTAAAAAAAATTCCCAATGTTTGCATGTATCAGATTACTTTTATGTAAAAATATAATAAATAATTAATGTATTCATCCAACTTGAGTTGAGTACTTGGAACCCAATGCTGAAAACTCAAGAGGAATAAGATACAGACCCTGCTGATCTGTTGGAATTGTTTTGATTGCAGGCGATAGGAATCCAACTTAAACTAGCTTAAACAAAAAAGGAAATTTATTGACTCATGTAACTGAAAAGTCTGTGTGTAAATGCAGGCACGGCTGGATCAAGGGAGCTCAAAAGATTTCATCAGGACTCCTTTTTCTCTATTCATCTCCACTCGTCTTTGCCTCTCTTTGTGTGCTGACCTCATTTCCTCTTACTAAAGATAGCTTCCTCCAATACGACCTGAACAAATGGCCTTAAGAAGCTCCAGCTTCTTAAGAATGATCTTCTAAGATCATTCTTAGAGCTCAAAATAGCAGAATAGAGATCCTCTCTCCCTCAGAATCCATATATCAAAATTCAGAAAGATTCTGATTATCTCTAGTTGATCACGTGCCTGTTTAACTGACCACGCTGACCGGAGGAATGGAATATTCTAATTGGCCAGGCTTAGGTTATGTACTTACCCCTCAGATGAGGAAGTTTCAACCTGGTTGTATAACATGAAATGTGTTTCCCACACAGAGCAAAGGGTGACTGATAGACAAAAATAATAGATATTCTCTGTGGTAGCCAGCCTCAAAGATGACCCCAAATGATCCTCACTTCCTGGTATTTTTATATCCTTGCATAATCTTCTACATTGTATCATATGTGACCAACAGAATCCTACAGAAGTGATGGTGTGTGACCTTCACAGCTAGGTCATAAAAGACATTGTAGAGTTTATCTTGCTCTCTCTTAGGATACCTGCTCTGAAGGAAGCCAGCCACCATGTTGTGAGGATGCCCAAGCAGCCTTATGAGGAGATCCACATGAAGAGTAACAGAGGCCCTCTGTCAATAGCTGGTACCAACTTGCTAGCCACTTAAGTGTGTCATCTATAAAGTGGATTTTCCAGCCCTAGTCAAACCTTCAGACGACTACAGCCCTGGCTTACACCTTGACTGCAACTTCATGAGAGAATCAAGCCTGAACTACCCAGCTAAGCTGCTTCTGAATTCCTGAACTGCAGATGTTATGAGATCTGTGAGATAATAAATGTTTACTGTTGTTTTAAACCAGTAAGTTTTGAGGAAATTTGTTACTCAGGAGTAGGTAACTAATACATCCACTATACTTGCTCTCAAGTAGCTCGTTGCCCAGCCTAAAGTCATAGACATTTAAAGGACTAACTCTAATTTGTGAATGGGAAAGAAAGACAGAGGAGATAGAAAAGAAGCCTCTGTGAAGTTTTCAGAGGAGGCCACTTTTGAGCTGGGCTTCAAGGATGAATGTGAGTAGGAATGGAAATCCAGGCCAAGGGAACGGTGCAGGCAAAGGATATGAGACTTGAGAGTGGGAAATGCAAATAGAATAACGTAGTTGTAGGTAAGGCCATGGCTCATTAGAATCACAAGAAGGGCTTAAAAAATAGATAGATACTCAAACCCAACCCCTAGAGAACCTGATGATTAGGAAGCACTGGTTTGCGTTTCCAAAGTTGCTTTTGTTCTTCAGTTGGTTGGTTAGCTGTTTGCTGTGGAGGGGTGAGTCTGCAGCAGTGTTTCTCAGTAGGATCTCTGGACCACTTGCTATAGAAAGCAGGAAACACTGGCTCTTGGTTTTTGTTTTTTGGTTTTTTTAATTGGAGTATAATTGCTTTACAATGTTGTGTTAGCTTCTGCTGTACAATGCAGTGAACCAGCTACAGGTATACATATATCCCCTCCCTCTTGGACCTCCCTCCCCGCCCCAACCCATCCACCTAGGTCGTCACAAAGCACCAAGCTGAGCTCGCTGTGCTATACAGCAGGTTCCCACTAGCTATTTTACACATGGTAGCGTATTTATGTCAAACTTAATCTCCCAATTTGTCCACTCTCCCCTTCCCCCACTGTGTCCATATGTCCATTCTCTACATCTGTGTCTCTATTCCTTTCCTACAAATAGGTTCATCTGTACCATTTTTCTCTTTCTGGCTAACTTCACTCTGTATGACAGACTCTAGGTCCATCCACATCTTTACAAATGACCCAATTTCATTCATTTTTATGGCTGAGTAATATTCCTTTGTATATATGTACCACATCTTCTTTATCCATTCATCTATCATTGGACATTTAGGTTGTTTCCATGTCCTGGCTATTGTAAATAGTGCTGCAATGAACATTGGGGTACATGTGTCCTTTTGAATTATGGTTTTCTCAGGGTATATGCCCAGTAGTGGGATTGCTGGGTCTTAACTATCAATGGCATTCTTCACAGAATTAGATCGAAAATTTTACAATTTTTGTGGAAACACAAAAGACCCTGAATAGCCAAAGCAATCTTGAAAAAGAAAAACAGAGCTGGAGGAATCAGGCTCCCTGATTTCAGACTATACTATAAAGCTACAGTAATCAAGACAGTATGGTACTGGCACAAAAACAGAAATATAGATCAACGGTACAGGATAGAAAGCCCAGAGATAAACCCGCACACATATGGTCACCTAATTTATGACAAAGGAGGCAAGAACAAACAAGGGAGAAAAGACAGCCTCCTCAATAAATGGTGCTGGGAAAACTGGACAGCTACATGTAAAAGAATGAAATTAGAACACTCCCTAACACCATACACAAAAATAAACTCCAAATGGATTAAAGACTTAAACGTAAGACCGGACACTAAAAAACTCTTAGAGGAAAACATAGGAAAAACACTCTTTAACACAAACCACAGCAAGATCTTTTTTGACCTACCTCCTAGGGTAATGAAAATAAAACCAAAAATAAACAAATGGGACTTAATGAAACTTAAAAGCTTTTGCACAGCAAAGAAAACTATAAACAAGATGAGAAGACAACCCTCAAAAGGGGAGAAAATATTTGCAAATGAAGCAGCGGACAAAGGATTAACCTCCAAAATATACAAACAGCCCAGGGAGCTGAATATCAAAAAAACAAACAACTCAATGAAAAAATGGGCAGAAGACCTAAGACATTTCTCCAAAGAAGACATACAGATGGCCAAGAGGCACATGAGAACATGCTGAGCAACACTAACTATTAGAGAAATGCAAATCAAAACTACAATGAGGGATCACTTCACACCGGTCAGAATGGCCATCATCAAAATATCTACAAACAATAAATGCTGGAGAGGGTGTGGAGAAAAGGGAACCCTTTTGCACTGTTGGTGGGAGTGTAAATTGATACAGTCACTATGGAGAACAGTATGGAGGTTCCTTAAAAAACTAAAAATAGAAACATAGGCTCTTGGGTCCAAACCAATCCTAATGAAATAGAGTATTTGTGAGGGGGTAGAGGGGGGTCCAGGGACCTGCACTTTAACAAGCACTTTAGAAAATTTTATGCAAAGTAGTGCATTAGTGTACAAGTTTAAGAGATGAGTAAATTATCGAAAACCCAGGAAACAGTTGTTTTGTGGAAATAAGGAGAGTTTCAAGAAAGAGGTGGTAAATTCAAAAATGGATTTACATTCATGCCATAATGATGTAAAAAAATACTTAAGTAAAAAGACTAGCAGGAAATATACCAAAGTGACCTTGGTTATATTATGGTGGTGACACTGTAGATGATGGTTTGTTTTGTTTTTTGTAGTACAGGTCCATTCGTTCTATAATTTAAACAATGATTTTCAGAAAGGTTAAGGAGCTGTGTTAATGCTGTGAAGAAGTCAAGTTGGACAAGGGTTGAAAAGAGGTCATTGGCCTTGGCAAGTGGGAGGCCACTGGAGACATTTTGATGAGGGGGTGGAAGCCAGATTACAATGGTTGGATTCAGTGGAAGGGGAGGAAGTGCAGGGAGCCAGTATAGACCATTAGTTCAAAAAGTTTGGCAGCAAAGGCAAAATTTAAAATAAAATTGTTCTTTTTTAAACGGATTATAAAAGTAATACTTGTTTTTTGTTTTTTTGCGGTACACGGGCCTCTCGTTGTTGTGGCCTCTCCCGTTGCAGAGCACAGGCTCTGGACGCGCAGGCTCAGCGGCCATGGCTCACGGGCCCAGCCGCTCAGTGGCATGTGGGATCCTCCCGGACCGGGGCACGAACCCGTGTCCCCTGCATCAGCAGGCGGACTCTCAACCACTGCGCCACCAGCGAAGTCCAATACTTGTTTATTATATAGAGTTGGGTAATACAGAATATTAAGTACAAAATAATAGTCACCCATAATCCCCCCACCCAATGCCAAGCCATGCTAAGATTTTGGTATATTTATTTAATGAATATTTCTCCTTTACAACAGTGCGTTAAGAGAGAGGAAATGGTCAAAATCATCCATATTATTCTCAGATGAGGAAACCAAGGCTCAGAAAGTGACTTTCCTGAGGCCTGAAGAGTCCATAACAAGCTGTTTGATTCCCATAGTGCTTTGGCTTGCATTTACTGGGTGCTCCGCCCTTACCATGCAGCAGAATTGGCCAGTCAGCCCTTTTCTTGTGCCCCATTGTGTCCTGAACAGATACTTCAGCTGCAGCGCCTCTAAAATTTCACTGCACCTAAGGATTATATACTTAAATCACCAACTAGGCCTGTCCTCTTTGACAGTAGGGCCTAGGTCTCCTTCATCCCAGTATTCCCAAATCCTAGCATGGCATTTGACATAATCACTGTGCAACACGTGTTTCTAGAATGATGGGTAACGCTTTGGTAGAGTAACTAATGCAGTTTTAATTTCCAGTATTTCCTGCTTCTCTGTAATGACTCCCCCATTCCGGCAGTAGTGAGAGTATTTCATGCCCAGATTGCCTCCAGGTAAGAATAACACAGTAGAACCAGAGTCGCATTCTTGGCTTTTGACTTTCAAATACTCAGGTGGGGTATAAACAACAGTTTTGGAAGACAGGCTGAAAAGCTGTACTACCTCCTCCCTGACTAAATATGGTCTAATTGGGAGGAGAAAGGAAAGTTGAGGGAAAGGAAACAAGTAAGATACCGGCGAGTGTTCCTGAGAAAGGGGCCTGGGCGCTATCTCCCACCCTGCTGAACCCCATTCCAGAGTAGAGTTTGTGGAGTAGGTAGAACATCATAATCCCCCTGCCTCGTGGCAGAGAAGAGGAAGTGGCATAGTAGGGGAGAAATGGCCACATGGAAAATCTAGACCAGCACACTGTCCGACAGAAATATAATTTGAGCTACATATGTAATTTTGAGTGTTCTAGTAAGTAGCCACATTAAAGAGAGTAGGAAGAAACGGGTGAAATTAATTTTAAATATTTTATTTAACCCAGTGTATCCAAATATTATCATTTCAACATGTAATTGATAGAGAAATTATTAATGAGATGTTTTACATTTTTCTGTACTAAGTTTTTGAAATCTAGTGTGTATTTTATAGTCACAGCACACCCCAGTTTGGATTAGCCATATTTCAATTAAGTGTCAGACAGAGAAAGACAAATATCATATGATATCACTTATATGTGGAATCTAAAGAAATGGTACAAATGAACCTATTTACAAAACAGAAGTTGAGTCACAGATTTGAGTCACAGATGTAAAAACAAACTTGTGGTTACCAGGGGATAAGCAGGGGGGGCAGGGGAGGAGGGATAAATTGGGAGATTGGGATTGACATATACACACTACTATATATAGAATGCATAACTAATAAGAACCTACTGTATAGCACAGGGAACTCTACTTAATACTCTGTAATGACCTATATGGGAAAAGAATCTAAAAAAGAGTGGATATATGTATATGTATAACTGACTCACTTTGCTGTACAGCAGAAACTAACACAACATTATAAATCAACTATACTCCAATAAAAAATTTAATTAAAAAAAAAGAAAAGGAATCAGTACTTAAGGAAATGCAAATGTATAGTAATGATTTTCAGAGAAGAACCATCAGGCTCAAATGTATCTTGTGATATTTGCTCTGCTTTAAAATAATCTATGAATAGAAATGTGTGATTCCAATTTAAAAAAAGAAAAAGTTCAGCAGCCACCTGTGGCTGGACACCATGCTAGACAGCATGGGCAGGTCTGGACAATCATACCGAAAATGGTCCCATGGACTGCCTAATCCCACAGCTGAGAACTGGAGACATAAAATGTTTCCTGTGTGCTCAAGAATATCATAGACAAGGACCAAAAAGCCAGGTGACCTAAGGAGATCTTGTTTGGTAAGCAGCTGTTGGCAGGAAAGAGCTCTTTGCAGGAAAAAGTTCTCTGCAGGAGGCCCCTTTTGTCTTGTCGCTAACCTTAAACAAGGCACCCCTGTGATCTACTCATCTCTGGCCCTAGCACACCTTTCAAATCTTTTGATCACACAATACCTTGCCTAACCTGTTGGTTCTTTCTGCAGATCAAAGAAGTAGAAATGAAAAATAAATAATTAACAGATGACCAGATCTCATCCCTAGATTCCCCTTCAGTAATCTCAAGAACAAACTGTGTGAACAAGATAGCATCTAAAGAAAACTCACGAGAAGTGGACAAGGCTGCACATAAGCCTGCACACAGTGGGGGATGGTGACGACTCTGACCCCCTATCTCAATGATTAACTGAGAGTACTTCCTTTTTTCCCCTGAAAAACTTTCACGGCTGAGCAGAATCTTCAGAGGTGGTTTCTGGGGGACACTGAGTCCACCATCTCCCCAGACTGCCAGTGTTCTGATTAGAAGCATCTTTCCTCTCTACCAACATTTTCCTCTTGAGTATTGATTTTTGAGTGGCGAGCAGTTGGACCTGATGTGGAAACAGATTCAGGCTGAGGGGAATCTGATCTAGTGCTGATTTGCATGGACTGAGTGGACAGAGGGCCATGGGAATGCTTCAGTGGATGTCATGGAGAGATGGCTGTCCAGGCACCCAAGACCCACCCGTCTATACACATCCACACTCTATAAACCCCCAGGAACTTGGATACCACCTGGGGAAAGATGAAACCCCAACCTGAATTGTGCCTCCTGTATTGCATGGAGTCTTAACCACTGGACCGCCAGGGAAGTCCCCAGAAATTTGTATCTTGATTGGGTTATTAGAGGATTGCTAATTTGGATGACATTGTGGCTATGTGGGAAAATGTCCTTATCTCTTAGACATGAATATAAAAAAATTAGGGGTAAAATATCAGGTTACTTGTAGACCGATGTTCATAGCAGCCTTATAGTAGTCAAAAATGGTAACAACTTAGGGGCTTCCCTGGTGGCGCAGTGGTGGAGGGTCCACCTGCCAATGCAGGGGACGCGGGTTCGTGCCCCGGTCCGGGAGGATCCCACATGCCGCGGAGCAGCTGGGCGCGTGAGCCATGGCCACTGAGCCTGCGCGTCCGGAGCCTGTGCTCCACAGCGGGAAAGGCCACAGCAGTGAGAGGTCCGCGTACGGCAAAAAAAAAAAAAAAAAAAGAGGGTTAACGGCTTAAGGATTCAAGATTTCCTTTTGCGATGATGAAAATGTTCTTAAATTGATTGTGGTGATGGGTTGCACATATCTGTGAATATAGTAAAAAACATTGAATTGTGCACTTTAAATGGGTGAATTGTATGGCATGTGACTTACACCTCAATAAAGCTGTATTTACAAAAGAGGGAAAAAAGTCATGCTCTATAATTTTGTTTAAAACAACTAAGAGAAAAAAGCAGCAAATATGGCAGAGTTAACATTGTTAAACCTGGGTGCTGAATATTACAAGGGTTCATTATACTATTCTCTCTACCTTTTTGTATATTTGAAATTTAAAAAAAATAAAAACTGGATGGTGGTAATTCTCGCTGAAATCCATGCCCTTACGCATCATTTTTAGAAGGCATTCCCTTGCTTTTCCTAATTGCAAAATAAAATGGAGGAAGAGAGCATCATTCCCTCTTTGGGGACTGCATGAGAGGTAGTAAATATTATTTCATTTCCTTTGCTATTGATAAGCTCTCTGGGGAGCAATCAGGTGATCACCAGAGAATTGGGCTCTGGGGACCACTGATGGAAATGACCCCTCACACTTCGAGGTCACCACACAGCTGTGTGCAGGACAGAATCATGGCAAAGAAATGCAAAGAAGGGAGATAGAGGGAGGAAGGGGCACTAGAGTTGTGTCTAACTGTAAGAAAATTTCATTTATAAAAGTAAAATCACAGAAAGCAGATTAGGAGACAATTATTTGCACTATAGAAATATTTCTAATGCTTTATAAAAACATAAAATTAAATTTTTTCATGGCACAACACTGTAAATCAACTATACTTCAATAAAAACATAAAATTAAAAAAATTTTTTTCAATAGGTGTATATATATGCAAATACATGGGACAAGAAAAGCCAATAGGTGTATAGCACTATGTTCATTGTTCCACTTTCCGAATAATTAACTCATTTAATCCTTATTATAATCCCCATTTTACAGCCAAGACCATTTAAGGTTGAAACCCTACACAGCCACTAAAGAACAGACCAAAGCTTCCAGGGTCACGCTCTTAACCGCTATGCTTGACCGCCCCTGTGTGAGACACAAAAGGGCTGGTCCCCTCCTCAGAGGCCACCACTGTTACCAGCTTCCTGGGGATCCTTCCAGAAGATAGATAATTCAAGGAAACTTTTCTTTTGTAGGCTCATTCAAGCCCATTTTTCAACCAGCAGTTTGGAGAACAGATTCAGATGCTCCCTTCCATCCACATGGTAAGTTCTGACCCATAAACTGTGAAGTCCCTGAGGCGCCCGTGGAGAGGCACAGCCTGTTATGTTGCCACCTGTAAACCACAGACCCACAGACAAGGGGCCTCTGATTTACTAGGCTTCTCCCTGCTGGTCCACAGAGCCGTTAATCTTCTCCCCTGGGGCAGAGTTTGACAGCTCCCAAAGGTCCCAGTGAAGTACTCTTTTCAAAGTGAAATTCTCAGTCAAATAAACTTGAAACAGACTTGGTCTGGATCCAGGTATAGAACCGACCTGCTCCTTGCCTCCGGCCAGTCGTTGGCTACACTTCACTTCCTGGGTTTTTTGAGTCCTCTGGTGCAGGCTACGCTTTTCCTTCAATAAAACAGTGATTTAAAACCTTCATTCTTCCTGTTTTTAAATTGTGCCAGGACATAATTATTCTTTCTTCACCAAAGAGTACACAAAAATCAACCAGAGCTCTGTAGCCAGCCCCCCACCGTGGTGGATTATCAGGTAAATACTTTCTCAGACCCATCGATCTGGCTGGTGGGAAGCAGCAGCACAGCACAGGGAGATTGGTTTGGTGCTTTGTGATGACCTAGAGGGGTGGGATGGGGAGGGTGGGAGGGAGGCTCAAGAGGGAGGGGATATGGAGACATGTGTATGCATATGGCTGATTCGCTTTGTTGTACAATAGAAACTAACACAGTATTGTGAAGCAATTATACTCCAATGAAGATCTATTTTAAAAAAATCTTCTACTTTTATCCAATAAGAACTCTATTTTTTCACTCCTCCTTTGTTTCTTCACTCGAAATTTCATTTTGATTCTCTCTAAGCATTCAGTTTTCCCTTAGACATTTAGACTATTCGTTTTCTTAGATTAGCGCCCCCAGGCTCTCTTCACCTCTACCAGGGACTTCAGTGATTTTCTGGTAGTGGTAATAAAAAGGAAAGTTTTCTTCCTTTTCTGTAAACTCTAACAACAGCAACAAAAATTGCAAAGAATGATTTCTTGTGGGGCAGTGGCAGGGGAACGTTTTCATGCAGGGGGAAGGTGTCGAGTAAATTTCTAACATCCCCACAGTTTACATTAAAAATTATTAGAAGTCTCTTGCTGGGCACCCCATCCTTCTGTGTTCATTTTATCTCTGAGTGTACTGATGTGGGATTCACTACTGCTGTTTTGGGATTTTTTTCCTCCTGGCACATGGTAGGGGCTGTAATTCCCTGCCCCTTTAGAAGTAAGGTGAGAGCACGCGATTTGCTTTGTCCAAAGGAACTTGAGAGGTGATGTGTATCATTTCTCAGGGAAAACTTTAAAAACCCGCATGTGATGCCTCAGATCCCCATCCCGCTGCTGCAGTGGTTGTAGTAGTAGATGTTAACATAGATCCTCCACAGCCTGAGTCCTTGCGTGGCAATGATTAAAAGACCCTCCCTCATTGCAGTGAACAGTGAAAAATTAACTTTTTTTTTTTCTTGCGGTACGCGGGCCTCTCACTGTTGTGGCCTCTCCCGTTGCGGAGCACAGGCTCCGGACGCGCAGGCTCAGCGGCCATGGCTCACGGGCCCAGCCGCTCCGCGGCATGGGGGATCTTCCCGGACCGGGGCACGAACCCGTGTCTCCTGCATCGGCAGGCGGACTCCCAACCACTGTGCCACCAGGGAAGCCCCAACTTTTTTTATGTTAAACCACTGAGGTTTGGGAGCTATTCGTTACAATCTAGCACCTCTAGACTGATAAAATTTGAAACAACTATAAATAAGTAATGAAGAGCATTGGGAATCTTTGCCTCAGCCCGTGAAGACAAAAGTTAAAGTCTGTTTTTCCATCTGATGGAGAAATCTCAGATAAAATAACAATTCAATTGATTCATTTAGCAAATCTTAATTAAGGACTTACTCTGTTCAAAGCACTATTAACAAGGGTAACAAAAACTTTATTTGATTATCAGGATTATTTATTTAAAAGACACTAAAATTCCAGATAATTCAAAATAGCCAAAACGACTTAGCATCTAAGATGCTGTGAATAGTGCTTTTATTACAATTTCCCATTGCCTCTGAGCATTTTTCAGCTATAAAATTGTTAAAGGGTAGATTTTCCCCAAAAGGTAAAATCACGACTCTCATGCAGATGTAAAATGAACACATGTTAAAGATTTTACTTACTCATTATTCAAAGAAGAAACTGGAATTACATTATAACTGGTTCAAAGGAGAAGTCAAAAGAACCACAATTTTCTATGGAATAAAGAAATGTTGAAATGAATTTACAAAGGGACACAAAACTGGAATTTTCACGGGGATGTGGAGCAGGGCAGTTGAGGGATGTGGAATAGTCAGTTTAAACCACCATGCCATAATTCCACCACAGAATTTATTTGTGTGACACTAGATAAAAATTATTTTGCATTGCTACCAAATATCTACAAATTCAGAGTTATGAAATAGCTCAAAGTCAGCAAAAGGCTAGAATCCGACAAAGCAAAGGGTATGCTCTAGACAATGCAGTTTTCCATTAGAGACATCCAGTAAGCCCTTTTCCTTATTCTGAATGTCCTTACAGACTGAATTCTCAAAATAAAAAAAATAATTAAAATAAGGGATGCTATTTACTCAGTGCTAGGCAATGTGCTAAGACCTTTACATACATTATCATTAGATGGATACTGTTATTACTATTTTATAGATAGGATAACTGAGACCTAACTGTTTTTTTTTTTTTTTTTTGGCCCTGTCTCATGGCTTGCAGGATCTTAGTTCCCTGACCAGGGAGGGAACCCAGGCCCTTGGCAGTGAGAGAGCAGAGTGCTAACCACTGGACTGCCAGGGAATTCCCTAGCCCAGAATTTAAATGAAAGTCTGACTGATTCCAAAGCTTTCAACAGTTTTCAAAGAATATTTAAGATAATGACAAGTTTGGGCTTCCGTGGTAGTGCAGTGGTTAAGAATCCGCCTGCTAATGCAGGGGACACAGGTTTGAGCCCTGGTCTGGGGAGATCCCACATGCCACAGAGCAACTAAGCCCGTGCGCCACAACTACTGAAGCCCTGCGCCTAAAGCCTGTGCTCCGCAACAAGAGAAGTCACTGCAATGAGAAGCCCACAGACTGTAATGAAGAGTAGCCCCCGCTCGCCACAACTAGAGAAAGCCCGTGTGCAGCAACAAAGACCCAATGTAGCCAAAAATAAATAAATAAATAAATTTTGAAAAAGATAATGACAAGTTTTAAAAATAATTAATATACAGTAAAATTGACATTTTCTTGGTATACAGGTCTATGAGCTTTAACACATGTATAGATTCACTTAACCACAACCACAATCAGGATACAGAAGTGTCCCATCACCCCACAAATCTCTGTGAGCTACTCTTTTGTAGTCACATCCTTCCCCTGCCCCTGGCAACCAATGATCTGTTCTCTGTTGCTATACCTTTGTCCTTTCAAGAATATCAAATAGGGGCTTCCCTGGTGGCTCAGTGGTTGAGAATCTGCCTGCCAATGCAGGGGATGTGGGTTCGAGCCCTGGTATAGGAAGATCCCACATGCCGCGGAGCAACTAAGCCCGTGAACCACAACTAGCGAGCCCACGTGCTGCAACTACTGAAGCCCGCGCACCTAGAGCCTGTGCTCCGCAACAAGAGAAGCCACCTCAATGAGAAGACTGCACACCACAACAAAGAGTAGCCCCTGCTCGCTGCAACTAGAGAAAGCACAGCAGCAACGAAGACCCAACACAGCCTAAAATGAATAAATTTATTTAAAAAATATATATCAAATAAATTATTTTAAAAAATATATCAAATAAATGGAATAACTCGGTACGTAACCTTTAAAAGATTTTTTTTGTGTGGGGGTGATAATTATAGATTCACAGAAAGTTGCAAAAATAGTACAGAGAGATCCTGGTACCCTTCACCCAGTTACTCCAATGCTGACATCTTACATAACTACAGTGCAATATCAAAACCAGGAGATTGACCTTGGTCCAGTCCACAGCCATTCCACGTCCATCGGTTTTACGTGCACTCATTTGTGCCTGCACAGTTCAGGCACAAAAACAGATGGTTTTCCGTCCAAAGTTTACTTTTTCATTTTTATTGACTCTTCTTCTATGTAGTCTCTTTTCTATGTAATTGGAATTATAAGCCAATGTGTGGGCAATTTTCAGAGCAGATTTAATTAATTCATTACTGTGATTGGATAAATACATCGTCTGTGGTTCTTGGTGAATGACTTTGCCCTGAGGTCCACAGACATGGCTAATAAAGAGCAAAGTAGGACACTGAGGTACCTTCTTCATATAAGAGAAGTAGTTTCCATTTGTCCCTCCAGATTGACTCTCTACTCTTCTCCTCACCTGGGGGTGCCAGATTCAGCAAAGAAAAATACAAGATGAAGAGTGAGGTCAGGTGTTTTCCTCCAGCTCCTCCCTTTCTGGTTGCGGAAGGTTGGCTGTGTCCCTCTATCAAGCCACGGCTCCTGCAGGTGCCCTCTCTTACAGCTAGAGATACTCCCTGGGCCCAGTAACTGCTCTCTTCCCTGATCCTGGGGCCTAAAGGGGGTCACGGTTCTCTGTGTTGCAAGCCTCAGAATGCTCACCATCCCTTTCTGTTCTCCCTTAACCCTCACACCCTGAAAATGGTCCCTTCATTAAATTTGCCTCAGTTCCCCACTTGAAAGTGCCATCTGTTTCCTGTCAGGACTCTGACACAAAGTGGTTCTGATTAGTGGAGAATACATCCCATGTTTTGCAAAAAGATAAATTGTAAATTGAACCATAGAGTTATTTTTTTTTAAATAAATTTATTTCTTTTTGGCTGCGTTGGGTCTTCGTTGTTGCATGCAGGCTTTCTCTAGCTACAGTGAACGGGGGCTACTCTTAGTAGTGGTGTGCAGGCTTCTTATTGCAGTGGCTTCTCTTGTTGCGGAGCACACGGGCTCCGCAACAAGTTGTAGTTGTGGCGCACGGGCTTAGTTGCTCCGCGGCATGTGGGATCTTCCCGGACCAGTGCTTGAACCCGTGTCCCCTGCCTTGGCAGGCGGATTCTTTATTGTTGTTGTTGTTGTTTTATAAATTTATTTTTGGCTGCATTGGGTCTTCATTAGTAAGTGCGAGCTTTCTCTAGTTGTGGCGAACAGGGCTACTCTTTGTTGCGGTGCATGGGCTTCTCACTGCCGTGGCTTCTCTTGTTGTGGAGCATGGGCTCTAGGCATGCGGGCTCAGTAGTTGTGGCTCGTGGGCTCTAGAGTGCAGGCTCAGCTGTTGTGGTGCACGGGCTTTGTTGCTCCGTGGCATGTGGGATCTTCCCGGACTAGGGCTGGAACCTGTGTTCCCTGCACTGACAGGTGGATTCTTAACCACTGCGCCAGCAAGGAAGCTGGGCAGGTGGATTCTTAACCACTGTACCGCCAAGGAAGTCCCCCATGGAGTTATTGATTAACATAGCTTTATGTCTATGGGCTTGCATAGCTTCAAGAATGCTTTAGCTTAATTATGATAGTTTCTGCTTTATAACAAAGCAAATCAGTTATACATATACATATATCCCCATATCTCCTCCCTCTTGCATCTCCCTCCCTCCCACCCTCTCTATCCAGGCCTCAGGGTATGCCCAGTAGTGGGATTGCTGGGTCATATGGTAGTTTTATTTTAGTTTTTTAAGGAACCTCCATACTGTTCTCCATAGTGGCTGTATCCATTTACATTCCCACCAACAGAGCAAGAGGGCTCCCTTTTCTCCACACCCTCTCCAGCATTTACTGTTTGTAGATTTTTTGATGATGGCCATTCTGACTGGTGTGAGATGATATCTCATTGTAGTTTTGACTTGCATTTCACTAATGATTAATGATGTTGAGCATCTTTTCATGTGTTTGTTGGCAATCTGTATATCTTCTTTGGAGAAATGTCTATTTAGGTCTTCTGCCCATTTTTGGATTGGGTTGTTTGTTTTTTTGATATTGAGCTACATGAGCTGCTTGTGAATTTTGGAGATTAATCCTTTGTCAGTTGCTTCATTTGCAAATATTTTCTCCCGTTCTGAGGGTTGTCTTTTCGTCTTGTTTATGGTTTCCTTTGCTGTGCAAAAGGTTTTAAGTTTCATTAGGTCCCATTTGTTTATTTTTATTTCCATTTCTCTAGGAGGTGGGTCAAAAAGGATCTTGCTGTGATTTATGTCATTGAGTATTCTGCCTATGTTTTCCTCTAAGAGTTTAATAGTGTCTGGCCTTACATTTAGGTCTTTAATCCATTTTGAGATTATTTTTGTGTATGGTGTTAGGGAGTGTTCTAATTTCATTCTTTTACATGTAGCTGTCCAGTTTTCCCAGCACCACTTATTGAAGAGGCTGTCTTTTCTCTACTGTATATTCTTGCCTCCTTTATCAAAGATAAGGTGACCATATGTGCATGGGTTTATCTCTGGGCTTTCTATCCTGTTCCATTGATCTATATTTCTGTTTTTGTGCCAGTACCATACTGTCTTGATTACTGTAGCTTTGTAGTATAGTCTGAAATCAGGGAGCCTGATTCCTCCAGCTCCCTTTTTCTTTCTCAACGTTGCTTTTGCTATTCGGGGTCTTTTGTGTTTCCATACAAATTGTGAGATTTTTGTTCTAGTTCTGTAAAATGCCATTGGTAGTTTGATAGGGATGGCATTGAATCTGTAGATTGCTTTGGGTAGTATCGTCATTTTCACAATGTTGATTCTTCCAATCCAAGAACATGGTATATCTCTCCATCTATTTGTATCATCTTTAATTTCTTTCATCAGTGTCTTATAATTTTCTGCATACAAGTCTTTTGTCTCCTTAGGTAGGTTTATTCCTAGATATTTTATTCTTTTTGTTGCAATGGTAAATGGGAATGTTTTCTTAATTTCACTTTCAGATTTTTCATCATTCGTGTATAGGAATGCAAGAGATTTCTGTGCATTAATTTTGGATCCTGCAACTTTACCAAATTCATTGATTAGCTCTAGTAGTTTTCTGGTAGCATCTTTAGGATTCTCTATGTTGAACTATGGTGCATCTTTAGCTGGAGGTGAATCCTAATATCTCAGATTGTAGAGGCATTGGAGATGGCTCTGTTCATCCACTATTAGATATAACCATGAAGATTTCTAGGTATATAACATTGTCCTTTTGATCTCTTCCTTACATATATGTGATTATTTGATATTTATGCAATTCTAGTCACCTAATTTACTTACTTTTCAAGAAGATATATATGTGTATATATATGTCTGTGTATGTGTATAAAGTTTAAAAAAGAGAGTGGTTAAATAACTTATGATAAATTTATACTATTGAATATGATATAGTTATTAAAAAGAATGAGATAGGTCTGTAGATATTAATATGGAAAGAGCTCCAAGACATTTTGTTAAGTGACAAAACCAAGACCAGACAAAAAAATATAGAATCAAATAGTCTGTATATCTGTAATCATCAAGAATAGCCTGGGGAGTGTGTGTGTACCAAATCACAGACAGGGACTGCCTTGGGAGAATGGAGGGCTTGGGAGAATGATGTGTTCACATTTTGTTCTCTATACTTAATGTATTGTAAAGGATTCTTGTGTATCTATTGCAACATGTGTTTTGTGTTCATCTATGCTTTCTCCTAAAGCCTCACCCAAATGAGAGTAAAGACATACAGAGATAATACAGGGCCAATAGATGAGAGAGAGCACCATAGAGGATTAGAGACATTGACAAAACTTTGGAAGGTTAAAAGTGGAGAATAAGTGGTAACTGAGTTACCAGAATAGGGAAAACTGAAGCTTACGTTTCTGCAGAGGTAGTTTCCAATGAGAAGCAACCTGATTCATGGCCCAGAACACCTGAGAGACTCAGAAATTAGAGACACCATGTACTTTCAGGAGGGGCAAGATGTGAGATGAACATAGGAAAATTAGCTGAGAGTTTGCATAAGGAGCAAGTAGACCCCTTGAACTTCTACCCCACCCCATGATGTCCAGTGATTAAACCCCCAACCTCAGCAGGAAATGGGAGGTTTGATCCATGGAGAGATGATGTTGAAGAGACGGTGAACTCAGGGATGATGACAGGCACAACTGAAGGGGATAAGGCACCAGATGGAAAACAGTGGGATTGAGTGAAAGGCTACACACTGCACAGTGACATCCAGGCCATCTCCCTTTCTCAGCCCCCAGAATGCTGGCAGGGAAGTTTATATGCCTCAGTCAGCAGACTGGATAATTTTTCCTTGGAGAATTTCCAAGAAGAAAGACCTATTGACATTTAGCGTTGTCCAGTAAAATGTCCATGTTCCACTTGATTAACCTACAGTAAAACTCACCATTCAACAAACCCCATTCATATTCCCAGAGCTTCCAATCAGCCTTTTGGCACCTCACATTTAATATGAACTGGCAGACTTTTTGAGGAAAGCCTCTGACATGAAAAAAAACAGGAAAAAAAACGACAGAAAAAAGGAACTCAGAAAAATCAAAGACAGACAGTACAAGGAATGGAAGGAAACTTCAAACAAATGACTAATATCCTCTGAAAGATAAGTGATGATATTAAATCCTTGAGACAAAAACAGAATGATGAGACAATGGAATAATTAACAAAAAGCTTTAGAAATTAAAAATATGTTGATTTAAGTAAAACATTCAATAGAAGGGTTAAAAGACAAAGTTGAAGAATCCCTGAAAAGTAGAACAAAAAACTAGAAAAGGAAAGAAAAGTAGGGCAGTTCAAGAGGTTCAATATCTGATTAATAGGGATTTCAGAAAGAAAATAAAAGAAAGAAGCAGAAATTGTCAGCTATTATATTAGTCTGGGTTCTCCAGAGAAACAAAACCAATGGGGTATATATTTATATTTATATAAATTTAATATATTTATTATAAGGAATCAGCTTACTTGATTATGGAGGCCAACAAGTCCCCAGATCTGCAATCAGCAAGCTGAAGACCCAGGAAAGTCAATGGTATGTTTCCAGTTCAAGCCTAGTCCAAAGGCGGGAGAAGACTGATTTCCCATATGGAAGACAGTCAGGCAGAGAAAGCGAATTCTCTCTTACTCAGCCTTTTTTTTTTTCTATTCAGGGTTTCAATGAATTGAATGAGGCTTACCCACATTGGAGGGCAATTTGCTTTACTCACTGATTCAAATGTTAATCTCGTCTAGAAACACGCATAGGCACACCCAGAATAATGTTTAACCAAACATCTGGGCACCTTGTGGCCCAGTCAAGCTGACACATAAAATTAACCATCGCAGACACGATGCAGGAACATATCCCAGGATAAAGAATGTGACAGGTCCAAATGAGAATGAGAAATGAAAACGATCCATGCCAAGGCACATCACTGTAAAATCCTCCATCATCAGGGATAATAAGAATCTAAAAGCTTCCAGAAAGGAAAAGAAAGGTCACAAGGAAATAGAATGGCATTAGACTCTCAGCAACACTAGTAGCTAAAAGCTAATGCAGCAATGTCTCCAAAATTCTGCAAGAAAAAATTTCCAACCCAATTCTCTGCTCAAACTATAAAAATATGAAGGTAGGAAAAAAAAAAAAAAAGATGTTTTCAAGTAGGCGAATCTCAAAAACTTTGCTTTCTTTGTATCTCTTTTTCCAAGAAGCTTCTGGAGCATGTGTGTTACCAAAAGAAGGGAATGAACCAAGAAAGAGGAAGATCTGATTGAGAAAACAAGGATTCCAACAAGGAAAGAGGCAAGTTGAATTTCTAGAAGGGTGATGAAGAAATGTACTAAGGTGACAAACCGGTTCTAGAGACAAACCAGTTCAGGTAGAAACTGAAGGATGGAAGGATCCAGGAGAGATGTCTCTATTAAAAAAAAAAAATGAAGAATAACTATTAGAATACTTAAGGTGCTTGACCATGTTGCTGGAAAGAGAATTGGAGAAGTATAAGAAAAGTATTTTATATCTGTATCTCCACTAACACAAATGCATAAAACATAACCAAATGAATAAGTAGACAATATTTAATTCCAGGAAAACAAAAAATGCATAAGAAAAGAAATGTAAACAAAGTATTGCTTACTCATGAACAATATTTGCATTATCATTATATTATAAAACTATTCACTTAATTAAAAAATTGCAATTAAAATACATAGGGAGGGACTTCCTTGGCTGTGCAGTGGTTAAGAATCCGCCTGCCAATGCAGGGGACACGGTTTGAGGCCTGGTCTGGGAAGATCCCACATGCCGCAGAGCAACTAAGCCCGTGCGCCACAACTACTGAGCTGTGCCCTAGAGCCCGCAAGCCACAACTACTGAGGCCGTGTGCCACAACTACCGAAGCCCACATGCCTAGAGCCGGTGCTCCTGAACAAGAGAAGCCACTGCAATGAGAAGCCCATGCACCGCAAGGAAGAGTAGCCCCCACTTGCTGCAACTAGAGAAAGCCTGCGCACAGCAAACACCCAACGCAGCCAAAAATAAAAAATAAAAAAATAAAAATACATAGGGAGGGAGAAGTTTATATGTGTGTAGGGGTGGTGAAAGGATAGTAAGTCCTTATCTTCCATAGTAAGAAGTGAGTAGATAATGTCTAAAATTGCATAAAGTTATTAGCAAAAATATGGAGTTAAATATAAGAGGAGAAGCAGCTAACTGGATTAGAAGTTGCCTGTGCCTTTGGGGAATCTATTGTACTACTGGGGCTGAGTATTACTTTGTTGCTGTTTGTTTGTTATTTTAAATTTTGTAAGTATTAGTTGACCTTTCAAACCTTTTCTGGGTATTTTTTGATTGCCAAAAATATTTTTATGACCTAAACAAATTGTATATAAAGTGATATAAAACATTCGTCTTAAAGGTTTTCTTAATCTTTTTGGAATAGGCTGGGTCTAGACAAACAAGATACCTTTTTTTTTTTCAATACGTGGGCCTCTCCCATTGTGGAGCACAGGCTCCGGACGCGCAGGCCCAGCCGCTCACGGCATGTAGGATCCTCCTGGACCGGGGCACGAACCCATGTCACCTGCATCGGCAGACGGACTCTCAACCACCGCGCCACCAGAGAAGCCCAACAAACAAGGTATCTTGATGTTAATTACCTCTAGCTATTAATCACTATTCTTCCTTAATTCAAATACCTAATTCAAATGGCTAAATTCATGAGGGCTTGTACTTTATTATATTATTTAGAAAGTATTTCTATCAGAGTAAAAGATTTTCTATTATAAGGGATGAAAAAATTTTTTTTCCTTCTACCCTTTCTAGGTTCTTGGTTGGGGCTCTGCAACAAAAGGCAGAGATTAACAAGAGAAAGCATTCAAATTTATTCAATATAAGTTTTATGTGACACAAGAAGGAAATGAAGACCCCAAGAAACAGTTAAACCTGAATGTTTTGATACTAGGTTTGGTGAAGAATGGAAGGTCACAGAAAATGTGATAGGACAAAAGGGCATGAGCTGAGAGTGGTAAACTGAGGAAAGCTTAGCGAGGGGGCCTGCTTGTTTGGATTCCTCTCAGTGTCCCTCCTTTTCTCTGGGTAGAGGGAGAGCACTTCCCACATGAAGGTCTTTCGACCTGCTTCCAGGGAGAAAGGAAGAGCAGAGATACCTTCTTACACCTGCCATTTCTCAAAGTCCTTCAGCTTAAAATATTCAGTATGCCAAGGTGCCATATTTGGGGGTAGCGTGTTCTTAACCCTGTTACCATCATAAATTAAATGTATTAACTCTTTGTGAAATATTGTTGCTAAGAATCTTTTTATAGAATCAGATAATTCTGTAATTTTATTTTACTCTTTTTACATACATCTTATATCAAATTCTCACAGTAACAGTCGAAGGGAATAGCACTAGATTAATACTTTAAAAGTTAATGAATTATTTAGACATATCCTTTTGAGATATTTAGATATATCCTCTCATATAATTTCCTCCTTCTAATCAGGGTAGAAGTATTAATATCCAATCTGTATATCTTGGCTTGAATTTCTTCAAATTATCTTTGTATAAGCAATTCTCTTAAACACGTAGTTCTATAGAAAACAATCTAGAAAAACATATAATAAAAAATTAACAGTGGATATCTGGGATGTAGAATTGGGGAGGATTTTCTAAAATGTTTTACAGCCTTTGTGTGTTATTTTTATAATCACAATATATTTGTGAATGCATATGTGTATATGTATATATGTAGGATAAAATAAGAGGTTTTACATAGTAGTTTTGGGCTCTATTGCAATTCTTTATTGTTTTCACCTTCATCATAAAGGGATTTCACTGTCACAAACCTGAAAGAATATCCTGTTGAACTTCACCTGACATTCTATGATCTGGTTTAGCTACTTTACTTTTTTTTTTTTTTTTTTTTTTGCGGTACTTGGGCCTCTCACTGCTGTGGCCTCTCCCGTTGCTGAGCACAGGCTCCAGACGCGCAGGCTCAGCGGCCATGGCTCACGGGCCCAGCCGCTCCGCGGCATGTGGGATCCTCCCGGACCGGGGCACGAACCCGTGTCCCCTGCATCGGCAGGCGGACTCTCAACCACTGCGCCACCAGGGAAGCCCTGGTTTAGCTACTTTAACCAAATGACTCTGAACTGAGGTGACCAAGGGCAACTGCCCTGCTCTAGACTGTTAGATCCAAATTGCTTTCAGCATGTTAGTGGTACAGCCAGGAATATCCAAGCTAGGCTAATGGGCAATCACTTGTCAGTCCACAATCAGCCACAGAAAATACATGTGCAAGCATTGGAAATGAACTTTACAGATTAAAAAAAAAAAAACCAAACAAATAAATTATAATGATTGTTTATTAATTAATAAATGGAGTACATTTCAGCCAGTTTGTTTTCCTCCTTTCCTTGTTAGGCCATTTTATGTTGACCAGAAAACACAAGTAATGGAGTTTCATCTTTTTGCTATTGTCCTTCAGGAGTGGGAAGCATCTTCTTTCAAAGTAGCCCTTCTTATCTGAGAAGACCCTGACTGGGTTAGTTCTTTGTTTTTTAATTTTTAGGATTCTCGGTCTCATGTTCTCCAGATTTTATATTATTATTATTCCAGTCCTTAGCATGCATTTAGAGATGCTGCAGGAGGTTCTATAGGTAATTCATAGTAGAATTAGGAATAGCACTGTTTGACAGTCTTTGCTCAATGCCTGCCTCAAATGGCATAATGCTACAGACGGCATGTTTTTGTGTTCCTGCAATTCCTATGTTGAAACCTAATCCCCAATGTGATGGTATTTGGAAGTGTGGCCTTTGGAAAGTGAGGTGATTAGGCCATGAGGATGGAGACCTCCTGAATGGGATTAGTGCCCTTATAAAAGGAGACCCCAGAGGGCTTCCCTGGTGGCACAGTGGTTGAGAGTCCGCCTGCCGATGCAGGGGACACGAGTTCATGCCCCGGTCCAGGAAGATCCCACATGCTGCAGAGTGGCTGGACCCGTGAGCCATGGCCACTGAGCCTGCGTGTCCGGAGCCTGTGCTCCACAATGGGAGAGGCCACAAAAGTGAGAGGCCCGTGTACTGCAAAAAAAAAAAAAAAAAAAAGAGACCCCAGAGAGATCCCTTGCTCCTTCTCCCACTTGAGGTCACAGCAAGAGGACAGCTATCTAAGAACAAGGAAGCAGACCCTCATGAGACATCCAGTCTTCTGGTACCTTGATCTTGGACTTCCCAGACTCAGAATTGAGAAATAAATGGTTGCTGTTTAAGCCAGACTATTGGTGGTATTTTTGGTATAGCAGCCTGAACAGACTAAGGTACATAGGAAATTTTTAAATCTGTGAAGTGCCCCTTGACAACTGTAGGTCTCTCCTGACCCATGTCCTGTCTGTTAGCAAGTCTTCCCAATCCTCACTCCAAAATATGTCTCTGATGGATCCACTTCTCCCCATCTTCAGCATCCCCACCTGATCCTGGCTATCAGGAGAGACGTCTGATGGAACCACTGTCACACCTGCAAACCGGTTTTTACTCTTGCTCCCTCCGGTCTTTCTACCATGTAGCAACACAGAGTGACCTTTCCAAAACAGAAGTTTGACCACTTTATTATAATTTTGTTTAAAAAGGTCAGGTTGGTTGAGGTATAATTTACATAAAGTAAAATTCATCCCTTTAAGGTATATAATTCTATGATTTTTTTTTTTTTTTTTGGCTGTGCTGTGCATCTTGTGGGACCTTAGTTTCCCGACCAGGGATCAAACCCGTGCCCCCTGCAATGGAAGCTCGGAGCCCTAACCACTGGACTGCCAGGGAATTCCCAATAATTCTATGAATTTTAACAAACACACTCTGTTGTGTTACCTCCCACCATAATCAAGATATAGAACAATTCTATGCTTCCAAAAGTTCCCTGGAGCGTCTTTGTAGGCAAACCTTTCTCCACCTACAGCTCCTGGCCACTGATCTGTTTTCTGTCTCTATACCATTACCTTTTTCACAGTGTCACATAAATGGAACCATACACTATGTAGCCTTTTGAGTCTGGTTTCCTTCACTTAACGGAATGCATTTGAAATTTATTCATGTTGTTGCTTGTGTCAGTAGCTCATTCCTTTTTATTGCTAAGTGGTATTCCAGCAACATAACTCTTTATCTATGCACCAGTTGGTAGACATTTGCACTGTTTCCAGTTTTTGGTGACTATGATAGAAGCTATTATAAACATTTGCGTACAGCTTTGTTGGATTTTTGGGGGCAATGGGGGAGTTCATAGGTATCCACTTCTCTTGGTTAAACATGTAGGAGTTGGATTACTGGATAATACGGTAAATGTATATTAAACATTATAGGAAACCGAGGCCCTGTCTTCCAAAGTGGCCGTACCATTTTGTGTTCCCACCAGCAGTGTATGAATTCCAGTTGCTCCACATTCCCCTCAGCACTTGGTATTATTGGGGTGTTTATTTGAGCCATTCTGGCTTTAATTTGCATTTCTCTAATGACTAATGATGTTGAGCATCTTTTTATGTGCTTAGTTACTATCCATATTTTTTCTTTGGTGAAGTGTTCAAATTTGTTGCCCATTAAAAAAAATTGGGTTGTTTTATTACTGAGTTGTTTGTTTGTTTTTTTTGCAGTACGCGGGCCTCTCACTGCTGTGGCCTCTTCCGTTGCGGAGCACAGGCTCCGGACGCGCAGGCTCAGCGGCCATGGCTCACGGGCCCAGCCGCTCCGCGGCATTTGGGATCCTCCCGGACCGGGGCACGAACCCATGTCACCTGCATCAGCAGGCGGACTCTCACCACTGCGCCACCAGGGAAGCCCCAGATTACTATTTCTTAAAGCACCGACTTCCTTAATGGCTACGTAAACTTCCTCTGTTCATTTCAACTAAACTCGGGGTGGGGGTGGGGGGTTGTAAACCCTATTTATGAAAAAAGAAAATTGGTGTGTGTGAGATGTGTGGGTGTAGGATGGTGTGTGTGTGGGTGGTGTGTGTATAGGGAGGGTGGTATGCGTGTGTGTACTGTTGTGTTTGTGATGTTGTGTGTGGAGGTGTTATGTGCGGGTATAGGTGTTGTGTGCATGTGGGGTGTTGTGTTGTGTGTGTGGGTGTAGGGTGTTTAGAGGAATAGGGAGGGGGTGAGGCTACAAACTGGGAGCTCTACCTGCCAGGAAAGGTGCAGGAAGAGGGCTGTGAGGGGCTGCCGAGCACCACAAAGTCCTCTCATGACTGTGACTTAAGGCTGCTTGCTGTTTTCTCTCTATTTATAGCAGCTATCTCGTGATTATATCTGTGCTTTTTGCTTCTGATCTCTGACTAAAGAAAGACTTTTTTCTGATCTGTGTTTCAGTCAGGCCAGTGATTTATGGCGTTGGCTCTTCATGAGTTTTTCTTTTGATCATCGTTTGCCCTCAGTTAATTTGCTCTAGCGAAGCTTCAGGAGGAGATTAGCGGGGAGAAGGACTGCATTTAGTTTTACCAAATGAAGTGTTTCTGAATTTGATCACTCACTTCTCACTCAAGGGGAAATTTAGGAAGTAGTAGTAACCTCTTTGATATTTAACAATCTCATTGCTGGTCTCTGTTATTTATGTCTTAAAGGCCCACACTGACTTTAAATACTGATTATTCATTTAAACCCTAGTCACGGGCTAAAACCAGAAGTTGAATGCAAAGCACAACCACTAACCAGACTGCCTTCTGGTTAATTCTAAATTTAACTGGCAGCTTACCTTTAGTGTGAAAAAGACCTTCTAATTTTGGATTTCTTATGTGCACACAGGTATTGCAGTAACTGGTGGGCTGGTTGTTGATTAGAAAGAGGCGATTGTAAAAGTGAGGTCAGAGAGCCTTCCTCAGGCATGTGCCACTAGGTCACCTCACCCGCACAGTTATTTTCAGAACAAGATGCTGCAAATAGAGACCATAATATTTTTCTTTTCACATTGTTTATTTCAAGAGACATGGGAACCATCATGAAGAAGATTCATAGGCTTAAAATGTAAACCCTGCAAGGCTGCTTTGTTTGAGTTAATGAAGATGTGATTTTGGCGTCTCCTCTTCCCCGATCTCACCTCTGCCCTGAGAAAATGGCAGGCCCTGAAATTTATGGGAATTCTGACCTAAAGGGCCAGGAAGTGCAGGAGACTGGAGAAGGTGGGTAGAAAGGGGACTGGCCTCCCGTGCTGTACATTTCCCAGGAGAGAAAACAATGTTACCCGCAGCTCTAGATTTTTAAACTTGCAGAGATTCGTTACTCCTCTTAAAATAGCCGCAGGCATGTGGAATTCACTAGATGTCATTTAATAGATTTCCCTTCCCTTCCCTTCCAAGTTTGAAGGCTGATAGCCTGTCATTTTACCTGGGGAAAAAAAAATTCTTGAAGCAATTAGAAAATCCCTAGCCCTAAAATTATAGACACAACCTGCACATACGTAGCCCAAACGAAGTCTTAGGGGAAAATGATTAGTTTTAATTTGAAATTTACTGTGAAAAATTTTATTTCAAAAGATCAATGTTTGCCAGTTCTATTAAGCTAACAGGGACAAGGCTAAAGGCTGAAAGAAGCCTTAGAGTCAGTCATGAAAGCTCCAGATTAAAAAATATTTTTTAAATGGTCTCATTGAGAAAATTTTCAAACGAGAGTCACACTTGAATGAATGAATGCTGTATCAAATTATCCAGGGACAAAGAAGAGAAGCCATTCTACCAGAACAAATGCAGCCTGCTTTGTCTAGAGGACAAACCATTCTTGCAGGCCGTTTGGAAATGTCACTTTTAAGTCAATGAGAGTTGTGTTCAAATGAGAGGGGGATGCAAGACCCTATTATATTCAGTAGGATGTGATGTTTTGCCTCTGAATGGTTTCTGCAGTGCATGAAAATTCCTTTTTTTGGGGAGGGGAGGCGTCTATCTTGTTAATGTCTTAAACTGTTTCCAGGTTTTACAAAGTGCTTTAGTTTTTACACTGAAAGGGCAGACATGGTTATGCTGGAACACCAGTTGTCCGGCTACATAAGTTCTGACTTTTGGGGCAAGTCTTCTGAACTTTTAACTTGGTGAAAACAGATTGCTTGGCTCGCATGAGGAAGTTGTCTTCTGGAAGTGATCCAGGGCTTAGAGTAGTCCAACCCAGCCATTTTCTCTGTCCTTCCAAGATATCACCACTGGAGTGCTGTCCATAACGTGGTTGATTTGACCAGTGATGGTGTTCAGTGAAACAGGAAGTTCAGAACTGAGACTGAGCAGAACTGACAGGGAAGTCAATTCACTGCCCTATACTGACCAGATTGCCTGGCATCTTCAGGATTTATAGGCCAGCCAAAGCAGTTTGGCCTTCTTGGTTCATTTTGACAAACTCTAAATCTTCTAATACTATTGGTAAGCTCACGAAATCAATTCATTTTTGTGGCTTTCTTTTCTTTCTTTTTTTTTTTTTTTGCGGTACACGGGCCTCTCACTGCTGTGGCCTCTCCCGTTGTGGAGCACAGGCTCCGGATGTGCAGGCCCAGCGGCCATGGCTCACGATCCCAGCCGCTCTGCGGCATGTGGGATCCTCCCGGACCGGGGCACGAACCGTGTCCCCTGCATCGGCAGGTGGACTCTCAACCACTGCTTCACCAGGGAAGCCCTGTTTCTTTTTTTTTTTGATTACTAAAAGAGACTGTATGCTGGGACTTCCCTGGCGGTCCAGTGGTTAAGACTCTGCACTTCCAGCGCAGGGGATGTGGGTTCGATCCCTAATCAGGGAACTAAGATCCCACATGCTGCATGCTGTGGCCAAAAAAAAAAAAAGAGAGAGTATATGCTAAGCAACAGTCCAAATTCTTCTGGCAGATATAATAAAATACTTAAAATGACTAATGATGTATTTGTATCATTTTGATGTATGAGCTTTTAAAAGACAAGTTTCTCCATGGAGATAGAAGGATGTGAATAAGCTGGGCTGCCAATGCTCAGCCATCCTTGTTCAATGACAGCAAAGACCCCCAGCAGACACCAGCTGAGGGAAAAAGCAGATGCTCACTTTGATCTGTAAAATTTCTCCAGAAATACACAAGGGCTGACACCTTGTACAGAAACTCAAAGTTTTTGGATCCAAAGAAAATATCTCCTTCCAAAAAGAAAGCAGGTTTTAAAGGGCACACACTATCCACACTGTTGACAAAGATCAAATTCTCCACTTAACTGCACAATTTTCCATTGGGTTTTCCGGTAGAGGCAAAGCTTTAGAACAGTGATGAAGTAGTCTGTGGTCAGGAGTGCGTCTAACTTCAGCGAGAATCAGGAAGTATTCTCCATGATGCTATTTCTCAAACATGAACAAAGACCAGTACGAAAATTTTCATTACAAGTCTAGCAATAATATTGTTCGTAATCATAAAAAGAATATTAAAAGTAATACTAACAATAAGCGTATATTACCTTTTACTATATGCCAGGCACCGTACTAAGCGCAGATGTGCATTTAGTCCTCAAGCAGTTTTCCTGGGCTTCGTGTTATTAGCCCAATCTTACAGATGAGCACACTGAGGTTAAGAAAAATAATTCGCCCAGAGTTCGCAAGTTATTTTTTTAGCTTGGTAGAGCGGGTATTTGAATCCAGGCGGTGCAACTCCAGAGCCTGAGAGCTTAACCCCTGATAAGGGCTAACCCTTACGGTGCACGCTCACTGTGCACCAGGCAGGCACTGTTCTAACCGCATTATTACTATCATTTTACAGATAAGGAAATAAAGAGGTAAAAAAAAAGCCTTCCCGAGGTCACATTGCTATTAAGGGTGGAGGTCAGATTTAAAACCAGTCACTGTGACCCTAGACTCTGAGCACTTAGTGTCTAAGTTTGTCTAACTGGTTAGAATATACGTATTTCTTACGGGAATTAGTAAAAGTATTTTCATTTTGGATTGCTAAAAAATGGGACCTGAATTGTTTTGCCTAAATCAGTTATTCTAACGAAATGGCTGTTGATCCCTGCTTAGGTAGTCTCAGGGCTATTCTGCAGCAGGCTGTATGGTTGAACTTTTTGTTGGTTTATACTACCCTCTAGTGGTTAATAGAAAATTCTGATGATGTGGCTATTTGATGACAAAGAGAATGTTGCCTGTTAAGAGGACTAAGTCCTGAACCTGGATTGGTACTATTTGTACTTCTAGTATCTTTTGACTGTGGGGGTGGGGGGTCCGGGGGATTCATAAAGACAAAAAGCTACTATGAATTCAGTACCTCTTTTATGTGGGTATATCTTATTAATGTCAAGAGTATACATACACATTGCAAACAAGATATGCACCATCTTGTTTGGTGCATATGTGTATATGTGTATATGCACCATCTTGTTTCCAATGTACACATATATACACACACACACATATACATTCACATACATATATACATATACATGTGTGTGATTTATTTATAGTTTTTGTGTAAGTCTTAGCTATAGACAATGTGTGGGGTACACTGATGGATTTGAAAGCCTCACAGCAGACTTCCCTCCAAGGCTCTTTGCCTATAATTTCAACAAATACCCATGCCTAAGCCAATCACAGACAAGGGGAACAGAATAAACACAAAATCTTAGATTAATCAGCATATTCTCCTGAACTGGGCACAGGGACCCCTTCCCTGGTGTTCTGTTTAGGAGGAAGAAGTCCTGCTACATGAGTACATCACAGTCTTACTTAAGTCTCTCGTCCCCCAATCTCCATCCCTGGCTGACTTTAGGAGGTGCTGGCCTACAGACGGGAGGGCAGTGGCAACAATCTTTCTCTTGAAGTAATGAGGTGCATTGTCTAAAGGGAATTTAAAAACAACAATAAAACCAACCTAAAAAGGGTCTGCTTTTTATTATCTCCATCAGTGGGCAATTCTAAACAATGACAATGATAAAATAATTCTCCCTGAAAATTTTTTTGCTGGTCTAAATTCTAAACAACTATGGTTTCTGCTTAGTTTTAATAACACACTAACACTTTAACATTCAATATGTTTCTAATTAACACATTTGTGTTACTTATCCTTTCATAAACATTGTGTTCTGTGACATAGAAGGTAATTTGGAGAACTTCTGGTTAATACAGTTGGCCTATGACACATGCAGGCTCAGCTATAAGCATTTTTTTTTTCAGGAGTAAGTTCATGATAAACTGGAATCATTAGACCTCAATTTGCACTTAGTTGAACCACATATTTCTGAGTCTAAACTACAGATTTGAAAGAATCAGTGATAACACAGTGACTATAAAGGCTAACAGAATTTGAGTAACTTTCATTCTGTCATTCCCTGTAACCATACAAACATATTTGCAAACAGCCATAATCAACCTAGGGCAACGTACAGTGAAATGCTAAGCTTTAGAATTGTTCACTGAAGACTGACACATAGAAAATGTGGAGAAGACTATTAACTCTGCAAAAACAAACCATAAGGAAAATGGACATTTCGAAGAAGAATGTCAAGAGAAGCAGCAAAAGATGCTGGCCTTACACTGCCAGAAGTAATCAAGAAGACCATGTTTGAATGCTGCAAGCATTTTCACCAAGAACAGGTATAAAATATCAAATACAATCAATGTTAACTATCACTCAGCCACTTTCTCTGATTTCTGCAAAACAAAAATTTAGGAAGTTTAAACCAAATACAGTAGAAATTTATGATGAATTTTTTGATGAAGATACTTTAGGGAATTTACTTTGTGGGGCGGACTGCAGAGATATTTGAAAACTGCTACTATTCATCCTGAGGAAACAAAGACATAGACAACATTGCAATCTCTGAGATTTGTTGTGAAATAGGATTGGTATAATCTCTGCCAATCTCATCCTTATGGTTAAGTTTTTTGCTAACTCTTTGTATATGTATTGCTTCATTTGAAAGAGGACCGTCAAAATTAAAATAATTAAAAGGGTTCTTTGTTTAATATAAGTGGAGACAGCTATGCTGTCTATTAAACATGTGAAGGTTGATTTTGACAATCATTGACAAATTTGCAGACGTGAAGACTCAAAAGTAGAAACTAATGCTATTCATTTCTGCAACACACCAAACGTAGGTATAAGTTTTAGCCCCCTTTTCAAAAATCCATTACATGTTTTCTTTTGTGTCCTGTGATATTTGTTTTTTGTTAAAAGTTTTTTTTTACTGACTTCATTATATCAATGACTGCTGATGCCCTGTGGAGGTCACTACTTTGACAAAGTCTTCATAGTGTCTCCGAAGAGGGAGGTCAGACATGGGATATTTATAAGGTATCGGGGTCTGGTTTAAGGTGGGTCTTTCAGTGTCAGACTTGATTGGGTTTGGGCAAAGTTCATGATATAATAATTTTAATATAATTTAGTATAATTTAGGATTTTGAAGTGAGTCTTCAAAAACTAAACAATCAATTGCTAAGTACAGTTGAGTTAAGTATTGCTTTGAGAAGTAGCTCAGTAGCTATTTACCCAGTGTTATGGACCAAGTGCGTCCTCCCAAAATTCATGTTAATGTCCTAATCCCCAATGTGATGGTATTAGGAGGTGGGGTTTGGGGGCTGTAATTTGGTTTAAATGAGGTCAAGAGAGTAGAGTCCCCATAACGGGATCAGTGTCCTTATAAGAAGAGGAAGAGACACAAGAATTTTCTCTTTCTCGTGCGCACGCACTGAGGAAAGGCCACATGAGTGCACAGCGAGAAAGTGGCTGTCTACAAGCCAGGAAGAGGGCCCTCGCTGAGAACCTAATCTGTCAGCACCTTGGTCGTGGACTTCCCAGCCTCCAGAACTGGGAGAAAACAAATGTCTTCTGTTTCAGCCACCCAGTCTACAGTTTTTTTTTTTTACAGCAGCCCAAACTAAGACACCCACTAAGGGCAAACGGATGGTCTGTTGCTTGGATAAGTTAATTTTTCAGGAAGTTCAACTTGACCTTCCTGATCAAGAATCTTCTGGTAAATTAACAAGAGTAAAGTTGTGTTAATGCAGATAGTAAACTGTGTGGCTGTAGATGATTTCGTTTCTCAACATATGCAAAGTTCAATAAAGTAAAATGAATACTGTCTGCATTTCTTTTCTGGCTATCACTATTATTTATTTATTTATTTACTTTTTTTTTTTGCGGTACACGGGCCTCATCACTGTTGTGGCCTCTCCCGTTGCGGAGCACAGGCTCCGGACGCGCAGGCTCAGCGGCCATGGCTCACTGGCCCAGCTGCTCCGCGGCATGTGGGATCCTCCCGGACCGGGGCACAAACCCATGTCCCCTGCATCGGCAGGCGGACTCTCAACCACTGTGTCACCAGGGAAGCCCCTATTTTTAAATTTTATTTCATAATTATTTCCGAAAATAATTTTGTTGTTTAGAAGAGTGATGTTAAAAATGTTCTGTTCTGGTTGCCAGTTATGCTAGGGAGGCCTGCTAGAGGGATTATATAAAAAGACCCTGCAGTACGTGGGGTGGGAGCAGTAGGATGTTGGTCTCATACCCACAAAAGGAAATGAGGTTTATACAAGTAATCCCAGAGGTGCTCTCAAAGGCCCAAGAGAGTCACTTATCACGTAACACTTTTGGTGTGTTAAAAATATTAATTTGTACACTTACGTTCATACCAGCATTATTCACGGTAGTCAAAAGGTGGAGGCAACCCAAGCGTCTGCCAACGTATAAATGGATAAACAAAATCTGGTATACACATACAAGGACATATTACCCAGCCTTAAAAAGGAAGGAAATCCTGTCACATGGTACAACATGGAGGAACCCTGAGGACGTTATACTGAGTGAAATAGGTCAGTCAGGAAAAGACAAATGCTGTATGATTCCACTTATATGAGGTTCCTAGAGTAGTCAAGTTCATAGGGACAGGAAGTAGAATGGTGGTTGCCAGGGGCTGGGGGAGGTACTAGTGGGGATTGTTGCTAAATAGAGAAGTTTCGTTTTGCAAGATGAAAAGAGCTCTGGAGATTGGTGGTACAACAGTGTGACTGCACTCAACACTACTGAACTTAAATGACTACTGAATTTAACACTTAAAAATGGTAATGAAGGTACATTTTATATTTTAGCATAATTTAAAAAATACTATTTTGTGACTTGGAAACATTGATGATCTACTACAGTTTGCATAATGCTATTTTGGCATCGCTTCCTTTAAAAAAAAAAAAAAGGGTAGCAAACCTCCAAAGCACCTTTGTACAAGTAAGAAAAGGCACCTTTTCCTCAGACACCTTGCTGCCATCTGCCAGAAGGTGATTCTCATGCAGGTACAAGTCCACAAGGATCTCTGCATGAAAGGTGCCCCCCTCTAAAGTTGTAGCACACAATGTGCTACCCTTGTGTCGTTCAAAGAATCCCTGACTAAGAGCTCTGCAAAATGCAAGGACCCTGGCTTCCACACTTCTGAGAGGCTCTGCAAATAGTCCATGGTGTGAGTTGTGGCTTTTTGAAACTTTGGGAGATGGGAAACCACAAGAAATATTTAATATGGAGAGTTTGGACTATACAGGTTGCAGTAGCTGAAAATGCTGTCATATCATTGTGAATAAGCCAAAAATGAAGGCTCCCAAGGGGTCCACCTGGCAACTCAGGAGGCAGCTTTGAATCTGAAGTGGTTGCGCCAGGATAGAAAGATGCCACCAGAGTTGGCCTCATTCACAGATAAATGCATAGATGGATGCTATACAGGACACTGGAAAGGCCCTCTGCACAGAACTAATCTTCCTATTAGTTGGGAATGCCTAGAATCCCAGTTACTTCCTTTATGACTTATAGATTGTCAGAACTACAGATCATCTTAGACATCACCTGTTCAAACCTCCCATTTCTCAGATGAGGACCTGCTGTCTAGAATGCTAAATGACTCGCCCACAGATGCACGCTAATGGGGTTTACTTTTGCCCTCCCTCTGGGCATCTGGAGAGGGAGAGAGTTCTCAAGGGGAGTGGGGAAGTATCAGAAGAGAGCAGGTAGAAGGTTCCAGAGACATGGGTGTCCCACTTCAGTCATCATAATTTCCCTTTTCCTATAACCCCTAAGCCCCAAGAGGTGGTAAATGGGGAGAGAAAAGGGGGAGGCACAAGTACACTGATAGTATCGAGAAGTCTCTTAAAGCTTAAGAAGAAACTGTAAGTACATGGTGTGAATTAGACTTTTCATAATTTATTCATTAAATATATTGAACATCAGCTTATGACAGGGATTCTGTATCTGAGGATCTTACAGCCTAGTGGGGGAGAGAGATGTAAACATAACTTATAATAAAACATGAAATATGTGGTATCAGATGTATGAATCCAGTGCTAAGAGAACTCTGAAGAGGCAACAGCTATCTTTCCACAGAGGCCTTTGGGAAAGCTTTCCAGAGTAAGGGATATTAGAATGGGTATTGAAAGGTGAATAGGAGTTTGGCCGGTGGGATGAATGTGAAAGAAGGTTCTAGGAATTCTGGGAGGAAGAAATTGCCTGGGGCAGAGTCTAGAGAGTAGCTGCAGCTATAATAACTTTAGGAATGACAGGAGGGTCATGTGACAGGAGCACTCTGTGATTAGTGGAGAATAGGCAGAACTAAGAAGTCAGCCTTTATCCTGGAGCCTACCAAATCAACAAAGGCTGTGCGGCAGAGTATGACAGGACCCTTTTCCTATAACCCCTAGGCCCCAAGAGGCGGTACATGGGGAGGGAAAAGGGGGAGGCACAAGGGTACTGATAGTATTGAGAACCTCAGCTGGCTTCAGTTCAGGACAAAAGGCAGTGGGAGAGAGCGGAGGTGGCCGGTGCCACAGCCAGGCTGTGCTAGTCGGTGAACTTGCCAGGACAAGCCAGGCAGGGCGTGGAGAGCGGCTGGGCCCCCGCCCCCTTGCAGCCATCTGTTCCTTCACACACAGGCTGGGCCTCCCCCTACTCGTGAGGCAGCAGAACTCCTGCCCACTGACACGTGAAACAGTGGGGATGGCTCAGAACAAGGGAGGCCTGTGGTGAATGTCTCCCGCCCCGACTCCTGCCTCGGGGAAGGAAGGGTCTGCATGTGCGTACGATGTGATGTCTGTGGCTTCCATATGCAGTACAGGACTTGAGTAGTAAGCAGGTAAACAAGGAATGTCCCTTTAGCCCTTCCAGGGAAACCTACAGCCTCTAATCCTGAGAAAAGCAGGAGGGACCAGGCATTTGGGTGCAAAGCAAAGAAGACTGCCCGTAGAAGAGAAATGCTTTAATCTGGCAGTGGCTGGATACCAGAACATATCAGAGCCAGCCCTAAGGTTGCCGCCAACTGCTGTAGGAACAGGCAGAGGGCCAGGGAGTCGGGTGAACCCCAGAGGCCGAGATGACCTATTGGGCCCTCAGCCTTTGGGCTCGTGTAGCATTAGTCTTACTAGCTGAGGACACTTAAAAAAAATTTTTTTTTTAACATCTTTATTGGAGTATAATTGCTTTACAATGGTGTGTTAGTTTCTGCTTTGTAACAAAGTGAATCAGCTATACGTATACATGTATCCCCATATCTCTTCCCCCTTGCGCTGAGGACACTTTCTAGCTGAGCATTTGAGAACAGTCCCTTGTTTGGGAGCCCCCAGGTCAGCATAATACTGGCTCTGGTGAATGATTCCTAAATGGAATTAAACTCAAATGATTCACTTAACGAGATTCTTTCCTTATAACTGTGTACATCTGAATAGAGCCCTATGGCTTGTAGCAACATTTTTTGAAAGGCTGCACATTATTAATATTGGGAGAGGAAGGAACAAAAGGGTGTATGGGCTGAAACCAGGAGCAGAGGTAGGGAGTAGAGAGAAAGCTGGGCTGAGCAGCGTCTGGAGCCCTTTCTGGAAGCCCAGTAAAAGCGCTTACCCATGGGCTTCCCTGGTGGCGCAGTGGTTGAGAGTCCGCCTGCCGATGCAGGGTACACGGGTTCGTGCCCCGATCTGGGAAGATCCCACATGCCGCGGAGCTGCTGGGCCCCTGAGCCATGGCCGCTGAGCCTGCGCGTCTGGAGCCCTGGAGCCTGTGCTCCGCAACAGGAGAGGCCACAACAGTGATGAGGCCCGCATACCGCAAAAAATAATAATAAAAAAAAGTGCTTACCCTTCAGCTGCTTGACAGGGAAAATAAAGTGTCCCAAGGGAGAGGTGGTGGGGAGGGAGGCACATGTACACTTGAATGGAAGTTTCTCAATATTTTAAATAATTCTTATGGCCATCCTGGTGCACCTGGTTACTGAGGGTGACAGGTGAGGGGCAGGAGACCTGGGGCAAGTGCCGGAGAAGGACCTGCCAGGATACGTTCGTGGCATAACAGATGGCTGCGGGGCCAGGGCTGGAGAAAAGAGATCGTGATGATCGTCTTCAAGCTCTTCATATTTACGTAACTCTTTTAATTCTCACAACAATTCCACGGGGGTAAGTATGTATTTTATCCCTATTTTCCAAATGATGAAATCAAGGAGTGTACTGGATCATAAACTAACAGAAAGAAAACAATGAATAGAAAGTAAAGAACATCCTACTGTCTCACAGGAATTTCAGAAACAATAGCCTCCCCATCACAACCTGCTCTCATGGCCCAAGGTCTCCAGCAGCTACAACTTACGCTAAAACTTTGTTTTGTGATTGACGGATCTGAAGGCAGAAGATTAAAGTAGAATATGTGAGAAATTGCTTTAAAATTTGACAAGTCAACCAGTGAGAATTAAAAATCAGAGTTCTCTGTCTCTGGGTTAACTGATGCTGGGTCAAGCAGAAATAAGTTAGTTGCTTGTTCCAAGAAACTGTTACTCCTAGAAGATAAGAGTATGAACCAACTAAATATCTTCCCAATCAAGAATAACAACTTGCTCATAAACATGCCCCTCAAGACCCTTGCCTGCTGAGCCCGTGAATGCACAGCTATTGTTTCACAAACGCTGCCTAATTCCGAACAGTTCCTCACTTTGCAAGAGTCGCCTGAAAAATCACACAGCTCAGGTCCAAAAAACCCTAGAAACATCCTGCCCTAAAAGGTGATGTTTATCAACAGGTTTATTCTGGTGGTCTTTGGGGACTTAACAGTTGACATCAAGCATATATTTAACTATATATTGTGATAACATTGTGACCTTGTCAGTAAGATGACCAAGTCTTAGCGCAGTCTTATGGGTATAAAACACAAGCTTTTGGATCCTTCCTGCTGTAGTGATATGTGCTCCAAAACTAGAGCCAGAGACTTATAACCTGGGGGGCCCAGCGACACTGCGTGTGGTAGAACGTGGTCATTACAATGACCGGCTCAGGGACGTCCAAGTGCCCACCATCCACAGTCTCTTGAGTTCCTGCCTTCCACCCAAGTTGCCATGAAGTGTGTCACGAGACCCGGCCAACCTGGCCATACAGATTGGACCAGAAATAAGGTTCTGACAAATAAAAACACTATGTCAAAGAGATATCTTCACTCCCATGTTCATAGCAGCTTTATTTACAATAGCTAAGACATGGGAACAACCTAAGTGGCCATCAACAGATGAGTGGATAAAGAAGTTGTGGTATATACACACACACACACACACACACACACACACACACACACAGTGGAATATTATTCAGCCATAAAGGAAGGAAATCCTGCCATTTGCAACAACATGGATGAACACTGAGGGCGTTACGCTAAGTGACATAAGTCAGACAGAAAAACAAATGATCTAACTTATATGTGGAATCTAAAAAAAATGAACTTGTAAAAATAGAGAGTAGAATGGTTCTAACCAGGGGCTGGGGATAGAGGAATTGAGAAGTTGTTTAAGGGTAAAAACATTTATATGTAGAATTACAAAAACATAACAATAAATCCCTCCCAAAACTCATAGAAAAGGAGATCAGATTTGTGGTTACCAGAGGCAGGGGATGGGGAATTGAATGAAGGTGGTCAAAAGGTGGTACTTAACTACCTTCTACCTTCCAGTCATAAGGTAGATAAGTACTGGGGATGTGATATACAACACGGTGACTACAGTTAGCGCTGCCATATGGTATATTTGAATGTTAAGAGAGTGAATCTAAGAGTTCTCATCACGAGGAAAAACACAATTTTCTTTCTTTTTCTTTTTGTATCTATATGAGATGATGAATGTGAATTAAACTGACTGTGGTCATTGTTCCACAGTATATGTAAATCTAGGCATTGTGCTGTACAGCTTAAACTTACACAGTGCTCTATGTCAAGTGTATCTCAAGAAAACTGGAAAAAGGAAAGAAATAGGGTTCTGACAAAGGCAACTCTATATGTTTTATGTAAGGAGAGCAGAGGCTTCTGAGGTGGCCAGACAGGAGAAATCAGACCAGTAGGGGTGCCAAATAGAATGCTAACTCACTCGTCCTATCTTCCTCATTCTGGCGAAAAGAGAGGGAAGTGGGAAACTCAGAAGCCAAGAGAAGTAAAGACAGAGGTAGCAGTAGAAACAGCTGGAGACTTGAGAGAGGATCCGAGTCATGAGAGTGCAAAGGCATCAGGCAACAACAGATGCTCAGTGTGGATGGACCATAAAATGCTGGAGTCGTCGAGCTGCTGGAGCATCCTGGACAGCTGTGAATCGCGTTCAGTTCTCCAAGAGGCCTGCGGTGTTGCTGATGAGATGATTTGTTGGAATAACGATAAAGCAATAAACAACATTCATTTATCTTTTTCAGATATACAGTTTAACACAATAATATCCACAGACGTTAAATGTTCTGTTCTGTGGATTTTGAAAATTGTATACACCCATGTCACCACCACGCAAAACTTGATGGAACATTGTCATGACCCTAGAAGCTTCTCTTGTGCTCCTTTCCAGTCAATTCTTCTTGTACAAGAGCACTGTAGACTAATGCGCCTGTTCTTATGCTTCATACACAGTGTCCTTCCTGTGTCCAGCTTCTTTCACTCATCTGGAGAGTAATCCATGTGTTTGCAAGTATCAACAGTTGGTTTCTTTTCATGGCTAGGTAGAATTCCACAGTAGGAATGTGCTAAAGTTTCTTTTTTCTCCTATTGATGAGCATTTAGCTTGGTTCCAGTTTGAGGTCATTGAGGATAAGGCTGCTACAAACATTCATGCTCAAATCTTTCGGTGGATATATGTTTTAATTTTCTTGGCTAAATACAACGGAATGGAATTTCTGGGTCATAGGATTAATGCATACTTACATTTATGAGAAACGGCGAGTCTGTTTCCGAAAGTGATTGTACCATTCTACACTCCGAACAGCCATAGATGAGAATTCTAGTTGCTCTGTATCACTGTCAACATATAGTGTCATTAGTCTTTTTGATTTTAGTCATTCTATTGGGTGGAAACGGTATCTCACTGTAGCTTTAATATGAATTTCCCTGAAGGTTAATGATGTTGAGTACCTTTGCATGTGCTAACGTCCGTTTGTATTTCTTCTTTTGTGAAGTGTCTATCCATCCAAGTTTTTTACCCATTAAAAAAAAAACAAAACTGAGTGGTTCATCTGTTTTTGACTTGTAGCAGTTCTGTGTATATTCTGGATATGAATACTTTTTCAGATAAATACACTCTATGTATTTTTCCAATCTGTAGCTTGCCTATTCATTTTCCTAATGATGTTTTTTTACTTTAAAATTTTTATTTATTTATTTTTTGGCTGCCTTGGGTCTTCGTTGCTGTGCGCGGGCTTTCTCTAGTTGCGGGAGTGGTGGCTTCTCTTTGTTGCGGAGCACAGGCTCTAAGCACGCAGGCTGAAGTAGTTGTGGCACATGGGCTCTAGAGCACAGGCTCAGTAGTTGTGGCACACGGGCTTAGTTGCTCCGCAGCATGTGGGGTCTTCCTGGACCAGGGCTCGGACCCGTGTCCCCCTGCATTGGCAGGTGGATTCTTAACCACTGTGCCACCACCAGGAAAGTCCCTAATGATGTTTTTTTGATGAAAGAGCTCACACTGAACCAGCCACAGTATTAAGTGCTTTACCAGTTGTTTTATTTAATTAACTTTTTAAAGTTAGATATTCATCTTCCCATTTAACAGATGACAAAATGAATGCTGAGGGAGGTTAAATAATTTACACACAGTTCACGGATGAGAGAGCCTGTATTTGAATTAGCCTCACTTCAGAGCCTGAGGTTCTAGCTACACACCAGCCTTTGGGTCTTTACTCTTTCGTTTTAATCACAAAGCCCCATGATTACAGAGAACAGAGTAGTGGTTAGGGGGAAGGGAAAGGGATGGGAGGGAGGGTAAAATGGGTAAAAGGGATCAACTGTATGGTGATGGATGGAAAATAAAATTTTGGTGGTGAGCACGTTGTAAGGAAGAACAGAAGTAGAAATATAATGTTGTACACATCAAAGTTACCTAATAAAAAATACAATAAAATAATAAAGTTAAGAAGCAAAATCTAAAACAGGAGAATACAAAACAACATTGAGTATCAAAAGATTGTAGAACTGACCTGGATGTAATTATATGGGAAGTACGTTTAGTTCCAAGAGAGTTACCAATAAAGAGACTGTTATGAGTTAAAAAAAAAACAAAAACCCAAACCAAAAACCTATCATTGAAGGCAGGACATCCGAGCCTTTTTCCCTGACAATCTGAAAGAGATTCATTTTGGGCAGTAGTGAACTCCATCCCTGGACAGTGCAGACCTGCTTTTGTAAACCCACCGTCTGTTTTAACCACTTTGATGCAAAATAGCCGCAGATGAGTTCTTACCTTGATCCTGGGTGCTTTACTCCCTCATCAATTGCTCTAAAAGCAAGAAGTTCATTATGCTCATACTGACCAGCCATAGAATTACTGGCACCATTAAATTGCTTTGAAGTGAGGTTATAGAGTTCAGAGAAGAGAGGTTTTCTTCTGGGCAGCCATTCAGTTTTGAGGCTTGCCTTGTCCTTTTCTTAATTCCCCCGCATTATTTGCTTATAATAACCACTTCATCCTCTTAGATAGGGTCCTCTGCACAGTGCTAGCCAGACTCTCCCACGTAGGGTGCTACTGTATGGGTAGCCACATCACTGCTGCTAAATATTTATGCTCTTTGTGTTTTTTTCAAGAATCTCCTGTGTCCAGTAAAACATCGTCATCTGAACTTGCATTACACAGTTCTTTCCCACAACTCAATGATTTATAAAGGCTTGATTGTAGTAATAATGGAACATACATGACAGCAAGGAATACCACACGTTATGAAGTGCTATACTGGATAGAGGAGTCAGCACAAGCTATAAAACTTCAGGGGACAAAGGGCTCAGGAAGGTCTGAGTACTCAGAGCAGAACAGAACTCTGCAACAGAGGGAGGGAACAGGGCTTTCCCCAAATGATAGGTAAAGAGAGAAATAGTGGGTGGAAGGCCCTGCCCAGCAGGAGGTCTGCGAAAGAAAGCACCCCATGGGCTGAGGAAGCTGTTTAATGTACAGTTGACAAAGGGCAAAGAAGTTCCTGGAAATGTTTACAGGGTGCTCCAGAATGTAACCCTCTACTACCAGTCCTGTGAGCTTTGTGCTCTGGGCTCCCAGTGTACAATGTAGAGACGGGATTGGGTTTGTCTCGCTTGAAATGATTCAGTGTTTATCTTGGCTTGATTGGTCTCAAAGTAATTGTTTTACAAAGTGCAATGCCTTGCACTGCTATTTCCTCAAACCCATGTTCCTTTTCATTCACTCTTAAATGTCAAAATTGGGAACCATAAAAGTCTACTCTTTCTGGCCATCTGGCTTTCTGCTGGCATTAGAATCCAGTAAGACAGACAGACAAAAACACCCAGACCTTTTCTTTTTTCCCGTTTAGGGTGAATATGAAAGCATTTTATGGGTAACTGATCAAGTTCTAATTCAAGAGAGCAGATTAGGGGCTTCCCTGGTGGCACGGTGGTTAAGAATCTATCTGCCAATGCAGGGGACACAGAGAGGACACGGGTTCGAGCCCTGGTCTGGGAAGATCCCACATGCTTCAGAGCACCTGAGCCTGTTGCTCTAGAGCCCGTGAGCCGCAACTACTGAGCCTGCATGCCACAACTACTGAAGCCCGTGCGACTAGAGCCTGTGCTCCGCAACAAGAGAAGCCACCGCAATGAGAAGCCCGCGCACCGCAATGAAGAGTAGCCCCCACTCACAGCAACTAGAGAAAGCCTGTGTGCAGCAAGGAAGAACCAACACAGCCAACAATAAATAAATTAATTTTAAAAAAAAGGAGAGAAGATTAAATATACGGTACAGCAAAAAGCAAACATACTGGCTGTGTGACTTTGGGTAACAATCTTTCTAAGCCTCAGTTTCCTGGAGACGATGATAATACCTATCCTCTATGTTCACTAAGGACACTAAATGAGATGATAAATGTACAAAAAAACCACCTAGTACATAACAGTACTCACTAAATGTTAGTTCTCCCTTCTTTTCTGCCTGGGCTTCACTCTTTTTTTTTTTTTTTTAACAATAAACCCAACAGTTATTATTTATCTAATTGTCTAAGTGACAGACCTAATAGTCCATTTCAAAATAGCAGGAAGGGATGAAGGGATTGGACACAAGTCTTTTGCTGTACCAAAGCTGTGATCAACAGCCAGTCCCAACTGAAAGCAGTGAGTAGTTTTAAACAAAGAGATGCTAGCTCGCCATAAGAAAATTCATTAAACACATGACAACCATGGTTTATCAGAAATGCAACAGGACAGACTACCAGGGAGAAAATGCAAATTTAGCAGACATTGTTTTCTTAATGCACATTTACCCCTTTATGCCAATCTCATCTTTAACAATAATAGAATGAAAGAATGAAACTAAGACTGTATTTAGAATTGATTACATATATGATTTTTAAATGATCTATATATGTGTGTTTTATATGCCATATACATATATAAATGTACATATATATATAATTTTTTTTTTAACTGGAAGATGACTTCTTTTTTATGTTTTAAATTGAAGTACAGCTGATTTACAGTGTTCCGAGGTGTACAACAAAGTGACTCAGCTACATATACACACTCTTTTTCAGATTCTTTTTCATCATGGAAGATGACTTCTTAATCTAAGGACATAACTCTTTTTTTTTTTTTTTTTTTGCGGTACGTGGGCCCGGACGCGCAGGCTCAGTGGCCATGGCTCACGGGCCCAGCTGCTCTGCGGCATGTGGGATCTTCCCAGACCGGGGCACGAACCCACGTCCCCTGCATCAGCAGGCGGACGCTCAACCACTGCGCCACCAGGGAAGCCCTAAGGACATACCTCTTAATCTAAAGTATGACAGACAGAAATAATCACTTCAGGGGCCTATCTTTTTTTTTTTTTTTAATAACAAAGTGAATCAGTTATACATATACATATGTTCCCATATCTCTTCCCTCTTGCGTCTCCCTCCCTCCCACCCTCCCTATCCCACCCCTCCAGGCGGTCACAAAGCACAGAGCTGATCTCCCTGTGCTATGCGGCTGCTTCCCACTAGCTATCTACCTTACGTTTGGTAGTGTATATATGTCCATGCCTCTCTCTCGCTTTGTCACAGCTTACCCTTCCCCCTCCCCATATCCTCAAGTCCATTCTCTAGTAGGTCTGTGTCTTTATTCCTGTCTCACCCCTAGGTTCTTCATGACATTTTTTTTTCTTAAATTCCAAATATATGTGTTAGCATACGGTATTTGTCTTTCTCACTTATTTCATCTGTAAAATGGGACCTGCCTCATCCTTGCCTCATAAGAATCAAAGGAGAAAACCTACATAATGACACTTTGTAAGCTGGGAAGTGCTACATGCACTAGTAGTTACTATGAAACAGGTCATTATATTTTCATCATATTGCATCATTTTCATCATCACTCCTCTGTGTTCCAGATATTCCTTAAAGTAAAAAAAGAAAAGGACAACAATGAGAAGTTTTCTGTGGGTCCCAAACCTCCATTTTGAAGGGACTGGAATATAAAGCAGCAGGAATAAGAGCTTTTAAGATTTAGTGGAAAAGAGAAAAACAGCATTTTAATGGGAAGAAAAAAAAACTTCCTAAACACTCTTCCAGACAAGCAGCATTTTAAGTATTATCTTCAACATTCAGCTTGAAAAGGTACTGGATTATAAAAATGAATTGTATGTGCTTCACAATGTTGCGAAAACGCGGAGACCCAGAGGTTCTCTAGTCATTGAAGAATCAGCTCCATTGATTTGTTTTGAAATAATTCTCTTAATTCCTTCTCACAATAGAATGTTGCAATGGAAGTGTCAACTAGGTACAAAGATGCCATAGATGTGACATTCCAAGTGGAGGCCCCATCATTTGCAGAAATGGAGAAGCAGCTCCTTGACTCATGACACTTTACCCCAGAGGGAGGTGAACCCTGGGGGGTGGCGGGCTGGGGGAGAGTGCCATGGCAGGGATGGAGGGAGAATTGCCTTGAGAAGGGAATGCATTCCATACTTCCTGAGAGTTGTACCAGAAATTCCCAGTGATGGGACTCTCCGAAAGACCCACAAAAGGAAAAGCCAGTTGTGATCACGCCATCAGCAAGAAACTTGGGAACCTCTCTGACCCCCTTTCCCTGATCCTTCCCCACTCGAGTTAGCAAACTGGGGCCCTGAGGGGGACAAGGGGGAAGTTGACCGCATGGCAGATTTCTCCAGCTGAGCCCTAAATCCACCAGAATTTCAATTTTTGTATTGATCAGGCATCCTAATTGCTGGATAGAGACCGCGGGACCTAAAGGGAACATAAAACAATTGCTCCCTGAGGCCCTGAGAGGGAACAGATGAGTCAGGGGCCTGCCTGAGTTTTCTGCTAATCCCACCTCCCTAAGAATCAGGAGGAAGTTTGTAGGAGTGTGTTTTGATTGTTGTAATGCTTAGTGGTGAAGGTGCTACTGGCATTTAGAGGGCAAAGACCTGGAATGCTAAATATTCCAAAAATCGTCCTGCTTGGGGCTTCCCTGGTGGCGCAGTGGTTGAGAGTCCGCCTGCCGATGCAGCGGACACGGGTTCGTGCCCCGGTCTGGGAAGATCCCACGTGCCACGGAGCGGCTGGGCCCGTGATCCACGGCCGCTGAGCCTACACATCCGGAGCCTGTGCGCCACAACGGGAGAGGCCACAACAGTGAGAGGCCCACGCACCGCGATGAAGAGTGGCCCCCGCTCACCACAACTAGAGAAAGCCCTCGCACAGAAACGAAGACCCAACACAGCCAAAAAAAAAAAAAATTAAATAAAAAAAAAAATTTTTTAAAAACAAACAAACATATCACTCCAACTTCTGCTTCTGTCTCAGAATTCTGAAGAGTTTCCATACCACAAAAGACCCCTCTCTACCAGTGCTGAATATTGCAAGGAGATAGGGAGGCAAGTCTGGCAATATCTCCCTCCAGACCCTGTGAGCAATTTGCAGTCACAGTGCTGTGTGATATATCTGGACAAGAGTTCACATTAAATAAAAAGGATTTTTATATCATATATTATATTATATTTTCCTAAATATCCCCTATCTACATGGGTAATTGAGCACTTATTCCATCACATCAAGGATATAAACTGTTTGCTTTCATTTTCAAAGGACTCCCAGCACCCCACAAATTCCTAAATTAGATCCAATGCAGCCTCAGATCTTACAGGAGTCTTGATTAGCAAAGTAAAATAAAAATTAAAGTAAGTGAACATTGTTGGGGAGACAAAAAGAACCTCCCTTACTCGGCAGATCCGAGCATTTAAAATGGCAGTAATTGTGTCACCATCTTGCATAGTTTCTGAGGATGTGTGCAGAAATTCATTCTACTATGACCAACTGGATTTCCCCCTCTTTCTTCAGACCAGAGATAAATATTTAGCTACAAACCTCAGGATAGAATAAAGCCAGACTTTTCGTTTATTTAACAAGAAAGCTTAGTATCAGATACTTAAATCGTTAAGGAGAAATGACAGCCTAATGCTGTTGTAGAACTAAAGATTAACTAGGAGTCAACAGGTTCTCTTATAGTCTGTTTTCTACTTATATCGGTGGGAAAAAAATGTTAATTCACTCAGAATTGGATATCGTGGCACTGAGTCTGGATTCCTTGAAAAGGTCTGTTTTCTCTCAGGAATACTTAGTCTGGCACAGGGAAAATGAAAACAAGTTAAAAAAAAAAAAAAAACCATTCCCGGGTAGTAATTTTTCTCTGGAGACTTAAGAAAAAAAAAAAAAAAGAACAGCATTTATGTTGAATAAAATGCTTTCTCTGCAACATCATTTTGAATGTCAAGTAAAAATGCACAGAGCAGTCTCCCCTGGCAGCTGGGGTCCAACTTTAACTGCTTAAAACCAAAATTTTCAGAATATATTTCCTTTGTCAACTGAAAAATTGGGAAGGAGAAGTTTATATGTGTTTAAGAGGAGACAAAGTAAGCAGTATAAAGAGTTACTATTGCATATGCTAAAATCTGACAAATGAGAAACATAACCAATGTTATTAATCAATGTGTAATTATATCAGCATTCCATGTAAGCCCATTATTCAATGTAACTTGCCTATGGGGCTGCATTAGATGAAGGTCCAGTTATAGAAATGTGTGGCTGACAGGCTATAGTCACTGAACCGACTGCATCTGGCATCCGCTCAGCGTTGGGACGCTCTCTGGCTTTCCCTGAGACTGGCCCCTGACTCATGGTCATCTTCTCTATCCTACAACCCTTTTTATCCTGGTGATTTTGTCAGTAACCTTGTTCCCTTCTCCAGCTTCACTTAGTCACCTACCTCCATGGCCACAGCCTAGAGCCTGCCCTCAAGGGGCTCTGACCACAACCTTCCTTACCGCCTCCCTCCTACCATGCCAGGTCACTGACCCCATGGGAGACCCTGAACCCTTGAGCCTTTTATTGTCTTCTTGTTGTCAGCACCTTTTGTTTCTTAGCTCATCCAGATGGGATTGCAGTTACTCACCTGAAAATCAGGGCCAGATTAGATGACCTAGGTGCTGAAAAAACTACGGTGCCCTTGTCCTAGATGTAATTCAAAAAGTATAAAGAGGGACTTCCTTGGTGGCACAGTGGTTAAGAATCCTCCTGCCAATTCAGGGGACACAGGTTCGAGCCCTGGTCCGGGAAGATCCCACATGCCACAGAGCAACTAAGCCCGTGTGCCACAACTACTGAGCCTGGGCTCTAGACCCCATGAGCGCAACTACTGAGCCCACGTGCCACAACTACTGAAGCCCACGTGCCTAGAGCCCGTGCTCCACAACAAGAGAAGCTACCACAGTGAGAAGCCCGCGCACTGCAATGAAGAGTGGCCCCCGCTCGCCGCAACTAGAGAAAGCCCTTGCACGGAAACAAAGACCCACACAGCCAGAAATAAAAATAAATAATTAAAAAAAAAAAAAAAAAAGATGTGCAGCTATAAAAAGTCCAGGAAAAACCACAACACACACACACGCACATACAAACACCCCCTGACATGGACTGTCAGGTTTTGTTTGGCCTGGACAGCATTTGAAGCAGCATGTAACTAGTTACCAATATTTTCGATTGGATGACTTCATCTAAAAAGTTATATTTCTGCCTTCTCTTGGGGTCTCGGTGACACTGGGCTGTGACAGTCACCAGGAACCATTTTGGATAATCCTGACTGCCCCAGTTTGCTGAAGCCCCCTCTTGGTCCCTACCACCCTCACCTTATGGCCCAGCCCCTAAGGGCATTTGTAACCTCCATCCTCGACAATCGTTTTCATTTACCCTCAATGTCCTTCCTCATCATACCTCTTAAAACTTATTCCAGGGGCTTCCCTGGTGGCGCAGTGGTTGAGAGTCCACCTGCCGATGCAGGGGACGCGGGTTTGTGTCCTGGTCCGCGAAGATCCCACATGCCGCAGAGCGGCTGCGCCTGTGACCCATGGCCGCTGGGCCTGCAAGTCCGGAGCCTGTGCTCCGCAACGGGAGAGGCCACAACCGTGAGAGACCCGCGTACCGCAAACAAACAAAAAAACTTATTCCAGATCTTTGCATTTTCCTTAAACTCCCTACCCTCCTCAACATTTGTTCCCCTGCAGTCTCATCAGATAACCTATTTTATTGACAAAACTGAGACCAAAGTTACTGACTCTTCTATCTGCTGTCCAACCTACAATGTTTTCTATAACTGTCCATATCTTGCTTCCACTCTCAGAGAATGGACAGTCCTCCTTTTAGATGAAGCAACCTCTTCAGTTATGTCATTTTTAAAAACATAATGTTTTTTATAATTGTAGAAGTGATATACCCTCATAACCATTCAGCCAAAGTTAAAAATAAAAGTAGTCCCCTCCACAAACCCACAATGATACTACTCCTCAAAAGTAAATACTGTGAAATTACTGTTAAATATTTGGACGAAATCCTGGTTTCGTCCACATGCGCACACACGCACAGAGACATACACATCCTCATATATACCTAAACATATATGTATACACAAAATTTTATTGTATTTTTCCAAAACTATGATTGTATATTTTTGTGTAATTTGTGTTTCTCTACTTAACAGTGCTTGTGAATACCTTTATGTGTCAGTACATGTAAATCTGCTTCTAACAGCTGTATAGTGTTCCATTGTTTGCATATGCCATGCTTATTCAAACCCTTTCCAAAATTCCAAAAGTAGTGTATGCTTACTAAAAATAATCCAAATTATACAGAGTATAAAAAGTTAAAGATGCTTCCCTTCCCATATTCCCCAGTCCCATTCTCCAAGGGGTAACTATTATTAACAACTTGCTGGGAATCTTTGTGAACTTTTAAAAACGTCAGATTTACCGGAGTATAATTCACATACAGTAAAATTCACGTTTTGTAGCCTACAAATGTACAAACGCATATAGTTGTGGAACCATCACCATAGTTGAGATATGGAACATTTCCATCACCCCAAAAAAAACTTCCCTCATGCCCTTTTATAATGACTTTCTTTCCAACGCTCAGCCCTTTCAACCGTTGATCTGTTTTCTGTTCCTATAATTTTGCTTTTGCTTTTTCCAGAGCAAATATATTTATATTTGTGTCATATAAACAGAATACACAATGTATGACTTTTTGAGTGTGGCTTCTTTCATTTTAGCATAATACATCTGAGATTCATTTGTGTTGATGTATGTATTGTCAAGTTGTTATTTTGTCTAGTACACAGAAATAGTTTTTTGTTTTTTTTTTGCGGTACACGGGCCTCTCACTGTTGTGGCCTCTCCCGTTGCGGAGCACAGGCTCCGGACGCGCAGGCTCAGCGGCCATGGCTCACGGGCCCAGCCGCTCCGCGGCATGTGGGATCTTCCCGGACCGGGGCACGAACCCGCGTCCCCTGCATCGGCAGGCGGACTCCCAACCACTGCACCACCAGGGAAGCCCAGAAATAGATTTTGTTTCCAAAAATGGAATCATGCTATACCTGGAATTAAGCTATTTTATTTTTGCTTGTTTACTTAAATATTATAAACCTACTTCCATATAATTTACTACATCTAGATCTAATTCTTTCTTTTGAATAGCTGCCCAGTATTCCATTATACACGTATTATAGATGTATTTAGCTGCTCTTCTTGTATTGGACATTCAGGTCATGTCCAAATTTTCACCATTCCAGGCAAGTAAAAATGTATGAACCAGTAAAACACATACTTGTTCATAATTTCTTGTGTATGTATAGAGTATTTCTATAAGATAGATTCTTAGAAGTGGAATTGCTAAGTTAAAAGTCAGGTACATTAAATATTTTGATAAATACTACCAAATTTCTCTATAAAACTTGTATATATTTAAATTCCATCAACCCTGTTTGAGAATGTCCTTTTCTCCATAAACTTACCAACAACAGATAACAATCTTTCTAATTTTTTTTGATCTTATAGGCAAAATGATGGTATCTCATTGCATATCTCTCATCTCTAATGACATTGATTACAAAAAGTATATATTTATTAGCTATTTGATTTTTTTCTCTGAAATGCTAGTTTATAGCTTTTGACCATTTTCCTGTTAGGCTGTCATTTAAAAATGCATTTGAAGGAATTCTTTATATATTAGGTAGACTAGAAATGTTTTTTTTCAAGTATCTACTTGATTATGGGGTCTATAGAAACTGTATATTTTATTATCTATTCTGTAATACCTTTCTTTATGATGTCTGTAAATCATATCATACACAGGGAAACCTTTCCACTCTAAGATTTTAAAGCTATTCTCAACTCCAGAGCTTAACTAATCCTTTGCTGATAGACAAGTAAGTTGTTTCCAGTTTTCCCTGTTATAAGCAATGTTGCCTTGAACACTCTTGTACATCTTCTGCCTTTGAAGAATCTTGTACATTTTTTCCTCCTATGTAAGCATTTTCATAAGATTTTTTTGTAAGATAAATTCCTAGAAGCTGGATCAAAGGATAGGCCTATTTCAAATTTTGTTTATCTGTGCTTTTGGAGTTCATATCCTTCAGCCTATTTTGGGACCTCATTCTATCAGGTACTCCCACTCCTGCACAAATATTTAGCCTCTCCCATCTTTGGGCTCTTTCTGTTCAGCCCACAAGCATACTCCAGACTCACATTGTTTTAGAAACAAAGTAGAATAAAACAAAATAACTTCCACTGAGTCTGCACTGCTTTCTAGCTGCCATCAGTTTTTCCTTCCCTCGCTCTCTTTTTCTTTTTAACGTCTTTATTGGAATATAATTGCTTTACAATGGTGTGTTCATTTCTGCTTTATAACAAAGTGAGTTAGCTATACGTATACATATATCCCCATATCCCTTCCCTCTTGCGTCTCCCTCCCACCCTCCCTAACCCACCCCTCTAGGTGGTCACAAAGCACCAAGCTGATCTCCCTGTGCTATGCGGCTGCTTCCCACTAGCTATCTATTTCACATTTAGTAGTGTATATATGTCAGTGCTACTCTCTCACTTCGTCCCCACCTTTCCTTATTGCCCATTACTACTACCCACTGTCATCTGTTTTCTATCCCTGTACTCCACTAATGGAGAAGATACCCAGGGACCTCCACATGGTTTATCCAGCTTCACCTGCAGCTCTTGACTACTCCCTCCTCCCTATTACTCTAGGCTCTCCCATCTCCCTGACACTAGCTCTTTCCTGGTACTGCCCTTCTTGGTCAGACTTCCTTCTCCAACTCCTTTGGGTTCCTTCTTCCAACATTCACTCCTTTAACTTTGATGTTCCCAGTGCTCTCTTCTTGATCTAATGCTCTTCTCTCCATACACATCCATCCCACTGATTGTACAGACTCTCGTGAAATTAATGCCAACAACACATATAGTAGGATGAATAATGGCCCCCCAATATATCCAGGTTCTAACCTTTGGAACTTGTGAATGTTACCTTTTTTGGCAAAAGGGACTTTGCAGATGTGATTAAGTTAAGGATCTTGTGATACAAAGATTACCCTGGATTATCTGTGTGGACCCAGTGTAATCACAAGTATCCTTATAAAAGGGAGGCAGAGGGAGACTTGACTATAGCAGAAGAAACCAATGTGATGCCACACACATTGAAGCAAGATGCCACACTTGTGGCTTTGAAGATGGAGGAGGGGCCACCAGCCAAGAAATGTAGGTGGCCTCTAGAAGCAGGAAAGGCAAGGAAAGTATTCTCTCCTACAGCCACCAGAAGGAACCAGCCCTGCTGACACCTTGACTTTAGCCCAGCCAGACTGATTTTAGACCTCTGACTGCTAAAACTGTAAGAAAAAAGTTGTATGGTTTTAAGCCATTAGCTTTGTGGTAAGTTGTTACAGCAGCCTCGGGACCCTAATACAATGCCCAAATCTATAGCTCTAACATCAGAACTCTCCTCTGATCATCAGTCATAGTCATCTGCCTGCTATCTTCAATTCAACGTGACCCAAAAAGAACTCATCACCGTCTCCCTCCTCCTTCTGTGTTTCCCTGTTTCATTCAATGGAACCACCATTCCCTGAGTCACGCAACTCAGAACCCATGGGTCTCCCTGGCCTCCTCCCACCCATAACCAATAACCATCCAACCCTACAGAGTTTGTTGTCCAAACCTTTTTCAAATATGCTTCCTCCTCTCCACCCTTATGTCTCTCTGCCTATGGACTGATCCCCTCCTCCAAACCATCCTCCATATCAAAGTCAAGAGGAAGATGAGCCTTCTAAAAGGCAAACATGCCAAAGCTCCTTCCTTTAACAACCACCCAGAGTCAAGTCCCAGCTCCTTGGCAGACCATACAAGAGCCCTCCCTCTCCAGCCACATCTTCTGCTATTCCCTGCCTTGAATTCTAGTGGCACTGAGTTGTTTGCCATTTCCCTGCCTATACTAGGTACTCTCATGTCTTCATGGACACAGACCCAGACCCAGGAGTTTGGTCTTCCTGTGAAGGATACCTGTTAGGTAATTATAATAGCTGTGGCCTGAGGGTCAGGCTTCTAATTAAACATGCATCTAGGGGTTGACTCTAATCCTTTCCAGAGACCTTAGAGGAAAGTGCTATCTTTGCACTCTCCCTCTGTTATGCTTCAAAGCACCAGTGTTCCTTCCCTAAAGGGGAGATTTGCATGCATCTGGCACCCTGGTTTTTATGTCTGTTGCCCCAGGTTTTGTAGTAATTGCCCAGGGAATGCACCTTGATTGCCTTGCTCTGGTGGCCAGAGGGGCTTGTGTTCCTGGGTCCTGCAGGAACTGGAGTGATGATTCCTGGCAGGCTGCCACCCGCAGGATACTGTACAGACAGCAGACTGGGTCACTCCCCACCATCCTTCTGTGAAGGAGGCCTCTTTGCCTGTGCTGGAGCTCTGGCCTGAGGGGCAGGCTTTGTGTTGGGCACACATCTAGTAGCCTACAGAGCTGCTCTCAAGGAATGTAGGCTGTAGATGTGATCTTGGCCTCACTCCAGCTTGCTGGTATCGTCCAGAGAAGAACTTATATACTTGTCTGGAGCCCCTATATTCGTGACTGATGCCCAGAGGATACCTCCAGATTGCCTGTCTGTGGTGGCCAGCAGGGCTTATGCTTGTGGTCCTACAGGATTGCATATTTTGTATACTTTTTTTTTTTTTTTTTGTGGTACGCGGGCCTCTCACTGTTGTGGCCTCTCCCGCTGCGGAGCACAGGCTCCGGACGCGCAGGCTCAGCGGCCACGGCTCACGGGCCCAGCCCCTCCGCGGCATGTGGGATCTTCCCGGAGCGGGGCACGAACCCGTGTCCCCTGCGTCGGCAGGCAGACTCTCAACCACTGTGCCACCAGGGAAGCCCCCTTGTATACTTTTCAAAGCTGCTCGCTGAAAGTCTGGCTTTCAGTCAGCCTGAATCTAGGTGCTGAGAGCCTCCCCTTTTGAACACTGAAGTCTCGACACATCCTCAAATACTGGGAGCTACTGAAAACATAACAGGCTGCTTAAATAATTACCAAAGTCTGAGAGACAACTATGAGCTAGGGTAGGGGTGAATGACAAGATTCATCTCCTACAGGAGGCCTCTCCTTCAAGACTGGAAGAGGTGGGTTTTTTTAATCTACTGCATAGAAACCAAAACAGAGAGTCAAGCAAAATGAAGAAACAGAAGAATATTTCCCAAAGGAAAGAACAAGATAAAACCTCAGAAAAAAAACCTTAAAGAAACAGATGTCATTTATCTGATAAAGAGTTCAAAGTAACGTCATAAAATTGCTCACTGAACTGGGGAGAAGAATGAAAGAACACAGTGAGGGAACAAAGAGAGGGAAAATATAAGACAGTACCAATTGAAGTCACAGAGCTGGAGAAGACAATAATAGAACTGAAAAATACACTAGAGGGGTTCAAAAGCAGATTAGATGAAGAAGAACGAATCAGTGAACTTGAAGACAAGGCATGGAACCCACCCAATCAAAGTAGCAAATAGAAAAAAGAATTTAGGGACTTCTCTGGTGGCACAGTGGTTAAGAATCTGCCTGCCGATGCAGGGGACACGGGTTCAAGCCCTGGTCTGGGTAGATCCCACATGCCACGGAGCAACTAAGCCTGTGCACCACAACTACCGAGCCTGCACTCTAGAGCCCACGAGCCACGACTACTGATCCTGTGTGCTACAACTACTGAAGCTGGTATGCCTAGAGCCCGTGCTCCGCAACAAGAGAAGCCACCACAACGAGAAGCCTATGCATCGCAATGAAGAGTAGCCCCCGCTCGCCGCAACTAGAGAAAGCCTGTGCACAGCAACGAAGACCCAATGAAGCCAAAAATAAATAAATAAATTTATTTATTTTAAAAAAAAATTGAAGATAGCTTAAGGAACGTATGGGACAACATCAAACAGACTAACATTTGCATTATAGGGCTCCCAGAAGGAGAAGAGAGAGAGAGGGGCATAAATTTTATTTGTAGAAATAATGGCTGAAAATTTTGTTTTACTTTGTTGAGCATTCTGCTATACAATGGAAAATTTCCTACAAAAGCCTCCTATTCTTTTTTTTTTTTAATTTATTTATTATTTATTTATTTATTTCTGGCTGTGTTGGGTCTTCGTTGCTGTGCGCAGGCTTTCTCTAGTTGTGGGCTTTCTCTAGTTGTGGGCTGTGTGTGGGCTTTCTCTAGTTGTGGTGAGCGGGGGCTACTCTTCATTCCAGTGCGTGGGCTTCTCATTGCGGTGGCTTCTCTTGTTGCAGAGCACAGGCTCTAGGCGTGCGGGCTTCAGTAGTTGTGCCATGCAAGCTCAGTAGTCGTGGCTCGTGGGCTGTAGAGCGCAGGCTCAGTAACTGTGGCACATGGACTTTGTTGCTCCGCGGCATGTGGGATCTTCCCGGACCAGGAATCAAACCCGTGTCCCCTGCACTGGCAAGTATATTCTTAACCACTGTGCCACCAGGGAAGTCCCTATGTTCCCTATTCTGTCCTTATAAAGAGAGTGGTGTCTAGTTCCCAACATCTGCCCTCTTTCCTTTTTAAATGATCACTGGCTCCTTGTTTCACGGTACAGGTCACTTCACCTTCCTCTCAAGTGTATGCTGTGGAAAAGTGCAGCTGGCTAGGTTTTTAAAAGCTTGGGAGAACTGAGCAGCACGTCGGCCAGACCCAGAAGTGTGTCCTTGCTTCAAAATCTGCCTCCCTTAGAACCACTTGACCCATGATATCCTCTGTCGGATGGCTTGTTTCTTCATCAGCCCACAGCCAAGCTCATTGCTCAATCTTTCCTTACACTTGATGAGTCTGGTTAAACCCTTCCATTATCTCTAGACTCTCTTTTGGTGCATTATTCTGCCCATTTTAATTTTGCAGCAATCCTCTCTCTTCTTTAGCTTTCAGAGGGAGTAGTTTTATTCTTCTGTGACCTTTTTCTGCTCTCATCGTCTCCATTCTGTTTTATCTATTCTTTGATTTCACTGTTCCTGCCCCAGTGTCTTTACCTTGATTTTAGCTGTCTGTGCTCTCCCTTAAATGCCTTTGTGACAATATCTATTTTACTCTTGAAAATCTTTGGCTGTATTTCTTTGGAGAGCTCTCTTTATGTCATTAAAAAATGTTTCACTTTTCTGAAATCTTTAAAGGGAAGCACTACTTTGGTTCTTCACTTCTCTACCCAATTCCCTATGTTTTAAGAAATTAATTTCAACCGCAATCATTGCATGAATAGAAGTGATAAAATCTTTCTCTTCAATTTTATGACCTCTAGCGTTTTTGCTTGTGATACTCAATTCTACTATATTCAGATGGCTAGCTAGCATGGACAGCTAAATAAATCTCTCTCTCTCCAATCTAGTAATTTTTAAACTTGAATAATTGATGGACCTTTTTTTTTAAAAAAAGAAAAATTCTCTTGACCTACAGTATTGATCTAAGTTATTTTATTTATGATAAATTGCTGTTTTAATACAGATATGGTTCTGGCTAGTATGGGTAGTTTCCTGACTTTAGCAAGTCTATGAAGAATTAATTCTCTCACATTCTTTTCAAACTATCCTAAAACTTTTGTTCACGATGAACATTTATGTGGTAAGGCTTCCTTTTTTTTTTCTTTTCTCATAGGTCTCTGATAATTATAGTAGTGATATGATTGACCCCAGTGAGACTGAGGTTGAAAACGCCAGCGCAAACTTGTGCCTGAGGTCTTGTTTAACACCTGCTGATAAAGTGGGCACACAGGGCATCCAAATACGCTTTTGCAATTATTCAGATTGATTTGGAAAGCTCTTATAGAAGACACTCACATCTCTGTATCTACCTCTTATGGGCTGATAACAAATACTTCACTGAAGGGGTCACCTTTTGTTTAGCCACTGCCCCAGCTCCTTTCCCAAGATGCATGTGACATCTCCCCCAGCCTCATGCCTTTTCTGCACACCGGAGAGGCATCCTGTGCACATTTTCCTTTTTTAGCTTTCATTCTTTCTTTTGAGGGTTCAGATCTAAAAACTGTATCTTTTCTCCCAACCTGGTTGACTTCCATGACCTTTCCAAACTTTTAAACAAAAATCTGGAAACCTGAACTTAGGTGGCTCTTCTCCCACTGAGGAACTTGATTAGTCCCCAAGCAGTCCTTTCATACACCGATTTCTCTCTTCAAATTCAGCTCTATTTCTTAAGCCCAAGTTACATTCAGATCCTCTCTTTGCGGAGATTTCTAAGCTTTAGCTCCAGCCTGTGTTCTTATGGGGTAATGGAGACAGTGCTAGATTTGAGATGACAAGATTCCCAGAGAAGTTCCACCACTTAACAAGCTGTAAAATCTTGGGGAATCTCTTAACTTCCATGAGACTTATTTTTCTCATCTATAAAATGGGATGATAGCTACCATCCCTCATGATTGTTGTGAGGATTTCACGAAATACTGTACTCATTTAGTTAAAGCGCTGCTTACCTTAGTCATGTGTGTGTGTGTGTGTGTGTGTGTGTGTGTGTGTTTTCTTTTAGTCTTCTAATGTTTCCTTTGCAAGTTTTCCGCTTTCCTTTGGCGCTTCATTTTTCTTGGCTCGGGTTCTCTGTCACTTTGCTTTTTCTAATTAACTGATTAATTGATCGATCATTCATCCATTCTGTTGTATCTGGATGAAAATGTTGACCTCCTGAGAGTTGATGTCAGACTTGCTGGAGGCAGGGAGATGATTTGGGGGTAAGGTGACTCCCTAAGGATGTAGTTTTTCTGGAGTCGAGACAACTACAGAAATACTAATTGCTGATTTGGGATGGAATAGAAATCAGGAGGAGGGGGAGAGGAGAAGAGTGAGGAAAGGGAGAGTGGGAGAGATGGAAAGCATCCAGGAAGATGGTGTGAGGAATAGGAGACTGCCGAGGGTGCGATGAGCAGTGAACAAAATCCAGGTTGCGGGAGAGTGAGAAGTGAGTGGGGCTATCTAATACTCTATTGGAAGCTGTCTGGTTCCTGTGATGTAAATCTATGCCAAATCTTTGGTAAGGCTTATCGTGGAAAAGGGCTAAGTCCCAAGCCAAGAGCAGGGTGGTAGGATATGGGGACAGCAAGTAATGAACAAATCTATTGGAAATCAGAAGTGACCATGACAATGTAACCCCCTAGAGGCTCACAGATACCATGGGGAGGGCTTTGAACATCCAGTAGAGGCAGGATGGGCATCTGAGCTAATCTTACTTGAAGGGAGTGGCAGTTCCTGCTGACATCTAGACATTCATTTCATTTTTTAATTAATTAATTAATTTTTGGCTGCATTGGGTCTTCGTTGCTGCGCGTGGCCTTTCTCTAGTTGCAGCGAGCGGGGGCTACTTTTCGTTGCGGTGCGCGGACTTCTCACTGCGGTGGCTTCTCTTGTTGCAGAGTACGGGCTCTAGGTGTGCCAGCTTCAGTAGTTGTGGCACGTGGGCTCAGTAGTTGTGGCACATGGGCTCAGTAGTTGTGGCACACAGGTTTATTTGCTCCATGGCATGTGGGATCTTCCCGGACCAGAGCTTGAACCTGTGTCCCCTGCATTAGTAGGCAGATTCTTAACCACTGTGCCACCAGGGAAGCCCTAGACATTCATTTTAAAACATAATATGTACAAATGCCATAGCCTCTTTGGACTTGGGTTCCAACAGAAGAAAGCCTATCGTACAGGAGGAACTTGACCGATGTTTGTTGAATAAATCGACTTTAATTTTTACTGCCATTTATTTACCCTCCTTTATTCCTATCATACCCTGTTTTTTTTTTTTAATCTGAGTGACCTCAGAACTAGCTATCTTTAAGTGTTCTCTTTATCCTTTACCTCAACAAGAACTAATTTCCCTATTGTTTCCTTCCTGTACCTCTCCTTAACCCCTGACAACTGCATGTCATCTTAATTTTCTACTTTCCCTCCAGAAGTTCCACTTCTCACTGTTTTCTCAAATTCCACAGCAGTCATTTCTGTGGCTGTTCCTGTCTCAGCATTCTCTCTCTTGCTCTCTCTCTCTGTAGTGTTTTGGTTTTTGTTTCTGGCTCTTGTGGCTAGCCAGTCTCCTTTTTATGGTGAAAGATTCTTGGATGGTTTATTTATGTAAACCATACTCCCTTTTGCTCCACCATATTTGTAAAATTCAATTTAGAGAGAGACAGAGACAGAGAGAGAGAGAAAAAGAGAGAGTGTGAGTACACACTCATGTACACATGAGCACTTATCTCTTGGGGTAACATACTGAAGTATTTCTAGATGAAATTATTTAAGGTTTGGGATTTGCTCTACAATAATCCAGAAGAAAAGAGGGGAGAGGGAGAAACAGTGGCAGTGGGAGGTGGAGGGGGGTGTTACGCATAAACAAGATTGGCTGCATTGTTGAAGTTCTGTGAGGCGTACCTGACAGTTCAGTATGATATTCACTCAACGTGTTTGTAAGTTTGAAATTTCCAAAATAAAAAGCTCAATTAAAGTCTGTTCATTAAAGATCTGCATGGGAGTCATTGACCTCCACAGCTAGCACATTTTTTTTTTTTCCTGTACATGACCTCATCCCCAGCACATCCCTCGCCCCGCACTGAGCCATTTCTAAACTTTCCATATTGGTTTGTTGGCTTGCCAACTTCCCTTTGGCCTAAGAGCTCCTGGTGGGCAAGGGCTAGTGTCTTACTCATCTCGGTAGTGCCTAGGATACAGCCTGTTGAACTGAGGAGGAATGAGCTAAATTACCTGTCAGTAAACCCCCAGCCCTTCACTGACGGATGCCCCCTCCCCCATCATCCTGGCTTTTGCTGGGTCTGTGACCACATATAGGGGCTTCTAACTGCGTGGGGTCACAGCCCACTGGTGCAGGGCTGCATTCCCCAGGAGGGAGAGGGAACAGCCCCTTTGGCTTTCTACATGCACAGCCCTATCACCACAAATTTCTCTTATCAGCCTGGTTCTTCTTCAAGATATTTCCAGTCATTCCAAGACAGTCTCCAAGGTAATTCCAGTTTCCTTTCAGATCTGGAGTTCACATCAAACTTCTTCCTATGATTCGGTGATTCAAGTGACTGCAACTGTGGGCCTAGGTTAACGTGCGGGTCCTCGCTGCCTAGTGTCATTTTGAGCAGTCTCTCTTCCCCTGCAATTCACCTTCTGTCTCAGGACACAGAGAATGTCATCCTTTTCTCTTTGCATTTCCTTGGGGTGGTTGGCCCTCATACCACCCTCTGGAAAGGCAAATGTAGCAGTGCTGCCATCTTTGCTTCCCATGTGTCTTATCGTCCTCCCCAGTTTCCTCCTTGCTCTCATCTAGCCCAAATCTTCAGCTTTCCTATTCTAGGTTCAGCTTATGTCATCTCTCGTAGTTCTCTGCAACTACTACAGTTCTGGTGGCTTCTAGGACAATCATCCTGGTATCACCTTGCTCTCAATACCCTTTAAATGGCTTATTACAAATCCCTGTGTCCATTTTGTCTTCTTGCCATTATGCTACTCCGAGGGTTCAACTGAGGGGGCAGATGTTCTTATGCTTGTATGACAAGGATCAGAAAGCTTGAGTGGCTTGCTTGAGGTTTATGACCTAGTAAGTGTCAGAAGTAGAACCCCAGTTTCCTTATCACAGTCCAATGTTATACCTAGTACCCACCATCTGGCTTATACTTTGCTACTGTCCCCTGGGAAGTGATGGCTGACCTTGAACTTCTGTGCATTTATTTGCCTTGCAACATTTACCTTTTTGGAATATTTCTGACAATAGTCCCAGAGGACTGGGAACTGAGCTAAGCCAGCGTGGGGTGGTCAGGACTGTCTTATTGATTCATGCTGGCGCTGACTGAAGCTGGACTTGGGTTCTCTTAATCCTGAAAAGAGTCAAACAATTCAGGAGAGGAGGTGGGGTGCAACGTCATGACCACTGGGCCTTCGCCAGATGCTTTTGGATTTCCAGGAATCAGAGATAGTCTTGGCATCAGGTCATACTCCAAGGGCTGTCAACCTGTAAAATGATGGGCTGGAGTGCTGACCCCTTCCTTGGGTAGAGAGAAATGCTGACTGTTGGATAGCATTATTAGTTAGAGGTGCAGAATGGTGGAACTATGAGTGGCAGCTAACTTCTGTGGGAAAAAAATGTGTTTGTCCCCTACTGTCACCTGAGGATGCTCTTGGCTATTCACCTGTGAGCATATGAAGTGTGTGTGTGTGTGTGTGTGTGTGTGTGTGTGTGTGTCGGAGGGTAGAAGAGCTACAGCAGGTTTCCCTCTCACCTCCACCTCCAGTTAACACCAACTTCTATACCCCAACCACAATGTCCTGTTGCATCAGGGGCCCTCAGTTCTAGAGCATCAACTTTGTGGGAGGCCCTGAGTAAATCTCCCCTTGAAACTAGAATTCTACTTTCCGACCTTGATTGCTTTGCAGAAGAGAATATGTCTGTAATAAATCTAATACTTTCATTTTCCCTTACCAAACCTTAAACACAAACTATGTATTTATGTGGGAAAATGGAAAAGACATTTCACCTCAAGTGAAAACTTGAGCATGTTATACAAACACACTGAGAAGAATCACTCCTTACGTTTGCATAGAACGTTGGCCTTTGCAAGGCTCAGTGTACCACTTTCTAACCTTTGCCTTCAGGGAGAACTCACTGTGGGTGAAACCACTCGGTCCGCATCAAGGAGAAAAGAGCTTATCCAGGGAGGTGGAGTGGGTAGTCGAGTATTCTAGATTCTCCACTTATTCAAAAAAATTACACACGTAAACATCAATGGGATCCTGACTAGGACCAAAATGAGGCCCAGGAATGAACTGGATTTGCAATTTCGGATGCTTTATTACCTAAAGTCAGAAGAGAAGACATAAAAGCTGTTTTATTTACCAAGAAAGTGCACTAGGCCTGTGGAAAGTCAGTCCTTTTTGCTAAGCCCTCAGATATTAGAGGCAGTTGGCTAGATGGCTGTGTTTTACATCCCAGATTAACATTTTCGAGGCTGCTGAATAATGTAGATCCTTTTCAGTGGAGTGACCTTCTCCAGAGCAGGTCTGGGTTTTTGATGTGCCATGTGCATTATTGCTGGAAATTTATGGCTGAGCTAAAGGTGAGGAGGAAAGAAAAAAAATGAGCATATTGGATCTTTTGGGTCATAAAGTATTAAAGTAGTAGAAAACAAAACAGCTGGTCAGAGGAATTTCACAGTTTTGTTTACTTCTTTGATAGTATCTTTTTTTTGCATACCACCTCTAGCTCTGTATCCATGGATATACTTGTTAACCTGGGTTTTCCCTCATTAGTGTGTTTCTAATTTTTTAAAATTATAAAATATATTATATATAAGGTAATTATATAAATTATATATATATATATATATGTTTTGAAGTGACATTTTTAAAGGTAGAAATATTTTCATCAGTCCTCCAATATTAGAATTTATTCTGGCATATATACTATGCATATACGGAACACCATATGCTAAGAAGGCTATGGGGACACTGAAGAAGGTCCTGGGGTGGGGAGGAAGAACGCCTCGGATGTCAGAAGATCAGAAATAAAGAACCTCTGAAAGAAGTTAGGGGATTTTTAGGTTGAAGTATGTGAAACTGGCCATTTTATGAGGTTCAAATAAACGGTCTGGTAAAGAGAAGGCTGAGGAATGACTTATTAGCTTCAGGTAACAAAAGTTCTCACTAGTCATCTCTGCAGAAGATATCTATGAGGAAATGAGCTTAAATAGATTTAAATTAACACAGACTGAGACTTTGACAATAAGAGGAATTTCATATGGAACCAAGAGACCTTATGGAATTTACATTAAGGACAGCTTAAGATGGAAAGGATGCCCAATGTTGCAAGGCTTTCAGGCATAGTTTTCCTAGGAGGAGAATTTGGACCCAGAGGCCTTTCGGTTCCATTCCAGTTCTTGGTTTTCAAGCCCACTGATTCAGTATAAAGGTACCTAAGAACACCTTCCCTAGCCAGCAAGGAAGGGATGCCCCAACTCACCAGGAATTTAATTTATCACTATTGAACTTAGATGCCCTTGCCTTGACACTCAAATAAAAGGGGAGATAAACTGTTCATGACCCCAAACATCACTGTTTATGGTTTGTTTGGGCTCTTCTAAGCCAGGGAAAACATATGTGTCTTACATCACTTCTCAAATGTCCCTAAGCTCTGAGCACACAGCATTCCCTTTCATGTGAAACTTGGCTCCAGAAAGTTCTTTCTTCTTGGTCTTAAAAAAATTAAAGATACTGGAAGAATATACACTGAAGTGTTAACAATGATTATCTCTGAGGGGTAGAATTATGGGCAATTCCTAGTCTTTTTCTTTACTTTGCCTTTGTTTCTCTAAAAGTTTTCTTTTACAATGAGAAGGTAAAAGTTATGTAATAATTAAACCCAAGGACGGTCTATGCTGGCATTCTAGCAGAAAGGAAGAAACATAATTGAGGTATTGGTTATAAGTATTACTTTACAATCTAACAAAAGAGCTGCTGATTTATTTTTTTGTCAGATCAGATATCATTGGGCCACATGACATACATTTTATAGTGTGGTAAGGGCAGAGTGTTTTGTTTCGTTTTTCTTTTAACGTTAGAACCAGAAGGAAACTTAAGAGGTCATTGACTTCAGTAGTTTTCTTCCAGACTAGGTGTCTTTAGTGTCAACTAAAACAGATGGATTATTTCAGGTTAGCTCTAAATCACATTCAAGAGATTACAGGTAGGAAGACCTACTTGGCAAGTTACTTAAAGTCAAATGTAAGGTAAAGGAGGGTGAGAAAGGAAATGAACAAATAATTCTGATATAACAGAAATCTGGACAATTAGCCAAGGTGAGATGGATGGGGCAAGATGACAAGGTGAGAAAGAAGAGAGAAAACCACAATGTTGATCGTTGCTCTTAAGGTGTCAGAGTGATGGTGGGTGGAGGTGGGAAAGGTGATCATTTCCAGGGTTATCTCCGCAATTCAGGGGCTACATGTTTTGATCATTTAAAAAATTGCGATAAAACATAAAATTTACCATTTCAACAATTTTTAAATACACAGGTTAGCAGCAATACATACACTTACATTGTTGTATAGCCAATCACTACCATCCATCTCCAGAACTTTTTCATCATACCAAACTGAAACTGTGTACCCATTAAAGAATAATTCCTCATTACCTCCTCTGCCAGCCTTTGGTAACCACCATCCTACCTTCTCCCTCCATGAATTTGACTACTTCATGTATCTCATAAATGTGAAAGCATGTAATACTTGTCCTTTTGTGTCTGGCTGATTTCATTTAACATAATGTCTTCAAGATTTATCCATGTTGTAGTATGTGTCAGAATTTCCTTCCTTTTTAAGGTTGAACAATATTCCATTGCATGTATATAGGCCACATTTTGTTTATCCATTCATATGCTGATGGACACTTGGGTGGCTTCCATCTTTTAACTATTGTGAATAATGTTGCTATGAATACTGTTGCACAAATATCTCTTCAAATTTCTGCTTTTAATTCTTTTGGTTATATATTCAGAAGTAAAATTGTTAGATCATACAGTAATTCAATATTTAATTTTTTGAGGAACTGCCATATTGTTTTCTATAGTGGCTACACCATTTTACATTCTCACCAGGAATGCGCAAGGGTTAGGGGCTACCTTTCAACTAAGGCATTTAACTGAGGTTGTAAAAGCTCTGCTCAACTGCGTCTCAAAAGAGGAATGCCACAGATCAGAATGAATGGGAGACCACCCCTGGGGGCTGTTGGCCATCTGTGAACTGGTCTGGCAAAATTTAGGGGGAAAAAAATCAACAGGATTGAGAAAATAGTGGAAACAATTCCGACAAGGATAAGAGCCTTAGATAAACTGCCCATAATTATTAAATTACAAATGTACAAGTTGCAGAGGGTAAGGGCTTTATAGGGACAGGTGAAAATACAACCAGAGAGTCAAGTTCTCTTTCTCAAACACCCCACCCCCTCAATCAGTAGCATCCTAATATAGAAAGACTTGGGGGTTGTGGGTGGAGAGTCTACAAAGGGTCTACCTTCAGATGATGGAACTGTAAATAATAGTCAATCACTAAATGCCCCGATTCTTTCCTGTAGATTTTAAACCAATGGCGATAGGAACATTTTATATTCAAGTCCAGACCAGAAATAAGTAGGAATAGGTTTCTAACCTACAACCTGTGCTTTAGTCTGACATCTTAACTTTGGGGACACTTTGGATTTTTCATCGTTAATCTTTGTAAAATGATAGGGTTTGTAGAATGAAAGGTGTTTGTCTGACTCGTTAGGGTAAAAGAATCTAGGTTAACCCCACAAGAGAAAGAAGGATATGTGTAAGGATTCTTCCTGGCTGTGGCTCCATCCCATAAGGGACAAAATACTGAACTTGAAAAGCAGATCAATAGAAACTTCCACATTGAGAATTTACCTTCATTTTGGGTAGTCGTGACCTCAGAGCCTACGTTTTTCGTTTCAGAGAAAAAGTCAAAGAAGTATGGTAAAAGTCTTTATGATTAGAGCTATGAAAGAAATTCTAGAAATTAAAAAGTCAGTGGCAGGTTTTGTTTTAGAGCCTGAAGTCAGGTGGTATTAGAAGACTGGCAGCTCTTCCATTCATCTTTGAAGGGTGTTAACTTCCAACTTGAAGGTTGGCACTTAGATTTCCACACCCCGTTAAGCAAAGTGCTTAAAACAAAACATTCAGCTTGAGTCAACGAAATTCAAGGATCATCCTACACAGAACAAAAGAAACCTTTTTAGATGTGCAGATGCCTTTGATAGTTTCCCTTCCCCCAGGATCCCATTTCATATACATCTCACTAACCTTGGCCCTGGTGACATAGCTGGCAGCTTGAAAAGTGGCCCCAATTTAACTAGGCTTCAACTAGGCTTCAACACTCCACCCCCGTCTGCACTATAACCCAGCCCCGTTACTAATGGTTTAACTGGATACTTTTATGTTGGGAGAAGCTTCACAACTATTGCCAAACTTAACTTCTGTAACTGTCGAGAGAATGAATATATTTGGTAGTATCATTCTCTCTCATTCCTTTGCCTTAAAATAATTCAGTAAATGAGCAATCGTAGATCTCAGGGGAGCTACGGGACTCTGAGGGGTAGCTGGAACTTGGTCTAAGACCAGGTCTCCTAGATTTTTATCTTAGAGAGCTTTGGGGTTATACAACCCTTCTTCTACAGGAATAAACACATGATGTGGCCTGTCAGTGGGCAACATGAATTCTCTCAGCATTTAGGACTGGAAGAGGTGAGAAAGACTGACTAGAGAAGAAGGGAGGGTCCTACCTACCTTGAAAGGTAGTGGGGAGTGAAGTCTGTGTGGAGATGAGTGGGGGAACGAGTGGGAGGGAAAATTTTAGGTTGCTTCCCACTTAGATTTGTACAATTCCAACCTCTTGGGAATTGTTTTCCAATCTCCCAAATCTTAAACCCTTGGTTGGCTTTAAAGTAGGGTATCCAGACATGATTGGCATACGGATAGAAATTTCCTGCCATGATTGAATGGTTGCTGAGCTCCTATGAATAGGGCTATAACTCTCACTGTTTTGGACTCTAAGTTCTTAAACTGGTATGGGAATTAACATGGGTTCTAGGAACTAGACATAATTCTAGCTGAGGGCATGAAGGAATGTTAATAAATGCAGAGGCTATGACCCTCATTTCTGCTACTATATTTCTTCTGGCCAGTTGTATATTGTTAGATCTTCATGACAATATATATTGTTGGGAAAATCATTGTAATGCAGATGAAAATTTATCATCAGATATCTATATCTCTCTCTCTATAAATATTTTTAATACATTTATTTATTTTTGGCTGTGCTGGGTCTTCGTTGCTGAGCACGGGCTTTCTCTAGTTGTGGAAAGCAGGCGCTACACTTCCTTGTCGTGCGTGGGCTTCTCATTGCGGTGGCTTCTCATTGTGGCGGCTTCCCATTGTGGAACACGGGCTGTAGAGCGCACAGGCTTCAGTAGCTGTGGCACGCGGGCTCAGTAGTTGTGGCTAGTGTGCTCCAGAGCACAGGCTCAGTAGCTGTGGCGTATGGGCTTAGTTGCTCCGTGGCACGTGGGATCTTCCCGGGCCAGGGCTCGAACCCGTGTCCCCTGCGTTGGCAGGTGGATTTTTAACCACTGCGCCACCAGGGAAACCCTAAATCTCTATATTTTATATGTCTTATTTTTTTATGTTAGGCTGTATAGTTATGCATTTCTTTTTTAAAAATTAAATTTATTTATTTTTGGCTGCGTTGGGTCTTCATTGCTGCTAGTTATGCATTTCTTTTCATTAAAAAATTAAGGTATAATTTATGTACAGTAAAATAGACACCCCCTTTAGTGTTTAGTTCTATGGGTTTTCACAAGTGCATACCATCTGTGACCACCACCTCAGTCAAGATATAGAACCGTTCCTTCACCCCCCAAAATACCCTCCCGTCACTCTGTGGTCAACCCCTCCTCCCACTCTCTGGCAACCACTGATCTCAGCAGATCTATTTCTTAAAAGGCATTGGTCTTTCCACCCCAGGTTGACCTTTTTTATTATGAAATCCTATTATGCTTCAGGTTGAATTATGGATTCAGGGAAGATTTTTCTTAGCTGTAAGGGACCATGTGGATACCACCAACTTCCATATTCAAGGCAGTGACTTATGGTAATCTTGGGACTTGATTTTATTGCTGGTCTCTTATCCTTTGCCTGGATTCCAAGTGATGCCCTGTAGGATATCTCCTTGGGAATAGAAGCTAACACTTACTGCAGGCTAACTGTGTCTGGCTCTGTGCTGAGTCCTTTACACATGTTCTATACCTTCATTTTATTCTCACAACATCTTCGTGAAGTGGATACTATAAACCATATTCTCATTTACATATGAGGAAACAGAAGCACAGAGAAATGAAGAAACCTGCCCAAAGACACACAGCTAGCAAGTGACGGAGTCAGCATAGGACCCAGGCACCTGATATCTGACGCCAGAATGCCAGAACCTGTTCTAACCAGTAATCTATGCAGTCTTAGCCATGGACCTACGCCAGTAGACATGGAGCTAAGTGTTAAAGCGGCTTTAAAAAAAAAAAGATACAATTGCTGTTAAAAATATTTGTAACAGCACGCCAACTCAATATTTTCTTATGATTTCTAAATACAACTTATTGTTGTTGTTATTTGATTCTTCTGTTTATCTTTGAGATTCAGAAGTGATATGAAAGAACAATACGAAAGGGAAAGAACCTTTATGTCATAGACATATGCACATGTGTCTATAAAAAACAATAAAGGCTCTGGCATCATACCTAAAGTACAGCATCATCAACCTTTACTGACCACTCTCTGTAAACATTTTATTTTGGGTTAACATATATTCTAGAGGAATATATCTATTCCACTTAGCTCTACTTACTGTGGACATTCTATTGCCCCTGAGGAAGAAGCGTTTAGTGGGCAGGGGCCGGAGAATGTGTGTGGCAGGTCATCATCCATCCCTGACCTTCTTCTAAAGTCAGGAAGGCAAAGAGTCACTTATGATCGCACCCCTTCCGATCTATCTGATGGGAGAACCAAGCCCCCCTACATGAGAAGGCTCTGTAGCTTTCGTCTTTCATTAATATCTTGCCTGATACTACTTGCCTCATGGGTTTCAGACACACCTTTTCTTTTCATTGCCATGAAACAGATGTTACTAATTAGAGCAGAGAATGCAGGCAGGTTGCTCTGTGTCGGGCACTGTTCTAAGAACTTCCTGTGGGTGAACCTCATTGATCCCACTCAACAGCCATCTGAAGTATATATATCCTCTTCCTTATCTTCATTTTACAAATGACGAATCAGAGGCACGGGATCAGTAACTTGCTCTAGACCTTAGGTAGCAAGTGGAGAAGCCAGTGCTAAACAGGGGTCTCAGAAGTCTAGCTGCACAGTTACTAGTCTAATCTTTTTCAGACCCCTGATTTTGGTAATAACAGCAAGTCTTCCTTCTGCAAAGGACACCCGCCCAGTCCTGTCTCTTCAATATATATGGGGGCCGCAGAAAGAGTGGTCCTTCAATGCCTGAATTCAATGCACCCACCCCCTAGAAGTAGAATAAGGACCCTCACTCAGCTCACTTACAACATTTAAAAACAAAAGATTGAATCCAAAACTAAACCACTGTCTACGTGGGAAGAATTTTCTGAGTTTCCTGAGCTACTTAGAAAGAATTCAAGATACGGAAATAAAAATAGCAATGGTCAACCACCTTCATAAATAGACTTTACTAGATAAAGTCAGCCAGTGCCCAGGCTTCCTCCAGCCCCAAAATGGGCAACCCTCCACCACACACCCTGGCCTCAAATCAAACATTTCCTGTTGGGAGTGCAGTGGTGGGGAGGAAGTTCAAAAAGGGCTGAATTCCCAATACACAGGCTGCCTTTTTTTTATAACAACAGGCCAGCGTTTCCAATAAATATTTGGGATGGCAACGTCAAGTTCTGCCAGTTTGGCATCATGATTCTTGCTTAATTTACTATCTTATTTTTGAAATGATTTATTAAATAGACACTAGGAATTTGGGAGCATCAGCTTTTCTCATCAAAACCACTTCGTGTTCCTTGAACTGAGAGCAGATTCTTTCACAAGGACGTCAAACCTCTGAGTTGGAAAACACCCCAGTGGTCATCAGCTCATTCACCCATGCAGCCCGATCGGCTGGGTGAATACTGGCTGGGAGCGTCACGTGATGTACCTCACCCACGGCTCACCTTCTCCAGCATATCGTTCAGGGCATCCGTCGTCTGTATTTTGGCAGCATTTGCAATGGCACTGTGAAGATGAAAAGAAACTTCACATAGAAATGGAAACTTTCCCACTAAAGAGGCTAAGCCATTTTTACAGAGGGTTTTCTACTTGGCCTTTAAGCTTTCATTCTGCTTGGCTACTTCTGGAAGACAAAAAAAAAAGTCCTACTCTGTATGCCCATGTACAACAAGCTTTGCAGGCCAACTCATTATAATTAATATTTTTAAACTTTTCATCAAAGTACAGCATACATGCAGAAAGGTGCACATGTTATCAACGTACAGGCTGGTGAACATTCACAAACTTGTAACAGTAGTCAAACCAGTTGCCCCTAAGAATAATCACTACCCTGACTTACAGCCCCATATGTTAGTCTGGACTTTATTTGTATATCATAAAATGTACCGTACGGCAGGGACTCGTCTGTGTCTGGCTTCTTTCTCGGGCCAAGTCATTTGCTGGGACAGTTTCAATCAGGGCTGAGTTTACAGTGCAATTTCTGGAAGGGAACTCTGCGCGTGGCATACTTGTTTCTGGATGGTTTGTGTTGGTTAGTAGACGTTATTGGGGTATGGACACAGATTGAGGATGCTTAGAAATTTATTTTCTACGCTGTATTTTTCAAAAGCTATTCTCCTAGAAGATATAAGGAGGTGCCTGTCCACAAAAAGGAGGACATCCTATCCATGCAAACATTCACAAAGCAGATATAAAGAGCAGAGGTGACTCATGGGGGAGCTAGGGAAGCTTCAGGGCCTCTCACTGCACAGTCTCCTTTCAGGGCCCTGGGAGGGACCCGAGCCATTTCATATTTGTAATTTTGTATTATTTTTCCTTAACATGGTCCTCCAATTCTATAAGATTCAGCTTCCACATACCTATATCTATCCCTGGTAAACAGGACAAAAGAGTATTTTTCTGCTGTTTTAAGTTCTGTAGTGGTCCAATTCCCATCTTTTAATGACTATTAGAAAACAATTGTTTTTTTTTTTTTTTTTGCGGTACGCGGGCCTCTCACTGTTGTGGCCTCTCCCGTTGCGGAGCACAGGCTCCAGACGCGCAGGCTCAGCGGCCATGGCTCACGGGCCCAGCCGCTCCACGGCACGTGGTATCTTCCCGGACCGGGGCACGAACCCGTGTCCCCTGCATCGGCAGGCGGACTCTCAACCACTGCGCCACCAAGGAAGCCCTGAACTTTTTTTAAGAGGGTTCCAGTCAGCACTTTATGACTCTCTAGGCAGCTCCTCTTCCTGCAGTGTTCACCTGATATTAGAATTAACAGTAAGTCCCTTTTGCTGAGGTGCAAAGAAACGGATGACTTGTCCATGGCTGCCAACTAGAAGGTCATTTCCAAGCTATGACTCTAGCTCCTGAGCCCCTGGCCCAGGCGTGTTTAGCGGTGTCACACTAAACAGGGCTTACACTTGAGTCAGGTTTTAGCAGCAGGATAGGTTTCTGAAGTTAACCAGCTGGCAATTCAACGACAGTGTGACGTCATTTACAGAGTGCTTTCTCTGTTCTAGGAACTGTCCTAGATGCTGGGTCAGGAGATAAATAATATGTGACTCCCACCCTTGAGGACTTACAGCTTTGCTTTAATTATGTGATAGTTATTTTCTGATTCAGAAGAAACAAAAGCTTAATGCCAAAGGGGCAAATTTTAAAAAATTGAGCTATAGGGCTTCCCTGGTGGCGCAGTGGTTGAGAGTCCGCCTGCTGATGCAGGGGACACAGGTTCGTGTCCCGGTCCGGGAAGATCCCATGTGCCGCGGAGCGGCTGGGCCCGTGAGCCATGGCCACTGAGCCTGCGCGTCCGGAGCCTGTGCTCCGCAACGGGAGAGGCCAGAGCAGTGAGAGGCCCGTGTACCGCAAAAAAAAAAAAAAAAAAAAAAAAAAAAAAATTGAGGTATAGCTGACATATAATATTACATTAGTTTCAGGTGTACAACACAATGATTTGATATTTGTATATACTGCAAAATGAGCACCACAATAAGTCTAGTTAACATCCCTCACCATACATAGTTAAATTTTTTTTCTTGTAATGAGAAGTTCTAAGCTGTACTCTCTTAGTAACTTACAGATATACAATATGGTATCATTAACTATAGTCATCATGCTATAATTTCATCCCCAGGTCTTAATTATTTTATAACTCTAAGTTTGTGCCTCTTGACCTCTTTCATCCATTTTCTACCCCAGACACCAATCCCCTCTCCCCCGAGCTTTGGCAACCACTAATCTGCTCTCTGCACCTATGAGCTCGAGTTTTTGCTGTTGTTGTCCTGTTTATTTTTCTTCTTAGATTCCATATACAAGAGAGATCATATGGCACTGTCTTTCTCTGACTTATTTCACTTAATATAATGCCCTCAGTGTCCATCCACGTTGTTACAAGTGGCAGGATTTCCTTCTTTTTTATGGCTGAACAGTATTCCTCTGTGTGTATGTATGTGTGTGTGTGTGTGTGTGTGTGTGTGTGTGTATCACATTTTTTTATCCATTCATCTGTCGATGGACAGCTGGGTTGCTTCCATGTCTTGGCTACTGTAATAATGCTGCAATAAATGTGGAGGTGCATGTATCTTTTCAAGTTAGGGTTTCATTTTCTTCAGACAAATACTCAGAATTGGAATTGCTGGATCACATGGTAGTTGTAGTTGTAATGTTTTGAGGACACTCCATACTGCTTTCCACAGGGGCTGTACCAATGTGTATTACAAGCTATCAGTGCACAGAGGTTCCCTTTTTCCCAAGTCCTTGACGCAGCTTGGTATTTCTTGACTTTTTGTTAATAGCCATTCTGACAGATGTAAGGTGATGTTTCATTGTAGTTTTGATTTGCATTTCCCTGATGATTAATAATGTTGAGTACATTTTCATATACCTGTTGGCTATCTGTATATCTTCTTTGGAAAAATGTCTATTTAAATCTTCTGCACAGTTTGAAACTGGCTTGTTTGCTTTCCTGCTACTGAGTTGTATGAGTTCTTTATATATTTTGGATAGAGTATTTCATTTGTTTAAATTTTAATTCTTATATTTTGATTTTATTATATTTTATTATTATTACTTATTTTATTTTTGGCTGCGTTGGGTCTTCGTTGGGTCTTTGTTGCTGTGCATGGGCTTTTCTCTAGTTGTGGTGAGCGGGGGCTACTCTTCATTGTGGTGCACAGGCTTCTCATTGCGGTGGCTTTTCTTGTTGCGGAGCACGGGCTCTAGGCACGTGGGCTTCAGTAATTGTGGTGCACGGGCTTCAGTAGTTGTGGCTTGTGGGTTCTAGGCACGCGGGCTTCAGTAGTTGTGGCTCGGGGGCTGTAGAGTGCAGGCTCAGTAGTTGTGGCGCACGGGCTTAGTTGCTCCACGGCATGTGGGATCTTCCCGGACAAGGGCTCGAACTCATGTCCCCTGCATTGGCAGGAGGATTCTTAACCACTGTGCCACCAGGGAAGCCCAGAGTATTTCATTTTAAAGTAGAAAAATCCTCAAAAAATTTCCTTCCCAGAAATTGAGAAGAAACTTTTAAAGTGATCTAAAAAGTAATTTTATACAGAAAGAAAAAGCCCCGAGAAATTCCCTAGCCTATTTCCCTCCACACTTTCTTTCTGAGACTGTTACCATTTTAACTCTTAAGGATGTATCTGAGCATCCTCTATTTCACTCCTTTTGAGTCACTCATGAGCTCACCTATGGAAACCATCCTGAAATAGGCTCTGAAGCGCCTCTACTTGGAGGAGCTAGTTTCACATGTTCACTTCTTTTTGAAGGCACTATTTTTCTTACCCAAGGCATAGAGGGGCTGGGCCATTTGTACATGAGATCCAGTCCACGGCTCTCTGCTTAGCTCTGAGAAAGGTGCAGTGTGTCAAGGTTACTGCGGAAGGAGCAGGGAGAAAACAACCTCCATATCCAAATTCCTTCCAGACGTGCCAAATACAGTGGCCATTATTTTCTAAATAATTGAGTGAGGAATTTAAAATAAAAGCACATTTATTTTTAATTCAGATTTGCTTCAGCAGAAAGCATATTACAAACACAAGGCCAGCTTAGGGACAGTACTTTAAAGGCTAAGGTGAAAATAAGATACAGGGATGTGAGTCCTGTTTGGATGTATTCAGGACCTTGCTTTTTAAGCAGGAGGCAGTTGCGCTGGCTGCAGGGAAGAGGAGGATGGGCAGAGAGAGTCCTCCAGAGGGTAGCTAACCCCCTCTCCCATGCTGACCCCCACCCCTACCTCACCCCACCATGCCAGCTGCCTCTAACTCTGGTTAGTAAGTGCCTAGGGAGCCTTGGTTTGTCCTAAGATCCAGCGAAGCCTCTGACTTCTGGCAGTAGAGTCACTTAAAAATCAAGATGAAGAAGGAAAAGAAATTAAGTAGTCCCCTACCTTGTTTTCTCTAATCCCGTTTTCCTGGTGTGTCTCTCCAAGAGGCCAATTTCTTGTTTTTTGGAAATTCGCTTTCCTCCAGCTTTCACTATAAACAAATAAGCATCAACAAGGGAGTCATATTTAGGGCAGCAAGAGAAAGTTTGCTTTGTTATTCAAGGTATGAATTTATTGTAGATTTGAAGAATTTCAGAACTTTTCGAAGAGCTAAACTTTAATCTAAAACAACATAATCAAAAAGTACCCTGACCTAGCATAACAGAAGAAAAAAATATTTTGGGCAAACAAGGTGGGAAGGAGAGAAGGGCTAAGGTTTTTGCTTGTCTGTGTTCTGAGAGGGGGACCTGAGGCTAAAAAAGGCAGAGGTGTTTACACCTTCGATTTGGAGAAGAGATAACAATTTATTCCCTTAGGCATTTTACTGAAAAACGTTTTTTTCTTATTATCAAACCAATTACATTCTTCATGACAGCAACCGACAATTCCAATGTGACCCTTCTGTTTTCCCACAAGATTAAAGTGCAAGGCTTGCAAGATTTTTTTTCAACCAAAGCTTTCAAAAGCTAGATTGAAGAATGAGCCAAAGTCAGGGCATGTGGTGGTAACAGGCATTTAATTCAAGAGAGATGCTTCTGATCCCACCAGATGCCCACCTTCCATCCCAGACCCCAAACCTCCGATGTTGGAGGAGCTCGGATGTTCTAATGAGTAATTAAACTGCATTAATAATCCTGCCATTCAAGAGATCAATTAGTGTTAATTAGGCTACAGATGACCTAACAGCAATTCAAGTGTTTAACAATGTCAGATGAAATCAACTTTTGAAAAGGAGCAGCCCATTTCAGATTGCAAGTCAAAGCAAATACTGTTTTTTGTTCCCGGGGAAATTTGCACATCTGAAATCTGACAAGCTCAAATGAGGAAAAGCTAAATGGACGTTGATTTGTTTGAACCTGTTAATTCTTTTTATGGAAATGTCAGATTGGCAATTTTCTAAAACTGGCTCCAATAGAGTGAAAAATAGGAAAACCTATTTCTCAATGCCCTCGTGAATTGACTTCATCATTTTTCTTTTAAAATTATTATTAATTAATTTTTTTGATTATGTAATAGTACATGCATAAGGCACACAATTCAAAAATCATGGAAAGGTCTGCAGTCTCCCTTCTACCATTATTTTTAAGCCTCCAGTTCATCTCCCTAGATACTGCTAACGATAACAAGTCCCTATGTATTCATCGATAGACGTTCTATACACATACCTATATATTTTTTTAAATGGCAGCATTTTAGATGTTTCTAATCCATTGCTATCACAAACAACGCTGCAATGAATATCCTTTGCATATACATAATTTTGCACAAGTGCAAGTATATCCATGGGATAAATTCCTAGAAGTGATCTTGTTAATTCTTAAGAGTATGTGCATTTGAAATTTTGCTAAACCTTGCCAAAGTCACCCTTCACAGTGGTTGCACCAGTTTACAATCTCACCAGCCACAATGACAGTGATTGTTTCCCTATATCTCAAGCAACAGTGAGAACTAGAAAATGTTTGGCTTTATCAACCAATAAGAAAAAGAAAGGTAATTTGCCTTTCTAATATTTTATTGAAAGTTGAGCTTATTTCTGTGTTTCAGAAGCCAGTTGTATTTTCTTTTATAAACTGTTCACATTTTTGGTCCATTTGTCCTGTTGGACTTCTGTTCCATTAATCTCTCTGTTTATATGCCATTACAACTTTATTTTAATGATTGTAGCTTTATAACATATTAAAAAAAATTATTTTTTGGCCGCACCATGCATCATGTGGGATCTTAGTTCCCTGACCAGGGATCGAACCCATGCCCCCTGCAGTGGAAGTGAGGAGTCTTAACCGCTAGACCACCAGGGAAGTCCCTAACATATTTAAATTCTGATAGTCCTTCTTTGCTACATTTCCTTTGCAGAATTTTATTAGCTATTCTTATTTATTTTTTCATATGAACTTTTGAATCAGTTTGTCAATTTCCTCCAAAAAATCCTGCTGGTAGTTTTTTAATGGTTTTGCTTTAGATTTATAGATTTTTTTTTTTTTTAAGGGAAAATTCATATCTTTATATTCCTGGTTGCTCTCTATTCAAGAACATGGTATGCTTTTCCATTTTCTACATTTTCTTTTGGGTACCTCAGTAACTTGTTCACATAAATCTTACAGATTTATTGTTAGGTTTATCCCCTAAGTATTTTCTCTTTGTTGCTGCTGTTGTAGTTGTAGAGAGGGTCTATTCTTCCATTATAGCTTTCACAGATTGTTGTTCTTATATTAATATCATTGATTTTATACCCAGATCTTATTGAATTCTCTTATTATTTATAATATTTTTGTTGACTCCCTTAGGTTTCCCAGGTAAAAAAAATTTATATAATCTGCAAATAATTATAATATTACTTTCTCTAGATTAAATAGTGGTGATGATGGACATCTTTGTCATCCTAATTTTTTTTTGGTCATCCTAATTTTTAATGGATTGCTTTTAGTGTTTTCCCATTAAGTATAATGTATATACTTAGTTGGATATACACACACACATATTTACAATATATATAATGTATATTCAAATATATTTCTTTCATCATATTAAGGAAATATCTTTCTATTACTGTTTCATTGGGCTTAAAAAATTACAAACACATGTTGAATTTTATCCAATGCCTTTTTATCATCATGTATATAATATGTTTTTTCACCTTAATGAGGTTAATTATATTAATAGATAAAAATTTTATAAATATATATTAATGAATATTTTACTATCAAACCATTCTTGTGTTCATGGAATAAACTCCACTTGGTCATTTTGAATCACCAAGTTTTTTTTTATTGATTATAAAGGTGTCTCACTAGAATTCTGTAATATTAGATACAGTCTAGGAAAAAATCCTATTTTCATACATGGTCTGCTTTAAATTCACACACACACACACACACACATGAAAAAAAGGCATACAAAATAATCAGCAACAGAAATGAAATAATATGGAAACACCTTCTGAATAGCCCTGGAATAGAGATGAAATAAACCAAGGGGTGGCTTTTTCTGGAAGGCTGCTTGAGAAGGGTGTGCCACTGTACGAGGAGTGGTATGGTTCATAGCCTCTTCTACCAAGAGGAATCAAATCACAATAGGTCTAGACCTAGAGCTTGAGCCTTCAGTATCTCTCCCAGCAGTATCTTTCATCCTCCTTGTGACAAATGCTTTTAAAACATGGAGTGCTGTAATTACTTTCCTATTAGTGTTCCTTTTGTTTTCTCTGATGCTTTTGTTTTTGCACGTTTTCTTCCACTGGTTATCATAGCCAACTATAGAAGCACACTTGTTATAGTTAAAATAAGCAATAGTTAAAAATGAGAAGACCTTTGAAATGTTAAGCTCTGTGCCACTCATTTGAAAGAGCACAGACAATTTAGAGAATGTCCAGATGAGAGCAACCAGAGTGGAGAAGGAGCTGTGTCAGACAAGGAACTGGGAAAACTGGAAAGATCGCTTCTGAGGAAGCAAAGACTCAAGGGAAGCTTATGGTGCCATCTTCAAGGAGTTTAGGGGCTGTCTTGTGGAGGAGGAATGATTTACTGGTAAGGAAATGTTATCTAGGGTCAGAGAGCTCTACCCCCTCCTGTGCTCTGTGACCTTGGGCAAGATAAACTCCTCTGAGGCTCAGTTTCTGCATCCTTCAAAAGGGAATAATACTGATTGTTTAGGTTGTCCTAGGGAATAGAGGTGACATAAGCAGCTGGCACATGGTAGGCACTTAATAATTAGTAGTTATTACTATTTATATTTATGTTTTTCCAGAGGAGAGAATGGAAAGCAAAGAATGAAAGTTCCAGAAAGGCAGAGTCTGGCTACATATAACTGTGTTAAACAAAGTGAAGAAGATTGTGTAGTTCAATAGTATATCTCTGGTCCCTTAGTGTGTTAAAATAAAGAAAAGAAGTGTATCTGCCATGAATATTTTAGAAGGATTTTGGGGAATTTGGTAGAAGTTGAACTAGATGATTTTTATTGTAAGGTCTTTACTATGATTCTAACTCTTCCCACCTACCTACAAAAGAAAATCTATCATGTCGCTCCCTTTTGAAAGAATATAGTGTACTCAGAGAAACAAACCCCAAAAGAAATGTAAAGAGAATGTAAAGGACTTCCCTGGTGGCCCAATGGTTAAGAATCTGCCTGCCAGTGCAGGGGACATGGGCTCGAGCCCTGGTCCGGGAAGATCCACATGCTTCAGACCAACTAAGCCCGTGCACCACAACTACTGAGCCTGCACTCTAGAGCCCGCGAGCCACAACTGTGGAGCCCGCGTGCCACAACTACTGAAGCCCGTGTGCCTAGAGCCCATGCTCTGCAACGAGAAGCCACCGCAATAAGAAGCCCACACACCACAAAGAAGAGTAGCTCCCGCTCACCGCAACTAGAGAAAGCCCGCGTACAGCAACGAAGACCCAACGCAGCCAAAAATAAATAAATAACTTTATTTTAAAAAATCTGTAATCACATAATTCCATGTTTAGGTCCTTTCAATATGCAAAATGAACTAGAGATTTTAAAATGTAAGAGAGAGATGTTTTGGATAGTTTCGTTAGAAAATCTACATTGATGTGGAGAAAATGAAACTTTGCTTTCCTATCTCTGAGTAAGAGGTATAATTTTGTGGCTGCTTTTGTAGTTTATAACTTTTCGAAAGTTGACCCCTGAGTTTAGAATGCTATGTTGCACAATTCTTCTTGCAGGCTTATCTTTCTTTATCTTGACTACCCTCTACCAAACACCGTGCAAGAGCTTCTTTCCTTCATTAATCAGTGGAGAATGTGTGTGAAAAAGCTGACCACCACAGAGGTTTGGGCAAACTCTGCCTTGTGACTTAGAACGTTCATTTGAAGATTTTAATTAAAAGGTTAGATGTTTGCAAAACGCTTACTTTGCATTCACCGTTGAGTTTTTGGCATATTCTAAACTGTCAGTCAAGACAAAAGACCCTCATCAGGAAAAGCAAGGAGAGAGGGCTTCAGAGGGAGAGGGCTTGACCTGGGCCCACTTTACTGTCACGTCTCTGCCCCTTCTCACCAGCTATGTGGCATTGGGCACGTCCCTCGACCTTGCTGACTTTCAGTTTGCTCCTCTGTGAAACAAGGATGAGGGTACATCATCAGTCTGCAGTACTGGTGCTGTGTCTAGAAGGCTCTGTGCAGTGCCAGTCACACAGGATTGAGTGAATGGCAGCCGTTCTTGTCATCAAACCCCTGTCCCTGTGACCTGTGGGGTAGTGGGTCTCGTAACCTCTCTGTTGAACCTCACAGATCAACTCCCAGAAGTTGACATGAGCAGACTGGAGTTGAGAGAATTAAGCCTCTGGTGTTTGCTTTTTAAAAAACCATACTAACCCTTCTGCAGCTATGGTTTCCTCCCCATTTTCTGCATTAGTTTCACCCTTGGGGATACACTCCCCAAACTTCCGTCTTTTTAATGAGCCAGAAAATAGATTCTCCCTGGGGGTTCTCAGTGGTGACCCCTTTGATGGCTCTGACTCATTTGCCTTAAAACAAATTAAAGTGCAAGGAATATACAAAAACTCATGAACTGCTGCTTTTTCTGGTTCATCACATATGTACTCGGTTTCCTTGGATTACCTTCTACTCACACATTTTTGACTGTTCAGGTAATGGAGTTCTTAAAAACTGAGAGCGAGGCAAACCAAAGTAGCAGAAAATCCTTAGCGGAAAAGCTAAGCTTCCTAGAGCCCAGGCTGCCTCATGTTTAATGTAGTCTTGTTTTACAGCATAAATTTATAGCCAGGATCCACAGAGGTACAATATATTAATATACATAAAAGAAAACCCACTAAGCACCCCCTGTGTAGGTGGGAAAGTTACAGCTGGCTGACTTTGGAGCGGTTTCATTTTTAACCATGATGGAGCAGGCATATGTATCTTTCCCACTGCAATTTTCTTCCTGCTCTGATGACTGCAGTAGTGCCGAATGCAGCCTGCAAACATCAGGAGGTCTTGCAATTGAGGAGAATCATTTCTTTTGATGGCTATGTGTTTTACTAGGCCTGCATTTTACAGGGATTAACATTCATGTGCTGGGTACCTTACATAGGTTATCTCCTTCAACAGTCATAACAACCTTACAATATCAATGTTATTTATTACCGCCTGCTTTAGAGATGAGAAAACTGAGGCTCAGAGAAGTGGAAGGGAAGCGGGGTTTAAATCCAGGACTGTCTGATTCCAAAGGCCATGTCAGACCTTTCACAGACCTTTCATCATGTCTGTGTCCTACTTTCATGGACCTGTCCATTGCCTATAAAAATCAGGTGAAATTTAATGGAATTCTGGCAATGAATTATTTTTGTTCTATAAATACAATTTTGTACAGTAGCTATCTGGTTCAGACTTAAAATATATAGCGAGACAAGCTGAAGGATGAGGCTTCTTTGTTCCCTTGTTCTCAGTGGGGAGGCAAAAGTCTGCCTTCATCTCCATTCTAATTATCCCCAACCTCTTATCTGTAGTGTCACAGTTCATAATAATTAATTGTCATACCAGAGGCATTGGGACATGTTTGATGGCGTCATGGTGGGCTATGTACACAGAGTAATTAGCAATCATTAGTGGCGGAGACAGAAAGTTCCTGGTGGTTTCATTCAAACTTTCACTTGGTTAAGTTTATCCCTGTGATCTTTGTGTATAAACGTCATTTGGCAAATCAAGTGTGAGCTGAACTGTTTTACGGAGGATTGGGGTGGAAGTGGCGGGAAGAGAATGGCGTTTTCTTTTGTCCTTGTGTAGAAACTTCTAATAATTTGCATCGATAGTTCTTGATCATTATTTAGCATCATTAATTTTAAATAGAGATAATGTTAAATATTCCTAAATCCAATGACAAACATAAAAAGTCAGGAGTCTGCCACAGGAGACCAGGACAGGGTGCTGAGAAGTGGAAACTCAGAATTAGTAGTAACAATTCTGACTTTGGCTGGGCTGCTCACCAGAAAGCCACTGAACCTTGTGTCAGTTTTTGATGCTTTGTGAAGTTTATACCCGCCATCACCCTCCGCAGCAAAGATGACTGAAATCATCTTGGCTTAGAGGAGCCAAAGAATGATACCAGTAAATAAATTTTGCTAATGGAGAAAGGCAAGAACAAAGAGGTCAAGTTGTTGAGATATTTCTTAAGGAAAAAAGAAGAAAGGCAGTTAAAAGAGCATCAAATCAGCTAAAAATAGGCCTGCATGCCTCAGCCAATCTATATGAACATATGGTTAAGTACAATAAAACTAATTTCCATATTCCAGGGAGTGGATATAAATAGCATACCTTTTTTACAAAAAGAAAAGAACTGTGGATGTTTTGCAAAATGCCTTGATAGCTACCTTTTCCAGTCAACCCCTCCCACACCAGTGTCCTTATTAAAAAGTGCTCCTCAGCTTGGTGACAGACAAAAGACATTACTGATCACACTGCCCGACCCCAGAGCCTGAGAAGGGAGAGAAAAATTGGGTTGCTCTCTTCAGTGTGGAAGCTGGATTGGCTGGGTATGAAGTCGGATGACGTACAGGCATCTTCGGGAGACTGAGTCCGAAAGCTGGGACCTCTAGGGAGGAATGTTTCCATGGCAGTAAATTACCTTCCAGGTGTGAATGGGTCGCTGCTAACCTGCAGCCAGGGAGGGAAGGTCCAAGCTCACCACCTGCTCCTTTCCACCAGCGCCCAATCCCTTGTACTCCCACATAGAATTAGGTTTTCATTCAACCGGGCCTGACAAATCCCCAGGTGATTTTTACACAGAAGCCTAAAAGGATCAAAGACAGGAGGAACTCAGTTTGGAGGAAGTTAAAGGAACAAGGGGAGGTTGAGAGTCTCTGCTCTGTTGGGGCACCTCTGTGGAAGGCGCAGTGTGGAAGGAGGGGCAGCAGCAGCTGAGGGGTCTTGCTGTCTGCAGGACAGAGGGCAGGTGGGCAGCCTACCTGCAGGAGGATGCCCCCCTTTCAATGCGGAGAGCTGGACTTGCACTTCACTTGCCATAGCGCGTGCCAGGGCCAGGGTCAGTGCCGGCGCTCTGGAGGCTGAGTGCGGCTGCCCCACTGCACCCTGGCTTTATACGGGCTGGGGGCGGGGTCCCTTAAGGGCTTTGCTGAGCAGCAACAGGGCTTGTCATCTAGCTTTTCTGGGAACCTACATTTTGGGGGCAAGTTTTCTCTTAGAAGAAAACTTTCTTATTATTCCCTTCATCTGAGAAGTCAAGGTAGACAGCTAAGGGGACTCTTTCCTTCACAGGAGGAAGGGGAAAGGATCAAGCTCAGTGGAATTCTTCTTCTAACTATTTATCCATCGAGTTTGTATGGTGCATCTACAATGTGACAGGTTTTGTCATATACTCGCGTGACAAGGAGGGCAAGACAAGATCTTTGCTTCAAGACATCAGTTGGTTTTCTGAGGAGGCAATTACAAAACAAAGTGTGATGCCTTTGTCTCAGTCTTTGCAATTTTAAGCATCTACACTAAGAAAGTAAAATTGGGGATGTGCACAGAGATTTCTGCAAGGGATGGTAATCATATATTTCTCTCTCTCTTTTATTTTCTTTTTAGTATTGATTGGAATCCACATGAACACCCCCAAATAGAGAGGGATAGTTAAATAAATTAAGATATAGCCATGAGAGTACTATGTACTCTTTACAAATTGTGTTTTTGAATAATATTTGATGATGTGAAAAATATTCATGATGAGACAGTGAAAAAGCAGGCTATAAACCAAGAGAGCCTGCTTTGTTAAAGAGAAAAAGTACAAATGTAAGCTTAGGCATTATTGTATCTCCAGTGCTATCAAAGTTGAGCAAAAGGCAGGTGCTTAGAAATGTCTCTTTGTTCTTCAACACAATTAAAAACTTCCACTCTTCAAAAGACATTGTTAAGAAAATGAAGACCAGCCCCAAACTGGGAGAAAATATTGGTAGAGCATATTTCTGACAAGTACTGGCATCTAGAATATATAAAGAACTCTTACAACTCAAGACAAAGAGAATAACCCAATTTAAAAATGGGAAAAAGGGGCTTCCCTGGTGGCGCAGTGGTTGAGAGTCCGCCTGCCGACGCAGGGGACACGGGTTCACGCCCTGGTCCGGGAAGATCCCACATGCTGCTGAGCGGTTGGGCCCGTGGGCCATGGCCGCTGAGCCTGCGCGTCCGGAGCCTGTGCTCCGCAATGGGAGAGGCCACAACAGTGAGAGGCCCGCGTACCACAAAAAAAAAAAAAAAAAAAAAAAATGGGAAAAAGATTTAAACAGAAACTCCACAAATAGAGATATTGACAACGTGTAAGCACATAAAAAGTTGCTCAACATCATTAACTATTAAGGAAATGCAAATTAAAACCACAATGAGCTACACCACATATGTATTCATATTAGAATGGCTCAACTAAAAAAACTGGAAAATACAACATGCTGGTGAAGATGCAGAGCAACTAGAACTCTCAAACATGGCTGATGGGAATGCAAATTGGTAAAGCCACTTTGGAAGTCTGGTATTTCGCATAAAATTAAACATATACTTAGTACATGACTAACAATCTAATTCCTAGGAATTTCCCTAAGAGAAATGAAAACATATGTACACATAAAAACCTGTGTGCAAATGTTTATAACAGCTCTATTCTATAATTGCCCAGAGATAGAAACAACCCCAAAGTCCATCAACCGTAAAATGGATAAACGGTGGTATGTCCATAGAATAGAATACTACTCAGCAATAAAAAGAAATGAACAGATATTTGCAACAACATGGGTGAATCTCAGAAGCATTGTGCTAAATGAAAGGAGACTAAAAAAGCCATGTATACAAGTCTATTTATATGACTTGAAAAGTCAAAATTACAGAACAGAAATCAGACCAGTGATTGCCAGAGGAGGGGGTGAGGAGAGAGGTTTCATCGTAAAGAAGCAGGAGGGGACTTTTGGGGGTTGATAGAAATGTTCTGTGTCTTGATTGTAGTGGTGGTTGCATTCATCATACATCATACATACATCACACGACAATGGTGAATTTTACTGTATGCAAATTATACCTCAGTAAATAAAAATATCTATTTGTTAAATAAATGAATGAGAATACTCCAAAATGTTGAGTGGTTGTCTGCAGGTGAGAGTATTACCTGTTGATTTTTACTATCTTTTCTCAGTTTTTCTGTATTGTTTTTAAAATCAGTAAAAATCAATTAAATTGTTTTTTTGGGAAAAAGTATGCTATAGCATTGACCAAGGTAGGTACATGCTATGGGAGCAAAGAGAAGGGATCATCCAGGTCATAGGCAAATATTCTGTGAGTGACCTTCCCTGCAGTGCCCTGGACTAGCAGCTGGGTTTCAGAGGTAACACAACTCCTTCCTTGTTTTCAGAGAATCTCACAGTCTCATGGGGGATGTAGAAGGTGAGGTGAGAAGAAGGCTAAGAGGATTGCTTTGATGATTGACAAGGGTTATAGCAGCAAGGTTCAGTAGAAATTTCTGTATCTGCTCTGACCAAAAGGGTAGCCACAAGCCACATGTGATGTGAGCACATGAAATGTGGCTGATGCAACTGAATTTTTAATTTTAATTAAAATAATTTAAATATAAATAGCTACATGTGGCTTGTGGCTACTGTTTAGAATAGCTGTAGCATAAAAGCTAGACATGTGACTGTCACCCAGATCTCACTGATTACCCTCTGCTTCTACAGGTTGCAGATGGCAAGGAGGACATCAAAGGCCAATCACCTCTTAGGAGAGTCTGTACTGAGGACAGCCCAACTGATGGGGCTAAAACATAATGCATGCCCAAGCGAGGAAGACTTCTTCTGAGCACATGCTGCTTTATTTAACCATGATGTCATATCAAATAACTTTCCTTTTCACCTCATTCATATGCAAAGCCTTCAAGAGCAGACATATGTCGTGAACCTCCATAGGGGGAGTTAGTAGGCAACATTTTCAGAGTTGTTTTCATTACATTATGAAACCTTTGCTCGCACGGCTCTGAATAACAACTCTTAGAGGTCGTGCTCTTGAAATCCAAGTAGGAAAACTCTGATCTAAGTGACAGGAGTGATGGTGTCCAGGAGGTGATGGTGAAAGAGAAATAAAGGAGGAAACAGAAGAATTGATTAGAATCCACAGGGCATCCTCTATTCTCCCAACACTACACATTGAACATGAGCCTCATGGAGTAATAGGTGGTAGGCTAACTTTTGTTGTTCCTTTTACCCCAACATGGAAAATATGTATAAGTTAATAACATGACCATAAATGAGGATATATAAAAGACGGCATGACCTCTAATGAGCCAAACAACTGTTTTACTGTAGAAACATCCATAGAGGAGGGGGAGAAGGAAAAATGAGGCCACTGTGATTTTCCTCCTGGGTGGCCCCTTCTAGCACGTTCCTCTCCACTCTGCCACCATCTGCTTCCACAGGAATAGGAGGCCCAGAGTCTCAGTCCTGACTCCCTTGGTGCATGCGTACTCCACGGGGTAGCCCTCTCAGTGGGTGGGGCTTCCTTGCTCTGTCTTATATTAGTCACTGAAAGTCCAGCCCTGTTTCGCACACAGTGAGGTGAGTCGGATTATTTACTTTGGGGATATACTAGAGACTCCACTAGGATGAAAGTCTCATCCAAGGAAAGCAATATATTACCCTCTAAATGGGCTTGTAAACCTCATTTTAAGAGAGGCATTAGTCTAGTTAACTGCAGGGAGAGAGTAGTTCACGCTAGGACCAAAGTATTTGGGATTATGCTTCGTAACGCTAAAAGCCTAGTGAAATGGCTTCTTAGGATGCTGAGGTTGCCAGAGAGCTTTCTGTCTTTTTGAAATGAAAGGACGATATAACACTAAAGACATTAATAATATTTTAAGATTATACAACACTTTCATCGTACAGTACTTTCTTCTTTTAATTTGTGTGTGGGGACCCATTATTTTATCTTCTTCAAGCACTTGAAGCTTTGTAGTCTGTATCTCATGTTTGTTTTTTTTTTTTTTTTTTCCAGTACTCGGGCCTCTCACTGTTGTGGCCTCTCCCGTTGCGGAGCACAGGCTCCGGACGCACAGGCTCAGCGGCCATGGCTCACGGACCCAGCCGCTCCGCGGCACGTGGGACCCTCCCGGACTGGGGCACAAACCCGTGTCCCCTGCATCGGCAGGCGGACTCTCAACCACTGCGCCACCAGGGAAGCCCTCATGTTTGTATTTTACTTCTTTTTCTTTTAATATTAGTTACATACTGCATCTAATCCCCAGGCATGATCAGCAAGAAAGCTAACCAGGAGGCCTGTGACTTTCACGTGAGAGCGTGTTTCAGCGGGAAGCCCCCTGCAAGAGGCCCTGTCCCCTGTTTTGAAAGATGTCTCTGGGCTTCCAGTGCCTGCCTGGGCTCACCAGCTTCCTTTGTCTGTTTTTAAGAAGTAGCATGGCTTCCTCTCCCCTCTCTCTCCAAAACACTGGGCTTTTCCTCTCCTCCAGGCACATTTTTAATTCCTGGTATTCTTTAGCGCTAAACTTGCTCTGTTTTCTCTCTCTACTTGTCAGACCCGAAACAAAGAATCCATGAATAATTGAGATGTATGTAGGGATCTTTCTTCTGAATTGTCACACGGACACACACCTTTGCAGATGGGGCATTTCCCCAGCAACAAAACAAGTCTTGGCTCTGTGTACAGGATGGCATAGAGGCATAGATCTGGAGTGAGTCGACCTTGATAATGAGGTAAACAGTGAAGAGTATACTTCCTCTTGCCTTGGGCCTTGAAGTTTTAGTGGTAGGTGTTAGAGCAAAGAGGCAGATAGTCTTCATAAGAAGACAATAATAGTGACTTGTTTATAGAAGCACACTTGAGTAGATAAGTGAAAACACCTATTTCTGCAACCCCCAAACTTCCCCAACTCCAAAAAGGTAAAAATGTAGTTAGCCCATTTTATAGGTGGGAAAAGGCCATGAAAAGACGTAAAGAGGGGCAAATGAGTTGTTAAATATTACTAAATGGCAGAGAAATGATTGGAAGCTTCTACTGATCCACTGTTGGCCTAATCTTTATTATTGTTCAGGTGATTGACATGACCATCAAGCATCTGAAAAGTCCTACTGGGAACCTGTATCACACACTGGGGTAAGCAAACAGCCCGAGAGCAGCATTACTCTCTGAGCAGCAGATGCTAGTAATAGGTTATACATCACAGGGATGAGTGGTCCTTCCATGTGTTAGAAAGTTCCAGGTACCAAAGATTCTGAAAGAAGTTCTAACTGTGGCCAGACTGGCCATGGGAAAGAGATGTCTTGTGGGGTTGCCAGCCACCAGGCTTTTGTGGGCCAGTGTTTGACTGTATCTGCTCTGCTGATGGCATCCCTCCCCTTCTGCCCAAGGCCCTCCCTGCCTTTCCTGTTACAGGGAAAACTAGAGCTGGAAATTCATAGACATTGCTGTAATTTTTTTCTTTAGTCTGGATTAGTTTTAGTGCTTTGTTTTCTCTTTTGATTTCATTTAGTATTTTCCTGCTGTTTCCCCATTAAATGTGCTCTAGGTGGGAAGTGGGGAATGGGGGTGACTTTATGGAGAAAATGTTCACTTGGTCCTTTGGCTTAAAGGGCTGAGACATACTTGCCTACGGGGGCCTTCTCTTCGTGCCACACAGGGTAAGGAGTGGATTTCTGAGCCTGGGAATCCCTTCACATGAATTCTGAGACCCTTCAGTCATGTGATGGGCCCCTCTGCTCTGTAAGTCCCATCCTACTGTTCAGAAAAAAACCACCCACTCAAGTAAATATTTATTGTGTGTCTCTTTATTGACAAAGTCCTGTCTTAGGTCTCCTACAAATTAGTCATCTAACTTAACACCTCCAAAGACTTTTACACTTTTACTTATTGAACAAGTAACACATCCCTGTAATTCAAAACTCAAAAGATACAAAAGGGTATATAGTGAATCTTCTGTATCAAAAGGTACATGCATTTGTAATACTGATATTGCCAAATTGCCTTCCATAAAAGTTGGAGGGCAATTCCCACCAGAAATATATGAGTGCCTTTTCTCCCACGGTCTTGCCAATAGGCCCACTTTTGATCTCTGTCAGGTTGAGAGGTGAAATATAGTATTTGATTTTTTTTTAATCTGCATTTCTCTTAGTATGAGTGAGGTCAAACATCTTTTAATGTTTAAGACTGACTGGTATTTTCTATGTTGTGACTTGTTTATTCATAAATTATGTTGATTCTCCTATTGGTCTGTTGATATTTTGGTCATTTTTCTTATTGCTTTTTAGAAGCTTTTACATGCTGTTATGAGCATAGCAAGCAACACTTTGATAATTTTCTTGTATAAATTAGAAAATACACAGATATTATTGATGTATATGTCAAAAGTCTCCTCTAGAGAAAATTATTTTTAGTCATTAAATAAAACCTTTTTATTACTGATATTTTCAAACATAGATAGAAAAAGAGAATAGCACAACAAATGACCATGCACCCATTACCCAGCTTCAGCAATCATCAACATACGGTCAATCTTATTTCAACTATAACCTCCCCCCATGCCCACCCACCCACACACACACACACACATTCCCCTGCCCCTTGGACTATTTAGATCCAAAAATCCCTCGCGTTATATAATCTCAACATAATGATTTCTATTATTTTAAAATATTACTATTAGGTCTCCTAAACAAAATCAACAGTCATTCTTTAATTTCATCAGATATTTAGTCAGTGTTCAAATCTGCCTGATTCCCTTGTAAATTGTTTCCTATAGATGGTTTGCTCAAACCACTACACACATTGCATTTGGTTGATATGTGTCTCTTTAAGTCCTTTTTAAATCTACAGGTTCCCCTCCCTTGACTTTTTTCTTGCACTTATTTGTTGAAGAAGCCAGGTCTGTAGTCCTGCAGAACGTGCCACATTCTGGATTTTGTTGGATTGCATTTTGCTGTTTATCATGTTTTCCTGCAAACTGGTGTTTAGATCTAGAGGCTTGATCTGATACAGGTTTGCTATTATTATTTTGGCAAGTATACTTCACGAGGGTTATCATGCACTTCCTCCTGAATCATGTCAAGAGGCACGTGAAGTCTGGTTGTCTCTCTTTGTGCGATGTTGAGGTTGGTGTCACTTTCGCTGACATTCTGCTTTTAAAGAACTGTATTAGATCCTGAAAACGAAACTTGTGTCTTTATAGAAAATGAAGTGCCAAAGGAGAAACCCACACTTTCATTTTGGGAGGAGAGAATACGAGACGTGGGGAGCTTTCATGTTTAACATGGTGAAAGGCTCAGAACGAAATTGTGTTCTTCTGGTCCAAATTCCATTTAGTTCTACATTCAGGTATTTGTGGGACCTATAGGCTGGCTCACTGTGTTGAACGAAATGTATTTGGGTTTCAGGCATTTTTACACCTTCTTTTCCTTTTCATTTGACTTGGAATAAAAATGTCTTCATCTCACTTATTACCTCTCACTTTTAAAAATGTTTCTGCCAGCTACCTCTAAAATGTTAATAAAAGGTTAGGGGGCTTGGAAGATGTCTTCCCAGGAGGACTTGATGTCTGAGGTCTCAGCTGTGATCATAGTGGCTTTCAGTTTCTAAGAGCCTATTGCTTACCCTGTCTTCCTTGCCTCTGAGCTTTCACTTTCTTTTCTCTCTACAGCCCCCTGCTTTGGTTGACTCCCAGCCTCCCATGATCCCATCAGTCCATGAGATGTTCCTGCAATCATCCCATTCTCCCCATTCATAATGCTCTGTGGGTTGATGAATGAAATTTCATTGTATCCTAGATTTGAACCAACCTGTAGGTCCTCAAGAAGTACTTGTTTAAAGGCAATCAAATTTCTCTGTTTTATGCTTTTAAAATTGCATTTCTTCAAAGACAATTAACCCATATCATTTCTCAATGGAAAATTACTTTTCTCAAAGCCATTCTATAATATCTGTTTCTAAGTACTTACATGTTTAGATTAAGTGAATATCAACTTTGTGGTCATCTTGGGTAAGAGATAATTCTTTATTATTCAAATAAAGTAATAGAGTATGGAGACACAAAAGGCCCCGAATAGTCAAAGCAATCTTGAGAAAGAAAAATGGAGCTGGAGGAATCAGGCTTCCTGACTTCAGACTATACTACAAAGCTACAGTCATCAAAATAGTATGGTACTGGCACAAAAACTGAAATATAGATCAATGGAACAGGATAGAAAGCCCAGAAATAAGCCCACACACCTATGGTCAATTAAACTATGACAGAGGAAGCAAGAATATACAATGGAGGAAAGAGTCTATTCAATAAATGGTGCTGGGAAAACTGAAAAGCTACATGTAAAAAAATGAAATTAGAACATTCTTTAACACCATACATAAAAATAATCTCAAAATGGATTAAAGACCTAAATGCAAGACTGGGTACTATAAAACTTTTAGAGGAAAACATAGGCAGAACATTCTTTGACATAAATAGCAGCAAGATCTTTTCCAAGCCATCTCCTAGAGTAATGGAAATAAAAACAAAAATAAACTAATGGGACCTAATTAAACTCAAAAGCTTTTGTACAGCAAAGGAAACCATAAACAAAATGAAAAGACAACCACAATATGGGAGAAAATATTTGCAAATGATGAGATGCACAAGGGATTAATCACGAAAATTTACAAACAGCTCAGGCAGCTCAATATCCAAAAAACAACTCAATTAAAAAATGGGCAGAAGGGATGGCAGCCATCTTGCCTTCCATCAAAGGAGCCCTGTCGTGCCTGGGAAGGAAGACGGAAGATGAAAGAGGCATGTGAAACAGTGGCAGGGACCCAGAAACCCTCTTATCCTGTTCCTGTATTGTGCTTTCCCTAGAGCGCCGGGAATGTTATTCCATCTGTCTTGCCTCGTTACATGATATGAACCTAAAGAGGAGTCGGGTAGTTGTTTGCCTTGTTGTACTGAGCAGACATGTTATTAAGATCTTTGGGACTTTTAAGAGACTGATATTAGATGCTAAGTGTGGGTCAGTATCTCTGGAGCGGTATTCAGAGACATTTGTACCACTTTGAAAAACATAAAAAGTAACCTGATTAAAATAGCTTGATGCTTGTCAATATTAGATGTTCAGAATGAAATTCAACTTAAAAAGGGAGGAAAATGCCCTACATGTTGAACAGTATTCATATTATTGCAAGAATAAAATCACATCTTTGTGCTTAAGGAAAAAAAAAAAGGGCAGAAGACCTAAATAGACGTTTCTCCAAAGAAGACATACAGATGGCTAGGAGGCACATGAAAAGATGCTCAACATCCCTAATAATTAGAGAAATGCAAATCAAAACTACAATGAGGTACCACCTCACACCAGTCAGAATCTCCATCATCAAAAAACCTACAAATAGTAAATGCTGGAGAGGGTGTGCAGAAAAGGGAACCCTCCTACCTTGTTGGTGTAATGTAATCTGTACAGCCAATATGGAGAACAGTATGGAGGTTCCTTAAAAAACTAAAAATAGAGCTACCATATGATCCAGCAATCCCACTCCTGGGCATATATTCAGGGAAAACATGGTTCGAAGGGATACACGCACCGCAGTGTTCATGGCAGCGCTGTTTACAATAGCCAAGACATGGAAGCAACCTAAATGTCTATCGACAGATGAATGGATAAAGAAGATGTGGTATTATACATATATACGATGGAATATTACTCAGCCATTAAAAAGAATGAAATAATGTCATTTGCAGCAACATGGATGGACCTAGAGATTATCATATTAAGTGAAGTAAGGCAGACAGAGAAAGACAAATATCATATGATATTGTTTATATGTGGAATCTAAAAAAATGATACAAATGAACTTATTTACAAAATAGAAGCAGACTCACAGACATAGAAAACAAACTTACAGTTCCCAAGGGGGAAAGTTAGGGGAAGGGATAAATTGGAAATTTTGGATTAACAGATAACACACTACTATGTTTAAAATAGATAACTAACAAGGACCTACTGTAAAGCACAGGGAACGCTGCTCAATATTCTGTAATAAACTATATGGGAAAAGAATTTGAAAAAAGAATAGATACATGTATATGTATAACTGAATCACTTTCAGTACACCTGAAACTATCACAACACTGTTAATCAACTATGCTCCAATATAAAATAAAAATTAAAAAATAAAGTAATAGGAACACAGCTGTGAATAATCTTATTTTATGAATGTTTTTTTACAATGCTCTTAATCCTATTAGTTAATTCCTTTTTAACCATAAAAAATGACTTTTCTAAACATATCTTATGGTAATCCTTTTATGAAACATGACAAACTGATGAAACTATAAGCAAAGTGTCTTCTTTGAAAGGTTTCCACAGATGCCCCTGCTTTGAGCTGTCCCTTCCTTGTGGGTATGAAAGAAACTACAGTAATCTGCCTTCAGTAAAAGATGTGTGCTTGTGTGGGTTGGGGTGTGGGCAGGCTTAGAAAGGAGGCACATGTGCTCTGTTCTCTCGGATATTGTGCTGTGGGTGTACGTGGTGATGGATGTGCTTTCGAAATTGAAAAATTGATGAAAATCTGAAGACACTGTCGGGTCTTATAGAATTTTGATGTCAACTGTGCCTGAAGAGAAGTTGTGAGAGAATACCTACTTTCCAAAAATCATCTGCTCTTTAACAGTTCTGGCTGGAGATTACAAAAATAAGACATGCATGTATATACTAAAATTTTTATAGTATATCATTAATAAATTTAGTGGTTTAGTATCACCCAATAATCTGGTTTCTGAATAAAATACCTTTTCAGGGTGGGTAATGCTAAAACAATTCCTTTTTTCTTGGATGACCACAACAAAACAGAGATTTAAAAAAACAGTCCCTTCATTTTCTTTGCTTTGCTTGGGGTATATACTATTTGAAATCTGTCTGCATGTAGGTGTGGGCAATACAAAGTCATGGATTTTAAGATGCAGAATAATTAGGACAAGAATCTTGACTCTGGATTCTGGGTCTCTTCAGCCCCTGGATGAATTTTAACACAGGCCAACTTGCAACATCAGCATTTTTATCTTCGCGTGTGCTTGGAACAGGGTGGGATGGGAGTTAGGAGAGTGGAATCTGTTATTCAGATCTTATGGCATGTGGTTGGCACTGATGCTAAGAATGCAGTCATCCCCCCATCTGTGGTTTCACTTTCTGTGGTTTCAGTTACCTGCAGTCAACCGTGGTCCGAAAATGTTAAATGGAAAATTCCAGAAGGAAACAATTCATAGAGTGGTGTGATGAAATCTCACGATGTCCTGCTCTGCTCCACACAGGATTTCCAACCATTGACAGTGTCACTGCTCGATGATCCAGGATCACCAGAAGCAGATGGTCCTTCTTCTGATGTGTGCTCAGCAGGTCATAAGCAGCCTAATGCTACGTCACAATGCCTACGTCATTCACCTCACCTCATTTCAGCACATAGGTACTTTATCATCTCACATCATCAGAAGAAGGATGAGTATAGTACAATAAGATATTTTGAGACAGAGCACATCCACATAACATATTACAGTATATTGTTATCACTGTTCTATTTTACTATTGTTGTTGTTAATCTCTTGCTGTGCCCAATTTATAAATTAAACTTTATCATAGGCATGTATGTATAGGAAAAAAACAGTACATAGAAGGTTCAGTACTGAAACCCAGCAGGACCCTGTGGGGCTCCTAGGCAGGGAAGCCTTTCAAACAGTTGCTAATCAGGGAGTGGAGGGAATTCAAGGGAGGAACGGCCAAGAAACAACAGCACAGCCTTTGGGCAGTGTCCTGGTTCCACCTCAAGGGATACACATAACAATATCTTTGAGCTCTTTACAGAATTAAACCCCCAACAAATGGAAGATGCTAGCATTCTTTATTCCAGAGAAGATCACAGTTTGATAACCTTGAGAAGCTCATCAGGAGACCACCTGAGGCCAGATTAAAGGAGTGCAGGCCCTGCACACACCCTGATCCTTATCAGCAACCCCGCCCTTGAACCACTGCCATAAAAATCCTCACCAAATCCTTACACACTTTTGAGAGGCACGAGCCCACTGTGTCCCCCTTTGCCTGGCAAAGCAATAAAGCTATTCTTTTCTACTTCACCCAAAACTCTGTCTCTGAGATTTGATTTGGCACTGGCGCACAGAGGCCGAGTTTTCAGCATCAGTACTCTCCTTGGTTGCAGGCGTCCCCTGGGGATCTTGAAATGTATCTGCCGCAGATAAGGGGGGACTGCTATACCAGGAATGACAATGATGATAAGTGTTCGGATCTTAATTGTGTGGTACTAGTAACAGTCAGCAGAAAAGTTGGCTGCTCCAACTTCTAGAATTCCACTTCAGAAAGGGAGGGCCACCAATCCAAGGTCACCAAAAAATCTTACTGATAACACTTGGAAGACAATATGACAAACTGTAATAAATGGCAATTTTAAGGGTTCTCCTCTGTGACCAGTATGTATTCCATGAAAATAGAAATGACAAGAAAAGAATCTTAACCTATGAATTGTGAAAAAGGTCAGAGAATAGCCAAGGTAGTGGATGAAGAATGGAAATGTCAAAAATTGGGCAGAAGAGAGGGAAGAAAGTAAAAAAGAAGATGCAAAGAATACCTTATATAAAAATGGCAGTTTTGTGGTGCAGTGTTGGCATCAGCAAGGGGAGGGGAGCTGGTTTCAGCAGCAAAGCCATGGAGGTAACTGGGTGCTACTTAAACGCCAGCATTCTGTTTTAAGCCAGCAGGAAATGCTTCAGAAAAGCAGCAATATCCTTTGCTGACCCCCATTCAGTCTAGCAGTGGCAATATCAATAAGGCTGTGTACGTGTGCTTCCCAAGCAAGGGCATCTTCATGCTTGTGTTGGGGAGTAGAAAACAGAGGCCTGAGGTCTCAAAGGAGTATTACTTTTAAAAATAAGCCTACTGAAAACAAATGTTATTACATTTTCTTGCACAGTCTAAATGCATTCTGGTTTCTTTCCCAGTATGCCAGATGCTGCTTCATTTGGAGAGAAAACCAACCCCATTCTAAGCACCCCTTTCGTTGTTTTCTATCTCATGGACTCCATGTTCTGAAAGATTTCATCAGCCAGACTGCATTTGATAAGCAAGTCATATTTTGATTTCATCAAATGTATGGACCAAAGCTTTTTATGGGCATTTTCTCATTGCTGCTAAAATTCCAGCACATTGTGCCTAGATAGGCTAGGAGGCAGGGCTGCAGTTTGGCCCTCTGACTGTCCAAAATAACTCAGAGACTATATGGGCAGGGTTTTTTTAAAGCATATTTTATTTTATTTTATTTTTTTGGCTGTGCCACCGCACAGCTTGCAGGATCTCAATTTCCAGACTAGGGATTGAGCCTGGGCCCCTGGCAGTGAAAGTGCAGAGTCCTAACCACTGGACCGCCAGGGAATCCCCTATACGGGCAGTTTTGTCAAAATTGAATTTGAACATTTTCAGGTGGGACAAATGTTCTCTAGTCTGCCAAAGGCTACACCATTCCCCAAGGTGTTGCTTCTGCTTCATGCATTTGGATGGATGGTCTGGCTCCTGAAGATATCTTCTGGGAGAGTATGTGATTTCCCTTCACTGAAAATACCTCTAGATCCTGACTGCTAATCTTTACAGTCCCCAAGCAGACTTGAGGTCCCAGAATGGGGACCATAATTGTTCCTACAAGCTAATCCATGTGGTTTCTGTGTGGCATGATCATGTCCTAAAGGCACCTTAATCAGCAGCTACCTCTTAGAAGGATGAGTTGTTTCTATCAACTTTTTCATACTTGGCTTAACTTTTGTGCAAACTGTCACTCAGGCAATATAGAAACTCTCTTATCACAGGTCTTTTGTTCTGTTTGCTTACCTGTTTCTTTTCATCTTTCTTTGATCTTTAGATGGCAATAGAGAGAAGAACCAGCTCTACCCAGAAAGGAAATCAAAATAACCTTTTAAAACATACAGTAATATCCTCCCCTGCTAGTCCCTTGGGTTAAAAAAAGAAAAAGGAAATTTGATCTGAATATTAGAGAAAAAATATACTTTAAACTCTGTCTGCCTAAAAAAATTCACACCTGTTTGGTGCTGTGGTTACCGTTTTACAATAAATGAAATTTTGTTTTAAAAAAAGTGAGCTCCTATGTTATAATCTTATTTGCTTTCCTTTTTCTAATGGAACTTGTTTTTTAATTATTCTGGTATCAGAACATACATCCCAGCTTTGTTGCTGAAATTCTGCCTGGATTCAAAATGAGGCAGAAGAATACAATTTCATGTAAGGCATTCATCACAAGAGGAAAGAAAACAGCAAGTAGTAATAATGTGGAAGGAGAATCATAGACTCTCGGGGGCAGGAAAAGCCCTTAGAAGTCAAGTAGATTAACCAACTCATTTAATTTTATTTTGGATTACAGTATAATTTCTGCAATACCTCCAAACTTTTTTTCCGTAGGTTCACTCAAGATTGAAAATACCATGTTTTTTTTTTTTGATATAACTGAAACCAAGCAGGACCCCATGGGGCTCCTGTGCATGGAAGCCTTTCTGTGTCCCCAGTTCTTGTTTGTAGGAAATAGGCTTCAGCATCCATGACCTTCCCTGAGTTCCAAAGGGCAGGTTCAAACAGTTGCTAATCAGGGAAGGGAGGGGATGCAGAGACAAGGGAGGAGCAGTCAAGAAACAATAGTGCAGCCTTGGGGCAGGGTCCTGGTTCTACCTCAAGGGATACACATAACAATATCTTTGAGCTCTTCTGGAGAACTAAAACCCCCAACAAATGGAACTACTTGATGAAGTTAACTACTTGATGAAGCGTTCTTCATTCCAGAGAAGGTCACAGTTTGACAACCTTCAGAACCAGAGAAGCTCATCCGAGACCAGATTAAAGGAGTACAGGCCCTGAACACACACCCTGATCCTTATCAGCAATCCCGCCCTTGAACCATTTCTATAAAACTCCTCACCAAAGCCCCTGGGTTGGGACACACAGTTTTTGAGGGCATGAGCTCACTGTGTTCCCCTTTTCCTGACAGAGCAATAAAGCTATTCTTTTCTACTTCACCCAAAACTCTGTCTCTGAGACTCAATTCAGCACTAGTGCACAAAGTCTGAGTTTCTGGCATCATAACTAAGAGTTCAAAGCTACAACTGAAAGAAAAGCTCACCCTCTTTTGACCTTAACTCTGTAAATTTGAGCATAATAATTTAAGAGGCAGGATAGCACATGGGTTTTGACGGCTGAAGAGTTTGAATACTGCCTCCCTCACTTATTAGCTATAGGTGTTGGGAGATCGTTCTCTATGAGTCTCTCACACTTCTTCACTTGTTACAGCTTTTATATCAGATAATCTTTTCAAGGATGTTTGTATAGCGAACAGTCTTAGAAGATATAGTGTCTCCCTCTGGAGCACTGGGCAGATTTGTTTGCTATCCAGGATAATAAAAATAAGTCACTCTTAGGGCAAAAGTTGGGCAAGTTTACTAACAGCTTCCTTGTAAGATTGGGGGTTTCCTAAGCCTGGGGTTCCTCAGCTGTGAGTCATCACACCCCAGCTGCTCCCCAGACCCTTCGTTGGACTTGAGGGACAAGGGGAGCTAGAGTGACCAACTGTTCTCATTTGCCTAGGACTTTCAATGCTAAAACTGAAACAGTCCTGGGCAAACTGGGATGGCTGGTCACTCTAGTGAAGTAGGAAACTGATGTGTATAGGAAGCTCCTGCTGTCTGCTATGCCAGGAAAATAAAGTCCTTTGTCTCTGACCAAGAAGTTTTGTGTCTTCTGCCAGCATGCATGAAAATGGGGCAGACTAAGTCATTAGCTGGCAAGTAGGGTAAAATTTCAAACCTTTCCTAGTTCTTGACAGTAAGATGTTTGGTGAGTACTTCCCTGTGCCTGGGTTTTCTTTTCTGTAAAATGGAGATCATAGCATCTGCTTCAAAAAGTTGTGAGGACGGGGCTTCCCTGGTGGCTCAGTGGTTGAGAATCTGCCTGCTAATGCAGGGGACATGGGTTCGAGCCCTGGTCTGGAAGGATCCCACATGCCGTGGAGCAACTAGGCCCGTGAGCCACAACTACTGAGCCTGCGCGTCTGGAGCCTGTGCTCCGCAACAAGAGAGGCCGCGATAGTGAGAGGCCCACGCACCGCGATGAAGAGTGGTCCCCGCTTGCCACAACTAGAGAAAGCCCTCACACAGAAAAGAAGACCCAACACAGCAAAAATGAATAAATTAATTAATAAAATCCTACCCCCAACATCTTCTTTTAAAAAAAATTTTAGAAGTCGTAAGGACGAAGGAAATGGTGCAGGTAAAGCCTAAGCATCCCACCCAGGACATAATAGATCCTCAAGAGCGAGTGACAGTCCCCACTTCATTACCGTAATTCCTAGTAGTAGATAGAATGAGTCTAGTGCAATCATTGGTTGGGTTGTGTGTATGGTTTGCATGCGTGTATCTTTCTCTCAGTGTTTCCACACAATAGAACAGAGCAGATTTTTAAATGCTCAATTAAGTATTTTTGATCATTTTTATCACTAAGATTAGACTGATTCGTGGTTGAGTCTAGTTACTGACTAAAATGTTCCCCAACTGGATGATTCAGTGACCTTATATAGTTGTTGCACGTGTTGTGAGGCTTTTTTTTTTTTTTTTTTGTGGTCGTGCTGCGTGGCTTGTGGGATCTTAGTTCCCCGACCAGGGATTGAACCTGGGCTATAGCAATGAAAGCCTGGAATCCTAACCACTAGGCCAGCAGGGAACTCCCTGTAAAGCTCTTTTTAATCTGGTGAAACAATATCTAATGTTATTTAACAAATGACCTTTGACCTCCTCCCTTAAATCTCTCCAGCAGATAATAAAATTAAGCTCCAGGTAACATCCTTCAGAGATTATTTGCTTGGCGCCATATGGAAGTGTTCCACTGCTGTCGTATAAGGTAAAGTAAATGCCACATCCACGTGCGTTGATCTCAGCTGCTATGGCAAACAGTAAGCTGAAAAATAGCACTCCCATCGTTATTTGTATTTCCAAAGATTTTATAGATATTTTTGTTGAGAATATGTGATATATTTGTGGTCCTCTCCTCTAAGCGTCGGAGACAGTTTTCTTCAGAAGAAAAAAGATCCACAGGTTTTCTTCGAATTGGAGGATTCAGAATAACAAACATCTGGGAATTCTTTTGCTCACTTGGAGACGTGGATAATGTTCATATTTTGTGTGGTGGAGGAGTGTAACATCCCTTTTATGGGTTACGAGGAAAGCGTATTTAAACTGAATGTGGTTATGAGATGATTTGAAACTCTCTAGGAAAATGGATCCATTTGGGACACTATGATTATACCTCACTTAGCTAGTTCATTTATGTGTGGGTAAGGCAAGAATGACAGAAAGGAAAACCCAGTGCCTCTGCCTCTACTCAGATGTGATCAAGAGTAGGTAGAGTTCATGCATTATTCTACTTTTGTTCTGAAACACTAGCTTGTCTTTCACTTGCAGGCTCAATTCAGTTCTAGATGTTTTGCAAATGTAACATGAGACTCAGTTAATTCCCTCCTAGGCCATCAAACTATCTTTTCTGAACTGGCAACTGCTTTGGTATTTCCCTTGGATCAAACATTCGATTTATGGCTTGATGTTTATCTGTAGGAAATATAAAACATTCAGCAATGCTGCCTAAGAGAGCCAGTTACGGTCGTGGTGTGATGTAATCATAGAGACATGGGGTATCCCTCTCTGGCCAGACCTGAAAATCCTTCAACAACCTCAGGTGTTCTATTGGTTTCTGTTCATAGTAAGGAAAATAGACCCACCAATAATGAATAACACACATTTTAATTTTGTATCTTGTTTATTTTTTTTTTAAATGTATTTATTTTTGGCTGTGTTGGGTCTTCATTGCCGCTCGCGGGCTTTTTCTAGTTGTTGCGCATGGGGGCTACTCTTCGTTGCGGTGCGCGGGCTTCTCATCGCAGTGGCTTCTCTTGTTGCGGAGCACGGGCTCTAGGTGCGTGTGCTTCAGTAGTTGTGGCTCGTGGGCTCAGTAGTTGTGGCTCGAGGGCTCTAGAGCGCAGGCTCAGTAGTGTGGTGCACAGGCTTAGCTGTTCCGCGGCATGTGAGATCACCCCAGACCGGGGCTCGAACCCATGTCCCTTGCATAGGCAGGCGGATTCTTAACCACTGTGCCACCAGGGAAGTCCTGTATCTTATTTTTTATGGAGGTAAAGTCAACATATCATAAACACATTTTTATTTTTGAAGAAGTCATTGTTCCTGTTTTCTTTCGGCCCAATTGCTTTGACTGTGGTCAGGAACTTCTTTCTTCATTTCTGAGTGGCTTAAATCTCTTGGCTCTGAATGTGAACCCCCAAGCCCTATCTTTAGGCACTGTCTCCTTTATTCCGTAGGCCTGAGATCTGGCTCTTTTGTCTTACTCCTGTGCTATAGGGGCGGTGTCTGTTGGAAGTTCTCCCCACAGGCCTAGAGTGGCAGCCACATGACTCTGACCAGGCTTTCATGCAACCTGCTTTTCCCTCCAGAGCTGGCCTCCATTCTCCCCTGTAGGTTTGCAGTTCTACAACCCTTCCTGAGGCTCACTTTTGGCTTCAGCTACATAGTTTCCACAGCCCTGGAGTCAACTTTGGGCAAGTTGTGGCCTCTGTTGAATCCAGGCCTCCTGGTCCAGGTCACGCTCAGAGGCTTTGTTTTCTGCTGCAGCCCTACTGTTGGTCCCTGTAGGAGTTCCTAAGACTGCTGTAACAAAGTACCACAAACTTGGTGGCTTAACAGCAGAGATTTATCATCTCACCGTTCCGATGGCCAGAAGTCCAAAGTCAAGCTGTCAGAAGGGCCACGCTCTGTCTCTCTGAAGGTGGGAGAGAATGATCTGCTCCAGGCCCCTCTCCTAGCTGTTGGTGGCCTGGGATGTTCTTGACTTGTAGATGACCTTCTTTTCCCTGTATCTTCACATTGGCTTCTCTCTGTGCTTCTATCTCTGTGTCCAAGTTTCCCCTTTTAATAAGGATACGGTCATACTGGATAAAAGCCCACCCTAATGACCTCACGTTAACTTGATATTTGGTAAAGGCCCAGCTTTCAAATAAGGTCATGTTCATAGGTACTGTGGGTTAGTTAGACTAGGTCATGTTCATAGGTAGTGTGGGTTAGACTATCTACATCTTTTGGGGAAGATATAATTCAACCCATTACAGTCCCATCATCTTTATACCGCTACACTCTGCTTTTAGTGTAGGACCAGAAGAGCCCATCAACAAACTGACCTGAGGCTCAGGCCTCAGGATGACCCTCACCATGCCACGTACCCTGGGGCATGCCTTCTTTTGCCTCAATGCACAGACATGTTCCCCAAGGTTTCAGCCCCACAAAAGGGGCTGCCTTTTTCTAATTTGCACAAGTTGCTCTGCAAGCTAGCTGAAGTCCCATGAGGTCAACTTCCGATTTATTCATGGACAGTCACTATACTGAACATAGATTTTTTTCTCCAATTCAGTCATTCTGTACTCATATTCATGTATAAACTGTGTTGTCTGTTTTGATTTTTAAGAAGGGTGCAGCCTTTCTTTTAGCAGAAATAGCCTCACTGTCATCGTTTATTTTCTGTAAAATTTCAAGCTTCAGAGGAAGGAAGCATAACGAGCCTATACTATGTCTCAGATGAATTAGGATCCAGATAGGTGTCTCAGCCTTGCTTCCTGCCTTCCCTTTCTTACTGGTTTCACAAGTTTCTTACTGGTTTCACAAGTTTCTTACTGGTTTTCACAAGCCTCAGAGGCTCGGCATATGAAAATCTGGAAGAAACAATGATTGCCCTATTTTCTCACAGCATCCAATTGTGGAATGAAAATTGAGATCTGGACTCATTATTTGAGAAGTTGCAAACATAGTTCACTAGTGGTTTATAATTAAAACAGGAAATTCCATCTGCCACAATGAGCACATCCTCTTCCGAGAGCATGACTGAGGGCTGAGCACATCTGAATCACCTTCAAATCTCGTCATTGTCCATTAAATGCACTGGACAACAGTAGCCCAGGCTCAGCTCTCTAATTCTGTAGTTTGGCAAGCAGGGACAGTATTTCGGTTGCTCACTGGGGAAAGGACCGCCAGCTTTGGAGAGACCAGTGTGAACAGCATCTGCCTCTGTATTTAATGCTGACTCTGTGCTCTGCCTACCCATAGATTCATCTGCCCGGGCATCTTTGCCTATTTCAGTAGGGTAAATCTGAATGGGACTGGGGAGTGTTTCCCTGCCCATGACCTCTCCAAAGAGCTCAAAGGCACAGGACTCGGAGATAATGACCTACTGATTTAGCGAGGTCAGTGGCTCATGTGTAAATCCCAGGTTGTACATTGTCCTGAGGAGCTGGACAGGGTCTGTGAAAAATTGCTCAATACGAGCCATAAAAAACGAAGGTATATCAGAGTCTCCTGTGGGGATAGATTTAGGGGTGGATTAGTGATCTTTTTGTCAGTACGTACTGCTTTTCTAAATAAAGTCTGAGCGCATCTCTCTAATATTTCTAGATTAAATTGCGGATTTTTACGTTACCCTTTTCTTCTTTATCTATAGTGATGGTTTATAGCTTTACGGAACAGCCTGTTTTGTGCTCATTAACTTAAATGTTCTTACAAATATTGGAATAGAATAATCCCAGATGGTAAAATCAGAGACCCAGGAGCTCCAATGTAGATGAGACTCCACAGAAGCAAAGTAAAAGTAAATATTCAAGAGATATGTGCAAATGACCTAAAGAAGGGGTGACCTGGAGCTCCACTGTGTGGAGCTGCCCTGCCGCCTAAAGAAGCAGAGTCATGGAGAGCCCTCAGGGCAGTGCTGGCTGCAGCAGGGTCGCGTCCTGGTGTTTGCAGTGCTGCCAGTTGGGGGGCGAGGGGAGGCACAAGGGCACAGCGGTAGCTTCCACCACCAAACCACTTCTGCACTGTGATTTTGGATCTTGCCCCAGAGGCCTAGCTCCTGAGCGTGGTTCACCAGCTTTCCTGGCAATGTTGGATGAGCCACCCCCAATCCTAATAAATTCATTCTCTGCCTAAATCGGCCAGCATCAGTTTCTGCACTCTTGGCTAAGAACCCTAACTGATTTGGGCACTCTGGTGGGGAAGCCAGAACTTGTTCCAAACAGTTGGACCCCAGAACCCACATTCTTTTTTTAGAAAAATATTTATTTTCCTTCCTTCCTTTCTTCCTTCCTCCCTCCCTCCCCTCCCCCCCCTCCCCCCCCCCCCTTCCTTCCTTCCAGCTGTGCCGGGTCTTAGCTGCCGCACGTGGGGTCTACGTAGAGGCATGCGGGATCATTTGTTGAGGCGCGCAGGCTTCTCTCTAGCTGTGGCCTGCAGGTTTTCTCTCTCTAGTTGTTGCGCACAGGCTCCAGGGTGCACGGGCTCTGTAGTCTGCAGCATGCGGGCTCTCTCATTGAGGCGCGCAAGCTCAGTAGTTGTGGCGTGTGGGCTTAGTTGCCCTGCGGCATGTGGGATCTTAGTTCCCTGACCAGGGATCGAACCGGTGTCCCCTGCATTGGAAGGTGGATTCTCTACCACTGTGCCACCAGGGAAGTCCAGAACCCACATTCTTGAGCCCTACAGGCACCACCTCTACTTCGGGCAGACACTGCATTGGGCTCCAGATTGTGGGTGCCTCGCCCAGGTGGACCATATGGATTATTGTCCAAAATAGGACATTTTTGAGAATGAAAAGGGCTTCTATTTATAATTATGCCAGGACTGTCCTTGGCAAATGAAATGGGCATAGGCCCTACTAAGGAATTATGCTTTTTCCTTATGCTATAGACGGGAATCCATCTGCCGGAAATTATATGTGTAGTTTAAGGCCCAGAGCTAAGGGTCAGACTCACTTGATCCTATTTTGAACTTGCTAAGATAAAGTCAGTATTATCCATTCTGCTAAATGTCCATTTAGTTTCTTTACGAATATTCTTTAGCAAATATTAAAACCTAAGAGGAAGCACACTTTTAGAAGGCTAATGTGTGCCTGACTTTAAGTGCATATGTAGAACTCTTGTAGGCCATGCTCACCATGAAGAGCAAGAGTAATTTTAAGAAAAAATAAAGCAAAAGGGAAAGAACTGCATTCTTTTCAATGAGCCTATGAAATTAACAAAATATAAAATGAATTGGTAATTGAGGATATACCAAGGTTAGATTAGTGGTTCCATGGAAATCCATAGGGCAGAAGCACATTTTATTCTCTTAGCTGCTGGTAGATTTCCCCTTGAGAAGGGCATTATATTTGTTTGGAAGAAATACTCGTGATAAACTTGAGAGAAAGGTGAGGCCCCAAGGTGAGGTCCAGGTGACAAGAGGAAATGGGTAAACTGTCTCCCAAAGAGGATTTCTGTCAGTTTACAGGTATTTGTTTAAGCACCTTGGGGCATCTGAGTCTGCAGAGACAGGCTGTGAAAAATGGGCTCAAATGCTCCTCACGTAAAAGGAGTAGGAAGTAGGGAGGGAGAATCAAGGAGGGAGAAGCCAGAGGGGTGGGAGCTGCATGGGGAAACCTTGGAGAGAAAACTTCAATGACAATGCTACTGGAGATGAGAAATATCTAATGTGCTGCTTGATTTGACCTCTCTCTGTGACCCACAAAGCTTCAGTAAAGACCAGAAAAACAAAGTCAAAGTGCTTGGAATAATGGTGTTCCTGTGATAATCAGTGAAGGGTCTGTGTTCTGCCTCCAAGTTGACATGGTATCAGGGTGTAATTAATACACCTTGATGGAGGGATGGCAGACCAGTGGGTGTTCTTTTCTAACAAAAATGTGCTCATTTCACATCTTAGCAGAGAGGCCGGAGAGGTAGGGAGAGAAGGAGATTATAACTCTGGGAGAGTGAAACTGATGACATGAGGAACAACAGAGGGGAAGACAGCAAAGGTTAGAATTCTAGAGAAAATTTGAGCAGGGAGCTCTGTCAGGATTCTAGCTCAAGTGCAGACATGGAGTGACAGAGGATGGCAAGGAAAGGGACAAGTGAAGCAAAGATCCTCGCATCACTGAAGACGTGCGTAGCTCACACCATGAGTCCTAGAGAAACATGGTAAAGAGGCCCAGTGAAGCAAACAGCTTGGGACACCTGGGGACAAATCCCAGCAATACTGCCGATTACCCTACCAAGATTTGGGGAAGCCATACGCTGTTTCCCTCCACCTGCTTTCCCTTTCTTTCCGAATTATGCCAAGTAGGTTAACCAGGTGGATTTGCAAGGTTGGAAACAGTCAGCTCATGTTGATAGGGACAGATAAAGGGACAAAGTAGGTAATTAAATAGTTAATCCCACTAGGGGCCTGTAAGTAAAGAAAAAAGTATGGGAGACCCCTGTAAGTTAATGATCACTCAAAAAAAAAAAAAAAAAAAGCAGGTTGCTTAACCACAAAACCAAGCAGGCTGGCTGGCTTAGCAACAAAAACCATGCAACAGAAACATGAGACATGCCCCCAAACAATAAAACAATGGTGGCATGAGACCCACATCCTGCCCATTGAGCTCAGTAAGCTAATGACCCCCAGGACACGCTCTCCACACACATAAAAAACAATAATTTATGGAAAGGTGACATTTCAAAGTGAAAGACTTTCGTTTACTAAGACCTGAAGTAATTTTTCCATAGTGCCATGACGGTCCTGGCTTGACTATGTGGGAACAAGAAAACTCCCCCACCCAGCCTGGAGGAGGAGCTGATGACGGAAATGCCACATCTACTCAAGAATGAGGGAAAAGGTGGTCTCTTTCCCCTCCCCACTTTTCCTTTGATTATAAAACTGTAGCCCACTAAGTTCTCCGGGCTCAGCACCCTCTTGCCCGCCCACTTGTAGGCCTCACAAGCGTCCTATTCTAATAAATCGTTTTTTTTAAACATCTTTATTGGAGTATAATTGCTTTACAATGGTGTGTTAGTTTCTGCTTTATAACAAAGTGAATCAGTTATACATATGTTCCCATATCTCTTCCCTCTTGTGTCTCCCTCCCTCCCACCCTCCCTATCCCACCCTCTAGGTGGTCAACAAAGCACCGAGCTGATCTCCCTGTGCTATGCAGCTGCTTCCCACTAGCTATTTTACGTTGGTAGTGTATATATGTCCATGCCACTCTCTCACTTTGTCACAGCTTACCCTACCCCCTCCCCATATCGTCAAGTCCATTCTCTAGTAGGTCTGTGTCTTTATTCCTGTCCTGCCCTTAGGTTCTTCATGACCTTTTTTTTTTTTTCTTAGATTCCATGTGTATGTGTTAGCGTATGGTATTTGTTTTTCTCTTTCTGACTTACTTCACTCTGTATGACAGACTCTAGGTCCATCCACCTCACTACAAATAACTCAATTTCGTTTCTTTTTATGGCTGAGTAATATTCCATTGTATATATGCAAATAAATCGCTTATCTATCACTTTGCCTCTTGCTGAATTCTTTCTGTGCTGAGACATAAACGACTGGATCTCCTTGGAGCCCCTGAAACATCACCTAGCGGTTTCAGTGTGACTCTTCCACTCCAGCTCCTTCCTCTTCACTTCCCACTTCTTCCCAACTTCCAGAGCAAAGTATCCCAATATTTTTGAGAATAAAGATTTTTTTAACATCCAAAGTCTCTAGAAAAACTGCAACAGCAGCTGCTTCTACTGATTAAAAAATACGTACTATCAAAAATATTGGTCATGCGCTAACGTTTCAGTTGGATATTTATCTTATTAATTTTAAGAGCATCTAAATGCAATGGAAAAAAATAACAACATATCCATTTGTTGAGATTAGCTCTAACTGTAACAGAGACCTGAAAACAGTGGCTTAAACAGCATAGAAATTAAGATTTTTATCACATGGAAAGTCTGATGTGGAGGCTCCCCAGTCATTGGCAACCCAGGCTACTTCCCCTTGTGGCTTCACAGTCACTGGCGTATGTCTCATGTCCTCATGTTCCAAGATAGAATTCTAACATTTCCACATCCGAAGATCCAGGGTGGAAGGAGGGGGTGAAAAAGCCAGGGCACAAGTCTCAGTTTTCTCTAAGGAAATTTCTGGAAACTTCCATGTAATTGTTCCTCTTACATCCCATTGGTCAGAACTTGGTCCTCTGGCTACATCTAGCTGCAAAGAAGGCTGGAAAATTGAGTCTCTGTTCCCGGCTGTCATGCGCTCAGATAAACTGTGGACATTCTAAAGGGGCAAAATTAGCACTTTCTGCCCCAACAGATGTGTGTGATTTACCTACAGCTGCACAGCAAGTTAGCGTAGAGTCAGGACTAGATAGGAGCCAGCTCTCCCAGGTTTCCTGTTACTTGTTGTTTGGTATCATTTTTATTCTAGCTCCTTAACTTGCCCACTGAACCGCATACATCTCTCTACCATGGGCAGATGCCTCTCTGGTGACCTACCACGTTTTCTTGAATTACCATTTTCCTCTATGTGTGTGTGTGACATTCTGGCAATGTATGTGATGCTGTGTGTGGGTCCTCTTGTCCCAATATCACATGGCAGAATATTCTCAAGTCACACCAGATGAAGGATTGGGATCTTGGGTGGTCTCTTGGGCACCTAAGAAAGTGCAGAGAAAGCAATGAGGCAGATAAGAATTGTTTGTAGCACATGGAGGAATTTTCAAGATAATCAAGAGAGGCTGCCTTTGGCAGAGACTGAAATGAGACCCTTGGGGGTATGTAAGAGGGTGAAATTATCTGAATAATAAAGGAAGTCTTAGTGCCTAGGAGATCTCTTGTGTAATATACTTTGAGAAGGTGGAAAAATATTTATGATTACTACGTTGTTGTTGTACCCAGCTCAAGACTAAAGACGGGAGCCTTGCCGTTTAAACAGCATAAAACCCATGGCTTCCAGTTCTTTTTTCCTTTTCCTTTGTGCACTGTTGTGAACTAGCTGGTAAAACTGGGGCCTCTAGACTTGCAGAAAGCTGGTGCTCACCCTACTTAGCACTATCTTAGGAATCCACAAAGGACAAGTTAAAACCACTAACTTCTTAGCTCTTTTAAAGGCCAGGTCTTCATTTTACGTCATAAGAAAGAGGATTTACATAGAATGTCACCTTATATAATTCATGTTGACTTCTGCTGAGAATTATTAATGGATATTGAGTTTAGCTGTGAACACCTTTCTGCAGGAATGAGTGTGGAGGCAACACTTAACTCTGTACAAAATCTCTTTGGCTGGTTGGCTGACTCTATCATGGTGAGACAAGGTACTCAAGTCAGGGCTTAATCAGGGAAGCACAACTACTAGGTATATTAGGGCCGTAGCAACTCATTATACAACGGTGGGAGATGCTGGGGAAGTGAGGGTCTGAAAGGAGGAGTTGGAGGACCAGAGAAAAGTCATTAATCTGTCCCCTGAAGGGTTAGAGTGGTGAACAGAGTGGAACTTGCAGGGGAATCTATCTGGAAAACCAGATACATCCAGTTGCCAAAGTAGGATCATGAAGGAGACCTGGTGAAAGGTGTGATTTCTGCATAACTATTGCTTCTGAAAGTCTGCAGCCAAGCTTCATGAAGGCGGGTCTGGGGGGCTGTTGGTCAGTAGCGCTGTCAGTTGGGAACAGCTGGACCCAGAGTGGGAGAGAATGAGGAAAATCTGGAACTTGCCTGCACCTCTGTGTCTGTCACCTTTGGAGAATAATGGCCATGTTTTCTCCTGCCTTCTAAACCTTACACAAATTCCTCCTTTGGCGAACTCTATTTCAGAACCATAAGGGGATTCTGGGAAATGTAGTTCCTGCTAAACCAAGTTCACACAGCACACATCCCCACTACAACGGCCAAAAGGGGAAATCATGGTTTGTACATTTCAAGAAAATTATTGAAATTCTAATATTAAACTATAACATTAATGAGTCCCCAGTTGACTGGTTCATATATTTACAAGTACAAAAAATAGAAAGTCATGGGAAATTAACCAGTTATAAAATATCACACTATGTTTACACTTTAAGTGTGGAACAGCTATAAAAGTCGGTCCTTAAAATTCCCATTATAGATATAGCTTTGGTTTCCAGTAGCCACAGGGTAGAATGTCCAGGAGAACTGGTTGAAACACTGAATGCTTTCCTGGGTTTGATAGAGTATCAAGAACAGAGGGCTGGACTCTCTGGACCACAAAGTATCCCATGCCATTTAATAAGGTGATTTATCCCAGTAACAATCCCACTAATAGTTTCCACTTGGTGCTTATTAATGCTCATTACAGAGTATTTCCCTCAGCTCCATTAAGCTTTAATCTCAGCTGTTTTTTGGCACATTAATAATATGGCAGACCACCAAAGGAAGACTGGTCACAGACTTCATGTTTTACACACGGTAATTTGGCTAGTGAATTGGATGGATTGGAAAACTAGAGCAGGATCCCACTCTACTCAGAAGATTCCAAGGGGCTGTGGCATCTCAAAGTCTGACAGTGCTGTCTTCCTGACAGAGTAGCTGCCTCAGAGAAATATTAGGTTGAGAGCCTGCAAAGAAGATGCCTCTCCAGTCTTGGGAATCTGCATGTATGGGAGAGCACACTGAAGCATTTCAGCCTTGGCACCATCTGTTCTCTCCCAAGCAAAGGCTAGGCTGGGAGGCACTGAGAGGCAGTATCCCTTTTTCCACATGCTTCCATTAGTTATGCTCAGGGCTGGTCCAGGGCCAAACCATGGAGGAGGCCACTCCCTCTCTGGTGCCTCTTCTTCTACCCCCTTGTGCCTTTTAGATAGTCCTTCACCTGATTCTTGGTGTCCTCATTAAACCTTGGTTGTCCAAGGCCACTCAGTGTTGTTTATTCCTTAGGCCAGACTTTTTTTTTTCTAACATCTTTATTGGAATATAATTGCTTTACAATGGCGTGTTAGTTTCTGCTGTATAACAAAGTAAATCAGCTATATGTATACATATATCCCCATATCGCCTTCCTCTTGCATCTCCCTCCTACCCTCCCTAACTCACCCCTCTAGGGGGACACAAAGCACGGAGCTGATCTCCCTGTGCTATGCGGCTGCTTCCCGCTAGCTATCTATTTAGCTCCTCCCCGTGTCCTCAAGTCCATTCTCTATGTCTGCGTCTTTATTCCTGTCCTGCCCCTAGGTTCTTCAGAACCATTTTTTTTTTTTTTAGATTCCATATATATATGTTAGCATACGGTATTTGTTCTTCTCTTTCTGACTTACTTCACTCTGTATGACAGTCTCTAGGTCCATCCACCTCACTGCAAATAACTCAATTTCATTTCTTTTTATGGCTGAGTAATATTCCATTGTATATATGTACCACATCTTCTTTATCCATACATCTGTTGATGGACACTTAGGTTGCTTCCATGTCCTGGCTATTGTAAATAGAGCTGCAATGAACATTTTGGTACATGACTCTTTTTGAATTATGGTTTTCTCAGGGTATATGCCCAGTAGTGGGATTGCTGGGTCATATGGTAGTTCTATTTTTAGTGTTTTAAAGAACCTCCATGCTGTTCTCCATAGTGGCTGTATCAATTTACATTCCCACAAACAGTCTTAGGCCAGTCGTTATTGGCCAATGCTTTATGCTTCAGGCTTTCCATTTTCTCTGCCCGCATAAAATATACCCTTCCAGTGTCCCTCTGAGACCTTCTTTCACCTAATATCACAATACTGTTAATGGGCCCAGAAAGAATCATCAAGAGTCTCTTTAGTAGTAGCAATTAGGTGTGTCAGGCTTCCCAGATTTCCCTGCAAGTTCCAAATTAGGTGGTCTGACAGAAAGTGAATTTGGGCGAGTCTTTGGCAATTTCCACTGGCCACCTACTCCACCTACATGCAGGGTAAATCATAGACATCAATGTCTGGTTAATTATTAACTTGACTGATGGTTACTGATTGCTCAAACTCAAGGTCATAAATGTTTTGCATCTCTTAGGTGCTAAATAAATGCTTGTTGGCTGAAGTAGTCTTTGATTATACTTTGTCCAAGGATTTTGCTCTCTTAAATTACAGGGACAGGTAGGGCAGCAACATTCCAAGAGAGACTGAGCAGTGGTTCCAGAGGAGGAGGAATAATTATGGATGGGTGTTTGACCTGGAGGGCAGATTGACAGAAGGACATCTGCAGCTCTAGGCCAGGTTTGTCAGCACACCTGAGCTTGTGGCAAGATTTGCCACAAAAAGGAGGTGAGTCATTGTTGGGGTCTACCATGGAAAAGGGTGGAAATGGCCCAGGTACAGCCATGCCAGACGAAACAGTTGGCTGAGACCAACTCAGTCAGTGCTTGCAAGGGGTTCAGACCACTTGTAGGAGCTCATCCTTTCCTAGAGGGTCTTGGATTTCCCAAACTCCTTTCACAGTTCCTGCCAGGGTGTCAGTACTATACCATGTAGGTCCTGCCTGCTCGTGTGCTAGAAGGTGTAGGACACTTTGCCTGTTGCATTTACTGCCTGTAGGGTATATCTGGTGATTGGCATATGCCACTTCTTACTGACTAAATTCTGCCTTTCTCACTGAACTCTCCACTGGGGGCGGGGACTAAGTTTTAGTACTCTAGGGCCAGCTCCAGATCCCACACACAGTAGGAAGCCGAAGTGGTGGTTGCTGATGGTGTCTGGCTAATTGCTTTGACAGCAAAGGGTAGTAGAAAAACAAGCAGACTTGGAATGAATCTTGGTTTTCTTGATTGGTTACCTCTAACTTTGGGCCACACACAACCTCTCTGGGCCTCAGTTTCCTCATTTATAACATGGAGGCTTGACAATCCTGTCTACCTCCCAGCATTCTTCGCAAGATCAAATCAGATCATGCTTGTTAAAGTACGTGGCCAACTCCAAAACACTATACAACTGTAAGATGACACATACGTATTTATAACTGGATATAAATTTGTATTTTTTATTTACCAAAATATATTCTGAGTGAGTACTTATTTGAAAAGGACTTTCTGGTAAGTCTGCTCAGGGAAGAAGTTGAGATTCCAGAGACTCCAGTATTTCAGAGAAGGGAGTGAAAATTCATACTCTACTGGAGATGAGTTGTGTTGTTTGTTTGTGTGCACAGGGAGGGACAAAATAAAGTGAAGAGGAGAGAGAGGATATAAAAACATGAGAAATTAACATCTCTAGGCTATATTTCTAAAGCTCTATGGGCCAGACTCCTCCCACTAAGAATTTTAAAAACACAACATGAGAAATAATTTCCACCCTCTTAAGCTCATTGTCACCCTTAGGATGCTATCTGCCAGGACGAGGAATAGGCCTTTTATTTCCTCCGTATAGAGCATGTTGGCACACTTGAGGAGTTTCAGATGATGATAATAGTGAGTGCTGGTAAAACCCAGAAGTCAGGACAGACCTGTAGGGTTAAAACCTGGAGGGATGAGGTCAGCCAAAGATGGCCACGCCTGGGAGAGCTCCGCAGAAGGGGCTGTGCGTGCTGGATGCGGCAGAGGGACAGCTGCTGAGAGAAGGGGAGCGTGAGGCTCAGGATGCAAAATCATGAACAGGTGACACCATCAGGGAAAAGTTAACAACTTGTGATATCATAACCAGAAACGTTAGCCAAGTTCCGGAAGAGGAAATGGATCTACTTGAACATGGGTCAACATGTCTCGGACCTTAATGCTACTCTCTTGTGGCCTAAGAACAGTCTTTTTAAAATTATTGTGAATAATAATTTATTATTTTATTATAGTAATTAAATTAAAAATTTATCATTTTAGCCGTTTTTAAGCATAGAGTTCACCTGCATTAAGTACATTTGCACCGTTGTGCAACTGTCACCACCATTCACCTCCAGAACTTTTTCATCTTCTCAGACTAAAACTCTGTACCCATTAAACACTAACTCCCCATTCCCTCCCTCCCCCAGGCTCTGGCAACACCCCTTCTGCTTTCTGTCAGTATAAATTTGACTACGTCAGTGACCTCACATAAGTGGAATCATACAATATTTATCCTTTTGTGACCGGCTATGTTCTACTTAGCGTAATGTCCTGAAGGTTCATGCATGTTGCACCATGTGTCAGAATGTCCTTTCTTCTTAAACTGATTAATACTCCATTGTGCGTACATAACACATTTTGTGTATCCAATTGACAACTTGGGTTGTCTTTGCCTTTTGGTTATTGTGAATAATGCTGCTGTAAACATAGGTGTACAAATATCTGAGTCCTACTTTTACTTCTTTGGGGTATAAACCCAGAAGTGGAATTGTTGGGCCATATGGTAATTCTGTGTTTAATTTTTTGAGGAATCACCTGTGGTCTCCACAGTGGGTACATCATTTCACATTCCCACCAGCAATGCACAAGGGTTCTAATTTCTCCACATCCTCATACAAAGTCTCTTTGATGTGTCTCAAGTGCAACGTGGGTTAGAATATCTGTTAGGTTACCAATGGCAGTAATCTCATTTTGGACAGTGCGTGTACCTTACCAAGATTTTGTAAGTTTACCTTTGACTGCAGGTGGTTTGAACTGTGGTCGCTGTAACATGGTAACATGGTATATCCCATGGTAACATGGTATATCCCATGGTTGATCTTGGTTTTTGGTGATCTGCTTCCTCTTTTCTTGGTTATACCTTTGAATGGTGGCTTTGTGGCCAGATATAACTCATCCCCTGTTCCCAGAGAAAGAAGTAGCTTACTCACTGGATTAGAATTTCTAACCTCTCTTTACGAAGATGTTTTCACTTCACTCCAGACTGCGTTTGCCACAGACCTTGGGCCTAACAACATAAACTGTTCAGAAAGCCCTTCTGCTACCTGAACCTGACATAGAAATTTGCTGATTTTAAGCAAATATACAGACAAAGATAAAATAGTAAAAAGCGAGAGAGGGAGAGGGAGAGAGAAAGTGGGAGAATGAGGACACTGTAGTTGGCAGTGTGGGAGTAGTCAGGCAAGCCCTTTGATGGGGGCAGTAGAGGTGTGGAGGTGATGGCGAGGTGAGTGGGCAGGGAGGAAGCTTCTCAGGCTTTCTTCCTAACAATCTCCCCCTGCCTCGGGCAGGTGGGCCTCTTGCACCAGGGCTATTGGTGATGTCACAGGATGTAAAGGAAGCCCCTTTCCTATTTGGGCTGCCTATCATTGATGTTGACATTTTCAATTTCCTAATATTTAAAGAGCATCAAAAATTAATAGAGAGTATAGGCATACCCCCAATTTACTGTGCTTTGCAAATATTGTGTTTTTTACAAATGGAAGCTTTGTGGCAACCCTACCTTGAGCAAGTCTATATTGGTGCCATTTTTCCAGCAGTGGTTGCTCACTTTGTGTCTCTGTGTCACATCTTGGTAATTCTTGCAATATTTCAAACTTCTTCATTATTATTATATTTGTCATGGTGATCTGAGATCAGTGATCTTTGATGTTACTATTGTAATTGTTTCTTTGCTTTGTATATTTAAATTAAGGTATGTACATGTTTTTTTGACATAATGTTATTGCGTACTTAATAGATTACAGTATAGTATAAATATAACTTTTATATACACTGGGAAACCAAAAAAATGGTGTGACTCGTTTTATTGCAACATTTGCTTTATCGTGGTGGTCTGGAACCAAACCTACAATATCTCTGAGGTATGGCTGTATATTGTTTTCCGAGTTGATTTTTATGTGTCTTTAATTTTACTTAATTTCTTAAATTCTCCAAATGAGAATTTTTAAAAATCTCTGCCCTTATGAAGTGTTTTCTGAGCTAGTTAGTCCTGATTCCTCACGGTTTCTTCTGATTTTTCTGAGGAGGCTCTCAGGATTTATGCTCCAAATGGCCTTTCCCCAGGCTGGCAGGGAAAATACCTCAAGCAGTCAGGAATCTGGCTCTTGCCAAGGGAAAAAAGTCAGCCCAGAACATGCATCCACCTGCCTTCAAGCCAGGGACAAGCCAGCCTTGATTAGCCTTGATCATTGACCTGATTATGAATTTCATGTTAGCTTAGACTGGGGATGATAAACCTGGGTTAGGCTGGGCAAAGAGTATCAAATTCCCCATGAATTTGCACTAAGTAATCCAGTGCCTGGTCTTACTTCACGAGAGTCCTTGCAGCCAGTGACCCCTACATTTACCATCATGGTAACTCCCTTCTCCTACAAACATTCTCCAGGCAAGTTCTTACCTGACCTGGGAGAGATGAAGGGAGACTGACAGGGAGGGGTTCTAGGGACAGGAGGCCGCCTCTCCTTCAGTCTGAAACTTGTACTGACTTGGCTAAGAGCATCGTCATGAAACCACGATGTTCAGTGATGCATGTTCGCACACAGACCTTGGAAGGCAATATATTAAACATTGGGCTGTCCTCCTATGATTGATTTAAATGTTCGATGCTTTTTGAAAAAAGTTTTATTTGAAAATTAATTTTTTTGAAAAAAAGCAAACTTTATGGAAGGGCAGAACGTAAAAGTGCTGCATTCCCTCTTCCTCATTCTAGCTTCCAGTGTTGGGTGTATATTCTTTCAGGTATATTCTATACATACACACACACACACACACACACACACACACACACACACACACCCCCATTTATACATCCTTAAAAAAGAACTCAGGCCATACTATAATGCAGCTATACAAGCTACTTTATAGCAGAGATACCCTTCGATGTCAATTCATTTTTTTAAAGGAAAAGGATATAACAATAAGTAATCTACATTCTGATAGGTTCATATTCAAATCAGGTTCTGAACCTCAGCTCAACCTGAGCGTTTAGCTGAGAATCACTGGTACAACCAGCCCTGGGCTGGTGTCTCCCGCGGCCGCCTGCCCCCTGCGCTCCTGTGTGTGCCCCCAGCAAGGACCATGGCATCTTACTAAGTGCCCGTGGAGGTGCAGGTAGGAACTTGCGGCGACGGAGAGTGAGTGTGTGGCCAGTTTGGCAGGAAAATTTGAAGACCAGACGGCCTCTGGGCTCCGTGGTTATCCAAGGGTAGGCGGGAGGACTTCAAACGTTGTCTGGTCCAGTGGAGGCTGGTACTACTTCTGTTTTTAGTTTTTTTTTTTTTTTTTTGCGGTACGCGGGCCTCTCACTGTTGTGACCTCTCCCGTTGCGGAGCACAGGCTCTGGACGCGCAGGCTCAGCGGCCATGGCTCACGGGCCCAGCCGCTCCGCGGCATGTGGTATCTTCCCGGACCGGGGCACGAACCCGCGTCCCCTGCACCGGCAGGCGAACTCTCAACCACTGCGCCACCACGGAAGCCCCGGGGCTGGTGCTATTTCTCATCAATGGTCCAACATCGGCTGCCAGCCAGAAGCTCCAGAAACTTCTGGTTGGTTTGTTTATGACCCAGACGTGCCAGGGGAGTCAAATTTCTGGAGTCTTCCTCATTTTATCCTCCGGGTAGTGTAGAGGCACTTGCCACTGTTGTTTGGGGGTATGGACACTAGGGGAACTTCGCTGTTCTTGAGTACGACACATTCTTCTGGAGGATCATAACTTGAACAATTTCTGGCGTTTCAGGGGCTAACTCTCTCGACTAACACCCTCTCTTCTTAACTGCATCTTTGTAATGATGACTTCCAGGCCCTCCCATCTTTTGCCCTGACTACTTTTGTGAGCTCCTGGTCTGTTAGACCAACTTCCTTCCAAAAAGTGCACACTGGATTCCCAGGCCCACATCTAATTTGTTCAAAGTGAAGCCAATATCTTCGCCTGAAAACCTGTACGAATTTCTTATTCCCACCTCTCTGGTCACCCTAGAGAGAAATCGCTTAAATCATTCCTTTTTTTTTTGTAGTATGCGGGCTTCCCACTGCCGTGGCCTCTCCCGCTGCAGAGCATAGGCTCCGGACGCGCAGGCTCAGCGGCCATGGCTCACGGGCCCAGCCGCTCCGCGGCACAGGGGATCCTCCCAGGCCGGGTCACGAACCCACGTCCCCTGCATCGACAGGCGAACTCTCAACCACTGCGCCACCAGGGAAGCCCTTAAATCATTCTTCTTTTTTTTTTTTTAACATCTTATTGGAGTATAATTGCTTTACAATGTTGTGTTAGTTTCTGCTTTATAACAAAGTGAATCAGCTATAAGTATACATGTATCCCCATATCCCCTCCCTCTTGCATCTCTCTCCCACCTTCCCTATCCCGCCCCTCTAGGTGGTCACAAAGCACCGAGCTGATCTCCCTGTGCTACGCAGCTTCTTTCCACTAGCTATCTATTTTACATTTGGTAGTGCATATATGTCAATGCCACTCTCACTTCGTTCCAGCTTACATTTCCCCCTCCCCATGTCCTCAAGTCCTTTCTCTATATCTGCATCTTTATTCCTATCCTGCCCGTAGGTTCTTCAGAACAATTTTTTTTTTTTAGATTCCACATACATGTGTTAGCACACAGTATTTGTTTTTCTCTTTCTGACTTACTTCACTCTGTATGGCAGTCTCTAGGTCCATCCACCTCACTACAAATAACTCAGTTTCATTTCTTTATATGGCTGAGTAATATTCCTTTGTATATATGTGCCACATCTTCTTTATCCATTCATCTGTTAATGGACACTTAGGTTGCTTCCACGTCCTGGCTAATGTAAATACAGCTGCAATGAACATTGTGGTACATGACTCTTTTTGAATTATGGTTTTCTTGGGGTATATGCCCAGTAGTGGGATTGCTGGGTCATATGGTAGTTCTATTTTGTCTTTTAAGGAACTATCATACTGTTCTCCACAGTGGCTGTATCAATTTACATTTGCACCAACAGTGCAAGAGGGTTCCCTTTTCTCTACACCCTCTCCAGCATTTATTGTCTGTAAATATTTTGATGATAGCCATTCTAACTGGTGTGAGGTGACACCTCACTGTAGTTTTTATTTGCATTTCTCTAATGATTAGTGATGTTAAGCATCCTTTCATGTGTTTGTTGGCAATCTTTGTATATCTTCTTTGGAGAAATGTCTATGTAGGTCTTCTGCCCATTTTTTGGATTGGGTTGTTTGTTTTTTTGATATTGAGCTGCATGAGATGCTTGTGAATTTTGGAGATTAATCCTTTGTCAATTGTTTAATTTGCAAATATTTTCTCCCATTCTGAGGGTTGTCTTTTTGTCTTGTTTATGATTTCTTTTGCTGTGCAAAAGCTTTTAAGTTTCCTGAAGTCCCATTTGCTAATTTTTGTTTTTATTGTCCATTTCTCTAGGAGGTGGGTCAAAAAGTATTTTGCTGTGATTTATGTCATGGAGTGCTCTGCCTATGTTTTCCTCTAAGAGTTTTATAATGTCTGGCCTTACACTTAGGTCTTTAATCCATTTTGAGTCTATTTTGTGTATGGTATTAAGGAGTGTTCTAATTTCATTCTTTTACATGTAAGCTGTCCAGTTTTCCCAGCACCACTTATTGAAGAGGCTGTATTTTCTGCATTGTATATTCTTGCCTTCTTTATCAAAGGTAAGGTAACCATATGTATGAGGGTTTATCTCTGGGCTTTCTATCCTGTTCCATTGATCTATATTTCTGTTTTTGTGCCGGTACCATACTGTCTTGATTACTGTAGCTTTGTAGTATAGCCTGAAATCAGGGACCCTGATTCCTCCAGCTCTGTTTTCTTTCTCAAGATTGCTTTGGCTATTTGGGTTCTCTTGTGTTTCCCATATAAATTGTGAATTTTTTTGTTCTAGGTCTGAAAAAAAATTCCATTGGTAGTTTGATAGGGATTGCATTGAATCTGTAGATTGCTTTGGGTAGTAGAGTCATTTTCACAATGTTGATTCTTCCAATCCAAGAACATGGTATATCTCTCCACCTGCTTGTATTGTCTTTAATTTCTTTCATCAGCGTCTTATAGTTTTCTGTATACAGGTCTTACGTCTCCTTAGGCAGGTTTATTCCTAGGTATTTTATTCTTTTTGTTGCAGTGGTAAATGGGAGTGCTTCCTTAATTTCTCTTTCAGATTTTTCATCATTACTGTGTAGGAATGCAAGAGATTTCTGTGCATTAATTTTGGATCTTGTTACTTTACCAATTCATTGATTAGCTCTAGTAGTTTTCTGGTAGCATCTTTAGGATTCTCTATGTATAGTATCATGTCATCTGCAAATGGTGACAGTTTTACTTCTTCTCCAATTTGTTCCCATTATTTCTTTTTCTTCTCTGATTGCTTTGGATAAAACTTCCAAAACTACGTTGAATAACAGTGGTGAGAGTGGGCAACCTTGTCTTGTTCCTGATTGTAGAGGAAATGGTCTCAGTTTTTCAACACTGAGAATGGCGTTGACTGTGTGTTTGTCATATATGGTCTCTATTATGTTGAGGTAGGTTCCCTCTAAGCCTACTTTCTGGAGGGTTTTTATCATAAATGGGTGTTGAATTTTGTTGAAAGCTTTTTCTGCATCTATTGAGATTATCATATGGTTTTTAATCCTTCAGTTTCCTAATATGGTGTATCACATTAATTTGTGTATATTGAAGAGTCCTTGCATTCCTGGGATAAGCCCCACTTGATCATGGTGCATGATCCTTTTAATGTGCTTTTGGATTCTGTTTGCTAGTATTTTGCTGAGGATTTTTGCATCTATGTTCACCAGTGATATCGGCCTGTAGTTTTTTTGTGTGTGTGACATCTTTGTCTGGTTTTGGTATCAGGGTGATGGTGGCCTCTAGAATGATTTTGGGAGTGTTCCTCCCTCTCCTATATTTTGGAAGAGTTTGAGAAGGATAGGTGTTAGCTCTTCTCTAAATGTTTGATGGAATTTGCCTGTGAAGACATCTGGTCCTGGGCTTTTGTTTGTTGGAAGATTTTTAATCACAGTTTCAATTTCAGTGCTTGTGATTGGTCTGTTTATGTTTTCTAGTTCTTTCTGGTTCAGTCTCAGAAGGTTGTGCTTTTCTAATAATTTGTACATTTCTTCCAGGTGGTCCATTTCATTGGCATAGAGTTGCTTGTAGTAATCTCTCATGATCCTTTGTATTTCTGCCATGTCAGTTATTACTTCTCCTTTTTCATTTCTAATTCTGTTGATTTGAGTCTTCCTTTCTTTCTTGATGAGTCTGGCTTATGGTTTATCAATTTTGTTTATCTTCTCAAAGAACGAACTTTTAGTTTTATTGATCTTTGCTATTTCCTTCATTTCTTTTTCATTTATTTCTGATCTGATCTTTAGGATTTCTTTCATTATGCTAACTTTGGGGGTGTTTCTGTTCTTCTTTGTCTAATTGCTTTAGGTGTAAGGTTAGGTTGTTTACTTGAGATTTTTCTTGTTTATTGAGGTAGGATTGTATTGCTATAAACTTCCCTCTTAGAACTGCTTTTGTTGCATTCCATAGGTTTTTGGGTCATCATGTTTTCACTGTCATTTGTTTCTAGGTATTTTTTTTACTTTCTCTTTGATTTCTTCAGTGATCTCTTGGTTATTTAGTAGTGTATTGTTTAGCCACCATGTGTTTGTATTTTTACAGGTTTTTTTCCTGTAACTGACATCTAGTCTCATAGCCTTGTGGTTGGAAAAGATACTTGTTACGATTTCAATTTTCTTAAATTTACCAAGGCTTGATTTGTGACCCAAGATATGATCTATCCTGGAGAATGTCCATGAGCACTTGAGAAGAAAGTGTATTCTGTTGTTTTGGATAGAATGTCCTATAAATATCAATTAAGTCCACCTTATTTAATGTGTCATTTAAAGCTTGTGTTTCCTTATTTAATTTCATTTTGGATATTCTGTCCACTGGTGAAAGTGGGGTGTTAAAGTCCCCTACTATTATTGTGTTACTGTCAATTTCCCCTTTTATAGCTATTAGCATTTGCCTTATGTATCGAGGAGCTCCTTTGTTGGGTGCATAAATATTTACAATTGTTATATCTTCTTCTTGGATTGATCCCTTGATCATTATGTAGTGTCCTTCTTTGTCTCTTCTAATAGTCTTTATTTTAAAATCTATTTTGTCTGATATGAGAATTGCTACTCCAGCTTTCTTCTGATTTCCATTTGCATGGAATATCTTTTTCCATCCCCTCACTTTAAGTCTGTATGTGTCCCTGGGTCTGAAGTGGGTCTCTTGTAGACAGCATATATACGGGTCTTGTTTTTGTATCCATTCAGCCAGTCTGTGTCTTTTGGTTGGAGCATTTAACCCACTTACAATTAAGGTAATTATTGATATGTATGTTCCTTTTACCATTTTCTTAATTATTCTGGGTTTGTTTTTTGTAGGTCTTGTCCTTCTCTTGTGTGTTCTGCCTAGAGAAGTTCCTTTAGCATTTGTTGTAAAACTGGTTTGGTGGTGCTGAATTCTCTTAAATTTTGCTTGTCTGTAAAGGTTTTAATTTCTCTGTAAAACCTGAATGAGATCCTTGCTGGGTAGAGTAATCTTGGTTGTAGGTTTTTCCCTTTCATCACTTTAAATATGTCCTGCCACTCCCTTCTGGCTTGCAGAGTTTCTGCTGAAAGATCAGCTAGCTATTAAACTTATGGGTTTTCCCTTGTATGTTTTTTGTTGCTTTTACCTTGCTGCTTTTAATATTTTTTCTTTGAATTTAATTTTTGATAGTTTGATTAATATGTATCTTGGCATGTTTCTCCTTGGATTTATCCTGTATGGGACTCTTTGTGCTTCCTGGACTTGACTATTTCCGTTCCCATGTTAGGGAAGTTTTTAACTATAATCTCTTCAAATACTTTCTCAGACCCTTTCTATTTCTCTTCTTCTTCTGGGACCCCTATAATTCGAATGTAGGTGCTTTAATGTTGTCCCCGAGGTCTCTGAGACTGTCCTCAATTCTTTTCATTCTTTTTTCTTTATTCTGCTCTGTGGCAGTTATTTCCACTATTTTATCTTCCAGGTCACTTATCCTTTCTTCTGCCTCAGTTACTCTGCTACTGATTCCTTCTAGAGAATTTTTAATTTCATTTATTGTGTTGTTCATCATTGTTTGCCCTTTAGTTCTTCTAGGTCCTTGTTAAATGTTTCTTGTATTTGTTCCATTCTATTTCCAAGATTTTGGATTATCTTTACTATTACTCTCAATTCTTTTTCAGGTAGACTGCCTATTTCCTCTTCATTTGTTTGGTCTGGTGGGTTTTTACCTTGCTCCTTCATCTGCTGCATATTTCTCTGTCTTCCCATTTTTTTTTAACTTACTGTGTTTGGGGTCTCCTTTTTGCAGGCTCCAGGTTTATAGTTCCTGTTGTTTTTGGTGTCTGTCCCCAGTGGGTGAGGTTGGTTCAGTGGCTTGTGTAGGCTTCCTGGTGGAGGGGACTGGTGCCTGTGTTCTGGTGGGTGGGGCTGGATCTTGTCTTTCTGGTGGGCAGGGCCATGTCCGGTGGTATGTTTTCGCGTGGCTGTGAACTTAGTATGATTTTAGGCAGATTCTCTGCTAATGGGGGATGCTGTGTCCTTGTCTTGCCAGTTTTTTGGCATGGGATGTCCAGCACTGGAGCTTGCTGTCTATTGGGTGGAGCTGGATTTTAGCGTTGAGATGGATATCTCTGGGAGAGTTTTCGCTGACTGATATTACATGGCGCCAGGAGGTCTCTGGTGGTCCAATGTCCTGAACTCGGCTCTCCTGCTTCAGAGGCTCAGGCCTGACACCAGGCCAGAGCACCAAGACCCTGACAGCCACACGGCATGTGGCAGGCGAAGTAATGGTCCCCCAAAGACATGGACATCCAAATCCCTGGAACCGCCTGGCTGGTGCGCAGCGATGAGGACCTGGAGCCGCCGGAGGGGCAGGCGGTGGCCTGAGGAGCACAGGGTGGCCTGGTGTCCTCGGGGTCAGAGCCAGGCAATCTGCACCGCCCAGCGTGCCAGGGACTCCGCCTGAGCTTGACAGGTGTCTGCACCCTGGATTCACCATCATTCTTAGTTCTTTCCTTTTTTTCCTCCCGAATTGTTGATAAGTTCTATTGATTCTAACTCAAAAATGTCTTTCAAAATTGCTCCCTTTTTTCTAGTGCCACTGCCTCCATTGAGTCTGTCATTGTCTCCTGATTCAAGAAATATTAACTACTACCATGTACCAAAGACATTTCTGCCATCCAGGGGTTCATAGTTTAATGATCCCATTTAACCTGTAGAGGGATCTTACTGATTTACAAATCTGCTCTGCTCAAAAACCCACATTAACTCCTTGCTGCCTAAGGATTAGATACGATTCCATGGCTGGACACGGTCTTTTCACAACATCATTGAACCTGTCTCCGCAGTCTCAACTCTCATAATCTGCCCCCCTCCCCAACCACACCCTCTGTGGGCAAGTCCCAGGGGACCCACAAGTGTTTCACAGATCCTTGTTTTTACACATGTGAATTCCTCATTCTCCGTATCAAACTCCTGGGACATGCCCGCTTTTTAAGGTTCTGCTCAAATGCTAACTCCTCTGTGAAGCCTTAGCTTGTTGTTGGTTCTCTTGTGAGGTTTCTACCTTCTTCCCCTATATTCACCCGTAACTTTGCCCATAGTCCACGACAGCACTTAGCACCTTTGATGCATGACTCGCTCACATCTCTCAATCTCCGTCAGCCCCCATCCAGACTGTCAGCAACTTGAAGGCAGAGACTGCACCTTCTTCACGTCAGTGTCCCCAGCCCTCCACTTCATGCCTGGCACATAATGTTAAAATGTGTGGGTACTAGATTGGCCAACCTCTGGACTCAATATTGCTTTATAGCAGTCAGGGTTTGTGAGGGGAGCTGTGCCTAATACCTGAATCTATTGGTTGCATGTGACAGTAATCCATCTCTACCGAGTGCAAGCACAAGTTGGCTTATAGAACTGGTAACTCCAAGGGTGCAGCTGGACTTAGGAGGGGGGTCCAAACGATGCTGTCAGGGGTCTCTCTTAACCATCTCATCTCTGGTTTTCTTTGCAAGTTGGTCTGTTTTGTTCCCTGAGGTCTGGCAGCTCTAAGCCTATGTCCTTACAGTTTATGATCCAAAAGAGAAAGACATTCTCTCTCTCAGCATCCACATATCAAATTTCAAGGGAGTCTGCTTGGACCTGTTTGGTCATATGCATTGACAAATCATAGTGGACAGGCACATGAGGTACCAGGCTTGGCCAACCCTGGGTCAGGTGTCCATACCTGTGGACACGTGGCTGATGGAGCTCTGTGAATGACAAGAACTGTGGGAGGCACAGGGGATGGGCTAGTTTTCCAACAGAAAAAGGAGTGCTGGACAGACAAAAGCATCAGATGTCCACGCCAGTTGCGTGTTTCTGTCATAAAAATCATTTCATCCAATTTGTGTATCTGTTAGCTCTCAGTATAGCTGAGGTTCCTGAGTGGCCCATTTTATTGTATCTAAAGCAGCATAGAGTTTTAAGACAGTAGGTGCTCCAGGACAGTGCTTCTCAAATTGCAATGTGCTCATGAATGAACCTGTTAAAATGCAGGTTCTCAGTCACCAGGTCTGGGGTGGGACCTGGGATTCTTCATGTTTTACAAGATTATACTAGTCTGCTTGGGCTGCCATAAAACTGCCACAGCTTGGGTGACTTAAACTACAGAAATTTATTTTCTCACGGTTTTGAAGTCCAAGTTTGGTTCCTGGTGAAGACTCTCTTCCTGGCTTGTAGATGGCTCCTTCCTGCTGTGTCCTCACACGGCCGTTCCTCTGTGCATGCGTGGAGAGCGAGCGCTGATGTCTTTTTGTCTTTTTATAAGGACACCACTGCTATTGGATTACAGCCCCACCCTCATGACCTCATTTAACCTTAATTACCTCCTTAAAGGCCCTATCTCCAAATATAGCCACATTGGGGGTTAGGGCTTCAACATATGAATTTGAGGGGCCATGATTCAGTCCATAACAAAACTTCAAGCTGAATGTTTTCTGCAGCATCAGCACTGCCTGCCTGGCCAGCAGCACCAAAGAAGCCAGTCAGAGGAGGGCCTAGAGCTGCAGGGCAGCAAGACCCAGTGGAGCCGAGAAGCCCGCGCTCGAGGCATCTGGAAGGACCGAACGCTGTGGTTGATTCTCCCAAGGTCTTATGGGTTTTGCATTCTGAGTAGGTCTCCAGTGAATATGAAGACAAAATGTATCTCTAGTTTGGTGGTTAGTACCTGTTCAGTTATTTTCAAATTGATTTGAAAGTCTTCTAAGAGCCTTTCTTCGATTTTGAGAAAGTGTGATTGTGCAAGGTTCTCTAAGTACCCCGATAGCTCCAGCCCCGCTAGGGAGAAGTCTGCTAAGGAAGCTACTGCCCTGGAAAGACACGGGCTGGGCCCAAGATTCTCAGTCTCGGTTTTCTGGGCTTTATATTTATTATGATATTTAGATGACAGCATAGGGAGTAGAGACAGAAGAGGGGTGCAAATGCATTATACTGCCAGCCACAGGGCAATCTACCCTGCTCAATAAACTGCTCCAGACTTGTTACGGGATGAATTATGCCCACCCTCCCCCCAAATTCATATATTGAAGTTCCGACCCTCAGTACTTCACAATGTGACTGTATTTGGAGATAAGGCCTCTAAAGAGGTGATTAGGTTAAAATGAGGTGAGCCCTAATCTGATAGGACTGGTGTCTCTATGAGAAGAGGGAGAGGTATCAGGGATGTGCACACAGAGAAAAGGCAGGTGAGGACGCAGCAAGAAGATGGTCATCTGCAAGCCAAGGAAAGAGGCCTCAGGAGAAACTAAACCTGTCCACACCTTGATCTTGGACTTCCAGCCTCCAGAGCTGTGAGAAAATAAGTGTCTGTGTGTTGAAGTCACCAGATCTGTGCTATTTTCTTACGGCAGCCCAAGCAGACTAATACAAGACCCAAACAGCTACATTCTGTTGTATTTAGTGAGTATTAATTTGTCACTCAAATGTTAATTCATTCAACAAATACGCACCGACTCTCTCCTGGCGCTGAGGCTAAACTCATATAAATGAGACACAGTTCCTGTCCTCACCTGCTGGTGGAGATGGACCTGAGAGGGGCCAGAGCAGCAGAGAAGGGTCTGGAGGCAGGAGAGCCTGGCACATCCGGGAAAATGAGACCCTGGTGGCCCAGAACTGCTGGGTGGTCCAGTGAAGGTGGTGGGAATGACTAAGGATAAGGCTGCTGGGGGGAGGTCCTTGGACCCAGCTCATGTCGGGCTTTGGAGGCAAGTTGAAGAGTGATGACATTTAGGCGAAGAGTACAGATCAGGGGGAGAACAGGGGTTTGGGGGTGTTCTGAGGAGGCAGCTGCAGTAATCCTGGGAGGGGCCAGGACGGAGTGTAAGGCACACATCTATTAGTCATTCCTTCTAGGTGCCCCATGAGGCCACTACAAGAGAATGAGGGTCTTTAAACTAGGTGGCAGGCTTGCATTTTTGTTGTTAGGGTAGAATGAGAGGCACACTGCACTGAGTTGGGTTTCTCCCTCTTCTACCGTTTGCCTGATAAGAGCAATTTGGGGGGAATTTTTCCTATATATGTCCCACCCCTAAACACACACACACACACACACACACACACACACACACACACATACACACACAGAGCTACTTGAGCAAAGATGTCATTACTAAACCCTTCTCAGTTGGTGATACACAAACCTCATTGAGTGGAACTGGCTGGACCAGTTCTACACGGAGGAAACTGCAGATACCATCACACGCCCAGCCACAGAAGCAGGCGGGAAACCTAAGGGCCGCCTGGATGTCTCCCTCTCACTGACCATGCACTTTGAAACCTCTCCCTCCCCACCCCTCCCTCCTTCAGCTCATCACATCTCCCCTTGCCTGCTGTCCAGCCTCCATGAGACCCAATACCTCAACTGGGTCAGCCAACCCAGCCGTGCACAATACCTCAATTCTCTTGGTTAGACACCAGTGACAACCAGCCCGTTTGAGGGAGGAGACTTTTAGCTGTCGCTCCAAAACCTCCCTTCCGGGTTGTAATACAGGGGTCTTAAGCTGGGATCCGTGAAACACACCATTATTTTTATCAGCCTCTCACTGAAATCCATCATCTGCTTCAGTCATGAATAGAGACAACAAACCACACCACAGTCAGGAAATCCCACGACTGTTTTAGCAGGAGCAATCATGGATATTTTTGTATCACATTACAGATGTTGCAGATATCTAGGCTTATCACTGGTGCTTATCACTACAGCGTAATTATTAGAACCGTCACTGGATTATGTTACTGCACAGTTTCTGTTAACAAAGAAGCACCCAGAGGTCCGTGGCACAGTAAATCTTAAGAACCTCTGCCCTGGATTGTAACTTAAAGGTCTGAGAACGTTCCCCAGCGAAGACGGCTGCGGCCCTGCCCTGTGGATTCCAAGTCCGGGGCCTCGATCCCTCATTTGTTCCAGTGGTGGTTTGAGACAGACCTAGAGCTGATAGTTTCTGAGAAAAATCTTGCCCTGGCCTCAGGTGAGGACTGGTCTTCTCTGTGTAGTACTGGGGTACCCTACCCCCCGCCCAGGTCCCACCAACTCCTACCCTCAGTCATTTGTCTAAGCATTTGGAAATGCCTGTGACAGGACACAGGGACTTAATGCAAATATAGCTGTGAACTATGTGCTGTCTAACTTTCTACTCCTGGTTAGAGATCTCTCTAAGCCTACCTCCCCCCAGGACTCCCACCCAGCACACAGGACTGCTTCCACCACCCAGACACACCACCCATGTCCTCTGTTCTGTGCTGCCTCTCTCTTACACATGATTCTTTGACTCAAATGTCCTCCTCCCAGCCATCTGTCAAGATCCTGCTGTCCTCCTGTTCCCAGTCACCTCTTGGCTCAAGCTTTACTTAAAAAAAAAAAATTAAGGTTGAAATTCATATAACACAAAGTGAACCATTCTGGAGTGAACAATTTCATGGCATCCAGTACATTCACGTTATGCAACCACCATCTCCATCTAGTTCCAAAACGTTCCCAGCATTCCAAAATAAAACTTTCTCCTCATTAAACTCCCCTTTCAACACCCTCCCAGCCCCTGGCCATCACCAATCCGCATCCTGTCTCTATGGATTTGTGTTATCTTGGATATTTCATATGAATGGAATCACACAAGATGTGACCTTTTGTGTCTGGCTTCGTTCACTCAGCTTAATGTTTTCCAGGCTCACCTAAGTTGTAGTACAAAGTACACAGTGCTAACGCACTTCAGTCCTTTTTATGGCTGTGTAATATTTCACCAGATGGATGCACCAGAATTTGTGTATCTTCTCATCCGTTGATGGACGTTTGGGTTGTTTCCGCTAATATGGATGGTGCTGCCATGTGAATACTTCTGCTATGAACATGCGTGTACAGGGCTTTGAGTACTGGTGTTCAGTTCTTTTGTGTATATGTCTAAGAGTGGATTTACTGGGTCATATGGTAATTCTATGTTTAACTTCTTGAGGAACTGCCAAACTTTTCCTCAACAGCTGAACCATTTTGCATTCAAACCAGCAATGCACGAGGGTTCCAACTTCTCCACGTCCTCATTAATACTTGCTATTTGAAGCTTTACTTTTCTTGCAGGGAAATTTTTTTCTATCTACTTGGTGATTATTAAGCAAAGCACTGTTTAGTCCTTTCAGCCAAAGTTGCCAGTCGAGCATAGAAAACATATAAGGCAGTCATTTTGGAGAGTGGAAAGTCTGATTTAATTAACTAATTAGAAAGAATCGAATACCATCTTTCCAGGTATTTCGCTCACTATGATTTATGCTGAAGGTCTACTTTTAAACTCTTCAATAGCCCCTTTCCTTTTATGCCCACTCCAGACTCTCCATACCCATACCTCCTGCAGCACTGCCCTTAATCACACTATATTGTAATTCTATACTTTAATTCTGTGTTCACGTGTCTCTCTCCATTGTTAGACTTGGCAGGCTGCGGCTGCTTGTGGACAGAGATCCCTTAGTACCTGCAGGGCGGTGCTGGCCACTCAGGTGGGCCATAGGTGTCTGCTGCCTGAATGTGTGACTGGAGGGCTCACAGGCTCCCTCCCTGTGGTGAGCAGGAATAAGCCTACATACTCTCTCACCTGCCCTGGGCTAAACACTTTACTGACGTCACAAGAAGTCTTCAAAGGAAGACAAATGAGACACCAGATGGGCAAGCATGCTGAGCTCTTTGGAGGAGAGAGGCTGTGTAAATCCACCTCTTTCTTTTACTGGAGAAACAAAGTAAATGACTCCAAACTGTCTTCGCTTTAACGTGCCTGCACAAGTCAGTCCGGAGGATGAAAAGAGCTCTTGCAGGCATCTGCATGAATCATCATACAATAAATGGAAGCCTTCTGGGGAAACTGTGACTCTGGCGTGCAATGCTCTCACTAGTGACAAGGTGAATGTGTGCCCCTGTGTGACTTAGCCCTTTCTTTTCACTCCTTGTCTCTCGCTGTAAAATTTTGCATACTTCCTCCTGCTGCCCACTTCAGAGCATCTGTCCACGTTCCATTCACCAAAAGGTGTCAAAAAGATGCTAGGCCCTGGGAAGGCAAAGATAAATAAGATCCCACCCTGTTCTCAATGTGTCCGTGTGTAAGACGATGTGTGTTAAGAAGCCACATACCTGGATTATTTTAGAGAAAGAAATCTCCATGGAAAGGAATATAAAATTTGTTTCCAGGCACACATGAAAGACGTGGGGAAGAGCAGTTATAGGTACTTCAGTTTGGTTTTACTTGGTCAGTTGGTTCCTATCCTTGGACGAAGAGCTAAATAGTTTTCAGATGTGTTGGCAGTTTTAGGGCTGTTATAACACTGATTTTTCTAGTACCAATAGAAAGGTAGTAGATGACATCAGAGAGAAGGATTTGACTATCGAGCTTTTCTCAACTGAAGTGATTTCACCATAAAACAACAACAACAACAAAAATGGGCTTTCTGTATGGGAGAGACAAGGTAGGCTAGGAGAAGAACGTGGGATTTGCAATTAAAGACCTGGGTTTGAGTCCTAGATCTGCTACTCATTTGTCACGTTCCAACAGACAAGTCTCTGGATCTGGGGTGCTCATCTGGGTCTATCTTCTCTGTCACACACCCCGCCCCCTGCCTTGGGAAATTTAAATAACTAAATCTGAAGGCTTTTCGGCAGCTTATTACATCATTCTGAGATCACAGGCTCTGTCCTTGAACCCTAATGTCACACTCATCATTTCCGAGTTGAGATGGACCGTCGTCAAGGTATCTTGCTGTTGCCCTTAGGATGTGAATTTCAGCATTCAGGCTGGAGTTGCTATTGAGGTGGGTAGTTGTCTCTGAACACCCAAGCCCGAACATCTGCTTTAACCAACTTTATGCCTGTGCAACTTTACCCACTAGGGTTCCCCTCCCCCATGACTTAATTATCCAAGTTTAAATCTGGTTAAACTTGGATAATTATGGTCCAGTCCCTTCCCCTGATACCTGTGAGCTCATGGGGCTTACTTCCTTGTGCTTCTCCAGGCCACCCCACTCCTGTGCCCACGTGCTATTTTCACTTTTGCACTGACTCCTCCGATGCAGAGTCCAGCTCCCCTTTTGAGATGCCCCAAGGCACCCCCTGACTCATTGGCCTTAGAGACTCATCTGAAGGCTTGGTAGGGTTGTAGTGGGCCCAGCCCTGGGAGGGTTCACACGTGGAGGGGTGGGCAGCCTTCCCTCACCTGGCTTTCCCACTCTTTCATTTGTCCTTTTCTTCTTCCCTTTCTTAGGCTGCAATAAAAACAAAGCAACAACAAACAAACAGATCCTCCACCGGGGTCAAGCCAGAACCATTCTGCCACTCAGGTCTCAGCTTCTTAACAAATATTTTCCCATCAGAAACAGCCCTCCCTTCCCGGGAGGAATTCTGGCAAGTGGATTTCCTCCAGCTCAGCACCCTTGCTTCGGGAACCCATCCAAGCTTTAGGGGCTCAAGGCTGGGAGGCCAGTGCCAGGGCAACTTCAGTGAAACCTGCCGGGATCTGTGGACAGCTTGGATATCCCTTTTCACACCCGTGACCTGTACTTGGTATTTTAAGTAAAACTCTAAAGCAAGTGGCTTTCCACCATTAAAGTTTATTATTAAAGCGTTCTGAGGCATTCTGTGTTTTTGAATCCCACACTCCCTGCAGATTTTCCGCGGAAACGACCAATGGATGGGACTTCCCCCAGATGACCACTAGAGGGCACATGATTGCCAGCTCATAAGGCCCTCCATACAGCCAATTCCTGGGGCTTCCCTGCAGAAAGGACAGTTTCTGTTTGTCTGTTTGTTTGTTTTCCCTCAGAAACAGGAGGAAAGCACTTGAAATTCCCTGGATGCAGCTAAGGCATTTCCTATGGCATTCATCTGTGAAATGTTGGCTGCGAGGAGCAGACATTCTGGCAGGTGAAGGAAACACTGCCCTCTCTGTTCCTGTTGCTTAGTCCCACTCCGGGGAGAAGAAAAGGGCTGCAGGAAGCCGAAAGAATGAGTTTTGTTGTTTCTAAGATTGCTAGTAGAATATACCTGTAGGCTACGTGTGTCTACACAGGCCTCATCGTATAGTGCAAATAATGTGCTTTGGAATTAGATCTATATGGGATTCGTTTCCTATCCCCAGGCCTCCTGCCAAGCTGGCAAACGAGTGCTGGCTGCTGGCAGCCCTGGAGAAACTCCAATAGGCACTTGATGTGAGGTAGCAGAGAAGTTAGGATTGCCCTTGGATCAGGTCCCTTGGGCCCTGCTTTCAGAGGAGGGGTGATACACCCTACTCTGGAGGGGAACACAGGTATAGTGATGGGATAGAGAAGTTAATTGGGGTAAATAAACATGAGTGTGGGGCAAAAGTCAGAAGTGACCTGGATAAGATCAAAATTAGGTCGCTTAACTTCTAAACTAGCAGGCAAAAATCCAACGGTAAGTGGAAATGAAAGAAGAAGGAAAAAGGAATTTAAAAAAAAAAAACCCCGTACTATCGATGAGAACTCCCAGCTTGGATGCTGAACTAAGTCCTCATAAAACAGTAGGGAAATGTTTCCCAGTTCCAGTGCTGGGACCTTGGGTAGGGTATACAATTTCTCTGAGCCTCAGTTTCCTCATCTCTAATATGAGGGAAAACTACTGTGGTTACCAGTTTGCTGTGAAGAGTAAATAACGTACTGTGCATGCAAGTCCTCTCCTACCTGGCTCTAGACAGTAAACGTTCTAGTTCTCTCCTCTCTTCTCCCTCTTTAGCATGTTTAGCTTATAAACACTTATTCATTCAAGAACATTTCCTGAGTACCTGTATCAGTTATGTTGCTTTCAGCTGCAAGTGACAGAAAACCTCACCTAAATGGCAGTAAACAGTACGGAAAAGGTATTAACGCATAACAAGCAGTCCGGAGGCAGGGCAGTTCTAGGGCGGGTTACTGTGGAGTCTTAGCAAAATTATCAGGGACTCGATTCCTTCCCTACTTTGACTCCGCCATCCTCAGCCAGTTCCCATCTGTCCCGGTGCCTCTCCCACCATGGCTTCAGGATGACTGCCACTCCACTCACCTGGGGGCAGGCCTGGGCTCTTTCCTCTCACAAGACTCTTTAGAATTCTCCTGGAACTGTTTTCCAGAAGTTGCCCCAGCTGACCTTCCCTCATGTCTCATGGACCAGAAGCAGGTCACTTCACCCCTCCCTAAATCAGTTCCTGGTGAGATGAATGGGTTTCTGTGATTGGAATGGAACAGTCATTATTCACCCTAAGATGTCCCTTAGTCTTCTGGAGTTGTTGATACCAGAACAAAATCAATCAGTAAAGACAGAAGGGAAGAAATGGCTATTGGTAGGTAAGCAAGAGTATTTTCTGGGCACTGTAGATGGTGTTGAGCATACAGTAGTTTTTAAGACAGATGTCATTCCTGGGGAGCTTGTAGGGGAGGTTACAGACAAGTAAACTGGCATTAACAGTATAGTGTGTAGGTGCTATGCAGGGAGAACTGTAGGGCAATGACCCATATTTGGTGGTCAGGGAAGACTTCCTGGAGGAGGTGCTCTTTGAGAGATAAAGCAGGAGTTTTCCAGATGATTAGGGGTAGGAATAGAATGAGAGCTTGCATGAAAGCCCCGGGAGCAAGAGTGATTATGACATTCAGGTAACTGAGAGAAGTTCACCCTGGAACGGGAGACCCAGATAGAGCCCGCTAGGTGGTTAGCAGGGGCCCATCACAAAGACCATGGAAACCACGTGGGGGAGTTGGAATTCTATTCTGGCTGCCATGGGTCAGGTACATTTAGAGCAATGAGCTTCAAAATGTGGTTGTGAAATCAATACAGTGGTTCATAACCAGCATATAAAAATAAAATAATAATGGCGAATTTGTAAATAGTAATTACTACAGTCAGTCATGGCACATTTCTGAGAGTTTTATGTATTCACTGTTAACTCACTGATCCACCGTTATCTCCATTTTGCAGATGAGGAAACTGAAGCACTTGCCTAAGGCCTGTTAGGGGTTGAATTGTGTCCCCCTCAAAACAGATCTGCTAACCCTCACTACCTCAGAGTGGATCCTTATTTGGAAATAAGGTGTTGTAGATGTCATTAGTTAAGACGAGGTCATACTGGAGTAGGGTGGTCCCTAATCCAACACAGCTGGTATCCTTATAAGAAGACGGCCATGTGAAGACAGGGACGCAGGGAGAACACCATGTAAAGATGGAGGCGGAGAGCAGTGATCCAGCTATAAGCCAAGGATGCCAAGGATGGCTGGCTGGCACCGGAAGCTAGGAGGGAGGCATGAGCAGATTCTCCCTCACAGCTCTCAGGAGGAGCCTACCCTGCCGACACCTGGATTTGGGACTTCTAGCCTCCAGAATTGTAATAGAATAAATGGCCGTTGTTTTAAGCCACCCAGTGTGTGATGCTTCGTTAACACGGCTAGTAACTGAGGAACTGAGATGCCAGCCCAGAGCCTGGCTACTCTCAACCACTGTACTTTCCTCAATAGGAAAGAGAACACAGTGTTAGTAGCTGGCGGGGGCAAGGTTTTAGTTGTATGTATGTGTGTACGTATGCATGTGTATGTGCGCTGGGTCATAATGTAAGATGCATTTCACTGAAGTTTGAAAGCCACTGACTTATAGGGGTTTGAATAGAGTAATAAGATCAATTTGCATTTTAGAAGGAACAAAGACAGGTCAAGATTTCAGAACTAGAAGTCAAGTAGGGTAAACTCATCTTTAGGGATGAATCCAAAGGCCTCATCCCTTGGCAGGATGAGGTGATAAGGTTTCTGCATTAGGTAGATGGTGGTGGGCAGGAGTTCCACCTCAGGTTGTAAGGGTCAAGGTGGACCTGTTGTAATCTAAGTGTATGGTGCTCTATGGCATTGTGCAGTGCGCAACTTGTACGGTTGTCCTTGGTGTTCCTAGGATTGGATTAGAGACGTTCATGGGGGAAGTGGGGAGCAGCTGTACCAGTCCCTCTTCCCAAGCATGTCCTTCAAACAATGGTACCTTTGCAACAGATCCTTGAAGGTAACGTGTTGACATTCTATGTATAAAATCTACAATGAGCAGGCATCAAAGACAGCAAGGCTGTGAGATCCAGGCACGAGAATATAAGCTCCTCCAGAAGGTTGGCTCCCCTACCAGAATATAAGGCCAGGAGGACATGAACGTCATCTATGATACTCACTGCCTATCCCCAATGCCTAAATACTCAGCAGATGCCTAACAAATATTGTTGAATGAATACTAAAGGCAATATAGTGAGGAATATACAGGAAAGTAAGTCACAGGGTGATCATTTTTAATGTCCTTGCTCCCCCACCAGCCCCCACTACCCACTGCAGCACCGCCCCTCCCCCAAAGGCCCCGGCTGCACATCTCCTCCCACGTCCCTTCCACCCCTGCAACTCTACAATTCCACGTCCGCCTCTCCTACCCATTACATGACCAGAGGAAAAGGATGCTGGTGGCAAGTCGTGTGGCCTCTGCTGAATCACATCTCCCCTGACAATGAGCCCATCACTTAACAGCTGCAGAGGCGACTGTGACATTTGTGGATGCCCTGAGCTCTGTTCCCCGGCAAGGGATTATAGCAGCGTGCACAAATCCTTGTCTGCTAAGGCCACGGTGCCGGCTCAGGGTGACTGACAGAATTAAACATGGTCTAGACTTATGAGAAGTCCAAGAGGGATTTATGGCCCAATATAAAGAAATGTAAATTTCGCTCTCATTCAAACCATTCCTATGCTACCATCGAATTTTTTTCTTCTCTAGGTGTCAGGATTAATTCAGCCTTCCGCATTAGGAAGCTGACTCAATCCCAGGCAGTCCCCTAGTCAGGCTCTGAGCGGCCAGAACCCCTCCTTGCTTGGTGTGCTCTCTGATGGGAGTTTGTGGCTCACGGATGCATCATAGTGTCCCAGCTGTCGCCTGAGCTTTGTTCTGGGGAGACTGTCCCTGCATCCCTCTGACGCAGGGGCCCATTTAGGGTGAGCAACTCTCCCAGGGTTCCCAATTTTTGCACCGAAAGTCCCGTGTGTGACGACACCTCTCAGACCTGGGCACACTGGGATGGTCGGTTACAAGAGCAGGGCACACTGAGAAGGAAGCAGGAGCTTGGGCAGCCAAACTGGCTCATGCTAGCTGTGCCAAAATTAGAAAGGTCTCGCTCTGGCAAAACCGTGCTTTATTCTCATTTCAGTAAAATGTAAATGCGAGACACCCGGAGAGAGAGAGCAGCCACAATGATTTGACCCCCACCCCCATCCCCCATCCCCCAGTCAAATGGGTGGTAAGGGAAACCCAGACTGCCTGCATTTGAGTTCCGACCCAGGCCCTTCCTAACTACAAGTTACTCAACCTCTCGGTGCCTCAGATTCCTCTTCTGTAAGATGGGTATTAAAAAAAAGTATGTCTTTTGAGTTGCAAACAAAACAAAACAATCTACAATGAGGTATCACCTCACACAGGTCAGAATGGCCATCATCAAAAATCTACAAACAATAAATGCTGGAGAGGGTGTGGAGAAAAGGGAACCCTCTTGCACTGTTGGTGGGAATGTAAGTTGATACAGCCACTATGGAGAACAATATGGAGGTTCCTTGAAAAACTAAAAATAGAACTACCATATGACCCAGCAATCTCACTACTGGGCAGATACCCTGAGAAAACCATAATTCAAAAAGAGTCACGTACCACAATGTTCATTGCAGCTCTATTTACAATAGCCAGGACATGGCAGCAACCTAACTGTCCACTGACAGAGGAATGGGTAAAGAAGATGTGGTACATACATACAATGGAATATTACTCAGCCATAAAAAAGAATGAAATAATGTCATTTGCAGCAACATGGATGGACCTAGAGATAATCATACTAAATGAAGTAAGTCAGACAGAGAAAGACAAAAATCGTATGATATCACTTATATGTGGAATCTTTAAAAAAATGATACAAATGAACTTATTTACAAAATAGAAACACACTCACAGGCTTCGAAAACAAACTTATAGTTACCAAAGGGGAAACGTGGTAAGGAGGGATAAATTAGGAGTTTGGGATTAACATATACACACTACTATAGATATATAATAGATAATCAACAAAGACCTCTACTCAATATTCTATAATAACCCATATGGGAAAAGAATCTGAAAAAGAATGGATATATGTGCATGTATAACCGAATCGCTTTGCTGTATACCTGAAACCAACACAACACTGTAAATCAACTATACTCCAATATAAAATAAAAAAAAATTTTTTTTAAAGTATGTCTATGGGGTCACGCTAAGGATTCAAAAAGAAAAAATATATAATACTCTTTCAACTGTAACTAGCTGGACACTTATTACTGTCACACCTCTCTCTGCAGAAATGGGGTTCTTCTATTTTTCCAGAGCCTGCATTGCTTCCTTGGCAGTGGGCGGGGGCGGGTTTAAAGAATCCTGCCGCTATTTACAAATGAACGTGACTAGGAGACAGTTCTAATGGGAAGATGTGATCTCTCTTCCCTCCCCCCTTTTTTAAACCTTTTATGTTAAATATAACAAATACAGAAAGTGGCATAAAACAAATGTATAGCTTCATAAATTACTACAGAGTGAAAACTCTCATCATAATGAGTTGCAGGGTAGAATTTTGCCAGCCATCCTAGGACCCCTCTCCACTGCTCTGTCCAAACTCTACCCTGTTTTTCCCCTGCTAAGAGTATCCTAATATTTATTGTATCAAGAAACGGTCCGTTTTTTGTTTGTTTTCTTCAGGGTAAAAAAAAAAAGGGGCACTGCGGTACTACCCAATCACAACTCCCTTGATTCATCTAGAAAACAGAGGGCTGGGGTCTCCTCTTATTTGGGGGGAATAAAAAAGCAAAGCAGCATGGTTTCTAAAGCAAAGGGTTTAAGTAGGAACTTGCAAACATCACCTTCTTTTTTGTGACTACATATCCTATTGCCTGGAAGGGGCACAGACATCTCGGTGTATGTTGCTTAAAGAAAACAGACAATAATCACAGTCCATTAAAATCCCATCTGCTTCCCATAAAATGGAAAAGTCATTACTGGCCGAGTCAGGGGGTCTCAGGCTCCTGTGGAGAAAGTGATCACCTACCAGTTCTCGCCTTACAACCTTGCTGCTTGCAAAGGGGAGAGTCACCCCCTTATTTTTCTACCAGGTCAGTGCTTTTTACACTAAACCATGCTTCTCCCCAGTCATTGGTATAAAACATTCCTAATACTATTTTGAATGGTGCTGAAAAGAATGCAGGGCCAGATGTGTGGGTATGGTATTAATTGCTGGATTTAGAAAGGGAGAGGCTGTAATAAGAACCTGCTGTATAAAAATAAAATAAAATAGGGCTTCCCTGGTGGCGCAGTGGTTGAGAGTCCGCCTGCCGATGCAGGGGACACGGGTTCGTGCCCCGGTCCGGGAAAATCCCACATGCCATGGAGCGGCTGGGCCCGTGAGCCATGGCCGCTGAGCCTGCGCATCCGGAGCCTGTGCTCCGCGGCGGGAGAGGCCACAGCAGTGAGAGGCCCGCGTACCGCAAAAAAAAAAAAAATAAAAAAAAAAAAAAAACACAATAAAATAAACTTCAAAACAAAAAAAAAAAACAAAGGGAGAGGCCGGGCGGGTGTGGAAAAGGTCACTGGGACTTAGGACTTGAGTCAGACAAGGAGGGAACATGCTTCCCTGGGGCATGCGGTATGGAAAGGAAACAGGGCTTAGTGGAAGAAATTATTCATTGATGGGCAGGCAATTAGAAATCCAGACCAGGAAGCACAATTTGAAATATGGCTTGGTGAATCTGTTAGGATATGCTTCATTTCACAGAACTGAAAGGAAGTCCAAATAACAGTGGCTTAAATACAATAAAGACTAATTTGTCTCTGATGGTACGTAGTCCATAGTGGGTGTGTTGATTCCTTGATTGGCAGGGACTGCTTTGTCATCCTTAGCAAGGGGATGTCCATCCTCAAGGACACCTCATGGTCCAAGATGGCTTCTGAAACTCTTACCACCATCTCCAAATTTTAGGTAGGTGGAATCAGGAAAAGGTCAACAGGGTGTGTCTTAGCCCCGTAGCCTTTTAAGTAGCCTTCCCAGAAGCTACACCCAATGACTTCTGCTCACAACTCAGTGAACAGGCTGAAAGGGAAGCCGGGAAATACAGTCTTGGCTTTTTAGAATAAAACAGACCCTTCTGGAAGGTTAGATGGGGAGAATGAATGGGCAGGTGGGGCAACTAGTAATCTTTTCTACATGTAATGGGGCAGTAAATTCTCATGGTTAAGCTTGGAGCCTCCAAGGCTACTTAGGTTAAGCTCCATCAGCTACTAGCTGTGTGATCAACAACAAGACACCTAACATTTCTAAGACACAGTTTCCTCATCTGTAAGATGAAGAAAGTAATAAAACCTCTCCCACAGGTTTGTTGTGAAAGTCAGGTAAAACTGTTGACCTAGAACACTCAGGACAGTGCCTGGTAGAGTGAAAGCCCTCCAAAACAGCAGCTATTACCGTGACTCTGATTTAAGAGGCTGGGAAAGAAAGCAAAACGTCTACAACTTTTATGCTTATCCACGATAAAAATTAAAGCCCATTCGAATGAATGTGTCATCCAGAAAACATGTGAGGGGTTTCCAAGCCTGTGTTGATGACTCCTCTCAAGTGTGATCCCCACAGGACTAAGTGACCTGAGGTGTCCTTGAATTCCTGTGTGAGAGGGTTTGACCAGTTTGAGGGACTCCCCATGAACCTGAAGGGATGGGGGCTTTTCCTGATCCCACTGCTGTCGAGCTGGTCGAGATGGGAGGGCAGATGCTGCACTGACCGCACTCAGATGAGCCCGACTACTGGGGGAGGTTCTGCAGCTGGACCTTCTGCTTTCAGACTTGCTCTACCCTCACTCCAGGAGTGAGCCCCTTGCCATGTGCTCTCCTCCTCTGGGCTTCAGGCCATCCTGCTTAGATCTCCAGCTTCCTTTACCTCTCTGCAAAGCTCTTTGGTTCCACTTTTTGGTGGTCCCGGTCTCTCCCTGGGCCAAGGGACCCACCCTCTTTAGTCGGTACTTCCCAAACGGTGTCCTGAAGAACATTAGTGTCAAACACTTTTCCACTGTAAAATATGTGTGAGAAACATTACATGCTCTAGCCCCCCCTTGGCGAATCACAATGTACACTAACATGTTACAAGCTCTGAGAAGTCCTGCAAAGAAATAAGTTACCGTTCAACTCAACATTTTCCACTTATCAACTAAAAGACCTTGGCCTAGAGGTCAAGTTTCCTTGCTCCTGGGGGAACCTCCCATTGAGTCCCTCTTTGCAGCCAAGGAGATATCTCAGGGTTGAGGCCCATGGGCAGGTCTGAGATGATCACCATTTAACTGACACCAATAAATGATGCACCCTTTCCTGGTGCCATTTACCTCCTTCTGTTCTCTGGGATGAAAAATGAGATCATGTCAGTGAAAGGTGCTTTGCAAGCCATTTAAATGCTGTGTACATGTTGTTACCTGTACAATGACTCACGCCGGTGCTCCAATCCCCTTCTCCCTGGGAAATGGCATTTTCAGAATTACAGTTCCATAATATACGAAGAGCTGAAACCTACACACATAATAATAGCCATTTCTACCACAGGGTCCTTTCTGTCAGTGCAATACGGTGACTGTAAAGTACACAATCAATTCTCCGTAGAATGAGGAAGAAAGAAGTGTAGACCCCAACCCCGGGATTCCTCAGGTTCCCTCCAGACCCACAAACCCCAAAACCACTCCACCAATAAGTTCAGACACTCAGAGCTGCCTCTTGCCTGTCTGGCCCCAAACCTGCAGGGTCAGACCCTCTAGTTCCCCACAGGCTCAGCAGTGGCGGCCCCTCCCGTCAGATTTCACAATGCCTGCCTTCTCCGGATCCCTGTAAACCCTGGCTAGGAAATGCCAGCAGAGGCCTGATTCACCTAAGCCCCTAAACAATGGACACTTCCTTGTTTGTTTTGAGAGATTTGAGCTGTGGCTCCACCCTTCCTCCACGCCACAGCAGTTTTCAGAGGCACACCCAGCCGGAGAGCACAAGCAGGGCTGGCGGGGGCTCAAGGGCAAGGTTTAAGTTCATTTTGCTGACTTCTTTCCCATCTCTCCTCCAGAGAAAACAGAAAAGTCAGGCCTCTCTAGCCCAAGTAAAAACAGCCACAGCTAAAAATATTTGACCAAGCCAGACACAGAACGACAAGAATTGTACGATTCCACTTACATAAGTTATCTAGACGAGGCAAATTCATAGAGACAGAAAGTAGAATCAAGGTAACTGGGGGCTGGAGGGAGGGAGGAATAGGGATTTACTGTGTAGAAAGTGTGGAGTTTTTGGTTGGGAATGACAAGAAAGCTCTGGAGATGGACAGTGGTGATGGTTACACAGTGCTGTGCATGTACTTGATGGCCCTGAACCGTACACTTAAAAATAGTTAAAATGGTAAATTTTATGTTATGTATACCTTGGCACAATAAAACAAAATAAATAGCAGTGACACCAATAAAGTATTTGATATCGGTTCCCCTAATGTAGTGTCCATCCCTGGGGACAGCTCCTAATCCGTGTTGTGGTCCCAGGAGAGGGGATAAGAGGCCCTAGACCTTCAGTCCTAGGTGACTGAAGCCCATCATAGGAACCCAGCCCAAGTGTGGCTCAGGGTGCTTGTGTAGGTCTGGGACATAAACAGGAAGGCTCCTTTCACCTTTCTTAAGCATCTTTCTTAAGTCTCAAGACAGCCTGGAAAGTTCTTTTCTTTTGATAGAGGCCGGAAAGTCCTGGGAAGACTTCCAGGCCTCCCTTAGGCCCAGAGCTCCGTGAGAGGAGAGTTTGGGATCACAGAGAGCCAGCACTGAGGAGGCAGGAGGAAAATGGAGTTTACTCAGCAAAGACAGGTTTTCTGAGGCCATTTGTTTGACATGGAAAAAAGAGAAAGATGACAGGTTGGTGGCTGAACTGCCTGAATTTCAGACAGCAGCCTCTAGGTGGTGCACACACCTTAATAAATACCCGGAGAAGAGGCGATTTTCACCTGCAACTTGAGCTTCAAGGTTCAGTTCAGAAGCAGGGGAGCTTTTACAAATAAGCTACTCCCCACAGCAGCTGAAAAACAACTCCCACATCTAAACCCTTCTGGATCCAATGTAAAGATGGCAGGGCTTTCATCATCTTGATGACAGTAGTGGGGGAGGCACTGCATCTACCTGAGCCATCCGCGGTGGCCTTTTCGTGGAGGAGAGAGAGGTAAAGTGTGCCCATGGAGACGTTCAGCTCCCCAGAAAGGGCACCGTTCCCCGGGGCCACTGTGACTCTTGAGAGAGTATCAGCAGCGGTGTTTCCGGAACACAGTGGTAGAAGTGGTGATTCTCTCAGCTGTCAAGCAAGAATGTATTCAGTCTGCTCAGCCCCTGAAGTGGGTTTTTCTCCTCCTCTTTGCAAGCCTGCATCATCTCAGCAAGTGCTCAAGTGAGCAGGAGACCAGGACAAAGGTCATCAACTCGGAAGGCAGGGCCAGGCGCCAGGAAGATGAGGAAGGAGGGGGCAGCTCCCCTCACCATCCAGGGCCATTCTTATTTACACAAACAATTAACAGGCACACTTGCAAACCCAGTCAGGAACAGACTTGATAATGACCTAGATAATAAAGCAATCCATTGCTGCAGAGAATGGAGCAAGCAGCACATCCCTCTTGTGCCCAAGTTAATTCCATCTTTCTCCTCTCTCTTACACAGCTGTGTGAGGGCAGGTCTATGCGTGATTCGGTGCCAAGTGGCATCATTAGTCGATCGGTCAGACGCACTGATGGAGGGCCCTCCAAGGGCTTGACTCAAGGCTGGGGTGAGATACGGAGGAAGCAGAAACTTCTGCCTCAGCGTTCAGGGAGCTCCTGTCTAGGGCTGCATTATCCATTATGGTAGCCACTAGCCCCATGTGGCTATTTATATTAAAATGAAAAGTAAAGAAAATTGAAAATTTAAGTCATACTAGCCACATTTCAAGTGCTCGATAGTCACATGGGGCCAGTGGCTACTATACTGGACAGCACTAAAACCGTTTCCATCATTTCACAAAGTTCTAATAACAGTACTGTTTGGGGCGCCTATGGGAACGATGTGAGACCACTTACAACAATGGTAATTAACTAAGAGCAAATTAACGGGAGGAAATGAAGGCTCAGGCGTGCTGTGTCTTTCAGCCAGGGAATGGTCTTCTAATTCCTACTCCAGAGTTTAGAAGCACCCTGAGGATGGTCTTAATGCTAACACGCTAAATATTTGTGTTTGGGGGTGGTAGGTGCTGGATAGTTATCGGAATAAAATTTCAAGCAATTTAGAAACATGTTCTCTTACCTGTAGCCTCCAGATATGTGAATGATTCATTTCTGGTTTCACTTCATCTATGATATTCTTCCCCACCTTCCACCTTGAGAAACTCTGAGATTCACTCTGTGTCAGAGGCTGGGCTAAGTACTTTCACACATCTCATTTAATTCTCACAGTCTTCTGTGAATGGGGTAATTGATGCCTACCTAAGCATCATCCATCCATCCCTCGGCCTTCCCAGGAAACAGATCCCACCCCCAGCTCCAGCTCTAGCTCCAGAAGTGGGTCTGTTTGGTCCAAGAGGAATCATTTGCCACTGATAGGCTGAGGAGCTCAGCTCTCAGCCAATCAGGGTATGGCAACCTTGCTGCCACAGCAGTTAGTTAAGAAATGGCATGTGACTTCTTCGGGCTAATAGGAAACAAGAGGAAGTTAGTGAAGTGCTTCTGGGAAAGAAATTTGGTTTCTTCTAAGGGAGAGCTGCTGGAGGAGTCCCTTTCTGCTGAACTTGTGTGTGCATATAAGGCCTGCAGCCGCTACAGCCGTTTCTCTATTGCTGACATGTGGTGGGGCAGTGAGCCCAGATACAGACAAAGCAAACAGGCCCAGACTGAGCAGCTGCTGGTCCTCTGGTCCTCAGTAATGTCAGCCATTCAGCCCCTCCATTGTTTGAGCATTAAGAGTTAAACTTTCTGAACTTGCAGCCCAAGAACCTCAGTTGATAACCCCGTTCTGCGGATAATGAAACTCGGGCTAACAGAACTTTAATAACTTGCCCAGTCTGCTAGCTAGTAAAAGGGAGAGCCAGGACACAAATATAGATTCCTTGATGCCGGAACACATGCTCTCTTTTTATCATACTGTTTCTCCCCTACATGAACTGTGTCTATATTTCAAAGGCTCTCAGGGAGAAACTGACAAAATAACCAAGAAATGACATCTTTAGGGTCGTAAGAAAAATATTTTACCTTGGATATTGCCTGAGCTTCTTCTGATTGTCTGGGTTTTGTAGGCACATGAAAACCACATGCAGACTTTAAAAACTCACCGGCAGCTACACTTTGTGGTCTTTTCTATGGATTGATCTTCCTGAGGGCCCTTAGGAAACACTTTGGGACCCTGGCTTTTTTTGGTTTTTTTTTTTCCCCTAGAGTGGCGGGGGGTGGGGGGAGTCTCTAAACAGAACTGCTCTAGTTTATGCCTTTCCCATCAGCTGAATTAAATTGAATACCTTGGCTCCTGCCAGAGCACAGCAAAGTGAGCTCTGAGGCAGCCAGCAGTCACTTTACCCTTTGCTTTTATTTATCCAGTGAGTATACGGGGAGCTTGCTTTTGAGCGCTTGGAGCTTGACTCAGCAACCTTCCATGCTGGAAAGCCGCAGTCATTGCCCTAGAGACCTTTTTCAATATTTCTGGACTCATTCAACACCCTGGGTGGCGGGGGTTGTGATTCCCTTCTCTCATGGTGTTTCTTGTCTCCCTCCTCCAATGGTGCATTTGACCTTACCATTTAATGAAGGCCATTCTCCCTGCAAATATCACATTAAACATATTGGGAACTGATCAACTGAGCGATTTCCTAGCAGAAAGGTCACAGCTGAAAGGTATCATTTTTCCCTGCTGCCCTTGGCAATAGCACTGGAGGAGGGGCCTTGCGAGAGGCAGAAGGTACCCACTCATAAAGACGCCTTGTAACATGTGGGATTAGCGTCTGAGGCCTGCCTGCTGTTGCACCAAACAGGGGCCCTAACTTAAACCATGCTGCCATCGAGAATTTTGTCTGTGCTCTGGCAGAAGGGGCAGTTCACATCGAGAGCTAATGAGCTGAAAAAATTGTTCCTTTTGATGATTAGGCCTAATGACCAAGTTGTTAGACATCTAACGTTGCAAGTTTTCCCCCCTCATCCCTACTCTCCTTGAATTTGCTGTCCTGGAAACATTTACTGATTGTGAAAGAACCACGCGGGCTTGGCTTTTCTCCAAATAAAAGACCAGGGGCTAACAACCATGTCCTAAGTGTGTGACAAGCCACTGGGATGATTCTGAATAGGATGGATTATCCCCAAAGACATGAGGTGGATTCTTGGTCCTCCTGCTTCCCCTCTTGGCACTTCCTTACTCTCTAGCTTCATGCACCTGGTCCCATCCTTATTCTTAGCCAAGGTCCCTACTTTCAACATGAGCCCTTCCCTGTAGGCGGAACCCAGTGAGTGAGGGATAAACCTCATCCCAAAGGTATGCAAATAGGGGCTGGCTTGATCCCCAGCAGGTGTGGGGTAGAAAGCACCTGCTATGTGGCAGCGGGGCACCTGGCTCTGCAGAAATGGAATGAGCAAAGTCCCTTGGATGTGTTCAGGTTGAACTAGGGCACCTGGATGGAATGAGAGCAGTGGTAGACAGAGCGGAGGGAGTGAGGGGACTGTCTGTGAGCAGACGTGCTGGAGTCACACAGACCTGGATTTAAAACCTGGCTCAGCCACTTACTACATATGGGGCTCGGTCAACTTACTGAACTTCTCAGAGGCTTAGTTTTCTCATCCTTCAAAGTTGTTGTTTAGGATGATCTGAAAGAATGCAAGTATCCATAGAGACAAGGTAGATGAGGGGTTGCCAGGGGCTGAGGGAGGGGGGAATGGGGAGCGATTGCTAAAGGGCACAAGGTGATGCTTGGAGCATTTCTTTTCGGAGGGATGAAAATATTCTAAAGTTAGATTGTGAAGATGGTTGCACAACCTTGAGAATATACTAAAACCCATGGAATTATATACTTTAAAATGTTGAAATTTAGGGTATGGGAATCATATCTCAATTCTTAAAAGTGGGAAAAAGGGAATACATAGAGAACACTTAGCAAAATATCCTGTCCAGAATTCCACCACCAATCATGGGTAGTGAAAGTTGTATTACTATTCCAATTACAGTAGTAAGGGATAGAATAGGCCCACTCTTAATGAATTAAGTCCTACTGCAAGGAATACAAATAAAGGGCAGGCATTTTCCTAGAGAGTTCATTTAATGTGAAGACTTATGGGGGAAAGTTATAATTTAGCTTGTGACTAACTAAAATATTTTTATATTAAACAAATAAATATAGAATAGAATGCAAAATGTGCAAGATGTAGGAAGACCTATGACTTTAAATAACTTCCTAGCTTGAGAAGAACCCTGGTGCCCAGATTTACACTTGTCTGCCATTAGGCTTACTTCTTTGAACAATTTTGGGTGGAACTTGCATGGGAAGATTTTTCCCAGGGGGGGTTTTGCATTAATTGCTGAGGCTCTGGGGAAACTTGGCCCCAAGCACGGTGACATCTGTCCCCAACAGTCTCAACAGGGACTTGTCAGACCGTGCACTTTGATGAGGTTGGTCTGCCCTCTGAAGCTACTGCAGTCCTTTTCTTCCCCACCTCAGGACTCTGAAGATTGAACAGAGAACGTGAATGGAGAGACTGACAAACCCAAGGGCCTCCAAGGTTTGCATAACACCAACTCAGGGATCCAGGAGGTAGGTGTTTGGGAGAACAAGGACCGTCCCAAAGGCTGGGTTCCTGCGCCCGCAAAAACCACAGATAAAAGGTGAGCGGGGTACAGGATGGAATCTGCTGGCCACAGAGACCTCCAGCTTGTGCAGCTTCCTGTGACTGCTGGACCGGTACCACCGGATTGCTGTGTTTTTCGTTTCCTCTCCACAAACACCCTAAATGCCTGCCCCACCCCCCCCAGCAGAGATTTCCACCTACAAATACACCCCCAGCAGCCTCACGGTCTCCCACTCGAAAGCAAGTCTGTTGTGAATGGGGGAGAGAATCTGAAAGAGGAATTGTAATGAATCTAAAATGAAGAGATTCCAACAAAAAGTGATGCTCTAAGTAATGGTAAATTATGCGGGGCAGATTATGAGTCTGGTTCCAAACCAGGATAATCAGGCACCATTTCTACCTAAGAAAAACTGACTGACTCTGGAGTTGAGATTGAGCCATATGTCCCTTCCGGAAAGGATTACTAAAAGGCCACTGCGATTATTGGAAGAGGTTCGGGTGGGGTCCCATCTGTTCCCTTAGGCCCTGAGAGATCATCTGAGATATTGTCTGGCTTTGTGGTTCTGCTTGTCAGCCGGCATTGTGCCGGCATTCACTGGAAAACAGAATTTAGAATAAGAAGGTCTCCTTGGACTTCATCCTAGGGGATTTAGTCACTGCAGTTCTAAAGTTCCTGTGATAAGGTTCCAGAACATAGACCCAAGGATGAAGCTCCAAGCTGGGGTCATAGCCTGATACCCTGCAGTGTGTGTGTGTGTGTGTGTGTGTACGCACGCACACGTGATTGGGTGTGTAAGTGGGGGTGGGTGGGGGTGGAGTAGGTGTCTGTGGTGGCGTGAGTGTGTTTGTAGTATGTGTGTTTGTGAGGAGTGTGAGAGAGGAGAGAGAAAACGCTCAGGGGTTGCAGGTAGGCTCTCACTGTGTAAATTGTACTGAGACTGGGGACCCTCCTCTAAGCCTCCATCTGTGACTGGGCCTCAGAAATGTCGCCGTCCGTTTTTCTCTCCTCCCTCTCCTCCTCAGTGAATGCCAGTTCAGGTGTCTGTTTGCCTCAGAGGACCAGGTCCCATGTAGATGAGCAGTTCCAGCCACAAGTGACAGGGGCTACGGCTCTGTGAGCCCAGGACACAGCCCTTCCAGGGAGCTCTGTCCCTGAGTTCTGGATTCCTTATTCACTTGGCCAAGGCCACCTGTTTGCATCTCAGGTCCTTCTTGCTCTGGTTTGCAAGACGTCCCTGTCCTCCCACATCCACTCTGCAGCGCCCACTGGCCAGGCGGCGTGCTGACCACCCGCCCCCAGCCACGCAGGAAGCTGCTGCCCCCGCTCTCTCTGCTCTACTCACAAGCCTTTGCTCTTTGGTTCCAGCAGAACCGTTCAATGTCTCCCGCTCGCCCCCTCCCTGTGCAGGAGCGGTGACTCCTCAACAAGGCACTCAGGGGATTCCCCTCCCGAAGGTCTGCAGGGGAGGGATTTCCTGGGCAGACACACAGGAAGAGAGGGCAGGTGGCCTTTTCTTCAACACAGAGCATGCTTATGAATTACACAGAGGCAACGCCAGCCACAGTCCTATGAGGCAGGTGCTGTTTGGTTCTATTCTGTGCCTCCAAAGCCTGGCACAGAGAAGGGCCCCCTGCAGGTGGGCGCCTGGCTAAGGGAAAGGAGGGAGGGAACCAAAGGCCTTCTAGGACCACGACAGCTGCCTTGGACAGGATCTGAAGCCAGCCCTTTGGAGCTTGGTTCCGGTTTCTCTTTCCTGGTATTGGAACGTGTGTCTGGGGAAAGCAGAAGCTTGAGTTAGCCCGGCCCTTCAGGTGTCTATGGCCGGTATCTGGTGCTCCCCAACTGCCTCACCAGCACGCCTGGCTACGACACTCTGATGGTGCTTTTATGTCACCCAATCGCATATATCTGACATTAATCATAAAAGCCTTGACTCCCAGTGCCCAGACTACATCAACTCTAACCACCCTGTCAGGCAGATGGTGCCTTTGCCACCACTCCCCTCTGGTCCGATGGGTCCCCTGAATTGACCTGACAGAATTGCAGACCCACCTGGTACCCTGTCTTCACACCCAAGCTATGGAGAACTCTGGGGGCAGAACACCTGGGTTCTCTTCCCAGCTCCTCCACTCACTCTCTGTGTGAGCTCAGGTTACTCAAACTCTCTGTGCCCCGGTTACCTACAAAGTGGGATAATTGTAGTACCTACCTGAAGACACCATAATGGGGATTAGGCAGCTAATAACACGATGTGTTTACAACAGTACCTAGAACGTGCCAGCTGTTACTGTTGACAGTAGAAACAGCATTATGGCCACACACATCCCAGTCCAGCTGCGGAGAAAGCCTACCCTATGCAACCTTCTAGAGCAGAGATTACCGCTGCTTGCCTGGAGCCAGCTAACTACGGGTGAAATGTAATCCTCGCCATGAACAAATGCATGGCTTGCTTCCTGCTGAACTATGGCCAGGTTTTCCCCCAAAGACATCCACCCTGCCCCTGTCCCCGTTGGGACTGAGAGTAGCATCCCTTTCGGAGGGCAGAGCTCCTGTGGCTTGGGGTGGCTGCCACTTGCCAGCCTCCCACCGAGGTCCTGGCTAGGGGGTAGCCAAGCACAAATAGCTGGGTGAGTGGAGACTGTCTCTACGGCCTGGCCATGGGCTACCCCTGATGGACAGTAGGGGCTGTCTTTGTCCCCCAGGTGGTAAGAGCTTGGCTGTCCTAGAGGCAAATTATGAGGAGATTGCTGTCAGTTCCAGTGAAGGAGAGAATGAGGAATGTGGGGGAAAGTGCTGGCTACTTGCTCCATTGGGCTCTGCAGCACGTGACACCCGGTGCTCTTTAGCTGAAACCCATTAGCTGACAGTCTGCTGTCAGATGAGGCCGTCTTCCCTGTCAGCTGAGATCACCTCTCAAGTTTCCTTGTATCTGCAGAACTTTCCTTTCTGTCTATGGAGTTCAGGGCTTTGGGGTGTCAGGGTAGGGAAACGTGTGTAGTGATTCCGTCCCAGATCACTGAACTCAAATGTCTGCAGGCAGAGCCCAGGTTCCCCTAACGGACTCTGATGCACCTCCCTGCTGGAAGAACACGCATTTGTGGGAGTTTTCCAACCTTAGGGGTCTGAAGCCAGATGGTCATTTAGCACAGGCCTAGTAGGTTCTGTCTAGACTCTAGTTTGCTGAGAACTGCCCAAGGAAGTCAAAATCGCTCTCTCATCTTTACTAGCTGAATTCGAACTCCATGCTGGGTAGTTTCCCAGCCCCCCTTCTGTAGGGCCATAGGCCTAAATGGGTGCCAACACCCAGGTGGGGGGTCTTTGAGTATCGGGCTTGAGATGTGTCCTCGTCCAAGTGGCAGAGCAGGCTGATAATAGGAAGGAACCCGATGGGCTAGCTGAGAGGCAAAGTGGGAGCCACAGCAGGTCATTATCCCAGATCCAGGGGAGGCTCCTGATGAGCTGTTGTGCATGCTGCCACGCAGGAATGGGGACAACTCCCAAGGATGGGTGGGGTCCCGTCCCTCATAAAGAGCCTGAGGGTTGGCAGGGGAGCCTGGGCACCGCCTCCAGGGCACAGCTCACTGGATGCTGTTTGGCAGCCCGGAGCAAACGTGAGAACGTGTGGCTGAGATGCTTCCCTGCAGGCTCCCTCCTGAAAACAGCCCCTGGGCTGTCAGCAGGAAGCTGTTGGAAAGACCTCAAGCCTAGCGGGCGGGCTCAAGATTCACACAGTGTGAGTCCAGCTTCCAGAAATGAAGCCCATCCTGGGGCGGGCGGGCAGGCAGGCCGGGCCTGTGGGACAGCCCAGCAAAGCTGTCTTCAGTGGCTCTCACGGGAGAGGAGCCTGTGAGGGCGGAGGGCCACCCTTTGAAACATAAGGAATTGCACATCTCACACTCTGTTGGTGGTGCCGCTGGACAATGAGGATTAAACACCTGGGAGGTGCCACGTCACTCCACTAGCCAAATCACAGAGGTCTGCATTGTTAATCCGGCCTCTGTCAGCTGGACACTCATTGGTTTCTAAGGCTGGAGAACATCTGTTGCCGTTGTTTGACCTGACCTGTCTCCTCTAGCCTTGCTGTAGAGAATATTTGCAATAGTTATGCGCAAAAGCAGGTGGGGTGCTTTGAAGAAAAGCCCCATGGAAACAGAAGGCAAATAGCAGGTTGCTCTGCCTCGAGGCTAAGATGACCCCACGCCTATCAGGCTCAGTCATGTCAGCAAGGCTGCTGCCTTTCCCAGAGCAGGGCCCTTTGAGGCCATGCAGAGAAGAATACCAAGCATGGCACTGTGGTCAGAAGAGCTGAAATGGAGCCTGAATCTGACCATGTGACCTTGGCTAAGTCACGCAACTTTTTTTCATCTGAGTCTTATTCTATCCTCTGGGAGATGTGGGGAAGCAGTGCTACTTTGCTTAAGAAATGTATTGGCTCACGTTGGTTGAAAAGTTACAGCTTCAGGCATGGCTTCATTCGAGGTCCTAAGGATGCCACCAGGTTTCGCCCCTTGGTCTTGCTTTCCCCTGCGTTGGCCAGTGGTTCTGGATCCATCTGGCAGCTCTGGCCTCAGTCTCACATCATTACAACACGTAGGGCAGCAAAGGAAAACGTGCACCCGCAGCTCGCCATTCTGACAAAGTCCAGGGATTCACTCTGCCTGGACCAGGTTAAGTCATGTGCCTACCCTGAACCAAGCAGTGTGGCCAGGACACTGAATGCATGGATTGACCTCACTCACTCACCTAGTGTCTACTGAGCACCAGCTATGTGCCAGGCACTACTGTATATTCTGGGGACACAGTAAGGACAAGACAGATCAGATCCCCACCCTTTTGGGGCTTACTTACTAGTAGGAAAGAAAAAAAAAAACAAGTACATCGTGTAAAATGATACAAATTAAGAAATGACAAGAGCTATTGAAAAAAAAAACAACCCAACAACCAAAGCAGATTAAGAAGGTAGAGAGTGAAGTGGGGAGGTGGTGGAGTGCTACTTTAGATGAGATGGTCAGGGAAGGCCCCTCTTAGGAGGGAGCATTTGAGTAGAGGCCTGAATGAAAGGAGAATAGAGGCCATGTAAAGACCTGGGCAGAGGGAACAAGTGCAAAGGCCCTGAGGCAGAACAAACCAGGGTTATTAAGGAAGAGCCATGAAGGCCAGTGTGGCCCAAGCAGTGTGAACCGAGCAGAGAGCCATGGGAGAGGAAGTGGAGAAGGAGCCACGAGATGCCAGCCCAGCCAAGGGAAGGAGATGGAATTTTATTCTGACCATGGTGGAGAGACGGAAGGCTTTTCAAAGGAAAGACATGACATGAGTTATGTTTGAAAAAGATCTCCACGTACAAACGGCCAACTTGCACATGAAAAGTTGCTCAACGTCACTAATCATCAGTGAAACGCACATCAAATCGCAATGAGATATCACCTCCCACCTATTAGGATGGCTTTTATCAAAGATAAGAGATAACAAACGTTGGTGAGGGTGTGGAGAAAAGGGAACCCTTATAAGCCATTGGTGGGAATGTAAACTGGGGCAGCCATTACAGAAAACAGTATGGCGGTCCCTCAAAAACTTAAAAAATTGAACATATGATCCAGCAATCCCACCCCTGGGTGTATATCTGAATGCACTGAAATCAGTGTCTAGAAGGGGTATCTGCCCTCCCTTGTTTATGGCAGCATTATTCACGATAGCTAAGTTTTGGAAACAACCTGTGTCCACCAATAGATGAATGGATAAAGAAAACATGGTGTATGTGTACAATGGAATATTACTCAGCCAAGAAAAAGAAGAAAATCCTGACATTTGTGACAACAAGGATAGACCTTGAATGCTTTATGCTAAGTGAACTAAGTCAGACAGAGAAAGACAAAAACTGTATGATCTCACTTATATGCGGAACCTAAAAAAACTGAACTTGTGAAAACAGAGTAGAATGGTGGTTACCAGGGGCTGGGGGTGGAGAAATTGGGGAGCTGCTGTTTAAGGGTATAAACTTACAACTAGTAGATAAATAAGTTCTGGAGATCGAATATACAACCTAGTGATTATGGTCAATAATACTGTATTATAAACTTCAAAGTTGCTTAGAGACTAAATCTTAACTATTGTCAACACACAAAAAGAAATGATAATTATGTGACAGGACAAAGTGTTAGTAAGGCTCCTGCAGTAATCATAGTACAATATATCAATGTATCAAACCAACACATATGCCTTAAAAGTATATAGTGTTATATGTCAATTATATCTGTGTTTTAAAAACTAAAATAATGAAAGACGTATATATATACAACAGGTAACAACAACCACAAAAGCTCCCATTGCTCTTGTGTGGAGAGGGCTGCGGGAAGCAGGCACAGACAGCAGTGGCTGGGACAAAGCGGAGCAGAGCTGGGGAGAAGTGGCTAGACTCAGGATATATTTTAAGTTATGGGTTCCATCCCTGGAAGATCCTCGCGACTTTCCCAAATGGAAATTAGGTGCTGTTGTCAGAAGTAGTGGTGATAGATGCTGGGGGATGAAAAGCAAGAACTTTCTATTACTTCCACCATTTGTAGTCTCATGCATTTTTCCTTCAGAGATATATTTTCACCATCATCAGCTTTTTCTGGGTTTGAGACTGTATCTCTAATCTCATTTCCTTCCTCCAAGGCCTAGAATCACTGCAATGGATTTTACAGACGATGTGGTCCAACCCCAGTCTATTAACAGATGAGAATCCCAAGTCTTGTACAAGGTTCCCCTCCAGCTAATGAGAGCTGGAACTGGGCCGCAGCTCTGATTCCCAGTGCTGGCTTCATTCATGGAACAAAGGCTCAATTCGGGATGCTGCTAAGGACTGGTGGGGGCTATGGGAGAGGGCTTAATCCTCCTGCAGTCTCCATCAGCATCCCCCAAATAACCAATGAGCTCAATACACAAGGACCCCACCACCGACCATAAAGCTACCCACAAGGCCCCCATACCGGAAACCTGGAGCCACTCCTATGCCCAGTCACCAGCTCCTCGCCAGCAACTGTAATGAGAGTCAAAAGTCCAGGCCATAAAAGGCAGGCGCACAGATGGAAAACACCAGGGTAGTGCCTTATTTTTATTATATTTTTTTAGAGGAAACTGTATTTGAAGTACAGGCTTTCTATTCCTGCTGGGAAAGCTGCCAGTGGACAGGTCATTGCTTCTGAGCCAGAGGGACACACGTTAGCTTTTGAGGCAGAGCTGCAGCTCTGCAGTCTATAAAGCAACATGCACGGGCAGCTTTGCAGGATGGAACAGCTCAGGAGGAAGGACTGTCTGAGATCCTCCCCTAGATGCTCAGGGTGTGCTGGCCAGTCTCCCTATGGGAGAGGGAGCCTGAGGACAACTTGCTTTGCACTCAGGACCCAGCACGGTGCCTGACACTCAGGGGGAACTGCTATATGCTCAGTGAGGGGAGGCCCAGAGCAGCTGCACCCCCTCCCCCAGATATGCACACCTACTGCACAATGGCCTGGGTCCTCTTGGGTGTATCCTGGGTGACAGAGGGAGAGCCGCATGTCACGAGGGTGGAGACAGGTTGAGCGGTCTGTGGCTCTCACCAAAGGCACTGCAGTGGAAGGCCCTTTCTCTCTCTCTCGCTCTCTGTGGTTTTAATTTACTTCTAAGAAAAATAATCCAGCTTCTCTTTAATCAGCAACCACGATGGCCAGGAGAAGCTGTCACAGAGCCAATGGGAGTGGTTCCTGTGTTTAATCATGAGAATGACCTGGTTGTCCTCTCCGAGGAGGGCAGGGAAGTGACGCCTTGGATGGCTTTCTGTCCTCACCTAGAGCCCACCCTCATTTCGGTGGGGAGCCAGCCAGCCGTGCAGGGCCACCGGCTCCGTGTCTGTGTGGTACTGAGGGGACGGACACGGGGGCGCACATATTCCGTAGTGAGCTCCACAGGAGTGCAGGGAGTCTTGACCTAACCTCTTCCCAGATGCGCCAGGCAAGAAGAGCAGTGTCTCTGGCTGTGGCAGAGGATCAGAGAGGGGAGGCTAAGGAGCGAGAGGGAGGGGTACCGGCCACAGCACTCGTGCTGGCCTTCCTGACGGATCAAGGACATTCTTTCTCATGGGCCAGTTGGTGCCAGCTAGCAAAACAGAACGAGTGCTGCACTGCAGCAGGGGTGTCCGTGGTGAGGGTGTGGCCGGGGGAGGGGCGAGAAGAGGCTGCAGTGGTGCAATTTCGGGGAGGTGGGGAGTCAGGGGTACCTGGGGTCCTGACTCCCTATTCTGACTTTAGCAAAGAAGGGATGGAGTCCCCCATGTCCTGCTTCTGACCTTAAACATGGACGTGGGCTGCCCCTGCGGGCTGACACGGTCAGTGGGCTTCAGGATAATACTCCTCGCGGCCCCTGGCAACCAGGAGAGCGCCCTTGTCAACAAGGAGGGGCACGGCGTGGAGAAGTCACTGAGAGCGCCCAGGAGGCTTCAGCCCATGCGTCTTCTGAAGGTGGCCACCAGAAAGGGGTGCAGTCCTGCTCCAGCCCTCCTCTCCTGTCATTACGCCCAGCCCCTCCAAGGCACGCAGCCACCTGCCCAGGCGGCGACCACCCAGCTCCCGGGCCTCGCCCCAGCGCGGTGTGGAGCCTCTGCGGCTGCGCAGGACGTCCTCCAGCGCTTCTTGTGTGTGTTCCTATGTTTTCATCTAAGATTTTCCTCTCTTCTTCTCTAGGTGGCAAACACGTCCAGGTGAAGGGCTGGCTTACATCTCCTCCGCCCCGCCCCCTGCACCCAGCAAAAACTGTGTTTGAAGCAACACAGCTCCGGCTCCCGAGCTCCGTGTGTTCTAGAAGAAGCTGCCCATCTTTACTCCTTGCACACACTTTACACACGCGCAGGGAACAGATGTAGTTTTCTAACCATGCTGTATTCAGCATTCTCCTTCCCTCAAAATTTCCGCTCCCAGAATATATATGTGTGTGGATGTGTTGGCCAGTTTTTGCCCACCTTAAAACAAATCATCTCTAACATCTCTGCTTGTATCACTGTGAAACCCCAAGGGCACCATAGTGAAGTCTCACCTTAAAAAGGTGTTAAGTTGACCAAAGACTTTTTGGAGCGCAGATTGAAATGTTTAGAGCTTACAGCACCCCAGACCCAGAGCACAAAGGCCATCTCTCCTGAAGGAAGGCAGCTACTATCATTTTAGTCTCACGTGCATGACATAAAGAACGCCAGCTCTCCTTCTCCGGTAACCACTCACATCAGAGGTACTTCTGTGGCCCTCCCTTTGCACATCACTTTAATTACAGGCATGAATGCCCATGGGGGTGCGGTGCAAACAGGGAACCTTGGATTTCAGTAAAGTCCAAACTGCTTTGAAATCCAAATACAGCCAACTCTCAGTTATCCACACTGAGGAAAGGGAGCGTAGATAATCCTGAACAGCAGATGATTAAAAAATCATTCCTTGTGGCTTTTGGGAGGTGCCATATGCTATTTGCAACAGAGCAGCAAAATTTCCTCTCTAGTTGTGTTTTGCTCAGATTAATATTGCATTACGCTTGCATTTCTCACGAGCCAGCTGACAGCAGAGGGGGTGAGACACAGGAGTCTGTGAGGAAACAAATTGAGTGGCAGGGGAAGCCAGCGATGAGGGAAGAGGGGTGTGGCTCAAGGTACTGATGAAAAATCAAAGGCTCTGGGTCTCCTCTCTCAACTTCAAAAGAGACTAGAATGGAAGAGGAGGAGAAGGAAAAAGAAGAAAAGGAAATAAATGAAAAAACTCTAGATGGAGAGGCAAGATACAAGAGAGCAGGCTCTCCCGGGGCATCGTCTCGCTTCTGTCTAGGGTGCACTTTATGATTCCGTGACATGAACCATCTTCTTAGAACACCTGGTCGGCTCTCTGCCTCCTTGCCTTTGCTTATGCTGTACCACCTGCCAGAAAGGCCCTTTTCCTCTGGTGTACTATCCACATTTCACTCTGCCTTTCAAAACTAGCAAATTTCCCACCTCTCCATAAAGGCTATTCCAATCATATCCATCAGAAGCAGCCTCCTACTTCCTCTCTTTCACCCCTTCTGAATGGCCATGACACAGTCTTCTCTCTCTCAACCTACTTGGAGCATAAGCTCCGAGAGGACGGGGAGAAACACTGTGTCAGATTTCTGACGGGTGTGGTGTTCCCTTTAACACTTGGCAGTGTTTGGTACACAGTAGGTTCCCCTACCTGGAGATGGACAGACTAAATCCTGCAGAAGGTGTGAAGACACTAAACCAATGGTTCTCAAACCTGAGCTGAGTTAGGCTTTCCCAGGGGACTTGGTGGAAGAGTTTCCCAGAATCCTCTCCCAAAGATGCTGCTTCAGTAGGTTGGGGGAACTCAGAGTCAGACATTTTCTACAAGTGCTAAGGTAATTTTGACCACTGAGAAGTCAGTTGTGAAACACACAAATCACCAACGCTCACACATTCAACAACATCCTTGTGTACCACTCATGTAGGTGAAGCCAAAATGTTAAAAAACAGAGAGGCTGAGAAACACGCTGGGGTTATTAGTGTTATCTCTCATGCTTCCTAAGGCTCATTTCAGCATTTTCTTAAGTAGAAAAAAGCTGCAAAGAGTAGAGGCTAAGAGAGCACAGAGGTCTGCAACAGATTCTCCATATTTCCTTGAGCTGAAGCTGCACTTTTTTTTTTTTTTTTTTTTTGCGGTACGCGGGCCTCTCACTGTTGTGGCCTCTCCTGTTGCGGAGCACAGGCTCCAGATGTGCAGGCTCCGCGGCATGTGGGATCCTCCGGACCGGGGCACGAACCCATGTCCCCTGCATTGGCAGGTGGACTCTCAACCACTGGGCCACCAGGGAAGCCCGAAGCTGCACATTTTTGCACTTTTTAGCATCTTTGACATCAGAGTGCAGCTTACAATCGGCTTTGGAGTGCAGCACTGACTGTCCACACACTAACTTGTTCCTAGCTCTTTACTCCACCATCATGCCAACGAATTATGTGCATTGCCGGCGCTGCACATGTTGAGTTTCGCTGCCATTTAAATAATTTCCAGGAGATACTATAATTTGGTATTGAAGTGAAAAATTGTTGTGTAGACACAAGGCCATGAAGACAGAGCAGCAGAGCATAAATTTGATATTAGCGAAACAAATATTTACTGGAGGAAGAACCATACTTCCTCATTTTCTTGCAAAGAAGCAACCAATTGAACCAATTGCTTTGTAGCTTTGCTTCTCAAACTGTGGTACCTACCAACCGCGTTGGCCTCACCTGGGGCTGTGTGAAAACTGCCGAATCTCAGGCCTATCTCAGACCTACTTTACATCTGCTTTTGACAAGATCCCCAGGTGACTTGTATGAACATGAAAGTCTGAGACGCACAGTGCTATACGACTTAAGGAAAATATCCACAGGTGGATAAAGCTGAGTTATGGTTAGTTACAGAGATACGCACAGAAAGGTTATCCCATGCTAGGCAAGAAAGCTTGCAAAAAGATGTCAGTGGCTTAGAAGATATGGGATATTACGAGAGAGCATATCACCAATTCACTTGAAAGCCCAGAGGACATTACTGTTTGGAAAAATACATGCATCAATGACTGAAAAGTGATGCCTTAACCAACTTTTCCACTGTTTTCCTTCTTAGATGCACGTAAGAGTGATACATGATAACAATAGATGTTTAAATTAACCTCAAAGGGCTCTTTCAATAAGGAAAAAAATTATGAGGAAGGAAAGCATTTGGTCATAGTTAATAAGGAACATCCCTTTTCCTTCATAATACACTATATGGTGTATCTTACAAGCAAAGCCATCTCAGATTTCATGAGATATAAGTCAAAGTCCCACACACTTTACCACAATTGCCTTTTCTCTTAAATTTTAATAATCATTGTTTCACTCCGATGCCCCCTAACAAACATAGTTTAAGTAGAAAATAGTTTTGAGTTTGTTACTTACGCTTTTTAAGTTTTACATTTTTTTTTAGGTCCGCCAACTCCACGGTTTTAATCTGCTACTAAGAAAAACAGAGTTTGTCTGCCCGAGCCACCATACTTTAGAATTTAGAAAGTTAAATAAGAATGGAGAAAATACCAAGTGAGAGATGGAAATGAGGCAGAAAGACATGGGTCCAGGTTGCCTCTAACAGCTATCGTATCTCCTTTTCCTATTTCAAACACCGGCCAACAGAAAACATTGAAAAAACCTATTCACTGCTTTCACAATGTTACTGTAGTTAATCCTGAGAAACCTGTCAAACAGGTATTACTATCCTCTTTCTCACAAGTGAAGAGAGCGAAGTCAGAGAAATGAAATAACTCACCCAAGAAGAGTGCGGGATCCTCAGTGGTGGGACCAGAATTCAAAAGAAGCATGACCGCAGCCCCGCCGAGCCGGCGACTCCGGAAGCACAGCTCTGCCACGTGCGTGCGCCTGCGTGGCAACACGCCGCGCAGCAATCATTCCTCAGTGTTCGTGAATAATCCATACTCTGTCTTCCGTGGATTTGAAGGCTTTCAGCTGAGTTGCTGTCCTGACACTGCCTTTTACTAAACAACCCCTTAGGCTGCCCAAGCCCCTTGCCTTTAACATGGTACCAGCCTCCCCACCTGTTCTTGACTGCACTGAGGCCTCTGAAACGACAGAATTTCTTTCCATGTAAAATGCCCCCATTTCTTGCAGTTTCTTAGAGCTCCTTTTTTAAAAAACAAAAAATTAGATTGCATTAAGCTCCCTTCACTTGTATCATTTAAAACCATCCTGTGTGACTGGCCCATGCCCAGCTTGGCAGGCGTCATCTCATTGCTAACCTTTCACCCGCCTCCTGGCCTCACTACAGTAACTTTGTCCTGGAGATTCTTACTCTTTACTAATTAACTCAGAATGCCACTCTGAAGTGAATCTTCTTACTTCTCATTAATTACATGAGTGGTTCTCCATCTTGGTAACATTAGAGTCACCTGGTAGCATTAAAAATTATCTCCAGGGCTCAGGCCAAACTGCCTGCCAATTAAACCAGAATCTCTGGAGTTGGGATCCAGGATCAGTAGTTTTTCCATTTTGCAGGTGATCTCAATATGCAACCATGGTTCTGAGGTGGTAAATCACTTTACTTCAGCTGTCCACTAGCTCCCTTGTTGCTACCCTTTCCAATTAAGCTCTTTAAGTTAAAAGTCCTTTAATAATCGTCCCTCTTTTAGCCACTTTTCAAAAATAACATTTGTTTTTATTACAAAAAAACATACATTTGTTGTACAATCCTTAGCTTTGCAAATACAGTCAGGAGAGGAGAAGGAAATACAAATCACCAGTAATCTCACAACTGCTAAGCTATTCATGAAAATACTGCCAGTGTCTTTCCTTTGGGTCACTATATATTTTGCGTGTATGTATTTTACAGTACACATGGTTTTGTAGCCTTCTTTTCTCACCTGAACATCTTTTCACTCGGACTTAACCTCTTGCCTTTTCCACCTCTGTCCTGGCCTCCATAACTTTCGTAAATCAGTCTTTCCTGGGTCTTTCAGCCTGGCCTTCTGCTGTGAATGTTGAAGCCTCATTTCATCCTAATGGGTGATTCAGTTCAGAAGCACTAAACATGCTCCTTCTGGAGTCACTGCCTTTCCAAATGGCTCTACCACATGGCTGCCCAACTGCTCAAGCCAGACATACCTGAGGTCATCCCTGGCCACTTGGACACTTCACACTTCATTTCTAACCAGTTATCAAGGTATAGCCATGGTGCCTCTTAATATTTTTTGAATCCATACAAATCTCTCCATCCCAAGGTTGCAGCTTCCTTCCATTGAGGCCACTATCATCTCTGCCACGGCCTCCTAACTGGCCTCCTTATCCCCTTGCTTCTCTCTAGTCCACTCCCCACACCATCTGGGTGGTCTCATAAAGTCAATCACGTTACCTTTAAGGTAAAGTCCACACTCCTTATTAAGCCTTTCAAAACCTCTGTGATCCAGCGCTGTTTAAGCCACGCCTCCTCCACCCTCCTCCCACAACCCAGCATGCACCGGGGCCACATTGCTTCAGAAACGCTCAACTGTTTCCCTCTGTTCTGCCTAAAACATGCTTCTCATTCCTTCTGATGGGTGTCTGCTCATCTTGCAGGTCTCAGTTCCTCATTCCTCTGGAGAAGTCTCCCCTGACTCCCTGAATCTGGATTAGATACCCTCCTTTTTTTTTTGCGGCACGCGGGCCTCTCACTGTTGCGGCGTCTCCCGTTGCGGAGCACAGGCTCCGGACGCGCAGGCCCAGCGGCCATGGCTCACGGGCCCAGCTGCTTCGCGGCATGTGGGATCTTCCCGGACCGGGGCACGAACCCGCGTCCCCTGCATCGGCAGGTGGACTCTCAACCACTGCGCCACCAGGGAAGCCCATAGATACCCTCTTGGTGCTCCTCTAACATCCTGTACCTCCCCCATCAAAGCCCATCTCACACTGCACTGCAGTCATCTCTGCTTTTCTGCATTCCCCGACACTGGAGAGAGGGACCATGTCTGTTTTGCTCATCATTATGTCCCCAGCAACTAGCAACATGTACTTAAACCATTTGTTGAATGAAAAATGAATGGTCACATCCCTTCATAACACATCATGGAATCAATCTTTCAGCACAGAAGGGGTTTTTGTTGGATGCAACCTTAGTTGCTACTTAGAATGTTAGCAGGGCCGTGGTGATGCTTCTCTCTGTGCTGTAAGGGGGCCCCGTGCTAAGGGGATGGCTTTTTCTTGTCCTTAGGCCCCTCTCTCAATCTTTCTCGGCTTCATAGCCTTTCCTACCTCATTTTTCTTCTCTTCCTGCCTTCCTCCAGCTTCACAGCCTTCAAGTCAAATTAGCCAGGCTGAATTTTGTATGAACTTAGTTTTATTTTTCACAGTGGAAGCTCCTCAAATCTCCTCATTAATAAGAGGCACCACTGTAACCCAAAGCTCTGTGGCTTTTCAAATAGAATCATGTTTATGAATATCTAATGTTAGCTTGCTATTGATACCAACATTACTAACATTTTAGTGGTGGGGGGAAAAAAAGGAGTCGGTAAAAGCCAGAGATAAGATTGTATGGTTTCCAGTCTTTCTCTCAAGGAGCTTGGGTTCTTTCTTCAAAACGTTGTGAAGCTTTAGTGCCTCTGAACTAGCTACATGACACCATCTAGGGTTAGATTAGGTTTTATCGAGTCTTAGATGTATGTAATTTGGGGACCTTTAAAAGAAAAGGAATGTAAATTATACATATACTACTTATAAGCCTTGAAAAGTGCTTGTGCAAGTTGGGGGCTCCTGAAAATCAGCCTGCATTAGGTAAACCTGTTCTCCATCTTCTATCTTAATTTTTATAATTGGAGAAACTGAGGTCCAGAGTAACAGGTCCACCTGTGGGTTGCCTTGAGGACTGATGGCTGACCTACCTGTCCCCAGTGTAGGACCTGTTGCTCGTTATGGAGCTAGATGGACTTTAAAAATTAGCTAAAGCCTCAGTTCCCTATCTCATTCACACAGGCCAAGCCAGAAGGGTAGAAACATAGATAGGTAAGAAATCAATGGTTCTTCAGCAACTTCAGGCTCTGCTTGAGCAGTGGGCTTCTTGGTCTGGTGGGAAGATCTCTGGGATGGGCATCGGGAGAGGCAGTTATATAGGATCTTGTTTGTATAAATACTATTAAGCACCTACAAAAATTGACCTGCTTATGGGACTCCGCTGGTTGCTCAGTGGTTAAGAATCCGCCTGCCCATGCAGGGGACACAGGTTTGAGCCCTGCTCTGGGAAGATCCCACATGCCGCAGAGCAACTAAGCCCATGAGCCACAACTACTGAGCTCTCGTGCCACAACTACTGAAGCCTGCGCACCTAGAGCTGATGCTATGCAACAAGAGGCACCACGGCAATGAGGAAAGCCCACGAACCGAGCAACGAAGACCCAACAGACAAAAATAAAGAAAATAAATTAAAAACAAACAAAGGAAATTTCCTCCTGTGTCAGAAGTGCTTTGTTTGCTGTTGTTACTGATGACACAGATAAGCACACCCAGGAATTCCCTGGCGGTCCAGTTGTTAGAACTCTGCGCTTCCACTGCAGGGGGTATGGGCTCAATCCCCCGTCTGGGAACTAAGATCAGCTAACCACTCCTCCCCTCAAAAATGCATATATAGATAAGCACACCCAGTCCCCATTTGGGTCATGTTGCTTTGCCTGCAGCACTTTTCAAGTTAAAAGAGGAACTCTGAGGTGTCAAATTTCAAGGCAAAGAGAAGGCTCGCTGCATGAGGCCAGGTGTGAGCCCTGGAGCCAGTGTCACTGGCTGTTTCCACTTGGGCAAAGGCCATGGCAAACAGGACCGGGCTTGACAGTGAACCGGCAAGGCGCAGAGTGACCTCCATGGGGGGATTTGTCACACCACCCTCTCTGAGAGGCGGGGGCAGAGGCCCGCTACGGAGCAGGAACTAGAGATACCAGGTCGGAGCAGGTAGGTCTGGAACTGAGGGCAGGAGGTTCATTTGGGAAAAACTCCCTGAGGCCTTGCGCAGAGCCTGGGCCTCTTCATAGAGCACCAGGCCCTCTCCTATGATGCGGAGGACGGGGCCTCACATACAGCGGTGCTCAGTTAAGGGCAGACTCCCTCCTTTCTGAGGGAGCACGAGGTTTGCCCAGAACATGGCCTGTGCGAGCCGTTCCCCACCGCCCCGCAGACCCCCACTAGGCCCTGGGCGCCTGGGGAGGCTCAAGCGGAGCCTCTGTGATTTCCCTGTGGGCGCCCGGGCTTGGTGACCTCCAGAGTCAATGTTAGTCAGGCTATTGTTGGGCCAGTTGTGTTTGCTAAAACCCTTCAAAACAGCTCATACAATCACAGGCCGGTCCTGCAACTGTACTCGTGGCTCTGAAAGAGGTTCTTGTGCAGGCAAAACCCCCAGAAGGCCCAGGGCAGGGGATGGGGTCACCCCCTGCTTTTCCCAGTCTGGCCGCCAGCCTTGCAGTTGCAGCTGGCACTGGGGGTGAGGCTGGGCTTGCTGACGCCCATTGAGACCCATGTTGGCGGCGGCGGTGGTGGAGAACAAACAGGGGATTATCTTGAGGCTTCCCTGCCCTCTGCTTTGCTGAGGGTCAGTGATGGACTCGCTGGGGAGGCAGAAGGGCGGGGACTAGAAGAGTCCAGCTGCTGCAAACCCAGGCACTGCCTGTACAGAAACCACCCCCTGACCCAGGCCCGCTCAGCGGGCTGCAGGCCTGCCTCGGGTCCTCGGGCAGGGGAGGGAGGGAGGAGCTCAGGCTGGGGCGGACCCTGCTCCCTGCACCTGGGCCAGGTGGGAATGTTAATCTTGCTTATCCAGGCATTTCTGTGCCAAACACCATGCTCAGCACTCTGCTCATATGCATCACAATTGACCCCACGAGGTAGATGCTTCCTGCAGCAGTGCCCCCAGTGTTAGAGATCAGGAAGCAGGTGCAGAGCGGTTGTGTCCAAGGCCCCGTGGGCAGTAAGTACAGGGTCAGGATGTGAACTCAACTTGAATTCAAGCCCTTCACCTTGATGGGACTCGTAAGCGAATCACTTCACCTCTCTAAGCTGCAGGTGCCTCATCTGTAACGGGGGCGTAACACACCTCCTTCCTAAGGCTGGAGTAGGGATTAGATGAGAAGAAGTATGGAGAGAGCCTGGCTCTATTCCTGGCTCACAGCAGGTGCTAAACGCAGCTCTTGGTCCTTCCTTGAGATCTGGGATGCTCTCACTGGGGTCCAAGGTGGGCATGAGGGAGGTTGTGGTCACTTTTTGCTTCCCTTTCAACTCCAGAGCACGCGACACTGGGAGCACCTAGGTACCCACCGACCACGGAGGATCTGTGAGGCTAGGCAGTGACTTGGCCCCTGGCTGCATCCTAGCCAGCCTTCCCTGACAGGTGGATCCATCTTGAGCTGGCCCCTCCTGCTATGTTGGGACTGCATCCAGACACCAGGAAACTACAGAGTGGTGCCCTTGTCTACCCAAGATGCCCATCCTTCCCCTGGACCTGCTCTCCCTGAGGTCAAAATCCCAGCTCTTCCCATCCTGGCCCCATTCCTGGGAACCCTGACAGACTGTGGCAGGCAGAAAAAGGCTCCCAAAGATATCCACATCCTGATCTGGAACCTGTGAGTGTTATTTTGTGTGGTAAAAAAGGACTTTACAGATGTGATTAAGTTAAGGACTTGGAGACGGGGAGATCATCTGAGTGGGCCCTAAATATAATCACGGGAGTCTTTATAAGAGAGAGGAAGAGGGAGATCTCACACAGAGAAAATAGAGAAGAAGGTAACGTGAAGATGAAGGCGGAGGCTGAAGTGATGTGGCCACAAGCCAGGAGTGCTGGCAGCCACCAGCCGCTGGAAGAACCAATGCCAGAGATCCTCCCCAGAGCCTCTGGAGAGAGTGTAGCCCAGTGATAACTGATTTTCGACTTCTGGCCTCCAGATTTGTGAAAGAATAAATATCTGGGTTTTGGTTTTTTTAGCTTAAAACTGTTAAAATATACATAACATTTATTACTTTAACCACTTTTAAGTGTACACTTCTCTGGCATTAAGTACATTTGCTTTGTTGTGCAACCATCACCTCTACCCATCTCCAGACTTTATCATTCCAAATGGAAACCCCATACCAATCAAACAATAATTCCTCCTCCCCCTTTCCCACAATCCCTAGAAAACAGCTTTCTACTTTCTGACTCTATGAATTTCCCTCCTATAAATGGAATCATACGCTATTTATCCTTGTGTGTCTGGCTCATTTTACTTAGTATAGTGTCTTCAAGGTTCATCCACTGTCATAGCATGGATCAGAATTCCCTTCCTTTTTAAGGCTAATATTTCATTGCATGTCTATATCACGTTTTGTTTATCCATCCGTCCATCGACGGACACTGGGTTGTTTTCACCTTTTGACTATTGTGAATGATGCGGCAGGTTAATGTAGTGGTGATTTGTTACAGCAGCCACAGGGAACTCACACAGGTGGTAATTTGATCCTTGGCATCCCCACTTTCCTCTCCATAGGTCAAACAGAAAAGCAGTGTTTCTAAAGGTGTGGTTAACTGACTCCCCACCTCAGAATCAACTGAGGGAGAGGTGGCAGTGGGACACTTTTAAAAATTCAGATTCCTAGGTTCTACCTCAGAGCTTCAGAATCAGACTCTGACCAGATAGGACTAGGGAAGCTGTATTTTTAACCTATGCACCAGAAGATTTTTGTATAGAGTTTGAGAACTTCTAGCTTCATGAGCTGCTTCTTCCGAATACAAAGTTGATTATATGTGTCTTCTGGATATAATCTCTTAACCTGAAGGAATGACCTTTCTGGTGGAGGTGTCAGGCATGGAGGTGAGACACAGCTCTCTGAGCTTTCAAATCACATGGCAGGTAGAGTGGACAGATGGCAGAAAGCACCTGTTATTTTAGAAGGTGAAAGCAATTTTTCTTTATTGGTCTGGGAGGAAGAATTGTTCTTAAATAGAACTGCACTTTTGTTTGGGGAACAATTATAGGAGCCTCCCAAGTGCTGAGAAAAGAGGTCCGTGGGCCTGAGCTGGATGAGTAAGGGTGAAAGAAAAGAAGGCTAAACAGCTCTTGGAATCAAGAACTGTTAAAATTTTGTTGGCATCTAGGAGGAGGAGGAAGAGATGAGAAGCTAGAAGACCAGACCGGCAGGACATGGCACAGTGGTCTAGAAGGAGCTCTGAGAGAACACAGAGCACAGTGACATGGCACAAGGCTGGAGCATGCAGAAGACAGAGCTGGAGAAAAAGCCCCACTGGTACGTAGAGGTGATTAAAATTAGGAATGGTGATGTCTGCCTAACACTGAATTTATTTTCTGCTCTGTGCTGTAAATATCCCCCTTTAGCCACAAAATCTTCAGTAAAATCTATCTATGTGAGGCTGTCTGCAAAGAACTTTGCAGGAAAAGAAGACAAGGGTTTTGCACCATTCCAGGACATCTTAAGAAAGGAGAGAGGTGGGCGCTGCAGGAATTGGAGTGACAGTGGGGAAGTAGCTGGTAGCAAGGAATGACAAAACCAATGCAAGCCACTGCTCTTGGAAATCCACAGATATACTGGGAGATGACAGACTTCCTGCAGTAGGTGGAATGGGGACTTTCCTAATCCATTTTATTTGGTGTTGGTGAGAGTCTCTCTGATAGAAGTTTTGTGTGTGTGTATGTGTAAAACAGAAGGTTTATCCAATTTTTGAAAGGCTAATAAAAGATGTTCCAGAAGTGGAGATTAATAAGAAACACAAACTTTTCCTTTCAATATTTTCCTTTCTCCTAAGCTACATGCTCAAGTATTTGGAATTTAAATAATTGTTTTTAAGTCAAACCAATTTTGGAACAGAGAGAGTTAGTGGTTTATAGTCTCCCTTGATCATCAGCGGTTGCTGATTAATGATGCTGGAGTCTGTAATTATACTGCTGTCAGGAGGCTGAGTGTCCTCGATAAATCAAGGCTCATGTGCCTTTCCAAGACACCGGGAGAGGAGTAGCTTGATTTATCCCCCAATTGGCACATGTTCTCTTTACTGTACCTTAGAGAACGTTCACCTACTTAATGGTTTGAGAGGTCAATTTCCATCTTGCTTGTATTGAACAACCTAGAATTTAAGTGTCCTTGCCCACCACTTAAATTGGACCTTTCTTCTTATTGCCTTTTTGGTTCATTTATCTCTCCCTAACTAACCTCATGCATTCAGAAAACTGGGTGTGGCAAATTGCAAAAATAGTGATAACTCCCCACTTTTCTCTGAATCCATGCCCTTTAAAATGTAACTTTGCCACTCTTCCCATTGAGAGATAGAATGATGGTGTCTATTTTGCTATCCTTTGAATCTGAGCTGGACTTGTGACTGGCTTTGGCTTTTAGAATGTGGTGGAAGTGACAATGGAAGTTTCCAGTCTGGTCCTCAAGAGGCTTTTCACTCTTCCACTCTGAGGACCCTGCCAGCTGCCATGTGAACAGGCCCAGGCTTAGCTGCTGCTCGATGAGAGACATGGCTGCCACCCTCCCTTACCCACCCCAGCCCTCCCCCATCCTCAGGTCAGAGCCTTCATGACTTGCAGCTGAGCCCAGCCCATAGCGGAAGAACCACCCAGCTGAGCCTGGCTTAAACAGACTAACTGCTGAATCATGAGCTAAACAATGATTGTTTTAATTTTGGTTCACTATGTAGCATTATTATGGCAATAGATAACCAATACCCTGGGTATCTACTATATACTACCACTGTTCTGGAGTCTGGAGCCACAGAGAGTGAGAGATACAATGACGGTACAGCTAAGACATTGTTCTTACCCTTGA